>NC_059128.1:92285027-93614527 GCF_020740605.2 Lemur catta
TTGGAACTCCAAATATATTTTCTTTCAGAAACATTATTTTATCAATGATTACATTGCATAGCACTGCATTCCTGGTGCACTACAATTTAGTAGATCCTTAAGGGGCTAGCCTAGGCTCTCACTCTTTCTCTAACACTATTTGAAGGCTACTGTGGCTGTTTCAAAAATTAGCTTATAAAGGAACTTTTTATAAGGCAATTTTTTTGGTAAGTTGAGGCTTGCCTGTACTATCTTAAATATCATTACATATATATATGTGTGTGTGTATATATATATATATATATATATATATATATTCAAATACAAACATTTTGGGTCACCAGGCGCTAGTGACATTTACTGATGTTTAGTTTTTTGGACATTTCATTTTGACTCATTGGCCTGACAAATATACTTTTTAAATTGAAGGCAATATTTTTAGGTTAAAAATTCTCATTTCACCATGAAAATATCTTTCTCCCAGAAAAGAATAACCTTTCTAAATGTAAAAAAATGGCTTTTTAAGGCTTATTTTAAAAGTTAGAGCACTATGTACATATAGAGAGAGCCAAACTTTTTCGATTTTAATTCCCTGGTTTTATCAAATAGAGGAAATAATGTTTATAGGAGGTTTTGCAATTGGCACAGTAAGGAAAAACATCTTGGATAGTTCGGAATATATTGTGAGAAAATATTAAGGCACTTTTTTTCTGAAATGTAAGTTTGACATTTTGAAGTCGTATTCAATGCCATTGACATCAATAGCCTGATGACTGATATTCAACTACAATTTAACTTTCTTTCATGCATGTTGCAAAAAAAAAAGATTGTTTTCATTAAACTGCGTGGATTTTGATAAATTGCAATGCAATGATCTTGGTATTAAGCAGACAAATCTATGAGATAAGAGAGAATGTTCCTAAGATTTGAAATACAAATGTTATTCTCCAGTTCAGAGAGAATAAAATAATAGAGAATCCACCATATCTGCAATACCACAAACACACATGGTGCTTATATAAAAATTTACAGGTTACTAGGCCACCAGGTAAATATCAACAAATTTCAATGAATTAATAATATATGGAGTATATTTTCCACCAAAGTGGAATAAAATTATAAATCAATAACAAAATAGTAGCTGTTCCTTTTCAAGAGCTTTAAAAATAACCCACAGATTACTAAATTATTCATGGATAAAAGAGGAAATCCTAAACAGACAATAAAACATCTAGAACCGAATAGCAATTAAAACCCTCCAAATAAAACCCTTCAGGATAATGCTAGAGAGGTACCAAGAGAAGTAATGCTTATCTTCAATGCTTATATTAGGACAGAAGAAAGATTTAAAAAATAATGATCTAAGTATTCAACCCAAAAGTTAGAATTATAACATTTAAAGAAAAGAGTCTAAATGTAAGGAAAAGAAAGGGTAACCAATAAAAAGCAGAAATGAATGAAATAGCAAAACAAAACAATGACAGAGACTGACACATGTATTATAAAATAAATGTTGGTTCATTCATTCAAAAACATTTGCTGATTGATATAGGCATTGAGGATTCAGAAATGATTCAAATAGATGAACATTTCTGCTCCTTACGTAAATTGTATTCTTATTGGGAGACAGACAAGAAACAAGATGAACAAATAAAGAAAATGTATACTATGCTAGATGGTGATATGTGTTAGGGAGAAAAAATAAAGCAGGGATGTTGGATACAGAAATTGCATAGGGACTGTCAGGTAAAATTTTAGAGGGAATGGCTAGGGAAGATCTCAAAAAGTAACTTCTGGTTCTTTTGAAAATGAATACAGTTAGATACCTTTGGAAAAACTGACCAAGTACTAATAAAAGGATAGCAACAGTGCACATTGAAACAATATTAGCACTGAAATAGATTACAGAAGTATTTATACAGTGATGCAACAGATTAGCTATTAAATATATATGAATATGTATATTCACAACAAATAGTACTAAGTATATAAACAATATTAGAAATGTCCCAGATCACATAAATATTTACACAACATATTTTCATTAGAAAACCTTAAAAGAATTCAAGGTACAACTTCATGCGTTAAATTTGAAAATGTAGACAAAAGAACCCCGTTTAAAGAAAAAAAAAAATACCAAAACAGAATCAAGAAGAAATAATGAATAAGTCTAAAATCATTAAAGAAACTGAGTCAGTGTTCAAAAATTTGACCCCAAACCCCACTCTGGGACCAAATCCTACTGAGCTTTCAAGAAACAGCTTATGGGGTTGAATCGTGGCCCCTCAAAAAATATGTGCACATCACATCACTGGAACATGTGAACGTTACCTTATTTGGGCAAAGAAGCTTTGCAGATGGAATTCAGTTAAGAATCTAAAGATAAGGAGAGCATCCTGGATCATCCAGGTGGGCCCCAAGTCCACTGATGTGTCCTTATAAAACAGACACAGAGAAGATACAGACAGATGGAGTAGGAGAAGACAGTGTCACTGTGGAGGCAGAGATTGGATTGATGCATCCACTGGTCCCAAGAAGTGGGATGAGGCTAGAAACAGAATCCCCCTAGAGCCTCTGGAAGGAGTGTAGCACTGTTGACACCTTCATGTCACACGTCTGGCCTCTTTAGAACTGTAAATCTGTACTGTTTTAAACCACCAAGTCTGTGGTCATTTGTTGCAACAGACTCAGGAAATACACAGGTAATCTCAATATTATAATAGAAAAAAAGGAGGAAGCTTGCAACTCACTTTATGACTCTACTACAACCTAAATACCAAAAAGGCTAAATTCACTTATGAAAACAGATATTTCCATAAATGTCAAACAAACACTTAAACATCGTGAATGCACCAATAAGTATGAGAAGTAATACACTACACCTAAGAAGGGAGGATTTTTAAAATGCAAGGGTGGTTTAACAGAAGAAAAACTACTAATCTCCATTAACAACTTAAAGGATAAAAGATAAATAATTATTTTAATAGATACATAAAATGCATTTTATGAAATTCAGAATAGTGACATGATAAAATGAAGCTCTTAGAAAACTAGGAACAGAAGGAAAATACCGTGGCTTTTAAAAAAAGAATTAAAAGGCTGGAGTGACAATATTTAGCGATGAAGTATTTTAAGGCCAAGAGTAAGACAAGGGTGAACAGGAGTGGTGGCCCATAGCCAATGACTGATGGATAGGGGTAGGAGAGGTGGGCTACATTAGGTGGGACAACTGTGAGCTGCCAGTCATGTTCCAGAACTCCTTGTGGGGTCGGGCTGTGGCTAGGCTTCAGTTCAACCCACATCTTTGCCTACCTGCTTTCCCTGTCCTCTTCTGATGACCTCACTCCCTCGCAAGTTTCAAATGGGAGCCATCCCTCAATAAGCCACTTGCACAAGAATCCACAACTCAGACTCTCCTTCTAAGGAGCCCAACCCAAGACACTGAACACATTTCAGTGTCAAGTTCCCTGACTCGATTATTCCCAAGAGAAAACATTCCCTGTCATTGCTATGTAATAGCACAACTCAGCCATTTCTAGTTATGTTCTGTCACAAAAGCCTTTTGGGCCAGCGGAATATAGACCGAAATGAGAGCTGCTGATCTGAGATACTTAATAATATATAGTTTCCAATATCCTCAAATCATTCTTTCTCTCTGTTTAACCAGTTTTCCCAGAGATAATGTGTCACTTCTTGTCATAGAATCTGACCTCTAAATTCTTTTCCAGTTCTTAAACACTATGATTCAGTAATATTAGATTATATGCTATCTTTGAACTTGAGAACTTCAAGAGGCCCAAGAGACCATTCAATCCATCCTCTTATTTTCAGATGAGGGAGAAGAGGGTGAAAAAGGGAAATTACTAGCTCAGCCCAGAATTTCCTGTGTTCTTTCAGCTCCAGATCCAGGAAAGGAAAGTAAGAAAAAAGTTTCCCTAAAGTGATAGGGGCTCCTTCTCTCCTTCGCATAACGTTGTGATGTGGATTTTATTGTCATTTTTTTTTGAAAAATATACATCTAAGTAATCTATTGGTCAAAGAAAACATAAATGAAAATTATAAAATTTATTTTTATTTATTTTTTTATTTCAGCTCATCATGGGTGTACATAAGTTCAGGTTATATACAATGTCCATGTCCTGCCCATCCCCCCGAGTCAGAGCCTCAAGCGTGTCCATTCACCAGACAGTGCGCCTGGCACTCACTGTGTAGTCATACCTCCATCCCCTCCCCCCCCCACCTCCCCGAGTCAGCACCCTCAAGCATGACCATTCCCCAGACGGTGCGCAACGCACTCATCATGTAGGCATACACCCATCCCCTCCCCCCATCCCCCGTCTCAGTCTGATATCCAGTTGGTACCCTTCCCCGATGTGCATTTAGGTGATGATCAGGGAAACCAATTTTCTGGTGAATACATGTGATGCTTGTTTTTCCATTCTTTGCATACATCATTTAATATAATGGGCTCCAACTCTTTCCAGGAGAACCAAAGAGATGACCATGGAGTATTACTCAGCTATAAGAAATAACGGTCATTTATTTTTTATTTTTATGGATACACAATAGCTGTACATAATTATGGGGTACATGCGATATTTTGATACAGGCATAAAATATGTAATGATCAAATCTGGGTAATTGGGATATCTATCATCTCATATCATTTCTTTGTGTTGGGAACATTCCAAATCTTCTAGCTATTTTGAAATTTCTGATAAAATATTGTTAACTACAGTCATCCTATTGTGCTACTGAACACCACATCTTATTCCTTCTAACTGCATTTTTGTACCCATTAACCAACCCCTCTCCATTCCTCTCTCCCACTATCCTTCCCAGCCTCTGGTAACCACCATTCTATTCACTACCTCCATGAGATCAATTTGTTTAGCTCCCACAGATGACTGAGAACATGCGATATTTGTCTTTCTGTGCCTGGCTTATTTTCACTTAACATAATTTCCATAATCATCCATGTTGCTGCAAATGACAGGATTTCATTCTTGTTAATGGCTGAATAATATTCCATTGTGTATATATACCACATTTTCTTTATCCATTCATCTGTTAATAGGTACTTAGGTTGATTCCATATCTTGACTAGTGTGAATAGTGCTGCAATAAACATGGGAGTGCAGATATTTTTTCAGATATACTAATTTCCTTTCTTTTGGGTATAAATCTACTAGTGGATTTGCTGTAAAATGTAATTCTATTTTCAGTTTTTTGAGGAACCTCCATAATGTCTATACTAATTTACATTCCCACCAACAGTTTGTAAGTGTTCCCCTTTCTCTGCATCTTGCCAGTATTTGTTTTTTCCTATATTTTTGATGATAGTCATTTAACTGAGAAGAGATGATATCTCACTGTGGTTTTTGTTTGCATTTCCCTGATGATAAGTGATATTAAGCATTTTTTCGTATACCTGTTGACCATTCATATGTCTTTTTTTTTTTGAGAAATGTCTATTCATAATTTTTGCCCATTTTTTAATTGGATTATTTGGTTTTTTGCTATTGAGTTGTTTGAGTTCCTTATATATTCTGCTTATTACCCCTTGTCATATGGGCAGTTTGCAAATATTTTCCCCCATTCTGTGGGTTGTCTCTTCACTTTGTTGATTGTTTCCCTTTCTGTGCAGAAGCTTTTTAGCTCGATGTATCCCATTTGTGAATTTTTGCTTTGATTGAATGCACTTTTGAGGTCTTATTCAAGAAATCTTTGCTCCAATCAATGTTCGGAAGCATTTCCCCAATGTTTTTTTCCAGTAATTTCATTATTACCATTTTAATGGTGAGTCTAGCTGACTCCAAAACCTCTTAACTCCAGCCCTTCACAACAGAGCAGCTGGTTCTTGAACTTGAGTTTGCACAAAAATCACCTGGAATTCTTGTTTAAAATGCAAACCTCTGAGCTCTACTCTTAGAAATTTGGATTCCATAGATCTAAGATGGGGGGCAAAAGTGTTCACTAAAAAAATAAAAATAAGTGATTTGAATGCAGAAGGTTCTAGGGTCACACTCACAATGAATTTCACTACTCTGCCTCAGTTATCTGAATGTCTGGGCAGCTTCCCCATCTTAGGAATAGGAAAAGAAGCAATAATCTAATCTATTGCACCATAAAACCTAAGAAGAGTTGCTGGCCCATCTCTCATCTTTGCATAGCACTATCTTTTAGGAATGCCTATATCCATAAGACAGAAGTATTTTGTAATAATTTTTCAGCCTAATGTTGAACCCCTCAGCTGGATTTAATTTTAGATGACTTTAGTCACACATTTAGTTTGAACAGTTATTTGGGTACATTACCAAATTTTAAAACTTGTTGTAATTATATACACAAATAAATATAATGCTTTTAAAGTTGGCTGGGATATTAACTATCTAGTCCAATCTCATTATTTTGCAAACAAGAAATTACTTAGTTGGCCATAACACACAATTTTGGGTAGTGATCTAAACAAGAACCTATTTCTCTTAACTACTAACTCTGTGCTTTAATTACATTTGGCTCTTTCTCTATAAAATATTTTTAGTACATGTCCTAAAAGTCCTCCTAAAATATAAGATTTTTAGTCAAATTAAACCATAAAAAACCAGCCTAATATGTGTTTGATTTTTCTTTAATTTTGAAAGCTAAGTCTTTGGGAAAAAGTACTTGAGTCACTTGCAGATCTAAACAGGAAAACAATACAGATGTGTAAGCACATGAGCCACAATTTCTTTACTGACAGGCAGACCACTTTCAGAGGGAAGATCTCTATGCACAAATTCTACTTATGTTCACTCATCATTTATTGTTTGTAATTTAGGTTGGAGTTGTGAAGTGACTGTACTTTCCAAGGAACAGAACAAAATCAAGTATATCCATTTGTAGCTCTGTGAAGCTGAGCGTCACCAGATGATAAATTCAGGAGACAAAGAAGTCTTGGATTCTCAACAATCCCACAAAGGAAGATGGCCCCCACAATGGAACCCAACACAAGGGAAGACTGAGGTCCTAAATCCCGTAATTAGTCATGACAAGAATATAGGAAAAGCACTCAAGTAAGACGTACTGATGAGTCATATTTTAGAAACAATGACCAAACAAAGTCAAGTACCTCTGTTCTTAAAAGCTGTTTCAGGAAACCTCTGAGTTGATCTATGTCTACAAGACTAAGCCAAAACATTAATAGTGAACAAAAATGTTCTATCTAGAAGAGTTGACTCTTGTCTATTACAGTGAAAATAGAGGTGGGAGAGCAGAGGAAGGGTGTGGAATAAATCATAGGATTTAAACAAATGGTGACAAGGCCAGGTGCCCAGGGACAGAGAGAAATTACTAAGAAATTTATGATATGATAATTTCAATTCTGAGTCATGTCAGTGATTTATTTTTAAGTTCCAATGCATTCTGGACATCTCATAGTCAAAATACAACCATTTGGAACATTTAACATCCATGAAAAGAATGTAAAACAAGAATGTAAATGAAAAAGATTTTTTTTAATTCGATGGGTTTTTTTTTTTCCTTTATATCTTTTCCTCACATAATCTCTTTAGATCCCAAGATTTCCAAGGACTTTTCAGAAAACAGCATTCATTGTTTATTATCGGGGATTCAGCAGGGGAACTGATTTGCTGGTCTTGGGTGTGGCTATGTCTGAGGCCTACTCCAAGTATTTCCTAACTTAGGACTTAATCATTGGAATAAGACCTGAGACCTAAACCCGGATAATTCCTATCTTAGATACAGACCTTTTGGGGTGATTTACTGGTTTCATCTTCAAAATACTTAAAAGGATAATTGAGCTATAGGAGCAAAAGGTCCCATTCTCTCTGTAGTAATTGTTAAGACACCAAGGGAAGACTACAGAGTAAAGTCAACTTCAGCCTTTCCCTCCCCACTCTACCTTCAATACCTGTCCATTTCACTGTGGAACTACATTCTTCAAACATCTGGCCCTTCTTCTCCCTCCTCCCTGTCTCTCCCCTGGCACCCAGCTCATTGCCCAAACATCCAACTCCACTTCCATTTTGCCTCCATGGTGGCACAGAGTTAAGCTCCTAGAAAACAAGTCATGCCATGCTGAAAGATGCCCACGTGATAGGGCTTAAATCTATAATATAACATTTAAAAACTCTTCTTATTCTAGGCAATGGGTCGGCAAACTGTATAGCCTGTGGGCCAAATCTGGCACACCAACTCTTTTTGTAAAGTTTTATTGGAACACAGCCACATCCATTCATTTACTTGTCGTCTCTGACAGCTTTCACACTATAAGGGTAGGGCAGAGTTAGTTTCCCCCCAGTTAGAAACATTTACTCTTTTTACAGAAACACTTTATCAACCATGATCTCCTTTGCTGTCTGCCCTCAATGTAAGTTCACCATACTCCAAAGTCAAACTTTCCTTCAAACATACCATTGTCTTTTAAGATTACTTGCTGCTGAACACATTGTTCTTTCTTCCTTGAAAGCCCATATGCTACTAAAACTGGTAAACTCCCTTTCTTTCTTTAAGTCTCAACCCAAACATTATCTTCTCCGTGAAGCCTGACTTCCCGCAGGCAGATGGGCCCCTCCCTCTCCTTTTCTGTCTTAATACTTTATACATGTTCTGTTATAGCATTTAACATGTCATATGTCACTCATCATGATCCCTGATTAGCCTGTGAGCTCTCGGAGAGCAGTTGCCGGCATTTTTTTGTGTTACAAATATCTTGCAGAGTGCCTGACTTATCTAGACATCCACTAAGTGTTTGATGAATGAATGAATGATTTGCAGACCATGCATATGAATGTGGAACACTGGTCATGTGTGTTAAGTTACATTTTACTAATTCAGTTTAGTCATCTCACAGAAAAAAATGTGATTTGCTCACAGGGGAGGAATTAAGAGACAGTGTCCAAAACAATTTGCAATTTTACTGTAGAAAAATAAAGACAGTCAAAGCAAAAAGGAGTAGTCTATGTTTATACCTTAAGAATAGCATATTCTTATGAAGGAGCTGTCAAGAGAAAAATATGGGTGTCTATAAAACAGAATCTTTCTATTTAATTACTTCTCTTTTTTTCCATTCTAAAGGAAGAAAGAACAATTGCCAGAGTTGAGTTTTAATTAAGGGTATACACTGGTTTCACTTTCCTTTTCCTTAATAAAAATCCAATATACCAAGGAGGGATTTATTGACTCGAATCTTAAATTCCACTTTTCAAATAAGATACAGAAATCCCTCCTCAGGCCTTTTGTAAATCTCTTTATTGATAAATTGATACATTTACTATTAGATCAATCTTAGACCAAAATGTACTTGCAAGCACCTACACTTCATAGTTACCAAAAAGATGTTGGAAAAGGTAGAAGTCAGCTTTGTGACATTAGCCAATTTTTTCTTTCATGGTATAATGTTTCCTAACACTTCCCAACATTGAACCAAATACATTTCTGAAAGCTGAAAATAATTATTTTTTATTGAATAGGCTGAAACAAACCCTGGAGTAAAATGTTCGATTCATACCACTGAGATTGAATCATTTCTTTTGTATCTGCTGTATATGATTCTGTTTTTATCTTTGAGAGAGCACTAGTCATATAGTTTCCTGAAAAGCTAAGGTATATAGAAAAATAATTATAAGCAAAATAGTAGAAGTTTCCACAGATCCTTCCTGGTAAAAGCTCTGTTGAAGTTTGAACACACACGATGGTGGCCCCCGCCCTGGTCCTTACAGCAGAATACAGCTCGTTTCCCTGGCTCAGTGTCTGCACATCCCCCCAGTCACTGTCGTTGCTCCACCTGGGGTAGGGGTTGATGAGTCAGACGTTATTATTCCACTCATGACTTTGGCCCATGCCAGACCATAGCCCACTTCGGATGGTGGCAGGACTTGTATGAGGCTACCATCATCAAAAACCAAGTTCGCATTCTGGGGTTATTAGGAATTAAATGATTTAGAATCAGAAGATCTGACCTTGAGCCAAGTTTTAAAAATCATTTCTGAGCTTTTGTGCTGTCACCTGAACAATGGAAGGGATAATACACCAATTACAAAGATGAATTAATGAGGTAAAGGTGAAAAATCAATCCACAAAGCTGGAAGAAATATAGATGAATTAAAAAAAATTATTCTTGGCTGGAGAAGGCTTTTATAAACACGAAAACAAAGGAGAAACCAAAGAGGAAAAGATCAATGGCTCCTCCTCCGAGGGTTTAGAAAGAAAGTTCTCAAGCAGAATTGGGTGAGCTGTGTGGGAGTATGACTTTAAAAGCGGTTATTTTTTCTTTTCTTCTGTCTGTTTGAGCAGCGATTTGATATGATTTTGCTGTGGTTTGAATGTCCCTTCTAAAACTCAGGTTGAAATTTAATCCCCAATGTGGCAGTGTTGAGAGCTGGAGCACTTAAGAGGTGATTGGATCATGAGGGCTCTGCCCTGCTGGATGGATTAATCCTGGGGGCTTTATAAGAAGAGGAAGAAAACCCTGTGCTAGCATGTGAGTGCGCTCAGTCCCTCTGTGTGATGCCCTGCACCACTCAGGACTCTTCAGAGTGTCCCCACCAGCAAGATGGTTCTCACCAGTTGCGCCCCTCAACCCTGGCTTTCCCAGCCTCCACAATTATAAGAAATAAATTTCATTTCTTATAAATTACCCAGTTTCAGGAATTCTATTATAAGCAACAGAAAACAGACTGAGAGATTCCTCAGTATGGAAGGGCCTTAAAAGTCCCAATGTGTGCACATTGGTTTTCCTAATGTCCCAATGACTTTTAAATATCTCCGCCACATACTGCATTTTCCCTACGTGCAGTGCTTATAGATGTCCTATAGAAGTGCACATTTTCCTTATTTGTCTTTCTTGATGTATGAATGCCAGACACTGAAAAAAGATATGCAAGTCTTTAAAATATTGTAGAAACCCGGAGAATCTAGAATGGTAAAAATTCATGACTATGAATGTGAAAGTACAGGCTTTTTAACAGAGGTCAAAGGCAAATGGCAAACTGTGAGAAAATATTTGCAACATTTATGACAAATGCTTAATGTGCTTAACATACAATAAACATGTTCAAAGCAGTAAGAAAACTATTGGCATATTCATAGAGATATTGTCAAAGACATGAACAGGTAACTCACCAAAGAAGCAGAAATATCAATAAACATAAAAATTTAGCTTTACCATTGGTCAAGAGGCAAATTCAAGGAAAGATGTTGACCATTTATAACAATGACTTTCAAAACTGGCTGTGCTTTGCAATCGTTTGAGGAGCTCTTCAAAAACACAAATGTCTGGGTTTCATCTCTCAAAAGATCCTGATTTAGGAGATCAGAAATAGAAGCAAGAACCTGTTTGACAATTTCAGAAATATAGACTCACAATAAGAGTCCTTGTTGTCCTTATCTTTAAGTGGTTTCAATGCCTAGCACTATTCACATTATTCTCTGACTTCCCAATTCTTGAGTTTTTAATTTTGATGTAAGCGGTGTATTTTATTTGTTGAGGTTATCTCTAGAATTTTCTTTCTGTTCCTTTCACTGACAAATAGAGTTCCAGGTTCAGAAATGCAGCATAAACTTTCCTTTTTAGTACTTTGTGGGCACTTCTCTATTGTGCTCTGTTTTGGGGAGTTTGTTTCGTTTTGCTTTGTTTGTTTGTCCCATTCCTCTTTTCCTCCCTCCCTTCTTCTATTCTTTATTCATGTTTAGAGACAGAAAATATTCTCCGAGGCTAGTTTCTCATCAACAGAAGTCAAGTCCTTAGATCTCCTTGATCTTCCCTGCTGCCCACTTGGGGGCTGGCAGCTCCCGCCACTCAGTCGGTTGGCTATGCAGTGCCCTGGCTGGATTGGCCACAGAGAGCCTTCTAGTGTGGGTACGTTCAGTTGAACCTTGATCTGATATTTGCTCTTTGGATGTGACATGGAGAGAATCAGTCACAGTTTGAAATGACATCCACCACTCCTAAATCTCTTTCTGTCCTTCCTCCTGTCTGTGTTATTTTTCCTTAGACAACTAACAGCTATTACTGCATGGTGTTTTGTGAGCTTTGAGTAACAGTGACTGAACGTATGTAAAGAAAACAGCTGATGCAGGTAAGGAAGAGTGGGATGCTGGGCTTGGAAGTCCATGTTGAATTGTGTTGTGCCTCCCTATTCTCCTGGGCAGGGCAGTGCTAGTTAAGTCTGGTCAGTGGGTGCGATTGGAGCCTTCCCTGCTCTCACAGGGTGGAATGCGTGGTTTGTGATGCGTCGTCCTGCAACGTGCGTCTCAATCCTTTTCCATCCGTGATTCAGTTAATGTAAATTCCCTAACCATGGCAAATTTAGTTGAGAATTCTGTCACTCGTTTCTATCTTTTAATGTATTTTTTGAAGCATTTTAACAGGAAATTGGGAGAGGGCGTAGTGGGCCCATCCAGTTTACCACTCCGACAGCTCAGAAACAGAGAGTCGTAAGTACATTTTCAAAATCTCCCACTCAGGATATTACATGTATCAGAGTTTAAAAATCTGTAATGAATAAAGACAGAAAATGGGCTAATTGAAGGTGGTACAAGGGAATTAAAAACCCTAATTTTACAAAAATGTAGGCACTTTATTTTATTGTACCCCCTGAAGGTAAGCAGAATGTAATTGGGGAATAACTTCCGTTAACAAATGGTGATAGCTGAGACGCTTTAAACTGGGTTAGGAATTTGGAAATATGTTACAAAATGGATTATATAAATATAAGATCCTTGGTACACCTATAGAACTATAGGACCCAAGGCTGGATTATTTCTAGCTATATTATTTGCATACATGCATAATTCATATACAAATTATTGTGGACTGGAGCTGTGAGAAGAACATGGTAGGGCCCAGAAGGAGGGCTGGATCCTGAATGTCACCAGCAAGGGAAATAACTACCACACTGTGCCCCAGCGCCCAGTGCAGTGGTCACTGGGTCTCAATAAAACATCGCCACCCAGGAGAAGGTTGGAGAAGGGTATTTGAACTGACAGAGGGAATGAATAGACAGCCAGGGCCCTTGTTCACAGCATTAGGTAGATCTGGTGAAGGAAGAGTATAAGCTCAAACACTGCATAGTGATTTCAAGATGTCCAATAGAGATTTATTCTCATTCTCTCTCTCTCTCCATACACATACACACATACACACACACACACACACACACACACACACACACACACACACACACTCAGATAGGAATGTTTTTAAAAACCAGGTATTATTCTCTATTCATGGGCTTAGTAGGATCTTAAGGGGAAGCACGGTTGTTGGAGGCAGACCCAGACTTTTCAAGGTGACCTGGGGAAGGACAGGCTTGGGTGCCGGGGCAGAATCCCGAGCTGGCTGGATGGCTGGACAAGTTTTGTTGCCGCATTTCTGATACTTTACGACCGCACAGCACGTGATAAGTGTTCTCTTCACCTTCTGCTTCTTATGCCTTCACATATTTATACGAAAGGGGCTGTGGGATTCCTCCGCTGCCCTGCTGCACTGCTCCTGTGAGGTGCTGGTGCTCAGCACGGACTTCA
Organism: Lemur catta; assembly: GCF_020740605.2. Taxonomy (NCBI): domain Eukaryota; kingdom Metazoa; phylum Chordata; class Mammalia; order Primates; family Lemuridae; genus Lemur; species Lemur catta. The sequence continues at coordinate 92,298,534 of NC_059128.1, forward strand.
GTAAAAGCGAAGGGAGAAATTAGATAAGGAAATACAACAGAAAACAGGACACAAATAGAAATAAGGAAAGCATCCCTTTTTTGAGTTACCTCAAATGAATCTTTAAGGGATTCCGTGGCAAAATGTCAATAGCAGATGATTCGGTCCTAAAATATAAGGACCCAGCACTTTGCAAGACCCTAAATGAGTCCTTAGAAGCATTGTGTGCACTATCGATGTGGTTGCCACCCCATGATCAATCTTCACTTTTTACTTTTCCTTTCATTTTACCAAAGAAAAATATATGACTACCATTTATCGAAGGGCAGATAAAGTAGAAAGCACTTTATAGTATTTCATTTAATCTTCAAAACTACAGCCCTACAAGGTTGGGAGTATGCTTGTTTTACAGGTAAGTGAGGCTTACGGAGGTTAAATGTTGCTGAAGGTCACACAGTTATCAACTGGTGGGGTCAAGGTTGGAACCCAGATGTAACCTGGCACTGAAATGCAAGTTCCGAACCACTTCTCCATACCACTTCTAGCTGGCTTCCAAGGTGAGCATCAGTGTTAGTCAGCTCAGATGACAAGTGAAGCTTTCTACAAATATATGGAGAACTGTCATGTCACAGAAGGAGAAAACTTTACAGTGTGGCTCCAAGGGTGACAACAGCAGGTAAATGATCGAAGGTGGCAATGTCAGGTTCAGAGTATGGGGTCTTTGGTGTTGCCAGAGCCTCTACTGTGGGACAGTGTCCACAGTGAGCTCATCATGCCATCCTGACAACTTCCAGCAAACCAACCAGGCATGGACTTACTTTCCTCTGCTTTTCTTCTTTACCTGCCCCTGTGGCTCTGAGTGCAGCCTATCTCCTGGGCTCAGCTTTTTGTGTTCTTCCCTCCTGCTGGGAACATGGTCCCTGGTCCAGCCTCAAGTCTGCATCTTCCTACTCTCTGCAGGACCCCTCAGTGACCTCTCTTGCTTTTGCTCCTATCTGAGCTTAGCCAGGACCTGGTTTTCTGCTTTTTCCTCCCTCACTTGTGCTGACAGCTAGAAGGGAGACTATTTTGTGGCACAGGAAGAAGTTTGTCCCAGGAAGTAGGTTTGGTGCAGTATGAGGAAGATCTTTCTAGTAGTCAAGGCTATCAAAGGATAGGATGTTTCTTCTGCCTGGGAAAGTAGTAATAAGAGCAGCCCTTACCTGGCACATGGCAGGTCTTGTGTCAGAGAAAAAAGAGAGCCAGAGCAAACCATGACTTTGTTCTTAAAGCCACATTTCAGAAGTGACATTTGTGTATATATTTCATTGACCAAAGCAAGTCACGTGGCCACTCCTGAGTTAAAAAGGGTAGAGAGGTATAGTCTGCCCGCAAGGAGGGGCACAAGTCCTATGCCCAAGCTGGGCATCAATGGGGCAGGGAAGTATAAAGAACACAGGGCACTGAATCTTTGGAACAGTGATATAATCTACCACAATGTCCATGCCATAATGGAGCTTATGAAAGTGCTAGTTGGGTGGTTTCAGGTGCATAAAAGTTTGAAAGTTTCCTTCTGGCCTTGACATTCTGTGATGTGTAAGGGTCTCCCAATATTTTTGTGGGAAGCAATTACTTTCTGAAATATTGAGGCAGGGGGGTGAGGGCTTGGAGTGACAGGGCTAGTAAAGTTCCTGGAGCAGGTTGGCAGCAGCTTCTCGCTGCACCCTTCCCTGCAGACCCCGAATTACCCAGTGCCCAACAGAAATACAGCGTGAACCACATACGTAATTTTAAATTGTCTCACAGTCACACTTGCAAAGGTTAAGAAAGCACAGGTAATACTCATTTTAATAACTTCTTTAACCCCATATATTTAAAATACTATCATTTAAACATAAAATCAATATTAAATAAAAATTATTAATGAGATAGTCTACATTCTTGGTTTCATACTAAATCTTTGAAATCTGTGCATATTTTACACTTAGAACTCAATGTGGAATAGCCCCATTTTAAGTACTCAGTAGCCACGTGCTGTGGCTAGTGGCTACTGTATTGGACAGTATAAATTTGGTGGAAAATGGTAACTCTCTGGCATCAGACAGTCCTGGGTTTGGGGTCTCAGGTAGGGTGGGGATGGCCCTTAACTGCTGCTATTGAGCAGAGATGGAGAGAAGCAGGGAGAATAAGGTTTCATATGTACATTACAGAGGCATAAATGTAGTACAGTGGTTAAGACAGCCCACTGGGTTCAGACAGACAATTAGAAACTCACTTGACTTGAAACCAGCTATGCTACCTACCAGCTCTGTGGTCTTGGGTAAGTTACTTAACTTCTTTAAGTCTTAGTTTTCTTATTGTAAAAAGAGGAGAGTATTACTTCCCTTGGATGATCTAGGTGAGCATTATTGATAGCACACATATATTGCCTGACACATAATAGATAATAAATAGTTATCAATGATAAAATTTGTATTATTATTTTGTGAAGGAGGAAGGGGGTAGAGGGACAAAGATCACTGTCACGGGGAGGGGAGAATGTTCAGCAGCAACCGAGCAGGCCAGAGTTTATCATCAGAGTAGTCACCAATTGCTCAGGGAGAGAACTCTGGTCTGTACCGCATTTCCTCGCTGTTCACCCCGCAGGTCTTTCAAAATCATTGTCTTGCTCTAAAACCTTGCAATTCAACTTCTTGCATCTAATACACTCTCTGTTTCAGTACTTTTAGAGAGAAAGGCTTTGAGTTTCATGTCGAGAAGGGTTTGCAGAAAGTGTTTAGGTCATCAATGAAAATCAGATCTCGTGCTCTGGAGAAAATTTCATTCCCGACGGCGTGCACAGATCTGACTGCTACGTCGGCAGCCTGATGCTTATCACGGAGTCTCGTCTTGAGACAAGCAAGCCATTTTGTTTCTGGCCAAATCTGACCTGCTCTGCAGGCACAGAAATTGAGATCTGTTCCTCAGTGCATTTGCAGCATCATCTTCAGGGGTCCAGCACAGAGCCCAAGAGAATACACCCCACAACAGACAGCGTATCCCCAAATTAATGTACCTTATCAGTAGGGTTGGGAGGGAAAGGCGACTAGGGGGTTAAAACACAACTGAAAGTCCGAGCCAGCCCCTCTTCTTTGGCTCTGTCTTAAGAAATTCTTTCCCTAAGTCTCCCCACAAGCTAGCCAGACCTCAACTCCTTTATAATATGAGTGTTTTGGGAGCGAGCACACGCTGACTTCAAAACCATTATCAGCACCTTCCCTGGGATCAAAAAACAAGCAATACGGATTATAGCTCTTGGATGCCAAGTATGAGAAGGCTCACAATACACCAATTTTCCAGGACAATGAGTGTCTCGAAGTTGATCCTTGATCCTGCAGCAACACAGAGAAAGAGCTACGTCCTCTGGCCAGCCAAGAAGACCTGTTTTCTTAGCAACTGGCACCATTAGCCTCAGAAGGGGATAAGCAACCATTGGAATTTCAAATGGCGAATTTCCCAGAAATGCATTCTTCTTTTCAGAGAACAGCACAGATTGGCTGGCTTAAATGAGGTACCTGGGGTGATATCCTGGCACCCAGTATATAGGAAAAATATTTCCTGGGTGTTTCGTAGTAAGGATCATTTATAATTTCAATTTGCTATATGCTTTTAGCAATTTTTCCATTGGGGGAAAACACATTTTTCTAGCAGTAAATAACTAAACATCACTGTAACTCTCTTAGAATAAAATAAGAATGTACACAATTGAGATAGATCACAAAAAATAGAGTTTTTCACTCTATTTGATCTTCCTATTTTACATGAATAAGAAAACAAATGAATCTTTTATGAACTTCACTTTCATCATGAATAATGTTGTATATGACATTTAAACATACTCTTAATTATTTACTACATTTTTTTTCTGTTAATTTCTGGCACTTAAAAATAAATTGAGGTTTTCTTGGAGGAAGGGGTTGATTCTGCACGAACACACCTTTCAGCTTTTCTGTGCAATCTATTCATTTCAAGGACATTTCCGTATAGGATCCAAATTCTCCATTTCCTTTACGCTGCAGTTTAATGAAACCCCAGCATTTTTCTTGCTCCAAAAATGCCAAATGTAGTTAAGAATACCTTGATAATATGCTATTGCTAAAAACTATTTATATTCATAGATTCCTGACAGTTTACTGCTTTTTGACATGGTATCTCTCATTGTAGAGCTTTGGCCAATATATATGTATATATAACATGTATATTTATATTACATAATTAACACATACAAATATTTCACTGCATTTAGGTCCCCAGTTGCTACCAAACACATCTATACTCTGAAAAATACAAATATGTAAAGCACTTATTATCAGGATACAATTCTAGATATGTATCTATAAATCATCTTTAAGTGGTTATGAATATTTTAGAAGCTAAGAATAATGTATAGGAAAGCAGGATGCCCTAAATTTCAACCAATGTCAGTTTCACATTTTGCTGCTTCTGTATAAAATAACTCATTACCATCAAGTATGAAATTAAAAGCAAGACGGAAGTAGTTGCTTCTGTGAAGTCAGTGTATGCATGTGCATGTGTATGGGTGTGTGTCTTTGTGTATTTTTAGTGAAGGAAAGATGTCAAGGGAGCTGGAGACATGTTAGGGAAGGAGATCATCACATTCCACTTTACAGAGTAGCATGCATTGTCTTTCATAAGCACATACACAGGAACATTTTTTCTTCGTTAAAATTTGGGCCAGAGAAGATGAGTATGGCTGCCAGGGTACGTAAGGAGATGTTTGGCCTTAGTGAGAAATAAGGAGGATGTGGGGTAGGAGGCTAGGCCCTTGGAGGAGCCATCCCAAAGCCTCCTGAGTCACCGTATAACTTTGTCTTGGTGCATTTGTGGTATCTTTCCCTGCTGGACAGATAACAAGCAGGTGATGCTTTGGATAAGCATAGCTATACTGTTGGTACATCATTCAGGGAGTGCAGGACTATGGCAGGTGTGCTACATTTCATCACAACCTCACCATTCTTTCCCCTACCTGTGTTTAAGCTGAGAGCAGGGTTCCTTGTGGGGATGGTTATAGTCAACATCTTTGGCCTCATTTTAAAAAGATAACACACTAGAATGCTGTGCTCCTTCTTGCAATAGCAAGTATGCGAGCAGCCTAAAAAGAGAGAATGAATTAAAATGCTGTTAATTACGCTTGAGGCTATGACACTCCTTCCCAAGTAATTACGAGAGGGAGAAGTGTCCCCAGTGTTTCTGGTTCCTGATAGTTTGCACAGAAAGTGGGAAGAGTGTATTGCACTCCTCTCTCGAGTTCTTGGTCTTCCTGGGCCCTAATAAAGCCTCTGCCCAATATTGGGAAAGCTGTCTGTATGACTTGAGGGCCACATTCTCACTGTCAAGAGGGGGTTAAGTCAGAAGGGGCTTTAGTGATGTAAATAACCCCAATTTTACCTCTTCTGCCTGTTAGAACAGAGGAATTTAGAGCTTGGTGAGGAAGGGTCTATTTTGCAGTGCTGACCATTGAGGCACAAGGTCACACAACTGGTTAATGTAAGAAATTTTTTTTTTACCACTTTAACCATTTTTTAAAATTTTTAATTTTTATGGCTACACAATGGTTGTATATCTTTACAGGGTACGTGAGATGCTTGATACAGGCATACAAGGTGAATTAATCAAATCAGGGTAATTGGGGTATCCCTCACCTCAGGCATTTAATGGGTGCAAAAATATAGTCAGATAGGATGAACAATATTTGCTAGCACAGCCAGGTGACTATAATCAACAATATGTTAGGATATACTTTAAAATAACTCAAAAAGTAGAATGGGAATGTTCCTAACACAAAGAAATGTCAATGTAAGAACTTTCAATTGTGTTTTCCATCGTATACACGGTCTTCACTCATCCACTGAGTCAAAACAAAGTAGAGAAAGGAAGGTAGATAACCCAGTGGTTAGTGCTGAGCTGTGGGAGCTAAAATAACTGCATTTGTTCTTTCATAAATCTGTCACCTTGAGAGTCTCCCTTGACCTCTTGCCCTCATCACTGGAGGGAAAGAAATGCCAGGCACAGCTGAAATAGGAAACGCGACACATCTGGTACATTGTCTTTGGCAAATGGATTACAGGAAACACTGATGCTTTCTGATGTCGTTTCAGCCGCGTTTGGGGACAGTCTGGAGTTGAGGGGTGGACCTTGGCAGATTACACGTGTATCAGAGTTCAGAGGTTTATTTGTTCTTGCAGAGATTCCAAATACTCTTGAATGTGGCACAGAAAATGAATTAAGAGAGAACAGGGCAGCTACAGGTACTTACGGACGTGAGGAGACTTAATAAAGGCTCTGTTGAGATGAAAGGACCTTAAACTCCATTAGCAGTATCCTTGGGACACACACACACACACACACACACACAAAAGCGGGACATCCTGCAATGGCTGTCACTGGAGCAATCCATTGCAAAGATCTTCCACCTAATTGAAATTAATGATGCTTCCAGCAGCCTAATTTGAGCCCCTGGACCTCCCATCTACGCAAATTCAACAGGCGGGACCCAGCTCTTAGCTGGGGAATTTGGTTTCCATCTGGCCTGCCATTTTGAGAGCCTCTGCTTGTCCATGTTAGGGCGTCTTCCCTAAATAAATCAATCTACCTCTAAGAATGTTTGCATGAGACTAGACAGGACCAGCTTGTAGGAAAATTGGGAAATTCTCAGAACTTGTCTTTGGCAAGCCTCACAATTTCTCGTCTAGGGACTGTGTTTTCTGAACTAAAAGATTTTTTTGTTTGTTCATATTTTTGCAACTGCCAGGTGCAAAAGATAGTCTAGAAGATGAATTTTTTTTTTTGTAAATCAACAAATATTTATTTAATCGTAGAAACTTAGAGCTGAAAAGGATCTTAGAGATAAGCCTTCATTGGGAATGAAATCTTTTTTTGTTTTGTTTTGTGTTTTGGTTTGTTCAACAGATCTCTTTCTTCTATTCTTACCCTTGGTTCTCAAACTGGCAGCATATTGAAATCAGCTGGGAAACTTTAAAATTACTGATGCTTCAGGGAATCTCATTTAATTGGTCTGGGGTAGAGCCTGATTCTAATACATGGCAACATTTGAGAACCACTGTGCTAGTAGATTTTTAGTACATCTGTCCATCCATATATACATATGCATGCACAGTAATTGCACCATTAACAGGATATTTCAAAGCAACACTTATGTAACTGCCTAGATTGAATTGAAAGAAAGACTTCATTTCGATGCTAAAATAGTAAACCTCTAGATGGTTTTATGGAGACCAGAATTCAATACTGGAAATTGGATCTGACTTGACAGGTGATTGTCACTCATCTCCCACACGTGGATAGCACTCAATGATCGTGCTTTTCCCCCAACTCAACTCAGATGAGAAGTTTAGCATGGGATGTATCGCCTCCTTGGAAAATTTGCATTTTAGGATCATCCAATGAGAATTGAGGTTTGGGGACATCAATGACTTCCTGAGATAGGCCACCTGTGACTGTAGGGAGTCACCCTGCCCTGATTGGCTAAGTACTAGGAGCAGAAAACCCATCCAGCCTTTCCCAGCCAATTTTACCCTCCAGAGCAAAAAGGCTTTCCCTATTAAATAGTTAACCCACTGCCTTGAATAAAGTGGAGAGCAGAATTTCTAAATCATTCCTACTTGTAAACAAAGATGCCAGCTCTGAACATACTAGCAGAGGGTGGCCTTGAAGATCTCATCTAATATTTCATTTGAAAGCAAGAGGATAATGAAGCTAAGAGACAGTTGCTTGGTTTTCTGGAAGTGGATGGAGAGGACAGGTTACATGTGTGATTAGAAAAGTGACCAGATATGTCTTCTCCCAACCTACCACCCAAAAACCTTCCCTTCCAGGTCTCAAGTATGGTTCTGCTTAGGATGTTAAGTTTTCCTTGTCAGATATTATTTGGGTTAAGTCATTGCAGGTATTTGCCAAGAGACAAGTCTGGGAGGCAGCACTTGTGATTCTCAATGGCATGAGGGGGTGGGTGAGACCCTGCTCGAGCTGGGGTGGGGTGCTCCTGTGTACGATCCTTCCCTTTCCCACCCTGAGCTGAAATCACTGGGGCAGTGAAGGATATTGTTGCTAATGGGAACTTATTATGCATTTCATAGGCAAGGTGTGGAGATACATTTTCTTTAAAAAAAAAAAAAGCTGAGAATGATTGATTTAAACCAAGAGTGATTAACATTTTGGCACAAATTAGTTGATCAGATGCTAGCAAAAGCCCTAAGGACAAGGACGCAGGAAAGGAGAGAAGTGATAGGGAAGTGGGACAGTAAAATCTAAGACTTGGAGAGGTGACCCGAGGTGGGGTATTGCCCTGAGGGCCCTTGCCAAGAGGGGAACAGAGGAAGAGAGCTGGGGAAAGACAGGGGTCAAGGAGGATCTGACTCAAATGCAAAGGCTCTGAGGACAAATTAATTCATGCCTTTCCCCGACTCAACCTAAACCAGGAAAGTCAAAGTCTTCCTTGTTTTTTCTCATTGTGTCCCAATCAAATTAAATGCAATTGGAAATGAAAACTGTTTTTGTTTGTTTCTTTCGCTACATTAATGGTGTAGCTAACATTTACTGAGTGCTTGCCATGTGCTGGACATCATTCTAAGCACTTCATATGGTCACTATGAGCAACTCTAATAGTAGGTGTTATTATTGTCGCCATTTAAAAAACAGAGACCAGAGAAGTTAAATAATTTTCCAAAGGCCACACAGCTTATGAGGGGCTGAGCTAGAATTTTGAAGCAGTCAGTGAATCCTACCAAATGTTGTCTTCAAGACAACATCCTGCCCTCTCTCTGTAAGTGTTATGAGTATATGTGGATGTGCATCCCAAAGAAGAGAGATACTGCCTCCCTCTTATTTCTAGGGAAGGCCGACACGTTATTTATTTTTGAGGCCCTTACTTAGCCTTGAAAGAAGACAAGTTTTTTCTTTTTTTTCTTTTTTTAAAGATGAAGTCTCACTATGTTGCCCAGCCTGATCTAGAACTCCTGGGCTCAATTGATCCTCCCGCCTTGGCCTTCTAAGTAGCTGGGACTATAGGTGTGCACCACCACTCCTGGCTCAAGTTTTGTTTTTGTAAGGGCTACGACTCCTTTCACATAGGCCGTCGAGTACTAATGAGGAAGACAAGAGGTGGAGTCAAGACTTGCAGGTGAGCACGAAAGTGGTGTTTATGGGGGCGTGGGGGGTAATATCCAGGGGAAGAAGGCAGGGATCAGGGGTAAAGGACACAGAGGGGCTTGGGGGTCTGGAGGTCAGGACACTGAGCCATTCTTCCTGACAGTGGTCTCGTAGCCTGTGTGGGGCTAGTTAGAGAAAGAAGGCCTCTCACAGGGACACCCTTTTATAGCCCAGAATGACCCCATCATACATATAGATAACATCCCAGTATCCTTCATTTCAAATGATACCATAATCATGCTTCTTTTTTGAAAAAGCAAGAGAGCTTCCAGTGTGAGCTAGAGACAAACAGAATGTGCTTTGGTTACAGAATACCTTTCCGTGTCATATACTCATTTCTTAGAAGAAGCCCCACATTTGCCTTTATTTTAAAAGCACAGTATTTAAAAAAAAAAAAAAACCAAAAACCTAAATGCATCTGCTTATGTTGAAAGCCCCCATCTGTTTGATTTGATTTCCCTTCCTAAGAGCTTCCAGAATGGCTCTGGCTTTTCTCTCTCTACCTACTGTTCAGTTGACCTTCTCATGTACAGGCTTGAAACTGCTTAAGTTCCTCGTGCGACCAGCAGAGTGAGAACAATATCCCATCAGGCCTGAGGCTGGACTAGAGGCCCCGTGGAAGTAGGATACTGCCTGTCTTGCTTGCTACGGTAGACCTGGTCCCCACTCCAGCGCCCAGCACAAAGAAGGTCCTGTATGGTTTTGAGAGATGCAGTGATCTTGCCAAGGTTACTCAACAAGTGCATTTATCTATTGTAGCATAACCAATTCCCACGCACTTACTACAAATTACCACTAATGGCTTAGAACAATGCCCATGTATGATCTCATGGCTTCTGCAGGTCAGAAATACAGGAGCAGCTTATCGGGGTCCTCTGCTTTGGGGTCTCACACGATGCTGCAAATAAGGTGTCAGCTACAGGACATCTTGGAAGGCTTGAGCGGGGGTGAAAATCCTCTTCCAAGCTCTCTTGATCGTGAGCAAGATCTAGTTCTTTGGTTGCTGTTGGCCAGAAGCCACCCTCAGTTCCTTGCTACACAAGCATCTCCAAAATGCGGCCACTTGCTTCAGAGTCTGCCAGCAAGATGGAAGTCACACTCTTAAACAACCTGATCATGGAAACGGCATTTTGTCACCTTTGCCATGTTCTATGGATCAGAAGCGAGTCACGGGTCCTGTCTACACTGAAAGAGAGACCTATACAGAGACATGAAGACCAGGAGAAGCGGATCATTGGGGCCCATCTTAGATCTGGCCGCAACAGTGAGATGGGGATCATGGACCTGGGATGAGCCTCGTCTCTCCTTTCAATCTCCCTCCTCCTTGGCCACCCATCTACATGCACTTGGAACATACATGTAGCGTGCGGGTAGGCCATGAGTATGGTGAGAAGGTCCCACCATCTGTTAGGGGAGATGAATAAAAGAGATAACACTAAATATGTACTACGAGAGAACACTGACACACACAAAAATGTAGGGGTGGAGAGGGATTCAAGTCTGGAAACATGAGATGTCCAGTGACATAAATACCACTTTGGGCAGGAATTGTTGAAAGTTCATAGAGAAGATGTGATGTAAGCTTGCTCTTGAAAAGTAGGTAATAACCAATATTTAGTGACCTTTACATGTGTTTTAATAAGTGTTTTATATAAATATTTCACTTAATTTTCACAGAGACCCCCTAAGGTAGGTTTTGTTAGCATCTTCACTTTAACGAGGAGGACACCAAGGCTCACGGAGGTGAATGACTGTCCCAAGGCCACCCAGCTTGCAGGCAGGAGGGAGGGAACCAGAACCACATTTAGCCCAGAGCTCACATTTGTAACCACTACTCAGTATTGCTTCAAACAGGAATGCTCAGTGTAGACAAAGGGGGAAAGGCCTCCCTGGCTGTAGAAATGGCATTAACTTCTTTGTTAGAGAAGGCTGGCAGGCACTAACTGGCTGGCCACCCAGCTGGAGAAACTGCCATTCCCTCTATCTAGAAAATTCTTTCCTTAGCTCTTCATAGGGCTGGCTCATCCATGTTTTCAGATCTCAGCTGAAATGTCATTTCCAGAGAAGGCAGTCAGGAACCTCCCCTATGCCCATCACCACCACAAGCTCCTCTTCGTCACCGCGTCTCCCTTGGCCATTACCACTGTGTCCCCTCCACTCCTCCATGGTGCCCAGCACAGAGCAAGCCCCTCGCCCAGTGTGGAGTCATTATGGGACAGGAGTGGATATGAAGGCAGGGGCTGTGTTTTGTGTCATTAAGGGTAGAGCCGATGGAGGAACTTTGATCAGGAGAGTAACATAACGACAACAGGGCTTTGGGGGAATGACTTTGTGGGTGGCGTGCTCTGGACAATGATAGTCATGAACGGTTTGCTTTCAGAGTTCCTGTCAAAATTTTCTGTGCCCTTGACCTCTCTAGCACCCAGAGATTTTCAGCTGTCCGCCTTTCTCCTGCCAAGGGGTAAGACTCACTTAGAGTGAGACATTAGAGACTTATTTTTGATCCTTCCAGGAAATTTTGCACTTCAAAAGAAGAGTTGATGCTTAACACTGGCCCCTAAGTTCCAGACCTAGTTTAGGCTCTGGCGTGCTGTGTGACCTAAGATAAGTCTCTTCATGTCTCTGAGCCTAAGTTCTTCTTCTGTAAAATGAGGGGCTTGGGCTAGATGCCAATTCAATGATCTCATTATGCTCATTTCTAATTTAAATCTGGAGCATTTTCATATATAATCAGAGATTTTTTTAAAACGTCTTTATTCTAAGAATAAGGAAATTTCAATATTTCTAATTCCTATTCACTATTTTCAACATGTCCTGGCCAGTGGTCAAGAAAAATTGTTGACTTATGTTGCCCTGGATTACAGGTGAGTTGGTTTATTTATCTCGTTATCTTTTCTCACTTTCCGCTTCCTCCTCCACCAAAGGTCCAGAAATAGGCAGTCACCCTCTTGTGAGACACGGTCTCAGGAGTAGATGGGTGTCCATTGTTTCTGCATTTATAACACTGTCCTTTGTAACAGAAAATGCTCTTGAGCTAGGGTCATCTTGGGAATGACAAAGACAGGATCGGCCCATGAATGAAATGTCACAGGATTCCAAATGATGTGAAACAAAGTAAAAACGACTCACAAATAACGTAATTCCAGAAATCCTCTTGCTGCCGCCCAGCCCCACGTCCTGCCTGTCCCACCCACCCTCCCTCTCCCCCCACGGTCCCCTCCATCCTCTGGAACCTTTCCTGCCATGTGCCGTTGCAGCCTCCAACAAATATATATTTAGTAACTCCCAGACAGATTTCCATCTAGGACGTCACCGCAGCATACAAATGAGGCATCTGAGTGGCGTTTTGTGGCCAGGTTGTACAACGGATTGCCACAGCTGTTTAAACTCCTGTTGCACAGAACGCAGGTGGCCCACCCCCTTTCTCTCAGCCCGCCCCCCATCGCCCCCCTCCCCACTCACACCAACACCGCACCCTTCCTACTTCTGGAAGTGCCGATGATTTTCCCTCTGAAACTTCAGAGGAGGAGATTGCCTGGCAGCTTTTGAAACTTTCCTTGTGTTCTGTTAAATTGAAATCTTGTTTTTAGACCACAGAACAGAGTGGTGGGATGCGGTGGCGGTCTTCTCAGAGCATGTCAAGATGATCAATCTTTTTAAAGACCAGCAGGCGTGAAGTGTGACAGCGCTCAAGTGCGTGGATCCGTCTCGTCGGACTTGCTGGAGTCTCCGTGTGGAAGGATAATGGATCATATCTTAGCCGTGGAAACAGCAGGATTAATTGTTTAATCCTACATTTATGCGTGCATTGGATTGTGTGTGAGTATGTCCTTGAGTGTGATAGAGTCACATAGACTTCCCTTTGTTTCCTAAAGCAACCTATCTCTCCATTACCCCAAATCTCTCACCCCTTCTCCTCCAAAACCCGTAAGGTACAAAATTTCAATCTTTGTTTAAAACACAAACACAAAGAGCCTATTTAAATTTCTTCTTCTAATATTATTTCAGAACAAGACAGAATTCATTAAATAGAAATTAATGAAGTTTTTCTCATGACCACAAGTCGTTTAACAAAGACTAGGGGGCCTAGCCTAAGTTTTCCTGACAAGGTAGGCACTGACTGCTCTGCCTAAGAATTGGTGACGGAGAGGGGCTCTGTCCCTCCTCTGTCACCTGCACTTTCCCATCTTGCCCTCTGGGAGCTACAGAGGCAGTTTTGGAGCACAGACTGTGGCCACAGAGGCTACTCCCCACTTTGTTTCGTGAAAGATTTATATGAAAATTTGCTTAATCCGTCTAAACCACAGTTAACTTGCATGTAAAACAGATGCAGCATTGCTGAGATGGATGGATGAAGCATGTGACACACCTCACTTAAAGTGCTCAGCTCAGTGATGGGTCCATTCAAAGTGCTCGATACCTAGCAAGGGGCTACTAATGGGGAGGGAGAAATAACCAGAAGCAACATGCTCCTAGGTAGTGCCCAGGCCATCCACAGTGAGTGTGAGAAGACCTTCGGATTTATTTTAAAGTTTATATTTTATCCACAAAGGAAAGAAATTAGCTTTATTAATTATGGAGTGACTCACGGCCTCCCCCGGTCTGTGTGTCAGACTGTCCACATGACCTGGGAGGCAAGCCACTTATCTCGGGGAAAGAGTGGGCTCTTCACAACACAGACACATGGACACTGGGGCCCTTGCACTGGTTTTCAGGTCGGTGTGTTGAGATGAGTTACTGTGTGTGCAGTTAGGTGGGTTTGACAATATTATCTAGTTTTGACCAAACTAATCCTCCCAAAATAGACACGTCTAAAAAAGGTTCCTGCTCTAACTACTTAATTTAAAAAATGCATTATAGATATTGTCAAAAATTGGGGAGGGTCTGAGATTTCACAGTCCTTGTAAGCTAACAAGCGAGCCTGCCACACTGCATGGATGCTGGCAGGAGACACAAGACTCCTGGGTCAGAGCCAGAGGACTTTATTACTCATGGCACAACAAGCAGCATGAGCCCCAAGCTTGTCCTGCCTACCCTTGCTCCCCAAGTCACAGGCCAGCGTGGACAGCGCTGGTGGATGCTGCACATGCAGTGTGCTTGTGTCACAGCGGAACAAACCCTGAGTGAAGGAAACCCACATCTTTTATAATGGGATAGCTAGAAAACCTGCCCAGCCTTTGCCCCAGAGGAAGATGTTATCTTTATAGTGTTGGACAGCAAACAAAACTGTTGTTTGCTCCTTAGGGAGCCCCTATTTCTACGTTTCAAGGCTTTTTGCCATACAAACATCCTTGGAAAGATAGTCCGGGATGAAAGTTGTCAGCGCCTCTGCGTACCAGACATGCAGAAAAATAAGAGATCTGTGAACTGTCTCACCACAGATATTTTGTACTAATGAAGTACAAGAGAAAATAAGAGAATGTCTGAACTGACATTTCTCCAAGAATGAGCAAAGCCTTTCATAAGAGATAAACAATAGCAATCTAATCAGATCTAACAAGAGGTCATCTAAAAACATTGACATGGTAGAAGACTATCTGAAATATAGATTGATGTTTACCATATAAACTTTGATACAATTATGTATATCGTGCCTTGAAATATTAGCAAACGGTAATAGCATGTTTATATAACTTACAAATAAATATATGTATAAGTAAACAATAAAATTGGGGGGAATCTGTGTTCAATTTGCAGAACAACAGGGGAGACACATTCAAAGTCATATTGATCACTGCTCTAGAGACAACAGTAATATGATGTACTGGGACTTGGAAGGATTCCAGAATGCAAAAGACCTTGGTCTAATATTCTTTTTATTCTAAGTTCTTCTCTAGTAATAGCAAACATGGAGCCTTCCTAAGAGCTTCTATGTCATGATTTTTTTTTTTTTTTGGTACAGAACAACTTTTGGCTGGAATAAGAATATAGAAGTCATTCCTAAGGGCCTTGATTACCTTCTGAATTAGATTCAATCAAGTTCAATCAAGTAAGGAGCATTAAAGTTCCCCCAAATCTTTGGAAGTCAGTTTCTCCAGGGAACTGAACTTTCTACTAGGCTGAGTGAGACCCTCCACCTGCTGAGGGAGGCAAAGCCATCCCAGAGTGGAGTAGGGCCTGGGGCAATTAAGATCGTGTGCCTCTTCCCAAATTCCCCCCCCCCACCAAGCTTGTTGAATCACATTCACGTTAACATCTGGGCAAACATTAAAGGAAAACAAATCACAAAAGGGGAGAGGTGTTGGGGTTGGGGCCAGAGGGACTCTTAGAGAATGTGCTGGTTATTAATGAAGGTGCAGCTCTGCCTTGCTGTTTGTTTCTTTGTCTTGGACTCAGATCCACATATACAAGGCAGCTCCTCATCTTCGCTTTTGTTCTCCCAGGCTTTGCCTCCAGCCCTGGCAATTCCTCAAGGGGGAGCCTGGAGCAATCGCTCCTGTTTAGAGCCTCTGGGAGTCTATTTTCACAAGTGTTTGGTGCAGAGACACTTGAAAGAGTATAAAGGGGTCACCCTTGGCTAATCTGTGCAGCCCCCAAATGACTCCACTGCTTGCCTAGCAGTGAGGGCAACTCCATCTGCCCATCCTCCAGTCAAAAGGCTGGAGTAGGAATACTTATGTCATTCTCAATGGGACGATGCATAGATTTTGAGGTCCTACAAACCTGAGTTGGAATACTGGCTCATCTCTTGCTGGCCCTGTGACCTTGGGTTAGTTACTTTGCCTTTCCATGCCTCCGATTCCTTGTCTGTTCACCTGGATAGACGCCTTTATAAAAATCATGAGGCAAACACATGGCATGTAGCCGGTGCTACATAAACATTCATTGTTCTTCCCTTTTCTCCTCTTTTATAGATTAGTTAGGAAAATTAATGAGCTAGAAATGCTCTTGTGAATCTTTAAAGCTATTATAATTCTTATTTCATTATTATTGAGTGTTCGCTGTTTCTTCCTCCAGGTTTTCTCTGCAGCTTCCTGAGTCTAAAATCCTACCTCCTCATGGGAAGGACCATTTCTTTTTTTTTTTTTTTTTTTTTGAGAAAGAGTCTCACTCTGTTGCCCAGGCTAGAGTGCCATGGCGTCAGCCCAGCTCACAGCAACCTCAAACTCCTGGGCTCAAGCAATTCTTTTGCCTCAGCTTCCTGAGTAGCTGGGACTACAGGCATGCACCACCATGCCCGGCTAATTTTTTCTATATATGTTTTTAGCTGTCCAAATCATTTCTTTCTATTTTTTAGTAGAGACGGGGTCTTGCTCTTGCTCAGGCTGGTCTCGAACTTCTGACCTCGAGCGATCCTCCCACCTTGGCCTCCCGGAGCGCTAGGATTACAGGCGTGAGCCACCGCGCCCGGCCCAGGAAGAACCATTTCTTACTCTGCTGAGATACCCAGTGGTAGTCGTGAAAGGAACTGATTAGTACATTGGCAAATAGTACTAGGACAGAAGATCAGGCCATTAATCTTGGTTTTGGAAAAGCAGAAGCCAAGAAGGGATTAAATGTTCAAGGATTTTATTAGCAGAACTGCCTATGAGGAAAAAACAGGGCAGAGCTGGGAGAACTCGGAGAGCTGTCTAAATGCCGTGCAAGTCGGACCCCCAGTGAAGGAGAAAGATGGAGAAAGAAGGTTGGTGGAAGTGTTCCAGATTGCTGTGGAGTGAGAGGAAGGTTGTCCATGGCTGTGGGGGAGTCCTTGATCCAAAGCTGCTGTCAGACGCATTCTGTGTCTCCCAGGAATGGGCCTTCAAGAGTATCCTTGCCACACTCAGTCAGTGGCTGAGAGAAGCCATGGAAGGCATGACCTCAACACAAATGCAGCAACAGATTTCCAAGCAGAGCAGCTGGGTCCTTGTTGTACTATACCCCTGTAACGGAGGAGTCAGGTGAATTCTCACGGCCACCTCAAGTCAGTCCCCTACACGCTTCCGGCCCTCCTGGGACAGATTCTGAGTTAGGAGGCCATATCTTTTCCTGTGTATTTGAAGGTGAACTGGGAAGTCATGTCATATGCAAAAATATCTCCTTGTGTCCTGACAGAGTGACCAAAATTCCATTACTGGAAATTTATCCCCAAAAGTCTTTGAAGTCTCCATGGGAATGGATTAATTTAATAGCTTTGAAGACAAAGATCTTTTGCAACTGAACATCAGATGAAGTAGTGGGGGTGGGGGTGGCACTGGAGGGTAGGGATGTAGTCAGGTTGAGAATAAGCTATTTAAAATGGTGAGTAAGGCCCAAAAGACATTGGCAAACTTCAACAATTTTCCCAAAAGAATACCGGATGAGCATTTGTTTGACTGATATTCACCAAAAAGACATGCCTTTGTTAGGAGACAAAGCACACTCTTAAGACCTAATGTGCTTGAGTGTGTTCTCCAGTGGACCTCCAGGGGCAGCTTCATGTTGGCAAAGCTTGACAAGGCCTCTCTAGCTCTGTGACATCCCAAGAGTTTGTACCTGACTTTTGTCTCATTGAGCACAGTAGCTGACCAATCTGGGCACACAGCTTTGAGCTCTCCAGCCTCTTTGGAGACTGACGGATTGCTCCCTTCCTCCAAGTCCAGCACAGAGTCGAGCTGGATGCTAGAGCTCCCAGGTCTGGAGCACATATCAATTGTTGGCTGGACCTGAACATCTGTTAGAGGGCAGAACTAAAAACACCCTGGAAACTTTCCCAGAGATGCATTTCTCCTAGAGCCAAGAAGAAAACACGAGTGATCCATTGAACTTATTAATAACTGTCACACTTCTGTTGGGACAATGGGGGAGCCAGTTTGGGGGCTTGAGACCTTGAGTTCTCCATGGTAAGTCAGGATGCCAAAATTGTCTAGGGCTGTGATTTTCAACAGGGCTGCATATCAGAACACCAGGGGGGTGTCCAGAAATACTAATCTCGAGGCCACATTACTGGAGCATCCTATTGAGGAAGAGGGCCTGGGAGCCTCTATGTTAAAAGCATCTCCCCCAATCATTCTAATGATCAGCCATGTGTACATTAGCCAGTCCCCAAAGTGGCACCAACAGCCACTGGGTTTTGCTTATTCAGACTTTGTCTTGATCTGAATTATTTTTTTTTTTTAACAAGCTGGGGTATAACCAATGAAATAGCATAAAACAAAGATGATTTACACACACCAAAGTAGGGAGGGTCCCTGGGAAGCTGGCCCTGAGATTAGCATGCAGAGTTTTTTTGGTTTTTTGTTTGTTTGTTTTTTCAATCAGAGAGTACCCCCTGGGACTAGCACTTGTGGAAGGGAGAAGGCATCAGAATTGGGCAGAGGGAGGTGCTGACCTGTGACGAAGTCCCAGTGAAGGCCGCAGGGGACCCCGTGGGGAGCTCTGGGGTTGGATGGTCCTCTAGAGTTGCCCTGTGTTGGGGCAGGGGGCTGGCCTTTAAACCCACATGTTGAGCAGTCATTGAATGTGGGCTGCCTAGGAAGAGAGTTGTGATCTTTGGCAAGGCAGCTATCTTCAGCCCAGGCAATCCCCAAAGAGGGCTCCCTCTGAGAACCACCTTCTCAGAGCACTCCCAGCACCTGGGGGAGAAAAGCCCTTTATTCCTGAAGGGGGATCTGGGCAGAAAGGCACAGCATCTACCACACTGGGTTTGAACGTCAGATGTGATTCTTTTGTATGTAGGACTCCATCAGCACCATGCTAGGCTAGGATGCAATTCAGCATTCTCTGCCCTCCCTAAGCTCACCATCTAGTATGAACCCCCGGGTGCCAAGGAGGTGGCAGGAGCTAGTAGCTTTCACAGTCCCAGAGACACTGAGCCAGCAGCCTATGTGCCGGAGTAAAATGAGATGCTGGACTGGGCATTTGACTCTTCGATTTGATGGGGAAAAAAGGTTGTCGGAGGTGAGAATACTCAGCTGGTTGGCAGGCTGCACTAATGAAACCAAAAGCATACGTGATCATGATCTGCCCATGCTGGCCAACGCGATGCATTCCTGTGCTCATTATAGACTGGGGTGAGCTCGCATTAGCAGATGATCTGAGGCAAAAGATTTTATCGATTCCCTGAGTTGCATCTTATAGCAAAATAGTGCCCTACCACCATGCCCACCCCTAACTTCACACTATCTCCATGGAGAATTGGGCTCCCAACAGTTTAAAACCTCTGATTAATCATGAAGAGGTTTATTATGGCAGAAAATAATGCCATCAAGGCTGGATCCTGGATATTTGATTGTGCTGATTTTCATATGCCTCTGCCAAGTTTCACAGTGGTTAGATTCCCCTAATCCCTCAGTAATTATTAGAGATGTCTAGGAAAAAAAAAAAACCCACCACTTCCTTTTGATGAGAATGATTGTTTGGTATTCCTATTTATTTATTCACTTGTAATGAGCAGGAGACACTTGGTGAGCCGGTTTTGCTCCTCTGTCAGATCCTCTTACGCATAAATTATTTGAGGGTAAGATTTATGCTCAAAGAATAATGAGGTAAACAGGAGCAAAGGGAATAATTTAAAAGCAATTCATAATAAGGAAGTGATCACATACGTACTGAAGGCACGGCGAACCCCATACTGTTGCTCAGCTCTGTTTGAAGTTAGGTCAAAGGAGAATTTAATCCCAGAGACCATTTCCCCAATGAAACCCCAAAATGCTTTCTCTTGTTTTAACCATATCGTCACTTGAGACCTGACTGTTGAGAAAGTGAGACAGTTGATACCTTCGTTAAGATTGTTTTGGCTTACTTTTATTTTCTAAGTTAATTAATTAATTGTAGATTTTTTTTTACCCCCTAAAAGTTTCTTCCTGGAGAAAAAGTGTTCATCATTAATCGGAACTATGTTTGATTCACCAAACGTCTTAAAAACAATTTACAAAAACTTAAAGGGAGCCAGGCTTGGAATGCAATTCATATGCAAAGACTTTTGATCAGGCCAAAAAGGCATTACTTAAACTATGAGCAAATAACTTTGTGACTAGAATTGTAAACAGTAACATAATTTGCTAATGGTTTGTCCCTGAAGTCAGACCTTATTCCTTTTACCTGGTTATTAATCTGAGACATCAGGGAAATGAGACAGAAATAATATATCAGCAAGTCATTTAGAAATTTGAAAAGATTTCTTATGCTACCTGAACAGATATAATATAGAAATATGTTCTGGATAATCAGTGGCCACCCAGAGGAAGGTCTTTAGAGCCATGTTGCAGTCCTGTATTTTTCTTTAAGGACTGTTTTATAACTGAACAGAGTGATAAAAATCTGTGAATAACAACCTACGTTAGGAGGAACAGTTCTATAGCTTTTAACTGCCACCTAGAAACCTCTGGGCTCCAAATTTATGTCTCTAGCCTGCTCTCTAAGTTCCATAGCTGCCTACAAGACATCTCAGCCTGAGCTCCTACAGGCATCAAAACCTCAACTCTGCTGATGCTGAATTTACTGTACTCCACCCTGCAACTGTTTCACCTCCTACGATTATGAATAAATAGAAAGTGTCACATAGCTTTCCATGCTAGAACACTTGCAGGCATCTTTGACCCTGCCTGTTAACCACACCTGCACATGTAATAGATGACCAAATTCTGTTGACTCCATCTCCTTAATGCCTGTCTTACGATAGGAGTTGGAATTGGAATAAAAAAAAAAATAACTGAAGAAAAGGGAAAAATATGGAGCCCTGCCCTTGAATCAAAAACAAGTTAAACTGAAAGTCCAACTTCCAAAGTAAAGAAAGGAAATTTAGAGGCTTTAATTAATGGTGAGTTTATTATGAATTTGGAGTTTAACTGGCCTCAAAAAGAGTTAATGTGACCGGAGGCCACCTTAATTGAATTATAGTGTTTAGAAGGTGAGAGGGGATAATTTTGCTGTGCTCTACACTCCCAGATCACAATTATGTTCAGTTATTGGTGGCACATTTTAATGTAAAAATAGATACAACTATATTCAGAATAGGAGATGGAATGTTGAAGGGACTCAAACCCATGTCGTATTAGGGATGATTGAAAGGAGTGAGATTTCCCTTGGAGCAGAGAACTCCTGGGATGAATGTTACGGGCTGCCTACAGGTTACAGAAGGATGCCGCATAGAGCACTGGTCCCACACTGTAATCCACAGACCAGAGCTGCACTGGTCTTATGAGAATATCCTGGGATAATGCTACAGATTCTTCAGCACATTCTTACTCAGGTGCCCTGGAAGGGAGAGCTCCCTCCTGAAATATGTACACTTTAAAAGTCCCCTAAGTGACTTTGACAGCCAGGGTCAGGGAATCTCCACGTAAATGAGAAATTGGGTTTTCTCAGCATGCAGCCAAAAGCCAATGGGTAGGAGACAGGTCTCTGCAGACTATTAGGAGACGCATTTTAAAACACAGAGCAGTCTGGAGATATGACCGGCTGCCTTTGGAGGAGGGGCAAGAGTGTTGAGTCACAGGATTCCAACGGGACTTCATGAACATTTTGTAGGCTTGAAATCAAAGAGGGTTGATCAAGATGGGTAATCAAATTTTATGGTATTTGTTAAAAGAAACAAAGGCCTATAGATACAATATATTATATTCTGTCTAGGGTACAAGATGCCCAGCGGAAGTTGTCAGCAGTTATTTCAGTGAACATTGGCCTGAATTCCACCTGCACCTCTTTACCTGGGAGCTTTCTCTGGTCTCTGGAGTTTGCTTATGTATATATATAGCAGGCCAGACATGCAGGGAACCAGCCACCCACTGTCCCCCAGCAATCCTTGACTAATGACCAACAGGAGCTGCTGTATAAACCTCAGCCCCTCTCCCCTCTGGTGAGATGACTCTGAGTGGCCTGTTTTACACCGGCTCCCGGAGTTCCCAGGTGGGGTGAAGCTCCAGTTTCCCACAATGGTAATGACACCGGCTGCCTTTCCTTCCCTTTCTCTTGCCCACTCCCCTACTCATGCTTCCTAGAATCAATTTACAGATAAATTACTTGTACTCAAGTCCTTGTCTTAGGGTCTGAGTCTGAGAGAACCAGTAACAAGACACCAACCAATTATTGCCAACTAAGCAGCAAATGATTACCTACTAAATCAAAATTTGAGGAAATCAGGATTGATAAGGCATCCAATTAAAATTGTAAAAAAAAAGCTTGGCAATTTGACAGCACCTGGGTGATATTGACAGGCACAGGTAAGTTAGAGGGTCTGACTGCCCTCTGTTGCCAAGATCACTGGCTCCTGAGGGTGGCTGCTCGTGGATCTAACTGTACCTGCCTCTCTGGTCCTACTTTCTACCACTTGTGCCCCATGCTCTGCAGTCCAGGCACTTGTTGTAGTTCCCCCAACACCTTCTTGTTCATACTTTTGTGCCTTTGCCTTTTGTATTTGTCATTGTCCTAGAAATTTCTATCCATCCTTTAAAACACATTCAAACTGTCCCCTTTCTCAGGAATCCTCTTCCCTCCTTTTAGACCCATAGTGTCATTCACCACTCCGAGTATTTCTGTATCCTAGTGTAGAACGGTACAGTTAGTAATCAACTGGTTATTTAATATTAAAATAAAAGTGAATTAAATTAAATTGGAGAGCACAGAAAATATCTATCTTGGCTCTCTTGTTGCACTCACTGACAGGGAGCGTCCCAGAGCAGGATGGTTTTTAGTGACAATTCATTTGTATACCAGCTTTCGTTGTTCCTTTGTTCTACTGCTAGTGGAGTCAGAATGCCATCATTAAACAAGCGTGCAGAACTTGAATCCAGATAAAGTCCCCTGAAAGTAGGGGGATAGTATTCAGTAATTTAAAACCACCTTTGAGAATAAAAGTAAAATGCTCATGCATCACCTTAATTGAGAAGGGCAGGATGCACAATTTTATGAACAGTATAAATTAAAAAACTGTGTGTTTTGAAAAAATAGAAGAAAATACATTAATGATAATGGTGGTGGATCTGGGGTGTGGGACTCTGGTGATTATTTTTCTGCTTCTCTCAACTTTTTGTGTTTTCTAAGTTTTCGATAATGAGCAGGTTGCAGAAAATAACAATGACACCTTTTTCACCTGTAAGAAATGATTTCCCACAGATCAATCACCGTGGAAGAAATTTTATAAGTTATTAAAGAATTATCTACTAAACATGTCAGAGGCCATGAGCCTTCGGAAGCCACATCACATCATTCTGCTGCCACATAATTTGTTCCAGAGCATGGGAAAAGCAGAAAAGCTACCCAATTTTGTTTTTTAATGAAGGCAGAATGACCCTGAATCTCAATCTTGGTTAAAGATACACACCTATAAGTCAATGACACTAATCAATGTAGATAGAAAAATATTAAATGAAATACTAGCCAATCAACTTCAATAACATCTAAAAGAATTATCCTCTGCAATTAGATAAACTATCCTAGAAACGAAAGGGTGATTCAATAGTAGGAAAACTATTACCATAATGAACAACATCAATAGAGCAGAGGAGAAAAACCATCTCAATAAGTACTGAACAAGCAGTAGGCAAAATTTAAATGGCTTATTTTGTAAAACTGGGGACTAGAAACATTCTTAAAATGATCTTGATCATCAACTTAGCTGTATGGGATGTTGAATATGAGTAATGTGCTCTGAGATTGTTCTGACCTAAGTTTAAATTCCAGCTACACCATCTTTTGATTGTAAGACTTTTAGTAAGTTGTTTAATCTTTCTGCTTTAGTTCTGTCTGTGAAATGGGCATAATGATTTATTACTTCATAAGGTTGATGTGAGCATAATTAATGTGAAGCATATTAAGTGCTTAGTATAGTACCTGACACTTAGTAGTAGTCTTGTAATAAAATTTATATAACAAATGATATAGTGATGATGATGATGATGATAATGATAATAACTAATAGTGAGAGTTATAAAATCTGTGTACTTGTGGAAATTCTTCTCCCCTAAACCGCAAACACACATACCTGAGTTCCATCCCTGGAGGGTCTTCTCCCAGGTGATGCTAATACATATCAAAGACTGAGAATCCTTTTGAGAATCTGAGACATTCCTAACAATATCAGAAACAAGATAGAATATAAACTATCACTAAATTGTTGACAATGGTTCCAAAAGATCTGAGCAATGCAATAGTCATGAGATAAAAATGAGAAGTGTGGTTATACATAAGGAAGATATAGCTGTTATTTTCAAATGGTCTTTCATTAAACATAGAAAATTCAAGCTAATCGAAACACCCCTTCAGACCAGCCCCTTTAGAATCAGGAAGAGCGTTCAGGATAGTGGTCAGTTACAAGATCAGTATGAAAATAAGCTTTTCAACCATATCCATTTAGACCATATAGTAGAAAGAAAAATCCCATCTATAATAGTAATGTATAAAGTACCCAGAAATAACTTTATGAGAAATGTTATCTACATGAAGAAAAGTAAAATACTTTACTGGGTGAAATAAAAGATGAGCTGAATAAATGGAGAGAGGTACAATAGTTCTAGAAGGGTGGGCTGAATATGGTGATTTGGGAAATACTCCTTATAGGATTAATACAATCCCAATAAACATACTGATAGATTTTTTTTAATTAAATGGTTTAGATCATATTTGAAGACCCGACGTAAAAAAATAAACATCCTGGAGCTTGACATAGAGCAGATGCTTAATCAATGCCAGCTCACTTCTTCTTGCTGCTTAGAAAAGTTCTGATGCCTCAGACCATGGCGACCTCCCCTCCTTAAGTTCCTATAATTCCTAAAATTGCCATGCATTTGGCAACTACTGTACAATTTTTGGAAGTTCTACTTTGCATTGAATTTTTAATTAATTCACATTTGGGGGGTGTTTATTCTCTCCCAAATAAGCTGCAAATTCCTTGAAGTCAAGGACTAGGTTTATGGATCTTCAAACCAGATACTTAATGTACTCCAGTCATCTACAGTGAACTTGGGATGATGCAGAGATGGTAGAGTACAAAACTATCATTAGCTCATTACGATAGCATAAAATAAAATCAGCTAATCACAGTTTGGGAAGTCAAACTTGGGGGCCACTGAACCAATGTGAGTGCTAAGCATAGTCCCAGAGTCGCATAAGCCCACTCTTAGCTAGAGCAATTACTGCTGAATATCATGTTGGCTCAGGCATCACCTCAGCCCTAAAATACATCAGAGCTAATAAGGAGCTGGGGTCAATTCAATAGTCAGTGAGGGCTCTTGCAAAATAGGGGTAACTAATTAGAAGAAATATCTACTTAATAGCAGTCCATGGCCTATGAATGCAAAGGAATGAATGAATTCCCAAATTCCCAAAGCTTCAAAGCAGAATATTTCAGAATCATGCTTTGAGTAGGCCTGGCAGATTCTCAAAGTATAGTGGCTGCAAATTACTCACTTGATATTTTAAGCATATTTTGTATGCTTAAATTTGTAAAATTTTGTAAAAGTTGAGGCGAAGATACTGTTAGTCAGGATGTATACGTGGGGAACATAAGTATTAAATCAGTATGTGTACAGTTTCCAAGAACTATGAGTAAGCAAACCACATCTTGACTTCAACTGGATGTCAATTTTACCTAAATATATGCAGGGGATATTAATACTATACTTGTGTTTACTTTAACAACCACCAGGCCTGTGTGAAAATCAGCTTCACAGCCAAATAAAGTGACAAAAATGACAACTCCAAGAACACAGAAACCACTTTGCAAGTTTTGCTTGCATTTTCTGTGTAATCTCCATAAAGGAGATCTTACACACTTCTACATTGGCTGCCTACCCACTTCCCAAAACCTCACTTAGCACTCTGGGGAGGGGGTCTTACCAACACTTGCCAACGCTCAAGTCAGAAAAATACCTCTTGCCTTTAAAACTTGTCTAGTGTTCCAGCTATCACTAAGAGATGGGTGAATCTCACACATAAATCCGAGCTCCAAATTTCTGAGCAGAGTCGTGAGGTTTCAGAGCACCCGTTCACACACTCCCCTAGCGGAGAGGAGGACTGTAGGAGTTAGCCTCATTACGAGCTCAGCTTCAACGTGACTGTCTGGTTTCACCATGGCAAGCGACCAGCTAATGATGACAGTAAGGTAAGTCTGCCATCTCTGTGTTACCCCCGGCTTTTCACGCAGTATGAAGGGCTAAGACAAGTGTAAAGCTATTTAAGACATGACCTGTACTTTAACATAAGCTTAAAATATATTTGAGAAGAAAATGCACAAAGCACACAAATTAAATCTAATTCAAGATAGCAAAAGAAAAGCTGTCAAAAGTATATATGGCGAATAGGAAGTTTTCAGATATGAGGTGCAGATAGTTAAAAGGGAAGCCAGGGGACAGAGGCTGGTGTGTGGGAAGAGCTGGGCCTTCAGTTCGGAGACCACTGAGCTTAATGACTAAGGAAAAGCATGCTGCAGTGATATCCTCTGCTTTCCAGTTCCGCTCCAACACAAAGGAGCTGCGTGTCCTTGAGACTGTTATTTGATTCTCCTAAGCTTCAGTTTTCTCACCTGTAAAATGGGAATAATAACAGTATCTACCTTGTAGGATTAAGTCAGATAATAAATGTGAAACAGCATCTGGCATATAGGAAGGGCTAAATTAAATGTTAGCACAGAAAAGAAGCAAAGCAACTTGATCTTGAAAGATAGATTGTTTGGAAGTACATGAAAGAGGCAGAAGATAATGCACATCAGATGATGTTTCCTGGGGAAGAGCTGGAGTCAGTAGCTGTTTCCTTACCTTGTTTGCCTAAGGTCCTGGTTATTTATAATACACCTCCATGAAGTGGAAGAATTTTGGAGAATAGTAACACCCCTTTGGTCTTCTCCTTGGAATCTGACTTGGAAGAAGCCACATCTTTGTTTCTTGGTTTTACATTGAACACATTTTGGGCCCAGCACAGCACCATCCAAATAACACTGTAAATGTTCAGAAACCCTGAGCTGAAAGATCAAAATAACTGCTCAATCCAAAGGAAAGGAAGGTACCATAGAATTTTCCTGAAACCAGACTTAAGAGTCACTCTGAATACTCAAAAGATTTGTGTCCCTAACACATCACTGAGAAATATTTTTTTCAATTAAGTGAAAACCGGAGCCAATCTAAACATTTGGAATGGAGTAGACAACCCATCTCCTCCCTCCCCTCCCCTGCACTTGTACCACCCTCTTCCCCCTAATTATTTTCATATTATTTTATTTGCAGATTATTCAGTCTATAATGGGCTGAAAATTTGGCTCCATTGATCAGATGTTTTGGCATTATGTAGCCGGAGCCAATAAGTAGAAAACAACTCACTCAAGAAATATTCTAGCCAAGAAAGGGCAATAAATGGGCCATTTCGCTATCATTCATAACGACTCCCAAATTTCACATTTCTACATATGATCTGGCAATTACAGCTACAGATTGAGGATTTTAAAGCAATTTCTGCCATTCCAGGTGCAAGCACAGTTGTTTAATTGGTCTTTGAAGCTCAGAAGGAGAGAGTTTATTGGACTCCTTCTTTGTGGCCTCCCAGAATCCAGCTGCAAAACCTAGACTCCCTTGCAAAACAATTTCACACCTAAGGATGTAGAACCAGGAAAATATTTAGAGGAGCAAAAAGAAAGCTAACTATTGAATAGTAGCTTTCAGAGGAGGGGAGAAAGGGCCAGCCATGATGTCCTTTGGCTCCACATTTCTGGAGGACACCTTTGACTGTAGCACCAGATTGCCAAGTTGGCAGAAGTTCCCAGCAAGTGCTGCGCCTTTGCCTTCGGGGTGAGACCTATCACACTTTTTCTTCTCACACACCATGGGGTGGGAGGCATGTCAGAGAATCTACAATCAACATAAAAGTCAATTTTTATAATCACTTCCGCACCGAATGGCCCAATTTCCCCCTTGTGCTTGGGGATTTCATCATATTAAGGAGAAGCAGCAAAAGAGGCACGTTCTATTCAGCAACCAGATACGTCTTCAGGCAATCTCTGAGAGAGAAGAGGGGCTCTCAGACCAGCTTGCAACTCCCCAGCAACCGCTAGCACAAGTTCTTACAGGTCACCTTCAAGGAGAATACTAGGAATAAATGTCTTTCTTTTAAATCACTAGGTGCAACTTTTAATACATGGAAAGTACACTGATACAGCATCCCTACACGCCTAACTGATGGCATTTGAATTTTACGAAGCAACAGCTAGACCAAGGCAAGCCCCACAAGGATGGGGAAGCTGCAGTCTCAGGGCCACATGTGGCTCTCCGATCTCCATGTGCAGCCCTTCGACTGAATCCAAACTTCACAGAACAAATCCCTTTATTAAAATTAAATTTGGACTCAGTCAAAAGGTTGCACTCAAGGAGGCACAAGGCCACATATGGCCCGAGGCCGCAGGCTCCCCCTCCAGACATCATACCTTGTGTGGACGATTATGATGCCTTCCTGCCTATCTTGCTGTTTACCTGCCTCTCCTCGTTCAGTTCATTCTAGCATTGTCTAGGAGACAGTGTGGACATTTGAACCCACATGTTCAAAAGCTCCTGTTGGACCCCAAGTCTATGAGACAAAAGCCAAACACGGATAATGAAAGACCCCACCGTCTATGGATGCCTCATGACCCTGCCCTCTCGTCTCACTTACTCCACCTCAGTGCTCTTATGCCAGCCACATCGAACTCCTATTTCTGGAAGATTCTGGATTCTTTAACATATTTAGGCTGTGTAGATTCCATGTCCTCTATTTCTGCACAGAGAATTGATATACGTTTTCCCAAGATTACCTCTCCCGTGAAGACCCTCAGACCTAGAGTGTTAGTATCTGTTTCCGTAGCGCTTCTTAGCTCGTATTACCCATTCCTATCACAGTAGTCACCATGCAGGATTTAAAAGACCGGCACGTTCCCTACAGGCAAGGCATGGGTTTTACTCCCTCTCCTGTCCCCTGGCACATACCGAGCACTCTATAAAAGACCAGTGAAAGTATGAATGGGAAAGTGAACATGTGCTACATGGGAGCCTGGGTGTGTAGCTTCATTTTTCTCAGTTTCTACACTCACCAGCCATCCTGTCTCCCTGTCATGCTCTTGCAAGCACGTGCCACTCACCCAAGCACCTGGGCTGACAACTAGACTCAAAGTGCCCATTCCCAGTGGCAGATGATTCCAGCGCATAAGCACCAACCTACCTCTCCCATCACTGAGCTACCTAGAATATAACTCCACAGGCAGGGATATGGGTCTAGATCAGTGCCTGGTTTATAGTACGTGCTCAACAAATGGGAGAACAGAGGGAAACTAGGTGAGGACCAGTATCGTGTCTGTGTTGGAGTAAACACACACGGGATCATGATGAACTTCCCAACAAGGGCTTGTGTTTGCAGAGAACATCGCTCCACCTCTCAGAGGGTGGTGGCTTTGCTTCTCAGACTCTGAAAATGACCTGTTTCTCCAGAAATATGTACCTGGTGCAGGCAGCCTCCTTGCTGGGGCTCTTGCAAGCTTTGCCATCTCTGTATCCCTGTATCACTTGGTTCTTCCTTCTCCTAACCTCTCCAGCATACATTTTGCCAATTAATTATAATCAGTGCTCTGTGTGTTTTAATCTTGTTTTCCCACCTGAATAGGTGCCAGTTTGGATACATCATTTTTAGATCTCATTTTGAGCAGCCGTGTGCCAAGCACAGTAGGTTCTCAACCAGTTCTTGTTAAATCAAAATATTGAGGATTTATAAGCCTGGAGGGATTAACTGTGCATGTGTGTGGGTGTGTGTGGTTGTGTTAACATAACAGCTAGCACCAGAATTACTCCTAGAAGGGAATTAACTACACTGAGGAATATATGTTATTGGGCCATTTGAGAGTGAAAGTATGAAGTTTCTAGAAGGTCTGGAAGGAAAAAGCAGAGCTGGTAGATAGGAGCAGAAGGATTTGCTTTTATTCCTGAGAGGAACAGGCTGTGGGGAGGGAGAATGAGGCCTGACTTGTATGACCAGAGCCTGGAGCCCAGGTGGGCAGGAATGGACTTTCCAGTACCGGAGCATCTCATATCAAAACTTAAGGGTTTCCCTCTTTGTCCTCCAAAATATTTTCAGTTTGCCTCCCACCCAGATGCCTTGTGCTAGAAATTTTTTTGTGTGATTGATCACTGGTGGACAACAGCGAAAGAGTGAAGTCCTGTGTAAAAGCATCACAGGACAGATTCGCACACGTGAGCAATAAGATGAGGGAATTAGCCAGAAATGGGAGTTCAGGGGCAGAAGTGAGAGGAGAGCCACAAACCTTCTCTTCCTCCCTCAATCTCCAGAGACTGCGAGGATGGGGTCTCACCACACATAGGATGACGTTTAAATGAACTTCAGTAGTCTCCTCGAGGGCAGGATAATGAAACTGACGTGTCCATGACACACAGATTATGGATCTTCAAGCCGCACAGCTGTAATCAATACAGATGAGGACCCTGAGGGCTGGAGTGGGGAAGAGACATGGCCAGGGTCGCTTGGCTCTTTGGTGGAGGAGCTGGGAGAACTCAGGCTTTCCCCACACATCACTTCATCTTCTATTCTGTGTAGTGTCTCTGTCCTTAAATTGACCATGGGGCCCTAGAAACAGGGTCTGTCCAAAATGGTGGCATTTGCTGGATTTATAATTGAGAGAAATTTAGGTTACTGTACATGCCAGGAAAAGCCATTGTTTATCTAAAGGCTGGGATCACATCTGTGCCGATTGGCCATCCGGGAGGGCCATCTGTCACTCGGGGGAATCCTAAGGGGATCTGGCACCAGCAGACGAGGTCCTGGGAAGGGGTAGGACCGGGGATGCTGCTAGTAGCCTCCAGGCCTCAATTACCAAGAGCCTCTTCACCTTGTGCTGCCTTTACTTGTCTGTCATGAGAAGCCCAGGACAGAGCTCCTCACGGCTGCTGCGATGTCACGTTTGCAGATATTGAATACACAGGGTTCACTCTCCCCAGTCTCGGGCCCAGAACTAGGAGAGGCATCACAGCAGCAGGTCTTATCTGGGAGGCTGCCTCCTTTGTCCATCCCTTTATTCCAAGGTAATCGGGGTGGTTACTGCAGTCTGTGAAATGCACTTAGTTTTCTCTGTCCATCGAGTTCCTTTCCTGTCGCTGAAATTGCCCTGCAGGTACACGTGGGCATAATGAAGCTGAAATTGTGGTCGAAACAAGGGGATGCTACAGGTCAAGGCGGCCACGGGCTTAACCGTTAGTTCACGGCCGCTAGGTTTGAGCAATGGCTGTCCCCGAAGAGCAAGGGAACCAGAGAGGTCCCAGGCAGCTGGTCTCCTCAGGGGTCTGGGGAGGGCAGAGGAGAGTCACTGCCTGTCCTGAGTTGATTACAAGAGCAACCATAGCAGAGAGGAAGAGGCATGAAAATACTATGCAAATACAGCAGCCTGCTTTTGTCTCCTCTAACCACAAGCTCTAAACATTTGATAACAACATCAAAACCACAAGTTTCTTTATCCCTGCTATTGTGTGAAATGATGGCTTCGAGAAAGGGAGGTTAAGGAGATTTAGTCGAGGTCAGCCAGCAAATCAGTAAAGCCTGGAAACAATTCAGTCTCTGCTCTTCTCCAGCTCCTTCTACGCTGTTTAAATAGGAAGGTGTGTGAGCTAACGGGAACATCGTAGGCGCTCTCTAGCAGGAATGCAAACGCCAAAAGCCGCTTCCATTTTGACTGGATGCAAATAACATTTAGGCATTTTCTATCTTTTTTTTTTTTTTTGGAAAGATTGCCATGGTAAAGTTTGGAAAGTGGGGGGAAAGGGAGTGTGAAAAGCTTCCCTGGGACTAACCGGCTTTCTGTAGAGAAAAACAGGTCTGTGTTTGCCCCATGTATCTCTTAGCCCTGCAGTCCCCAACCCTGGGGCCGTGGATGGCTATTGGTCTGTGGTCCTCGAGGCCTGTGGACCAGGCATAGAGCTCCCCCCACCTCTCCCCGGTCTGTGAAAAAATTGTCTTCCATGAAACCGGTCCCTGGTACCAAAAATGTTGGGGACCGCTGTCTTAGCTGGTAAATAAGCAATGGCAAGGCAGCTTTGGACTCGGGAGAACGCAGGAAGTACATGTGTGCTGACTTTTAGAAGACTAAGACATGTAAAATGATCTCTAGAAACCTACTCAAAACTGCCCTCTGATTGCTAGGGGTGTCTGATTCTAACAGTGATAAAAAGTCTTTATCTGGCTGTCACTTACTTCATGAGGTCTTCCCTGGACATCCCCAACCCATTCCCTGTCCTCTACCCAGCTCTGTTTTTCTCCCTCTCCTTAACATGTATCACTGTTTACCCTATTACATATTTTACTTTTTAGCACTATGGAAACATTGTGTGTATTTCACCTCTTCATCTTGCTGCTTGTCTTCTCCCCTAGTAGAACTGAAGCTTCAGGATGGCAGAGGTTTTTCTTGTTTTGTTCACTGTTTTATCCCCAGGATCTAGAACAGTGCCTGACACAGAGAGCTGCTCAGATGAGATTCATTGAATAAATGAATGAATGAAAGGGGATCAAAATGGTAAATAATCAAGATGCTTAAAGGATCTGCTGGATGCAAAGTACTGGTAGGTAATTTAAACAAGCATGAGCCATAATAATTTCCTTGCATTAGTCTGCTTGGGCTGCCGTGGCAAAATACCATGAACTGTGTGGCTTGAGCAACAGAAACTCTCACAGTTCTGGGAGCTGGAAATCCACATCCAGGTGTCAGCAGGTTTGCTTTCTTCTGAGGCCTCTCTCCCCTCAGCTTGCAAACAGTTGGCCAGCTTCTCTCTGTATCTTCATGTGGTCACCCCTCGGCCTGTGCCCAAATTTCATCTTCTTTAAAGGATTCCAGTCAGATTGGATTGGGGTCCACCCCTAAGGGGGGTGGGGCTCATTTTAACTTAATCACTTCTTTAAAGGCCTTGTCTCCAAATATGGTCACACTGTGAGGTACTGGGGATTAGAGTGTCACTCAAAACATTTTGGAGGGATACAATTCACCCCAAATCATCCCTTAAAAGGAGTAACATGTGTCAGAAAACAAAGAGAGAAAACTTTGGATGTAAAAAGTCACATGATCAGGGAGAAAGAACACATTAAATGTAAGAAATAGACATCTACAGGATAGATAAAGAAGCTGTGCAGTGTAGTAGGTTTGCAGTAGGTTTGTATTAATGGTACAACCTCTTTATGAGGTCTTGAGCAACTCACATATACTTCTGAGCTTTGTGCCTCATCTGGAAAACGGAAATAACAGGATTGATGAGAAGATTACATGGGATAATTGATGCCACATTCCCAGTAGCCTGGCACTTAGGAGATGTCTAGTAAATGTTGCTTACCTCATTTTTCTCCTCTCTTCAAAAATATTCTGTACAGTTTTGGTGCCACATTTTAATAGGACATTGCTAGCCTTGTGAAGACTGCTGGTTCTAGGTGGTTCTTTCCTTTTTCCCTCAAAAGTGATGTTTTTTCTGATTATGAAATAATGTGCACTCATGTTTACAAATTCAAACAATAGAGAAATGAGGTAGAAAGTGAACGAAACCTGTAACTATTACCCTCCCTGGCAGATGATAACCACTGTTTACAGTTTGGTACATAGCTTTCAGCCTTTTGCTCTGTTTTTACATAAGCATATAATTTGTTTTTCACATGGAAGGCAAGTCAGTCAATGGACATCTTTCTATGTCAAGATGTATAGATCCGGCCCATTCATTTTTGCATCTGCATTTCATTATATTGGGGAAAAGAAAGGGGGTTAAGAAGACTCCTGGCAAACAGTTTCAGAAATGCTCAGTTACACGACGTTAAAATGATTTCTTTTCTCTAGAACTGCTCAAAGCCGTTAATATACACAGTGACTATTCAAGAGGCTGACACAGGAAGTGGCACATGCCAGGTGTTAAGCCACTGTGTCTCATCCTTAAACCCAAACTCTTAACTCTACTTGTAGTGCTGGGATTGCAGCTGCAAACCTTGTTTCTGCTCTGCTACCATGGTCTCTGTTAGACTCTGCCACTAGGAGGTGCTGGGGGGTGGGGGACAGGGAGAACGGAGGAGGGACTTCCTGTTTGTTTCCTGCCTGTTTCACACCTCTAAGCATCATCCTAGCAGCAATTCACATTGGCAGCAGCAAGTACTTTTTGTAGCAGCAGCTAAATCCAGTTTGTTTTTTTCCCAACACTTACAGAACCAGCCTCTTGCATAAGAGTTGCCAGCACCAGCTGGCTGGCACCCCCTCTTCAGAGGTCTGGATCCCCCAAGCCTTGGGGCTTCTATTCCTTTGAGCTCAGAGTCTAGCACCCAACAGGCAGCAGCCCCTCCTTCTCAGAGATCTAAGTTTCAGCTCCATGGTGCTTTCCTGAAAACCCCTAGGATTTAACAGAGCCAACCCTATGGATACCAGCTAGTATATTTAGTAATACCGGCCCCAGGGGTGATCACTGCTTCCTGCAGAAGCTACCTCTGCGATAACTTAGGTTCTTCTGGCTTTTCAGTTACTTGGTTAACAAGTTTATATCTTTATATTCTTTCCATTCAAATAATTGGTAGGTTTCTGTCTCCTTACTGGCCTCTGACTGATAGGAGATGTTTCCTAAACCTATTTAACTATGGACCCTTTCCTCAAGAAACAGCTGCTCAGGGGTCCAGCATTTTGCCAAACACTCTTTGAAAAGAGCAGCTCTGAACACTACTGTTAAGTTAAAAAAAAAAAAAAAAAGATCATTAAGAAAGGCTCAAATGGTCTCCGTGAACCTCTCTGTAGAAACAAGGGAAGATAGAGCAAAGGCTGGATGTGCTACCAATTTAATATGCAACCATCATTTTTCAGCAACTGGCTCTGCCATTAGTGAAAAGACTTTGAAGAATCACCAAGATGTACATTGAAAGTTAACCCTAAGGAGTTATGTTTGAGCCAAGACTGGCGGATCTTGAACATTTAATCTTCATTTGAGTTCCTTTTATCATTTCTTAATGTCTTTTAGTCATTTTGGCTTAATCATTTATCATGCTCCTTTTCTCTCAGATTTGTGGATTGGGACACCTTTTCTTTAAAATATAGTGCTCAACCCAACAAGCCATGAATATTCCCTCTTCACTTTACAAAGCTAATTAAATTCTCTTTCCTACAATAGTATTGATTCTTCCTGCCAACTTTTCCTTTAAAATATCCTTCACACTCGTCTTTTCCTACTCTTTTCAGCTGCCGCAACTTTCCTCAGTGTTCTTCCTCTCCCGCCTGGCCTGCTACAAGAAACTTTCCACAGTTCTTCCAACCTCCAGCTGCTCCCTGTGCCAGCTCAGCTCCGTGTCATCACCAGACTGATTTGCTGTATTTAATAGTTCCTCTAGGCAAAACCTTTCCTTCAAGGGTTCTCAACTTCCTGCAGGTCTGACTTCCTTAGCATGAAGTTCAAGTTCCCCTCCATCTAACCTTCACAGTTTCATCTCCAGCAACTCACTTTCCTGAACTTATTCCTCCAGCCAAACAGTGTTACTCATTGTCCTTAAACGAGGTCTTAGCTTTGTTGCCTGCAAGATTTTATTTCCTCGTCCTCATCAAGAATGTCCTACCTGTTCTCACTTCCCATTCAAATGTTCCCAGGTCTCAGGTCTTCCAGGCCTAACTCAATACCTTTCATTAAGCAATCTTTCTGTGCTGCTCCAGCAAGCTCATCTCTTCTTTCCTGGAACTCCTACATCCCTTAGTGTTTTTAGAACCTAAATAATACTAGCTACCATTTGTTGAGGACCCACTCTATGACAAGCACTTAGCTGGATACTTGATTATCATTAAGCCTTTCTACAACCCTTTATCCTGCCTTGAATGAAGAAATTGAGACTCAAAGAGAGGCTAAGAGTGTCCTAAGTAGCTTGTAAAGAGGTGGAGTTAAGAGCAGAGTCTTCCTTCTTCAACTCTACCATGCGGTTACTGTTGACCTTCAAGTCAGAAGGCCTGGGTTTAGCCCGGGTTCTGTCACCAACTAGCAGTCAAACCTTGCACCTATCGCCGTCTTGTATGGGTTTGATTTTCTCTTTTCCACGGCCCCTCCCATCGCTACGATTCTGAGAGCCAGTTCACAGAGGGTCGTGAAACCCATTATGCCTTTCTAGATGATAGAAAAGGCCTCTGACAATCCAGACTGGCATTTTTATTGGGCCTTTAATTCCCAGGAAAGGGGCGATGCGGTGGGGTCGGGATGCTGAAGCGATCACTCTTTGCAGGATGCTTGGAGGCATCTTGTCACATCGAATTAAGCATTTA
The DNA here is from genome assembly GCF_020740605.2 of Lemur catta. Taxonomy (NCBI): domain Eukaryota; kingdom Metazoa; phylum Chordata; class Mammalia; order Primates; family Lemuridae; genus Lemur; species Lemur catta. Next base: position 92,334,877 of record NC_059128.1, read on the forward strand.
TCTTTATTTAGAAACTCCAGAAATTTTACAGGAAGGGTTTGTTAGGAGAGGGTTTAAATTGTCAACCTGCCACAGAATCACAGATGAACAAAAGCTATGTAGAGTTCCTTTTTCCCCTGGATAGCAGAGAGGTTTGCCTTTTCATTTTGTGGGCCTTATGGAAGAGCAGACACTTGTCTCTTTTTACAGACAGGAGATTGTCTTGAGCAGCTGCCAAAGCAACCGGGCCCCACCCCACGGAGAGCGCTTGGTAGCTGGAGATGTGCAGCTCTTGCTCAAACATATATCCTGACCCTTGAGCCTTGTAGGGCAAAATTACGCAGCACCAACAGAGCGCTGTGCACCCTGAAAAAGGAAGCCGATATCAAGGCAGGGACGTTTCAGGCTCAGTCACGGCTAAGTTGAATTCTTCTATGTGCTTACCCAGCCCCTGGCTGTGGAAAGAACATGGGGCTTAGGAGTTAGGCAAACTGCATTTACTACCTGGCCCCCATTTCTCACCTTACTGACTTCTAGTTTCTTCTTTTATAAGTGAGAGTCATACCACTCACCTTGTGGCATCATTTTTTAAAAAACTAAAAGAAATAATAAACATAAAGCACTCACTTCAAAGTAGAAACTCAGCAAAGGTTAGTTCCTCTCCCCTCTGTATCTTAGATAGTTAACCAAGTACCAGCAGCTAAACTCTATTTCTGAACTCACAGTGAGGTGTGGGGGACGGTGAGTTCGGATGGCAGATCTTAGGAAAAAGCCACACAAAAGCGATCCCACTCCATACATTTTTCTCCTCATTTGAATATCCCATTTGTCAATCTTGCAAGCAAGGAAAAAAAAATTCACTCATTGTTCGGGAGATTTCATGCTCTCCCCACCGTCCTGCTTCTGCAGGTAATTCCTGAAAGAGTCAGCGCAGCCTTTCTCAGCACTGCTACCGCCAATCCCACGAAGCGCTGCTTCTAGCGTGCTTTTAAGTGCTCGCATGACTAATGAAGTGTGACATGGCTGAAATTTGCTAGCCTTCTCTTCGGGTGTACATTCTAGCTGACAAAATACGGCTAAATTTAGCTGCCTTCAGACAACAAGCATCTTCCAAACAAAGGGGGCCTCAAAGGCGAAAATGAGCCATGACATGTCTCTGTCCCAACATGGATCTGGCCGGCGTTGCATTGGCACCCCTGCACAAAGACGTGTGTGCCGAGGGGCAGTGTCTGAGCTGAGCATCAATGGTGACCAGGTGGTCATGAGGACAGTTGCTCCTCTCGTGGACTCTGATGCAAGAGTCATTACCAAGGTGGGAGGATGAGTGTTTGGACAGTACAGGCCAAGTGGGATAGTAATCACAATGTCAGAGGATCCAGAGCCCTGCCTGTGGCCAGTCTGGGCTCTAACCACGATACTCTGCTGCCTCCAACAGTAACGTATGATTGGGCCTGGAAAAGAGCCCAGAGGACATCCAATGTAACACCCCAATTTTGTTCTTGGGACAATGGAGGCCCAGAGAAGGGAAAGAACTTGCTCAGGGTCCTCCAGCCAGTGGGTGGCCAATTTAAGGCAGGAACACAATGTTCCTGCCTCTCGGTCAACTTAAACTGCTTCACAGGAAAGATAAGTGTGGGAAATCTGCCCGGACATATGGGAGGCACTTTGTGGAGGAGAATCATATGTTGCTGAAGCATTCTGAGAGCTAAAACTGTCTCCCTTCCAGTCCAAAGTTTGTGTAGCTGGATCCAAAACATTGTGAATGCATTTGGCATGGATTACAAAAGGAAAATGACCTTGCTGTGGCAGGCGGGGACACTGAATGTGATAGTGGACATCCCCTGCATCCAGCCAGAGACCCAACAGTGGCCAGGTGAGGACCACCAACCAATTCCAGGCTCAGACTCAAGTCCTACAGAAACTCAAGGGAAAGGAACCACAGTCCCCTGGGGGTGTCAGCTGTGGATCCCGGAAGGGAACTAGAATTCAGCCCATTGTTGGAATTTCAGATCTGGGCACATCCTCGGAGGGTCAGACATCGCTTGTTGGCATGTACATCATTTCCACCCCCTTCTATTCCCACCACCAGTGTCTCAGGGGAATGATGGCTGGGAACTGCACGTCCCAGACTCCCATGCCAGCAGGGCTCCTGATGTGGTTGCAGTTCTGCCTGTAAGATGCACTCATGAGTTCGCAGAGAAGTGGAAGCCATTTTTCCTCCGGCAGTGCTGGTGAAATGCATGGCTTTGGCTGCGTGTTATCAGTAGCCTCCATGTTCTTCTGACTGGCAGGGGTTGCAGGGCCACCTGGGGACACTGCCCGTGGTGGTTTTCTGCAGTTTCTTCATCACTGGGAGATGGTGATAACTTCCTGATTCTCAGAACCCAGCTGCAATGGTAAAGCTGAAAGCTAGTGGCTGCCCCCTTGCTTTAACTTATCCAGCTGGTCTTTACGAAGCTTTCAAGTGTTCGATCCTTTTCTGTTTGAAACATCTAAAGTGGTTTCTGTCCTTCTGACTTAACCCTGATACTCAATACATTTAATTATAGTAAAAAGTAATTTATTGAACACTTCCCAGGTGCCAGGACTGTGCAAAGCATCATCTCATTTGATCTTCACTATAATAATGGAATCATTCTCATGCTACAGATGAAAAAATGGAGGGTTCGGTAGATAAGGTGACTTTCCTGGGTTCATCTAGTTAACAAAGGGCAAGCTAAGTTTGAACCAAGGCTGACTCGAGAATCTCCACTCTTAGCCACTTTGCACACTGCCCCCCTTCAGTTTCATTTTACAGCCTGTTCAGAAAGTCATGCTTACAGCGACCACATAGGATGACCTGAATCTCAAAGAATGGAAGAAGAAATCAGGGTTTCAAGGAGACAGAGACTGTGGGACTCATCCTTTCTCCTTCCCCTCTCTTCTGCTGCCTTCCTTCTGTAGCTGATGCAATTCCACAAGCATGTATCGAGCTTCTAGGCAACCAGTCTTCCACCTGCTGTGTCCTTTCTCCACAACTCCTCACTATGACCTGTGCTATAGGGATTGTTGCCCTCATTTTGTGGATGAGGCTGGCTCGAGTCTCCTCTCTGAAGCCTTCTTCACTCGACCACCCCTCAGCCAGCAGGAAAGCCTCCCTTGCTTTAGTGCAAGGAATGGCAAATTGTTCCTGGCTCCCCTGTGGCAGGTATCTCAATTCACTTTGAATTAGGATGTGTTGCCCATATGTTCACCTCTCCTGTTAGTTTAGAAGCAGTTGTCAGGTGGCTCCTTGAATTCAGACCACAGCAGGACCTTGAAGACAACCCCTTGCTCTTTAATGGGATCTCCTGCAGAACTTTCACCATCAGAATCTGGGTACATGATCTCCCAGCTCCTCCTTGAAGCCTCATTTCCTGACACACATGTTCCTGTATGTTTCTGCCCCGGGCTCTTGACTGCAACTCTGATTCAGGTATGTGCTTGCCTAGCTCTGGGTGTCCTTTGACCTGACACCTGGTAATTGCATGGTAAGTACAAATTGGAGCCAACCTGTATTGGTAGATTATTTTCACGACTCTCAAGGGTCTGACTTTTTTTTCCAGGAACATTTCTAGCATTCACACGGTGTAATACTCCTCAACCCTATTCCTGACTGCCAGGTAGCCTTGGGTGTCTCACTGCCGGCATGGTGACCCACTCCTGGCAGAAATAAGGGAAATATCCATTGAACTGAAATAAAAGTGAATATCCATAATTTGGAAAAGCCCCCAGAAATGAAAGAAGGTGTCATGTGCCGTATCAGGGGCACGAGGTAGGTCAGGGAGGATGAGGGTGACTCAAAAGGTATTTGAGAAGGTGTTTGTCAGTTTGATTAGAGAATTCAGACAAAGCAGATTAGATAGGATCCAAAAGAAAGAAGAAAGATGCATGAAAGAGACTGGAAGTAGAGACCACATGGGGCTTTATGAAGCTGAAAGGCAGACCCAGGGAAGCAATTGTCAGGGGATAAGTGTCAAGAAAAGGCTTTGTAGGGAAAAGAGAGGCACAGGAGGGAACGGGAGGGGAGAGCGTGGGCTCTCAGAAGACAGAATATAAAATAGGGAAACAGGTCAAAGGTCTAGGAAACATATTAAAAGAGAACAGAGAAGAATAAAAAAGAAGAAAGATGATAGAAAAGAGCAGGAGAAAGACAACTACAAATTCCACCAAGAATTAAAAATGGCCAGGAAGATCACTGAAAAATCCTTCCTAAGTACAAAATGCACTGTGTGCATACTGGGAGATCCCTGTCATTGCTCTGAAGTTTCTGACTTTTCAGACACACTTCTAGCATTCACGTGATACAGGCATACCTTAGAGACAGCGAGGGTTTGGTGCCAGACCACCACGATAAAGCGACTATCACAATAAAGTGAGTCACATGAATTTTTTGTTTTCCCAGTGCATATGAAAGTTATGCACCGGGAAATATACTATATTCTATTAAGGGTGCAATAGCATTATGTCTCCAAAAAATGTGTACCTTAATTACAAAATATTTTATTGTTAAAAAATGCTAACAATCTTCTGAGCCTTTAGGGACTTGTAATCTTTTTGCTTGTAGAGGTCTTGTCTTGATGTTGATGGCTGGTGACTAATGAGGGTGGTGGTTGCTGAAGGTTGGAGTGGCTGTGGCAATTTCTTAAAATGAGACAGCAGTGAAGTTTGCCACATCAATTGACTCTTTTTTGCACAAAAGATTTCTCTGTAGCACGTGATGCTGTTTATTCACAATAGAACCTTTCAAAATTGGAGTAAATCCTCTCAAAACCTGCCACTGCTTTATCTACTATGTTTATGGAATATTCTAAAATCCTTTGTTGTCGTTTCAACAATGCTCACAGCATTTTCACCAGGGGAGTAGATTCCATCTCAAGAAACTATGTTCTTTGCTCCTCTATATGAAGCAATTCCTCATCTGTTCAAGTCTTATCATAAGATTGTAGCAATTCAGTCACATCTTCAGGCTCCGCTTCTAATTCTGGTTCTCTTGCTATTTCCACCACATCTGCAATTAATTCCTTCACTGAAGTCTTGAACTTCTCAAAGTCATCCATAAGGGTTAGAATCAACTTCTTAAAAACTACTGTTAATGTTGATATTTTGAACCGTTCCTATGAAACCAAATGTTCTGAAAGGCATCTAGAATGGTGAGTCCTTTCCAGAAGGTTTTTCAATTGACTTTGCTCATATCCAGCAGAGAAATCACTATTTACGGCAGCTATAGCCTTACAATATGCATTTCTTATAAAATAAGGCTTGAACCCTGAAATGACTCTTTGATGCATGGGCTACAAAATGGATGTTATGTTAGCGGGCATGAAAACAACATTAATCTCCATGCACATCAGAGATTTTGGGTGACTAAATACAATGAGCAATAATATTTTGAAAGAAATCTTTTTTCTTGAGCAGTAGGTTACAATAGTGGGCTTACACTATTCAATAAACCATGCTATAAACAGATGTGCTGTCATCCAGGCTTTATTGTTCTATTTCAGAGCACAGGCAGATTAGACTTAGCATAATTCTTAAGGACTCCTGTGTTTTCAAAGTGGTAAATGAGCATTGACTTCAACTTAAACTCACAAGCGGCAATATTTTCCGAGACAGTCAGCCTGGCCTTTGAAGCTTTGAAGCCAGGTACTGACTTCTCCTGTCTAGCTATGCAAGTCCTAGGTGGAAGGCTGCTTCATCTCCACTGAAACATCTGTTGTTTAGTGTAGCTACCTTCATCAATGATCTTAGCTAGATCTTCTGGATAACTTGCTGCAGCTTCTACATCAGCACTTACTGCTTCACCTTGTACTTTACTGTTATGGAGATGACTTCCTCCTTAAGCCTTATGAACCAACCTCTGCTAACTTCCAACTTTTCTTCTGCAGCTTCCTCATGTCTCTCAGACTTCATAGAATTGAAGAGAGTTAGGGGCTTGCTCTGGGTTAGGCTTTGGCTTAAGGGAATACTATGGCTGGTTTGACCTTCGATCCAGACCACTCAAACTTTGTCCATCTCAGGGATAATGTTGTTTCACTTTCTAATCATTTGTGCGCTCACTGGAGGAGCACTTCTAATTCCCTTCAAGAACTTTTCCTTTACCTTCACAAGGTGGCTAATTGTTTGGCACAAGACACCTCGCTTTAGGCCTATCTCGGCTTTCAACATACCTTTCTCACTAAGCTTAATCATATCTGGTTTTTTATTTAAAATGAGAGACGTGCATCTCTTCCTTTCACTTCAACTCTTAGAGGCCATTGTAGGGTTATTAATTGGCCTAACTTCAATATTGTTGTGTCTCAGGGAACAGGAGGCGCAGGGAGAGGGAGAGAGATGGGGGAACAGACAGTTGATGAAGCAGTCAGAACACTATACAACATATATTAAGTTTGTTGTCATATATGAGCACTGTTCGTGGCACCCCAAAACAACTACAATAGTAACATCAAACATCACTGATTACAGATCGCCATAACAGATATAATAATGGAAAAGTTTGAAATATTTTGAGAATTACCAAAATGTGACATAAAGACACAAAGGGAGTACATGGTCCTGGAAAAACAGCATCCGTAGACTTGTTCAATATGTCTTTACCTTCAATTTGTAAAAACATGCAATACCTGCAAAGCACAGTAAGATGAAGCACAATAAAATGAAGTATACCCGTACATTGATCTGTCTATGCTATGGTGAGTATGAATAACAAACAATCCCCAAATTTAATTGACTTAAAACAATGAAGAATTGTTTCTTGCCCATGCTATAGGTTCACTGTGGGTCAACTGGTGCTCTACTCTACTTGTCCTCACTTGGGGACCCAGACTGAGGGACGCTCCATCTCCCTGTGCCCATAAATGCTGAGACAGAAAAGGAGAACATGGCGAATCACATACTGGCTCTTAAAGCTTCTGCCTGGGGGTAAAGCATGTTATGCCCACTTATATCTCATGGACCACCAGCAAGCCATGGCTGACATCCAAAGGAGAGGAAGTGTAATCCTACTATGCACCTAAAAGAGCTGGAAATATTTGATGAACAGAATTAATGACCACTATGTGGTAAATTCCAGGTTATCTATTTCCAACCTGGTATTTTCTTAACCAGGATCCCCATAGCCATAAAGAGGCAGAGGAGGAAGGAACCTGGCCAAGTACCTAGCCTAGCTTCCTGAATTTACTGGTAGGGAAACTGAATTTCAGAGAGATGAAGTGACTTATTAAAGGCCACGCTGCTGATGAAACAGCCAGGTCTCTGATTCCCAGCCTTCCGTGCTGCTTGTACCACACCAGGGTACTTCTATTAGCTTAGTAAATGTCTACTAATTTGAACTACCAGATTCATTTCATTCTGGATCAGGTTTTTAATTACCACGATAAGAAAAGGAAGAGTTTCTCGCCAAATGCCTTGGTGCTGCCAAGTTCCTTGTACCTCCAATAATGAATCCCAACCATATAAATAAATAAAAGGCAATTAAGACTTTGAAATAAGAATTTGAGTAGGATTAGAAAGAAGTGTTTGATGATACACATTATCGCTTCTGCAAAACATAGAATTATTTTTGACCATTAAAAGAGATATGAAGAACTACATATGCATATATGGATGGATGGATGTATACACACATACACACATACATATATGCATGTATTTAGACTATTTCCAGAAGGATGCCCAAGAAAGTATTAATATAATAGTGGTAGGGGATCTGTGAGCAAAAGAGTGATATGTATTTTACCATATGCCCTATTGTACTATTTGGAATTTTCTACTATTGTGTATTACTTTTTCCAATAAAAACAGTTAATAAAACAATAAAAGAAGTAAGATTTTTAAAAGTAACAGATGTCACAAAATGCTTAATGGGGACTCTGCAGTATCTTTTAGAGTAACGTGAAGTAGAGCAAGATGAGGAGAAAGACTAAAATGGAAGCAACTGACAGCACTTTCCAGCAGGCAGTACATTTTTTAGCAAGTTGCAATATATTTTTATGTCAGACAAGCATAATTTAAATATCATTAGGCTGGATAGCCAAGATCTGGGTTCAAGCCCTGCAAATGCACTGCAATCTTTTGCTGTTACTCTGGGAGGAAATCTCTCGAACCTCTCTATGGTTCAGCTTTCCTATGTGTTAATAGCCCAAGATTTGGGTTTCCTCTATCAAGGTCTGTTTGTGCCCTGGCCACTGGGTTTTATTAAAGACTCAGCACATGCAGTGGAAAGATCAAGGGCCTTGGAAACAGACACTCTCCGGTTTGCGTTCTATACCACCAATGTATTAACTGTTAGACCCCGAAAAAATGATTTAATCTGTCTCCCTTTTTGATAAGATTGGGTAATATCTGCCTTCAGAATTGCCGTTAAAGATTAGCCAAATGGCAATATAGTCCTGTGTCACTTAATGATGGGGATATGTTTCGAGATGCAAGTCATTAGGCAATTTCGTTGTTGTATGAACATGATAGCATACTTATACAAACCTAGATGGTACAGCCTACTACATACCTAGGCTATATGGTATAGCCTATTGCTCCCAGACTACAGACCTGTACAGCATGTTACCATACTGAATAGTATAGGCAATTGTAGCACAGTGTCAAGTATTTGTGTATCTAAGCTTACCTAAACACAGAAAAGGTATAATAAAAAATATGGCATTAAAAAATAAAAAATGGTACACCTGTTTATGGCACTTACCACGAATGGAGTTTGCAAGACTTGCAGTTGGTCTGATGAGGCAGTGAGTGAATGCGAAGGCCTAGGACATTACTATACACTACTGTAGACTTTACACACATCGCACACTTAGGCTACACTAAATTTATTAAAACATATTATTCTTTCTTCAACAGTAAATTAACCTTGGTTTACTATAACTTTGTTACTTTATAAACTTTTGCATTTTTGGACTTTTTGACTCTTTTATAATAACACTTAAAATATAAGCATATTGTACAGCTCTACAGAAATTCTTTCTTTATATCCTTATTCTATAAGCTCTTTTCTATTTTTAACTTTTTTTTTACTTTTTAAAGTGTCTTTGTTAAAATCTAAGACATACACACATTAGCCTAGACCTATACAGGATCAGAATCAGCAAGACATCACCAAGCGATAGGAATTTTTCAGCTGCATTATAATCTGATGGTACCAACATTGTATATATAGTCTGTCATTGACTGAAACATCGTTATGTGCTGCATGACTATATAGAATTCCTGGTAATTGATGGCACTCAAAAATGTTAAATTTCCTTCTGAAACCATCTCAACAAACCAACTGAGAAGATCCTCCAGCTGAGAAGGGCAGAATTACCCATTTCTGACATCTATTTCTTTCCTTTAAATGTGTTGACATAAACAAGCATGGGACAGGCCCAGAGGGAAATGACAACCTTCTGGTAATCAGATTTTTTTATTCATAACACATGTAATGCTTGTTCCCAGGTGGTATGTCTTGTAGCATTATCTCAACAAGGAAGAGGCACCAAAACAGTGCAGCTCAATCACAACAGCGACGATAATCCTATAGTTTACAAAGTGCTTTCACACATGAAATCTCCATGAAATCTCCAAAACAAGTTGGGACTCATTCATTCATTCATTTAGTCATCTATTCAGTAAATATGTATTGACAGTCTGCTATGTGCCAGGCACTGTACTAGAGATAATACTGATAAACAAAAGGAGTGATATTGATAAACAAAAGGAATGATATTGATAAACAAAAAAGAGTTACAGTAACAGCTTTCAGAAACCTTACAATTTAATGTGGAGAGGCATACATTAATGGAATAACCATATAAATAAATAACAAATTAAAACAGTGGTGAGAGCTTTCCAGGCTGACAGTGTGTGCAAAGACCCTGTAGCAAGAAGGGCAGGGGTCACACTATTAAGGGACAGAAAGAGTCCAAAGTGTTAAAGGCATAGCATGAGGTGACTACAAGGTGACTTGCCAGAGGTGGGTGGGGGTGGGGTGGTCTCATAGGGCCAGGGAGAGATTTCTTTAGGAACTGCAGAGAATTAACACTTGCCACGGGCTGAATGCAGAGAGCTGAGCTGAGCAGGTACCCTACAGAACGTGCTGCCTGGGAGCAGGTGGGGGTGAAGTGTGCAGGACCGGCACACATGGGTTAAATCATCTCTGCTTCCTGAATGGAATTCGAAAAGCCTGAGTGGGTCCTCATCCTGTTTATGCCTCCTAAAAGCTCCATAAGAGAGGGAGGAGAAAGGGAAGATGGGGCTCATGTGTCTTATTTCAAAGGTGGCAAGAGCCAGGCTATATGATGCTTGCAGGAAGAGGGTGAATTTGGAACTTTAATAAGGAATTCGTGGTTTCAAGACTTTCCTTAGTGCATGTAGCTTTTCTCAGTTCTTTCTCCTAGCCCACAGATGCCTACTTTTGTTATCGTTGATAGTCTTGGGAAATTATCCCAGTCTCTAGAAACCAGACAGTAAACTAAGTGTGTCTGCAACTGTGTGGAGCATCTTGACATGTGGGGACTCCACAAATTCAAGACTGTGGACATCTCTGTCAACATCTGGACAGAGATTATGAGGGAGAGTGGGTTGTAAGTCTTGAAGTGCTCATTGGAATAGACAGTGGTTCTCAATGCTGGGTACACATTAGAATCAGCTGGTCACAATAAACACACACACACAAACAAACAACAGCCATGACTGGGGTCTGCACAAGACCAGCTAAATCTGAACCTCTGGGTGAGGGCAAAGCATTGATGCCTCTTTAGTGCTCCCTGGGGGAAAACCACTGGCCTGGAGAAAACACACCTGTATCCACATCCTCCAATGTTGGTCATGCGAACTTGGGAAAGTCAGCCCTGTCTTGGGACCTCGGTGTTCCTGTCTGTACACTTGAGGAGCTGTTCCAGATGATGGCAAAGACCTCTGCCGGCTGAGGCCCTCTAGGACTCTGATTCCACCCTGGAATGTGGTGGCATCCATACCCACAATGAGCCCTATCCCTGCCCGGGTTCTACTGCTCCGTCCCCAAGTGCCTCCTTCATTCTGAGGTGATGGCATCATGGAGAGGGCACCGGCCTGGAGTCAGTCTCCTGTCTGCACGTGCAACATCTTAGCTGACCAACACAGAAAACGTCACTCAGACGTTCTAGACCCCAGCACGCCTCATCTGTTAGGTGGTGCCAGTGTTAACCTTTCTCAGTTCAGAAAGCAGAAAGCTGGACCAGAGCATCCCCTGGCCCTTCTTTCTCTAATAGTCTGGGAAAGTCCCAGTCTCCATGGGCAAGTCCATTTAAAGAAATGCAAATACAAATGTGCAAAGCGGTGTTACCTGCCATGAATATTAGGTGGGCTCTGAAGCTCACGATCCACTCATAATGCAATCATGCTTATCTCCACCATGCTGTGCTGTGCTGTCCTGAAGTTTGCCATTTTGTCAGCAAGCCTGCCCAGTAAGTTGGAAGCAAACTGGGAAGAACAGGGGCTATCGAATCTGCTGTAATCTGCCCACCAGTTTCCAAGGGGCTAATAGCCACAGCTGCATAGAAGGAATGGGATGGCATTGCTATTGCTGTTGGGAACACAAAGTCACCATCAGCAGGGGGTGGGGGGATGAGAGGGACATCCCCGGTGTGGCCTTACCTTCTGGGCATCTGTTGTGAATGACATGCTGTGGTCTCCCAAATGCCCTTCTCTCTCCTAAGCTCCGTATTCAACTCCCCCCTGTACCTGCTTCTTAAAAAAATGGCATTACCATCTCAGCCAGTGGCCCAAGGGATGTCACATTGGGAGTTAGCCAAGACACATGCCTCCCTTTCCCTTGTGCATTGAGACCTGTAAAATCTCATGCTGAAATATCTTGCATATCCCTCTCCTCATCTCTAAGCCTTTCCCAAGCAACTGCACCAGCTTCCTGGCTGCTTTTATTGCTAATTACTCCCCCTCAATCTATCCTGGCTGAATGGCTGTGTTAGGACATGTTTTAAATGTCACTCTCGCCCCTAAAGAGACTTTCCCTCTTTCCTTTAGGTAAAGAAATTGTCCCAGTATTTCTTTCTCAAAACTCTACGGAGTTCCTTCATAGCACTTATTATGGTCTACTATTACCTTCTCCTTTTGTTTGTTCACCTCCCTGCTGTCTGTCTCCCTACTAGAATATCAGTGCCATGAGGACAAGGTCCCAGTCTCTTTCACTCATGTGAGGCCCTGACATTTAGCACAGTGCCTGGCACATGATGGGCTCGCAATAAATATTTGTTGAATGAATGAATGAATAAAAGCTCATCAGACGGTGTCCAGATGCCCCAGTCTTGCATACTAGGCTCCCCAGTATGTGGCTTGAGCCCACCTCTTTTCTCTATCCACAGCCTCTGGCCACCATGACCTACAAGAACCGTGTTTCCCTTTTCTCCAAACTGCCATGACCTTAAGTGTTCCTATGGATTTTCACATGCTGGTCGCAATGCCTGAAACAGTATTGTCCCTCTTCTAGCCAACTCCTACCCATCTTTGAGCAACCAGTTCACATTTCATAGCTTTCAAAAGCTTCCCTTGCCCCTGCCAGTCTCTCTTCATCACTCCTGTGGCACTCTGAGATATCGCTACTGGATCTTTTTTTGTATTTCGTTATACTCATTTATTTAAGTGACTGCCTCCCACTCTGGACCAAGAGCAACTTAGGTGCAAAGATCCTATTGGTTCATCTTTGTTTTCCATCGGCACCTGGTGTGGTATCCAGTCCACACAGTTATTGAATTTCTATGAATTATGTCTGCCTTTCCAAAAACTGTCCCACATGAAAGTTGGTCCCATTAAAAGCAGTAGAAACTCATAACTGGAAGGATGAAAGAGCCAATGCTCCTGCATGTCCTAACCATCTTCACAGGGCACACCCGTGCACTCCATTCATTTATGGACGTTTAATTGTGACAATGACAACAGAAAAACAAGTCCATTTTTGGCAATAAGGTCAGGTTGGATACAGACAAAGGGATGATTTCCCACTTTATCTTTCAGCTAGAGATGACCTTCTGTCATCAAACATTATTGAGTACCCATTATGTACCAGGCACTGCACTAGGCACCAGACTGTCCCAAAGTCTGACAGAACATGGTTATGACCTGCAGGAGCTCATGGTCTAGTAGGGGCAGGGAGAAGGTGTGCTTTCTTCTTCTTTTGCCTACTTTATCTTAAAACCTGATCATTGTTGATAAATGAAGATTTCACTCCAAGTTGATTGGGCAATTCAAGTAGCTCTTCAGGAGAAGAGGTGCCTTTTGTGTGCCTTTCCCATGCAGAATGTCCCGTGATATAACTGCAGGCAGTGCTGTGACCTGGCACACCTGACCCTTGCCGACAAGGAGGTATGAGGGAAGGTCCCCACTGCAGAGGAGTGTCCAAAGCCCACAGTAACTGGCAGCCTAGGACATGTTTGTGAATTATAGGGCACCACAAAAGCGTGCTAATCTCAGAACCCTGCCTAAGTTGCCCCTAAATCATCAGAAATACCTGAAATAGCCCTTAGAAAAATATCATTTGGATTTCCTGGTGGCTTGCCCCACTGCCCCAAACACTGGCAGATGTCCCTATTGTTTGCAGGCTTAGGTTTTTCTACTTTTGGAGGAAATGTCTGCAAGTGTGCAGAGCACAGGGGACAGATGGGCTGCCCACCCCACCCCTCCCCAGGCTGCTACCCTCTTGGCTTTCCATTATAAGAGAGATAAGCTTCTAGGATAGCAGCCCCTATGCATCTGAAAGATAATATTCATGCTCCTTACGCAGGGTGGTCCTTGGGAAGGTCAGCATCCACTACCACAGTTATTGTCCTCTCCCTAATGTCTTGCCAATATAGGGACACGTATCCCCAGGGTGACCTAACCCAACTCAGGGCTGAGCAGGGATCCTTCTGAGATTTAGAGTCTTTTATGAGCTTTTGGCTTCATCTCCATTTTTTGGTTTTAAAATCCAAATTACATCTATTACATTCCTCAATAGAAAGGCTCTGCTGGCCAGAAGGGAATAATAAATTTTATAAATTACCCAATTAATCGCAACAGCAAACAATTAAGCTGGTGGGGACAGTCGGCAGTCTACCTTCTTCTCGGAGGGATGTTTTAGGATGTACATAATGCTGTTGTTGACGTTGCTTAAACTTCTTATCAGCCCCTGGAGATCAGCGCTTAACTGGGCTAATTCATAGTGAAATAAAGACGATTTGAAATATAGCTCTCTGAAAAGTCTGTGCTAGTAAAATTTCTCAAGTTTGCTTTATTTGGCTTATGAAAAGTTTTTCTGAAGGAAAGAGAAGGTACCGATTGAGGACTCCAAGGGCACAGTTATGAGCACGTATCCCTCACGGAGCACACGTGTGAGCACAGTGCAGGGCGCTTTATAGACGTTCTCTCATCTGGTGTCACAGCCCTTCAAAACTTGAGACTCAGAGAGTCGGTGGCCCTCCCATGCCACTACCTCGGGATCTCATTCAATCTCACCCTCCGAGTAGGTTTTAAGAACTGGCACTTAGAGACCTGCTCACGTTTTTCTGGTGATCAAATGCCCATGTTTCCTAAATTCCCTTTCACTGTACTATTTTCTCAAGGGCTTATACGTTTCAGGAGTTTTTACTCATATTTCCAGTAATCGGCACAAATCCTCCATGGTACATATCACAATACCCATTTTATAATTGCAAAGCTGAGGTTCAAAAAGGTGATGCATTTGTCCAGGGCTGTAGAGCAGATTTGAACCCAAGTCTATCTGCTCCAATGTCTGTACCTCCCAGCTATTCCACGGGTGAGGAAATGGGGTATTGGACATTCAAGGAGACGTACTATGTGAAACAGGCCAGAGTGAGTGGCTCGGGACTCAGGCTGTGGCTGAAGAAAGGACCCAGAGACCACACACTGGCCAAGTGGATCAGGGTCAAAGGGCCGGTTTACTATCTTTTAAGAGTCACATAGAGCCAGTGACAATTCCTTCAGTCAGTGGAAAATCACCAGCATTTTTATTGGGGCATTGATGTGATGAGATGGGGAGGGGTGAGGGCAATGGGCCACTCTACTGCAACAGGAAAAATTTAGAGCAGGAAGTGGTCAGAGGGCCCACTGAACCTGACCCCTCATTTCAGAACTGAGAACATGGAAAATAAGAAAGGGCAGGTGACCTGTCCATGTTCTTACAGCTTATGGGTGGTGAGCTACGGTCAGAACGCAGGTGTCCTATGTCCTAGGCTGGTGTCCTAGCCCTCACATATGTTATAGAGTTAGGCACACTTGGAACTAGTCAAATATAGCCTCTACTTTTTTATATAAGAGATTATCACTAACAGGGAGATAAAGTATGCAACACACATAATTCCTCATGGGCCCTGGAAGGGAGCCTACTTTACAGTTGAGGGGGTCAAAAATTCCAGAGATGGAGAGAGAATTTCCCCAGCCCCTATAGCTGATTAGTAGCAGAGTTGGGGCCAAAATCCAGGTTTCCCAAGTCCTAGCCCCCTGCTGTTTCCCCTCTCTCATTCTTTTTCCTAAGCCTACTCCCTACTTCTGTACACCCAGGTGACCTTGGGCTCCACAAGACATTGTGAAAAAATAATCCCACAAGATACCATCTAATAAGGACCTCTCTAGAAGAATAGAAGTCTTTAATATTTAAAAGAATAAATACTTAATGATTAGAAATAAATAATGGAATAATAAAGTAATTAAATTCAGGCCAACACTTAACTTCTTTAGTGACATTTTATTTATTTCAAATATTCATCAAGTGCATGCTGGGCATGCAAATAACAATAACTTTGCTTATAATTGGAACAAAAATTTATTAGTCACATGTTTATACCTTATCTTAATTGACCCTTAAAACAATTTGGTAAGTAAATACTTTCATCCTTGAAGCACAGCATACTAGCTGCCTATTTCAATATTCATTCTTTCTTTCCTTTTAGAAATAGAAACTTAATTTCTAGCTGGATATATTTCTGCCTAGTCAGTTAAATGTATTTCTCAGATTCTCTTACATGTAAATGTGGCGATATAACTAAATTTTGGCCAATGAAATGTAACCAGAATAGTCATATGAGTCTTCTAGGATGTTTCCTTAAGGAAGAGAACATGCCCTATTTTTTTGCTTCCTTTGTCTCTCTATAATGCTTCTTAAAACACAGATGTGATGGCTGGAATTCTAGTTGCCATTTTGAACCAGGAGGATAAGGGCCACATCCTAGGCATGGATCCATGAGCAGAGAGCTGTAAGGATTCTGAGTCCCTGACCATTTTGTGGAGCTACTATAACATTGCTAGACCATCTACTCTGAACATCCTTTTGTGTGTGAAAAAAATAAATTAGTTTAAACAACATAACTTTAGGCTTTTTATTATATGCAATCAAAATCTAACCCTAACTGATAAAATTCTATTTTGTCAATGAGGATAAGGAGGCATAAACAAATTAAGAAATTTCTTCCACTTCTGTGGCAAATAGGATGCTCTGTATGTAACGTAAACCTTTCTTGTATTTCTCAGGGAAATAGGAAGGAGACATTTCCCAGGTTCCCTTGCTGTTAGATTAGGGACATGTGGTTGAGTTCTAGCCAATAGAATGTGAGTAGGAATGATTTGTACCTCTCCCAGACTAGGCAATACAATTTCCTAAATTATCCCCTATGCTTGCTGTTCCCATTTGGTAGTGATCATCTGTGCTGAAGATTGGTATAATAGGACACAAGGATCTTGAGTTCCTGAATGGCTGGGTAACAGAAACTCCTGCCATGCCATTCAGACCCACCTTTGTGACATAATAGAGAAATAAACATTAGGGTGTTAAGGCACTGAGAGTATGGGGTTGTTACTGCAGCTGGTGTTGATTATGCTAACTAATTAAACTTCATTCAACTAGGGAGTAGAGGAGATGGAACTTGATCACTGGGGTTATTTAACTCCAAAACCTATGCTTTGGTCTCTGCCTTGGAAGAGTTCATGGTGTGCCATGCAAAGACAGATGGGCACACTGTCAGGTTCAATGAAGGGCTAGGGTCCCATACCAGAAGTTTGCATAGTTTGCAATGTGGTGTAGAGGACATAATGGTCAATTTTGAAAGTTTGAGAAAGTGTCACACAGATATAAAATATAAATATAAAATATAAAAATATCTTATACCAGGTATTTTTAGGATGTTAAAGATACTTAAGGTCAAAGCTTCTGTTCTCCATTACCTTATAGCCAGGCTATGGAAGCAGAACAAATAAATACAAAGAAAATAGAAGCAATAGTAGGAGACAGTGCAGTGTGGGATTAAGAGACAGACTAAGTGACACAGACACTGAGAGCTTCTCAAGAGCTGAGAAGAAAGCTGCATGAAATCTGGAGTGGGCAGGGGAGGCTTCAAGGAAAGGACTGACTCCAAACTACACCTGGAAGGACAGACAGGATTTGAGTTGGTAGAAGAAAAACACAGGAAGTATTTCATGGGAGAGAAACAGAAAGAGAAAAGGCAACAGCGAAATATCTCACTTAACAAATGCATTATTTCCCTACAGTGTGCCACAGAGTTGACCTTAAACTTGAAACAAAAAGATATCAGCCAAAGCTCCTGTCCTCAAGGAGATTATGGTCTAGAGGGGTGAGAATGTCTCTGGATCAGTACCCAGCATGGAATGAAAAGTGCTCTCAGAGCTGGCATGAAGTGTAGTGTGAGTGTGGGGAACGGAGAAAGACCAGGAAGGACTTGGGTGAGGGTTTGGCTAACAGGGGAAGGAAGATTTCACAGAGTCCTGAAGGAAGAGTAGTAATTCTCCATGCTGATAAGATGCAGGCAGGGAAAGCCATCCCCAGAGCAAGAAACAGCCTCTGCCCATGGGGCAGGGAAGAAGATGTTGTGTCCACAGATGGTGAGGCTGGAGTAGAGATTCACACTGGGATCAGGTGCTGGGAAGGGAGGCTGAAGAAAGAGGCAGAGGCAATTAGGCAGATTTAAAAAATCTAAGCAGAAGAGTTTACATGAAATACAGTAGTCAGGAAATGCCCATAACATAAGTAAGAGTTGTGTGTAAGGGCATAGGTAAGCAGTACCTTTAGAAGTATGTGTGCAGTCTAGACCTCACTTTCCTCAGATGGGGGCAGGTTAGAGAAGATGCAGTTTCCATGTGGCTTAAAAATCTGGAAGGGAAAGTGTCAGTCAAGTGAGAGTGCAGGGGCTTCTTCCATCTCAGATCTCAGCCCACCACAGCATGGCACGAAGCCAGGGGTGGCTGAAATAAAGGTGCATAGAGGGTAGACGAGATGAAGGTGTGGACAGTGGGGAGATGGTTGGGGGACTGTAACATTAGAGGTAACTGAAGGTGGAAATCTAGGGATGCCCTCCAGGTACCGGTTGTTTTCTCCTCTTCTTCTTCCAAAATTACTGAATTCCTTTCTCTACTGTCTTTTTCCAAGTGTGTTCACGATTTAGCCATGAACCATACATGGAAGATTGACAAATTGGACTTTATCAAAATTAAAAATGCCTGTTGTTCTAAAACCACCTTTAGCCACAGACTGGGAGAAAAGTGATTTGTGATACACATCTGATCAAGGACTTTTCTTCACAATATATAAAGAAGACTCAAAACACTGTAAAAAGAAAACAAATGACCCAATTTAAAAACAGGCAGAAGATTTGAATGGACATGTCACCATGGAAGAGTTCTGGATGGCAAATGAGCAAATGAAAAGATATTAGACATGACTAGTCATTGGTGCTATGCATATCAAAACCATGACAAGATAGCAAGCACTACGCATTCCTCTAATGCCTCATTTTTTTTTTTTTGTAAAAAAGAGGACAATACCAAATGCTGATGAGGATGCAGACCAAACAAGACTCTTATACATTGCAGATAGAAATGCAAAAGGGTACAGTCACTTTGGAAACCAGTTGGCAGGTTTTACGTGAAGTTAAATATACATCCATCACATGACACAGCGATTCTGCTCCTAGGTATCTATCCAAGGGAAATGAACACTTACACCTACATAAAAATCTATGTGCAAACTTTGTGGCAACTTTACTCATAATCATCAAGAGCTGGAAGGGAGCAATTCAAATGTACATCAACGGGTGAATGGATAAACCAGTTACAGAACATCCCTACGATAAAATACTACTCGGCAATAAGAAGGAACAAACTACTGATACATGCAATAACATAGATAAGCTTAAGCATCTTGCTAAGTAAAGGATGCCAGACTCGAAAGTCTAAAATACCATGTGATTTCATTTACATGACATTCTGGAAGTGGCTGAGACTGTGGGAAGAGGGGGACTATGAAGAGGTAAGAGAGAACGTTTAGGTGATAGAAATAGTCTAGATGGTGGTGGTGGTAGTAGTTGCGTGGCTGTTTATACTGTCAAAATTAAAAAAACTGTTCCCTAACAAGGTGAATTTCATTCTATATAAATCATACCTCAGTGACTGTAACTTTAAAAACAAAACAAAACACCAGTGCAGAGACACTGTTCCCTGAAAGGCAGCACTGGAACTTGCAGCCTCATCTCTGGACATGCAGTCCCTGCCTCTTCCTAAGTGGCCCCTGGCTGACTCTCCCTAGGTGTGGCCTTGAATGAAGTGTAGCAGAGATCATGAAACAGGCTTTCTAAACCATTCGGAAACACAGCAGGGGGCCTCATAATTTCTATACAGAAGGGGTGAGCCACAGCAAACTGAATGGACGAGGAGCCTGGGAAATTTATGTCGAGGTTGCATTTCATAGCAAGCCCATTATTCTTACTCAGATTGCATAACATAGACCAATAAAAATAGCAAAACATCCTGAAAAAGCTTCATGTGCACTACACACAGGATTAAGATATTGTCAATTATCCATACCAAATTATGTTTTTTAAAAACCTGGGGTGGTCTGGGGAGGGTTAACCACCCCACGGTTCTCGTACTGAAGTCTGCTTCGACTGCATTCACCTAAAGAACAAATGAGGCGTCTTCCCCAGAAAAAGCAAGGGTCTTAACCTCTGGCTTCCCTCTTCAAGTAAACTCCTCAAGGAAGAGAATCTCCGGGGGCAGGGACCTCAGACAGCTTCAGGAACCAGGAATATTAAAAAGCCTTGGTGCTGACCCGGCCCTTGAAGAGACTCCGAGGGGGGTCGCCTCTAACACAAAGTATGTCACACTGCTAGTGAGAGTCTCAGAAAACATTCGCTTTCCTCCCAAGACATCTGAGGGAAATATTTTACAAATTGAAGTATGTTTTCCCGGAGGGGACCATTTCTTCATCTCATTTGATTATCCATGAGGTTTTAAGCACCATAGTTTAAAGGGGTTTCGCTAGAATAAATTTTTGAATCAAATGGCTATGAAATCCCAACGGGCCCCCAACTGCTTTACTTTGGTATCACACCAGGAGCAACTGGAATTAAAATGGAACCAGAGAAGATAATCTATGCAAAGATAGAGCCAGCTGAAAGGTAAAAATAAATGGGAACAAATCAGCTGCACAGTAGAACATTCACAGCTCCAGGAAAATATCAATTAAAAATATTATCTGCAAATATTTCCTGAGGAACTAACTCTAAAATCCCCCCCACTGTGTCTCTCTTACTATTTACATAGGTGTTTTAATTTGCACCTAATGCAAAACGCTTTTCTTCCATCGTTTTGGTTTCCCATTTGCTTTATTCCTCTCTAGGCAGAGTAATGACTGGATGCTTTAAAACATATGGCTGTTTTGACAACTTAGAATAAAATGAGTGAGTTACCTCTTTATCGCTAAGGAACCCTATAATTTGGTGATTTGGCACTCAGCTACCTCCATTAAGAATTCAGCTTAGCTGAGCACCAAGCATGTCTCACACATTGTGCCTGGCACTGTGGTTAGAAAGACAAATAAAGATGCCATCTTGCTTTGAGGAGCTCACAGTTTAGAAGTGCAGGCATGCAAACAAATTATAATACAGCTTGATAAGTTATTCAGCAAAGGAGCAGTATGCGGGGGAGGAAGTGAGTGTCCCTGTCTGTGAGGAGTCTTTGAAGCTGTCTACTAAGCCTACCACTTGAAGGATGACCAGTTACTCCCCAAGTAAACAAGGGTGGAAGAAGATTCCTGGCAGAGGAAACAGCACGTGGGAAGGGCAAGAAGTGTTGACAGCACGATGCATTTCAGGGACCATAAGAACTTAGCTATTGTAGGACCATCACGTGCAGAGGCCAGGTCACAAAGAGCTTTGTCTGCCAGGCCAAGGAGTTCAGACCTCAGTAGGAGGCAACAGGGTTGCCAGAGCAAAGGTTCTAAGCAGAGGACAGACATAATCATATTTCTATTTTAGAAAAATCACTTTGTAAGCAAAGGGAATGCCAGAGCCCGAACTGAAGACCATGGAGAACAGGAAGAACAGAATTCATTGAAGAGGTGTCACATAAATAGAACCAGCCTGTGTGGTCGTGTGGAGCAGGACGAGGGGGGAGTTAAGTCACAAGTGTGTGTGGTGGATGGTGCCACCAAAGAGATGGAGAATATAGATGAGAGTTAAAGGGTGGAGGTGGGTGCTACGGTCTGAATGTCTGTGTCCCCCTAGAATTCATATGTTGAAACCTAATCCTCAATGTGAGAAGAGGTGGTGACTTTGGGAGGTGGCTAGGTCAAGAGGCAGGGCCCTCACTAATGGGATTAGTGCCCTTATCAAAGTGGCCCTAAGGAACTTGTTTGTCCCTCCCGCCATGTGAGAACTCAGCAAGAAGGCGCTATCTATGACAAACGAACCCTCAGACACCAGATCTGCTGGTGCTTTGATCTTAGACTCTCCAGCCTCCAGAACTGCCAGAAATACATTTCTGCTGTTTATAAGTTACTCAGACTAAGGGATTTTGTTATAGAAGTTATAACAAACTATGACAGTGGGGAAGATGATTATTCGGCTTTGGATAAATTGAGTTTTCTGTCTGAGTGGAGATATCTGGGAAGCAGTTCTTTAAAACTCTGCAGTGAAAAATCACCCAAGGAGAAGGTGAGAAGAGCAGAGCACCACAGCAGACCCTGGAGAACACCACCAGCATGCCACGGGCACGCAGGGGAAGCAACGCCATCACGGATGCTAACGATAAGAGCAGTGGGTCCAAATGAGCAAGGAATCCAAACTGGTGATCTTCAGACTCTCTTTATCTGTTTGAAGAGCTCTTTGCTCAAGCAAAATCTCAGCTGAAGCCTAGGATGTAAAACAAAAGGTGAGTTGCTGTCCCTGAAGGAACCCCACCAACCCTGGGTCCCCTTCCTTCTTTAGCCAGCAGAGTGCAGACTGAAACGCACAGAACTGAATGATACCACGAGAATCAGGGAGCATAGACACTCCTCAACAGCAGAAGGTTTGAGACACAGACGTCCCCCACAAAAGTGATAAAAATAATGAAAACTACATATTATAGTTATGGCATTACAAAAAACACAAGATAAATCTGGGTTTGGGTTTGTTGCATATTTGACAAGTACCAACATAGAGCACAGGCTATGAGTGCCAGAGGACCACTTTCTTGTCTTCCAATGAAGAAACAGAAGTCCAGAGTTAGGTAGCTGATTAAGTTAGTCCGGTTAAGTCAGGTCGTAGTTTAGAGAGTGGCTGAGAGAAGACACTTTATTCATTTCATTCCAGTTTCCTGGGAACTGAAACCAAAGCCTGAGATAGAATTAACCATTCCATCCTAAGCTCTGTAGGGCTGGGAACTTTGGGTTTTGACTTCTAGAGCACAACACTGGGCTTCCTGGAAGAGCTCACCAAACACTTCTGCATGCATGGCAGAGCACATCTGAAAAGGACCTGGGCTTTTTCAGAACCTGTGCTGTCTCCTAAGGACAGGGGGCCTACTGCTCAGAGAAACATTAACCACCTAGAACAGTTCCTTAAACCAAAGTGGATGGCACTGGAGGAATACTGAGATTTCTGCCTGTTAGCTGACAAAGTCACTTAGGGAAAGATTGCCGATGATCATCACAGTAGCACTGTGGAATGCCAACCTTCCCTACGCATAACAGCTCCAAGAAAAGCTCATGAGAATATCTGTGCCAAGATGGCAGGACCAGCTCCGAGACTAGAATGGCAGCTAGATCTCTAAGCAAGTAGAGGTGGTAGAGACATGCCTGGACATGGGGGCCCAGAGCATAGCATTTTTGTCACTTCCATGCCATGTGGCTTCTCACTGCTGAAATCTCCTAGCAGGAGTCAGCCACAACATAAAAACCCTCAGAAATAGGAGGCAAGCTGGAAAGATTTATTATCCACCAACCTCGAGGGCCAGTCTCAGACAGATACCGGACGAGGAAGGAAGAGCGGGCAAGCAATTTGCTTTTTAATTTATCTTGCTCTTCTGGATGAAATTAACTTTTGGCTTGCTGCAGCACAATTTACCTCTAAGTTTGCTGCGGGAGAAGTTAGTGACTTATTGCCTGCTGTAGCTTTGCCACCATGCAGTTTTCCTTCTTGTATCTACGCGTGTTTCTCTTTTATACCAGTGGAGTGAAGATGAGGGGTTTGATCCCTAGTCTGACACAGAATCCTCCACTTGAATAAGCAGCCTTGACACAGACTATGGGACAACAAGGCAGGCTAAATATACAACCCAGTTTTCTGTCCGAAAAATTCCAAGTCTCTTCCTTTTCCATAGGTGATATCAGAGGTCATTTAAACAGGCAGGTTGAAATTATCCCAACACAATGTGGCTTGAGAGAAGGAAATTCCACTTCCAATGTTCCCAAGTAATATATGTGGATTTTGAGGATTAAATATAAAACAGAGACTAGCTAAAGATTGCTCAACTTCCAAAAGTCCTGGCAAGTAACACAAATGAGTTGATGTCCTCTTAATGCTGTTCTGGAATCCTATTAGTAGAACAGAATGTCCCACAAGATTCCAGGAATTTCTATATCTGCAACACAAGCACAAGTAATTTTCTTAGTATTCAGCCTTCTTTGTTCAATGGGAGAGGTCTTAGGGAGTGCAGTCTATGGGGGTTGTTTGTAGCTGGATTTTTAAGATAAAGGACTGAAAACCAAAGAAGAATCTCACAACGCAGCCTGGGAACATGTCCCAGGTTTTAGAGATGATTTATCGAGTAGCCCTTCCTAGGAAGCCAAAGGATGGAGAAAGGTCAGATACAACTTTCAGCCAGGGTTACACATTACAGTGTTCAGAATGGTAGAGGACAGAGACAACTGTCAGTAACCAGGTACGGATGTGGGTTACTCTCAGGATGTTAAGAAAAATCAGAAAGGTGACGAAGGAGGCAGAGATGTTTGGACTTTCTACTTTCTAAAGAGTCATCTTTACCTAGTTTCCAGTTCTCAGGAGCAAGTGACATCAGGAGTGTTTATAACCTGGACAAGTGCTCCCAACCAGGCCAGCCTCGGGCAATGCTTCTGGACTTGGCCGCAACAAAGAGGCCAAAGGGAAGAAATGTGACCATAGTGACAGTGTCTAGCCTCTCTGTCTACCTGCCCCATCCTTGGAGCCACTCATTAAAGTCCTACTCCAGCTCACAGAGGCTATGGAACGATAGCTATTCATAAGAGCCACCATTTATTTAAGCACTATATGGGCATTTGATACACAGTTGATAGCTGAATAACACTGACAGTAATTTGAACTGTGTGGGTCCACTTATATGTGGATTTTTTTTTCAATAAAAATTACATTGAAGGTGCCTGGCTCTCCTGCCTCTCCTTCTATCTCCTCCACCCCTGAGACAGCAAGACCAGACCCTCCTCTTCCTCTTTCTCCTCAGCCTACTCAAAGTGAAGACAATGAGAATGAAGACATTCATGATGATCTACTTCCACTAATGAATAAGAAGTAGATTTTCTCTTGCTCATGATTTTAACATTTTCTTTTCTCTAGCTTACTTTACCATAAGAATATAATACAGTTGGCCTTTAAACAACGTGAAGGTTTAGCAGTGCTGACCACACATGCAGTCAAAAATCTGTATATAACTTTTGACTCCCCCAAAATTTAACAACTAATAGCCTACTGTTGATCAGAAGCTTTACCAATAACAGTCTATTAACACATATTTTGTATTTTATTTATATATATGTATATATAATATATATGTATATATAATATATATTATATCCTGTATTCTTATGGTAAAGTAAGCTAGAGGCCATGCACGGTGGCTCATGCCTGTAATATGAGCACTTTGAGAAGCCAAGGCAGAAGGATAGCTTGAGGCCAGCCTGAGCAACATAATGACATCCTGTCTCAAAAAAAAAAAGCAAAAAACCAAAAAACAACCTAGCTGGGTGTGATGTCACACACCTGCAGTCCTAGCTACCTGAGAGGCTGAGGCAGGAGGATCACTTGAGCCTGGGAGTTGGAGATTACAATGAGCTATGATTGCACAACTGTACTTCAGTCTAGGTGACAGAGCAAGGCTTTATCTCAAAGAAAATAACAAACAAAAAAAATAGAGTAAGCTAGAGAAAAGAAAATGTTAAGAAAATCATAAGGGAGAAAAAAAATATTTACTATTCATTAAGTGGAAGTGGATTATCATAAATATCTTCATCCTCCTCATCTTCGGGTTGAGTAGGCTGAGGAGGAAGAAGAGGAGGAATTGGTTTTGCTGTTTTAGGAATGGCAAAGATGGAAGAAAATCAGCTTTTAAGCAGACCTGCACAGTTCAAACCAATGTTGTTCAATTGTCAACTGTATATTCTCCAGATCTTCAATGTAGTCTTCACTATAATCTTATTATATGGATATTATTTTTTCTCTTTTTTACTTGATGTTTTTTTTATTTCAAAATATTAAAGGGGTACAAAGGTTTTTGTTACATGGATACCTTTCATAATGCTTAAGTAGGGGCTTTTAGTGTGCTCATCACTCATATAGCATTCATTGTACCTGATAGGTAGCTTTTTACCCCTCCCCATCTCCTCCCCTCCCCTCTTCTTGATTTCCAGTGACCTTTACGTCTCTTGTGTCCATTCGAGCCCTTCAATTGGCTTCCAACTATTAGAGAGTATGTGTGGTGTTTGTTTTTTCATTCCTGAGATACTTCACTCAGGATGATGTCTCCAGTTCCACCAAAGTTGATGCGAAAGACATTATTTCACTCCTTTTCATGGCTGAAAAGTATTCCATGATTGTGTGTACACATTCACACACACACACATTTTCTTAATCCACTCTTGAACTGGTGGGCACTTAGGCTGAGTCCACATCTTTGCAATTTGTGAATTATGTTGCAATAAACTCTCAAGTGCAGGTGTCTTTTTGATAAAATGACTTCTTTTCATTTGGGAAGATACCCAGTAGTGGGACTGCTGGGTCAAATGATAAGTGTATATTTATTTCTTTGAGGAATCTCCATACTGTTTTTCATAGAGGTTATATTAACTTGCCATCCTATCAACAGTGTATAAGCATTCCTTTCTCTCTGCATCCACACCAGCCTCTATTGTTTCTGGACTTTTTAATAATGACCATTCAGACATCGGTAAGGTGATATCTCATTGTGGTTTTAATTTGCATTTCCCAGATGATTAGTGATTTTGAACATTTCTTCGTATGTTTTCTGTTGATTTCTTTATCTTCTTTTGAAAAACTTCTGTTCATGACTTTTGCCCACTTTTTGATAGGGTTGTTTTTTTCTTGCTGGTTTGTTTGAGTTCTTTGTAGATTATGGATATTAGTCCTTTATTGGATGTATAGTTTGTGAATATTTTCTCCGATTCTGTAGGTTGTCTATTTATTCTGTTGATTATTTTCTTTGCTGTGCAGAACCTTTTTAATTTAATCAAGCCCCATTTATTTATTGATGTTATTGTTGTATTTGCCTTTGGGGTCTTAGTCATAAATACTTTGTCTAGGCCAATGTCTAGAAGAGTTTTTCCTACATTTTCTTCTAGAATAGCATTCAATAAAATCCAGCACCCTTTCATGATAAAAACCCTCAACAAACTAGGCATAGAAGAAATGTACCTCAAAATTACAAAAGCCATATATGACAAACCCACAGCCAACATCATACTGAATGGAGAAAAGTTAAAAGGATTTCCTCTAAGAACTGGAACAAGACAAGGGTACCCACTGTCAGCACTTCTATTCAACATAGTAATGGAAGTCCTAGCCAGAGCAATCAGGTCAGAGAATGAAATAAACAGTATCCATGTTGGGAAACAGGAGGTCAAACTATTACTTTTTGCTGACAGTATAATCTTGAATCTATAAAATCCCAAAGACTCCACCAAGAGACTCCTAGAATTGATAAATCAATTCAGTAAAGTCTCAGGTTAAAAAATTAATGTACACAGATCAGTAGCATTTCTATATGCTAATAATAGTCAAACTGAGAGTCAAATCAAAGACTCAATACCATTCACAATAGCTACAAATAAAACAAAATGCTTATGAATATATTTAACCAAAGAGGTGAAAGATCTCTACACAGAGAACTAGGAAACACTGATGAGAGAAATCGCAGATGATATAAACAAATGGAAAAACATCTCATGCTCATGGATTGGTAGAATCAACATTAACATTTCTATACTGCCCAAAGTGATTTACAGATTCATCACAATCCCCATCAACATACCAACGTCATATTTCACAGATCTAGAAAAAATAATTCTATGCTTCATTTAAAACCAAAAAAGAGCCTGAATAGCCAAAGCAATCCTAAGCAAAAGGAACTAATCTGGATGTATCACATGACCTGACTTCAAATTATACTACAAGGCTATAGTAACCAAAATGGCATGGCACTGGTATAAAAGTAGAGACATAGAATGATGGAACAGAATGGAGAACCCAGATATAAAACCATCCACAAACAACCAACTTAAATTTTCACCAAAGCAGACAACATATACTGGGGAGAGGAAGCCCTATTCAATAAATAATGATGGGAAAACTGGATAGCTACATGCAGAAGAATGAAACAGGACCCTTATATCTCACCATATACAAAAATTAATTTGAGATGGATAAAAGACTTAAATGTTGGACATGAAACCATAAAAATTCCAGAAGAAAATGTAGGAAAAACTCTTCTGTTACATGGGTATTATTTTCAGCTCCATTTTACAGATAAGAAAACAGAGGCTCAGAAGGGTTAAATTACTCCTCCTGAGTCACCTAACTTGCAGGTAATCTTCAAACCCAAGCCAATTTGGTGCCACATCTGTGTTCTTTCCACTCTAGAAGGCATGAGGACAGAGTAGCTAGCAAAGGATACATCTCCCATGGATGACCAATTTTGCAGCATTCTTCTAGGGGACACTGGCCAGCCCACTTTTCTTGGCTTAACCCTGCTTGTATTTCTAACTGCCACCATCCCACTGATTCACAAAAAGGCTGATAGGGGAGGCTCTTGGTGGTGTGGTTGGCTTTAAGGATGAAACATGGAAGATTCAAGCACTCTTTTTTGTTGAACACATGCCCCTAAATATTGAGTCCTGACCCACATTTAGGGTAAAGAAGGAGGATGATTTACCCAGAGGAAAAGAGAGGAAAGTGTACTTTGACAAAAGTAGGAAAAAATGCAGAAAATGGAGCTACTCTAAGAGCCCAGGCATAGAAAGCTGAAGGTGAGAGCAAAGTGTGGTTTTTTTTTAAAAAATGTTTGTGTGATTTTATTGATTATCCAATTTGATATACTATTTTTATCAAACTTCATGAAAGTGAGGAGCTCTTTGAATTCCACATGTTTACCACCTTATTTTTTGTAGTGATTTCTTCAAGTATTATTATAGTTATATAAGAGTCTGTCTTTCTGAAGGCAGTACTGGCTCTTTAAATGTTTCTCCTTGGCCAGCACTCAGCCCTGGGATTCAAGCATAGTTGGTCTCTAATACACATGTGTCCAATGGATGAACATATGGATAAATGAGGGAATCATTGATTGGATTTTCTTTGCAGCATGAGTAGCCGTGTTTATAGTTTCTTTTAAAATATAAAATTTAAATTGTCCTTCTTCCCCTTAAAGATAAGCAGCTGCCAATGAAATCCCGCTGTTGGCTGTTTTTAGCAGTGCCAGCTTGGGTGAGACGTGCCTGCCTTGGCTGGGCTGGGCTGCAGAGTTGCTGGGGTGCTCCTGCCTCCTTTTGATTTTTTTTTATTTTATTTTTTTTATTTCAGCATATTATGGGGGTACAAAAGTTTAAGTTAGGTATATTGCCCTTGCCGCCCCGCCCCCACCCCGAGTTAGAGCTTCAAGCGCGTCCATCCTCTAGATGGTGTACATCGCACTCATTATGTATGTATACGCCCATCCCCTCCCCCCCACTTCTGCCCAACAGCCGATTAATGTTATTCCTAAATGTGCTCTTAGGTGATGACCAGTGAAACCAATTTGATGGTGAGTACATGCGGCGCTTATTTTTCCACTCTTGGGATACTTCACTTAGTAGAATGGGTTCCAGCTCTATCCAGGAAAATATAAGAGGTGCTATATCCCCATTATTTCTTATATCCTTTTGATAATTCTTGCCAATTACTCACTCTCCAGTTCTCACTCCTAGCAGAGAAGAGGGAGTAGTCCAACCACCGTGACTGCCTCCCCAACCTTACCCTCCCACCCCTTGTATCTTACCTGGCCCCAAGAAGACCTCATTTTCTTGGACATATGGTAAGTGCCTCCCACCCCTGTAAAGTTCCCCCATGAAATGTATGGGCCCACAGTGGTACTAAAACTTATCTTCAATTAAGAAAAACTATCTATACAGGCAGCAGTGAAAATTACCCACAGCCCCCAAACACACATACCTTCTCCTGGCCCCGCATTTATACTTGAGGCTACGTTCTCTCTTGCCTCATTCCACAGCAAACCAGGCAGGTAGGAGCTGCCTCTTATTCCTGCATGCTGGCTTCTTTTGAAGAAGGAAAACCAAGTATAAGCCCTGGAGAGACGGGACAGATAAAAGTTCAGGTGGGTTCCCTTGGGGCACAGAACTGTGGCCACTGATGAGGGCCCAGCTCAGCCCTGCTTTGCACTGAAGGCCTGGCCATCTATTGATCAGAAGGCTCGTGCCAAAGTGCAAGTATTTCCCTGGCACGCTGCATTAACCCATGGACTCATTCATTTACTCATTGATTTGAAAGGCAGCAGAGCGTAGCTGTTAAGAATGTGGGCCAGACTGTCTGAGCTCAGATCATGACTCAATCACACCCTGGCTGTGGTCTTGGCTTAGCTTCTCTGTGCCTCTGTTTCTTTATCTGTAAATAGGGATGACGATGCTATTATAATATTAGAGCCTTCATTATAGAAAGGCTATGAAGATTAATGGATTGGCTACCTGTAAAGCTCTTAGAACCACAAGTTTGCCATGTTGAAACTACCTTACTTTTTGGCAGTAAGGACCACCCAAAAAATTCCTAAGACCTACCTCCAAGAAACTTAAATTCTTCAAAGAGAAATGAGATGTACACATTCACATTTAAAATTCTAGGTCCAAAGTGGTAATTACTGTAAGAGAGGTACAAGGAAATTTTAAGGGAGTTTTTAGGAGGAGTCATTTCTTCCAGAGTGTTGGAGCAGGGACTGGGAGAACTTTGGAGAAGATGGCAAAGGAACTGGGTCTTAGAAAGTGATAGGAATTTTAAAAGCAGTTATGGAAAATTTCAGCACTCCACAGAAAGGAATTATATGATCAAAGACAAAGAAGTAGAAGAACCTGAGGTTTCTGTGGGGAAGAAAATAGTTTAGCTAGTTAGTGCAAGGGAGCTTTTTAAAAATACCAGCGCTTCAACCCCACTCCACGCCCCTGGATTCTGCTGGGTCTCCATGGGGTCAGCACATTAGTTGAGGCAGTGGCTCTGTTGGCTGAGGACCAGAGGGCGGACTAGAGAGGTATTTAGGAGTCAGCAGTGGACGGCCCAGAGGGCTGGGTGGGAAGGAGGGATGGGGTCTGGGAGGTCTCCCCACGCTCAGGCTTGGATGGCTGAGGACAGAGGGGAGCTGTTCAGCGAGGCTCAGCTCAAAGAATGGGGACTTGTGACAGATCTCTCTGGTCTTCCTTGACATCACATAATTGAGCCATCATCCATGTGTTGATGAGAGCCATGTGTATGATATTTTGTCCCCTGCAGAGAGATGAGTACCACACATGTGGTGTCTGTGTTCTAAGCAGTTCGTCTTTTCTCAGTCCTGAACCTGTTTCTTCCTCCTTTCACTTCTTTCCCTTCTGACTCCTAAGTCTCTGTTCACGAGTTCCTCAGATGGTGCCCTGGGTGCATGTGGCTGGGCTTTGCTGGGCACGTCCACGCTCATCCACTCTGACCCCCTCATGCACCTGCAGGCAGCTGACACGTCCCTCCCCTGCCTCAGTCTTTCCACAACAGAGCTTCATCCTTTTTAGCCAGACTTCTGTCCTTTGAATTATTTCCATGCCCTTTCTCTGCATCATCTCCAGCTCTATCTTATCCTTCTGCACGTGTGAGGGCCTGAAGGGTGTAGATTCTGTGTGGTTCCCATACAACCCTGGTCCATCAAATGGAGGTCTGCCCCCTTCTCACTGAAACCCACCTCCTTACTGGAACCTGATCAGATCTCTGGAGACAAGAGCTTTTCTGCCCATTTTAGTTAATATATACAATATGTCTGTATGTATACACACACATACTATAATAACTTGTTCCAGCTTAAAACTAAGTACCTGTTATACTCAAAATGTAAAGTTATGGCTCTTTCAGATTAAAGAGGCTTATTGGGAACCAAATAGAAGGGTGTCCTGTCTTCAAGACATAAGAAGCTTTCTTTGATTTCTTTTTCCTTGGTCCCCATCTATCCGAATACTGCTTAGCAAATGAAGTTCTGCCGAAGAGAAGGAGCTGGAACGGCATCGCTGACATCCTCAAAGAACAGAGGAACATTTTTAGCACAAGCACCGTCACACACGTTTTCCGCCTCTAGATAAAATGACATGCACTGTACAAAAATGACACCTGCCATCTATTCTTAAGTACATCACAAAATACAGTGATTTTATACATAAATCTTTAACAGAGGAAGAACAATGAGTCGCAAGCTCAGCGCCCCTTTGTTTCCAGTCACCCTGGGTGTGGTGGCCATGGGCACAGGGGCAGAAAGACGCTTGTTACCGCAGCCTTTGCTGCGAAGGAGACCAGGCGCCGCAAACCCTGCCTGCGCTCACCCAAGCCCTCTGCTTTTAAATGCTATTTTTTTCCTTATTTCAAAATTATCTAAAGACCAATTGGTTCCAGGCAGCTCTTTCTGTATATTAATTTTTAATTGGAGAAATAGCAATTAGATGCTGCATTGATTGCCAGTTCCCGTAATCTTTTTTAATTTGAGATAACAATCTATTCAAAAAATGAGTTTGTCCCTAAAATATCTTTTCTTAATGGCAATAATAACTGAAGTTATATACAAAACCAGCAGAGCAGCCCACAGGGAAGGGGTCTAAATTATACATGGAATATTCTGCACCTGGTTTGTCAGTTACAACAAAAACTTTACCACGGGTGCCCTATGAAAATGGTCAATTTCATATGTTGTTTTTATTAATATCATTTTTGAAACAACCAGATAATCTCCAAAGAGAAGATGTTCATGGTATGGAGCCTGCTTTTCTACATGTAAGAAACCTAAGCTAAATATAATTCTTATTTAGCTCCTTGCTGTGGACAGTGGCAAAAGGAAGATTGTCAGGAAGAAAGAGGAATTAGAAGGGAATAGAATTCCTGCTTGGGAGGGACTCCAGTCTGGGGCTGAGCAGACGGGAATGCAAGTTCAATTAATATGCATAGACCAGCCGTATAGCTCAAGTTTTCCCCACATATTCCTAGCAGTAAGGAATTGAGGCCCCCAAAGGAGACTGCAATAAATAGTCACCCTCTTCTAGCCAAGTTCTGAACAATTTGAGAAACAGAAGAATTAAGCTGGAAGCCAAATAGCACCTCTATCATCACAGAAGCTAAGCAAGGAAATACAGCTTAATGTGTGAGTCCATCGGACCATGGAACTGAACCCCTGACCTAGGAAGGCTTCTTAGCCACCTAGTCATGACAGGACTGCCTGCCCAGGGAAGAGCTACACATGGAGGAGAGGAGGACCTCAGCTGCTCTCTAAAAAGAAGAGAGAAAAAGAAGGCACCCCCAAGAGAAAGGATGAAGGTGTTAGTGAGCTGAACATGTTGAGTTATTCGTTCCACATCTACCAGTTAGAGAGGTCCACTCCTCCTCCACAGAAGCACATGAGAAAGCAGAGGAGAGAGGCCAGGACTGTGTATAAGAAAAATTGCTCCCCATAGAAACCAAGATCGGAGAAAATGGATTTTCCTCTAAAAAAGGATGGGGAATTGGGATCCAGAAAAGGTGTCTGAAAGTGACGTGCTCATAGCCAGCCTGACTTTTTAATTTTTGCTGTCTCATGTTTTATCTTAAAATTTCATAAGATTTGACATCCCATTCCATAAGATTTCATAGAAAAGGTTTGGGCTAAGTCATCCGAGAAATGTTATATTAGGGAAGTCTCTGATACTGAGCAGATGTAGGCTTGAATTCTGCCCTTCCAGTTCAGACAAGTCCTCTGTGCCTCACTGTCCTCCTCTGAAACACAGGGATGATGACTGTCCTTACTTAGTAGGACATCAGACAATGATTTGAAAAGATAGGTCAGAGAAAAGGCTGTGGCACATAGCAAGCATTCAATAAATGTCACCTGACTTTATTTCAATAATTGCATGCCAAGAAAATTTCCGTGTTTATGCTATGGGTCTTATGCTGCCTGGCCCCCCACCGAGAAGCCTGCGGTGCACATTTTCCAGAGAGAGAAGCTTTGCTTTTGCCCCTCAGCTGAACATTCCTCTCAAAACACCCTCCCTGTCTGCTTTCTGTGCCTCACACCTGCTTCCTCAAACACACGGTGGTCCATGTCTATTGAAAGCCTGGGGTGTAAAGTGCCAGGAGTGGAGACGAAGGAAGAGATAAAAAGATGAAATAAATATTACTCTGACCCCCCAAGAACTTCTGATCTGGCAAGAGTGATAAAGCCTATTTATTTATAAGGTACATTTTATTCACAAGTTATACAAGTATCACAAATAGGAATTTATGATAACCTGAAGTGAGAATGGGTTCTGAAACCCTCCTTCCCCAGCCTACAGCAATCCCTCAGGAGTCGGTCTCAATGTGCTCAGTGGAGACATTTTAAAAGGGGGTCACCACCTATGAGCAAAGCTTACAAAATTAGGAAGAATATTGATATGGACAGCTACGTTCACCAGAACTCAGATGATAATTAACCAGACTCCATGAATCTCTAAAGGTGTAATATCGGGGGGAAATGATACACAATTTATCACTAAGGATTAGTTGCCTCAAAACTACATCACTTTCAGGGAGTGATAAAGTCTAAGAGAGATCATCTAAATAATAGGATGCCCAATAATAATATCTGATATTTATTACACAGTTACTACAGTACTAAAGACTTGACTTGCATTATCTCATTTGAAAAATGACAGATTGCTGTAAAGCTTAGGACCAGACAGGGTGTGTGTCTTAGGTTGAATTCTCTAGGAAACGCTCTGAGGCAGAGATCAGTGGGCGGAAAGTTTACCGGAGAGTGAACCACACCTGTCAGGCCTGAGGGACGCAGAGTGGGCGAGGCGGAGTTGAACCACAGTGCAGTCGCAACAGAGGTCTCAGCTAATTCCCACTGGATGCCATGAAGCTGGCATGGCCCTTCAAAGATATCCCCATTTAAAGCAAGGGGGCCAGGACTCGGTAGCCCTACATTACCAGCCACTGGACACGGGCTGCTTTGGAAGAGGGCATGGACTTGAGTGAGGCAGCCCTGCAGCAGAGGGGGATCCTTAGAAAGAGACTAAGCTGCAGCTGTCAGCAGCTAATGCTCCAGTAAGGGGGTGGGAGCAGGAATCGATGCCTCAGTCTTCAGATGGGGATCTGGGTGATGCACCACAGTATCCACTATAAGAAAAGAAAAATAAAAGGGAGCTAAATTATTGAGCAGCTTCAATATGCAGGACACTTTTCTTACTGCATTTAATCCTGCTATACAGGCATCAGTGACTTATGCAAACCTCTAGAGAAATTTCAATATCTCTTCTTTCCTCTAACCTAGTGGTTCTCAACTGGGGATAATTTTGCTCCCCAAAAGACATTTTGCAATGTCTGGAGACATTTTTGCGTGTCACGACTGGGGATGGGGGCTACTGGCATAGGGAGAGGCTAGGGGTGCTGCTAACCATCCTACAATGCATAGGACAGTCCCCCACAACAAAGAGTTATCCAGCCCCAAATGCCCACTGTGCTGAGTTCAAGAAACTCTGCTCTAATCCGCAGGAAGAAGAGCACACAATGAGGCCATGATAATTGGTGAGTTTTCAACAATATGACTCATTCTCTGGGCCTTTTCTTCCCCTAATTCCTTTGGAATTTCTAAGTTTCCTGAATTTTCTGAGTAGAAGGGCTCCATCCATGTGGTGGGTACCATGAGATGGGCCTGGGGTGGCTTCCCCATGGGCACTTCTCCAGCTGGGCAGGACCAGGTGGCTTTCAGGAGAAAGGGTTCTGGGGTTTGGAGAGGTGGTTTAGGCCACTAGCCTCTAAGGATGGAGGAAGATGCATCATTCCTTTGCTTTACTTTTGTACCTCTTCTTGCCATTGGAGGGGAAGAACTCCAAAGGCCTAGATGCAATAGGTGAGGGGACAGGGGCTCAGGGGCTACATTTACTCTAGGTCTCAGGCCATAGGAGCAACTCTCTCAGCTTTTAGCTTAACAGGGTAGAAGTCCACTCAGGGCTTTATAGAAGCCTTTATAGAAAGGCTTTATAGAAACATATAAACAACATGCATTTTCTTGTATTGTAAGATGTATGTGTATGTAATGTATATGTAAACATTTCTTATATGTTTCTTTATAGAAACATATAAACAACATGCATTTTCCTGGAATGTCCCCCTCCAGAGGTCAACAAAGTCTTCAAACTAATTGGGAATTGGAGATTTCAAACACTTCTCTCTTTTCCATCAGAAGAATAACTAAGAATAGTCACTACAATCACCACGTTATAGATTTAAGGTTAGAAAGGTTAAGCAATCTGACCATGGTCATGCAGCTAATCAATAGCAAGGCTGAAATTTATAATCAGGTTTGCCTGACTGCGAAACACATGTTTGTGTATTTGGGGGTACGTAGGTACTCTTTGAAATGGATGAAAGGGGAAATCCATATCTTCCTGTCTCTTCCTTGGTAACCAAGACACAAGCTGGATTGGAAGAACTTTGGGCTGGACCCAGTCTCATAAAGTTTCTGTTCTTTTCTTAATTTGAAGTGTGCGCATTCTGAGCTTTCTCACTTCTAAGGGAGGGCAAGAAATGAAAGACAAGCTGGGTGATTTATACAAAGTGATAATGCGAGCTCATCTCCTTGCAGCCATCATTTTAGCCTGCAATAAAAGTGACTGGTCTGACACCCTCCACTTCCTGCATATCCAGAAGGCCTAACTGCTTGGACTCTCAGACATAAAGCTCTCTGTTAATGGACCTGTCAATTTCTTAAAGTGAGCAGTTTTTCATAACACTCCATAAAACCAAAAAAATAAAAGAAAATTAAAATAAGAACATAGAATTTAACATGAAAATATGGGTATCATTTACTGAGAACAAGCTAAAAGCAACAGAAAAAGAGAAGTGATAAGTGAGCAGTGGTTGGTGATAGATTACTCAGAAGGGTTTCGGAAGGGAGTTCTTTACCTATCAAACAGAGCCCCTATTTTTAGCAACTTAAAAAAAAAAAACCCAAACATTCATTATTAAACTTAACAGTAAAAAGCTTTATGTTCTTCTAATAACAATTCAGTATCCTTGTTATAGTAGATTTACTAACCTCAATTTAGACTCTCAGAGATCAGATGTGTGTCCCATAAAATATATAGGGAATACATTACTGAGCAAATATATAGTAATAGATTACATAAATATCTATGCCCTATTAAATTTTCAGTTATAAACTATGTTTTCATGGAGCTGTTTTAATTCATGAAATTATTTACAAGTCTACAGACACCAAGGAGAAAAACTGGATATACTGTGTTATGCAAATGGTTTTCCAAATATGGAAGTCATAAGAATAGAATAGATCTACTGATCATCATGTAATTATATAGAATATTTCAGAGCTTCATTAATGGCAGCTGTTCACAAGATATTTGGAACTTTTCAATGATTTTTATTAATCTTCTATAAATGTAGCTGATTTATGAGGTTCACCCCCCCATTACATTGTCCTATTATTGTCGTTTGCTCCAAGTTTTAAGTCTGTTCAAATATAATTTAGAAGTTATGTCCATATAGCAATGAAAATCGGAGAATGTAGACACTAACCTCAATATGACGGGTTTGTATCTTTTTTTAGAGACAACATAACGTAATAAACAAGCACTGGAGTTTGAGTTAACAGGTATAAGTTAGGGTCTCAGTCTGCCACGAACAAGCTGAGTGACCTTGGGCAACTCACTGAACTTCACTGTGTCTGTCTCCCATATGGAAAGTATGTAATAATCTCTGCCTTATCAACATCTTAGGGCTGTTATAAGGACATGTGAGACAGTTATGTTAAAATAATTTGTCTACTGAATGAAAATAAACAAGGATATCATGAGTAATACAATGATGTTTTTGGAGAACGTTCCATTGACAAAGAAACAGTAATCAAGTGCAAACATATTCTCCAGTGAGAAGGTATTTTGGTTCTACACGCCTAGGGCTATTATAAGATTATGAAACATTTGGAATGCTGTAAAGCACTATTGAAATGGTATAGAATAATAACGACAGCAGGAACAATATAGCAAGGGATCATTACTGAATCAGGAAGGCAGAAAAAAATGCAGGGCATCCAGTTACATTTGAATTTCAGATAAACAATTTTTTTTACTGTAACTATGCCCCAAATATAGCACAGAACATACTTATCCTAAAAAAATTATTCATTGTTTACCTGACATTTGAATTTAACTGGGCATTCTTGTCTGTGGTTTGTTTTCTGGAGCAGAAGAGGACGCTAAATCTGGCAGTCCCAAGGCAGAAGGGCTTTGAGAATTTTTTGTTTCCCTTCCCCAGGCATGACAAACCATCTTGATCATTGAGAGTATTTATTTCTCGCCCTACCTCTTGTTTTGTTCATCTCAAATATTAAGGGTTTTCAGCCTCTCTTTTTAGGTCTCCTTCAGCACCGGCACTACCATACACCATTAGAACATTATTATTCTCCAATACATTCAATGATGAATTTGTCTTCCCAACTGAACAGGGAATTCATTGAGGGAGGACGCATTCATGTTGAACACCCAATGCTTGGTTCAATGCCTGCCACATGGTAAGTATTCTGAACATGTTTTATGAATTGATGATCACAGCTTTCTTCTCACCCCATGCTCTCACCATGGGAAAACTTGCTCATTTCTGCCGCATAAATGATCAAGAACCAATGGGGACAAATCAGCAATCCATGTCTCTCTGATATGGCCTTTTCCATTGACATCCAGATCCATCAGTTCAATTGCAACAAACGACTGGCTGCCTCCACCTAAATTCCCACAAGCACCTCAAGTCCAAGACTCAATGCATCATCTTCTCCTTAAAGATACTTCTTTCTTGGTGTCATTTCCTGCAACCCAGGCAAGAAACTGGAGTCCTTCTAAACTACTTCCTCTCCCTCACCGCTAAGGCCTTTCATTAAAAACGCTTGAAGCTCTGACCCAGGGGGATGGGGGGGGCATGGGCAATATACATAACCTAGACTTTTGTACCCCCATAATAAGCTGAAATTAAAAAAAAGGTTAGAGAAAAGGGGAAAAAAATAAAGATATATGCACAAAGTTAAAAAAAAAAAAACTTTTGAGGAGATTTTGAAAGGAAAGTTCTGATTCAGTTGGTTTGGCCTGGGGCCAGGGAATGGGTGTTGTTTTAAAAGCTCTCCATTTGATTCAGTGATATTTAGAAACCAATGTCCTATAAAACATAGCAAAAGACCTAGCAACAGCCTCTCTGGAATTCATGAAACATGAAACATAATCTGAAACACGAAAATACCCTCATCTATTTTACATTTTTAATTTTGAGAAACTTATTATCTTTTGACCTGAAACACTATTTTAATTTATGTATGGGGATTTTTAAAAAGTGTTCTTTGCATTCTAGGTACAATTTGGGATAACCATCCCCACCCCTACATACACAATTTAAAAATAAATTTCTCATTGTATAATAGAAATTGTTGCCCAATAGATTCATTATTAAAAAGGTGTGTTTTAAGTAGCACTTATTTGGTAAAATATTTATTTTATTACAAGTTTCTTCACCTAGACTGTAAAAGCACTGTTAGTAAGAAACAAAAGGCATAGGGAAAATAAAGATTTTAGATTATTTGGAGCTATTTATACACACACAAACACACACGCACTCTAGGATAGTTTGTCTGTTAGGGACTTGTAGTTGCCCCAATTTATCCACAATCTTGCTTGAAATAAGTCCAGATGGAGCTTAATTGTAAATACTCAACAAAGACTCCCAATTTGCTATCTTTTTAGATAAACCATTTACCTCCTATCCTGCATCCTCTCATACAGAAATGGTAACTCTGAAAAATCTTACAATCAGGGAAAAAAAATGTTTTTTTCTAAACTTTTTAAATAAATGGTTTGCCCAGGGTAAGACCTTTATACCATCTTCGCCAAAAGCAAATTTCCCTAGACAAATTGGCTGGCTGCTTCTTGAATGCTTCTCGGCTGAAATAGAGGCACTCTTATTATTGATATTATCTGGCCATGCTCTTTTTGTCAGCCCCATATTTTGTTTCACTGGAAGAAAATTAGATTATATTAGGTTGTGTACAACAGAGAGCTTCAAAATATTCACCCTGTCAAAATAATTTCTTAATTAGTTGTACAACATACTTTTTTTGAGACAGAACTTGTCAGAAAAACATCCTGCAGTAGGGAGCTTAAGTGAATTCATTCTCAGGATTTTAATAAGACTACATTTTGCCTTCTATATGGAGGGGAAAGAAAGTAATTGTCTGGCAATTCTGTGCTTCCTTGGAGACCTGCTTCAGACTAAAAAAAAAAAAAGTTTCAGCTACTCTTTATAAAGAAATTCTTTACATTTTTGTTAAGAAAATAAAAAATGCATTAGGTCACTATATGTTGTGCTGATGATAAAACTTATAGAATAATCTATTGAAAAGAAAATTAAACCTTCCTTCTCAAAAATAGTATTCATTCATGAGTTTGTATAAAATGAACTGATTAAATTCACAGGCCTAATTAAAGAACACACCATTCTGTACTGCAAAAGATTTAAAAATATTTTACCACTCTGTCTACAAGTACTGCAAAGACGGTGCTTTATCCACCAAAATTTATATCGAGCATAATATATCAAAATGTTTTGGGTTTAGAAAACATAAGATTTGAATTTTCAACCTTATTTAGTCATGACATTTCTGAATGATATTAAGAAAGCCACTTAACTTTCCCAGACCTCTTTTGATTCATCTGTAAAAGATTCACATGGTTCTTATAAGAAGTAAACGTTGTGGCCAAGCTTTAAAATTTCAAAAGCAGTATATATCAGCAGCCATTTACTTACTAGGTGTCTGCTCTGGGTCAGGCACTACATTAGATGCTGCGTATTTAATCCTCTTAAATGGAATATGAACTAGGAATTCTCATCCACAGCTTTCAAATGCGGAACTCAAGGCTCAAAGAGGTTAGGCAACTGGCCTTGAATCAAACATCTGAGAAGCAGCAGAGTGAGATTTGAGCCTGAATCCATAGCATCCAGGCCTGTCATTGCCCCTTTCTGCTCCTTTCTCTCACTCTTACCCCTCAAAATTATGGCCCGTGCTTGGTGGAGGGCAGAGAAAAGAGCCCCAGGACTAGGCTCTCAGCTAGCACACAATGAAGGGTCATCCACATGTCTTATTCTTGAAACATTAGTCCCTTAGAGTGTTGCCAATCACCAACGTGAAGACCAAACTGGAATGGGGAGCTGAGCTCAGCTGCTCAATCTCAACTCGAAGGAACGTTGTGAATGGGACCCTTGGTATTCAGGTGCAGGGTCTCAAAAGCCACAGATGGCACAGAGGCAGCTTTTCCC
Organism: Lemur catta; assembly: GCF_020740605.2. NCBI lineage: Eukaryota > Metazoa > Chordata > Mammalia > Primates > Lemuridae > Lemur > Lemur catta. Next base: position 92,375,988 of record NC_059128.1, read on the forward strand.
TGTGTTATGATTCAATATGCTGTCCACATGGTAATTTTATGTCCTTCTTGTCAATATAAGAATTTGATGAACACCTGCTTTGTGTCAGGAGCTCTGCTAGGGACCCTGCGGGATAGCCAGGAGTGTGGGGCATGGTCTCTGTCCCAACAGAGGGCAAAAAGCGAAAATAAACACATGAGAGATGAAATGACAATACATGATTCAATTGTTCAAGAGAATAGCCAAGAAGCTATTAGTACCTAAATTTCCCTTTGTGTGGTACAGCTGACAATATGTTAAAAGAAGTCGGGAGCTAAAGGGGGAGATCCTTCAGGCTAAGAGAGTCAGGAAATGCTTTAAGGAGGAGATCAAGTTAACCCTTTATGGCATATCAGTCATTTTCATGTCCTCCCATAGCAACCAGAGCATTCACTCCTCATTGCTTGCTGTATTTTCTAAAACACATCTATTGGCCAGAGCTCCTGGTTATAATGTGTGAAGGAGCTGTATGAGCACGTGAGGGCTGGCACCTCATTAATGTCTATTTTGTTCTGGAATAGAGATCCAGATCACAAAGCACTTGGTAGGCCTTGGAGAACAGAAGGGAGAAGACTTCCAGGCTGGACAAGAACAGTTTCCAGAAAGGTACAGAGGAAACTAATGGTCCTGTGTCATGCAACAGGAAGAGGAGACTAGGATGGTAAGTTAGGAGCCCTTGGGCCAGGCTAAGGAGTTAGGATTTCGTCACATGGACACTGAAGGTAGGGGCTCTGTGTGGCCAGAGATAACTCTGCCAATGAACTTGAGGAAAGTGTTCAAGAGAGATTTGGGCTGAAGGAGAGTAAGAAAGAACAGCTCAGGTGAAAGATAATGAGGGTCTGGGCCATGGGTATGGCTGGAGTGGAATGAGATTGTTAGAGAACGGACTGGTATAAATAACTGGGCTTGACGAATGACTGGCTATAGGGAACCAGGAAAGAGTAAGGGAGACAAAATCAATTCATTTGACAAGTATTTTTGAGTACTCTCTATGTGCCAGGCATTGTTTTCAATGTCTAAGAGCTGTCAGTGAAAACAGACAGAGATCCATGTTCTGATGGAGCCTGTATTGTAGCCGAGACAGAGAGAGTAAACAATGGACATAACAAATAGGTAAAGTATATGCCATGCTAGAAGTTGATTAGTGTCATGCAAGGTAAGAGGGATTACGAGTGCCAGGGGTGGAAGGGGCAAGTTTAACAGAGAGGCTGGCATTGAGCAAAGACCTGAAGGTGAGGGAAATAGCCATGCAGGTACCATCAAGCAGAAGGAACAAACAGTGCAAAGGGCTCAAGGCGGAAGAGTACCTGGCATGCTCAGAAATGTCGAGGAAGCCAGAGCAGCTAGGACAGATGGAATGCGGGGAAGGGTAACAGGACATGAAGAAACAGGTAGTGGGAAGGACATACATCACCTAACACCTTATGGGCCAGCAGGAGGGCTTTGGCTTTTACTCTGAGTGAGGTGGGAAGCAGGGTTCTAAGCAGAAGAATGGGGTGATCTGACTTACTGTAAAGCATCACTCCAGCTGCTGTGTGGAGAAGAATCTGGAGAGGGCAGGTACAAAAGAAGAGAGACCAATTAGGACACCTTAGCAGTAATTAAAGAGAAAAATGTTGGACACTCTCAACAGAATGGTAGCAGTGGAAATAGTAAAATTCTATATACACTTTTTACAATGGGACTAACAGGATATATAATCTCACCTGGATTTGGAGTATAAGAGAAAGGAAGGAGTTAAGGTTGGACATGTTAAGAGTGAAGTGTCTGGACCTCCAATTAGAAATGTCTGAAGGCAGCTGGATGGAAATGTCTAGAGTTTGGGAGAGAGGACCTATTATAGATACATGTGCAAATGGTAGGCACATGTTTGGGACCCAAAGCCATAAGACTGAATGAGGAAAGGAGGAAAGACAAAGGAGAGATGAGAACCAGCAGCTGCAAAGAGAGAAAAGAAGAGGAAGGAGCAAAGGGTGCCCGGATGGAGCAGCCAGTGAAGGTGGAAACCAAGTAAAAATAAAAATAGGAGGGGGTAATAAGCCCTGCCAGTGCACTGTCAGGCTAGGCTAGCTGAGGATTAAGAACTTATTACTGGCTTCATTAATGTGGGAGTCATAGGGGTGTGTTGGTGCAATTTTGATGATGTGTTGAAGGGCAAAAACCTCATTGGAGTGGTTGAAGAGGGACAAAGAGAAGAATTTTACATCATAAGTACATATAACTCTTATGAGGAATTTTGCTACAAGAGGGAACAGAGAAAGGGGGCAATGGTTGGCAGGGGAAGTGAGGTCCAGAGCAGGTTTTCTTAAGATGAGAGAAATAATAGCAGGTTTATGGGAATGATCAGATAGACAGAAGAGAATTCCTGGAGCAAAATCCCTGCATAAGCAAGCGGGAGTAGGATGCAGCACAAGGAGAGAAAGGACTGGGCTTTGGGTAAGAGCCCTGACAGCTCCACTCTGTTTACAGGTGGGAAAACCGAGTCTGGGGTCCGTAGAGGGTTTGAGGCAGGAAGGCTACTCGTGCCTGTTGTTCGCAAAGGGCAGGGGCAAGGTTAAGGAATTCAGTTTCAAAAATTTTTGTTTCATGCTTTTCCTTACGTAGGAAGTGTATTGAAATTCTTTGTCACTTCCTGAGGGTTATTTTGGTTGAGTCCAGACCAAATTGAATCTCTCTCAAACAGCTGGAATCCCCCAGGGGAAGTTCTGAGTGGCCCTTACTGTCCCAACCAGTAGCATTTAGCTACATGTATCGGTTTATCTTTTGGTATCCAAAACTATGTCATATATTCTGTGTCTATACTCATTCTGTTCTCCCTAAACAATGGTCTGACTTAGGTCCCCAAAAGAACCCCCCCCCTTAATCCATATTCATCAATTATAGTCAAGTTGACTCATCCATTAACAGCTGTCTGTCACTTTATTATCATCATTATGGGACATCAGGTATTCATTCATTCCACAAATATTTACATAGTGCCTACTCTGAGGCAGCCCCTTTACTCGGCCCTGGGGGAGCAGCAGGAACAAGGTGCAGATGTTGTCCTCAGACAGTACAGTTGAGTCGGGTAGTTGGATGACAGTTAAGCAATTGATTCCCAGTGTTTGGACGGAGGACATTCAGAGAACGATAGCACCTTAGGGGGCATGGGGATTAAGAAACATTAAAATGGCGCACGCATAACCAATGTACACATTCACATTACATATTGTAAATTCCCCCTTGAAAGTGAATCCCAGTGATTCTATGGATTTGGAGAAATTCAATGCTACAACTGACCACTTCGGCTTATAATTTCACTAGCAATTTATTTATCCATTTAACAAGCATTTGCTAAGCACAGAGATATTTCGTGTCTGACTAGTGTACTCGAAGACGGTGGAACTCCTGGCCTCAAGAAACTCATCATTTCTACTCCTCTCCCTACACGCCCACCTTCACACCAGTGTGAGCCTGGAGTTTCTATCTCCCGTTCTCCTGTAGCTAGCTCGCTAGAGACAGCAATGTCCTCCCCTTGCGTTCTTGGTTTATCAAAATCCTTGTCACCCTCCATGCCCCAAATCAAATAAGTCTTTCCTGATAAACCAAAGTGACCTTTATATTGTTTAAGCCATAGCTCCTCATGTGGGAGTTTCCTATGGTCTGTCGTGCATGGACTCGGAAATCACACATTTTCTATATGTTTGTATATCCCCTGATGAACTCTAGTCAATTGAGGTCAAGTACCGTTTCTAATCTACTTTTACATCTGACAAAGGCTTCATTCAAGGATTGATATATATTAAGCAATCGATGAACATTTGATGAAAGAATGAATAATGAATGAACAAAACTACAACTTACTCAGGGCTTTCCAACTGCTTCCTGTCTTTTCTCTTTCATTTATTTCTCATCCCTAGTAAATGCAGGTATTTTCAAAAATATTATTTCTGTACACTATGTATTTGTTTTTCTGACTGTGGAAGTATATATTCATTGAAGAAAAAGGAAAACAGAATGGTAAAAGAAGAATAAAACACCTGTACTTCCATCATCCAGAATGTAGACACTGTGTAACATCTTGGTATATTTTCATTCAGTCTATGCATATTCAGGTTTGAAACAAAATTTCTATCATGCTCTATAAAAAGTTTTGTATCTTAGCTCAGAGAAGATATTACAACAAAAACATCAACACCAAGACATTTTAGGCTGAATTAACACAAGTTAGAACAGGCTGTCCTAGAAGAGTCTTGGATTAAACTGGAGAATGTGGATCCATCCATTAATTCCACAATCTACTGATGTCATCATGTCTCGTGGGACCTCAGGGGTTTCCTCCTCTGTAAAATGGAGATGGAGGGGACCTGAATGACTCTGAGGTCACCTCGCCTCTGATGTCATATGACCATTAATTCCATCATACGTGAGGAAATGGCACAGGCTATTGTTTAGTGTAGGTACAGAGAAATCTTGAGGCTACTGATATAAACACCTCTCCCCGTAGATGAGAAAACTGAGACTCAAAGAGAAAAGTCCCTGGCAGAGTTCAGCTTTAAACTAATATTATGCAACTCCAAGTCTGCCCGTTTTTCTCAGTACTGGGATGCTTCTTATCAGAGCTGAACTAGGATGGGCACGTGCATAGCTACTGATGGTAGGGCAAGGTGTGAGAGAGGACCATCATCGCTGAATTAGCTTCCAAGCCATCTGTGATGATGTTTGCCACCCTGGGAGAGACACTGGTTTGAGAAAACAAGTGAAGTTTAGCTGTTTTTTTAAGGAGCTTAGATTCTGACTGAGAAGACAGACTTGTCTCATAACACTACCACATGCTGCCTATGGTGATTTACTAGTCAGGAGCCAATAGGCATGGGCTGATGCAAGCTGTCAAGGCCAGGTGGGAAAGGTAAAGCCAACGACTAGTGGGAAAGTCAGGAGGCTTGCAAGCCAGGAGAGAGCAGGTGGGATGTCAGAGCCTGGGAGCACAGCAGGAGCTCAAGGCAGGGGAGGACCAGGTGTAGAAACTAGAATAGCCAACAGAAGACATCGAAGTCCCAGCCCGACAAATGCGAGAGATCAGCTCCTTTGCCGGTCTGGGTTCCAAAGTGAACAAGCAGCCAAGGTGTGTACTCAGTAGGGTTGAAACATTGCTTTGGGCCAAAGTGCTGGCCCTCCTTGTGAAAAGTCTGTGCTCCCGAACCCCCACCTGCACTTATCTTCATGCATGACCTCTAATTCCGCGTGCCCCCTGATTCCAGGGCCTGCACTGGAGAATTGGGCTGAATTCAGACCAGGTAGTTTTGGGTTAGAGACTCCACTTCTCAGCCTTATCCCCGGACCCCTTGGCGTAGCCACATCTTCAGGCCCAGGTGATAGATTTTAGGAAGGTCTGTGGAGGTACTGTAAGACAAAAATTCAAAATCTCGTACTTTTCTTTTATAAAAAAATCTTATTGGTTAATCTTGGATTTAAAGTTTCTAAATATATTTTCACACATATCACCAAACAGAGGGTGTCAGGAAACCAGGTTTGTAGTCACTTCCCTTCTCTGGAAGTTAGTTTCTTTCTACATAAAATAAGAGGAATGGATTAGTTTATCTCAAATTTTATTTTTTAATACATTTTAAATTTGAAATAATTTTAGATACAGAAAAGTTACACAGATAGTGCAAAGAGTTCCGGTATACTGTTTACTCTGTTTCCCCTAATGTGAATATATTGTAGTATATAGCCATGATACATTTGTCAAAACTACTAAGAAACTAACATCAGATATCATTATCAACTAAAAAACAGACTTTCTTCATGTTTCATCAAATTTCATTTTGACTTCTAAATGCTGTTTAAAATATCTGATTTCTTTTGTTGTTTATTTTTTTATGTAATTTTTAAGAGCCTATTTTGGGGTGGAGCAGGTCTAGCAGTGGTGTATACTTTGGGAACATGCTCAGAAAAAAGTTCTGAGATGAGAAAGAGATGTCAATCAGAGCTTCCAGGTTGGAGACTAAGGGACAAAAGCCTTGACTAGCAAGGACCAGGGCGAGTAATCATGGATAAGAAATGAGTATGTGGAAGGGTTTTATATTTTACTCAAATTATTCTAATCTTTTAGCCCTACCCTCAAAATCTCTCAGAGTCTTAAAATATATCAAGGAAGCTTTGTTCCTGACATGACAAAGCCCATTACATATATACATGGTAATTCACTCTTTTCAATTTAGTTGTTTTTGCTTTGTTTGTGTTTTCATTCTTTAAAGGATATAGTCTGGATTAAGATTATAATATATACCAATGGGCTTCTTATTTACATATTCACACTGGAGACTCACAACAATCACCATGATAATCAATCTTATGTTTTTAATCAATTTTGTATTTTCCTCCTTTCTAATTTTCTTATTCATTCCCTTTCCTGGGAAATTTTCAGTATTAAAAATTCTGAAAGGGATTCTCTTCAAGTAATGCCATTTCTAGAGCAAATTAATTAATATACAAAGATTTGCACAATAATTTATTGAAGGATTAGGAGGATTTCTGATAAACCCAATGACAAAAAAAAAAGTGTGAGGCATTGTACTGACAATTTTATAAATGTTGGCTCTTTTATTACTCCCAGATTCTGTTATTTTTCCATGCTATAGATGAGGAAACTGAGAATTATGGAGATAACCTGCCCAATTCACATGGCCATGGCAAATGGAATCAGGGGCCCGCGTTTTAAATTTCTACATTGTACAGGCCCCTGTTCTTAGGAAGTTTGCACACTAGCTGTACAGCTAAGATTAATCCATGCATGGTAATTAGAGAGAAATTCAATGATTTTTGTCATCAAAAGGAAATATGTGTGGCTGCACTCTGTAGACTGCACATATCAGTATTATTTTTATTATTATTACTCGATGATAGTAAAGGCAAGAGTTATCATTTTTTCCCAAGTTTTAAACTGGCACATAGTTGTTCCAGTTAATTAATGTTGTTATCTCTTTTAACTCCTTTGGTGGGAGTACCAGGCCCTTATACCAATTAAAAGAATGATGAACATACAAGTAACAGGGAAGGGAGAGCCACTTTCATTTTTCACAATCTAAATAACAAAATCTAATGTTTTAGGATTAGCCTAAAGGCAGAGCATGCTTTAGGAAAAAAATGTTTTAAAAGACTTTTCAAAGTTTCCTTTTCAAAGAGATTTTAATTTCTGGAGACAAACCCCACTCTCCCTTTTCCAATCCATCCCTTTTTTTTTTTTCCTTGAAAAATTTTTTTAAAAAAAATAAATACATCTGGACAGTTTACAAAGTCCTCAGAGGCTGAAAAACTAGCTATAACACGTACTATATTTGACACATTTTTCTTCAGGCTAAGTTACTTCATTTAAGGTTTTAATGTTTAAATAAACTCCTGCCCAAATCAATAATCTACAAAATCATTCACTCGGGGAGAGGTCTTCAATCCTTCTGCCCCATTGAAGGCTGATTTGTATGGCAAATAAATGCATTTTATGATATTCCACAGTCTGCTCTGCGCACTCCGGAAAGAATGGTATGTACACTTTCAGCGAAGAAACTAAGACAAGCCTCTTAATATCATGCCACACACAAGCAGTACTTAGTGCAACTAAGACACTAAAGCTGGTTGGAGAATGGGATGGGGGCAGACATCTAGGAAACTTCCCTCATTCCCTGTTCACCACAGGCAAAGCAGTGGGGTGGGCCAGCAGGCAGGCTTTGAGCTGGCTGGACTGACCTTAAACAGACCTTAAACAGATACAAGTAAACCTACCATTTGATCCAGCAATCCCATTATTGGGCATCTACCCAGAAGAACAAAAGTCATTCTATAAAAAAAGACACCTGCACCCAAATGTTTATAGCAGCACAATTCACAATTGCAAAGATGTGGAAACAACCCAAATGCCCATCAAAACAGGAGTGGATTAGCAAAATGTGGTATATGTATACCATGGAATATTACTCAGCTATAAGAAATAACGGTGATATAGCATCTCTTCGGTTCTCCTGGAGAGAGTTGGAACCCATTCTATTAAGTGAAGTATCCCCAAAATGGAAAAATAAGCACCACATGTACTCACCAGCAAACTGGTTTCCCTGATCATCACCTAAGTGCACATTTGGGAATAACACCAATTGGGTATCAGACAGAGGTGGGGGCTAGGGGGAAGGGACGGGTGTATACCTACATGATGAGTGCGATGCTCACTGTCTGGGGAATAGACATGCTTGAAGTTCTGACTGGGGGGGATGGGGGAGGGGATGGGTGCATACCTACGTGAGGAGTGCGATGCGCACTGTCTAGGGAATGGACACGCTTGAAGTTCAGACTCAGGGGGATGGGGGGGTATGGGCAATGTGTATAACCTGAACTTTTGTGCCCCTTTAATGAGCTGAAATAAAAAAAATAAAATAAAATAAAAGCTGACATTTTTGAGGCTCAACCATGTCCCAGCTAACCCCTGTGTGAGTTGCCTCAGGGTGAACTGTATGGCCCCCTCCTGACACAGCTCTGTAGATTATATTCTTCTTGGTTCCAGGTAGAGCACAGGGTGATCCCTATTGCAGATTCCAGCCATCCCCAAATTCAAAATAGCACTCTGTAATAAAACCACATTTTGTATCTTTCAGGTTAACACTCATTATTGTGAAACAAACAATGCTGCTGTGAAACTTACGTGACAGTGGGGAAGAGATAGTTCATTGAAAAAGTAAGCAGATGAACATATGGCTTGTCTTGGGATGACAAAGGGTGCTATTTTATATGGAGATTGGAGATGGCCTCTCCAACCAGGTGGCATTAAAGCAGAGACCAGAACAAAATGAGGGAGTAATCTAGGCAGAGGCAAAGACAAGTTCAAGCCCTGAGAGGAGGATGTTCCTGATGAGTTTGAGGAAGAAAAGGGAGCCTAGAATAGCTGGAGTCCTGAGCAAGAGGGAGTGTGGGGGAAGACGAGGTCAGAGAGAGAGGTGGAGCCTGGCCATACAGGGGTTGTGACAACTTTGCATTTCATAAAGAGGAGCCCATGGAGGATTCTGAACAAGGGAGCTGACTGATCTGGTTTATGTTTTAGAAGGCCACTCTGGCTGCTGGTAGAAAAAAGATCACTGGGACTCCTTGACAGAAAGAAGCAGAGGGATCAGAGAGGAAGCAACCACACTCAGTCATCTATGACTCATCCATGTCTGCACAGTCATACCATGATGGTGACTTAGGCTGCAGTGGCAGTGGTGGAAGTGGAGAAAAGTCCTAGATTCAGCATATATTTCAAAGAAAGGAAAAAGATAGGGTGACAGACTAGATGTCTATGCTGCTACACGAGGAGTCTCTCTTAGCCATATTTACTTCCGTCACCAAGACTAGCAGTGTCCTATCTTTCTGCCATTTTTTCCCTACAAAGGAATAATAGTATAAAATCATCATTTCACAAGAACTTCTAGGTTGTATGCAGAATATCAAAACCATACCACCACCTGAGAGCTTGGCTGTATTCATTCACTAGCTAAAGGATCATTGATTGAACATGTATTTGTGTCACCTATGTGTTGGGTACTGTCCTAGGTGCTGAAGAGGCCATGATTAAATAAGACCTTTTCTCTGCACAGATAATTCAAAACTGAACCTTAGCAAAGTTTACGATTACCCCATACCACAGCCTTTGGTGGTGGCTGGGAGTAGTTAAAAATGCAAATATTAAGTGCAGAAATGCTAAGAATCCATCTACATACAGTTCTCTGAGGCCTCCCTGTGATTTTGTTATTTTATGACTTCACATATTCTGTCATCTCCTGCCTATCTGGGTGGAAAATCCTGGTCATTATGAATTCACTCAACTCAAATGAATAAAATTTTGGAAAATCTGTCCTGAATTTTCATGTTCCCACAACAGGGGTGAGTCCACTTACCATAATTTGTGACCTGTAATCCACCATGACCAAGTGGGCTTCATGGCAGGGATGCAAGGATGGTTCAACATACAGAAATCAACAAATGTGATTCACCACATAGACAGAAGCGAAAACAAAGACCACATGATTATCTCAGTAGATGCAGAAAAATCATTTGACAAAATTCAGCACTCTTTCATAAAAACCCTCCACAAACTAGGTATAAAAGAAACATATCTCAAGATTATAAAAGCCATTTTTGTCAAACCCACAACCAACACCTTACTGAATGGGAAAACATTGAAAGCATTTCAACTAAGAACTGGAATAAAACAAAGATGCCCACTGTCACCACTTCTATTCAACATAGTCCTGAAAGTCCTAACCAGAACAATCAGGCAAAAGAAAGAAATAAAGGTATGCAAATAAGGAAAGTGGAGGTCAAATTATTGTTATTTACTGACAATAAAATCTTATATCAAGAAAACCCCAAAGACTCCACACAGAGACTCCTAGAATTGACATATAAATTCAGCAAAGTCTCAGGTTACAAAATCAAAGTGCACGAATCAGTACCATTCCTACATACCAATAACAGTCAAGCTGAGAATCAAATCAAAGACTCAATACCATTCCCAACAGCTACAAAGTCAATAAAATACCTAGGAATATACTTAATGAAGGGGGTAAAAGATCTCTACAGAGAGAACCAGGAAATACTGAGGAAAGAAATTACAGATGACACAAACAAATGGAAAAACAAATCATGCTCATGGATCAGAAGAATCAACATTGTTATTAATAAAATGCCTATACTATCCAATGTGATTTACAGATTCAGTGCAATCCCCATCAAAATACCATTCACAGCTCTAGAAAAAAATAATTCTATGCTTCATTTGAAATCAGAAAAGAGACTGAATAGCCAAAGCAATCTTGAGCAAAAAAGAACAAATATGGAGGGATCTCATTACCAGACTTCAAACTATACTACAAGGCTATAGAAACCAAAACAGCACGGTATTGGCACAAAAACAGAGACATAGAACCCAGATATAAAACCATCCACATACAGCCTAGGGAAAGACGCTGAGGGAAAGACGCTCTATTCAATAAACGATGCTGGGAAAACTGGATAACCATATGCAGAAGAATGAAACAGGATCCATATCTCTCGCCACTCAAAAAAATTAATTTTATATGGATAAAAGACTTAAGTGCAAGGCTTAAATAATAAGAATTCTGGAAGAAAATGTTGGAAAAACTCTTCTAGATATCAGCCTAGGCAAAGAATTTATGAAGAAGACCCCAATAGCAATCACAGCAACAGCAAAAATAAATAAACGGGACTTGAATAAATTAAAAAGTTCTGCACAGCTAAGGAAATAATCAACAGAACAAATAGACAACCTACAGAATGGGAGAAAATATTTGAAAACTATACATTCAATAAGGGCTAACAACCAGAATCTACAAAGAACTCAAGCAAATCAGCAAGAAAAAAACAATCCCATTAAAAAGCAGGAAAATGACATTAACAGAAGCTTTTCAAAAGAAGATAGATGAATGGCCAAAAAACATGAAAAAATGCTCAATGTCACTAATCATCAGGGAAATGCACATTGAAACCACAATGAGATATCACCTTACCCCAGTTAGAATGGCTTTTATTAAAAAGTCCAAAAAGAATAGGTGCTAGTGCGGATGCAGAGAGAAAGGAACACTTATACACATACTGTTGGTGGGACTGCAAACTAGTACAACCTCTATGGAAAACAGTATGGAGATTCCTCAAAGAAATAAAAGTAGACCTACCATTTGATACAGCAATCCCATTACTGAGTATTTACCCAAAGGATAACAAGTCATTTTATCAAAAAGACACTTGCACTAGAATGTTCACTGTAGCACATTTTACAATTGCAAAGATGTGATATCAATCCAAGTGCCCATCAATTCATGAGTGGATTAACAACATGTGGTATATGTGAACTATGGAATACTACTCAGCTGTGAAGAAGGATGAATTAATGCCTTTGCAACAATTTGGATGGAACTGGAAACCATTATCTTAAGTGAAGTATCTAAAGAATGGAAAAACAAACACCACATGTACTCACTATTAAATTGGAACTGACCAATGAGCACACATTTGCATAGAGGGAAGTATAACTCAGTGGAAATCAAGCAGGGGGGTGGGGTAGGCAGGGATGGGTGAAATCCTACCTAATGTGTACAGTGAACATTATCTGGGTGATGGGCACACTTATAACGCTGACTCAAGCATTACAAAAGAAATCCATGTAACCGAAACCATTTGTACCCCTGTAATATTTTGAAATAATTGTTAAAAAGTAAAATAAAAAAAATATGACCTTGAGAGAGACATTTTGGGGTCTTCACTATTCCTTGAATCAGACTCTAGTGCTAGTATTTTCTAATTTATAGAATCTGGAAATAAACCTTTATTTTTCTCTAGCTATCTTTTTTATAACAGTAAAAAAAAAAAAAGAGTCAACCCATGAAATACAGGCTTCACATAAACCTAGGTATCTCTGAAGAATTCAGTGCTATTAAATAAGTTTAGAAGAAAATTATTTAAAAAGAAAATTAAAAACCAGGCTATAGTGATTTATTTTTTGAGTCTAAATATCAATGTGGAGTTAAAGAACATTAAAGGTCTCTATCATTGAATGTGATATTGAAGATTAAAAAAAAAAGAATCAGGCATTGGGGATTCCTGAAAAGATGGCAATTTGAGGACATGTGTCTCATTCACTTCCATTATCATCTTTGAAATGACAAACAGAATATAAAAATGAGGAAAATTCTGTATAAAATTATATATTGGGAAATGAGGACATCAGAAACTTTAAAGACTTTTTGATTGAGAGCATTCAGGTGAGCAGCATAGAAAGAAGGCCATGTGTTTCAGGGGTCAGAAAACCCTGGCCTGTTTTTGTAAGCAAATTTTATGGCAGTATATCCATGCCCATTTGTTTATGTATTGTTTATAGATGCTTTCTCATGAAAATAGCAGTTGTGAGCAGTTTCAACAGACATCATCTCTCCTGAAAAACTTAGATATATTTACTATCTGGACCTTTACATAAATGTTGAGAGACCCCTGATCTATTCCTACACCTCCTCACCTGTGAAGGAACAGCTGACGTAGGGAATAAGATAAAGACACCCACTAGTGATGAGAGCTGGAGACAAGGGCAGGCTGAAGGACACCCAAGAACCCGTGACTCCCACTATTGCCTTTGAGACATGAAAACACCAAAAGGACATCCCAGGCAGGTAAACCACAGCGGTGTTACCCTAACCCACCTTTAGGACTGTTGGCCTCACTAGGCAAAGATGTGGAGTGTTACCTAAGTAATACACACCTGCCATAAATAATCATTAATTTTTTAGTCCAGAGGCACAGCCTCCTGACACAGCCTCTGAATTTGGCATCCTCCCTAACCCACAGGCTACTGCAAATCTATTCTGGCAAAGGAAAAAAAGAAAAGCAAACTTCTTTTGGCCAGGACATTTGAAACAGAACACATACAGAATCTGAGAAGACCTACTTTGGACTCTAATACTAAAATAGCATAAAAAAATTACTAGAACCAGGCAAAGCTTCTGCAGTTCATGAAACGAGGAACCACTCTAAGATATCAGAGCTAACACCTTCCTATGAAAATTAGTACAAGAAAACAATTTTTTAAATTCTCTAAATACATTCTCAATGTATTTTAAAAGGCTATTATGCTTATAAAACTAGAACAGGTAGTCACAAAGAGGGAAAGAACAATTGCATTAAAGTGAAAATGCCATTGCTAAATCAAAAAGTACAATCAAAGCAGTAAATGGTGTCACCATGCCAAGGAAATCTTGGCCTCCCAAAAGACAAAGATCCTTCTGGTTTGCAGAGAGGGTTCAAGATACTGGCAACTTCAATGTTCACAGAGACATCAACGGGAGTGGAAAAGGCATTTCTGTGGGATCAGCACAAAGGAGTAACCTTGCACATACGTGTACAGAGATTTTACCTTAACCTACATAGTAATAGCTTTCCCAGTTTCCTACCATTCAGCTCCATCTCTTTCTCCACCTCCACCTAGCACCTCACAATTGAAAACCGCAGCAAGTAAAATGCGGAAGGAGGGTCCTCTGGGCGTTTACCGGAGCAGACACATTCCATTTGACATTTAATGCTCTTTACCTTTTTACACCTTGCCTCACATGTTTGCCAAATAGCACTCCAAAAGACCCAGATGGATCTGAGTTCTTGTGGTATGTTTCAAAACCTCTTATTATATGCGTGCACATAAAATATGCACATTAGGTAAGACAAGTGCCACTGTTTGATAAATCCAATTTATTGTGGGGGGAGGGGAAGTGCATTATTCAAGGAACTCAATGATTCTGGCCCAACTATTTCCTAAAACAGTGGTTCCTAAAGTATGGTCTCCAGATCAGAAGTATCAACAGCATGCAGGGACTTGTTAGAAATGTAAATTACAGGCCCTTACCTCAGACCACTAAGTCAGAAACTCTGGAGAGGGGACTCATATTTTCTTTTAAGATGACCTATAAGTTCTGATGTACACTAAAGTTTGAGAACCACTGCCATCATCACACACAAAACAAAATACACTAATAAAAGACAGTGGTTCTCAGTCTTGGTTGTATATTAGCATGACCTGAGGAGTGCTAAACACTTTTCATGCCCTATCGACTCCAGAATAATTACATCTGAATCTCTGGAAATGGAATTTAGGTAATTCCCATGTGCAACCACATTTGAGAACTACTGTTTTCAGAGGCAAAGGGGAGTCCAGAAAATAAGCAGTGGAATCACGGTAAGCAACGGAAGGTCTTTACAGAAGGTATTATTAGAGATAAGAAACAAACCCAAGCAATAAGATAGGTTAGGATTTGAACTGTGCCAGAGAAATACAAAAAGATAGCTATAGACTTACCTAACCCAGGGAGTAAATGGAGGGAAATTCAGGCTGAGATGGGTTTTGAATATCTTTGAACCTTATGTTGGGTACTCAGGGGAGCACGTTTGAAAATGATGAAGGAAAAAAGATACATAAAATAGATCCAGGAAAATTAACACATCTGTGGTTCACAAATTTGTCTGCACATTGTAATCAGCTGGGGAGCCTTAAACACTCCTGATGTCTGTGTTCTACCTGCCCCCCCCCCCCGCCCCTGCATGCGATTTGCTTAGACTGGGTGTGACCAGGCTTTGGAAATTTTAAAAGATCCCCAAGTGAATCTAATATATAAACAAGTTTGGGAACCTCTACAATATATGTGGAACAGACATTCCAGAAGAATTCCAAGCAAACAGCAGAGGAGCAAAAATAAAAGAAATAATAGGAGAAAATGCTCCTGAAATAAGGAAAAATTTACCTCTCTATGCCAAAGTGCCTCACTGATGTTTAGATAGAACCAGTTAAAAGAGAACGACTTTCAAATGTAGCCCTATAAGTTGCTGACTTTCAGGGACAAAGAAAATATCATAGAACAATCCAGGCAGGAAAAAAAATCTGGTTCATGTACAAAAACAAAAAGACAAAAAACGGTGATGTCTAGATAGTGCTGACCATAGATGATAATATAAATAGTAACCTGAGCACAATAACCAAATTCTCACTCAAGTGCCCAGGCAGCCAATGATAGTAACTTCATGTGCTACCAGAATCAGAAGAGAATTGCCAAGTGAAGAACAAAAAATGAGAAGAATGGGGAAGTTTTGTCCTCTGTCAATGACATCTTTCACTTAGCCTAATGTCCTCAAGGGCCATCCACATTGTGGCATATAGCAGAATTTCCTTCCTATTTAAGGCTGAAAAAAATTTCATCCTGTATATATACAACTTATGGGAGGTAGTTAGAGTAGTAAAACTCGTAGAGATAGAAAATAGAGTGGTGGTTGCCAAGGGCTCAGG
This sequence comes from Lemur catta, assembly GCF_020740605.2. Classification (NCBI taxonomy): domain Eukaryota; kingdom Metazoa; phylum Chordata; class Mammalia; order Primates; family Lemuridae; genus Lemur; species Lemur catta. The sequence continues at coordinate 92,391,841 of NC_059128.1, forward strand.
GGAGGGGGAAATGGGGAGCTGGTGTTTAATGGGTGCAGAGTTTCAGTTTTGCAAGATTAAAAGAGTTTGGGAGATGAACAGTGGTGAAGGTTGCACATCGGTGTGAACATATGCCACCGAATGTTTGTTTAAAAATGGTTAAGTTGCAAAATTTATGTTATGGGTATTTTATCATAATTATTAAAATAATTTTTTAAAAAAGAAATGAGGGAACTTTGGTATAAAAGAACTGGTGGTGAGGGATGCAACCCCTAAACCAACGGGCTCTCAAATGCGGCTGTGCATTTGGAATCTCTGGAAGCTTCTAAGAGTATGTTGGCCCCATTGCTATTCCCAGATATATTGATTTAATTGGTCTAGAGTAGGACCCCCAAAAGTATTTTTAAGTGGTTCCCCAGGTGATTCTAATGTGTAGCTACGGTTGAGAATTGCTGTATTAAAACAGTTAAATAATTTCCGCTAACAACAATTACTGAAAAAAGATGGAAAATGAAAATAATTTAATAACAATCTGGCTCTAAACTTCCATATTATATTTACTCTTTCCTTGAGTGAAAAACAATTAAGTTGGTGTATTACTGCACAGCCTGAACAGCGCTGCCTGAGGGAGATTCCCAGAGCCCCACAGCAAAAACCCTGCCTGTGTGGGCACACGCCTCCCTCGGATGTCAGGGAACGTCTGCCCCCTGCCCCAGGGGAGGCTCCTTGGAAGTCCAGCTGAAATAAGGAATTGGGGAAACGGGGAAGTACTGGGACTTAGGAGCAAGGCCGGACTCCCCTGATGCCATCTGTGCTTTCATTTGCGTTAGTTTGGCTGTGTAATGGGAGTAGCCCCCTTATGTGAGCCATGCTTGAACACCACCCACAGAATAACTGAGAAGGGTGGGGGTAAAAGTCAACGAATAATAGATATGTCATCAAAGAGGCTCATTGACTTATAAATAGAACAAATTAAGAGAAGAGAGAACAAGAAAAGCGGTAACATATACAGGCAATTCCTTTTCTTTCTGTTTTCAATTCTGAAAATACGGGAAAAAAATATCTGAAGTGGTATAATTTACCTAGCAAGTGTAATCATGCAAAAGTGTAAACCGAGGTTTCTCAGCCTTGACACTACTGACACATTGGGCCAGATAACTTCCTACTGTGGGGAGCTATCCTGGCCACTGCGGCACGTTTAGCAGCATCCCTGGGCTCTACCCACTCCCTCGAAGCCAGTAGTACTTCTTTGCCTCAGATGTGGCAACAAAAATGTCTCTGGACATCGCCAAACGTCTCCGAGGCATGGGCAAGTGGGAGGGAACATGCCCTGGTTGAGAACCACTGGGATAAACTAAATTTAGGTATTCTTTTAGAAAAATCAGAGATTAATTTTCATCCTCTCAAGTTTGTATAAAATATAATGTATTTTTACATTTCATTCTCAACGTCATTAGAGATCTAAAATCAGTTCAAATAGCTTCTGGAATAATGCATAGGTAAATACTGATAGAAAACAGAATTTATATCATCTAAATCACTTAAATTAGAAAAAGGGGAAAGAAACCAAAGTCCGTTTGTCAAGCGACATAAAGCATAAAAAGCAGAAAGTTAAAACAGGGTGACAAACAAGAAGCACAGCTAGTGAAAATAAATGTGAATGGAATAGATTTCTGTTAGAAGATGAAGAACTGCAAATGAGGATAAAATCACAAATTTAGCTGTTCAGAAAAAAAGTTAGAATTTTTAGAAAAAGTTAGAAAAATATACTTGGTAAAAGTAAACCAAAACAAAACAGGATCAGTGGTATTATTATAATTAAATTAAACTATAATTTAAGTTAAAGCTTAAAGCTTTATGGACTCAAAAGGTTTATTCTAGTCTTGAGCTCAGATGACAGTAGAAAAATGAACTATTATTATTTTCTTCTTTATACATTACTGTAATTTCTAACTTAAGTTCCTTGAAGGCAGCAGTTGGATTTTATTTCTCATGTATTCACAGTGCCACTGCATCTGCCAAGGAAATCACCCTCATTTATAAATGTGGGATAAGTGAGTGTGTTTACATGATCTGCGAACCTTGATGGAGCTAAATGACTCATGGCCAGGAGCCTCCGTTTCCTCCTCTATAAAACAATGAGTCTCAGCTCTCCCACCTCTATACTGTAGTATTTTTACCACCCCCCACCTCCTTTTTTAATGCCAGTTGCTAACATTATGCCTCAACATTAGTGTTAAGTTTATGGGACATGCAGACAGTAAGTATCTCCCACATTAAGCAGTTTATACTGAGAAACTAGTTACTAATTCGAACTGCTATAAGACCCATATTCAGCAGAGCTATAAGGTAGTGTTGCTATGAGAACAGTCATGTCAGACAGGATTACATTTTGACAGCTCTTTTCAGCCCCATATCTTCCAGAGAGAATATTGCCTCGAAATGGTAGGCATGGCTTCAAGCTCTTTGAGATCAGTGACACTGTGTTTTCCTTTTCGATATCCCCATGCCTGGCTCATAGTAGGTGCTCAGTAAATACATGTTGGTGGTGGATTAAATGAAGACCCTCATCTTGTTATTTCTTGGATGGAACCCTTCAAATGCCATTCCTTCCCTTTAAATTTCTCAGTATCTTTGAAGAAGATGTTTTTCAAATATAACCTAGACTTAGGACAAGGGGATTGTGAGTGCATAGAACAGTTATAACTGGTGCCACTCAATGTGTCACCACTCAGCTAGAGGACGCCAAGGGAAAACAAATCCAAATCCATCTCTCCCCCATCCTTCCTGTTCTCTGCCCCTCCAAATTAAATAAAGCAAAAAGAAAAAATATCAGTCTAATAAGGTCTTATTTAATGTTCCAGACTGCCTCAAAGCCATATTGATCAGATTTCAATTTGAAGCTGGAGCCTGCAGCAATAAGTGAGATCAATATAAGGCCTTTATTCAAATATCTCATCTGATAAAAAACAAAAGTGAAACAAAGCAAAAATAAAAAAAAGATTCTAACATTACAAAGACACAAGGCTGAAGATAAAACCAGATTTTTTTTAAAAAAAAGATAAGGTCCTCTAGAAAAATATATAACCAAGTATTTATGCTTGTGATAGATTTAAACCTTTTTTTAAAGAAGAGAAAAGGCATTTTTAGGTAGCAAGAAAGGAAATCACTAAGACTTGCCTAAAGCCCTTACTGATTTAGTTGCAAGGTTTAATTTCTGTGTTTCTATGCTTTTTTTGTTTTTTCTTAATGCAGCTATAAAAATACCTTTTGTGCATCCTGAATATGAATTTTTACATTTATTCAAGTGGTGAGTGCTCCTTACGTGCCCAGCATTGTGCAGAGTGCTCAGAAAGATCCCAAAGAAATCTATGGCCTAGCCCTTGTTGCCTAGAAGTATACACTCCAGTGTGGAAAACAGGAATGCATGTACAAAAATGATTCATATATCAAACAAGACAATATTGCATTAAAAGTCTAAATGAGTGATCCAAATAAAAACTTTAGAAAGGCAATGAAGGAATAGTTTAAACTTAAATAATGAGATATAAAGACAGACATCTGCCACTTACTGTTTCCTTAAGAAAATTTCCAACCTCTTTCTTTGTCTGTTTCCTCATCTGTAAAACAAGAAATGTAATGCCTTGTGAACTAAAACAAAATCTCAATATCCCACAGCCAACTGAATGGACAGTCTCTTGGCCAAGTGGACCCCAGAAGTACCCTAAAGCTGAGTTCCTGGCCATAAGAAGGGAGGTCAAACATGCCTCATCATGCCCCCTTCCCTTCTTGAAGATATACTTTGTAACTCATTGACAGGTCTAAGGCTGTACAGGACAAAGCTTAAACCACACCTGCAGGTCCTCAGTTTACTCAACAGATCTCCTGAGTGTATGTCCAGTAACTTGCCTTGGATTAACAGAATTCCTTATCTTAAATTAAAACATTCTAAGCCTTAGGACAAAGCTTCATTTCTTTAACCAATTACAAATCAAAGAATCTTTAAACCCTCCTATAACCTGTAAGCCCCCTCCCCTACTTTGAGATGTCCCACCTATTGGGGCCAAACCAATGCGTGCCCTCCATGTATTGATTTGTGACTTTATGTGTACTTCCTGTCTGCCTGAAATATACAAAACCAAACTGTAACCCAACCATGGTGAGATCACTTGCTCAAGGCTTCTTGGGTGTCACTCTGGGCCATGGTCACTCATATTCGGCTCAGAATAAACTTCTTTAAACTATTTTACAGATTTTGGTTGACAGCACCTACATCACAGGGCTGTTGGGAACAAAAATAGTTGTCAAAAACACAGTTGGCTATTGGAGTTAAAGAGGGGGGATTTATGTGCACTTACACAAGCTAAAAGAGCTCGTAGAGGAGGTATGGCTTGAATGATGGGAAAGTTGGCTAGATGGAGAGGAGGTGAGCTTGGACAAGTCATTTACCTTTTCTGCGTCTCAGTTTCCTCAGCAAGATAATGCATGTAATGCTTTCAGCACACTGCTTGATTATTTATTTCTGTGAAACAAATGATCGCAGAACTTAATGGTTAAAAGCAACATTTATTTTGCTCACCAGCTACAATTTGGGCAGGGCTCAGTGGGACAGCTGTCTCTGCTCCACTGAGTACACACGGGGGCAGCTTGAAGCCTGGGCTGGAATCACTTGAAGGCTGCCTCACTCCATGTCTGGTGGCAGATGCTGGCTGGACCTCAGCTGGAGCTGTCAACTGGACCACCTCTATGTGCCCTCTCCACATGGCTCTATACTTCCTCACAACTGGTGGCTGGGTTCCAAAGACGAACATTCAAAGAGTAGCTGCATTCTTGTTTATGACCTAGCCTCAGAGGATACAGTATCCCCTCCTCACACTCTATTGATTGAAGCCCTTGCAGATTCAAGCAGAGAGGAAATTGACTTTGGCTCTGGATAGGGAGTGTCAGGGATCTAGAAGAACATGTAGCACTTGAAATACTACCACAGCCATTTTTGGAAAGTATAATCTGCTCATCTAGTATGCTTTCTAAAACATTTGTAGTTATTATTAGTAGTGCTAGTAATATTGGAAAGAAGAAGCTTGATGCAAAATGTGAAGAATTAGCAATGCATTCAGCAAACACGCTTATTATGGCCATAAATATAAATAAGACAAAAAGAGAATAAAGACTCTGGGACATAGAGGAAGCTTCAGTGGCAAGGAACCCACCGCAGAGTTCAGGTTTTGTGGGGCCTGAAGATTATGCAATTTGAGGCTCCTCTTGAAGAAAAAAAATACAAAATTACAAATGCAAAATCAGGTACAGCACCTTCAAAGAGGCCTGTGAAAGTGAGCTATAAGCTGTAGCATCACAGAAAATCCTCCCAGATGAACTCTAAACCAGAGAGGGCAGAAAGTGAGGCCAAGAGGAAACTGACAGATTCAGACAGAGAAAGGGTGGAGTCCAGGGACAGAGGTATTCATAAGGCCAAGGAGCTCAAAATAGGGAAAAGACATTACAGTGCAAGGATGGGCCACATCTTTGGAGAAAAAGCAATAGCAGGAAACAAGAGCTTATTTACAGTTGGGTCAGGTTTGAAGACCTAGCAGGGCAAACAGAGTTGGAATTTTATGTTGTGAGCAACTGAGATTCACTGAAAGATTATGAAAAAGAGAGTGATGTAATTTATGAAGTTTAATGGTCAGAAAGGATTGAAGTGGAGAAAATGCTTCTCATAGACAATCTTTTGATATGTTCAACCTGTTTGTCAATGTCCTGGAGCATATAATTGGCATTTAGCTTTATTGTTTCTGCTAAACATATCACTGGATCATTTATAAAAGCTAAAAATGATAAATCAGAGTATTTTAAAACATGGAAATTTGCTAGGTATATTTTTGGCATAGTTATTCTTTGGGATATCATCATGCAATTATTAAAATCGTATCCATGAAAAATCTTTACAAACTGAGAAAACAACTAAAATTTTAAGTAAAAAACTGAATATAAAATTCCATGTATAGTTAAAATTACACTTAAAGGTACATATGTACTTATATATTTAAGTACAGAGAAACTACTGTAAGAAAATATCCCAGAATGTTACAATGATGTCCTTGATTGGTTGGCATGTGGTGAATTTTTTTCACTTTTTTGTTTTTATATGTTTTCAATAATGTGCATGTAATGATTGAATGATTGGGTAAAAAATTCAAAATCATTTAAAACACCATCCTTATTTTTCAAGGTTCACCCCCAAATACTACCTCCTCAGGAAGCCCTTTTTGATGCCTGATCCCTCTTCTTCCCCACTCAACACCCCCAGGCCAGAGGTGCATATTCTTTCCTTCAAAACCCATTAGAACTGTTTCTCTTGCCCCATGATCATACTCAGCATTCCACAGTAGCTTCTCTCGTTGCCCCCCAAAGGGCACAAACCCCATGAGAGGGGATCCCACTGCTATTAATACGACCCCATTTCAGCCTGAAACACAGCTGGTGTGAAATAGCCATGAGCTGAAATGAGTTCAGAGTGTCTTGGCAATTGTATAGGACCCTGTGCAGGTTATTCAAGCAGTAAGACTAAGTGACGCTTCCGTAAAGGGGAAAGTACAGACCATTTTCCAGTGACCAGTGACCATTCAATTTAAATGATGACAATAATAATGCCAAGGAGTTTGGCATCTGCTATCTCATTTGTGCCTTCCAGAAATGATGATAATCCCTACCTTATAGAACTATGACAAGATTAAATGAGATTTTATATGTCAAGTGATTATGTGCCTGGCACTGAGTAGGTGAATAAAAAAATAACTGTTTTATGGTTTTCTGTGATCTGTTCAAAGTCACAGTGCTCAGCAAAGTGCCAAGACTAGAACGTTTTTAGCCCTCTCTCCTACTTTTCTACTACACCACAGTAACAGGCCTGGAATGCAATTGTCTTTCTTCTCTCCTGAGGATTCCTGGTGCTGATCTGCCCCCGTAGCTGACAAAAGTGAGCAGCCTCTTGATGTCTTATGCTTTTTAATCCAGTGATGTAGTCACTTCAGTGACCCTGATCACCATTATGGTTCCACAAAAGACAATTAGACACTTTGAAAACTGAAGATTATCATATATTTAGTATCATCAGCCCACAAACATTCCAATAACAGATGCAATTCTACCTAAAACGAATGCATCTCTCATGGCCATTATCCTGATGGTAATAGTATTCATTCACTGAATGTCGATTATGTATTCTACCAGGTGACCATGCCCAGGTTAGCTCCATGTAATTATTACAGAAACCCTACAAAATATGCGTTCTCATCTCCGTTTTTCACATGCATTCACTGAGGCTCAGGGAAGTCTAGTAAATTGTCCAAAGCTTCCAAGCTGGTAAAGGGCAGAGTTAGGACTGTCTGGCTGCAAAGACCATGCTTGGTTCACTTTGTCCTCTAGAAGTTAATCAATAAACAAACTATAGTAATGAAAGAAATACAGGAACACATTCCTATAGGAATGACCTGTATAAATACAGGTTGAGGTGAAGCAACTGTGACCTTCATGTCATCACTGATTTTGCCATCTTCAGGAAGGGAGAATCTGGATAGATGAGAGAACAGAAGAAAAGGGTGAAAGATGCTATGGTCCCATCAAAACTTTTCTATTTATTCACCTTCTACCAAAGAGTCAAAATAAGCATTAAAAAAAACCCCAAAAAACAGAAACCCCATAATCAATCCAAGTCTAGTTTAATCCAGTTCCACCCCAGGCCCTCCAAGTGGAGGATGCATATCACCAGCCCTTGTCTTGCAGACCTTGACCTTGCCTTTTCCTCCCTTTCCTAGCTGTTCTGCCTGTGCCCTCCTGGAACATCGGCAGTCACTGCAGGCGCGTCAACAAAAGGTGAGTAAACACACTTAGAATGAACAAGAAGCCGAGGGGACAAGGTCAGGAGCTGTGTATCCACACCGTCAGCCTCCCATCTCTCTGGCTGCCATCATCAGCCTTGGGGCAACAGGAATAAAAGAAAATGGGAAATGCTGAAGGGGAGAAGCGGCCTGTGGCTTTCAGTGGCCCAGCCTATCTGGTTGATGTGGCGGTCCCTTCTCTTTTAGGATGTAGTGGGCAGAATAATCACACCCTTCCCCAAAGCTGAAAGTTTGGGTTTTCTCCTTTTGTGCAAGCTGCAGTGGTGTTTCTGCCACCTGCCGAGGGCCAGCTGCCAGCTCCTCTGGGAGGCATTGTTTCCCTGCAGAACAGGGGTGGAGGGAAGGTGGTGCGACTCTCGTTCTTTTCTTTCGGGAGAGCATTTTGTTCCTTCGGCTGTCAAGAAGCCTTTGTACAGACAGGTCTTTATTCCCAGGGCAGAAGAACCGGAGACAAGCTTTAGACATTTGCCAATTTTTGATCACTTGCCTCACCCATTAGACTTTGTTCTCTTGAAATTTGTTTAGACCATGTCTTTTTCCTGAAAGGCTTTGAGATCTTTTCCAAAATAAGGTTTATCGACAATTAGTTTATAAAATAGGAACAGAAAAGAGGAAACCTAAGTCAAGGACAGAAGAAGCAGTAACTATTTTAAATGTAAAGATCTGCATTGCTGCTGGGATTGAGCCTTAAAAATTGTCTCAGGTTCTCCCCAGCTAGAGCAGGAAAGGATGTATGACATTCTATAACTGTCATGCCAGGCGTCACAGAGGAGGTTGCCGTTAAACGACCAGTTTGGGCATTTGGGTTTACCAGGCTGCAGCCATTACCACCACGTTACATGGTGCGGAACTCTGCAACTCTCATGAGCCATTTGTGTGAGCATTAGAGAGAAAAGACTCAAAATTATTTTCTATGGGGAATCTTGGCCCAGCCAAAGAAAAGTCAGACTAACTTTTGTTTGGGATCCTCCGTTCTCTTAAAAGCATATTAATTCCATCTTTTTTTAGTTGGGTAGTATAGCAAGTGGCACCACACTTAACTGGCAACAAACAATAACTGCACTCTTCATATTTGATGAGGAGTCGGATCTCAAGCTTTTTATTATCCTGAGTGTATCAGGTTTCTGGGAGGAAGCAATATTTATCGGGGGTTATTCAAGAGATTTTTAGTCTGTCTCCTTCCAGATACAAAATCCTACCACTGGATCAAGTCAGGTCAGCTGGGAAGTGTAAACCAAGGTGATGTTGAGTGACTCCTCCCCAGGGCCTTTCCTGCCCTACAAACAACTGTATACAAAAATTCTCTGAATTGCTTAAATACTTTTACTGAATTGTCCCCTGATGTGATGCCATCATACTGTGATGAAGGGTGGCAAAAAAAAAAAAAAAGTAGCCAACTAAACTCATCACCGTATCCACCTGCAGATATTCAGGCAGTCTTCTGTGGTAGAACCCTTGAGATAAATGTGTCTGATACCAGGAATAGGTAGGTGCCCTTCTTCTGAAGAACCAGCTTGTGCTCATAGTTTGGACCCAGTTTGGTAGAACTAATCTGATTTTCCTTTTAGAATCAGCTGATTTGAAGCTGACAGTTTAATCTGGGTCCTGAGTAAGAAAGAGTATAGGACTTCATTGTACCAATGTTTGAATAAGCCTCAGTGCTGAAGTCCTTGCATAAGACTACAAGAGTTCTCACTTGGCCTCACCATTTTTATCCATTTTGAGTTTTTAATTCTGCAAAGTTTCTTTATTTTGTTAAGCAATCTAGTTCTTTCTGAAACAAGGTAGGATATAATAAGCACATTTATTAAAAGAAAGGAGGAAGCATATGAATTTCTCAAGAGAGATGAAGTTTTTCTCTAGCACTTAACTCTAAAAAAAATTTCAAACAGTGGCATGTTGTAGAGGCCATTAAATAGTGTGATGGACAAGGTCTTCAACGATAATTTTTATAACAGGTGCAGAAGCTGCATTTGTATACTTTTTTCTTTTCAAAATAAGTCTTTGATAAAAGTTAAAAGCCTAGGAAATTGTTCAGTGCCCATCTACAGCAAAATAGTTACATAAGTCATGATACATTCATGAAAGGGAATATTATACAACAATAACAAAGACTGATCTACAACTACATACAACCATATGGATAAATCTTACAATCGTGATGTTGAGCTAAAGAAGGCAGATAAAAAAGAACACATACTGATTCCACCTACATGAAGCTCGAAATCAGACAGAGCATCTGTGGTATTAGAGGCCAGGACAATTTCTTCCCCTGGGGGTGGTATTAATAGTTCCTAGCAGGGGCATGAAGATGCCTGTGAGATGTACTATTGGTTTGTTTCTTCTTCTGGCTGATGGTTACTCTTGCACATTCTACCTTGTGAAAATTAAACTAACTGAGGAGTTATAATTTGAGTACTTTTCATTATATGTTATAGTTCAATAAAAAGGTTTTTTTTAAAAAAAAGATTGAGGGCTGGTTGGGCGCAGTGGCTCACTCCTGTAATCCTAGCACTCTGGGAGGCCGAGGCGGGTGGATTGCTCGAGGTGAGGAGTTCGAGAGCAGCCTCAGCAAGAGCAAGACCCCGTCTCTACTAAAAAAAAAATAAAAAAAGAAAGAAATTATCTGGCCAACTAAAATATATATATAGAAAAAAAAAATTAGCCGGGCATGGTGGCGCATGCCTATAGTCCCAGCTACTCAGGAGGCTGAGGCAGTAGGATCGCTTAAGCCCAGGAGTTTGAGGTTGCTGTGAGCTAGGCTGACGCCACAGCACTCACTCTAACCTGGGCAACACAGCGAGACTCTGTCTCAAAAAAAAAAAAAAAAAAAATGAGGGCATATACTAAGTGAGGAGTTTATTGAAGACCAGTCTCAACCTTGGCATTGGCCATAAATCTGATATAAGCTTCAGCTTTAACTCTTAAAGGGCCAAATAATCAAATGCTTACTTCAAAGTCATTTCTAGCTTCCCTGAAATTGTACATGATCAATGATTGTATGACTAGTAACTGTTATTTCTAATTATTATACTGTAATAATGTCAGTGATATGAATATGTTGTGTCATTTGATTTTATTACTATTTTCAAATATGGAAGCACATTCTAGCTGTCATGAGAAAAATCTCATGATGTGGTTTATACATTGAATATTAGTTATTATACGATGTATATTATTGCAAGAGTAAAATGCTACAATGATTAATGGTGTACAAAATTTTTTGTTTGTACTAAAAACAATTTTGACTTTCAAATAGTTAAACAAGTAGAAAAATAGACAATGTAAATACTAAGAGAGTGTGTTGGCTAGTTAACTTAAATCCTTTTTGAGCCAAGAAATTACTTAAATATATAAATTTAAATAACAATACAAGACAGTATAATAGAGATTCAGTTTTGTCATTATTTTAATCCTTGTAGAATTGTTTGGTGCATTAGCGTCTATTCCATTAAAAAACCTTTAAGGGGTGTACTTAAATTGTCCTTATTTAATTCCACTTAAGCCAAGAGTCTTTTAAGAAACAGTTTTATTTGGAAATTCATCACATCTTGTGAGCACAAATGAAAAGCAGAATGTCAAATTCACCATATCAAAATTTCATGAGGAGGAAAAACTCCAAAATCATGTATTATAATGTTCACAATAAATTATCTTTGATCCAGACAAAATGAAAAATAAAAAGAATATGAAGAAAAGAGGAAATTATTAGACACAAATGAGGAATCCAAACACATTTTATTCTCACCAAACTTCAAAACAACTGACTTGACAAGACAATCCTTGCAGTTCCCTTCTTCCCACCCCCCATGGAAGCCAAGCTTTTAAACAAATGCTGTTTAAATAATGCTATACTGCACACTACTAAGTACATAACATTTTCAATATTTAAAGATGAAATGTTTTTTGAAATTGATCAATGTATGTGGCAAAACAAAGTTCCTTTAAGAAAACATGTTACTGAAAAACTATTTTTCTGAATTATATTCTGTTGTGGATATAAGTCTGGTAATATTATTAAATGTTAGTTTAAAGTGAGTTTTTATTTGTAGTGCTGAAAGTTTATGCACTATAATGACAAACAGTACTAAATTTTTAATAATAAAATTGTCAATGTATTTTTAAATAATATATCAGATTTATTCTTATCCCCTAGAAGTTTATACAAGGACAGTGATATTTGGCTTTGACATTACTAATTTTAATACCAGGCCAGTGTTTCATTTTGGCAACAGTTATATTTTTATTGCACATGTAATTTAAGCACAATGTAGAGAGGTGAACATCCCCGGGGATAAGGCCTCATGGTCAAAGCATTTGGTCTTCCGAAAGTCTCAACTGAATCCACCTCAGGGCCTTTGCACTGGCTATTTGCACTGCCTGAAGCACTTTCCCCTAGGACTTCACATCATGAGGACCTTGACATCATCCAGGAATTAGGTCAAAGTCTCTTTTCCAGAGCCCCACTCTGACCATCCTAGTGAAAGCAGAAAGGTACCCGCCATGGTCACTTTTCATTCGACATCCAGCACACTAGGTGCTTGGCTCCTTTAAGGATTTATCACTAGTTGAAACTACTGTGCTTGCCCCATGTTCGTTATCTGTTTCTGTCTGATCAGGGGCCCAGTACACAGAATGGATGAAACAGCTTTGAGACCAAACCCGCTGAGCAGCAAGCCCTGGCTCTACCATCTACCAACTATGACTTTGGACAAATTACTCAACCTCTCCTAGCTTGCTTGAAAGACTTATTTTTATAGCTATGTTTTACTCATTAAGCTGTGTGGTTAGGTATGCAGTTTTCTTAGTTGTTTCATGTATGTATAATAGACATAATATTCTTTCTATGCATTTAATATTTAATTTAAGAATATGTGAAGCACTAGTACAAGGCACATAATCAGCAAAGGTTAGCTTCCTTCCCTACGCCTTCTCCTCTCTGCATTATGAGCATGCTATTTTTCCCTGTCGAAAATGTCCTCTTGCCTTCCAACTCAACTAAGTTCCTACTCATCATTTTATCTCCTCAACAAAATCTTCCCTACCTTACTGGCAAAGCTAGCTGCTCCTAGTCTCCTTAACATCTCGTTTATGCCATTGTGACCTATAATTATTGTCTGCATGTGCATCTCCACTCATCTGTAAGCTCCAGCCGAGCATGCAATATACCTTGGCCATTTCCTTATCCTTGTGAACTACCCCATTCTTGTTTATATAGTAGGGAATTGGTATTGACTATATTCATCAATTAATACACTGATGATTACCCATATAATCTGGGACAAATTACTTAACCTGTCTGTACTGCACCTCTGTTGCTCCTCTCGTAAAATGTGGGTCATAATATTACCCATCTCATTGGGTTATTATGAAGTATATCTTTAAGGGCTCTGTAAGGGTAGGGACTTCATGGTTTTTGTTCACTGATGAATCCCCAGTGTCTTAATGCCTGACACACACAGTAGGCATTCAATAAATATTTTTAGCATGATCCAATTCAGATAATCCATGTAAAATTCTTGGCACAGTGCCTGACCTAGACATGCTCAATCAATGTTAGCTATTATTAGTAACTCTTGCTATTCTGGTTAGTGTCTGCCTCATTGAACACACACAGCAGTTAGAAAAATTATCACTCTTAAGACGACATTTCCCTGGTTATGTAGCAATTCCTTTAGCCACCTGCACCAAGCCCTCCCTCCTCCACACACCCTCCTGTCTCCCTCAGTTCCCTGGAAGCACAGCCTCTTCTGAAGGACTCCAATTTGCATTATTAAGGAGCCTTACTGGACCCTGGTCATCCTGAGTCCCCAGCTGGCCTGTGAGCTCTCCAAGGTTGTTTACGGCACCTCCCTCGACAATACGCAGTGGCTGATGGTTGGGTCTATTTACTCACAGAGTGTCCTGTGCCTCTATATGACCCCCTGCCTTTAATGGGCCCTCCCCTGTGCATGCACGCACACACACACACACACACACACGTATCATACCTTCACTCTCTCCCTTTACCTCAACTCCGTCCCTTTCTTGTAGAATTCTGTGGATAATTTATTAAGTTCCATCTTCAAGGCTAGGTTCAATCCAATCCATTCTAAGTTCACAAACATGTATTAAGACATATTCTATTTTTGAGGTGTAGAAGGTACCCCAGGTGACTAAGACAATGTTCTTGTGATCAAGGAGCCCAGAGAAATAGAAGGTGCCTTTGCTGCCATTTATATTTATTTCAACCTTCAGCATTCCCCGAAGAAATGCCGCTGCCTAGGAAGTTCTCTCAAGGAAGCCCACCCCTGTCCTTATTATTTCTTTATTCTGCAACCTGCCAGGGGCCGTGTGTCACACAGGGGGTGTACCAGTGGATTCTGCACTTGTGCCCAGTATCCTCGGTAAATGGGCCTCCACTGGGGGCCTCAGAGCCTGGGAGGATTCTCAGCACCTGCATCTTCCAGGAGCTCCTGGTATGCAGTCAGCACTTGATCATTGTTTCTAACTAAGCTACTTAGGCAGATTTTCTCCTATCCTTAGTATCAGGCTGATAGTTTTAAAATTCCAATTCAAATACAAATTTTAATTTCCGTTTTTCATTTCATGGCCTGTCTTCTCTTTGGCCTCCCCCAAAGCCTGGATGCAACACCACTTTACTTTTCCATCACAAATGGTGGATCTATTGTTTCCCAGGAATTGAGGGGAGAATTTATTCAAATTTGACCTAAAGTTATAGATAAGAAGACACTAAAAACTGTTCCCCCAGACACATACCTCTACCCAATAGAGGAGCCCCAAAGGAATTCTTATGGCCTAGTTCTGTGTTGCGGGGGTGGGGTGGTGGGGAGTTGGGGTGGGGGGAGTTCCACACTGAATATGCTGACACTGCACTAACTATATAGCAGGCACCCTGTAATGACACCTTTGGATAACACAGAAAATGATTGTGTTCCAAGGATGGGCTGTAATGAGAGGGGAGGGTACAGAGAGCCACAGGCGGCATTGTTTCCAATCTAACAACACAACTGGGGGCAGGGGCATGTGTGTGCTTGTTTTCAAAATAGTAAATACAGCTATGGTGTTTCTGCCCAAGGCTATTGAGGAAAGGATAAAGTTGGAAGAGCCAATCAGCGTGAGAAGATTTCTAGTTCTCCTACAAAAGTGGAAGTGGGAAGAACAGTCTGACCGATGTAGTTGTGTATGGCACTTTGGGGCCACTGATATATTTTCTACAAAGAGTTTTCAAACTTCTTCTTCCATGAGGCTCTATTACTTGGGCAAATGACTAGACCTTTTTCAGCCTCAGTTTCTTTATCTGTAAAATGGGGATAAATTATAAGAGCTAACTCATAAGTTATTGTGATGCACAGAGAGATACACACACGTATATAACATTTTGACAGACAGAGTGAACTTACACGATAAGTAAGGCTCATAGTACATAAATAAAAAATGTTACCTCCCCCTACATCTCCCAAGATCCCTGTAATTTTGATGGGAAAAGAAAAAGCAAAATTAGCCCATTTGGAATAGCAACCCAACCTTTCATGTGCTCTATGAAGACAAGATCCATTCAGTTTAAAGAAAGAGCTCAAAGCCGAAAAGCATCACTCTATAATCCTTTACAGAATGGTGACACTTGGATGATTTGTCAAAAATCCTTCTGCATATCCACACTGGGTGCTTTTAATGAATGTCAGCTTTTAAGAATCAGTGACATTGACGTTACTCCGTGGAGCAAAGACTGACGGCCGAACTTATAAATTCCCTGACGCCTGTATTAACAAGGAGGCAAGATGAGTTTTCTGTTCACTGGTCTTGTTCTGCTGTCAAATTCTCGGGGACTTGCATTTCAAGCAATATATCTAATCTCTTCAAATTAAATTATCTTTCTTTTGCCAGCCAGAAATTTTTTTAGAAGAATATTATCAACTAAGTGGATCAGAAAATGTGGGTTTAAGACTTGCTTCCTGAGTGAAATGATATTAAAGTGAATGTTATTCCCTAGACAAATGATGTGTTGCAAGGGTCATACACTACAGCTATTAGAAATGTTTTTAAAAGAATCTTCAAATCAAAAGAGGAGGGGACTATAAAATGAGAGGGAATTTCCTTCTTCAAAGGGATAGGAGGCATAATTTAGCTTTTATCAGAACAATGATTACTTGTCCCACCTCAGTTTGGCTTCTCCATTAATATTGTTTAACCATCAATAATATTGAGGTGTTAGAATGTGTGTAAAATTTTCTTTTGTGTGAAAAAGCTTCTCAGTTTACCAGTTCACTCAGAAGCTGTTTTTAAACTGAAATCCCTACGTATCTACCACAGCCCTAAAAGAAAAATCCTAACTTCTGCCCTCAGCCCATCCCCTGCCCAGATGGCCTGTCCACAACATATAGTTTCTTGATAGCCACAGGCACAAACACTGATGCTTATTTTGGTGTAAATGCTCTCTTTGAGTTCCTTTAAAACACATACTTCGATGTTAAAAAAATTACCTTGTGATTTCAAAGCTTAAACGACCTAAGTCAAATTTGCTCAAAGTTTTGCATCTTGTAAGTAAGTGGTAGCCGTAGGATTGGAACCCTGACCTCTTGACACCCTAATGTAAAACCAAGCAGAAATGTCCAGCAATGGTAACACCTTTAACTTTAGACTCCTTTCCTATAAAGCCTTCCCCAGTGAAGTGTAGACTGGGAGTCAGCATGCTTTTCCTGTAAAGGGCACAATAGTACATATTTTAGGTTTTGTGGGCCATATGATTTTTGTTGCAACTATTCAACTCTGTGATGTCATGCAAAAACAGCCATAGATAACAAGTAACCGAATGAGTGCAAGCTGTGTTTCAGTACAACTGCATTTATGAAAACAAGCAGCAGGCCAGATTTGAACCACGGATTATAGTTTACTTACCCTTGGTCTAGACTATATTTGTCATTTATACATTGGTCAGATTAGTAACATGCATATTAGTTATGTTTGTATTTTATCTCCAGGACTAAGTTGTAAATTTATTAGAGTACAGAGCTGGTCTTACTCTGTCTTCTAGCCAATCTAAGTCATCTAAGCCCAATCCTGACATCAGCTAGTTTCTTAAAAGATATATGATTACTGACAAAGTGAAGAAGAGAAGAAGGAATATATATATACCTCAAGGGGCTTCTCCTAGAAACTTCTGGTCACTAGTATCAGAATGATGTCTAGATATTTTTAGTTCTACAAGTGACAAAGATATACATATCTCCATGTTTTGAGCAACCTCCAAGGTATCTGAGAATGTTTTACCCATTTGCCCCTTAATTCACTCAATGTCTATGTAACAAGAAACGTTATTGCTAGTAACTAACTCTAGGAAATTAGATTGCTAGATTAAAATCACCAAAATTCATTTCTTGGTTAGGAAATATTAAAGATACATTTACTTTTAAGAGTAACTTTCCAATAAGTGAAGACTGAGAGGTTATAATGAACCCTAAAAGAGATTCCATTAATACCATGCTTGAACATGTTGGGATTATGGGAAACTCCTAAGGGGTTAGTTTTTAAAGCAATGCAAAAAGTCGACATTTTTATTATATTTGACTCCTTTTTGTTTCCATATTAGTTTGAAGAAAGCATTGGGTTTAACCGCTGCCCATGGAGTTAATGTCCCAAATTATCATATACATTGTATAACTTACAGTAACTCATGCATTTTACACCCAGAAATTACTAAATAATTACGAAATGGCAGACAATATTAATTCAGCTACTATCTCTATTTGTTCAAGAGCTTTCTGTTCTATAATCTAGTTAAGCCTAATCCACTGAAAAATATTGCTTATTGAAAAATAGACAATGGTATTCACCCCACAATACAGTAAGAAGTAAAATAACCTTGCGAAGGCAGATTTTTTTTTCTCCTATCAATGAACATTGGAGATTACAGTGCTCTGTAAGGTAATTATTTCTGAAGGCATATAATCTATCATGTGTAGATTTATCCCCACCAAGGAAAGGGACAAAGCTATTCCCTGCACCAGATCGATAACACAACATATAACTTTACCATGACCAAGGAGAACGTGGATGAGTTGTGAAAGCGAGATCAACAGTTTTTTTTTTTTAAGAATATGAAATTCTGTATGACTTTAGTGAAAACCTAAGCCTTCTTTTTTAAGGTAATAACAGAAAAAGCCTTGAATATGGCAAGAATGACAGGTGCCTCCATAGCCCACAGAGGAACACTGAATCACAAATCAAGAATAAGGTTAGAGACTGCCATTGAGCTCAAGTTTTAGATTCAAATTAGTGATCCCAAATTTGAACTTCATGAAATCTGTTAAATATGAAAAATTAAATTGAGTGTGGAAACAGTGTAATGTGGCCATTAAGAAATTAGGCTTTAACCCCAACAAACCTTTGGTTTCAACTTTTGTTTGGTTTCAACCTTCCAACTTTGAGTGTGAGTCCCAGTTCAGTGCATTTTCAGCTATGTGACCCCAGAAAAATTACTTGAGTTCTCTAAGACTCATTTTACAGATGAGGTTTTAATCTAAATAACAGGGATAATCACACTACTCACCTAAAAAGTTGTTGTGAGAATAAATGGACTGGTGCATCAAAAGCACTTGTCCAATGGCTGCAGCTCAGGAAATACAAACATTCAACATATGGTAGATTTTATGAGTTACTTGTGACCAGGGTGAAAGAAGGTCAACCGAAATCTCTGTAACACCAAAAGATTACATGGTGCTTTGGGATATCTCCTCCATGAAATGACCTGGGTGTCTCTGCCAGTGCTTATTTCTTCGTTTCTGACCATGGACAGTACTAAACCATTCACTCACCAAGATTTTATTGAGCACTTGCTATATTCTAGGTGCTTTACTAATCGAAGATAACAACAAATTTGACACCTCTGTCAGCCTGGATACTAAGTGTTACTATCTTGGAAGGAAAGAAAAATATCTAAAAGTCAGAAGTACCAAGTCCCACAACAGAAATATGAACACAACACTATGGGGGAGACTAGAAGAAAATAAAAGGAGATCTTGTTGGGGGAAATCATAGGCGGCTATCTGGAGCAGGTGGAATTTGACTTGGGCACTGAAGGACAGACAGGGTTTTGACAGATAGAAATAGAGTAGGCAGAAGTAAATTCCAAATTTAAGGTTCAGTTGACAAAAGGGGCAGAGGTGGGCAAGTACTGGGTCTATGTAGGGTCCAGTAAGGACTCTAGGTGCATTGGATGATAGGGTGGGAAGAAAGGAGTGTTAGCAGAAGTGGTTGGAAAGGCAGGGTGAGGCCAGAGCATGGACCCCAAGAGCCAAGCTGACTCAGAAGAACCTGCCCTCCAAGAGAAATGCCCATTGGTGGTTGAGTAGGATGAAGGCTGAGACAAGGCTAAAGGTTTTAAACATTAGGAAGCCACTGAGTGGTGTTTGCACTCAGCAGTAGACACCAAATGCAGTAGACTGAGAAGTTAGAGATTGGTAAGGAAATGTGTTTTGACTTGTTTTTAAAAGAGGTCTGGCTATAGTTAAAGGATTGGAGAAGTATAGGGTTTTTTGTTTGTTTTTGTGTCAAGAAAAGGGAGGCCTAAGTATATTTTAGGCTAAAGGAAGGGAGCCAGAAGAAGGGACAGAAAGAGAAATGAAGAACACATAGTAAAACTATCTCCTCTAAAGACATACTTCATACTAGCCATTGAAGCTTCTTTATTTTGAAGAGTTTGAATTTTGCAAGAATGAAGCTATTCCTTCTTCAGACATAGGAATGAAACTAGGATGGTCCGTGAAAATACTGAACTAGTCTATGTTCAAAGGAGGTAGGTTGAAATCTCTCAGATTGTATAACCTTGAGCAGTAAAGGTGCTGGGTCTCAGTCTGCTCAGACTACATGCCCTGGAAATTGAAAGAGGAGTCTGAGAAGCCTGGACAAAGGTTGTTTCAGTCACTTGGGAAAATGCAGCAGGAATTTGAGCATAAATTTATTGAGCCAGCTGCCTTGCAGCTAAGGCAATATAGACCACCAGTATTTAGTGGACCACCTTACCACTATTTTCATGACTTTTCCCAGACATGAGGGATGAGAAAGCAGGCAGTAGAGGTTACTCAGGCTGGACGTTGTCAAGGAGAAGTGGTGGACATCACTGGTAGTGAGAATGGGTAGGGAGCAAGGATTCCACTAGGACCAGATGGCTACTGGGTTATTTTGTCCATAAAGGAAGGGCAGTGGGCCTAGAAGAGGGTGATGGAGTGGAAAAGCAGGGAGGACTCAAGGGACTGGTGATCTCAATGCCAAAGCCTAATGTGAAGGAGCAGAAGGTGAGGGTATCTGCCCAGAAAAAGGAAATCCAGGCTTCTGGATCTTGTCTGGCCCACAAAATTCTGGTACTGAGAATGCTAAATTTTTAGGTGGCCAAAACTTGATTCCATTAATTTCTCTGTTTCATATATACTATCAAATATGTTATATAAATACGTTGTCAACGTAATAAGATGGTGAGTTTTCTCAGGGCAAGTATAATACACTCTTACCTTTCATAATGCTTAAATATGAAATAAAATGAAAGTTTAGCATCAGTGACCAAAAATTATTGATGAATTGAATTGAAATTTTTTGCAAATCATGATGCTTGCCTCCTCAAAGCCACCATTCTCCTCTCTTATAATAGCCAAAATTTCTGCTATGAGAGAGCCAACCAGGACATTGCCTAGCCTCCTTCAGAGGCATTTAGGATCTAGTATATGCTTATAGGTCAGTAAAACAACTCCTCTTAGTAGTTTTAATCCATCCAGGGACTGAAAAACATTTATTGTTGTGACTGAGCATGGATGTTAAAAACCAACAGCCCTGAGTTCTAGTCTGAGCACAGCCACTAATTAACAGCATAACCCTCCATTAAGTTATTAAACTTCTCTAATCCTGAGGTTCCAATTGTCAAAAAAGGTATAACCCTCATGGGATTTTTGTGTAAAGCATTTAGTATAGAGCCTGCAATATGGCAAGCTGCTGATAACATTGGGGGTTATTTAGGAACATACACTCCAGTGCATGTGCTACCTGAAAGTTTTAAGCAGAGTTCTCGAGAATTTTGGCATGATAAAGAGAAATTTTATATCTCTATCAATCTTAACTTCTCTTTGCATCAGTTCCCTGATCTGAAAACAATAATAATAATAATACCTACTTCAAAGAGTTGTTATGATGATTCAATGAGTTAATATTTGTAAACTGTTTAATATAGTGTCTAAGCACAATAAACACGATGCAGGTATTTTTAGGAACTCTGAGTTTGTGATTAAATGTTCAGGGGATCCATTGTCATTTTCAGTTTCCTCTCTACAGGAAAATCTTGGAGCCTAACAATGTTGGATATAAATGTGTGACCATTATTCTACAAGGCCTAGACTACAAGCCAACCTCTCAGAATGATTTGTTTGAACAGGCTTTCATCCGTGTTACCTGAATGTAAGAGTCTCAAGGAAAATTATAAACTCTTCTCATCACTACGTTCTTTCCAGTTCCAACCAAAACAGTTTTGGCTCTTCTCTTAAGTCCATGGCATACATCTCCCCAGTTGTTCTATGCTGGGCTTGAGTGTCTTGCCCTATATCACAGTGGCAGATGATCTGTGTTTAAGTCTGATAGTTCCAACAAAGATAAGTCACTCTACCTTTGAAGTCCTGCAGTTTCTCCAACTTAGGCATATGAGTGGGCCCATAGGTGGAGTGCAGTTAAAAATATCAGAAGACTTGAGTTCGAGTCCGTTCTGCAATTTTCTAGTTGCCTAACCTTAGGCAATTTACTTACTCTCTTGGGACCCCCAATTCCAAATTTTTGAAATGCTGATAACTAGACTTACCTTAGAGAGCTTTTATAAAATGCAAATAGGCTAATTTATATAATAATATCTCATAGATGTAAATTATTGCTATAAGAATTTTCACTATTCCATCTTATTTCTAGAAAATGGGACATTTTTTTATTTATTAAAACAAGCAAACTCAACACAATGAGAAAATGGATCCAGCCTCTACCATTTCTGCAGCAAGATGGTAAAGCAGACAGTGATCACTCCTGGTTCACCTATCCCCGCTTCTTTTTTCTGCAGCTCGGAGAGGATGGAAGATGATGCCATCACCAGCTCAATAGGACCAAAGGGGCATCACAACTCATTGGTAGAGTGACAAATACTGCTGTTGGGTCAGCCTCAGCACTGAGTTGTGATGATACACAGCAGGGGCAAGAATAGAAAATTCTTTGAAAGATTAAAGAGGAAAATGATGGTAGCTTCTTTTTATCTCTAAAAGAAGAGTAACATGGATAGTTTTATTGAAATTGCCAAGTAGGCACATTTCAAGGAGAAACACTTTACTCCCTTCTCTCTACTCTCCTCCCATCCCCATGCCTCAGCCACCCTTCCAACCCATGCCTTGACTCTTCCTAGACTTTTCTGACTCTCAGAACTTGGTTTTCCAATAGGCAGGCCAAGCACAAGTTTAGAACATTCACAAAGCAGGGACAATGAATAGAATGCTGTGGAAATATTTTGTCATCACAGACAAAAATCAAAACTGAGTTTGAGTAAAGTGACATCAGCAAAATGGTGGAATAGGATGTCCTTGCTCATTCCTTCAAAGAAACACTGATTTAACAATGATATGTAAACTAAAATACCCTTATGAGAATTTCAGAATCCAGTTAAGAGTTGCAGTGCCTCAGTAAATCACAAAGCTGAGGACAGCCACTCCGAAATAGGTAAGAACAGTAATTTCGCGTTATCCACATCAGCCCCTCCTGCAAGCTGGCACAGCTTAGTGCTGGGAAATAACACCCCAGCTGTGACTTTTCCATCTTCAGGGAAAGAGAAGAGTAAAGCATACACGCAACATCCCAGTTTCTTAGAGGGCCATCCAAGGGAATGGTTTCTGTCTCACTTCACTCAAAATTCTGATGGAACCACCACAGTTTGCATGCTTTGTGGCTGCTGAGAACAAAGGAGAGTTGGGTGGCTTACTGCTTTCGATCCAGAGAACTTGCGGTTCTGTGGACAGATACCAGAGGGAGCAAGAGCTTATGAGCCCCTGGAAAAGAAACAGGCAAGTCTTTCTAATTGAGAAATTGCATGCGCAGGCCCAGAAAAATAGCATTCCCCCCCTCCCAAAAAAGATTCAGAGGTCCCCAGAAACTCTAAATGGGCTGAATGGTAAAGGTCTTCCTTTGCATAAAACATGTCCATAAAGACTGACAGATATTTTCAAGTGTGCAGATTCCAACACAAAGTTATGAGATATATGAAGAAAAGGGAAACATGGCCAAAAGAAAAGAACAAAATAAATCTGCAGAAACATCCTAAAGAAACAGAGGTATATAAATTACCTGAAAAAGAATTTGAAATAACCATCATAAAGATGCTCTATGAGCTCAAGAAAACTATGCAAGAACAAATGGAAATTTCAACAAGATGATAGAAAATATTTCTCTATCAGTATCCAGCAAAACTATCTTTCAAATATGAGGAAGAAATAAAGCTTTTCCCAGATAAACAAAAACCGAGGGATTTTGCCACCACTAGACTTGCCTTACAAGGCACTACTAAAGGAAGTGAATTTGAAACAAAAACAGCAACACATAAGCATATGAACACATAAATCTTGCAGGTAAAAGGTAAATATATAGATAAATACTTTTATAATCATTTGTAATAATGATGTATAAGCCATTTTAATTCTGGTATAGGAGTTAAAAAGACAAAAGTATAGAAATAACTATAGCTATGAAAATATGTTAATAGACACATGAATATAAAAAGATAGAATTTATGACATCACTAACACAAAGTGTGGGAGGGAATAAAAATGTAGAGTATTTGTATGCAATTGAAGTTAAGTTTTTTCAGCTTAAAATAGATTATTATAATTATAAGATGTTTTATGTAAGCCCCATGGCAACCACAAAGAGAAAACCTACAGAAGACATACAGAAGAAAGTAAGAAAGTAATCAAAGTATGTCACTAAAAAAGAAAAGAAAAACAAAGAAAGACAATGAGAGAGGAAAGAATGGACAAAAAAATCTATATGACAATCAGAAAATGAGTAACAAAATACAATAGTAAGTCCTTCCCTATCAATAATTATCTTAAATGTGAATGGATTAAAGTATTCATCTAAAGGTATACAGTGGCTGAATGAATTTAAGAAAAAACAAGTTCCAACTATATACTATCTACAAGAGACTTGATTTAGTGCTAAAGGCACACATAGGGTGAAAGTGAAATGATGGAAAAAGATATTCCATGTAAGTGGAATCAAAAGACAGCAGGAATGGCCATACTTATATCAGAAAAAATATACTTTAAATCAAAAGACTATCAACAGAGACAAAGAAAAACATTATATCATGATGGAAGGACCAATTCACCAGGAAGATATAACAATTATAGATACATATGCATCCCAAATCAGCGTACCCAACTATCTGAAGCAAAGATTGACAGAACTGAAGGGAGAAATAAACAGAAACACAATAATAGTAGGGGATTTCAATACCCTATTTTCAATAATGGATAGAACATCAAGACAAAAGATCAATAAAGAAACCGAGGACTTGAACAACGATAGACCAAATGGACCTTACAGATATGTACAGAAGATTGAATAAACATTCTTAAGTGCATGTGGAACAGTCTTCAGGATTCATCATGTTAAGTTACATAACAAGTCTCAAGAAATTTAAGAAGATTGAAATCATGCCAGGTATATTTTCTGACCACAATGGAATTAAACTAGAAATTGGTGGTAGAAGAAAAACTAGAAAATTCATAAATATGTAGAAATTAAACAACACACTCTGGAACAACCAATGGGTCAAAGAAGTCAAAAGGGAAGTTAGAAAATATCTTGAGAGAAAAATGAAAACAAAACATACTAAAGTGTATGGCATACAGCAAAAACAGTTGTAAGAGGGAAATTTATAGCAATAAATACTGTCTGCATCCATTTGGACTGCTATAACAAAAATACCACAAACTAATGGCTTGTAAACAACAGAAATTTATTTCTCACTGTTCTGGAGGCTGGAATATCCAAGATCGAGGCATCAGCACATGCAGTGTCTGGTGAGTCCACTTTCTAGTTCATAGGTGGCTGTCTTTTCACCATAACCCCACATGGTGGAAGGATCTAGGAAGCTATCTGAGGCCTCTTTTATGTGGATGCTAATCTCATCCAAGCAGCTCTATCTTCGTGACCTAATCATATGCCAAAGATCCCCACCTCCAAATATAATCATGTTGGGGATTAGGTTTCAACATATGAATTTTAAGGAGACACAAATATTCAGTCTATAGCAAATACCTACATTAGAAAAGGAAAAAGATCTTAAACAAAGTACTTTAAACCTCAAGGAAATAGAAAAAGAAGAACAAACTGAACTCAAAGTTAGTAGAAGGAAGGAAATAATTAAGATTAAAGCAGAAATAAATGAAATATAGAATAGAAAAACAATAGAAAAATAAAAAAAGCTAAGAGTTGTTCTTTTAAAAGATCAAGAAAATAACAAATCTTCAGCTGGATTAACTAAGAAGAAAAGAGATAATATTCAAACATAATCAGAAATGAAAGAGGAGACGTTACAACTGATACCACAGAAACTAAAGGAATTATAAGAAACTATCATGAACAATTACACACCAATAAATTGGATAACATAGGAGAAATGGATAAATTCCTGAAAATATACAACATACCAGGACTGACTTATGAAGAAATATAAAATCTAAGGAGACAAATAATGAGTAAGGAGATTGAATTAATAATTGAAAACCTTGCAACAAAGAAAAGGCCAGGACCTAATGGCTTTCCTGGTGAATTCTACCAAACATTTAAAGAAGAATTAATGTTAATCCTTTTCAAACTCTTCCAAAAAAATTGGAGAGGAGAGAACATTTCCAAATTTATTTTATGAGGCCAATATTAATGTCATGTCAAATCCAGAAAAAGACACGATAAGAAAAGAAAATTATAGGCCAATGTCCCTGATGAATAATAATGCAAAATCCTCAACAAAATACTAGCAAATTGAATTCAATAGCATATGAAAAGGATCATATAGCACAACCAAGTGGGATTTATCTCTAGGATGCAAGGATGGTTTAACATACAAAAACAATCAATGTTATATACTACATTCACAGAAGACAGGATAAAAATCATGTGTCATATCAATAGATGACAGAAAGTATTTGATGAAATTCAATACAGTTTCATGATAAAAACAATCAACAAACTAGGGATAGAAAGAAATTACCTCAATATATTAATAATAAAGTCCACATATGAAAAGTTCAAAGCTAATATCCCACTCAACAGTGAAAAACCAAATGCCTCTCCTCTAAGATCAGTAACAAGACGAGAATTGCCACTTCAATTCAACATAGTACTGGAAATCCTATCTAGAGCAATTAGCACAGGAAAAGAAATATAAGCATCAAGTCAGAAAGGAAGAAGTAAAATTATGTCTGTTCAAAGATGACTTGGTCTCATATGTAAAAAACCATAATGATTCCACAAAAAAAAAAAATGGTAGAATTGATAAATCCAGTAAAGTTGTAGGGTACAAAACATATAAAAATCAGTTATATTTTTATACACTAACAATGAACAATCCAAAAAGAAAATTAAGAAAACAATGCCATTCATAAAAATATCAAAAAGAATAAAATACTTAGTAATAAACTTAACCAATAAGGTGAAAGTCTTGTACATTGAAAACTACAAAACATTGCTGAAAGAAGTTAAGACACAAATAAATGGAAAGACATCTTGTGTTCATGAATTAGAAGACTTAATATTTTTAAAATGTCCATCCTACCCAAAGTGACCTACATAGTCAATGCAATTCCTAAAAAAATCCCAATAGTATTTCCTACAGAAATAGGAAAAAAATCCTAATATTCATACTCCTATCCACAAAAGGATCCAGAACAGCCAAAACAATCTCGAGAAAGAACAAAGCTGGAGGCCTCATACTTGCTAATTTCAAAACATATTTCAAAGCTATAGTAATCAAAACAGTATGGTACTGACATAAAGACAGACATATAGACCAATAGAACAAAATAGAGAACCCAGAAGTAAGCCCACATATATACAGTCAGCTGATCTTTGACAAAGGTGCCAAAAGTACACAATGGGAAAAAGGTAGTCTCTTCAACAAATGGTATTGGGAACACTGGCTATCCATATGCAAAAAATGAAATTGTCTTATCTTACACCATTCACAAAAATCAACTTAAAGTTGATTAAGGACTTCAACATAAGACCCAAAATAATAAAACTCCTAGAGGAAAACATAAAACTTTCATAACATTTATTTGGAAATGACTTCTTGGATATGACAAACAACCTGATCAAAAAATGGGCAAAAGACATGAACAGACATTTCTCCAAAGAAACCTATAAATGGCCAACAGGTATATGAAAAGCTGCTCAGCATATTAATTATCAGGGAAATGCAAATCAAAACCACAATGAGGTATTACCGCACACCTATTATGATGCTCATTATCAAAAAAGTAGAAATAACTGTTGGCAAAGATGTGGAGAAATTGGAACCCTTGTGCACTGTTAGTGGGAATATAAAATGGTACAGCTGCTATAGAAAACAGCCGAAGTTTCCTCAAAAAAATTAAAAATAAAACTACCACAGGATCCAGCAATCCCACTTCTGGGTATTTATTTAAAATAATTGAAATCAGGATCTCAAAGAGACATTTGTACTCCCACATTCATTGCTATGTTATTCACAATAACCTAGAGGTGGAAATAACCGAATGTCCGCTAACGGATGAACAGAGAAAGAAAATGCGGTATATACATAAAACAATAGTATTCAGCCATTGAAAAAGGAGATTCTGTCACATGCTACAACGTGGATGAAACTTGAGGACATTACGCTAAGTGAAATAAGCCAGTTACAGAAGCACAAATACTGCATGATTCTATTTACACGAGGTATCTAAAGTCGTCAAACTCACAGCAACACAGAGTTGAATGGTGGTTTCCTGGGGCTGGCGTAAGGGAAATGGGAAGTAGCTGTTCAGTGGGTACCGAGTTTTAGCTATGCAAGATAAAAAAGTTCTAGAGATCTGCTACACAACATTGTTCTTATAGTTAACAATACTGTACACTTACAAATTTAACATGGTGGATTTCATGATTTTTATTACCACAAAAAAAACCAAAAAACTGAGTTCAACTTGCTTACACTAACTATTGTGTGGGTGAGGGGAAACCTGCCCTTTCCCCCAAAAGTTTGCTGAAAGATCAACTCACAATTAAGGCAGAGTAATAAGAGAGAGAGTTTTATTTACCATACCCATGGGGAGGATCACAGAGTGATTACCCCATATCCCAATGGGATCCAGATATTTTTATACTTTCCTTTTAGCAGGAAGGGGAGATAAGGAATGTAGGTAATTCTGTTTAGGGGCAATAAATGGTTCCTAGGGAGGATGAATGGATGGGGCAAATAGATTGACTTATAAATCAACGTGAGAAACAGGTATGATGTTTAAAATGATTTGGGCCAGGTCTGATTGCATTCTTGATTTTCTTTACTGCCATACATTGAGATAAGAGGGAGGGGAAGGGAAGTCAATTATTCTTTTGATGGGTCTGGTCATGCATATAGATGGCAAGCCTCTTCCAACGCCCTGTTAATATCTAAGAGCCTTTAATTCAAAATATTCTTTATACCAAGGCATCATATTTTGGGGTGAAATTTCCTGAGCTCCTTCACTGTCTGGTATAGAACTTGCTTTATTTTGCATCACATACTGAAGGCTATGGAACACTGTGTTTTCAGTGCTGGGGCCTCCATGGTTGTGAAAGCATTGCTCCAGCCATCTCCCCGCAAATCTCCACACCCACTAGTTCCTCAGGGCCCCACTCCAGAATGCTGAGGCTGATAACTAAATAATGTCAAAATGTTCCACTCAGAAAACACACTTGTATCTTAACAGGGAACTTCAAGGGCATGGATAGATAGGTAAAATCAAGAGAGAATTCCAGGAATCTTGATAGGTCAGAGAAGTAGATATTTGTACAGAGAAATCTTTCTGCTTCTCTCAAATTTTATTGCATTAATGACTGTGGTTGAATCTGGAGTCTGTTTTTGCAGACTATTTTCCTCTAACTCTGCAATAACAAGTTTGGCAATAGGGCTGGGAGGTAAGGGCGGGGAAACACATCATTTGAGTCCTTTACTTCCACTTGATCTTCAGTTATCCACAGAAAGTAACCCTAAGCACCTTTCCTACTGTGCTGTTAGTTTATTTTCTTTCTACAGTCAGTACCCAAATATATAATTTTTCCTCTTCTTGGTTTGTAAACGGCTCAGTCACTAAGGAAAAAAAGCACCGTGATTACTAATGGGAGATGCCACTAAGGTTCCAGCTGTGAACAGGAGAAATCCAAGATGACCCATCATCTAAATGTCAACGCAAACACCATGCCATTCAGAATGAAACAAGGAAGCCTGTGTGCAGACAGCCAGAATATATTACCAATTGCATATTTAGCTCCAGAACTCGCGAATCTTTGCAAAGAAATTTAGGGGCTTCTCGCTTGATTAAATAGCCTGTGATGGAAGATTCAGTTGTTCCCCACAATAGTTGCATGCAAATGATAGATTCACATGGACTACAGCATAGAGAGCCCTTAGGGGCCTGTACATTTTTAAGTAATTCTGCCATTGTTTTTGCATAGTAATTGGAAATATACATTCTATTGGGATGTGATTCTTATTAGAAGAGAAGGTAGCTGTTCTCTGCTACAGGATTCTATTCATTTAGGGTCACCGGGACTTAAAAACAGAGGAAGAGTCTGCATTTAGGCTCCAAATGAGGATCTGCATTAAACACCAGCAAATCTCTAACCTGTATTAAAAGCTACCTCTCACTCTACTTTCATCTACCTCTTTTCTTAGCTTCCTATTATTTATTTAGCCTGATTCTGCTTTGTGAATAAGTGACTCCCTAATGACTGAGTAGTAACTAGAGTTAAATTAGTCATGTAAGAGCAGCAAATTAGTAAATGGCACCCCAGTTACCAGAGAGAGGCTATATCATTCTGTGTGTTTAAAGTCCTATTATCATCTAGACATCAGGAGCTGTCCTGTGCATACAATGGGTCCTCAGTGGTCCCACTCACAATACGACATAGGATTTGGCTGGAATGGAAAGCATAGGGGTCATCTATTCATATCCTCCCACCTGTTCCCCTGGTGCTTCTCGGATATTTGGATGAAAGCTGGCCTAGGTCAGGGTCACAGAACAAAGCTGACGACCTCATAGGAAAGATCAAGTCTGTGACGTTGTTAAACTTGACTAACATAAATGAGGGCAATTAGTCAGTCCCTTAAGGGACGACAGGGAACAGAACACCCTGCATTCTTGCCGTGCAAAGGATGGGCCTCAGATGGGCAGCACTGCATCACCTGGGTGCTTGTGAGAAATGCAGGACCATCAGCCCCTCCTCAGACTTCCTGAATCGGAATCTGTGTTTTCACAAGATTCCCAGGTGATTTTCATGCACGTTGACGTTTGGGAAGCACTGGCTGACCTCTCTAAATGTTAGCATCCAAAACACAGAGTCCCTGAGTCCTAGTCATACCGGCAGTGCCTAGATCAGTGTCTGGTGCGTAGGAGGCACTCAAATATCTGTGGAGCGGGAATGACGAAAGGGAAGGAAAAAGACTGCATGGCGACATAAAATAACTTGCAGCAACAAAAAGGGGGAGGGAGGAGAAAACAAGTTCTAAAGTAAAAATGAAAATCAAAGGAGGCTGGCAGGAAGCATCCAGGGAGACACACCTGGCTGGTGGAGATGGGCTGTGGCCCCACCTGCTGGCCAGAGTTGCAGGCGTGCCATCCTCGTCCACGACCTCCATGCACCAGTCTCTCTGCCTCTGCCACCACGTGCCTTAGGATGCTGGCCCCTATCTTGCTCTACCAGGCCTGTTAGCCACAGTTATCTCTCCCACACAGCACTATCAGGTGACTTTAAAGCCGAAGCCTAAGTGGACCAATGTAAACTCTTCACAACATGTTTAAAGTCCTGAGCTCTTGGTTTAAGTGGATAGGAGGTCAAGGTCAATGATGATTTATAATCATCAGTCTCCTGGGGGCCTCACATACTCAAGCTTGAGCTCTCCAGCCAAAGAGAAGTCACCTGGGACCCAAAATATCCGGAGAGAAAATAAGTCACTGTATCTGGATAGACCAAAAAAAAAAAATCAATTAATCAATCAATCAAACACAAACTCTGCTTTGCTCCCCAGTTCCTTTTCATCTGGTCTTTCAAGGAAGAGTGTGGCCACACACATGAAGACAGCAAATTTAGCATACATGAGACTGCAGCTTATGGGAATAAGGGTATATCTGTGTAGGAAATTCTGGGTTTTCCTTATAGGAGAAAATGAAAGCGAATAATGCAGCACCCAAATCAGGTTAGTCCAAAGATTGATTGTTTTCCAGATGTCTTAATTTTATTGGTATGGGAAATCACAAACTGAGTGGATGTACTGTAGTAAGATGCCTTTGCATGATAATTACTAATATTTATTGGAATCATGTGGCACTCTGCTGGACCCTTTATATGCAATGTCTCATGCAATCCTCACAACAACCCAATGAGATAGGAATGATTATTATCACCTTTTTATATGTGAGAAAACCGAGGCACAGAGAGATTAAGTAACTTGTCAAAGGTCACACAGCTGGTCCATAAGTAAGAAGTAGAAAATATAGGACTCAAACCCAGGTCTATGGGATTGCAAGCCAGTGCTTTTAACTTTTCCCCTACCCTGCATCTCTCTTATGTTTTCTTAATAAAGAGAAAAAGAGAGAGATGTAGAAATGAGAAATAGAGAAAGAGAGTACAAGATGGCAAATTATTTCATGTGGGTAGCACTTATACACACTCTATAAAGAGAAAAGCCTTTTGAAGAGGGTGATGTTTTTAGAGAATTATTTGCAAGGTTGAATTCACCTCTTCTGGCTACTCAGAGACAATTTTTTAGACTTCAAGAGTTATTTAGCAAATGGATCTTAGTGACCCGAGGAAAGAAAATGCTGTTCTTAAAGAAGAAAAAATGTATTATTTTCTTCTGGTAGCATCAGGAGCTACCATTGATTTGAGAAGAGAAATAGTCTCTAAAACCCAGCAAGACAAGGCAATGAGGGAGAGTCACAACTCCGTCTTTCTAAGCCTGGCCTTTCTATGGCTGGTTGAGCCAGGCCAGTAATTAGTGTAACTCCATGCAAAATGTAATCACCATTGCTCTCATGGGGTCAAGTTCACAGTGGAAAGAATTCTACTATTTAGTTTAAATAACATCCCTGACTCACAGCTGGGTTGAGGTATATCTCTTTCTACAGTGCAGTTTAATAATTGAAAAAAAAAAATTCTAGAAACTAAAAGTAGCATATGAAAATTTGCAATGCATATAATTGTATTATGATTGGGGCCTCCAAAATAAGCCATGGCATTTATTTATTCATGCACCACATACTCTGTGGTCCCGTGGGAAAAGAAGTGTTTAAATTAAGACATATTATAAAGACAGATTCCGATGTCTTATGCACTCAGTTACAACTCACAGGCACGTAGCTTTTACACAATACTTGCTCCCTCATACTCTGACCTTGACTCTGGATATTTTTACAAAAAAAAATTTGTCCCCTCAGCCTAACCCCAATTTTTCAAAGCCCATATTATCATTTATATATACTTCAATTTTATTTTTGGTTCATCTGCAGCCAGGAAGACCTAATAACTTGAAGGGGGAGAAACATCAAAAGGAAATGCACAATACATGCAAATATAAATTAAAGTCCTCTTTGCTTTATTATAATTTTCATTGTAAAAACATGTACATAATTCATGATGGGGGGAAAGGGGAGATTATTAGATGGAGGGCTGGGGACCAACTTTTGAATAGTGAATAGTGCTGTGAAAACAGTTTTTTTTCCCTAACGAGTTGAGAGAATGAGGGAGAAACTCAAAGAGGCAACATCAGTTTGATCTTTCACCTTTACTGCTTTGGAAACAGAGAGAACAAAAGAGAAGTTTTACCCTTTCAACTTTCTGAATTGACCATGAACTAAAATGTCAAATATTTGAAACTTTTAAGGAATCTTGCTCTTTAATTTAACACACAAGTTGATGTTAGAAAAAAAAAATACTCAGCAGATAGTCACATTCTTAACCTTATATTTCTACAAGGGGAAAAAAAAAAAGGCTTGCAATTCTACGGCAGAGCCTGGGCTGCTGTTTTCCTGCACTTCCACCTTGCCCAAGGACAAGGCAGGTGAGAGAGAGCTCCTTCCGGAGGGGAGACCTTGACCCAGCCAAAGGGAAGTAGCCACTGTGAGAGCGGAGAGCAGGGCCCTTCTTTTTCCCGGACACAAGTGCAAACTTAATGAATCCTCTCCTTCCGCCACGGGCCCCGGACGACGATGGGAAATCTGAGTGCACCTGCTGCATCTCCCTTCATATCACGTTGCTGTTATGAAAAATAGTTTGCTATTTTGGAACCCCCTGGCAGCCAGAGTGAATCGCCGAGGGCCCCGAGCTCGTTTATCTTGTGTCAGAAGCAAAGCCAAATGAACGCCACCTCGCCCAGCACCTGAAGAATGGGAAGAAGCTCCGAGAGAGTAAAAATAACCAGGGGCTGGGGAGATGGTGCTGAGGCGCGGGGCCTGTGCAGGTGAAGTAGGGCTTCCCGCACCCAGGCCGGCTTTGTAGGACGCCGCCCTTCGCAACGAGAAGCGGAGAGCTGTTCCCACAAGGCAGTGGAGCTTGTGGGTCTAAGATCTGGGGTGTAGGGGACGGATCCTGTCCGGTTTCACCCAGTCCTGGCGAGCTGTGGCTCTGATAGGGAATAACTGGAACTCCCCCTGGCACCCAGGCCATTCTGTCTGGGGTGGGCTTTGGCTTGCAGGGGAGGTGGGGAAACAGACACGTGCCGGCCCTCAAGACCAGAGCACGTCCGTCCATCCATCCAGCATCGCGTCCCCTCCCACTGCCTCCAACCAGAGAATGGCTGAGGCTGAGATCATGTCATTGAAAGTGAACCAAAAGGCTTTTTTTTTTTTTTTAAAGCAGAGAGACAGAGGGATCAGAGTAACTAGGGAAGGCTTATGGCAGAAACAGAGCTGTCACTGGGTGAAATTGAGATTGGTGAAGAGGAATGATGAAGGTGTGTCAAGGACAGATAGGTAGTGGTGAAAATGAGCCTGTTCTGTGCAGAGTTGAGCAATTCTAGGTAGCGTCCCAGGGAGCACGTTAGATATGCAAATTCTTGGGCTCACGCTAGACCTACTGAATCAGAATCTCTGGGGCCCAGGAATCTATGTGTCACAGATTCTCTAGGTGTTTCTTTGTGCATGCTAAGTTTGGGATAAAGGCTGAAGTCAGAAGGTCAGACCTGTGTGGATGGAGAAGTTGGCGGCCTGGGGAGATACATGCTCTGCAGACATGAAGCTCAGGCTTATTGACCATATTGGCATAAGTCCTCAGCTTCCTTTCTGCTCTGTTCTGTCGTGTCCTGATTGTCATCCTGAGGAAGAAGTTAGGCTAATGAGGAAAATTACTATACAAAATTAAAAGCAAGGTGGGACTTTTTGGAATTTTTAGTCCCAAATCCTGTGATATTCGTACGTTTGTGGCAGGCACGAGAAAATATTTGAGATTTTGTATAAAGGCTGCTGGCCTAAGATGATCATGGGTCAGCAAATCCACTCAGAAGTTGATAAATGTGTAATTTTCTAAAATTTATCTCTTTTTAAAACAAAAGCAAATCCTCTAAAAAAAATCCTCATGAGATTATGATTACATAATTTCTTTCCAATAATTGAATTATGCTGATTCTTAAAATATGAGTCTTAGCACATAAAGAGTGCTCAGGTCCAGGGAATAGTATAGAGGCTGAAATTGACCTTGACCAAGGCTCTTTGTCAGCCTGGCTGGGTTCATGAGGATCCTCCCGCCACCACACCATACCATCTCATACACGGAAAGCTCTAGTGTTGAGAGGCTTGGACACAACCTAAAAAATTTTTTTAGAAGAATCCTATGGATTCACAGGCAGGAATTCTTCATCAGAGAAAAGATTGTATAAATGTGTCTAGAATGATAATGATGAACAAATCACTGAATTTCTGTTTTAGTTTCCTCATATGTTAGACTTAAAACAATAATAGTAACTGCCTCTTAGGATTGTCAAGTTATTTAAATGACTTAACAAATGTAAAGTGGTTAAAACAGTACCTGGAACACTTACGTGCTGTATTTTTCCTGACTCTCACATCAACCCTAGAAAATCAGCACGATTGTCTTTCCCATTCTACAGATGGGGGAAATGAGGCTTAGTGGAACTACATAATTGGCTAGTGGTCATGAGCCATTGTTCATATGCAGGGGTCATGCTCTTAACTACTGGGCTACATTGCCCCATCAGGACCACTCCCATACAATAGAAATTCAGACGTGTGAAAGTGGGAACTAAGTCCACATACTTATGTAACAACATAAACTCTGCACAAATGTAGACAGCATTGTTCCCAAGGAGATCTAGGTACCTTTCTGCAAAAATCAGAGGGAACCCTTGATGCTGATGATAGCTGTCATCATCCATAACTACCTAAAAAACCATCAAAGTCCCTTTGGCAACCTCCCTCTAGTATCCACCAACTCTTTTTGAAACCTGATCAGACCATTTAACACCAGCCAGATAATACTTAGCTGAGCCAATCTCAAGAAAAAAAATGATGTTTTTTTTTTTCTTTTTTAGGATGTCACCCTCTCATGGGACTTGTCCTGGAATTTGAGCCTCAAGGGAAGTCTCTTCCTATATGCATTTTTATATGCGTCTAATTTAACCGTCTTTGATGGGGCTCCTGCCATATTCAAGGCACAGCGTTCTGTGCTATACTGAACACTTTTAATGCCTTTTCTCCAAGCACCCCCCATGTGGATAGCCGTTGTCACTCATGGGTCTTTCTGTGAAAATTCTACCTATCTTTCAAGGCCTGGCATGAGGTCCACTCCCTCTTTTCTTTCAAGAATGTTCTAGTACTCCACATACTGCCATTTTTCTGAACATGAACAACTTTAGAATAGGGTCACCAAATGTACAGCATACTCTAGGAGGCTGCTACCATGGTTCTATGCTGATGGGAGAGATGAAATGCATTTGTCACCTTTGATTGGGGGCCTGAAAATCACCTTTGACAATTATTTATTTACTAGTAATTTATTTATTTACTACCGACTGCTTTGTACCCTCATAGCACAGCGTGGAACACAAGAGCTGTTAATTAGTCCAAGAAATTTAACACATGAGCCATGTCCTCGGTGAGCATCTATTCTGTTTGGAAGACAAATCATAGAGTCTGTAATGGTTAAAGATTGAAATTAAACATGAGCACAAGAAATGGCACAGAGCACTACAGAGTTGCCCCAAAACAATATATAAATCAGGAATGCAGAATAGTGGGGAGGTCTTTTTTTGCATTTTTTTTTTTTTTGGTTTTTTTGGCTCTCTACTGGGGGTCGGCGGGGAAGTCCTTTTGACAGTGGAGAAGGGTACAAGGGAGGGGTGATTTGAGCTTGTTCCCCAGCAGTGAATCAATTTGCACAGAGAGCTTACCACTGCTCACCTGGAGTTTATGGTAAGGATACCAGACCAGATAACTGCTACGATCCTTCCCAGCTGAGATTCTATCATTCTGTGGACTGGATCTAAAGCAAACGATTAAATACCAAATTGTATCTGTGAGAGAAACTTTTCCACAGAATTTGAAATTTGACATTTGGGCCCTACATCTAACAAACTGATATTCTGTTTTCCCAGGTGATGCTGTTGATTCCTAAAAATTCACCATTAGATGTTAAAACCGTGAGCCAAGTAAGTTATCTGGATGGAATGCAGTATTAAGACTTCTCAGGAACATACATTTTAGGGTACAGGAATGTGTCTGATCTTTTTCTGAGAATAGGTTGATATTGAGGGAGGACAGAAATGACTGGCATTTATGGAGTGCTTACTCAGCACTGGCACTTTAATTGACGCTATTTACTCCTCACAACAACTCTGTAAAATAGACACTATTATTATTCCCATTTTGCAGATAATGAAGCTGAGACTTTGAGAAATTAAATGATGAATTAGTAGGCAGTGGAGATGTGATTCACATCCAAATCTCTATCTCCAGGGCCTAAACACTTGTCTCTATGTTATATTGAATGAGAAGCACTTAAACAAAAATGTGAGTGTTCTTATAAATTAATGACAACCACCATTTATTGAGCATCTATTATGTGTCAGGCACTGTGCCAGCTACTTTATGTACATTTTCTTTGGTTCTTGCAACCCTATAAAGTAGGAATTATCTTAATTTTTAATAAATAAGGAACTAGGGTAAGTGATTTGCTAGTAAATGTTCCCTTCAGGATTCACAACAAATGTTTTGTCTCCAATGCCTAAATACTCAAATTGTAAATTTGCAACTTACTTTCTATGGCCTTAGGCATATTATTCCCTAAATAAACTTCACTTTTCCTCATATTTTGCAAAGAGAGGGATAAATATTCTTACCATGTACAGTCAGACATCATAAGGTTTAAGTTGGAAAAGTGAATGTGTTTAACAAAGTGCCTGGCATAGAGTGAGTGTTTAGTAAATGCTGTTGAATTGTGGAGGTAGAGGTTTGAGAAGAAGTGATACCTCTGAAAGGAAAAGATAACACTAGAGAGGAAGTAGAAATCACAGAGGAAGTCATGAACTACCTCTAGTCTGACAGGAACCACAAAAACTGAAGCCACAAGTATATTTACCTACCGAGCTTTAGGTTCCTTGATAAGCAGAACATGTTTCTAGAATTATTCAGAAGAAAGGGGGAAAAAAGACCTCACAGGGCTCCAATACCTTGAAACAGAAAATAAAGTCCACCCCCCTCCAAAAAAAGAATCAGAACTGACACTCAGTTCATTAACACCAGAATCTAATAGTTTTCTATCATTTCAGGTTCATGTTTCAGCATTTCTGGTATCAAACATTTACAGTAAGCAAACAGGGCAATAACACTGAGATTACGTAGGTTAGAAATAAATGTGAGTTTTCAGCGCATGAACTGTACCCAAATCTAGTACAGTTGCAAGGTACTGGGAGGCATTGAGATCTTAGGGCACAAGGCGCCTCTTCAGCTTTAAGAAAAATCTGCCCAAGTCAGCAGACACAGAAAGTTTACCATCTGCTTGTTGGCTTCTGACATGGTTATTTCAGTTCAATTCCAAAAGAAAAGTTGTTTCCAATAAAATTATTTATAGAGTATCTCAAAATTATTTTTATTTGGAATAAATAAAACAAGATGTTATTCAGCAAAATTTAGCCCATTAGCCTCAAAGACTATGTCCTATCTTTCTGTGAGCAATACAATCTGGGGACAATAACAATCCTTGGATTTGGGAACCAAGGACATGCAACATGGCACTTTAACTTTTCCAAATGCCCCAAATTGCCATTCCTGTAGAAACCTGATGTATGGGACATACAGCAAATGTAGCCAAAGAACAGGAGTAAGTTCTTGAGGCAGACCTCCAATCCTATCCAGTTGCAAGTTGACCCAGTCAAACGTGCTTAACAAATTGGAAGTACTGTTGCAATGGAAGTGTGGCTTTTTCTAACCAAAGCCAAGCAGCACACTTCAGAATGTTGAGTGTGTGCTTCAGTTATTCAGATTACAGGTAGGCATTCACAAGAGGATCATGTGTAACAAGTTCCAAGCTCAGAAATGCCTCCCAGTTCTATTAATGACACCTTAAATATTACACCTCATACCCAAACAATGTGATAACACAGGTCATTCAGGGTCTGCTTTCTTGTGAGGATTATACAAAATGACTAGTTGTTTTTTTTTTCAGAACAGGCTAATAGTCACCTCCAGAAATAGTTACAAAAGGGAACTTTGTGGAAGGTGATTGTGGAAGGTATTGCCTGTGTCAGTTCAGATCATCTGTGAATTCTTTGCAGGAGTTTTGTGATTGGATCCTTACAAAAGCTAAATGCAACCAAAAATTCATGGATACTGGTCTATGGCTATTCCTCCATCACAGCACACAGAGATGAGCTTACACAACCGGTAGTTTCCTTGAGGGAGATTCATCCATGATAAATGTATTTTGGATATTCAAGTACCTGAGCTACTTGAACACTGTTATTTTATTCTTGACTATACCTTCATCTTATATTTCAGATTTGCTTGAAAGGTTCGTTTGCACTTGAGCCTTTTGTTTTCAGAAAAAAATGTAGTCTTGCCTCACTTAATGATGGGGATATGTTCTGAGAAATATGTCGTTAGGCAATTTCATCCTGTGCATTGCACAAACGTAGATGGTATAGCCTACTACACACCTAGGCTATGTGGTATAGCCTATTGCTCCTAGGCTACAATCCTGTACACTATATTACTGTACTGAATACTGTAGGCAGTTATAACACAATGGTAAGTATTCATGAATCTAAATGTAAAAAGGTATAGTAAAACTATGGTATTATAATCTTATGTGGTCATTGATCTAAATACCATTATGAGGCTCATGACTAGACAGAATTATGCAAAAATGTAATCTCATCTTCACACATTCTGATTGCCTCTGTTAGACATCAATTCTTATGCCAATGTCTCTCTTCAGTCATAAGAACACTGTTCCTGAGTTTTTGCTTCTATGTAACACCTTGCTACAACCTTTATTCGTAAAGATCAGTTTGGCTTGGTATAAACTCCTTGGCTCACTAGTTATGTCCTTGAGTATTCGAAATACGTTTCTCCATTGTCTTCAGGTAAAAGCACTGTTTAGAAAAAAAGACTGATGACAAATTTATGTTTTGTTTCTCTTGTGAATAACAATATCATTGTCTGGGTGTTCAAAGAAGACTTATTTTTATGCCAGTTTGGTCACTCTGAATTGATTTTCCCATGCCCTTTAATTGAATTATAGCTTTTAATATTAATTCTGTTCCATGCTTTGGTTTCCTTTTTGGGAACTCCTATTATATGTACATTGTATCTTCACTACCTATCTTCTGTATCACTTTCTCTCTAATCTGTTTTATTTGTTTTAAAATTTCCTTTTGATTTTAACTATTTCTGCTCTTTTTCATCTTTTATTTCTCTCAAGAAATTTTCTGTGGTGCTTATTCATTCTTATGTTCCTTTTCATTTAGTCTTTATTTCTGAAATATTTTTTTCATTATTTTCTGAGTTTAGACATCTTTTTTTAAACCTTACCTTTCCCTTATGTTTTCTTCAGTCATATCATTTCTGAGTTTCTCTAAGCATATTTGTGTTCTTTCATAGTTTCCACAATTTTCTTATATCTATTTTGAAATACAAGTTTACAATTCTTATCTATTTTTTAAGCAAGCTTTTCTGGTTTCTTTGATTGTCTGTAGGGATATTGTTTTGGTCCTTGGGTTTTTTTTGTTTTTGTTTTCCTTATAATAATTTTCTTTAGGATTTTCCAACAATCATTTTCTGTTACTCATTTTAAGTGAAATAAGTTTTTCTGTACTAGATAGGGAAGATGAACCAGGATAGAATTTTTATATTCTATATTCTCAGAGCTCCCTTTTTTTGTTATTGTTGTTTTTACGTGTTCAAAAACATGTACTCACATACTTTCTGAGATCTCCTGGCTATGCTCCTTTTTCTTATTTTTGCTTCTCTTTTCTTATTCACTATTGTCACTAACCTAATTTGGATTCTTCTCACAGAAATTTCTCCTCCCTGCAGGAATCACCCTGCAAGGGAGATTGGGATGATTAGTATGAAGAGTACAGAGGTCCCAGACTTCTCCGGCTACGCCAGACTTACCCATGAATTCTGGTCTGCTCAACTCCCTCCCAGATTTGGCTGCATTTTCTGGATTAGCCTGTGGAGCTTTCCAATGAGTGTCTGTTGTCAGTTTGAGGACTGTTTCTCAGTTCATCCAAAGTCCCTCTTTTTTTCTGCTTCCTCCTTACTATAGTAGCCTGGTTAATACTGCTCAAGTTTTGGTACTTGTCAGGATATCTTTTCACCTAGTTTTGTTGCAGATGTTGTACCTGGGTTTTTGGTTTGTTATCCTAGTTACTCTGATGGGTTGTCTGTCTGTTTGTGGGTGGTTCCAGAGAGCTAAAACTATTGCATTGCCAGTGCCTTTTCCCAGGGTCCTTTTCTGAACAGGGTCTTCTCAATACCATTTTAAGTAGTATCCAAAAGTAATTCTGGAAATTCAACAATTAAAACAAAAACCTGACACATGCAACAACATGGATTAACCTCGAAAAGAGTATACTATGTAAAATAAGGCAGACACACCAAAAAGTATACATTGTATGATTCCTTTTATATGAAGTTGATGAACAAAAATCTAGTACGTGCTGGGAGAAGTTAGAATATGGTTATTGATATGGCAGGGGTAATTAACAGAAAAGAGGCATGAGGGAAATTTCTGGGGGATGAATGTATTTTATAACTTGATTTCTTAGTGGTTACAAGGGTACATAAGTATGAAAACTTTATCTAGGTGTACATTTAATATTTATACATTTACTATATGTAAATCATACCTCTATTGATATATAATTAAAAATTAATCATTTTTTAAAATATAAATCTAATTGTCCCCAAAGGAATTTAAAGCCATATTTTAGTTTTCCTCAACTTAGCACAATGCCTAGAATATAACAGGGGTGCAGTAAATGTTTGTTAAATGAATAAAATAATGGACCATCCACCGAAGCTATGAATGACTTCATATTTCACTACCATGTCACCATCTTTTCTAAAATCTCATCTCCTCATCTTTCATTACATAACTTGTTGATAACTACAAAAGGCTATATTCATTTCTTTTGTTCAATTTAATTTAGTGAGTTTGGATCATGTATCTATTATATTTTAGGTACTATCTTAGGCACCATGAAGTATAAAATCATGAATAAAATTATTCCTGCCCTCAAGGTTCTTACAGTATAGTCTGATGTTTTAAATATTTAATAGTACTTAACTATAAATCTTAAATGAGAAGCTCCTTTCCTTCTAATGTATAAAAAAGATTTCAAACTAAACAGCATATTCAAAAATAATTGTTTCAAAAAAATATTGATCACTGTACAACTACCAAAAAGAAAATCAACAAAATCATTAGGAAGGAAATGTTTAGGAAAAACAAGAATTTGAGTGTCAGTAGTGCTAGTTGGATGCTGGTGACAAAAAGTCACAACATTGGGAGGAGACATTTGCTGTCATTCTCTGGCTAACAGCACCCCAAAGACTAGAAATTTTGGAAACAACAGCAAACAATCTCCCGGATACGGTACGCTTATTTCGACTACTTTCAGCAGTGACTGGAGCGTCAGCCTGGTGTCCTTGAGTGTACCCCCAACCTAATTAAATCAGGGACATCAGGATCAAGAACAGTACATGGGATTTATACAAGTGTAGATTCAGAACAAATACATAAAAGGAAATATTTCTTCACACAGACAGGAGTCAACATAGGGAACTTGATGGAATCCATATCCTATAAATTAATAGTTGGACAGTATAGAATGAGGCTCTCAGAGAAATTGTTTGATTTCTGTTCCTACCCTTTTGATGTAGATCTTGAAGCCGCTGTTAGAGTATATTTTGAGCTGGGTGGAACATGTGTCTGGCCCTGGATCACATGTCTTATGCTTAGTTAATAGTCCATGGGCAAAGTGAGACAGGAACTCTTACGAGAATGGAAACAGGTGGGTTAATATTTTCCCTCCTCCCATCAGCTCCTTGAGCCTCTTCCGAAAGGCCAAACAAGTATCTTTCACATTCTACTATTCATCAGTCAAAGGCAAAGGTGTCTTTGGTGACATTTTTTTTTTCTGGCTCAAGGGGGCAAAGTCACTCGGGAAAATGCACCAACAGATTAACAAGGTTCTAAATCATTCTTAAGTCAGTACTGCAATTAATTTACTGTCACAAGCCACCAAAATATTTATAGCTATTTTTCCAAAGCTTACTGCAGATAGAAAGTAGTTTTTACAAATAGCAATTAAATACATCACTGATGTTAATTATAATAATTTGCATTAATAGAGAGGAAGTAATTTTAGATTTCCTAGCCAAAGATCACAGACTGCTGACTATGCTTTATACTGTAGGTGAAAAGTGTCTCTTCCTCCATGTGCCGTGAGAGTCAAGTGGCAGATATGACTCTTAGAATTTATGACTGATTAACTCAGTTGCCACACTTCTAAGGAGATCAATTCCAAGGATGTGAGATCCACTTCAGCTGGTTAAAACTTTTCTGCCCAGGAGAAAAGAGACCTATCTTTTTTTTTTTTTTTTTTTTCTTGAAACAGGGTATTGTTCTGTTGCTCAGGCTGGAATGCAGTGTCACAGTCATAGCTCACTGAAGCCTTAAACTCCTGGGCTCAGGTGGTTCTCTTGCCTCAGTCTCCTAAGTAGCTGAGACTACAGGCACAGGCCACCACACCTGGCTAATTAAAATTCTTTTTTTAGAGACAGGGTCTTGCTATGTTGCCCAGGCTGGTCTCGAACTCCTGGCCTCAAGTGATACTCCCAAACTCGGCTTCCCAAAGTGCTTGGATTACAGGCATGAGC
Organism: Lemur catta; assembly: GCF_020740605.2. Taxonomy (NCBI): domain Eukaryota; kingdom Metazoa; phylum Chordata; class Mammalia; order Primates; family Lemuridae; genus Lemur; species Lemur catta. Next base: position 92,435,402 of record NC_059128.1, read on the forward strand.
CACCACACCTGGCTCTATATTCTAATCTTGATTCTTACACTTTCTAACTGTGATGAGCTTGGACAAGGTGCTTGACTTCTGTGAGCCTTCATCCATAATATGAGGACAATAAGTATCATGTTAGCTTCCTCTGGACATTTTTGATGTAACTTCCCACTCTATATAACCCTTTGATTCCAACACGCTGACCCTCAAAAACAGGGTCAGCCATCTTGAAAATGTGGCCACAGGGGATGCCGGGTGAGCTTGGTACACCAAACCCTTGCATTCATTGTGAAAGCATTTCAAAGCCATCTTCCTGTACAGAGGCAGTGTTCTGGGCTGGAAGGAATAGTTCTTTCCTAACTGAAACAATGGAGTTAATTAGTGGGGGAAAAAACGCAATTCCCCAAATTAGGTTCTGGCAAGGGCATTTTGATTCAGGATTGCCAAGAAATCCTTAATGGCCACAGAAAGGCCATTTCTACACTAGCAAAGCAAAATGTACCTTGGCAAAAGCTCCATAGAGTAGTGACAATGAAGGTATTTTCTCAAAACATCAAGCCACGCACTGGAGTGTTAAAAAAAATAATTACCAAAAACGTTTTGCATATACACTTCACTGAATCACAGAAATAATCTTTGCTAAAATACAAAATCACCCCCAAATAATTATTTATTTGAGACTACATAGGCCACCATTATACCATATTACGGTTATTCCATACTCTAACCAATAACTCTTCTTGAAAACCCAAAGTACAAACTCATTGGCCTTGGTTTACATAGGTAAAGAAATGAGGAGATAGAAGTGTATGATTCTTAGCAGCTGTTTGGCAGCACCAGTAACACTCAAGCATGAGTTAGTACATAAACTATAGTGACTTTCATAGCTAATACTTAATGGTCCTGTAGTATGTGAGGGCACTGTGTTAAACTTGAGAGATGGAGAAAGTGAGAGAGAGAGAGAGAGAGAGACAAGAGAAAAGTATTCACCTTCTAAGGAATTAACCATCCATTTAGGGAGACAATGTCAATAAACACAGAACATTATACAACAATATGTAATAGGTATTAGTTCATGTTATACAGATTATGAGTCAAAGATCCTCCAACTTTTCCCAAGTAGAAGCCCCTTTTTATTTTCCTGAAGTCTTACAATTATTTATAGGGAAAGGAAGAAGAAAGAGCTACAATAGTGTCTCTTACAACCAAATATATAAAGCTTTGATTACAACCAAATATATAAAGCTTGGATTATAACCAAATATATAAAGCTTTGATCACAAGCAGATTTTGGAAGGTCCTGCCATGGGAGCTTATCAAACAGTACAATGGAGAATGAAACCAATTGTGGAAGGTGGGAGAGATTGGAGGAAGACTCACAGAATTTTGGCAATAATCAATAGCTCCCATAACATGAGGCTTATCTACCTTGTATCTTGCCAAGTCCTACTCATGGGGCCAGAAGGACCAGAAGAGAGGTGATGCTTTCAAAGGCCAAACCAGGCAAGGAGAGGTTACCTGGCAGGCTTGAGAGCTGCATAACTAGAGGGAGAGATGAAGCAGAAAACCCAAGAACAACAGCCAGAGAAGTGAAGCCAAGTGAGGCTCAGCTTCAAGGGATTGGGTCATGAAGCAAGAAGCTTATAAGACCAGGCCAGGATGCATCAAAGGCAAAGTGAGTGAGGCAATTGGTTCAAAACCGAGATGCAAACAACATGAGGGTTCAAGAGGGCTATTCCAATCTAGTGCCCACTTTGCAGCTTCAGTGTGCATATAACATTACAAAGAACAGAGGAACTGAACAACCAGAAGTAGAACGTATGCAAAGAACAGAGGCAGAATAAAACATTTTAAAAATAAAATCAACAGCAAATGCAACCAGATTTATCTAATAGGACATTTTGGAATAAAAATATTTTTGCTATCCCAGTCAATTCTTTTCCAGTCCATTTTTAGACTTCTTCATTGTTTTAGGCTATCTGATTTATAACATTTTTATCAAAACTTATTTTTCTAACCTGCCTTCCGCAAGAACCTGAATATATAGAAAACCATATGAACTATATTCCAACAATATTATGTAGGTAAAAGAACAGCCAAATATAATGCAACTATTGGGCCAGATGGAGTCAGGGCGACCTCACACTGCTTTTGCCATATGAGATGGACCCTTATCCTTTGGCCTCACCATTGTCTCATTATTCTATCATTTTCATGTACAATGACTTCATTTTATATGTGTATTTTCTGTATATTCTCTGCAAATCATTCAACTAGGGACCAATTTCTGACTTCCAAGCTATAGCCATCAGTGTTTGATGGAAATTAAGTCATCCAGTTAACCCCATCCCACCTTCATTTTATACCTGCAAACTAGAGTCTTTGTAGGGTGCAGTGTAATGCCCAAGGACAGAATCTAGGGCACAAATCAGAGAGGCTCCAGTTCATCACACCCAACTTGGAGCCACATGTCTTTTTGCAATGGATTTTATAGAATTTGTACCACTTGCACAAAAATCATCAAATATGCCAAAAATGATTGAATTAGACAGATTCAGTGCCACTTATTAAGGCTATCATTGAACATGACTTCATCATGAAGTAAAATGACCTTTGTTTCATTTGCTTAATGTTGAGGCTCGCCCATTTAACATATATTGAACATCTACTATGCATCAGCCTTTGCTAGGCACTGGAGGCATAAATATGAATGAGATATTGTTCCTACCCTCAAATCACTCTCATTCTAGCAGACAGAGATGGAACCATAAACCAATGACTAAAATATAATGTAAGCCTATTATTTCAGAATAAGTAAAAGATAAATATATATATAATTCTATAAGAACACAGATAAGGAAACAACTTTTAAATTCTACTGGTATCTGCATGAGAGAAGGGAAAGAAAGCTTCAGGAAAGGGAAAAATATCTTTCTTCTGGTATTAAATTATTTCATCATACTATCAGGCTTAATCATGTCTATATATGGGAGGCTTTGGGAGACCAAGGCAGGAGGGTCACTTGAGCCCAGAAGTTTGAGGCTGCAGTGAGCTATGATGGCGCCACTGCACTCTAGCCCGGGTGACAGAGTGAGACCCTGTCTCAGAAAAAAAAAAAAAAAAAAACTTTACATAGTATATTACTCTATACATGGAATTTTCTAATAAATTATCCTATTTCAAGATCCCAATAGCTTTCTGAGTTAGACTATTGAGAGATTATACCCATTTGTCAGATGAAACCATGAAGGGGAGAGAGAGAGATGTACTAGAGTTTGGGAATCAGAACAATCAAGTCTGCAATATGGCTAATTCTGCCCCTGTCTGAGCTTCCCTCAGAAAAAATAGTAAGAGGAAACATAAAGCCCCGTGAGTCCAGCTCCAGTGAGCTGTGAGAACACATTACCTTCCTCTGCCGTGATCCACCATCAAACCCATCCTCACGCAGCCAGACTTCTGTTAAATGCTCCCTGCCACCCCAGGTTTCGAATTATTTAAATAATTAACAGGCTCTATAGATGTAATGCTGTGAATGGCCTTGTGATCTGGGAAGACAGTTACACCTTTGGAGATCTTTAGCAAATACACTGAAAACTCGGCTGTGTGAATTTTCTTTCTGCCATAATTAGCAGCAGATGGACGACTTTTATGGAGCCACCTGTCAGCAGGAAGACTCTCCTTACAGCTTCTAGTTTCTAGAAGGAGCGGGATTAAAATAGACCAGCGCCTTTTGCTTCAAGTACTCTTTAGGGTCCCAGATGTAATCGCATCTGCCAGAGACTGACAGGATTCAAGAGGCAGCCACTCCTCGTGGCGCTGGCCCACCTGGGAGGCAGGAGGCACGAATGAGACGGAACATTATTTCTCAGCAAGTTTGGGCAGCCGATCATTTCCGAAAACTTGGATGGCAAGCCAGGAGGCAGCCTGTGCTGAAACATTCCGTTTTACTAACCTTTTTATCCAATTTAAAAATACAAATAGAGCTCTCAGGGTGTAATTAGCGGCAATGACTCTTAATACCGACTTTCCAAATTTGACCTTAATGGACATTCATTAAAATGGGCTCTGACTTCACGACCACGTTAGCAGAAAATGGAAAAGTCCATCCATCACTGTCAGCTCCCATTTTCTGCGTAATCATTCCTGGAAGAAAGAGGCTTGCAAGTGTGCACGGGGGTGGTGGAGTTAGCTGAAGAGGAATCGCAGAGAGCAACAGCAAGAGCTGGTGCTTGAGTTTCCCTGAAGATCTCTGGCGCCTACAAAAAAGGCATGGTCCTGGCATCGGCCTGCAGCTGGGGAGCTGAGTGCTGGATTCTGCTCCATCTTGGCCTTGCTGTGTGAGCTGGGGGAAGTCACTGCATCAGTCTGTGCTTTTGTCACATCTATAAAACAAGTATAACAATCCCATGTCTACTGCATAAGGTTTTGTGAGGATCCACTGAAATAATGTATGCAAAAATGCCTTGAAAGCAAAAATTGCTACGTAATTGCAAAGATTTTTTTTTTTTTTAAAGAATGACAGTATCAATTGCAATGAGATGGGGGTAGTAAAATAATCATAGGTTTTGATAAGTCCACTCAGGGGAAACGAGGACGCATTGATCCTGTTTTTGCAGAAGATGTCTTGGATAGTTTCCTTGTACCAGCTTGAAATGAATAAGGCCTTTATCCAAGACAGGTGAGGGGGGAGGCAAGGTGGCTGCTGGCTGAACTCATCAGAACACTGACGGGAGATATGCTCTTCTAGAGAGCACAGGTAAGAGGATATACCTGAGTGGGACACCTGAACACCAAGCAATGACTAAGTGGCCGAGGGAAGAGAGTCCTGGGCCAGGAGTCACAAGACACTGGAGAGACCCTGCCCAGCCTGTCACTCACTGTCATTTTCCAAGCCTATTTTAATCCTACGATTTTTATGGCTTTCCAATATCAATTAAAATCAGTAGCTGTTGTTGTGTGGCGTGGGGCTAAGGGCAGAAGGGGAACTGAGGCCTTGAGGACAAGTTGGCGTCTATTTCAAATAGGCATGGGAAGAAGTTATTTGAGACAGACACTGATTATGAAGCTTCAAAGCAGATTTACTTCTCTGGCCCATAGACTTCCTAATTCCTTTGTCAATAAAGAGTTTATGCCCACAAGAACAAAAGGGCTCCCCTTGGAGTTTAAGAGAGGTAAATGTTGGGTAAATTAAAGATAAAACAATTGTACACAGTGGGTGGTCATATGAGGGAGCTGAAATACTAAATAGTAGATCCAGGATCTCAATTCATCTAAAAATCTCCAGGGTGGCTTTTTCATCCAATTTAATTTGGATAATTGAAGAGCCATCTGTTCTGAGTCACGCTGCCTGAACCTTATCTGATATGAGATTTGTGTGAAGCTTATGACCCTTTCTGTAGGTTCTCCAAATTCGGTTTTAGCCTCCATTCACCGAGTACTTGTTGCGTATCAGACCCAGTAGTGGGTGTTTCCCGGAAACTTACTGACTTTAATCTTCTTAATGAAACCATAAGGTAAGTATTTATAGTTCCAGTTTTACACAGAAGGAAACTGGGTCTCAACAGGCTACATAACTTATCCCGAACAAAAAGTCAGGATTTAAATCTAGCTACCCTGCATTGCAATCTAACTCTTTTTTTTTTTTTTTTGAGATAGTCTCACTCTGTCACCCTTGTAGGGTACAGTGGCATCATCATAGCTCACAGCAGCCTCAAACTTCTGAGCTTAAGCGATCCTCCTGCCTCAGCCTCCCGAGTAGCTGGGACTACAGGTGCGCACCACAATGCCAGGCTAATTTTTCTATTTTTAGTAGAGAGGGGGTCTCACTGTTGTTCAGGTTGGTCTCAAACTCCTGAGCTCAAGCACTTCTCTTGCCTCAGCCTCCCAGGGTGGTAGAATTACAGGCGTGAGCCACCACGCCCGGCCAGCAATCTAACACTTTTTCAATTCCAGCAAAACCTAGTTCTCCCTTCTAAACGGTCAGTTTTTGAATGCCATTTCTCGTATTTCCTGACAGGTAATTGTTTTCATCACTTGCTTAGTCATCATACGTATTTTAATATAGCTTTCTATCATTTAAATGCAATATTATTTTGTAAACATTTTGGTTATTCAATGCTCAATTATCATTGTTGTGTCCCCAGGGCTTAGCATTCAAAAGAACACTTGTAAATGTTGGATGAGTGAATGAATGATTAGCAGAAACTTGGTCTATGAGGTTGCCCAGGCACCTGGAGTGGCTCATTAGTGCAAGGGTGAGAAGAACCAGGACTCAGGTACATTCTGGCAGCTGGCCACCTGCAAGGTCCTCAGAGGGTGTGCCGTAGTTGTGCTTTGGGCTTCTGGCCCCTCTGAGCCAGGTCAGAGAACAGAAACTATCACATTTGCAGGGCACAGCTGAACGTACCCAAAATCCCTGGTTTGCCTAACGTCAGTGCTCAGGGATGTTCCTTCCCAGCTCCTTCTGATGGGGACTGTGTCCTCAACTGACAAGCGTTTTTCTCCCTGGTGTAAAAATATCTGAACTTGACATACTGTGCTCATTTCAGTTTAATGACAACTTCAGTTTACAGAAGAGTAGTGCCAAGTCCAGGCTTAAACATCTTTGTTTGTGTAATGGCAGCATCTAAATGATGCCAAACACAGTCCAGAATCCTGTTCCTAAATTGATTACATTTGTTTTTGTGGAAGAAAAGAAAGAAGTAGCATTTACTGAGCACCTTCCATGGGTCACGAATTTCACCCGTATTTTCTCATTTAATCCTGTGAGGGAAATGTCATTATCCCCATTTTAAAGATGAGAAAACTGAGACCTGGAAAGGTGATCTCACTTGACCAAGGTCACTCGTCAGTGAGTGGTAGATGTGGGGTTCAAACCTAGATCAGTCATCACAGTGAAAGCTTCTTCCAAACCCAAAGGTGTCCCTCGTGGCTCAGATGGCAAAAGAGAACCCGGATGCATTAAGAAGGTATTAGGGAAGGCTGAACTGAGGAAGGATAAGAGGAAATACTGGTTTCCCATGAGGTCATAAGGATACCAAATTCAGAGTCAGAAACTGTGCAGAATGGTCTGGATTCTGTGCTAACAACTGTGTCACTGTGGAAAAGTGGCTTCACAACCCCTGGCCTTAGTTTACTTACCCACAAGGGATGGAACAGGGATGGTGGTGTTCAGACTTTCTTTAACCCTGGCTCTCTACCTACCACTGGAAGAATAACCCTCTTTCTGGAGGTAGGGTTGGAGATGAGGAGCTTTGGTGTCCATAGTACTTACTGCTAACTGGATGTTTCCCTAGAAAAATATAAAATTTCTTCATACCTTGCTGGCCCCTAGACCTTTTGACACTGATGGGCCTAATGGTGACAGCCCTGACCAAAGGTCCAGGGCTCTGGCCCTAGAGGCAGAAGAGAATAATAACGAAAGGCAAAAGGACCGAAGAGAGGGAGGCTCTAGCCTAGGCCATCCCGATGAATGAAGGGAGTAAAGGCACCAAAGACTGAGCCCGGCAGATCCCTTCCAGTTACCTGTCACCTGTGGTGCGGGGCTCACACGATGGGTTCATAGTCTTGGGCAGCGTCTATGGTGAGATGTTAGTTACCTTAGGATAAGAAATCTGTACACTGTACGTCCCCATGACAAACCACCGCTACTTCATTACCTCTTCCCTTTTCTTCTAGTAAAAGTCCAGCTCATTGTCCCGAAGTCAGGGGAGGCGGAATCTGTCCCTATTTAGAAGATGTTGCCTCTGAGCTTTCTTCCTCCCTGCTCTTTAGAAGGTCATCGGTGAAACTCTTTTCATAATCTTGCCCAGACTTTGAAATGACATTGCCTTGTATCTGCCACTATGGTTTTGGCCAACTCAGGTCTCTGCATTGGAAATTTTCCGCTCAGCTTCCAAACAGCAAAAAAGATAAGGTCGTGAAAAGCTGGTCGGCTGCTTTCCTCCGAATCACATCTGAAGGAAATGGAGATGAGGCGTTAGCTTGTCACTGGCCTTCCGCCAAGGGACACTGAGGGAGCAGTCAGACAAGTCTCCGCAAAGGCCGCGCTCCAGTGGCTCCAGTGGGCGCGCCCACTGCCCCCGATGCCCAGGGTGCCCGCTCGGGACTAGCAGCCTTGGAGATGCTTCCCTGGTGCCTCAGGGACCGCTCTGCCCTGTGACTGGCTCCCCCCTCCAGCGCACAAAGGGTGTCCTCTGCCGAGCCACGAGAGCTGATTATTTCTTCATAAAACATGAGATTTGAGGGGAGGGCGGTGGAGAGGCAGATCGGGGGCGGAGGGGGGAAGAAGGGGAGTGTTTGTGAAAGGGAACATAAATAGTTAATTTGATGATGATTTAGAATGACTCTGGTTGCTGTTTGAGATAAAAAAAAAGCTGCAGCGAGTTCAGAAAATACTAAAATAGGTCCTCATACAGGCATTTCATTTAGATTTAATAAGACTGATTATTAAGAGCATATTTCATGACGATTAAGAATTCTGACAGTCTCCCATCCACAACTTTAATGTGCACCACAAAAATTAAAATACTTATTTATACAACTAAAGTGCTAATAAGTTCGTTTTGAGAAATTCTCTGAACTGGTACAAGCTTTAACTTTTTACAAAGGAAAGAGAAAGACTGAGATGATAGGATCCAGAATCCAGAGGGAAACTTGGGAGAAACTGCAGTTGGAGATCCCAGCCCCCACCGGCGTTATCAACAAAGCCAGCCAAGCCCCCTTCTCCCTCTGTGCCCTGCTGTACACACACGTGCACACATACGTGTGCCTGTCAGCTGCCACTTCATTTCCCTGACTTCCTCTGCCTTCTCAGGGCCAGGGCGCTGTTGCCCATCCCCCTAGCCCATTTTCTTGCTTGCAACCTGCTCTTGAGCTGATCTTGGTTGGAAGCAAGAACTAAAATAGCCCACTCCCTGCTTTAGGAAATTCCTAGAAGACAGACTGTCTCTTCACACCCAATCATCAGGCTACTTCCTTTGCAAGAAAGCCTGCCTTGCTTCCACTATTCCACGCCCAAGGGGCAAACCCGGGGCCTGTGAAAGCTCCTATACACAACCTTTGCCATCTCCAGTGCTAGCGGCAGCTGAGGCTATGGGACCGGCCTCCTGCCTGGGTCCCCACGCAGTGGCCTGGCTGGCTTCTTGACTAATTCCCTGCTTGAGGCTCCAACCTGAACCCCAGCTTGCTTGACAGAGGCCCTAGTTTTTAATGTCTCTCCTCTCCCAGGGGCTGAGTCAGTGTTCCCTAACATGACTAGGCTCTAGCTGGGCCCTGCCAGACGTGGGCAGATCTCTACCCAAGTGCTTGGTCAGGGACTAAAGGAAGGGACACTAAACTCGTATAACCTGCAATTGGAATACCAGTCCTGCTGCCCAGTGGCTGTGAGATTTAGGTAAGTTCTTGAACCTCTCCAAGTCTCAAATTCTCCTTCAAAAAAATAGTACCCACCTCACAGGCTCTTGGGAAGATTAAACAAGATGATGCCAATAAAAAGGCCTAGCACAAAACCTCCTAACATGTAGTAAGCACTCATCAATGGCACCTATTGATATCACACTGTGGGCCCCAGTGTGCAACTGCTGCAGCTCTCCCCACCAAATGCACGCCTCCTTCCCCACATCCTGCTCTTTCTTTGCACACTGTGGTTCCATGTTCCTTTTGCCCTCCTCTATGCCTCTGCACATCCAGTGGTCTCCTTCAGCCTGGCTGAGCCCAGCTGGTGGCATCCAGGACTGGAGTGGGTCAAATGGTGGCCCCCAAAAGATACGTTCATGTCCTATCCCCCAGAACCTGTAAACATGACCTTATTTAGAAAAAGAGTCTTTGTTGATGTTAAGGATTGTGAGATGAGATCATCCTGGACATAGGCCCTAAATCCAGTGACAGGTGTCCTTATAAGAGAAAGGCAAGGGGAGATTTGGGACTCAGACATACATGGGAGAAGGGCACAGGAAGGCAGAGGCAGAGACTGGGGACACGCAGCCCTGAGCCATGCAGCACCTGCAGCCACCAGAACCTGGAAGAGGCAAAGCAGGACTCTCCCCTAGAGCCCTGGGAGGAAGCAGCCCTGCCAGCATCTTGGTTTTGGACTTCTGGACTCCACAGCTGTGAGAGTAGATTCCTGGTAGTTCAAGCCACCCTGTTGATGTTCATGTGTTATGGCAGCCCTAAAAAACTAATATAAGAGCTAAAGAAATGCTGGCCATTAGTCAGTAGCTGTGGTTATGTGCAGCTATGAAATGCCCAGTCTCTCAGCTCACAAAAGGCCAATGAAAAAGAGCTTATGGGAAGGTGAACTGGACCAGAGGGCAGGTGACCCTGCTATCAGCCTGGACCCTGGGGAGTAGAGTCTGGCAATTCCACATCTGCACAGCTTGTAAAGAAAGCCCCTGCAGGGAAAACATGAAGTATGACTCCTAAATATTTAGATATATGGGCCTCCACTTGTGCTCTTGCTCCCACCCCCACAAATGTTAGGGCCAGGCTGGCTGCAGAGACAGTAGCAAAGCTCAGGTTTGCAAGGCCCATTCGCCAGGGTTTTTTCTCTCTCCTGGCTTTGTAACTTTGGTCAAGTGACTTCACTGCTCGGAAATTCAGTTTCCTCATTGTAAAATGGGACACTTAATACCTTGCTTGCAGACTTAAAGGTTAGAAATAACAAAGGACCTAGCCCTGTACAGACACATATAGATGCAGAATAAGGAGTGATTTTTATTATATTATTAATATTTTCAGGAGTAGTAACACCTATCAGTTCCTATACTCCTTTTTTCTTGCTCCTTTCAAAAAAAAAAAAAAAACTAGAGAGGACAGTAATTGAAAAACTAATAAAGTACTAATTCTACATTCAGCATTTAAGAAGGAGGCCTCTGTGGACTTCATCCATGGCCATTATCAAGAGCCGTAGAATCGTGGGATGGTAGTGCCAGAAGAGTCTTTAGCAACCACCCAATTCAATCTCTTTATTGTGCAGATGGGGAAACTGAGGCTTAGGGGGAAGGAGGTTGCCCAAATCATTCAGTGAAGCTGGTGTCAGTGACTGTGCCCCTAAGCCCCTGCCCTAACCTCGTTTTATGTCATGAGATCATGACGGTGCAGCTACACTGTGCATGGCTCTCTCTCCCGAGGGAGGCTGTGTCTGGCACGGCTAGAGCCAGGTTAACACAAAACATTCAGCCATGCGAGCCAATGTCCAAAAGTCCATTTAAGTCTTGCCTCACATCCCAGTGAAAAGGAAAGGTTAAAATTTCTTTTGAAACATACCTACCATACATTCATCAGAGGCAGAAAATTGTTGTTCCCTTGTAATTTATATCAAAGACTATTGTGGGAGAATAAGTTGGGTTTCATCTTTTTAAATGTCAGCCCATATGACCCATATCTGTGTAGGCATATGAATATAAGGTTATAACAACATTTGAAAGGATCTTAAAAAAGTGTTTTGCCACAGTTAAAGTGTGATCAAAACACATCATTTCAGGAGTCACAATATTTATCATTTTAATATTAATAATGTCATTTTGCATAAAGCACCATACAAGAAATAATTCTATTAGGACTATAAAGATTTCCGTGCTGGAAAAAAGAGTAAAATATTCAGAATGTGTCAGAGAGAGAGAGAGAACCAGCAGTGTCACCAACACAGAATCCAATTTCTTTTCTTTGCAGATATTTAAGGCAACCATGCACTCCCAAAGATAGGAAAAGAAATTGACAAGGAAAAGGAGCAATTTATTTATGAGTCATCTGTCCTGCAAGTCAGTAAATGAAACCTATCCAAAAAAGAACTGTGTTTTATGGCTCATGGCCCTGGAAATTAAGCTTCCTGGAATTCTTACAGGATACTTAGAACAAACCTCTCTGAATTAGGGGCTGATCAAGGGGAACACATGGACGGCGCTTCCCACAGCCTGATATGACACGCTTAAGCCGTGTCTTTACATGCAGGGCAAAGTGGATATAAAAGGAAACACTAGACCAAGGAGCTGTGAGAAACAGAAGCATTGTCTCAGTAGGAGCAGGGCTCTTTTAAAGAGCGTCTCCGGGTAGATTGTTGAGAGTTGAACTGTGTGGCAATGGAGCTGTGACCGCAGGTTTTAGAGTCAGGCTGCCCCAGCTGGAATCGCAGATTTAGCATGTATTGGCTGTGTGAGCACGGGTAAATGATTTTAGCTCCAGGACTCAATCTCCTCTTTTATATAGTGAGAGTAATAGTAATACAAGTACCTACCTCATAGTGTGGTTGTAAGAATTAAATGGGATAAAATCTATGCAGACTTTAGCACAGTGCTCAGTAAACAGTAGTTACTATTAGTTTGATTGTTTGGGCCTCACCTCATTATTCCCCAGAGACAGTGTGGTGGGCAGGTCAGGCAACCTGCACTGAGAGCTGGCACTGTCATCTAAGCAATGAAGTTCTCTCTGTTTCTAGTTCTTCATCTGTAAAATTGGAATAATGCAAACAGCATGGACTTGGAGATTGTCAGACCCAAATTCACGTTTCAGAACTGCCACTTATGAATCGCCTGCCCTTACCTCATCCGTAAAATGGACATAGTGAAGCTCGATTTGCAGGGTTGTCATAGGATGAGTAGTGGCCTGTACGTGGGATGCTTTATACAAAGCTCAATAAACTCAAAAAACTCAATAAACGCTACTTCCCAGCCTCATTCCTTCCCTTTCTTCAGACACCTCGAAGTGAAGAAATCGTCCTCAATTCTCAACCAATACAGATAATTTTTATTATTATTACATAGGTAGATAATATCTCACGAATCTCAAAACAGTACTTACTTCCTCTTTGCTGTATCTTATCTTCAGAACATGTCCTGGGAAGAAACACTCAGCATCTATTTTTGCTTTATTTTTACGGTATATTTCTAACCTCTATTGTAAGCTACAATTTATGTTTAACAAACTGGTCCTCTTGTTCCCTTCACAGAATGGTTACTTTCTTCTGCAGCGGTTCAAGCATCTGGCACCATCTCCGCACATTCTCCATGCCAAACCAGCTCCATGTCGGTGAAGACATTTAGGATTTCTCCACAGGTGGGAACCTGAAAGATCGGAATTGTTTCGGTCACCTACTAAGTTGACAAGAAGTCTCAAATTTGTCACTTAAAATAGATTTTCCAAATGCTTAGTAAAGGTTAGGTCCCAGTTGCTTGGTTGGGAGACTCTCTAAGTAGTTCAGCCTCGTCCGTGACCAGGGGCAGAGCAGGAGGAAACGTCTGCATCCCAGCTTCCTCTGGATTAAGATGTTGCAATTCTTCAGCTCTGCAGGAATCAACGTGACCAGCCCCAATACAAAGTGACACCCAAAGACAGTCCATGTCAAAAGTGGAATCAAGCGATAGTTTCTTTCCCAACAAATCAAGTTCTCTGGCAATCCTTGTTTAAAATCCTCATCTGTACAACCAGGGATAGAAACCAGAGTCTAGAAATGGCTGGGCCGCTTCTGATGGAAATCTCAGAACCCAAGTTGCAGGTGAAATCACGCTATTACCTTCTTCAAAAACTCCCTAACTTCCTGCTTAATAAAGCCTAGGCCCTCCTGTGTGGCATTTCGGCTCTTCATGGTTTGGCTTCACTTAACCTTATCAGTCATTCCTGCGAAGACACGAAGTTTCCGTCACAGCTGCAGGTGACCAATCCCCAGGCACCTGTGTACTTCTGCCCTTCCGTGCTTCCTGTCTTCCACAGTTTCTATGAAGGTCTTTATTCTTTAACAATTAAGCTCCTACTTAGTCTGCAAACATCAGCTCCAAAGCCACCTACTGACCGTGGGAAAATGTCCCTAATCTCCCCAGTCGAGATGGTTTGTTCGTACATCATGTCCTATTGCTGCTTAAAACATCCCAGTGACTTGCTGCTGAACTTGGGATAAAGACCAAAACCCAACCTGATTCACAAGGCTCCTGTACTTTGGCCCCGGCTTCACTCTGCACAGTGCCCCTCACTCTCCCTGGATCCCAGCCTCCCCGGCCTTCCTTTCATCTACCAACAGGGACAGGGCTCTCCCTCACCACTGGGCCTTTGTATGTGCTGTTCCTTATGCTGGGAGTTCCCCTTCTGTCCTTACCCTTTTCACACTTTAACCGCCATCTTTCCTTCCTTATGATCTCAGCTCAGGCATTATTTCCTTCAGAGATCTCTGTGACAAGGTCCAATATCCCCCATAATGTTCTAACACCATGTCTCTCATCCTTATTGCTCATATCTCAGCTGGAATTGTGTGTGTGTGTGTGTGTGTGTGTGTGTGTGTGTGTGTGTGTGTGTGTGTGTGTGTGAAGATGACTTGCTATCTGTGTCCACCCCAGGCAGGAGCCCTGGCTGCATTTGCTCAGCAGTGGATCCCCAGTACGTAGCGTGGTACCTGACGCATGATGGGCACACCATCAATGTGTGTTAGATGAGTAAATAGAGAGACCGAAGAACACCAGGGAAGGCTCAGTCTTGTATAGCAGCAGTAGTGTCATTGTGCAGCTCTGACAATGCAGGGGTTGCACTCCTATATCACTGCCTTTTTCTTGCTTATATTATAACAAGTTGCTCATATGCCTGAATCCCCTGAAAGGCAGGAGCTGCTTATCATCATTGTTTTTATCTTCTACCACCTCCCTACACCTAGGTCCTAGCATAGTGCCTGGCCCCAGTAGGTGCCCTCTGAATGGCTGCGGAGGTGCAAGTAGCTAGAGGTGCGGGGCATGCACGTGGCTTGCTCCATTTGTGTAATTGTGAAAGTCACGTCAGCCACCCATAGATAACACAGGATTTACAGCAGCATCCACAGCAGGTTTCAAGGACTTTGCAGGCCAGACAGGGAAGGAGGAATCACAAAGAAGCTACAGCTCCCCAGAGCAAGGGAACCAAGCAAACCAAAGTTTTGCTGATGAAGTAGCACAGCTAAGTGCCCCAGACCAGTTGCGGAAACCCAGGAGGTCCACGGCAGGGCTCGAGCCCCCATTCAGTGATCAATTGTAGAGTGAACTCTGCTGGCCAGGGAGTTTATTCTGGATGTGATTTGTACAGTTCCCGGAGACCAAAACCCACTTCGTGGTTTAGAGCAATCTTCACTATAAAAATGCACCGATGCATACGCACACAAAATTTTGCTTCTAATTTCAGGAAATTTCTGGACATTTAAGGCATATCCTTTGGCTCTGTATCCCCATCCCAATGCTCTATGCAGTCCAGATTAAAAACTCCCACTTGAATGTAGAAAGAAGAAAAAGAACCCAAGACATTACAAGATATTTAGAATTGCACGGGTTCATTCTTATGTGTACATAAAAAGAAGGCAAGGTTTCAAAGCAAACCTCTCAAGCCACACATGTAGATGCCTTGGAGACCACCTGATCCATCAATGCCTCCTGATTAGTAGGTGTCAGTCCTGTCCCAGTCTCTGCGTCTCCAAGGCTGAAGCCCACTCCAGGCCTTTTGGCTGAATCTTTAACAAGTTTCTAATGCATGGACTCATTCTGGACATGGGGAGATTGAGCTGAACCCTAAGCCTCTCCTCTTTGATTCATCCTATATTTTGCTGCAAGAATTGTAAACATTTTCTTAAAAGCATGCATTACTTCAACAGTATCGTCCCTTGCTTAGCTATCACACTCTTGGCATTTCATTCAAAATATGCTGGTCCTGGCACATCCTGAATAGCTACAAACAGGGAATGACAGCTTCTAAACCAGTCAGTATGAATGTTCAATATAAATTATCCTTCATTACTTCGTTACTAAGTAAGCTGAGTCAAGTTTTCACCCCAACAAAGTCTCTTTTTACATAAATATCCTTCACATTCAGTACCTAGGCAAAATTCTTTCATATTCAGTACCTTGTAACTCTTACGATAACCCTGTTATCATTCTCATTTTACTCTTGAGGAAACCGAGACAACATAACATACCCAAGGTGACTCCGTTGAATGCAAGGACTTTGAACACGAACCCATCAGGGCCCCCTGACTCCAAAGCCCCTGCTTTTTTACCCTGATTCTTCAAGGTATTAAAAGTTGTTGTATGAGAAATGTGACCTGTGGTCAAATATGTTTAGGAGATGCTGGTGACTTACTGCGGAACTTCTCAGGGACTTCGACATGTCAGTGGGTTCCCCCAGCCTTTGTGAAGTCTACCACAGCTCCACTGGCCACGGAGTTCTGGCCACGGAGTTCTTTTGGAAGCATCTCAGAGAATCAGTGGGCCTCAGAACATTCTGTGGGGACTGCGTCTCTGTGCTATGCCATCGCATTCTGGCAACGGTGCCCATTCAGAATGCTCTTCCTCTTTGGGGTATGTCCTCAGTGGTCACAACTGGGGCTTGGAGACCACCTGCGGGAGAAGCATCCTCTTCCTGGGAGCACCAGACTAGACCGAGATGAGCCTGGTCGGGGAGCCCAGGGCTGGGGCTCTCTGGTCTTTGGGGAGATCCCACTGAGCTCCCCTAGGCAGAGGGGAGGGCAGAGGATCCAGCCAAACCCAAGGACAGGCATGGGAATGCCATTTACCTGTGGGCTCAGAAGACACATAGGATGTAGAGATCCGGCCCTTGCAAATCTCACAGCGAAGGTATCTATGTGACTTATGTTGCCACAACAAACAGTTTTTGGCACTGGGATATACATTCCACAGACTGCAGTGCTACTTGGCAAGAAAGATGTTTGCTATCCAATGGAGACAATTGAGTTTTTTTACAGCAAGTAGGAGCAACAAAACAACAATCGCTGTTGAGATGTTTGAAAATAAACAAAAGAAGCTGTTCTCTCTTAAGCTTACCCAGGCTGACAAAATAGAAGTTTAACAGAGACCAGAGACCTGTGTGCTGAGCCAAAGGTGGGACATATTGCCTGACTAGGGATTTATGCCTTTTTTTTTTCTGGGTGCCTAAGGCAACCTAGAAGGTATTGTTTCTATGTCGAAATATCAGGATTTTCAGAACTCTGATAGTTTTTGTGAGGACAAAGAGACAGAATAATTGAAATTAGGGCTGCCCCAGAAAACCTGGGCCACATGACTATCTTCATTAAACTAAATCACTTCAAATCAGGTGGGTATACACCTGGATTTCTCAATGAACTAGTTGATTAAATCTCAACGACTGTCAAATTGTGAATGTGGAGGTGGAGGCAGGACGGAGGGATCACCACCAGGGATGAGGACCTGATCTGGACCAGGTTGGGAAGAGGCAAGCGAAGCCGTGCAGGGAGGGAACCAGACCTAAGGTACCAGGCTCAGGCCATCAGCCAGAACCCAGGGCAGCAGGGAAGGATCAGGGCACACGGAGGATTCGGGGGGAGACAGAGAGGGCCTAGAGATGCCTAAGTGCAGGAAGTAAAGATGCGGGAGGGTCTGCAGCCAGGCCAGGTGTGCACAGCTGTCAGGGAGTAAAGCAGGGAGGAGACCTGGGGGCAGGGCACACCCACCTCAGATGCCATCGCCGGGGGAGTGGCCAGCCTAGGACAGAGCCCAGCCACAGGGGAGCCATCCTGGAAAGACTCATGTTGAAAGGAAAATAACCCAACAGACAAATGGAGCTCCCACGTGGAAAGAGGGATGTGCTTGAGCCTGGAAGTAAACTTCTGGAACACTTAGGGGACCTCTGGCAACCTTTGTCCCCATGATTAAGCCACATGAACTCATGGAAAGAGGTGGGCTTTGTCATTCACTAGCTGTGTGATCTTAGAAAAGTCACTTATATCAGGGTAAACTATACAACTCCACTTGCCAGAGTCAGTCCTGGTTCGTATCTGTTGATTTTTTAAGAATTTTATCTTTATTAAGAGTTTTTGAGTAAAATTATTTTAAGTCCAAAAATATACTAAAACCAATTTTTCAGATAATAAAGACTTTATGTATGTAATTATAAGTATTTTTAGTACCCCTTTTTACTCTCAAAAGTGTCCCAGATCAGGTGCCTTCATCGCTAGGCTTTAGTTTACCTGTCTGGAAATAAGAAAATTGATTCTTTTGCAAGTTTTTTACGGATTGTATATATAAAGAACCCAGTAGAATACTTATAATGCTCTTTTTCATGCCAATTTCCTCCTTTGGCTTTCTTAGGAAAGCGTGTCCGGGGGAAGAGAAGATGAGAAGATGTGGTCTCAGCAGGAAGGAGGGCCACAGAACCTGTGCGAAGCCCCTCCCGGCGCCCGCGTTCCCCTTGGGCACACTGGCTGAACTGCACCTCAGCCTCTATCGGAGTTGAAGGAGATAAAAAAGCTCCTGGGGGCAGAGACTGGAAAAGCAGTCAGCCCTTCTAACAAGTTCACCTAATCCTGAGGCTGGGTTCACTTAATCCGACACCGGGTCTCTGACATTTCCTTGGTTCCTGTGCTTCCCCACGCCACACCTCCCGGCAGCCTCATCACGGATGAGATCCTGCACTCTGAATCCCGCCTGATTCCAGAGATGGCTTTACCCTTCATTCAGCAGACTGATGCAACTCACTTTTCAAGGCAACCATAGGTGTGGCACCTGCTAGTCCTAGGGTTATCAGAAGAGAAAGGCCTGGGCCCCGTCCTCTTCCGGAAAGGGCCTGCCTTCCCCTGGGACAGCCACAGAGGTGTGCCTGTCTTCAGCCCACACCCCAGCGCCTGTAGTGCCACCCAGCTGCTGGCTGGTGTTAGGCAGGGCAGAGGGAAATCAAGGCAAGGATGTCACTTGTGCCCTGGGGACGCCTATGGACATGTTCTGCCCATCAGCTTCGGGGTCAGGTAGGTGACAACATGGTGACCCCGGATTTGGGAGAGGACCCCAGGCTGTGGCTGAGGGCCCAGGACACCGTCTCAGTGGGCAGAAGAGTTTTATTTAAATCATTTTTTCACAATACTGCAGGAACAATCCAATTTAAAATCGTTCAGCATCCCAGATGACTAGGAGAAGAGAAACCCATTAGCTGCTCTTTGTAATTAGCAGTAAATGTCCCAGGGTGTGTGTGTATGTGTGTGTGTGTGTGTGTGTGTGTGTGTGTGTGTGTGTGTGTATGTGTGTGTGTTTGGTAGATGAAAAAAAACATCTCTCTCCAAACTGAGCAGATTATATTATCAGCTTTCTCATAAACTACTCTGAAAATACTGCTCTCAGAAGCCTCACCAAGTGATTATTATCTGCATAAGAGGACAGGGGTCCAGGCTGGTCCCCTCTACAGCTGAAATTTCTGTTCACAATGAGGCCTGCCCCTATCCAGAGGGTTATTTTAGAAGAAGTGAGGAAACACTTCTGAGAGGACGGTCTGTCCCAGCTTTCGCTCAGAACTCCAGAAAGAAAGCTCCAGGCTGAGGCCTGGCCGGGCAGGAGGCCTCCCCCACTCTCATGGTTTCTTAGCACCGTGGACCGACCTGCAGCTCCGACAGCTCATGGCTGAAATCAGAGCTGGGGGAGAGCTCCCAGCAGAGGAAACCTGTGAGGGTCACAGAGTAGAGAGGTTGGCATATGCCAGGAACACAAAGGAGGCCTCCTTCGCTCAAACTTGAACTTTTTGCTTTGAAACCCCCACATCAGTCTCTACCTTCCCTGGTCCCCACTGCCCCCACCAGCTGCAGTTGTGAACCACTGAATTTCTGAGCCTGTGCAGATGAGAGAGCATTTTAGATGTCCCCCTGCACTGGCTGTGGGATCGGGGGTTATTCTGCTGCCTGGACTCAGCCTGCACGTGTAAAACCATACAGACATGCTTTACTCCTCCAGCTGGACAGCCCCGTCCACACGGCTGCGCTGTTCCTCCCGTGACCTCCAGCCCATTTTCCTGGGATTCTGCCGTTAGGCCTTGTCTTGGCCAGCCCTCTCCTGCAGAGGACTGGGCCTTGAGTCCTGTCCCTGTAGCAACAGCCTGGGGTCCTGGCCACCCAGGACAGGCCACCTAGCACCTGGCCTCCAATGTCACTCCACCAGAAAATTCCCATGAGCGTACACTGCCCTGAGCTCAGACCCTCTGATGCGCACGCAACCCTAATCAAGCCCAAGTATGCTGTGTCCCTTTGGACACTGTGACTTAAACTTCAGCGCCCCTCAAGGCCAGCTACTGGGGCAGTCTCCTGGTTTGGGTCCACACTTCCTAGTCTGGCCCACCAGGCCCCCACAACCCAGTCCCTCACTGTCTCTCCTGCCCTGTCCTCCCCATCCTCCGTAGCCCAGGAACACTGGGTGACTGCAGTGTCCCAAGCATGCCACGCTGTTTTGTTCTCACATCTCCTCCCACTCCCCTTTGCTCTGCCTCACTCAGCTCAGCTGTCAGCCCTTATATGAAGTTTTCTCACCTTTCCTCTTATCCTTGCTCCCCCACAGAACCGACCTCTCCCTCCCACAGGACTTTCTGTCCTTCCTAATCAGATTGTAGAGCCAGAACCCTGAAGCCACCCCTTCTAACACCTAAATATCATCTGGCCCATGGAGTGTGCTCACATGGTGATTGGGATGGCTTGGGACCCCCAACCTGGAGGACAGGCCAAAGATTTCCACCCTGACTGCATCTCAGGCCCTTCAAAAAGGGTCTGTCCCAGATCAATCCAAACGGGAGTGGCGTTTGGCACCACCATTGCCATGTAGCATGGAGGGCAGGAAACGCTGATTTAGGATGATGCTTTCCTGACCACATCCCCCGCAGCTGGATTTAACTATCCAGTTCTAACTGAATTGTCTTCAATGCAGCTGAGACCCACAAAAGTCTGCAAGGTGAAAATCACACTACATTGAAGCCAGGGAGATCTGCACTCTAGACATCTATCCTCTAAGTTGTCAAAAGAAATACATGGAAGAAGAGCTCATTTCAAGGCTCCTAAATTCTCATGAGTTCTCCTTTTCTGCACAAGAGAAATCACTGCTATTCTATGACAGAGATTGCCACAGACCCGGATTGCATTCACAGCTAAGAAAAAAATCCTCCTATTTGTGTGTAACAGTTTATGAAGAAAGAAGTCAAGAGTCACTCATTTTTATCAATGCTTCCAGTCCTCTCCGCAACTAGGTCTGGCGTTCCTGGAGTCCCTGAGAAGTAGGGCTTTTGTTTGTTTCAGTCTAAAGGTTTGGCGTGATCCTCGTACGGGCCTTTCTGCCAAGTGGCTTGAACACAACACAGCCCCTGGGAGATCTGCGGCACCTCCTTGCAAAGACACAATGTCACAGCTTCCCCCTCACCACCCGGCCTGTTGCACTGCCCCAGGTTGGCTTAGTCACCAAAGCCATTGCCGGCCCCGGGAGCTTCAAGAATTTCTCCACAATAAGACGCTTCGCTGCCCCAGCCTCTCCTCTGTTCAGCAGCCCACTGCCGTGCCGAAGGCACCAGCGGGTAGTTGCAGACTCTGTGCTGAAGAGAAGAAAAGCACCAAGTTCAAGTGAACATTATGATTATGATTATTGCTGCTTCTGCAGGAAAATGGCCCCCCCGTGAGGGTCAGTTCATATTCAGCGTCTCTGCAGTGTGTCTTCCTTCCATCAAAAGGCTGCTCCTCTGATCCCGTAAAGAAAAGAACTGGGGAAGGCGGAGCTGGATTTAAATGGAGAGGATATTAACAGAGTCATTTCTCCGAGGAGTAGAAAACTTCCTGCTACCACCCTCTCCGCCGGCCTACTCCCTGCACACACTGCCGGGCCCTGCGTGAGCCACTTCAGCTTTTTCTTCCTGGGCTTCTTACCAGACGAAGATGTGAATATTTGCTCTACCTGCCTAATGAGGGCAGATGTGACAAGACGACGTCATTGGAACTGCTCTTGAGGACATTCACAAAACACTCAGAAACAGTGCTCCACCATGGTCGTCTTCCTCAGGTACCTGTGGACACAGCTTCACGTCAATCCTGTTTCTACTCAAATGGAAATAATTCCATTTCGATGTATTCAAAGCATTTCTCGGAGTCCTCACTAATAAGGATGGAGACATGAGAAGCGCGCAAAGTCTCTGAGTTCCTGGAGTTCTCTGTCTGCTTACAGATAATTGCGGTAGAGACAGGAGTGGCGGGGGAGAGTGCAGGAGGGTACGGTCAATCCTGCCGGGGAATCCAGGGTGGGATTTGCAGAGAAGGTGAGATCTGAGCTGTCTCTTGAAGGTGGAAAAGATGAAATTTTTATTTAGGTTAAAATATTCACTAAGGAATTAAGGGCCACTAAAGGAATGTTTAAAATGGAAGGGATCGGTGGGGTCGTGAAAGAACTAGAAAATTGAGGTCAAGGTATAAAACCACCAGTCCATCATGACAATAGTAACAGCAGAATGCCAAGGAAATGGATTCTCGAATTATCAGCTGAGGCTTCCAGCAACCCCCGCTCCACCCCTGCAGAGTGCTGTCCTCACCTCTCAGTGATTGAGAGTAATACAGAACGTTTTTATGACACCAGGCACCCTTCAAAGGACAGGCATTTGTATCATTTGCTCCTTAAAGGGCCCTCTCCTCCATCAATATCAAAATTATTTGCAAAGGACACATATTTATCCTGGAACAAATCATCACATTTGTCAAACAAATCCAAGTTTATTAGGACTGATGTTGCAAATAATTCCCTAATTATGTAAATGAATAAAATCTGTTTTTAATTAATCTCTAGGCTTTACTTGCATTATAAGAATAAAATCTGTTTTTATCTTATTATAAGGGTTGCTATTTTCAACAATTACCATGAAGGGGAACGTTGAAAACTGTTAGATTCCAATGCATCTAACAAGGTCAGCGGTCCAGCACCAGTTCACCTAACAAGGTCAGTAGTCCAGTGGCAATTCTAGGGATTCCGAGGAACATAACAAAACTCCCAGCTCATGAAATACAACTTCAAACAGCCAGAATTAGAGGAAGGGTGATTCAATTTCATTTCACTAACAGCAGCCAGTATCCTCTGCCTTGGGGTAAGACTTCCACCTGTCTGCACAATACTCTAGTTCTTTTCTTTTATACATATTACATGTACATAGAGAGAGAGAGAGAGAGAGAGAATATCAACTGGTTCCTATGTTGTATATTAACTTGCTATGTAACAGGTCTTTGCTCCTCATTCCTTCTTGAATCTCAGTCCTTCTATAATCATTTTCCTTCTCTCAAGAGCACATCTTTTAGAAATTCCCTAAGTGAACATCTGTCAGTAATAAAATCTGTCCTTTACGGTTTTGCTTTGTTCACCTGATTTTTTTTTTTTAATTATCATTTTCCCCTCATTCCCTCAGTTTATAAATCTGGGTTGAGAGTTACTTTGTTTTCTAGGCCCTGATGATATCATCCCTTTGTCTCCGGACTTGCAAGCTTTCTGTTGAGGAGACTTCCTCAGTGTACCTGCCAGTCCTGTGTAGCTAATCTCTATTTCACCCAGGTTGTTTTTAGGGTCTTCTCTTTGTCTGAGGCCTCTAGTTTTACAATGATGTGTTTCAGAGTAGATTTCTTTTCTTTATCATGCATGGAGTTTGTTAGACATCCTGAATCGAAGGATTTGTGTTTCCTTAGAAATTGTTCATCCTTTATATCTTCTAGACCTCCGCTTGTACTTCACACAAACCTCATGTGTCTCTTAATGTATCTGTCATTTTTATGTCTTTGCCTCTCTGTGCTGAACTTTGTGTGTTTCCTTCAGTTCCAGTTTACCTATTTTCTCTTTGACTGTGTCTAATAGGGTCTTGGGGTAGGGATGGGTGTCAAAGGAACTGGAAGATAGGGCCACTGAAATTTTTACTTTTTGGGACTGAGATATAACTTGCATACACTACGAGCACAAATCATAAGTATACAGCCTGATGACACTACACAGGCACACACTCATGTAATGACCATCTACATCAAGATACAGAACATCGCCAGCACCCCAGAGACCTGCCTCTTGCCCCTTCTCAGTCAATACCCTACCACATGAGGCCACCACCATTCTGACCACAATTGACATAGATTAGCTTTGCCTATTTTTGAACTTGCTCTACACGGACTCATACAGCATGTATGCTCTGTATCTGGCCTCTTTTGCTTCAGAGTTTGACTATGAGGTTTATCCATGGTGTTGCCTTAGCAGTAGTTTGCTCTTTTTCATTGCACCGTAACATTCCATTGTGTGAATAGACCATAATTTATTTATCCCTTCAGCTGTGGATGGATTTCTGCATTGTTTTATTTTAGGGCTATTATTTCATCGGATTTTTCATTTCAATTATGATTATTCTTTTTATTTACAGACATTCCATTAAGTGCTTCTTCAAGTATATTGGATCATTTTTGATAGTCTCTTGCTCCTTAGTCATATTTTCATTTTCCTCTTCTATTTATTTAAATGTATGAAACATGTTAAATAGCTGAGATCGTTGCTTGCTGTCTCTGTTGACTCTCACTCATGACACTTTACTTCCTTGTACGTTTTGTGATTTCTATTTGTGAGTTCATGTCCACTTGGACTCAGCCTATGGAAATCCTTTACAGTAAGAATTGAATATGGATTCCTCCAGAAATTTGCATTCATTCCTGCTGGGTCTGCTTTAGATTAAAATTCTTAGCTTGTAGTTATTCATACCATGCAAATACCATGAATTCAGGCCCCAAACCCATGTCAAGACTGGTGCATTGCCACATTCTCCACCCATCGATAGCCAGTTTGGATCAGTCAAGATGCTTGCTGTCTGACTCCATGGAGTGGATGTTTCTTCTAGTTCACCTTTTCCCTGAGGATGTGGCTTTTAGTGGGTCTCAGTTTTATTTAGGAGTCCACGACTGGCCTCTCTCCCACTCTGGTATTTTTATCTGCCTCCCTTATACAAAGGCACAGCCGCTGAAGCCAGAGCTCCCGGCCACCTGGAACGTATTGGTAGCTGGCGACAAAGTAGTCAGCAACTTTGACCCTCACTTACCTCTCTGGACTCCTGCTCCTCTTCCACCTTTAACTGTGGAGAATTTTCCCTGCTTTCTGGTATGTTTATCTTTTTATTTAAAAATTATCATATATTCCACATTTTTTAAGTATATCTAAATAGTTTAGATATTTGGTCAAGCATATATAGGTAGTTAAGAAACTGTCTAGTTCACTCTCTCTCTAGATATTCAAGATTTCTAATCTTTAATTTTCAACAAGTCAGACGGAATGTCCTTCCATGTTCATCTTTCAAGACACCTCTTAAACATCACCTCTCTGATCTCCTGCCGCCCCCGCCCTCGAATTAATCCCTCCTTTCTAGGTACTTCTTCTTCTTGGTATCTTTATCACATGGTATTACTTTCGCTCACAGGCCTGCCTCTTTCACTGAATTCTACCAGATTCTAAGCTCCCAGAGGTCAGGGCTGAGGATGTGCCTGACTTCTAACCTGCCACAGAATCAGGCACAGAAGGAGCTACAGAAATGCTCACCAGGATGCACTGAGCTGATGGTATAATGTCAACAGCACGTCGCTAGAGCACTGAATCCGGGAATCCTCAAACCCTTCATTAAAAGTATCTGCAGAAAGTATAAGAAAACCACACACACAAGTGGCCTCTCCATACAAGGTCTGTGGAATCAAAACTGAAGTCACAGAAAGCCAGAATGCAGAATTTGATTACACACAGCAGTAGCAGCAGTCCGCAAGGCTCAGCCCGACAGACACCATCATCTCATTCCTGTGGAATCTGGTCATTACAGTTTTGTTCTGCGACCCAGTTTTCAGGGTATGAAAGTATTTACCATACTATTTCTTAAGATATGTACCATGAAGGAAGGAGTTTTTCCTATTTGGGTGGGTTGTATTATGATACTGACATTTATATTGAAATTGCAGGAGGAAAAGAAATATTTTTTAAAAATTGTTGTCTCCAGATTCTTTATGAAGTTTCCCAGGGTAGCCAGCATTGAGTAATGGGTTGTCACAGTATGTGTGTGTGGCTTGATCCCAGATATCAAGGTCCTCAAAAACCCTACAGCATTTTCTTTCTTCTTGAAATAAAAATGGAATGCAACATACAGTTGAGCAAAAATTAAACTCCAAAAATTAAATCATTGACATGGTGACTGAATTGAATGTAAGCCTACAGTGTATTACTCCAGCAAGTCTGTGCGATCATACCACCACGATATGATTTCCAGGGTAAGCAAGATCAACTTAGTGGCTCTTTGGAATGATGCCAATTAGAGGGCTTCCGATGCCTTTGCTAAGGTATTTTAAGTGCTGTGTAAATTCTAATGGACGTAACAGCTATTTCATCAGGCCGTGCCAGCCTGGGAACATAGTAAAGGTAGAAGATTAAAGTAAAGCAGTTGTTCCATAGCTCGGCCCTCACCAGTTAGTAGAATGCTATCTGTGGTTAAGTCCCTCCTTCACATTCAAGGGCTGGGCATGGAAGGTGGGAAGAGGACAACTTGGGAGTGTGTGGTCCCTGATGTGTAATGTCACCATCTGGTACCATCTGGTAGCATGGTCACACCAAGAGGTGTGAGGTCTAACTGCTCCCACGTAAGGTGAGTACCCAGTGCCATGGACAGAAGATGCCTTTCTCCAGCATCCTTCCACACCTGTGCCAATACGGTCACCCTGAAGAACCACTGTGACTGACTTTCCAAAGCCTACATGGTAGACTGTTTCTGTAGCACACCCAAATTTTTCATGTGCCCTGTATCTGTTCTTTTCAGTGGCTTCCTGCAAGCTTGAAAGTGAGATTTGCTTTGGCCATTGCGATGATAGCAAACACAAAATATGTAGAAACATAAAAAGTATCCCACTTGGGGGTTTGTCCTCTGTCTAGTAGTTGTTGGAACTCTTCCACCACCACAAGAACAAGCCCAGGTTAACATCCCAGAAAATGAGAGACCAAAGGAGTGGAAATGAGTCATCCCAGCTGAATATTCCACCAGACCAACTAGCCCCATCTGGCAGCTGACTCCATACGGGGGAGATAACCTAACCACAACCCAAAGAAGAATCACAGAGCTGAGCCCAGCCCAATTTGCCAACCCACAGAATCATGAGCTAAATAAACAATTGTGGGCTTTGGTCACTAAATATTGAGGTAGTTTGTCGGAGCTAACTTATGCAGCCTTGCATAAGGATGTGAAGAAATAAAATATGTCCATGAAACAGCTGGCAATAGAGTTAAGATCATGCATAAAGTGAAACCATAGACCTTAAACAAAAGGTTATAGACCCTTTAAGAGGTATAAAATCTAAGAATTTCATTATCATTTCCTTGGTATAGTTTGAAGAGGTTGTTACAAAGCCCATTTGTTCTTCTCACCAGTGAACCATGGTATCAACCTTCTACCTACATCAAATCTTGCTGAAATTCCCAAGTAGGGTTCTATAAAGGGGACAGAATAACATAATAATTAAGAGCTCTAGAATCAAATACTGCAATCAACACTGAGACCCTCAGTTTCATCCTTTGCAAATCAGGGAGATAATAGTACCTACTTCGTAGAGCTATTGTTGTAAAGATTAAATAATGCATGTGGAGTGTTTGGTGCAATGCCTGACACACGTAAGTGCTCAGAAATATTAGTTTATCTTATTAGGTTGAGAGTTAATCAAAATAATTAGCAATCATTTTATTACTTATCACATCAAAGGCACTATGCTAAATGCCCCATGTACATGACCCCATTTAATCCTCCTAATATCATTGTGAAGCAGTTATTATGTTCTTATATGTTTTTTCTGTAAAGAAATGCTTTATTAATACAAACACACAAACTACAAAGCACTAAGAAATTTAAATACCTATGTCATAGCAAACAGGTGGCAATTCAACATCCACGGTCGACAGAATGCTTGAAGGAGACTGCAACAGATCGGATTTCCATGGTGGAGAGGAAACTGAGGCACAGAGAGGTTAAGTAATTTGCCTGGAGTCACACAGCTGGGAAGTAGCAGCCACCAGCCCCAGTCCTCATTTTGCCTCCCATCTTTACTTAGTGGTTAAGAGCTAAATTCTGGTCTGTCAGTGCTGGGAATTGAAGTCCTGCTCCTTGGAATAGCAATTACAAAGGCTTTTCAAAATGTGGCCCCATGCTGCATTTTCGCCATTCTAACAGGCTTGCAGGACTTGGTCTGTGCTGGGCACTCTGCCTGGAATGTTCTCCCCACAGTCGCCTCCCACCTTCATTTAAAATCCTTATAATTTTAGGCACAGTTCAAAAACTACTTCCTCGTGAAATGTTCTTAGATTTCTCTGGTGGATAAGGGTGTGAGCCCTGGAGTCACACTCCATCTGTTGGAATCTCAACTTCTGCCAGCTACTAACTGTGAAGTTGGACAAGATGCAACCTCTCTACATCTTGGTTTCCTCATCTGTAAAATGTGGGAAATTATGCCATTTCCCAAGAATAGTCAGTTAACTAAGCACAGTGTCTTCCCCACTCAATATTATCTATCATTTTTTTATCCACAACTGAGTTCCCATAGCATTTTGTTTTGCATATTTGCATGCATTGTATTTAATCATATAGCTCTCTGGTGCTCTCTTACTAGACTTTGCAATTCTGGAGGTCAGACACCTTTTTTCTTGGTCTCTCTATTCCTCTCGTAGCCCATAGTAAGCACTTGCTACATGTTTGTTGAAAATTATTTAATCCAACCAACTGTGAATCCTTAGCTTAGGCATGTAACCTCCCTGGTGGAACTTCAGTTTGCTCAGGCCCTCGCTCAAAAGGGCTGTGAAATGCAGATCTCAGCCC
Organism: Lemur catta; assembly: GCF_020740605.2. Taxonomy (NCBI): domain Eukaryota; kingdom Metazoa; phylum Chordata; class Mammalia; order Primates; family Lemuridae; genus Lemur; species Lemur catta. Next base: position 92,463,980 of record NC_059128.1, read on the forward strand.
TCTCCACCCCTCAAAGCTTCTCAGGCACCTCTGAAAACACCTGGGGCATTTTAGCACCTAGCTGGACACACTCTCTTCTGTTTCAGACTTCTCCTGACAGTAGCGGCCAGAGATGCGATGCCCCATCCCTGCCCCAGGTGAATCCAACTCCCAGCATTAACCCGTAAAGGCTGAAGAAAGACATATCTAAAGGGAAAAATAGCCCACAAATTCCCAAAAAATTTTGCGGTGAAGAAGGATGAGAAACACTCATTTGATGGCCCTCACATAGAGTGATCATGGTATTGGAACTGTGGCTTCCTGAATTCAATGCTTTTGAATTGTCCCCTTGGTTATAGGACTTGAGAGACAGTTGCCCTGTGTTTGCTAAACATGAGCCTAAAGTCTTGCAGTTGCCAACTAGAGTTTTAGGTACCAGTAGGAACTGACAAAGGTTTATGGTAACGGGGATACAGGAGCTACTTGAAAATTTCAAAAAACCAAATGGCAAGGTTCAGACCAAGACACCAAAGTCCTTTGCAACTGGCAGGAATGGCATCAGTGGAAGAACTCAAGCTCATCAGAACTCTAATCAGCAGGTGTATATGTCTTTGTTGGACAAGCAAGTTATTGCTTCATAAAATGAAGTTGTTTCATAAAACCTTTTTAAAACATAGTATCTATTGAGAAACCATAATAGAAAATGTTTATCAAGGGTTCATTATGTGCCAGGTGATTTATATGCATACCTCATCAAGCCTGGGAAGCAAGCATCACTATCTTTACAAACAAGGAAATCAAGTCATGGAGGCCAAATTGAGTTCTTATGGTCCTCAGTGAGCAAATAATGGCACAGGATTTAAAACTGTGCCTCCTTAATTCTTACACTGAACACCGTACTCTCTACTGGACCCCTTCCCTGCTGATAAAAATGTTCTAATTCCGAAGCCTCTAAGAGTGACCATTGAATGACCTCTTTCATAGCATTACTTCTTTCTGTGGTGGTTCTCCAAATGCATAACAATCAACTGGGGAGGTGTTAAAATGCAGGTGGAGCCTTAACCCAGAGATTCTGATTCATTAGGGTCTGGAGAGAGGGCTAAAATAGAGAGGAGTCTCTATTTTAACAAGTACAAATGATGGTTTTAGTGCAGTGGGCTTCAGTACCTACTTTGAAAACAATTGCCTGTAGGATGTGATCAATGTTATCAATAAAGAGCGTGTTCAGAAAGCGTTAGGCTTGACTTTTATTTTGCTGTCTGAAAAGTTTCCAAACATTTAGAAGCTCTCATATCCAGAGTTGCTCCTTATCGTTAATAAGGATGGACTATGGCTGTATAGAGGGCAATCCTAAATTTGTTCCGGTCCCCCATCACCCCGGCCAGGAAGATGTCACTAATCCTCAAGGCTAGCCGTCCCAAGACAGTGCTTGAATAGGGAGAGAAAGAAAGGGTGCCCCTGTCTTTCCTCTTTGAAACATAAAAGGTAAAGACTGCAAGGAAAATGCTGATGGTGACAGATGTAAGAAGTTTATTATATATTGCAGAGATCCAGATTAGGAAAAGCTTTCTAAATCCAATTTTTCTACTTAAGGCAGAAAGCAAATAAGGCCATCCTGGCATGCCCCCGGTTTCACGGAACTCATTGACAGTAAGTCTGTAGGCTGTTTGGAAACCTGGCCGTGGTGCCAAGCGGATGGAGTTTGGAGGGTGTAATCATGAAACTCATCTTTCACATTTAAGAGGGATCTGATTAGGGTAAAACAAGGTGGGAAGTTGTTTTCTGAGTTTCAGGGCAAAGCGACAGAGACAGGGAATCTGAATAAGATGGGGAGGGTCCCGGCAGGCAGGATAGAAGTGACCCTGTCTTCCAAGTGCTAACAAATGACACCAGCACCCTTCCTCTTCGACTTTCTCCCCAAATTTAACATTAAGTTGAATGTCAGATGGCAACGTGCTGTCAATATTAACTAGAGAGCTCAAACAAATTCCGTTTTAAGTTCCCACTTCCCAGATGATCAAACTAATCATTTTATCTGCCTGGCTGATAACCTAGCTCTTTCTTCAAATTTGAAAATAAAGTCAGGAGGATTCTGGGAAGATGGCTATATTGTAAAAGTACAAGGAAACCTCTCTCCCAGGTATTCATTAAAGTACCTGTTAAACCTTATAAAGGAAGACTTTTGTATAGCCACGAGAGAAACGAGAAACAACAATGTGCAGCTGCTGGCGGGAATTTATGAAGTGGTGGGTCAAGGATTAAGAATCAGTGCCTGTCAGAGGTAGTTCTGAGTCCCATGTATATATTTTATCCAACTCCAACGAGCATTCGGGTCACTATCCCCAAGCACCCGTACTTTCTATGCAGGCAGCTCAAATATTCTTTGAATCTACATTTTCTCAAACCAAAAGACTTTCAGTCTCATCAGAAGCTTCCTTATGCTCCTGTGGACCAAGAGGCTTTGAAGGCCATCTGCTCCTGGTTGACATCTTCCTTCTCATCTAGATTCAAAATTACCCTTGCAAGAGGTATTTTCTCCTCAATCTGAATTCTTTGAGTTGCCTAGAGCTGCTCTGCTTTTCCATATGTTGGCCACTAGCTACATGTAGCTATTCAAATTCAAATTTAAATTAATTAAAATTAAATTAATTCAAAATTCAGGCCCTCAGTCACATTAGCCATATTTTAAATGCTTAATAGCCACATGTGACTAGTGGCTACTTGATTGGACAGACCAGATATAATGTCATGGTGATACGCTATCATCTTAAAAAGTTTTATTGAATAGTGCTGGCTTGGAGGATTGGAAGAACTTGGAGCTGAGCATACAATTCTGTTTACAAAATATTAATAGGAACTTCTTTGCCTGATGTGAGAGAAGGAAAGCATAGTGTTGAGTTAGAACATGAAGGGCTGATGGCAATCCTTATTTCCTGACTCTGCTATGATGGGGCTGACATTTCTCCTAGCTCAAGAATGAATTAATAGAAAAAGAACAAAATCAAGTGAAGTCTATGAAAATATCCAGCAAAAGGTAGTAAGAGTTAATTCCTGTAGTATCAGAATAGAATTCTTTCTCTGAAATGGATTTACTCCAAAACCATACCAATATTAGGAAAAACAACTGCTTCATGTTCTCAATAAGATACCGTTGGACATGAGTTTTATTGAATCAAGAAAGACTACTCTAAAACAAAATTTCAGTAGCCAAATAATAACTGCCTTTTGGTTAATGAAGTGGAGTATTAACCTGAAAAATACTCCTACAATTTGGAGGAAGGGAATGATGAGATGAAATAGATTGCTCTGCAGAGAGGCCCATAAGAGAAAATAGAACCACAGTTCATTTCACTCACACAGTTTATACATCATAATTCTTTATGAAATCTGCACCAGCTGTCAATCCTGATTGATCTATAAAATTGAGACTTTCAGTTATAAAAACTTGCACTTGTAAAATGAGAAGATAACAAAAAAATTATGGGATAAGTGAAGAGACCAACAATTTGAAAGAGGTGAACCAAACTGAAAAATTGAGGCAAATAGCTCCCATTGAAATAGACTGAATTCAGGAAATTATATATCATGCTTCTTCAATATATATATTTATGTATTCAATAAAACAAGAGCAAATGGAGCAACCTAAAAATACAGATGAGTTATTGAATAACACAGAAGAGTTATTGGAAAAGGTTTTAAGTCACCCTATTTTTTAAAGGTAGTAAATAGCAAAGAAAGATACTTAAAAAAGAGAAGGAGGGAATAATTTAAACGACTGGCTCATGAAATTCATCCATAACTAAAAGCACAAATGTAAATTTCAAGAGAACATATAAAAAGCAAGGAAAATGGATTCAATAGATCTAACTCTTTTATATCAGAAGTTGAGAGAAAAAAACACGAAAACCAGCAATAATCAGATTTTTTATTAAATAAGGAAGTTTGAACACATGCATTTAGCAATACTAGAACCCCACTAAAATGATAGTAAAGGAAAGGATAAAATAATATAAACTTGAGGAAATCTCACAAAAAGTAGAATGAAAAGACAAAGAGATAGAAAATAAGAAAAAAACATGAGAAAATTAGAAAACTAGAACAGGAAGTCTTATGTTTGAATAATGGTGGTTTCATAAAGGGAATATTGAAAAAACAGATAAAAAGTCATAGTGCAAAAAAATAGGTCCAAAATTTTCCAAGAATTGAAAAACAATTGTTTCTAGACTATTGGGCCAACTGGGAGTTCAGCACTCTAAATAAGAATTAACCAATACCAAGACCCATCATAGTAAAATTTCAGAGCACTGTAGAAAAAGAGAAAATTCTATGTATTTCCAAAAAGAAATAAGAGATTATGATGAGATTGGAATTCTCAACAGAGATACCATAAATCAGAAGACAATGAAGCAATGCCTTTTCCACCTATAATTATATACCCAGCCAAACCTTCAATCAAATACGAAAGTAGAATAAAGACATTTTTCAGATAGCAAAGGTCTCAAAAATTTTACTTTGGTGTATTCTTTCTCAGGTGGTTACTAGAATATATGCTTGATAAAAATAAAGGAAAAAATCAAGTAAGAGGTAAAATGGGATTTAGGAAACAGGTTCCATACAAAAGAGGAGCTAAGGAAATCACCAGGATAGAAGTGAAAAGATTCCAAGACAACAGCCTGTAGTAGGGCTGTTGGGTAGCCAGTGCAGTTTGGAACTGACCAGAAAGAAGATTCCAGGAAAGGAGGTGAAATGGACATAATACTCGATTCGTTGAACACAGTTGTGGTAGACCTTAGTAGTACTGTTCATCAACTATTTCAGTTTTTTCTTCTGGGCTCACAGTAATATTAAACTTTTCTGCCTCTTGAAGTCAGGTGTGATAATGTGACTTACTCTGCCCATTAATGTAAGAGGAATTCTTTAAGAGATAGTGCCTAACTCACTGCTTTCTCCTTCCCCCAGCCTCAGCACCTGCCAGTGCCCCAGAGACGGAGGCTTACCTGCTTAGGTCCTGGAGCGGAGCCCACGCCACTCCGCAGCAAACTCACAAAATGAAAAAGAAATACATTTTTGTTATTAGAGTCCTCTGGTCCTTTGCCTTTTTTTTTTATTACTGTAGCTTAGCTTAGCCTACCCTGATTAATACCAAAATGAAATGAGCTGTAGAAAACCAGTGTAGAGTTTGAAAGTGAGCTGGGATCAGATCCACAGAAAAGTAAGCAATTGAAGAAATAATTATTGGCTCTAGTGAAAACAAAATGTCACTCAAGAAAGGAAAAGCAATAATATGTTATTAATAGATGCTTGGCTGTGAAGAGTTTTCCTAATCATAAGCAGACTTATACTCAGCACCTATAAATTGGTATATTAAAATAGTACTGATTGGTGAAAATCTGCTGCTCTGAGCCTCTGCCATCCTAAATTCTCCCCCAGGAACCCTTGAACCTACTCATCTGAAGGACGAAGGACTGGCATAGTAAGAGTCTTGCAGGATTCTGTCTGGTTGGTGCCTATAAATGTTTTGTTCAATATTTTGGGCAATACCCCTCATCACAATAATAATGAAAATGATCTAATCAAAATATCAATATATTGAATTGAAAGAATGGGGGAACGGGGAGTGTGTATGTGTGTGGAAGGATGAGGAGGGGGAGTGGTCAAACAATTTCCATGATGGGAAAGCAACACATAATGTGAAAAACCAAAGACTCAAGAAGGAATAAAATAAGCATGTTAATGAGAAAAATGGAGATTAAAGAACTAAAATATATGAAAGTAGATGTCTCTGGGAAGTAGAAAATTATAGGAAGGGGGATTGGCTGGTGGGGAGAGGGAGGATTTTCATAGGAAGCTTTGTAGAATTATTAGACTCTTTAAATAATGTGTACATAAAACTTGGGAAAAATAAAAGCTAAATTTTAAGAAGAAACCATGGGGTTTAAAAAGAATAGGAGACAATTTTTTTGAGAAAGACTTGACTCTGTACAAGAAAGAGCTGATTGAGTTGAAACAGTATTATTGCTAAAGAATTTGACCTAAGTGTAACCAGGGAAAATATAAATTCCAAAGACAAAGAGGAAACCTTTACTTTTCTGAATTAGAGGAAAATGATTATCTACAAAGGAAAGAGAAGACTGGCATCAGATTACTAATTTTATTTAATAATTCTACTGTTCCTTTCCTAATCATTTGTGGGTGTGTAGCTTTTGTGTTTAGACAGTAGGATTACTAAATAAAACTAGTACTTTAAGAAATTATAAATAAAATCTATGGCATATGAAATCAGAGAGAAAGATCAATAAATGTTTTTTCATGAAAAGGTCTCTGACAACAGATATATAGGTTATAAGAATGAAAGAATACCATTATATTTGAACACATCAATGAAATTGATAACGTTCTGAAAGAAAATTACCAAAATTGATGCAAGATAAAATCTGAACATAATAATAAACAAAGATAAAAATTTTAAAATAGGCAGCTGTACCTCCCCAAAACTCTGGCAGGAGTTGCTCTTATTGGTGAATTTTTAAAAACCTTTAGGAACACAAAAAAGACCATTACAAATGTCTATAAAATTTGATGAGCATAAAATAAAATGAGAAGCTACACAGTATCAAGCAAGTATAAAAATGACACAAAACCTGCAGTATACAGGATAAAAACTTATAGACCAATATTATTTATAAATGTAGGTATAAAAATCTCAACTATAACAGTAAATGAAATTCAAAAGCTAATTTAAAGACCTGGCTAGTGTAATCAAGTAGGGATTATTGCTGGAAAGCAAGGACAAATCAGTCCTAGAAATTACAATAATTTTACCAATTTGCCAAGTAAGAAAAATCATATAATCTTCTCATAAAAAGAGAGTAGATAAAATTCAATACCCACTTTTTATAATTCATCTTCAAGTAGTAGAAAGAGAAGCACATCTTACTCAGTATACAAACATTTGTTTTAAACCAACAAACAACATCATACTTAAAGATGTTACCACTAGAAACAACACTAGTTAAATCAGGGACAAAACAAATATATTCATAGTTGGGTTCTGACCAGTAAAAAGAGGAAGATGGAAAAAGAGTTACGCATATTGGAAAGGAAACAGGAAAATTATTACTATTTTCAGAAACCCATTTTTAAAAGTATTTGAATTAATTTTTAAAAATCAATAAAATTGCTAAAGATATAGAACATTACATGGGGGGGAGGTGGTGGTGAAAAATTCATTCCCAACAGAACAAAAGGTACAAAATACCAAGATCTCAATGGGAAATGTGTGACTTAGATTGGGAAAAGTAGGGGTAGAAGCCTCAAGTGTTTTACTGAGAGATATAAAATAAAACTTGACCAGTGGAAAGACTCAGCATGTTCCTTTATGAAAAGTCTAAATACTTTGAAGATGTCAATTCTTTCTAATTAAGGTATTGTGCTTTAAAGCAATTTCAATAAAAATCTCAACAGGGGTATCGTTTGTTTAAGCTGGAGTAAATTATTATAAAGTTAATTTGGAAAAATGATACATTTTTTAAAAAATAAGTATGTTAAAAACTAATGTATAGTGAAAAAAAATAAGTTTTTCCAAAAACCAGAGCACACAGTAAAATGTCAATAATTAAAACAGTCTGGTACTGATGCAAAAATAAATGACTTGATGAATGCACAGAGTAAGTAGCTATTAGAATAAAATACAAGATTACCAATCAATGGAGAAAGAATGATTTCTCAACATGTTGGCTTCCAATCTGGTTGCCTTTGGGGCTCCAGAGAAGCAGGATACTGTGGGTACAGGGAATGGGGACACTTTCTTGGTTTGATTTCACCAACTAGGAACTTTCACACCATCAGCCAAGCGCTTCTCCACATCCTTCCTCAGTACAGAGTTATCCATTATAGCTTCATTTTCCCCAGAATAGCTTAATACAACAGAAAACCAAACTGAACAGAACACTCTGACCTGGCTTCATTGATCCACTTCTCCCAACCCTGCTCCTTCCCAGTGCTGGGCTTTATCTTCCCAATTCCTTTCTGTCTTGTCAGCCCTCAGCCCCACCTCACCCCTTGTGACTAACTTTTCGAATAAAATAATGTTGTGATAAATGGTTAACTCTTTATATTCTCATATCATACCATGGGGGCAAGATAAATTCTGGATGAATTAGTAACAGTTGACTAAAAAAATCAGAAAAATTAAAAGAATAAAATTGAATGTTTATGAGAATCCTTAAAATGATATGATGTACTAAGCTTACAAAAGGATAAATGAATGTTACAAAGTAAAAGATCAATAAATATGACTACCCGAAAATCTAAAATGTTATATGTCTAAAATAAAACAAATAACAGAATCATAAAACATGATGAGTAAATCACAGGATAAATAGTTTTATTAAAAAGGGCCCACAAAATTTATGATTTTAAAGCACTAATAATATCCCAATAAATACATAAAGGATCTGAAAAGATAGCTCATGTAAGAGATCATACTATAGTACTACTAAATAAACATTTATTAAAAAATATTCAATTCATTGGTAAGTAAAGAAATAGAAATTAAAACCAGTTACTGTTATTCACCTCTAAAATGTTTTTAAAAAAATGACAATACTCATTGTTGACAAAGTTTTGGGACAATTGATATTCTTTATATTGCTAGTGACAGTAAAGTTATTATATATTGTAAAGCAATTTGGTACTCTTTATCAAAAGCTATCAGAATGTTTCGGGTTTAATAATTCCACTTCTGAGACCCTAGCCTAAGAAATTAATCTGAAGCCTACAAAGATGGACATGAAGATGTCCGATTAAGCATTATAATTGCAAAGACATAAAGACTATATACAAAGTAACAATAATATAATGAATTATGATTAGCTCACTGGAAATAAATTTTAAGCACAATTCAAAATCATGATCAAGAGGGTTAGGTGGCCACATGAAAAATATACATAATTTTAGCTGATTAAAACTATGAAAGAAACTTATACATGGGAAAGTACTGTAAGGATATACATACTAACATTAACACTACTATTAACATTAATACTACTATTAATAATAATACATTGAACACCATTTCCATGCCAGGCACTTTATACCCATTCTCTCTAATCCTCGTACCAACTATAGGGGATAGAGAAACAGGTAACAAGGAGATAACTCACAAGTGCCGCTCGCATCTTCCCTGGACCACAGGTGTGCCACCCACATCACCCTTCAGCTGCATACACCTCAGCTCACTGCTCTCCAGGACTTGCCCTCAGCTGAAGAACCCAAGTCACACCTATTTCCAGGGCAAACTGTACCCCATATTTGGTCACTGCAGAGGTATAAGGGCCCAGCTCCCTTGTCCCAACTGGGGACAATGCTGAAAGGCCATGGCAGCCTCTGAGCTCTCTTGTGGTTGGCTGAGGCCTCTGTTAAAACCGCACTGCAGCCCCAATTCTCCTGCTGCCCACCCTGCCCACAGGTGTCATGCTCAGAGTAGTCTGTAATAAAATTCCTACACACTCATCTCTGTCTCAGAGCCTGCTTTCAGGGGATCTCAACCTACAACAGTTACTACCAGGCAGGTCCATGACAATAGACAGTGAAATGGGATTTGGGAGCCAGATCCAGCTGCAGGAGGAGCAGACTGCACCCAGCCCCAGCCTGCGCACAACTGCTCACATGTTCACAGGTGGCGAGCTGGAATGGTACACCTGTGGAAGGGGCACAATAGCTCCTTAGGAAAAATACGAAAAATAGGAATTTTAAGGACAATGGAATAGGATGGCTGTTGCTGGGGACAATTGAGACTTTAGAGAAAGATAATGAAATTTTGAGAGTGATGGATCATCAATTAAAACTATGTGGAAACCAAAGGGCTTCCATGGGGGATGGAAAGATAAAACTGAGGATCGGGTCTAAGATCAGAACTTAATTACAAGAGCAACCAAGCTGCAGAGAAGGTTAAGTTCTCAACATAGGAGGGTCTGCTATGCCAAGGTTAGGAAAGAGTGGGACTCTGAAAGACACAATGCAGTCAGCTGGGTTGATGCACCAACAGTTTTGATCTGGAGATTGCCCTGCAGCCTCTGACCTGCAGAGTTGTCCAGCGCCTCCCTGCTGACGTTGGTGCTTCTCATCAGCTGCGGATGATGCACTCCAATGCCCAGGATGGGCCTCCAGTTTCCCTCACGCCAACAAACAGGGTTAAGTCAAAATATAACCTAAGATTTAAGGCTAGAAAATATAGTAAGAAGCAAGGACTAACAGCCTATGCTGGTAAAAGAGACAAGTCAGGAACATATGACAGGTGGCCTTCTTTGGTTCTCTTTGTTTCTCTAAATCTAAGAATCTCTGCTATCTACATGCTTTCACTGCCCTCTCCTGCCCATCCTATGACTGGCTTCTGGCCCCTTCCCCCTATCCAACTTGCTCCATATTTAGCTAAAAGGCATACTCCCCAGAAAATAAAGTATTTGGGTCAGAATCTTGTGCCCACACCAAGAGGGTGCAGAGCCAGACCAAATGAAGGCAAACCATGACACCGAGACTTAGCTCTTTGGCCCGTGACCCTCCAGCACAATGCTCTGTAGATCTGGTCAGGAATGATAAGTGTTACTGGCAAGTCACAATTATGGGACCTAATAGCCCATAGCCAGTAGCACTTGCTTTTTGAAAATTGATTTTCTTACATATCAACCTAAGGTTGCACTGACACCACCTAAGATCACATTTAAAATAATGTATCATCAATATGTTAACGGTAATGGCAATATTTGTCTTGATATTTTAACATCAGTGTAGTCTACCTTAACTATTTCAAAGGTTCTTTTATCCATTTTTTTTTCACTGCTATATGATCCAAACCCAGATGACCCTCCACTATCAGAGATTGAATGAAAACATAAAACACAGATAAATCTATAAACTATCTTGAGGTATGCTTAGAAGTATGGCATGCAATGATAATACTTTAATGTCAGAATATTCGGCATTATAGGCGGGATGAACTTCAAATAACTGGTATGTTTTAATTTTCTAGTCTGGCAACTCTCCTATGTGAATTCTTTTGTATTTTAATTTTTTCTTTCTTTCCCTCTATTCATGTACATGCCTAACCAAAATGACTTGATTGTTTCCAGCTTTGGACAGGAACTGCTTTTAGAAAATGTAAAGTATTTACAAGAGATGAGTATCAAAGATTCAGAATGTTTTCAACAAGAAGCTTGTATACTACATGGCCAATACTTCAGTCTAACTTGGTTATGATGCTGAAACCATTCCTCACTGCTCTAAGAGATATCTGAGCAGGAGGCAGATGGATACTCAGGTGTCACATGGGAGAAGCATCATTGCAGCTCTCATCTTGTTTAAACCCTACAGTTCAAAGAGTTCAGGCATATGATATACTTTTTGCTCATAACTGAGGCAGCTAAAGAATTGCTGCTGAATATATAGCATCAGCAAAACAAAATGTGATATATTTTATGCATGTCAATAAAGGAATAACCTATTCTTTAGATATAGTCTCTAGAAGAACAGAAATTAGGGCACAGCTTGATTCCAAAATAGTCTTCAACATCTTATAATTTTCATTTAAATTGCTAGGAGACTTGGTACAAACAGTCTATCTTCCAATATAATCTTTAATGTATCCCTGAATACATGTTGAAAGTTGTCAATGGAAGAGTGATCATCTAATAGCTCTGTTGGTAATTGACTTATTTTTCTTCAGGATATATAAACTAATAAAAAATGAATGTATATTGACCATATATATATGTACTTAAAACATAGCCTTTAAATGACAATATTATGGGGGTAATAAATAAACTAATAGGTATAGTTGAAGATTTAACATAATTCTCTCAGAAACTAATAGATGTCATAGACAAATAAAATATAGAAAATTTTAATAATAGAAATTTATACCAAATGGGGAACAATCAAAAAAAAAAAAACCAAATTAATTTGGAGAACAAATGGAACCTTCAGAAAAATTATCTATGTACTAGACTTCAAAAAAAGCTTTTATAAATTTCAAAGAATTAATATTTTATAGTCTATTTCTGAGACCATAATGCAGATATCAATTACAAAATGATAGATTTATAAAAACTCCCATATGTCTGAAAATGAAGTAATACCACACCTTTGGGTTAAAGAGGTGATTACATGGGAAATTATGAAATACAGTCATTGCTCTTATGGAATAGATCACACATTCCCATGAAAGTACTGTGTCATGGAATTTCCCACAATAAAAATAATGACTCAAAGTGAAAAATAGGTGAGGGTTTATGGCAGGCAAAATTTCTAGGCATGCCTTCCAGTCTTCCATGTTGTAATCTCGGTACTTGTGAATTTGAAGACATGTCACTGTTGTGATTCTGTCATGTTACATGGCACAATGGACCTTAGAAAGGGAGATTATCAAGGCCTAATTTAATCACATGTGCCTTTAAAAGGAGAGAATTTTCTTTGAGTGGTGACAGAGAGGAAGGTAGAAGATGAAGTCAGAGAGGTCAGAAGCATGAGAATTACATGAGCCTGTGCTGGCCTGAAAATGGAGGGCCCCGTGAGAAGGAATGAGGGCAGTCCTGTGAGCAGAGAGCAGACACCAGCTACAAAGAAATGGAGACTTCAATTCTACGACAAAAAAATGAATTCTGCCACTAACCTGTGAGCTTGGGAAAGGACCGTTAGCTCCAGCACCAGAGGATACCTTGATTTTAGCCTGGTGATACACTAAGCAGAGAATCTAGCCACATCATGCTGGACTTCTAACCTACAGAAACTTTCCTGTTGTTTTAAGCCACTACATTTGGGGTAATTTGTTACACAGCAGCAGCAAACTAATACAGGAGAAAAAGGCTCAAAAACATGTACAGCTTTATAAGTAACAAACTAGAAAAAAGTAACACATTCAAAATCGCTACCCAATTCTAAACATCTCAGATACCTAATTCAAAATACTTTAATAAATATAACATTTGTTTTCTTTAATTTTTAGCTATAGAATTCCATATATCTTCATTAGATTACACATGTTAGTTTTGTTATTCAAACTATCTACATCTTTGCTAATCTTTTTGTCTCTTTGACCTACCAATAAACAAAAGAGGTGAATTAAAATCTCCAAGTATGGTGGGGGATTCGTTAATTTATTTTTATAGTTTCATCAACTTTTATTTTTTATATTTTAAGGCTATTTTATTAATTGCATATGTGTTTAGAATTGTAACATCTTCTTGGTGGATCAAACTTTTATATCATATAGTGACCCTTTCAAACCCTAATGTTACTTTCTTGTTTCAAAGCCTACTTTTTCTTTTATATTGGTTTTCTTTTCATCCATATTTACCTGATATAACTTTTCCCTTCCTTTCACTGTCAAATTTTCTATTTCATTATGTTTTAGTCTCATAAAAACACATAAAACAGGATTTTTTAAGCTAACCTAGTAATCCCTATCTTTTAAACTGGAGATTTGGTTAGACAATTTATATTTATAATAAATATTTGTATACAAGGATTTGTTACTACAAATTCAGTTTCTACTTTCAATTTACTAAACTTCTTCTGGTCTCTTGTTAATCTTCTTTCTTCCCTTCTTTTTAAAAGCAGCACACCACCCCTATCCCCACCCCAACCCCTGCTAACAAAATAAGAACTTTATCCTGTTCTCATACGCCTTGGTTTCTCCACCCACCCACATACTGCCATTCCAAACTCCCCTCTTATTGATACAGTGCAGAATTTTAACACTGGGTTATTAAGTACATTTTTTATTTTCCTTTTTCTTAGCTTTACTTTAGAGACAAAAAATTCTCAACTTTTGCCAAAATATTTGATCATCCTCATTTTATACACCTGTTGCAGCATCTGCTGGATTTGTGTCTCATTTGATTACTTCCTTTCTTGTATTTTCAGTGTGGATCTTTGTGTTTTAAACCATTCACAGCCTGGTAGGCCTGAAAACACTTTTATGTTTTCATATTTGAATGATGATCTATCTGGATATGAAATTTTAGATTTAAAATACTATATGTCTTTATAACAAAAAGGAGAGGAAGATTTGACACATAGAGACACAGAGGGGAAAGCTGTGTGGAGACAGGAAAAGAGATTGATTCACACAGCCCCAAGCCAAGAAATGCTAAGGATTGCCGGCAACACCAGTAACTAGAAGGAAGACATGGAAAGGATTCTCTCGCAGAAGCTGCACAAAGAAACCACCTGGGCTAACATATAAATTTCAAAACTTCTGGCCTCTAAAACTGTGAGAAAAGAAATTCCTGCTGTTTTACACTACCCGGGTTATGATAATTTGTTAAGACAGCCCCTGAGAACTAACACATAGGGGTTAACATCTGCTGATTGTTTCTTCCCATGAGGTCAGGTCACATTTTCCTAGCTCTTAATATATTGAGTAATTTGGGACTATATCCTAGACATCATAAATATTAAGTTGTAAAGACTCTGGATTATGTTACATTTCTCCAAAGAGTGTTGGCATTTTTGTTTTAGTAGACAATTAACTTGGATAGACTACAAACTACACCTGAGATGGGGAGAGAGTATTCAGATATCAGTTTAGTTCTTTAAACCTTAGCTGTGTTATGCTTGCAGTTTGCCCCATGCATTTGTGATTTGGGGATTAGCCAGAAACTTGGACAGAGTTTAAAAACAAAATTTGGAGTTACTCTTCTCTAGCTCTTTCCTTTTCAGGGTTTTCACCTCAAACTTTGGTAGCCCTGCTTGACCCGAGCTCTTTCTCCTGGTTCTGCTGTCCAAAAATTCAGAGGGCTTTGTATTAGAGTTTCATTTGTCACTGAGGCATGGAACTTATTGCATGGAAGTTGCTTGCTTTAAGGTTCAACTGCCCTCCAAAATCTGCCCACTTATTATCAGTCTCCAAAGCCCTCAAGGAGTTGTTTTGGGGATTTTGTCTAGAATTTACAGTTTTTATTTGTGGGAGAATTGGCTTTGAGATGCCTGCTTCTCCAAACCAAGAGAAGAACCCAGCGTTGGTATTTTTTTAAACTCTTCAAGTGACTCCAATATAACAAGTAGAAAACTACTGTTGTAATATTTGATCTTGGTTGATTTCAGGGGTGGGAGACAATAGCCATGTGAACAAGCCGCCTACACAGACCTGGAAACCAAGATAACATGGGCTCATGTTTATTTGGCTCTGATTCCAGAGCCCAAGCTCCTAGAGACTCTCTTACAATTGGTTGAAATAAAAAATAACTTTAGTTTCAAGACACAGTAATAGTGTAAATATACAATGCTTCTTAGAGATTAGCACTCAAGATTCTGTTCCCCCCCATAATCAGTTTTGACTTGGTATTCATTTTCTAAAGTAATATAAACCATATATGTATTCCTTTATACCCATACCTCCATCACACCATCCATCAAAAAGCAAAAACAAAACACAAGCCAACTTAAGTCTTTTATGAGCAGATATTCCTCTATGAATATTGTAAATCTGTATTTATAACTATGCCACCCAGAGCAGTATGGGCAATACTCTGTTTGATAGTGTTAAATCAGTGAATGCTGTGTTTACCAACTGGCTGGTAGTAATTAATAGCCTCCATGTGAAATTTCATTTTTTTTTTAAAGAGTAGAAAGAAAGAATCTTTCCCAGATCCCCTAGAGGCAACTTCATCAACCATTATTTCCTTTGTCACTTAAAAAGGAAAATTGTCAGCCCAGACAAACTCCAATTTGAATCTGTTCATCTCCATCCCTGCCTTGCATCAGAATTGAAAACATAATTTCCAGACCTTCTTCACAAATGGAATTGTTGTTATTATTCAGTTTTCCGTATGTGAGAAGCTGTCACCTCTGTCAACTTCAGCACATCTCCATTTGTGACTCCAAAACCAGACTCGCAGGTCTGAACACACGCTGTGCATCTCAAGTGAAAAAGTAATTTCTTTCCTAACACGCCAAGAGCCCTACCTATAAGAGCCAAGTCCCTGGTTTGAATATTTGTTCCTATCATCTCCTAATAACATATTAATGCATCTAATGTCCTCCACATATGCCAGATATCTCTGTTCCTTGGATATTTCCTGACAGAGGATCCAAAATTATTATTACCTAGTGCCAGAAGGATGCCACTTAGGGTAAGATTATATTTGATTCTCCGTCCTGCTCCGTGGAAACTAGTCTCTGGCTGCTATAGTCTTGCTCAGACACCCTCTCTCTCCTAACCATGACCATGACTCAGTCCTTTCTTATGTAGAAAAAAGTCCATTTCTGTGTAGTTCCTACCTAGGCTGGGGTTGGCCAGCTGGGAATAGAGAAATGAGATTTGGCATCAGAAATGGTCTGAGACCCAGGCACAATGTCAGGAGTAGTCATGGAGGTTTGCATAGATAGCCCACTGAGGGAGCATCAGCTAATGATCATCCTAAGTATTATGATCAAAACAAAACCAAAACGCTGTATTTCCAAATTCCAGGAGTGAAAAAATTTATCTCAGGAGTGAAGACAATTTTTGTGGGTTATAGGCCTGCAGTGGGTGTTTCTTTCCAAAGGAGGAAAGGGGTTGAAACCAAGCAGAGCTGAACTGATCTGCATGATAAAGCAGGTCGTTTGGGGGCTGGGAAGAAGCTGTTGCATTATAAATTGAATGTAGCGCTCCCTGGGATATCAGGAAGAGAGTACCAGAAGGAGTGGGGAGGTAGGGTTTAAATGAGAGCAAATGAGGGAAGATTCTGCTCCCAGTGAATTAAAGCTTGGGCTCTGCACATCACGGAGGGATGGCGCGTGGCCATTGCTGGGCTTCAGGAGCAGGAGGTCTGAGTGAGCCTTCAGTTCTCACCCTGCTAGCTCTCCCTGATCCTCAAGTCCTCTAATACATTAAACACAAGAGAGTCTTGTGATGCCAAGCTGGGGTGGGGGAGCCTATATTTGTACTTGAGGAGGGCAGTCTTGCTTTTGCTACTCACCTCCTGTGGCTAGCATGGAGTAGTAGCAGAGTACCTAGAGAGGACGGTGGCCTCAGAGTACCAGCCACAAAGCCAATGAAGGCCTGTGGTAGACTGGCAAGTGCTGGTGAGTTATAAAATGACAAGGAGCAAAATGCAGACCACCCTTTCCTCCGATGTACTAGCAAGTCCAGCCTGGACCCTTCCGTGATGTATCTAGGATACAGATAGGTAGTGATAACTGAGTGATAGCGAGGCCAGGTTGTGAGTAAGGATTGTCATGGGAAACAAAAATCTGAAATCTGAGTGTTCAGATGCATCTTATCTAATCGCTTGCCATTTTTATTGACTCAGCTGTTGGGAAGTTTGCTCTTGTCCTGGGTTCATTTTAAAAGCATCCCTCTTATAATAGGCAATGCTTTGAGTACTATGTCTTCTGATTTGCGTGCAGAGCAGCTTCTTAACTAGGAAAGACATCCAGCCAAGGCAAAACATTTCATCCTTCTACATTGCAAAGTCCCTAACCACGGAATTCATTGAGTGCAAACAATACATAAACTCCCCTAGCAACTCTGAGATCATTGAAATTCAGCCCCAAAGAAACGCCTCAAAGCAATCAATGTAGAGAAGCAACTCTATTGTTTTTCTTCAAAGACTATCTGAACCTAACAGGCAGACTTAGCAGGGCCAGATGTTCTAAAAAACTGTTAAGTATTGTCAGAGACTATGGCTCTCAACTGGTTAGAAATGAAAAGGGAGTACATGTGGTGCTTATTTTTCCATTCTTGGGATACTTCACTTAATAGAATGGGTTCCAACTCTCTCCAGGAGAACAAAAGAGATTCTATATCACTGTTATTTCTTATAGCTGAGTAATACTCCATGGTATACATATACCACATTTTACTAATCCATTCATGAATTGATGGGCATTTGAAACTCAGACTCAGGGGGGTGGGGGGGGCATGGGCAATATATATAACCTGAACTTTTGTACCCCCATAATAAGCTGAAATTAAAAAAAAAAAGAAATGAAAAGGGAGTTAATGTTTACTGAAGTCTTACTCTAGGCCAGGCTATGTTAGGCATTTTCACATACACATGATCACTCCATCCTTGCAATTCCTCTGTAAAGTAGGTGTTATGGGGAAACAGGAGCTTAAGTCAGTTAGGATGGCATTGACCCTGGGCCTAACACAAAGCCATGGTCTTTCTACACTGACACCCCACCTCAGAAGGTACATACATCACACAGGTTAATGACTATTAGCAGCTTAATGACTGTTCACAGGACACTGTGGTATCTCTGGGTGGCCATAGGATATTCCAGTGGTTCCAAGCTGAAGGTTACAACCTACTTGTCTATCATCACTTCTATTTAGTGTGTCCTAGCCAACATTTTTAAAAAAATGAAATATAATAGAAATTATCATAATACATTGCACAAAGTACGGGTAAGTAGTAATTTGTGAAAATGTGTATTTGTGTATATGTGCGTGTCAGAGAGAGAGAGAAAGAGAGATTTGTTCAAAAAATTTGAAAGACAGTAGAAATTAAGACAGAAACTCTTGAACAGCAGGATCTTGGGTGATTTTATTGGTCTTAGGGTGTTCCTTATGCAATGGGAGTCAGGAAATATCCTGAACCAATCTGATTCAGAGAGAGAGGCTTCAGAAAGAATGCAAATGGCCAAAATTTTCACGACATCCAAGCTCCACATCACTGGTTCCGGCCCCCATCCCCACCACCAGCATAACCCCTGCTCCCAGGAGGGGGAAGGAACAGTGGGTGGGCAGACCCCATCACTGAAGAGAGCTACTGTTGGAACAGGAGCCCCTGATCGGACCGCACCTTCTCCCTTGGCCATAAGAGGCCTTGCAGTCCAACCCTATGATATCCAAATAGGCTACAACCACAACCAGGAACCACAGACCTAAGCTCAAAATTCCTTTAAGTCTAGCTTTTATACACTGGATAGGAAAAAAGCAGATAATCCTCTCTCTTCTCCCTGGAGACCTTGCTGGCAGCCACTGGGAGGTGTGTTTGTCTAACAGAGGGACCCAGCTCTATCTGGACCATCTAGGAGCACTCTGCCGGTGTTTGGCTGGTCCACACTTCGCTGCCTTGAGATACTCTCTGGCAATGACTGGGGAGGGGAACGACTTTGGACCATGTTCTGCCCACCCTCCCTCCAATTTATTCAATAATTCTGCTTAATATGATGCCTTCTGCATGCTATTGTAATTACAGCAAGCATTCGCCTTTCCTTCCCTCCACAATCCCCATCTTTCAAGCATCTCTGAGCAAGGTTCTTGGCAGTACGTTTATGGTATTGGCAGAAAACAGAGGAAATGATCCTTGCTCGTAACAGTAATTCCTCATATTTATATAGAGCTTTATAATTGACAAAGCACATTCAGTGCCTTATCTCAATTTATCATCTGTACAGTGAGCACTAACCTAACACCAGGATTCTTAGAACCTCAAGACTCGCAGAGGCCCAGGCACCCATGGCCAGTGGGTGCTGGAATTGGAACTGAAGCCTGGCCCTGCTAACTCTACCTGTCTGCTCAGACAGGAGCCAGCTGGGCTCGCTGCAGACAGGCCCACCATTCTGGGGCTCTACTGATAACCATAGTAATCACCAGTATCATGTAGAGAATGTGACAGGCTCTGCTCTGTGTGGAGCATGTTCCAGGGAGCATCTAATTTGTTTTTCACATCAGCTCTCTAAGGTAGGGAGTATTATTTTGCCCATTCTGCAGGTGAGTTAAGGAAAGCTCAGAAATGTAAGTGCACTTGTCCTATGAATTTGGGGAGGACACAATTCAGTCCATAACATTCACTTTCCTGATCGCTACCAGGCAGACACTACTGCAGTCCTCACCCAGCACCCTTCCAAGACTATGGTGAGCATTAAGTAAGAGAGTGAACAGAAATCATCTGGCACAGTGCCCTGCTCAGGGCAAAGGCTGGATAGATGGTAGCCTGCTTCTGCCCTGCACTCCAAGTTGGGTGAGAGAGCAGAGGATGGAGGACCGAAAAAAATTCTAATGCATCACTCAGAAGCCACAGTCTTGCTGGTGTCAGGGGAATAACAAGTTCTTGAAAGTAAGAAAGCAACTTACTGTTCGTTATGCTTCCAATTGCCACAGTTGGCATATTATATTAAAGACACTTAGAGTCGGAAAGAAGAAAGCTGCTTTGCAGGCATAAAGAACTTCACAGAAGCGGAGATTTTAGCATGCTTCATGCTGATTGACGGGATGTCTTCTCTTTAAGTGAGAGGCTGTCAGGCACCATATTGTTAAGAGCTTATCAAATTTGTACACAGGGTATTCTTTATAGCATCATTCTATCAGATCCTTGCCATATTTGTATAAAATTGCATGGAGAGTCGTGCTAAATATTGGACACTGTGTGCCAAGATCTCCATGTCTTATCTTTTTGGAGAGCAATGACCAAACGATCTGCACTACAGAAATGCTATGAAACAAACAAAACAGGAAACTTTCTTGCATTTTAACACTTATCTCAGTGCCCTTACTCTGTATTTAAAGAAAAGAGGCCGGGCGTGGTCGCTCACGCTTATAATCCTAGCACTCTGGGAGGCCAAGGCAGGAGGATCGCTCGAGGTCAAGAGTTTGAGACCAGCCTGAGCAAGAGCGAGAACCCATCTCTACTAAAAATAGAAAACAATTAGCTGGACAACTAAAAATATACAGGAAAAGTTAGCAGGGCATGGTGGTGCATGCCTGTAGTCCCAGCTACTCGAGAGGCTGAGGCAGAAGGATCACTTGAGCCCAGAAGTTTAGGTTGCTGTGAGCTGGGCTGGTACCATGGCACTCTAGCCTAGGCAACCTAGTGAGATTCTGACTCCAAAAAAAGAAAGAAAGAAAGAAAGAAAGAAAGAAAGAAAGAAAGAAAGAAAGAAAGAAAGAAAGAAAGAAAGAAAGAAAGAAAGAAAGAAAGAAAGAAAGAAAGAAAGAAAGAAAGAAAGAAAGAAAGAAAGAAAGAAAGAAAGAAAGAAAGAAAGAAAGAAAGAAAGAAAGAAAGAAAGAAAGAAAGAAAGAAAGAAAGAAAGAAATACAAAGCAAAGATGCACACCAGTGACAGTGGACACATAAATATTTGCTTGCGGGTATTCACGAGAAAATCAAAATAAGAAAGGGAGGTGCAGGAGCACATGAACAGGGTTCTACCATCAGCCCAGTCACTCACTGCCGTGTGCCTCCGATAATTATTAACTACTTAACCTCTCAGTTCTCAATGTCCCTCACTTGCAAAGTGAGGTGACATACTGTGTGATCTCCAAGGCACCACCCAATCTAGACCATTCAAATCATGCTAGGAAGGTCATTTTCCCAGGCCCAGACCTCTCGCCTTCCCTCTTCCCCCCTTGGACATCCATGTCAGCTCCTTCCCGCACTCCTCCCGATGCTCCAGTCCCGAACTCACTCCTCAGTATCGGTCCTGTGTCTCCCGGGGATCTATAGAATCCCCATTGTCGTGGAACCTCAAGAGGGTTAAAAACTGACTTTGGTGTGTTCCTCTAAGCCGATCATGACTTCTCCAATTCTGTCAGCAGAACTTTCAGTGGAATGCAGGGAAGACCATAGACCCTGGAATCAGATAGGTCTGAGTTTGGAACCTGTTTCCAGTGCTTCACCACTTCTTTCCTTCCTGGGGACTGATTGAGGGTTAACTCTGTGCCAGGACATCTTGAAGACACACAGATGAATAAGACACTCCTGGCCTCCAAGAAGCTCTGCATCCAGCTGTGTGACCCTGAGAAGGATAATCAACCTCTCTGAGGCAGGACCGCTCATGTTTTCACTAGGATAATAGCTACCTCACGGGGCTGCTGTGAGCTCAACGGCATACAGGCAGCACCGTGTTTCTTTTCTGCCCTTCTCTCCCCTACCAGCCCATACTGGTTTCTCCCTCACTGCCCAGGGACTTAAGACCTGGTCCCCTGCATTGCCACATTCTGCCCTGCCCACCCTTTTTGGGCAGGGGTTGTCTTGCCTCTTGAATTTCTCACAGTTCCTGGCATGCACAAGGTGTTCGGTCAGCGACTGCAGTCACCGGGCTGCAACTGCAAGGATGACAACCTTCAGGCCAGAGAGATTTTGAGCTCCCTGAGAACAACAGACCTGTCTTTCCCCTTTGCTCTCAGTGCCAAACACAGAGCCCGGCACGTAGTAGGTACTCAATAAATAATCACTTTTATCCTACCTCCGAGAGGAACCCTGATGCTCACCGTTCTTTATTTAAATACAGGAACCCTCAGCTCCCTCTTGCATGTGTCAAGGAAAATTAGCAACATGATTTGGATGAACAACAGGGAAGCCAGTACAACCCTCCTGACTTCCAAATCATAATTAGTAATAGACTCGCTTCCTCATTTCTTCCTCTCTTATAGTCTCATTGTTCAGTAAAGAATGAAATGTGCTCATGGAAAACTCACAAAGGTGCTGAAGCCAACTGAAAAGGCAAAAAGGGGGGAAAAAAAGATTTTTAGGAAAGAATGAAGTACAATAGTAGGAGTAATAAACCAAGGCACCAGGAAAATCTCTGCCACGAGGCCACAAACGGTTTTCTATTTCTGTCCTTGTCAAGCGCATCGTGGGATGAGGACCATGCACAAATACTTCCGCTCTGACAAGAGATACTTTGTGCTTTGAGTCCTTCATTAGTTCTGTTATATCAGGTGAGTTCATGTTCCTCTGGGCAGTTTTATTAGCACCCGAAATCCTCAAAACCCTTAAGCCAAGTCACCATCACGCTGATCGTTATTAGCATTGCTCAAAGTCCATGTTCTGAAAACTCATATTAAAAATGCCCTGATCATTTCCAACTAAAGAGGTTTTAGCCCAAGGAACTTGGCACATCTGTTTTAGAAATCAGTCATCTATGAAAGGCTTTTCTCTTCTGTATAATCTGTAGGCAGAGAGCAATAACCCAGCAGGCTTTCCTTTATCTTTGGAAAAGGGAGTCAAAATTCCATTTATAAAGCAATCCTTAAAATAACTTGAAGAACATCTGGTTCTAGTGAGTGGTCCAGGTCAAGATGGCAGTCACCAATTAGTTAACCATAGGAAACAGATGGATTTTTAAAATCCATTTGTTAAGAATTATTTGTGCTAGGTGTTCCTGCCTCCGGGTTGATGATCATCCCACCCAGAATGTGACAATGGCAGGTAAGAAGTCAATGTGAACAGTACAAGAGCAGGTGACCATGGTGGAGGAAGTGTACGTGAGCTGGCCCTCTGAGGGTGAGAACGACTGGACAGCAGGAGGAAGAACGGAGAAAATTAAAGGGGTGACCACATAAAGCAGAGTTTGGAGCACACTTGGTTCACCCAGCTGACTGTCTACCAGGTGCCAACGTGGGCAGTTCCAGAGCCAAGGGGACATAGGTAGATTATCCATGACAGCAATAAAGCTTAAGGTCATATAATTTTATAAAATTTGCAAAAGCTAGTTTGACTTCAATTGGTTTACTCCTGTCCCTCCCCAATCTAATTTACCCTTCGAGATCTTTTCCCTTAGAGTTAGAAGCCACTAGAGTGGTCTTGGGCACTTAGGGAATGCAGCTTTGGGAAGCTGAGTTAGGGAAACATTGAGTTTAGTGGAATGTATTTATGTGGAATGTGGTCACTTCCAAGTGTAATTAAGTTATTGCTGGCCATGCTCACTTCCAGGAACATTCCTAACATCATCAATTCAAAAAGTACCGAAAGTTAGTCAATAAACAAAGCAAAACAACAAAAAAAAGTGAAATGCCCTGAAAGCTTACAGTTCTATAGGAAAGAAACTTGATTGGTGTTTTCCCAAACTTGACAAAAATACTAACAATTTACATGAAATTACCAATAACAAGTTGTGAAGCTGAATAAAACTATTCTTAATCACAAATTATAGAAAAAAGTTTTAATCAACTATGATAGAGATCATTCTACTTGTTCTACAAATATTACAAAATCATTATCATAAGAAAAAGAGATTAAAGACTTTGAAACAAAAAATGTATACATAAAGAAGAAAGATTTGTTAGTTGATTCACTGATTACAACAATGAGCAGTTTCCCAAAGTTTGTGGTATTTGTCAGCTTTTAAAATTTGTAAGTTGTTAGGATTTCTCCTCTCATTCTAAATAAATATTTGTATGCCTAATTTTATATTCTTTTTCTTAAAGTGGCCCCCCCTCCCAAGACTAAAAGAATAACACATGAAGCACATAATCAAAACGCACATGCAGGGGAATGAGAGTCCAAGGAGGGATCCCGTAAGTGGGCCCGAGCTGTTGGGAAAGCAGATCACATGGGGAGAGAAGAGTATGTGGACATGTGTCCCCCGGAGTGACAGAGCTCGTGTGGAATGGCAGGTGGAAGAAGTTAAGGCTGCCCACAGCAAACAGACCCTGGGCCATCTAATGGCCCAAGTAGGTGGTTCGGTTCTGTTTTACCCATCCCAAGACACTCTTCTTTTGTTCTCAAGTAACTGAGACCCTTTGAGTTCTGCAACTTCTGTCTATGTTTTCATATCTTGCCATGTTCTTTAGGCCATGTTTGCACTTGCCAAAAAGTTAAAAATAAAGGTGATCACTTTCTATACTGGTAGCAGCCATGCAATCAATATATACTGTTCTAACATTTGCTCCATCACTAACACTCATGAAGTGAGATCCTTTTTCCTTGACCTGTCCTCATGGAAGATGTCCATCACAGATCTTTTATGCATCCTCAAAGGACATCCTGCCCAGTTTCTGCCGAGGCCCTTCTGAGGAGGGGAGTAAGGACTGGCCCCTTTGCCTGCCCTCCAGAGTCACAACCTAACTTTCTCATGAACATATCGGCTGACATATCTTTGTCCCATAGCATGCACAAAAAAGAAATTAAACAAGGAGATAATGCATGATTATATACTGGCAAGCATTTCCTTTGTTACAAGGACCTTTGATAGTGCCTCTGAAAATGAACATTTATTGTGTATCTATGTTCTGCTACATATTATGTAAACATCATATTTTTTCTCATGCCAACCTTTTGCAATAGGTATCATTATCCCTGAGAGGTTAATGAACTTGCCTGAAATCACACAGCCAGCCAGAGGTAATTGGATTTGCCTGACCTGAAAGCCATGCTCATGTTAGCACATCCATTGTCTTTCCTCTGGACCCCTCCTTCCCTCTCCTCCCCTACTTTGGTTTCTCTCCCTACAAGGGGTTAAACATAAAAGAGTGTCACTTTGGGTACTGTTCCCTAAAAGGCAGGGGTATCGAATAGTTCCTTTTCTTTCTCATTGGCCCACCCTTAGTAAAGCCAAGTCTTTGAGTTGATCAGTTGAAAGTATGGAGGGAGACAATTTCAAATCAGCATTTTTCCAAGAACAAGATCACCTTTTCAAGGCTCACCCAACATTCAGTGTTGACAAGCTACCCTTTAAAAGCAGCAGGAATGGCAGGGTTGAGAGATTCTAAACCAGGAAGCACAAAGGCTCCTATTGAAAAGGAAGAACAGAATCCCCTGCCTCCTGCAGCAGACGCCATTCACTCCAGGGACTGGATGTCAGAACAAGCCAAAGCAGATTTCATTCATCCTTGTCCAAGCCCCGGGGAGCAGGGGCACTTTGTTTCAGGCAGAACATTCAAAGTCTTCGCCATTTGCCTCCTCGGCCATCTCCCTCCAGCCAGGTGGCCAGCTGATTCCGATTGATCCCAACAATGCTGCCGCTTCTCTCTGAATTTCACAAGCATGTGAGAAGTCTCAGGTGTGGGTTTTCCCCCTAGTGCTTCTAATAAACCAGGTCCTCACACTTGAAATAAAGCCTGCATCAAGAGACTCTCCCTGGCTTGCCATGCAGCCTCTCGGTGGGCGATGCCACTCTTTGGGGTCTTTCAGAACTTCAAAATCTAAAATCAGACGCTTGGAATGACAGCTCATGACATGACCCCAGAGGAAATTTGCTTCCCTTTCTTGTGTGGGATGTTTGCCACTTTAGAATTCTCAGAGGGACACTTTCCTGGCAAAAGGCATCTTTGGGGGGAATAAGTACTGAGGAAGACGGGGCCAAGAGATTTCATTATCGCTGGCAAGGAGTGCGGGTGGGGGTCCTGCCGGGGAGCCCCCTGCTGTCTGGGTGCCACACTTCTAGAGATTTAACAGCCAGCGCAGGCCTGTTGTGAAGAGAAGCCAGGATGATCAAGGGTAGGCAGCCTGTGCAGTGTTAGAAAAGGTTTGACATGATACAGCTTCCTCAGCCTGAAAAGATCAGGACTCAGAAATAATCCAATCCAGTCTCTGAAGATAATGATGCAGGGGAGTGAGAAGTGGAACTGGGCCTTGTTCAGCTAACCCTACACGTGGGGACGAGGGAGCAGCCTCCAAATTGGAAGAAAGCCATTTGGGAAAAATTGAAAGGAAATACAACTTTACACAGCAGGTAGGAAATGTATGGGACTTACTAGCCCTTGAGGTGGTACAGGCCATTTATAAATAGAATCAAAGCATGTTTAGAAGAATTTATGGAATAAGAGATATATTGTGGATCGTGGAAGGGAAGCCGGGACATTTGACTAGGATCTGCCGTGATCTTTTGTAGTTGACCTAACAGATGTGCTATTACCAAACTTTTGGTTCCATAGCACACAGGATGAATGGTGTTCACAAATACAACACGCATTCCCGTGTGTCTCTCCAAAGTTTGGCCTCTGCATAGACAAAACATGAGCTGTACCTCCACTGATATATCACCTAATGGAGCAAGAGTATTTGGAATGCATGTGAATCGGAGTAACATAGTATAGCTATAATCTGAAATGTTTTAGAGCAGAGATTATTTTCAAATTTCACTTCAAGTACTCTGTGGGCTTCTGTCCTGCATATATATTCTGCCAAGTTCACGCAGCCATGGCTGTGAAGCACGTTAGGGTCTCAATGATGGGACTTCAAGAATAGGAGCATTCACTGGGTCCAGAGTGAGACTGGAATGCTCTGGGAGGGAAGGGATCGTGGCCACAGTTTTCGTTATTGTTAGACTGACATATAGTACAGTGCCTGACAATAATAGGTGCTCAAGATATTTATTTAACTAATTAACTGATTATCCAGCAATAATGATTTCCCTCACTTGCCAGCCCCACCCAACCTAAGGGAAGTGCAAGCAGTGCCAATTATGATGTCCAAGAGGACCTGGAAAACGTAGGGTGTGATTTAAGCTGAACTCAGTCTCACATAAGCAGAGTCACGTGTCTGCTAGCAAGTCTTGCTCCAAACAGGTCCTTCCAAATGGGCACAGAACCACATGCAGTGGCCAGGACTTTAAGAGCAGAATCCTGACCTCCGTGAAGGGGCTGAAAGGAACGAGGCAGGGACTTGGGGGCCAACCAAGTCAACAGACCACTGATTTAATCTCTGGATGTGATAATGAATTGAAAAACCAACCAAAACTAAAAATTGTTTTTAACTGGGAAGATTCCTGTGTATCTGGATATGGAGCCCCCAAAGGGATAAGGCTGTGTTGACGGCCTCCCCAAGGAATATCAGACATCAGTTAGTTCTGCAGATGATTCCAGACTGACTCAACCGTCCCAAAAGGGCTTCTGAGACACTGCAAGGCATAGATCTCTGCACTTTATGACCATGGGCAAGTCTCCTAAGCTATCTTAGCCTCAGTCTTCTAATCTGTAAAATGAAGATTGTAAATAGTACTTCTCAGTGTTATTCTAAATATTATGTATCTGTAATGACTCTAGCATAATCCCTCACAAATCCTAGGAACTTAATAAATGATGGCTATTATTATTTAATGCTTGCCAACTAAGTTAGACTAGGACATAGGGGTGAAACCACACCCCGGCAGCCATGAAATCAGCTCCTTAGAAGTTGACTGGTGTAATTGCTGACATCTCTGTTAACTACCTTGTCATTTGAGAGCACCCATGCCAAAAACACAATTTAGAACTTGAGTGAGGGGGTAGCTGGGTCCTTCTAGAACACTGAAAATTTAACAAGTTGTTATAGCTTGAATTGTGTCCTCCTAAAATTCATGGGTTGAAGTCCTACCTCCCAATACCTGAGAATGTGACCTTGTTTGGGAATAGGGCCATGGAAAATGTAACCAGGAAAGGCAATCTTGGTTATAGGGTGCCAGAGAACTTGGTTGAATTGTGTCCCTACTGTTTGTGGAAAATAGAACTTGTAAGCAAAGAACTTGGATATTTAACTGGGAAGATTTATAAGCAAAGTGTTGAAGGTGTGGCCTGGTTTCTCTTTGCTGTTTATAATAAAATGTGAGAGAAGAAAGATAAATTGAAGAAGCAACTGCTAAGCAAAAAGATATCAGAACTTGACCATGTGGAAAAGTCTCAGCCTATATATACATCAAAAAATGAAAAAGTGTGCTCTGGAGAGAACACCAAGGGTGTGGCTAGACAACTGTTTGCTATAGAGATACGGTGCATGACTTATGGGTCCAACCAACCATCTCAGCAAAAGTGCTGCCGACTTGGCTGGGAGAGTACACACAGGGCAAAATGAAGGAAGGATGCTAGACTTCCGGGATCCTACAGGCGGAAAAGGGGCTTATACAGCTGTTTGGCTGCAAACGTGTTATCTTTCAAGAAAAGAGGAGGAGGACCCCAAGGGTGGAGCCACCTTCTTGGTTCCAGAGGAGAAGCCACCTCCTCCATTCCAGATGGCAGAGCCACTCCCCAGGGTTGAGGGGGTGAGGTTGCTGCCCAGTGACCCTAGAGAATGGAGCATCCGGCCAAAGACAATTATTCTCAGGCCTTAAGATCTACTGGAATTTACCCTCCTAGCTTTCAGACTCACTTAGGACCCAGGACCCTTTTTTCCTTCTGATTTCTCCCTTTTGGAATACTTACCCTGCACCTTTTCCAGCTTTGTATTTTGGAAGCAGATAACTTGTCTGGTTTCACAGGTTCACAAAGAAAAATTTTGCCCCAGGGTAAACCATACTCTGGGTATCACCCACACCTAATTAAGATGATATTTGGGTGATATTTTAAACTTAGAGTTGATGCTGGAATGGGTCAAGACATTGGGGGACATTGGAATGGAGTGACAGCATTTTAGATGTGAAAAGGGTGTGGCTTTTAGGAGGACAGAGGGCAGACTGTTATGGGTTAAATTGTGTCCCTCCCCAAATTTATGTATTCAAGTACTAACTCTCTGTACCTCAGAATGTGACCTGATTTGGAAATAGGATCATTACAGATGCAATTGGTTAAGACAAGGTCATACGGAGTAGCGTGGGCCCCTAATCCAATACGACTGGCATCCTTGTAAAAAGAGGAAATTTGGATATAGACATGCACACAAGAAAAATGACATGGGGAGACTGGATTTATGCTGCTATAAGGCAAGGTACTACCCAAAGCTGGGAGGGAGGCCTGGAACAAATCTATCCCTAGAAACTTCAGAGTGAACATGGCCCTGCAAACCTCTACATCTTAGACTTCTGGCCTCTGAACCTGGGAGACAAAACATTTCTATTGTTTAAGCCACTTAGTTTTTGATACTTTGTTAACAGCAGCCCTAGCAAACAAATACATGGGTGCATATGAAACAGCTCAGCACAAATAATTAAAAATAAACCTTATAGATGAAATCATCTTAGGAAGTTCCCATTAGAAAGAAAATAAAACTCCTCACTTCACAGCACTTGAATGCTGTCCACATAGAATGGTTCTGTCTTTCTGAAACCCTTAGTGACTTATTGAAGACTGACTGATTACATTGCATAGCAGGTTAAGATGAGAAATAACCAATTTTGAAAAACTCCAAACCAGCATACAAAGTGATCCACAACTTCATACCAAATTCTGTGAACTAATGAGCAAAGAAACTATGGAAAACCTGAGAGCTTTTGTATTAAGTAGGCATGGCAAAGGGGGATTATATATAGATGATACAGACACAAGCATAGACATAGGTGCACACATATACATGCACACACACGCACACACACGGTCATCCCTCGGCATACTCGGGGGATTTGTTCTAGGATACCCCCATGGATACCAAAATGCAAAAATGCTCAAGGCTCTGATATCAAATGGAGTAATATTTGCATATAACCTACGCATACCCTTCCGTACACTTTAAATCATCTCTAGATTACTTCTAAATCTAATAGAATAGTTAAAATAGTTGTTACACTGTATTGTTTTTTTATTTTTGTTGTATTATTATTTTTTATTATTTTTTCCCAAATATTTTTGATCTGCGCTTGGTAGAATGTGCAGATGAGGAACCCACAAATATGGAGAGCTGACTGTATGTCTGTGCACACACATATATACACACTCGTTTAGTATCTTAGAGCTATGCTGTCTTCTCAGTGTTAAAGAAGTTTATCTGCCTATACAGCCACGAGTGTTCTCTCTGCAGCCTGAGTCCTGTCTATCTCCTGGCAGGGCGGAGGGGTGTGTTCTAAAGCTGAGCCGGCCAGCAGGGATTCCTCCCAGAAGCACCGTTACCAAAGGGCCCATCCCTTCCTGTTGGCTCTGGCGGCCCACAGACACCTAGAACACGCAGCCTTTACCATTCAGACCCAGAGAAACAAGGGCCCAGGAAACGGGCTGCACTTTAGATCAAATGATTTTGAAGGGAGAGAAAGGAGAGCAGGAGCTACTAAGAGAGAGGAACTGATCCTTTCCTCACAAATGAAGTCTAGATTATTCATTCTCGCCCTTTTTTTTTAAAGGACAATTAATAGGAATTTCTGGAACTCAGAATGTCGAAATCATTAGTGGCTGATCACTTGAAGCAAGAATGTAGCTGCTATGATTAACGGCTGAATTTTAAATATTTCAGTCGGATCGAGGAAATCTCCGGCACTACCACGCGCTCCATCGTTTGTCATACGCGCCTCCCCAGGAGGCTACCGAGAAGGTGATGGCATCTCAACAGGTTCTTTCCTCACTAAAATATTGTGTAATTCCAAAAGAAAAAATCCTAACTCAAAATCAGATGCACTCATTTATCAGAGAGCATGAGGTAGGAGAGTGGAGTAGAAAGAGTATTTATGAACCTGGAAGGAAAAAATGAATCTTGGCCTCTGCTTTGCCATTGTGTGTAATATTAGGTGGATCGTTCCAATTCTCTGAATCTTGATTTTCTCATCTGCAAAACAGAAGTGGAAATGACAGAGTCTTCCTTTCTTGATATATAGAAAGTTTATGCAAATTATTAAGTGCTATCCAAATGGAAGGCATTGGTACCTGCTATGTGCAGGACACTTGGACACCAATGAGACAGGACAGGGGGGTGGGTATTACTGTTTAAGGATAAATAAGACCTGATTCTGCCCTCAGGGAACAGGCTAGTGGACACAAAAGTCATTTTATAAGTAACCCTAATTTCTGGTAGCAAAGGGAAGTACCATAGAGGTGGGCTCACTTCAGGCTTGCAGAATGGAGAAGGGATCAACGAAGGTCTCAAGAAAGAAACGATATTTGTGATAAAGGGAAATGACACTTCGAGGTCTTGGTTTCTGAATTTTGCTGAGTTTGGGGAGTCAGAAGGGAAACCAAAGCCACTGAGGGAAAGTGAAACCTTCCAATTCCCTGGTGAGGCAGGAACCCAGTGTTCTTGTGAAGCCGCCCGAAAGCATGGCAAAAATAGAACAGGTCAAGCGCATCTCTGTATCAAACCATTTCCATCTCTCCAGCGTTACTAAAAATGAAAGTCAGGGCGACCATCTGGATGGGATGATATGCCCTCGTTCTTGTCTATTGGGTGCTTTAAAGCCCCCCAAATCCTCTGACACCTGAGATGAAGAAAATGAGACTGGCATGGCAGGCAACTCTTTTTTAATTTGCCTAAAAAGAGAACGGTCAGATATAAAGAAATGGTTAAGTACTTGGAAGCAGCGGGGGGGGGGGGGGAGTGCCTGGCCCTTCTCCCTCGGAGCATGCTGGGAGTCAGGAAAACGCTCCAGCCCAGTCCATCCTCTCCTCTTGCCAGGTTAATCTCCTTAAAACGCAGTTCTGATCACATCACCATGATGCTCAACAACTTAGGCATGACTCCCTGGTGCCTACAAAATTAAGCTCCCATTTTTCAAATTAAAATCTGCTACAACAGGTCCTAACCAGTCTTTGCAACATTGCCTTCTTTATCTTCATTACCTTCTTCCTTTTGTTCCAGCCTAAATAGACAACATGGCCTGCCCTGAATCTGCTCTGGGCTTTCCTGTCCCCGTCATGCTCAGGCTCTTGTTCCCTGGACCCTGAGACCTCTCTGGTTCATATCTACCTTTTGCAATCATAACCATTGTACAAGGTCCAATTCAAATGTCATCCCAGTCCCATGAAACAATCATTTCACTGAGCACCTTCCATGAGCTCCTTCGATTTGTTCACTGAGATGAAAAGATGAGTAGGACCTCTCCTGCCTTCCAGCTGTCTCCTAAGAAGAAGAAAGACAGACACATAAACTTTGCACTGGTATATATGGTGCATTGTGCAGACACAGGTAGACTTCTAAAAATTAATTCTGCTATTGAAAAGGATCTTGGGGAGGCTCAGAGGAGGTGGAGTTTCAGCAGAGGCTGTAAGGAGGAGCAGTGGATTCCCAAGTAAAAATGAGAGGATGATGAACACCAAGGCACAGAGGCAAGTGCAAAACATGATCAAAAGCAAAGACAAGGCTCCAGGTTGTCGGAGCCCAGAGTGTGTGGTGTCTGGAATGGGACATGAGAAGGGGAAGGAATTCTAGGCCCGAGTGTGGTGGGTTTTCCAGAGCAGGAGTTCAGGCCTTAACCCATAGGTATGGGGGGCTTTGAAGGGTGATTTTAAGAGTAATGTCTGATATTATATGGTTGATGTTACCTGATAACTCTGGTAGTGGAATGGAGGGCAGAGTGAAGGCAAAGACAATAGTTAGGAAGCTATTGTTACAGTCCACACAAGACATGTTGAGGGCTTGTAGCACAGTAGAGGCAGCGTAAATAAAAAGGGGGATATGTATATAAGGACTCTCATCCATTAGGACTTTCCTACTCTGCCTCTCCTGGAGCAGATATTATTTCTCCCTGCTGTTTCATTTAAACCGCAATTTTATGTGCTAATACACATAAAAATACATATATTTTATGTGTTAGTATTTTTTTATTTCAGCATATTAGGGGGTACAAATGTTTAGGTTACGTATATTACCTTTGTCCCACCTGAGTCAGAGCTTCAAGTGTGTCCATCCCCCAGACGGTGTGCACCGCACCCATTAGGTGTGAATAAACCCATCCCCTCCTGCCCCCTCCCACCTGCCCGACACCCGATGAATGTTATTACTATATGTGCACACAGGTGTTGATCAGTTAATATCAATTTGATGGTGAATACGTGTGGTGCTTGTTTTCCATGAAGTTCTACTCAGCCACAAAAAAAACAATGTATTAGCATTCTTGACTCATATAAGTTAGTTTTATGTTTTATTCTCCCAACATGAAACCAAACGTTCCTGAGTCTGAATTATAGTAGGTGCTCAAGAAATGCATGAAGAAGGAATATGCATAAAATTTTCTTAGTCAGAATGGTTGTCAGAATCCCACTCAATGTAACCTGAGAAAAAGGGGAGGGTTATTATTAGGATACAAGGATAGCTCATGGAAGCTGGGGGTAGGAAGTACAAGGCCCTGAGAAGGACATGATACTTAGGAGTTTGGGGACAATCATGACACAACTCCCAGGCTCTGGATCTCTCAGTTCAAATTTTCAAAACAGAAGATAGGACCATCTACCCCAGGTGCCACCAACTCTGGCCAGGAAGCAGTGGGTGTCACATGACAAAAACAAGGCCATAGAGTTCACCCTTCTGCTAGGGTTAATTGTTTCTCACCTGTGTAAGACATCTTTGTTAGAGATAATAATTTTCAAAATATTGCACGAACATTGGTCTCAACAACTCACAAACCTCAAATCCTGTGAAATAAAAATGGGGTCTTTTTTTTAAACCTCCCTTTTCTAAGCAAGTAAAGAGGCTCAGAGAAGTTAAGTGATTTGCTCAATATCACACAGGAAGTCATTGTTAGAGCAAAATACCAAAATCCAGGACTATGTTTTCCTCAAAGCCAAGACTGTTTTGAACAGACGATGTGATGTTTCAAAACATTCCTTCCCTTCATTCACTGACAAATATTTGCTAAGCATTTATATGGGCTAACTCCTGTGCTTGGGACTAGAGAGGAACATTCTTAAAAGTCAATCATTTCACCCATGCTGATCACTGAAGAGACAAGGTGATAGATTTCAGTTTACCACTTAAAAAATGTGGCAAAAGGGAAAATGGTTTATTAAAGTACTGAAACTTCTCCCCAAAGTTTCTATAATTAGTGCAGGTACTTAGTGATGTTCTAAAGTTATTTTATTCGGCAATAATATTTAAGATTAATATATTCCTCTGGTATCTATAGTAACCGGTCTTTCGGCATAGTATTAAGATTGGGGATTTATTTATATTTAGGCTTCACCCAAGAGGAAGATTTTTGTATAATTTATTGTTACATTTAGAGAGCATAAAACCTTTAGGCCACAATGTGTAGTTAATATTCAGAATTAAGTCAGTTTATTATGCATCAACTGGTAGGTCAAATTCAGCTTTGTGTGCTATAATTTATAATACAGGTTTTTGCCTGGAGCAACATGGAAGCCCTGAAGCAGTGCTGTGAATTATTACAACTAAATCGGGCACTACCTGCCAAAATATACACCATTGCTTGTATTTCTATTGCATGAAAACTATAAACATGATTTCCAAGAGCTCTGTGCTGCAAGGACATCTAAATAAAATATCAGTTTCATGACCGGTGTCAGCATTTAGAAACTTATTTCCTTTACTTGCAGCTGCTGCAGGTCTGGGTTTCTGTGGCAATTCACTTCTTAGCCATTTGCAAAATGGCAGTGTATAGGTTTTATGACTACACCGTGTAAGCATATTTCTCTCTTTTAATGGGTGCACAAAGTACACTGCAGTATGAGCATTATTAAAACTGTATTTGGAAAGCAACCTTAAATATGGCATTTAATAAGCCAAGATATTTTAATAAAAGATTCAGTGCATACTTAAACTATATTATGGATTTCTTTCATTGAATACCATTTGTGTTTTTGATCACTGTTTGTCCAGCTCCTTGGGTGAGATTTCAAAACTAAAACATGGACAAGCTCTTTGTGGACAGTGGTTTTCAGTTGCCTTAATTCTAGGGGATATTTTATGTTCTGCACAAAGTCTAGCAAATGCAGTCACCTCTTGATTATGTATTAAGTGAATTTTCTATTTTTACATATCTGTGAAAATTATAGAAAACAATTTTAATCTAAACATCCCCAAGTAGGAGAAGGTTAAGTAAATTCTGGGCCGTGGCCATTTACATGATGTTTACAAAGAGCATATAACTAAATTTTTTAAATTGCTGAATTCTGACCTAGCCTTTCCCAGTGAAGGTCAAAGTCCAAAATTAATGTGAGAAAAACAAACGTAGGAAGCTCACCTAATGTAAAATTACATCACACATTCCAGGCACTTGGTAGATGAAACAGGTTTCAGTAATCCCTATCTGTCTCTTCTCTCTGAAAAGGGTGCCAGGAGTTCATGCAATTGGCATCGGTGAAAAAAAATTAGCCAAGGAAGAAAAGACAACAAGAAACATATTTTGCCCTGACAAAAAATAGATATTTCTAATAGTCATAATTGTCCAAAAAGTCTTTATAGGGAACAGCAAGGGCAAAGACCTTGGGGTGGAAATGAGCTTGGCACATACAGGGAACAGCAAGATTTATGTCTGTAAGAAGAATCCTGACCCAAGCTTTTGGTAAACTAGCAATTTTAGTTTGGGCTACTAAACTTTTAGTAACCTGATATAGTCTGGATGTTTGTTCCCTCCAAAGCTCATGCTGAAATTTGATCTTCAGTGTTGGAGGTGGGCCCAGGGGGTGGCGTTTGGGTCATGGGAGCAGATCCCTAATGAATGGATTGGTGCCCTCCCCATGATAATGAGTGAGTTCCTGTTTTTTTTATTGTTGTTGTTTGTTTATTTGTTTGTTCCCACTAGAACTAGTTGTTTAGAAAAAAGCCTGGGCACCTCCTCCCCTCTCTCTTGCTCCCTCTCTTGCCATGGGACACGCCTACCCCCACTTCACCTTTTGCCTTGATTGGAAGTTCCCTGAAGCCCTGACCAGAAGCCAGTGCTGGCACGAGGCTTCCCATATAGCCTACAGAACTGTGAGCCAAATAAACCTCTTTTCTTTAAACACTACTGAGCCTCAGGTGTTCCTTTATATCATCACGAAATGGACTCACACAGTAACCCTTAGTAATTTAATTTGTAAGGTTCTAATAAGTAAACCTTAGTCCTATACAAAAACAAAAAGAAAAAGAAGAGAAAATAAAATCTTTCTTATGAACACACCATTTGCCCATAAGAATCAAAGACAAGGAATGGAACTTCAAATCAAATCAGGAAGTTGGCCACCAATCAAGCTTTAAGAACTACTAGACAAAACCAGGATCTCTCACTCTTGTTCTCAGTTAGTGCAGCAGAAGTTGCTCAAGCTGGGATCCTATGTCATCAGTGCTGCCGTACCTAAGACATCTGGGGATGTCCAGGAAGACGCAATCTGTGATGTCAGCATCAGCTGTCTCATGTGACATAGCAGGCAGAAAGCAGAGAGGCAGAGATAGCTGTCCAAGCAACTGTGGTTCCCTGGGTGGCTAGATGGGATGACATTTAGGGTCTTTCCAACACTGGGATTCTATACAATTATGCTTCCTGACTACAAGCACATGGATGTACCATTTACTCATCAAACATGTAATAAGGATGTTTTCCACAGTGGCACATGGCTTCCAAAATGGCAGTAAGCTCCTTCAAAGCAGTGATTGTAGTTAATATGTGTTTTATATCATTTTGGCTTGAATATGAAGCACACAGGTGTGGAAGAGACCACCCCTGCTAGCCACAGGGGCCCCTCCTTCCCCTAGAGGTGTAGTTATCTCCTGTCACCTGCAATGGAGGCTTTAAGTATGTCTTGGAAGAAGAAATTTGGCGCATGCCATACACATATTTGCTTGCCTGACTAAAGAAAACAGGTGTGTGGCCACCTCATGTTTAAGAGAAGTCACTGCTCAATGGGCCATGTGACCAGACGAGCTGGAGCAGGTGTGCAGCCTGGCAGGCAGACCCCAAACAAGCTTCTGGAAAGATATTGGACAATGACACAGTGTGATAACTGGCTGTTCTTTTGTGCTTGCCTCACAAACCCACGAGGTTGAGAATGTGCCAAAACCCTTGCTACTCCAATAACAGAGAGAACCACAGGCAACAGCCAGTAGGTTTGGGATTGAAGGCAGAGGAGTTTTTGGGCAAGTAATCACCCACTCGAGAGTCTCCATGCTTCAGGAAGCCCCTAAATTCAATGAGGTTCTATCATTCTATCCTTCACATATTCAACAAATATTTATTGATCACCTGCTAGTTTCAGTATTTTAAAACAGCTTTAAAAATTGTATGTTTGCCACCTATCAGGTCTCTCACATTTACTAAAACATTGCCATGTTCCTTTGGTTTAGCCTGGGATTACCGTACATCCTGAACCCCAAGCAGCAAGTTCATTCCCAGTTTAAGAATTTTTAACTCAGATGGAATTATTTTATGGTAACTAAGCAACAAGAAATATCATAATATGATCAATTTTATTGATAATAATTAGTTTTTATAAATGAGAAGCTCTAATTAGGACTTATTCTTTTAAATGGGAGAAAGGGAACAAACCACTGATGCATGCAATCCAAGTGGATGATTCTTAAATGTATTATGCTAAGTGAAAGAAGCCAGACACAAAAGATCACATACTATATAATTCCATTTACATGACAGTCTTGGAAAAATAGAATTAAAGGCATAGAGAACAGATCAGTGGTTGCCAAGAGCTAGGGCCAAGAGGAGGGTTGACTACGAAGGGGGACTTGGGGGAGTAGTTTGGAGTGAGGGAACAATTCTGTGTCATGATTAAGCTGATGGTTATATGACTGCATAGTTTGTCACATCTCTTAAAGCTATACTCCTAAAAAGGTGAATTTTTCTGTATTGAAATAAATGAAAAGGAAATTATTTTGAAATAATTAAAGAATTGTATTATGGGGCATGCAAAAAGAAGTTGGGGATAA
Organism: Lemur catta; assembly: GCF_020740605.2. Taxonomy (NCBI): domain Eukaryota; kingdom Metazoa; phylum Chordata; class Mammalia; order Primates; family Lemuridae; genus Lemur; species Lemur catta. The sequence continues at coordinate 92,502,090 of NC_059128.1, forward strand.
GGGATGAATTATTATTGCAATACAATGTGATAGACAAAACCTTTCTATTTTATTTTATTTTTATTTTTATTTTTTTTTTTTTGAGACAGAGTCTCACTCTGTTGCCCGGGCTAGAGTGAGTGCTGTGGCGTCAGCCTAGCTCACAGCAACCTCAAACTCTCGGGCTTAAGCAATCCTACTGCCTCAGCCTCTCGAGTAGCTGGGACTACAGGCATGCACCACCATGCCCAGCTAATTTTTTTTTTCTATATATATTTTTTTTAGTTGGCCAGATAATTTCTTTCTTTTTTTTTAGTAGAGGTGGGGTCTCGCTCTTGCTCAGGCTGGGACAAAACCTTTCTAAATAAAAAAGGTTCACAGTGGTAGAAAGGTCTGGGAACACCAAGACTATAGGGAAGACCTAGAGTTTATATTAAAGATCCTCAGTCAAACAGGACTCATAGTCACAGAGCTTTCTAGAGCATTTTATAACCTCAGATACATCCAGGGAAGAGAAGAGAGGGAAGCTAATTTCCTTTGTCCTTTCTGCATAGGAAGAAAAAGAGTTCCCAGCACAAAAGAAAATGTTTTAATTTACTAGAAAGTAAACTCCACAAGGGCAAGGAATTTGAATTATGTACCGATGCACAGGCAGCATTAGAGATACGAAGGGTACTCAAAAATGTAACAAAGAATGAAAAAAGTTGCAGCTGAACTACTTAGATTTACTCAAATGATCATTTTCCAATTCCAGATACATGAATATGTCAACATCTAACAAAAGAATGTTTGACTACACAGTGGAGTTTGTAATCCACTCTGTATTATTATTTCTCTGTATTATTGTAGGTGACAATAATACAGAGAAACCTCAATCAGTGTGGTGAGCAAGAACTGAAACTAAAATGGCCCATGGGATTCTTGTATCTGATTTAAGGCCTAATAGCTGGGAGGTGGGTTTCTCATGTGTGTAGGAAGGGGAAAGAGACCAGTGGCTTCATATCCTTGAAAGGCTGAAACTGATCCTGCCAGGGCCCACGAAGTGCTATCTCAGCCCTGAAACAGAGCCTAGGAGAGCTTCACCCACTGGTTCAGGAAAGCAGAAAGGAAACTTGGCATCCACCAGGCAAGAGTGAAAACCCATCCATAAGAAGTTGGAACCCCCCGTCTGTGGCATGGAAATATGTGGAGGCTAAATTTATGACTTAGATATTGTATGTTGCAGATAGTATGACCCCCATGCTAGCTGACAAATCAGCATAAACACAGATGGAGACCCAGGGGTCCCTGGCAAAGGCAACCGCCCAGTCACCATAGACCCATGGAACTCCCTCAGAAAGCAAGCCCCTTGGAAGTTGACTTCCTAATCTAAGATTACGCATAATCCAAGGTAAAATGACACCACGGAGAAGAGTCCACTGATGCAAGTATTGGGCCTAGAAATAACCATTTGAAAGAGCCCTTAAAATAATTATGATTGAGATGTTCAAAGCAGAGGCAAATTTATTGTAAAGCTGATGAAGCTAAAATTTCAGGGTCTCCCACTGGCACAGGCCCTTTCCAATACCCTGAGGAGGAACCTAGCAATGTGCTCACATGGCTATGTTTTTATAAAATCTATAAAAGATATTTTAACCTTAATTGGTTAAGACCACTGTCTCTTTCCATTCAGACTTGTTCACCATCACAGACTTCTATTTTCATTTGAAGAAGGCATTGGAATGTCAATGGGTATTTTGGGGAGGTGTTAAAGTTGGGGATATATTTAACTTGGATTTAGTGGGACACAGTTATGTGGTTCATAGTTATTTCCACATAGTGGTATGAAGGTACAGGGTCAGAGGTCACATCCTGATTTAAAGTCATCCCACAGTATCTTGTACCACAAATATGTAGACAAGAAAAAAATTAAAATGTATAGAGCCAGAAGTTTAAATGTAGACAATTTTCTCAATTCTTACAGTTCATATATAGAAGAGATTTGATAGAGTTTTTCTCCCAAATTTGACAATTCAAAAAATGTATGATACTGCCAATACCTATGTATGAAGTTGAAACTAACTTTTTTAAACCACAAATAATGAAAATTAGATTTTGATCAAATATGCTAGAAAAAAGACTGAACTATCTATATTCTCCTTAGAAAATGATATTATAAACTTGTCATGTGAAGAGGACATCAACTATAGAGATGTATCAGACAGTTGTTAAAAGTATATTGGTATTTTTATGGATTTTGTGTGATGTTTGTGGTATTTGTTAGCTTTTTGAATTTATAATTTGTTATGATTTTTTCTTATTCTAAAAAAATATTCACTATTGTGCCTAATTTTGTATTTGTTGTGGTATATATTCTTTTTCTTAAAGAGAGGTGTTCCAAAATGTATAAGCTTCAGATTCCACAAAACTTTAATCTGTCCCTGGTTCAAAAGTTAACAGCAGAAATGGAAATTACATGGCAAAAATAAGGCCATAGGAAGAAGAAAATATTTGAAAAAGAGTCAAATAGGAAATCTAGAAATAAAAATATAGAGTCAGTGGGAAAATAATCCAATAGGGTGAGTTGAACAGAAAATTGGACAGAACCACAGAGCGATTAAGTGAATTATCAGAATAGATATAAGGAAAGTGCTCAGGGTGCAACACAGAGAGAAAATATGAACAAGAGTTAAGATATGTGGAAGATATAATAATAGTGTCCAACATGTAGATTAGAAGTTCCAGAACATGAAAACAGAAAAATGGTAAAGAGTTAATGTTCAAAAAGATAATACTCAATAATTTTCCAGAATTTAAGAGAGAAGTCTCATATTGCAGGAACATAAAACTTCATAAAAGAATAAATTAAAAGAAACTCACCCCTATACACATAGTAATAAAATAGTAGTACATTATAAACCAAGCCATCAGAGACAAAAAGAGAAATTAACAAGAACAATTAGGCTGACTGAAGACTTCCTCGCAGCAACAACAGATGCCAGAAGACAATGGAATATACTATCTAATTCAACCAGCATTCAAGAGTGAGTACAAAACAATGACATTTTCAAAAAAAGACTGAGAGAGTTTATTGTTCATAAATCCCTTTTGAAAAATCTACTAGAAGTATACTTCTAGAAGAAAGCAAGTGAGCCCAAAATGAAGTCTTTAAAAGTAATGGAAAGCAAAGATACCGGCAAACTTGTGGATAAATATACATAAGCACTGACTGCTAATCATAGCAATAATAATGACAAGAGTGGGAAGAAGCCAGCATAGTGGTGTGTGCCTGTAATCCCAGCTACTTGGGAGGCTGAGGCAGGAAAATTGCTTGAGCACATGAGTTCAAGTTTAGCCTCAACAACATAGGGAGACCCCATCTCAAAAATAAATGTGAGGGAAGAAATTAAGGAGGAAGTCAAATACTGGAGAAAAGTAAAATGGATGGTATGAGTAGAGAGACCAAAATTTAAGTTCTTATATTGTTCTATAGGAGAGTGAAGGTAATGAATGTGGGTTAGAGTTAACTACATCAATAATGCATGTTGATATGAAAATCAATAGCCTTTACATATATTATAACCCATTACAGAAAATAATATTTTAAAATACTTATTATAGCAAAAGATTAAATACTTAGGCAAAAACTTGGCAAGAAATGTGCAAAATTTATGTAAACAAAACTTTAAAACACTCTCGGAAGACACAAAAGTAAACTTAAATAAATGGAATGAATTTATTCTTTAGTAGGGTGACTCAACATAATAAAAATCGTCAGTTCTCCATTTGTTAATTTATAAATTTAATGTTAGCTCAATAAAACTCCAACCAGCATTTTTAGGAAGTTAGACAAGTTGATATTAATGTTCATATAGGGGAAAAAACATGGAAATAGCCATGAAAACATTTTTTAAAAACTACAGAAAAAATGAAAATTACAAGGGGGAACTAATTCTGTCAGACAGAGGTTAAAACATAATGCAAAACCTTTTTGTTAATGATTAAAACAGTGTGGTATTAGCCCATGCATAGACAAATATATTGCCTAAATAGTATAGAAAGCCCAGGAATGGATCCAAGTCCACGCGGAATTTTAGTATATGATAAATATGGCATCTAAACTGGGTCAAAGATGGATTTTTTAATATATGGTGCTCAGGAAACTGGATATCCATTTAGAACAACAACAAAAAATTAGATCCATGCCTCACACAATAGATAAAAATAAAGTCCAAATGGATTATGGACCTAAATTTTAAAATGGAACTATACAAAAACTAAAAAAAAATCTGACTTTCTCTTTAACCTCAGAGTAGGGAAATCCACTTTAACTATGACTCAAAATCCAGAGGTAATGAATAGATTGATGCATTTTTCTATAGAATTTGTTCATAAAAGTAAACACTACTAAAATTTTTAATTATTTATGGGAAAATAAAACATAAGCAAAATCAACACAACTGACAAATAAAAAATAATATTTTCAGTAGATATCACAAAGGGCTGCTATCACTAATATACAAAGAACTCTTAACAATTGAGGGACAGAGTACCAAAACCCCAAGAAAAAAATGAGAAAAGGACATGAACAGACAATTTACCAAAAGAAAGAAAGAAATATGACCCTCAAACATTAAAAAGACATTAAATTCACTCGTAATGAGATAAATGTAATTAAGATGACATACCATTTCCCATCTATCAAATTAGTGAAAATTGGAAAGACTACACATTCTATTAACAAAACTGTGGTGAAAAGCAGTCACTCTCAAACACTGCTGTAAGAATGGAAATCACAATCATTTTGAAGTTCATAATATCTAATAAATTACACATGCAATTACCTTTTGATGCAGCAATTCTACATGTAGGAATTTACTCTGAAGATTCACCTTTAGCAACACAAAAAATACACACTCATGAATTTATTCTCTGCAGCATTCTTTGTAATTGCAAAATATTGGTAACAACTGAAATATGTACATTTAGGAGGGTAGTCGAATGAACTCTTACACATACACACAATGAAATTCTATGCAGCTATAAGAAAGAAAGAGGAAGATCTCTATGAACTGACGTGGAACAATTCTTAGTTTTGTCTACTAAGAGAACACAGAAGCAATGACACCACAGTAGCAAAGAGCACACCTAACAAGATCTTGGTTTTAAAATCTGGTCTCCAATAATAGGAACCAGAACTCCTTAGAGAAATGGCAGACTTCAGGGCTGGAACAGGAACAGTACAGGGTGAGCCCAAAACATTTCGAGGTACCAAAAAGCAAAGAACTGTTCAAAAAGGATGGGGGGCATGTCCAAAGAAGCCAACTTCAAAATGCTCCCACTGGCCAAATCTGAGACATTTTCAGCAACAATTGAAATAATGGTAACAATGGATTATGACCCATAGAAAAAACAAGTGAGTACCTAATGATAACAATAAAAAATTAAGTAAATTTAGAAAAGGAACAACTTGTCCTTATAGTATATTTCAATTAACAAATATGAAAGAGATGATGGAAAGAGAAAAAAAATCATCATTTTGCAAACACCATGTTGCAAGCAAGAATCATCCATGGATTCTAAAATTAATGGGTAAGAGTATGATGATGAAAATTAGGATGCTCGCCTGTCTCAAAGTTATCTCCCTACAAGATATTTCTCAAGTCCAAAAATGAAAATGGTAACTGTACAGTGGAAAAACCTGACAAAACATCACCATAACCAAGTGACCAAAGTTAACATCACCAGTAATGAGACAAATTGGTATCAAGTAGTACAAAGAACACAACATCATGTTTGTGGTACTCTTGCCAAAAATGCATAACCTGAATTTAATTATCAGGACACATCAGACTTATCCAAAGCAAAGATTATTCTACAAAACTTATTTGACTAGTACTCTTCAGAATGTCAAGTTCACGAATGATAAGGAAAAGGTAAGGAACTGTTCTAGATTGAAGGAGACTAGGGAGACAAGACAACTGAGTACAATGAGCAATAATGGACAAGGAAAAGGACATTAGGGAGACAACTGGAAAAATGTGAATAAGACCTGTAGATTAGGTAATAGTATTGTATCAATGTTAATTGTTTTGCTCATTTTACAGTGATTATGTGAGACGTTAACATCTGGTGATGAAGAAGAATATGCTGGAATTCTTTGTACTAATTTCATAAGTCTGAAATTATTACAAAATGAAAATTAATAAATAAAAACTATATTTAAAATACTGTATATTAAAATTTCAGGAGTACCACTAAAAATGAAGAACAAGGAAAACAGAGGAAACCAAAGCAGTCTAACAGAAAGCAGGAAAGTGGAGGGAAAAGGAGCAAAGAAAAAGCTTGTTGAACACAAAACCCAAAATAAAGTGGTAGAAATAAGACCAAATATATCAGCAATCACAAAAACTAAGTTCACTAATTAATAAACAGAGACAGCTAGATGAATTTTGGACCCAGAAATATTCTGTTTTTTCAAAAGGCACACGTAAATCAAGGCTGAATGTAGATGTTGAATATAAAGGAATTGACAAGTAAAGTTTGAACAAAAATGGAATTAAAAATATATATCATATACATAAATATGTATTCCATCTATAAATATATACCATATAAATGACATGTATATGCATGGTGTTTCCCCATACATATATATAAAGTGGGGGAAATACTAACAAAATGGGAATATAGAATGTATGGCAAAAAGCATAATTACAGGAGTATATTTCAGGATAATTAAAACTAGCTTTCATGACTGACAAACCTCTAAAATCCCAGTGGGTTAATATAATAAAGATTTATTTCTCCCTTACAAAAGGTCTAATAAAGGTTAGGAGGCCTGCCTCCATATTCTAGCTATGTCATCTGGAACATAAGGTCTCCAAGATCACCATGGAGGGGAGAGACAAATAACGGAGATACTGCAGAGGTGACATTTTGCTTTTCCTCGCAACCCACTCTCCGGCACGAAATACCTAACATTTTAACAAGCTGAATGCCTGACTTTTGCATTCAACCTAGCAGCAAGGGTGTAAAGTACTAACTCTCTCTACCACAAAGATGGAAAGCCATAATGATAAAAGGGATAATCCAAAAAGGAGATATACTAATTATGAATTGTGTGTGCTCAACAGTATATTCTCAGGTAAAGAAAAAAAATGACAAAATATTCACACTAAGTTGACAAATCAACACAGCTGGTTGAAAGTTTTCCCACATATTCATTAGTGGGCAATTGAGCAGACCAAAAACTAGCAAAGGAATAGATTTGAATAGTATTAATATCAATCTTGATCTAATAATGACACATAGTACCCTATGACCCAATAAGTGGAGAAAGTGAATTCTTTTCACACACACATATAAGTTGATCACCTACTAGGTCATAAAGTTTGTTTTAGAAACACAATAGACTCTGTGATAAAGAGCTCACAAAGTAATTGACTGCATAGTAAGTAAAATAAAAATCAAATAGAAAAAGCATAAATTTGGAAAGTAAAAATCACACATCTAGGTAACCAATGAGTTAAAGAAAAAAAATCACAACAGAGGTTATGAAATACTTGGAACTGCAAACAACAAAGGCACTATATCAAATTTATGGGAATCAATGAAGGCAAGGATTATAGAGAAATTTATAGTCTTAAATGCACATATTAAATATTGAAAAAATAAGTATTCATTTCAAAAAGTAAGGGGGAAAAAAGCTTAAACTCAAAGAAAATAAAAAGGAATAAATAAATAAGACAGGAGTAAAAAATAATAGGGGGGGGTGGGGAAGATAGCTGACAAGAGATATCAGCTGCCAGATCGTCTCAGAAAGAAGGAAAAGTTTTAGATGAAAAAGAAAAAAACAAACAATCAATCAAAAATCGGGTGTAATTCTGAGGGAAAAGTGCCAGTACCTACAAGAGATTCCATGGGAAGCAGTTGTGTAGCAGAACAAGAAGTAGCAACATATCAACAGAGATCAACCCCTGAGAGACTTGGAGTCCAGAGAAAAGGACAGGTAGGGCGGTTTGTTTCTCCCTCCTTCACATCTCTGGCAGTCAGCAGATTCCTAAACCGCTGGAGAGGCTTTCTAGCCTCACAAGCCCAAAAGCTGCTGCCACCAGTGAACTGGGAGCTTCCTGAGGACAAAGCACCAGCCTGCCAGCCCTGTTGAGGTGCTTCTCATCCCTACAGACCCAAGCCAAGTTGGCAGGTGCCATATTGCTTCCCCACCCACTGTGCACCTTTGTTCTCCCATGGGGCTTCAGCCCCTCAGTTTACATCTTGCTCATTCCCACACAAATATTTCCCAACTCCAGCCCAGACTGTGAGAGCCACAGGAAACCAGTGGGTCCTGGGGGATTTGCATGACGCCAGAGCCTGAACATTCTGGGCGAGCTGCCTTCCAGAGAGAGGGACAGAGATAACCAGAGTGCTAGCTTTCCTTCATTCAGATTCTTATCCTCTCCTTCCCCTCTACAACCTGCAGCTGCTGAAAGAGACATTTGAGCCTTGAGCCAGGGCTCTCAGGAACTGCTGCTTCCCTACTGTTGGGGCTTCCACAAAGAGTGGGGCTCAAACCTTTCCTCTTAAAGACATGCATCAGACTAAGGGGTTCTCACCCTCCCCTGTGCTTTTTGACCAGCTGCTCCATCACAGCAGGGCACACCCCAAAACAGAGGGATATCAAACCTGTTTGAACACCCCACAGACAATTTGGGACCAGCATGCTTCTCCCTGGCATGGTCAGGAAGTGATCTTTGGGGAGCTGGGGAGAGGCTCACAGACCACTATCCCATACACCCAGGACTTAATCATGTTGTTCAGGGGCATGAAGGGGAGATTTGTGAACTAATCTCCAGAGGCAAGGGAGCCCACATGGGCAGAACTGAGAGTGTGGTGTGGGTTACAGACTCAGCGCACTCTTGGAGCACCCCTCTCCCCACAGGAAAGCTGCACTCTCAGCCCAGGGCAGGATTCTGAACAGGGAAGTTCCCAGCACTCAGCACCATTCTGGGTGAGCTCAGCTAGTTTGAGCTCCTGCCTGTAGGCAGAAGCTGGAGGGAGACTATGGAGTAGGGGAGAAGGGAGAAGAGGGAAACCTGCTTCCAAAAACCAGACTGTGGATCTCAGAGGGCTCCTGCTCCACAAGCAGACTTTCTGGCTGGGTGGGGCCATCTCAGCCCCTCCCTGTTGGCTTTCCCCAGAGAGCTGGAAGCAGACCTTTGACCCCTGCCAAAACAGCTACCTTATCAGCTTTTGTGGAGCCTGAGGGCAGGCTCACCAAACCAGCCCTGCCCAGCCTCACTCCCCCTCCCACCTCTGCTGTGGTGAAGAATAATGACTCAACTGGAAGTTCTGGGGCCACAATCACCACTGGGAGCATTTAAGTGTTTCTTCTGAGGGAATAGAGCTGGTCACAGATCCCAAAACAACATGGCAGCTTGTTCCTTCTGGCAAGCACCACCTACTGACAGGGAGGCCAATTTGCACAGTCCTTTACTACATTTACTGACTCAATTATATAGGGTGTGGTAGAATCTTACCCACAAGTAACACCTACTGTCTCAGAGATTAAACTGGGCATGCCAATACAATTCACACTGTTAAGAAGACCACTGGACTGGGGAAAGAGAAAAGACCTCAAAGCTCTCCATCCTCTCTCATCAAAGAGAGACAGGGAAACTGAACACACACATAGCTCAACACTGCTACAGCCGACAAACAACACACAACTGAGAAAACCACCACACTAGGATACCTATAATCAAGGCATGTATCCAGAACTCACATCACCATCAAATTACCCACAAGCAAAGCCAAAGATTCTTACCCAACATATACTACAGACACTCCCTTATGAGTTGGTGTGGGGGAAGGAAAAAAAGTCCCATCTAAACAAAAGAAAGAGCAAGGTGAAGGGATGGAAAAAAAATATTCCATGCAAATGGAAACCAATAGAAAGCAGGTATGGCCATTCTCATATCAAATTTAATTGGCTTTAAATCAACAATAATTAAGAAAGACAAGGATGGTCATTATATAATGGTAAAGGGAACAATTAAACAAGAAGACATAAAAATCATAAATATTTATGCACCTAACACAGGGGCACCCAGATTCATAAAGCAAACCCTACTAAATCTAACCAAAGAGATAAATAGCAACATTGTAATTACTGAGGACTTCAACATCCCACTGACAGAACTGGACAGATCATCCAAGGAGAAAATAAATCAAAACTGGACTTAAGCAGGACTCTAGAACAAATGGGCCTAACAGGCATTTACAGGACATTTTACTGCCAAACTACTGATATACATTCTTCTCATCAGCACATGAAACATTGTACAAGATTGATCATATCTTAGGCCACAAAATATGTCTCAACAAATTCAAAAAAAATAGAAATCATACCATGTATCTTCTCAGACCACAGTGGAATAAAACTAGAAATCAACTCCAAGAGAAACACTCAATTCCACACAAAGTCATGGAAATTAAACAACCAGCTGCTGAATGATTATTGAGTCAATAATGAAATTAAGATGGAAATCAAAAGATTCCTTGAACTGAATGACAAAGGGGACACAAGCTACCAAAATCTATGGGATTCAGCAAAAACAGCCCTAAGGGGAAAACTCATCACCTTAAATGTCTACATCAAAAAGACAGAAAGATCACAAATTAACTATCTAATGACATGTCTCAAGGAACTAGAAAAGGAAGAGCAAACCAAACTCAAAGCCAGGAGAAGAAAAGATATAATGAAGATCAGAGCAAAACTAAATGAAATGGAAAATAAAAAACAATACAAATGATCAATTAAACAAAAAGTTGGTTCTTTGAAAAGGTAAACAAAATTGATAGACCTCTTCCTAGATTACTCAGGAATAGAAGAGCAAGGATGCGAATAATCTCAATCAGAAATGGAAAAGAACATATTACAACTAATACTACAGAAATACAAAATATCATCTGTGAATACTGTGAAAATCTCTATGCACATAAACACAAAAACACAGAAGAAATGAACAAATTCCTGGAATCACATAACCTCCAAAGAGTCAATCAGGAAGACGTAGAACTCCTGAACACACCAATAATGAGACTGAAGGAAAAATAAAATATCTTCCTACAGAAAAAAAAGCCCTGGACCAGATGGATTCGCAGCCAAATTTTACCAGACCTACAAAGAAGAGCAGGTACCCATACTACAGAAATTATTCCATATAATCAAAAAGAAGGGAATCCTCTCCAACTCATTCTATGAAACCAGTATCACCTTAATACAAAAGCCAGGAGAGGCTACAACATGAAAGGAAAACTAAAAACTAATATCCCTTATGAATATAGATGCAAAAATCCTAATAAAATACTAGCAAACTGAATTCAACAGCACATCAAAAAAAATGATAATCCACCATGACCAAGTGGGTTTCATTCCAGGGATGCAAGGATGGTTCAACATATGTAAATCAATAAATGTGATTAACCACATAATCAGAAGCAAAAACAAAGACCATATGATCCTCTCAATGGATGCAGAAAAAAGACATTCAATAAAATTCAGCACCCTTTCATGATAAAAACCTGCAAGAAACTATGTATAGAAAGAACATATCTCAAGATTATAAAAGCCATATATGACAAACCCACAGCCAACATCATACTGAATGGAGAAAAGTTGAAAGCATCCCCACTAAGAACTGGAACAAGACAAACATGCCCACTTTCACCACTTCTATTCAACATGGTGCTGGAAGTCCTACCCAGAGCAATCAGCAAGTGAAAGAAATAAAGGGAATTCAAATCAGAAAAGAGGAGACCAAACTATTGCTTTTTGCTGATGATATAGTCTTATATCTAGAAAACCCCAAAGACTCCATCAAGAGAGTCCTGGAATTGATAAATAAATTCAGCAAAGTCTCAGGTTACAAAATCACTGTTCACAAATCAGTAGCATTCCTAAACATCAATAACAATCAAGCTGAGAGTCAAATGAAAGACTCAGTACCATTCACAATAGCTACAAAGAAAATAGAATACCTACTAAATACCTAGGAATATACTTAACCAAGGAGGTGAAAGATCTCTACAAAGAGAACTGCGGAAACACTGAGGAATAGAATCACAGATGACACAAACAAATGGAAAAACATATCATGCTCATAGATCAGTAGGATTAACATTGTTAAAATGTCCATACTACCCAAAGTGTTTTACATATTCAGTGCAATCCCCATCAGAATACCAAGGTCATATTTCACAGATCTAGAAAAAAAATAATTTTATGCTTTGCTTGGAACCAGAAAGGATCCTGAATAGCCAAAGCAGTCTTAAGTAAAAAGAACAAAGCTGGAGCCACCACATTACCAGACCTCAAACTATACTACAAGGCAATAGTAACCAAAACAGCATGGTACTTGGACAAAAATAGAGATAGAGCCCAATGGAACAGAACAGAGAACTCAGATATAAAACCATCCACATACAGCCAACTGATCTTTGAGAAAGCACATAACAGTATACACTGGGGAATAGAATCCCTATTCAATAAGTGGTGCTGGGAAAATTGGATAGCCACATGGAGAAGATTGAAACATGATCCATATCTCTCACCACTCACAAAAATTAAATCAAGATGCATAAAATACTTAAATGTGAGGTGTAAAATCACAAGAATTATAGAAGAAAATGTTGGAAAAACTCTTCTAGATATTGGGCTACACAAATAATTTATGAAGAACTCAATGGCAATCACAGCAACAGCAAAATTAAATAAATGGGACTCGATTAATTTAAAAACCTTCTGCACAGCTAAGGAAATAATCAACAGAGCAAATAGACAACCTACAGAATGGGAGAAAATATTTGCAAGCTATATATCTGATAAAGGGCTAGCAACCAGAATCTATAAAGAACTCAAGCAAATCAGCAAGAAGAAAAACAAACAACCCCATTAATAAGTGGACAAAAGACATGAACAGAAATTTTTCAAAAGAAGATAGACAAATAGCCAATAAACATATGAAAAAATGCTCAATGTCACTAATTGTCAGGGAAATGCAAATTAAAGCCACAATGAGATATCAACTTACAGCAGTTAGAATGGCTTTTATTAAAAAGTCCAAAAACAATAGACACTGTTGAGGATGCAGAAAGAAAGGAATGCTTAACGTTGTTGGTGAGACTGCAAATTAGTATAACCTTTATGGAAAACAGTATGAAGATTACTCAAGGAACTAAAAGCAGACATACCATTTGATCCAGCAATCCTACCATATATTTACCCAAAGGAAAAGAAGTCATTTTATCAAAAAGACACCTGCACCCTAATGTTTATTGCCACAAAATTCATAATTGCAAAGATGTGGAATCAACCCACGTGCTCATTAATCTACAAGTAGATTAACACAATGTGATATATGTATCCTGTGGAATACTACTGGGCCATGAAGAAAGATGAATTAAGGCCTTTTGCACAATTTGAATAGAACTGGAGACCATTATTCTAAGTGAAGTATCTGAAGAATGGAAAGACAAGCACTACCTGTACTTGCTATTAAACTAGAACTAACCGATAAGCACACATGTGCACAGACGGAAAAAAAACTCAGTGGAAATCAAGCAGGGGGAGGGGGAAGGAGAGGATGGACGAAAACCTACCTAACAGGTACAATGAACACTATCTGGGTGATGCACACACTTATAACCCTGACTCAAGCATAACAAAATCAACACATGTAACCAAAAACATTTGTATCTCCATAATATTTTGAAATAAAAGAAGAAAAAAACAAAAAAGTAAAATTACAAAGTTAACTTACCAAAAAGAAGAAAATATGGTATGTGTGTGTATATATATGTACATATGTAAAATAAAATACTATTCAGCCATAAAAAAATGACATGCTCTTTGCAGTAACACAGATAGAACTGGAGGCCATCATCCAGTGAAACAACTCAGTGACAGAAAGACAAATATAAAATTACACTTGTATCTCACAAATTTATACAAATCAAAAAAGTCTAACAAACATAATAATAATAATGCAAAAAATATATTAATAATCTACAAAATTAAAATCTGGTAGTTGAATGACAAATAGAAAGGAAAAATCTCATAGATGTGTGTGTACATGCATACACAAACATACACATATATACCTACATGCAAAACTGATCCAAGAAAAAGAGCATTTGAATAAACCATTACCATTAAATGAACTAAATTGCTAGTCAGTAATTGATTTTCCACATGGCAAAAGATAAAATTGAATACCTGGCTAATACTGTACACAAAAATAAACTCCAGATAAATTAAATGCCAATATGTAAAAAAAAAAACTTTGATATTATTATAATGAAATATAAAAATAATATCTTTAGGAACTTAGGATAAAGGCTAATATCTTAAATAAGCCTTCCAGAAAAGCAAAAGTCATAAAGAAACAAATTGATAAACTTGACTACATCAAGATTAAAATTTCTGAATTACAAAAGACAGTATAATATATAAATGACAAACTAGAAGAAGATAATGTACTAGTTATACGGATTTGAATGCTGGCTGCTAATCCCTAAGAAAAAGATGAATACACCACTAGAAAAAATGGTCAAAATATATGGACAAGAAATGCACAAAAGAAGGAAACATAATGTCCCTAATAATTAATTAAATGCAAATTTTAAAGTACAAGATATCATCAGGTAAGTTAAATAATGCCAAATGTTATAAAAAATATGAGAAGACAATAGCTTTTATCCAATCCTGGTAGAAGTATTAATATAAATTGGTACAATCACTTCGGAGAAGAATTTAGCGATTAAAAATGTGCCTATCTTGTAGTTCAACAATTTTTTCCTAGTCAAATATCTTCCAATCTCATCTTATCTCCATCCCTTAAAAAAAAAACCAGCACAAATCTAAATGCTTTTACAAGTGAGACTTCTATAAAATGCTAAAAAAAGAAAGAAAACAAACAAACAAATCTCAAACTAGATAATCTTAATCTCTCACTATATTACCTTCCCAGACTATCCAGTTTGAGGAAATTGGGAACAAAGTGAAAAATTATCCTATTCATTTTATATGATAACCTTGTTGTGAAAGATAGTATAACATTGATACCAAAAATTCTCACATATTTTTATAAGGAGAATAGTATGAAAATGCTCACTACAGTATTATTTGAAATAGCCAATATCTACAAAATGGAAATATCCTTCAATAAGGAAATGGATACGTTATAGAATGCTCATGTTCCTATGAAGTACTACTATACAGCAGTTAAAATGAATGAACAAAAGCTATATGTATTAATATAGATAGATTGCAATAACACAAAAATGAGTAAAAATACCAAGCTGAGACCACTACAGTATATTTGTGTACAACAATAGGTTGCTACATGTTCTATATATACAGAAATATATAGCTACATAGTCACCACGCCACATTCATTTCAGTGAAGAAGAAGGGAGGAGAATGAGATTGGGGAGGAGTTCAGTAAGATTTTAACTTGGCTGGAGAAAAAAAGTGAAAGATTGAAACAAAACCAAGTTCCCTCTGACTCCTTCTTCCCAGGCCGGTGCCCCCAGTCAGGGTCTGCCCCAGGACACCAGTGCAGGACTAGCACTTTCTTTCACCAAATTTGAATCATCTATACATATTGCATCATTGGTCCAGCAGCCAGCATCCCATAGGGCACTGTGATGAAGCCAAAATATTTTAAGTTTCCCACCCTTCTCCCTTCCTAAAGACCAAAAGACCACAGCTGGCTTCCCTGGCTGCTGGCAGCCATCAGATTCTTTTATAATTGCCTGAGACCCTGGCAAACAAACCTCTCCAGTCTTCCCTTTCCTTTCCAGGCTCTGCTTTCATCTTCCAAGACCCGACCTCATACAAAAGTTAGCATGCCCTGCTGTGCTCTGCAGGGCTCCCCTTCCCTCATGGAAAATTCCTTCTGTGCAATATAGCAGAGTCCAGAGTGCAGTCTCTGGAGTCCTATTCTGTTTCCATGACTATGGACAAGGCAGCAGACCTAACCTTTCTGTGCCTCAATTTCAGCCTCCATAAAATGGAAATAAAAATAGGACCTCCTGGAAGTTTCTTGGGAGCTATAAGTAGTAAGAGCTCACCTTTGTTGCATGCTTCCTATGTGTCAGGTACTAGGCTAAATGTTTTACCTGTCTTAACTGACCTAACCCTCTCAACAACCCAATGAGGTAGACATTTTTCTCTCTCCATTTGACAGATGGGAAAATGGAAGCACAGACAGGTGAAGTGTTTTGTCTGAAGTCACACAGTTAGCAAGCAGCTTGACACTGATTGTTGGGTCTTTGACATCTATGCTACACTGCCCCTCTGTATGAGGGGGTAAGGAGGTTCTTATGTAGAACATCATGGAGAGCTTGGGATATACAAAACACTCAAACAGTGTTAGATGTTGTAGCTGAGAGCTATGCCCAGGCTATGCGGCACACAAACACAAGTTTTTCAGAAGTTGCCAGGCCCTGTTCACCAAATGGATCACTGAGCGTGTGACCCGCCCGTGGGGAGCAAATCTGTGAAGGAGACCTGCTTGTGAAAGCAAGTGTAAGGTAGGGTAAGAGAGCTGCCTGTTTTCATCACGGTGGCTCTGCCTCCGCAAACCCATCCTATGAGCCGTCCACCAGTGAGTGTCACAGCCTAGCAATGGGCATCTGCCTCAGCTTGCTTGTTGCACGTGCTTTGCTCTTCTAAGCCTCTTAAAATAGCAAGCTCTTCAATGGCAGGAACTTCTCACGTATCACCTCCTCCCCATCCAGCTTGGCCCCTGTATTTTCACTAAATGAGATGTTTGTTTTGTGTTAAATCAATCAATGACTACATTATTTAAAGATAAATTGTTTCAACCTAAAAGACCGAGCATCCATGGAATGAGTCAAACTTCTGAAACAAGGAGTCAGCTGGGATGCTGCTTTGGTCACTGTGGGACCTAAAGAATGGATCTATAGGAAATTCCTCCCTAAACTAACTAATAAACATGGAATGCTGTGTCAGTTAGAGTATGCTCACGTAAAGGAATAGTATGCAGCCAATAAAAATAACTTATAGGAGTTTTTAATGATATAGAAAAATGCTTAGGATACAATTTTCAGTGGAAAAGTAGGATGTGGAATTGCATATAAAATGCAATCTCAGTGATACAGAAGATAATCACACAATAAAGATTGGAAAAAAATATGGCAAATGTTAACAGTGTTTATCTGAATGGTGAGATCATGAATGATTTGTACCTTTTCTTTAGACTCTTCTGCATTTTTACAATTTTTACAGTAAGCATTTACTATTTTTGTGCCAGAAGGAATGTTAACTTCTTAAAAGTTCTCTTCATAGATGCCCCTACCAAATGCAGCTTGCTACGTAAACCAGCACCTCCTCTGTATCCACCAAATTAAGTGAAAAAGTGGAGTCAAAAAGCTTTGTCCAGGCTTGGACTGGAAGAATTTCATGGAATGGAATGGAAGTGGAAGCAACTGATGAACGCAAGTACCGTCCAAACCTTACCTGATTTTATTTGCTCTGTTATGATAACATATTTTTGAACACTGTTCCCCAACAAAACACACAGACCCACACACAGACACACCCACACAGGCCTTTCTACCTCAGCATGCTTATGTGGGACAGAATCCTTACCATGGCTGCCTTTTACCTATTCCCATCCCAGGCCACACTCTGCCACTCCCCACCTCTCTCAGTGGCCTTCTGCTGAGGGGCCCAGAGATATGCCTATTTCTCTGGGGGTGGGGCATATTGTTGGAGCAGAGGAAGGGGTGGCATCATCCCGGGTGCCACCCATGAAGTGACCACCAGGAAGGGCAGCCAAGGGCAGGTGTAGGAAGAAAAGCAAACAGATTAAGGGAGGATCAGAGAGGGGGGAAAAGTGACATTTCAAGAACGGCAGGTGTTCAGGCTCTCGTCTCTCCACAGTGATCAGCCAGTGCTGGACACAGAGTAAGATTTGTTGGCCAGCTGGTTGACTTTCCAAGATCAGCTCTGTTGATCAGAGCTCAACTCACTATCCAGAGCAATACCTTAATGAACTGTAACATTTTATAACCCTTATAGGTTGTGAAATATCTGGACATGCATTTTCTCCCTTGATCCTCACAAAACTGCAGTGAGGAAGTCCACCATCTCCATCCTAGATCTTGGATAATTTAAATAGATCATCCAAAGTTATATATTCTACTACCAATAATCCAACTGAATCTTAGTGAATCTAACTGTGCAAATTCCCCTGGTCTCCAGGTGACAAATGTCTTGCTATGTAAAGACCCAGCTCTGTTTTTTCCTTTAATAGATTGTATGAATTAGATATAATGTTTGGAGTTATTCATTCATTTCCACATTTATTAAGAGCCCATTATGCATCAAACACTCTGCAATAGAAGACTGGAGGAACAAGGATGAATTGCACAGGATTGGTATCTCACTATCTTCTTCTTCCTCATTTTTACAGCAAAAATACATCTGACAAATCTCCTTCCTCTCTCCCTCTTCATTCTCTCTCTCCTGGACTGTTTCAACAGTCTCTCAGCTGGTCTCAGGGCCGCCTGCAGCCCCACCCTGCTCTTGTCTATCTTTTCACAGCAGCCCTGGGCTGTCCTTCTCCCTCCGATTCGGCCTTCCACTAGTTCCATGCGGGTGCAGAATAAAGAACGAGAACTTAAGGTGGGCTGCAGGGGCCCTCTGGGTCTATGTCCTTCCGTGGCTCCATCTCTTGCCATTTTCCCTGCACATTAATACTGCTCCGGGGATGGGTGACCACTCACAGTTCTCCAGCACAGCTGCCTTTGCCCATTCCCCACCTTTGTATATGCAGATTTCTAGTTAGCCTTTACAACAAAGCTCAGGTATTTCCTTCTCCTAGAATGCTTTTCTGATAGCCTCCCCTGCCTCCCAGCAGCCTCATCTCCCCATGTGTTGTTAACCTCTTGTCACGTTGCACTGTAAACCTTCTAAACCTATCTGTGCTTCCAGACTGACCTCCTGAAGAGGTTATAGTCACATCTTAGCACCTAGCTCATGGCCTGCCTGGCACATAATAGAGGTTCGATAAATAGTGTTAATAGGACTAACTGAATTGCAAGAATAACCCGTGTTCTTAATCATATACTCACTCTCCACCTAAGAAGAAAAATCTTCTGTTGTCTTTATATATCCTTTAACCTGGTAGGGCACAGGGAGGAGGAGGGAGCACATAATTCTACATATGCTATGGTTTGAATGTTTGTGTCTCCTCCAAAATTCATGTTGAGTATGAATGCAATAGTATTACAAGGTAGGGCAATATTCCAATACAATACAGTCCCTGACTTATGATGTTTCAACTTTATGATGGTGCAAAAACAATTCACATTCATTAGAAACCGTACTTCAAGTACCCATACAACCACTCTGTTTTTCGCTTTTAGTATAGTATTCAACAAATTACATGAGATATTCAACATTTTAGTATAAAATAGGCTTTGTGTTAGACGATTTTGCCCAACTGTAGGCTAATGTAAGTGTTCTGAGCACATTTAAGGGAGACGAGGATAAGTTACAACATTCGGCAGGTTAGGCACATTAAATGAATTTTTGAGTTACAATATTTCCAATTTATGATGGGTTTGTAAGGACATAACCCCATTGTAAGTTAAGGAGCACCTGTAATATTAAGAGATGGGACATTTAGGAGGCAATTAGGTCATGAGGGCTCCTTTCTTGTGAATGAGATTAAGCCCTTTGTAAAAGAGGCTTTGCACAGCATTTGCCCGTTTTGCCTTTCCATCATGTGAGGACACCACATTCATCCCCTCTGGAGGATGCAGCACCAAGGCACCATCTTGGAAGCAGAGACCAGGCCCTCGCCAGACACTGAACCTGCTACCTCCTTGATCTTGAATTTCCCAGCCTCCAGAAGTGTGAGAAACAAATTTCTATTGTTTATAAATTGCCCAGTCTGTGCTATTCTGTTATAGCAGCACAAATGGACTAAGATAACATATTATCCATTTCAATGTGTTAACCTTAAAACCATTCATTATGTTCATTACATGTTTGTTGAAAGTGAATGTTCTGTTTGCTTTTGTGTGAATTTAAGAAACCAGTTTTTGAGCATCCACTACCGGCTCTGCCCTAGGGGATACACAGTAGCACAGCCACACTGTCCACCTGCAAGGAGACAGCGTGGTCATTGAGAACAGGATCCGAGTGCTTGGGCAGGAGGATGCTGTAACCAGAAGTCCACACTTGGGGAAGAGTTGGGAGCAGAGAGGAGCCCATGGAGCCACAGGGACAGGACAGCTGTCTCAGGGGAGAAAGGTAGAGCCAGGAACAAAGGCTCAAGGCTCGAGTCCTGGGCTCCCCAAGGTTTAAGCAGAGCAGGAGGAGCAGCCATCTGCAGTACAAAGTGCAGTGGTGAGGTTAAGGACAAAGAACACGGTCATAGTGGGCAACAAGACAGATTTTCTAAGGGCAGTCTGGTTGGACTATAGCTGCTGAGAGGCAGTGGCCATTTCTGCAGCTCCTTTTATAGCTCAGTGAGTATTTTTCCACTGTTGTATTTTCATCAAGTGATTGACAACGAGGCTCAAACCGGCTCAGTGAGGCCCTTAAGCCAGAGCAGATCCCTTTCTTCCCACCGAGATGGGGACAGGAGGAGGAGGACAATCTTCCACCCGGCACCTCCACGTCCGCTCCCTTGGTGTTCTTAAGCCCCACCACATCAGTATTCCAACCCCAGAGTCCCTCCAACTACCCATGTAAACATTCATTTACATTTAGATTGTGCTTCTCTGGATCCAGACTCTTTCCCTGAAAACTCTAACAATCCAATTATCGAGAAAACCAACATGTCATTTCTAAGCCTTGTGGGTGGGGACCTTCTCCTCCCCCAGGAAACATCTCTGTTCAGCATGAAGCAGCAGCTCCAGGTGTTCCTGTCTAGATGGATTTGGTCAGCATCCCAGCACACTCGAGGACAAAATTTAAAATATTTGTGCTTCTCAGTAGGGAAGAATGACGGCTGAGGAAGCACGCAATCAAACCATCACATTCATTTTAATGGGTAGAGAGGAAAGGGTTTTCGAAGAAAACTTTAGGGAGGAAAAGCCGCCTGAGGTGTGGAAAGAGCCCTGCTCTAGGATTGCAGACATTTGGTTTCCAATCCCAGCTCAGTGGCTTCTTAGCTTTCGTTTCATCTATACATCTCTCTACAGTGAGGTCAGAGAGTTTGAATTAACTGAATTAACGTGTACCTTATAAGGCTGTCCTGATGATTAAGTGAAGCAATGCATGTGAATACTGTTGGCATGAAGTAGACACGCAGTAAATGTGCTTCCTTCCTTGTGAATGATGGGAATGGCTATTGGTGGAAAGCAAGAGGTGAGCATCCTTCTAGGAGGAGGGACCAACCCACTAGGTGAACCACAGAAGGCTGGGCAGTGAAGGAATTTGTTTGCCAAAATTACTCAACCCAGTGAATATGGGAGCTCTTTCATCAAATCTTGGACTAGGAGTTCAAGAGCTGAGTTTAAGGACAAGAGAAAGAGAGGAAAGCACTTATTCACCCAGCAGGTGATTAATATAGAAAATGGGTCGAGCCTAGGGATGCACTAAATCTATTCCCTTTGCAGGATCAGTGGATGGTTCCCCTCCGTACTTACTAGAAACTCAAACCAAGTCAGGGCAATAAAATGAAGCAAACAAAGAAAGGACTAGAAGAAAAACAAATAATACAAATGCTCCAAGTTCTGCACACACATGAATCAGAGCACCCACCCCCAAGCAGGCCTTAGTGTGGTAGATTCAAGATTGCAATGTTAGCACACAGCCAGACTATTAGGTCAACCTTCTTGCATATACCACAAGCCAAAAAGTGTCCTTTCTAACAGATGCTAAAAACCCAGATGCCTTCAGTGGCCTTCAGCCAACATCTCCATAGCATCTGGTAGCCCAAGATGCCATCACAGAACTCCCTTCTTGTCAGCCGCCCTGCAACCCTCTTTGATGGAGGGAAGAAGAATCCATCCCACTGGATATTTTGGGAGTGTGTTAGATGAAGAAATTGGGACACAAAGAAAAACCGGCCAAGATTCATGGAAAGTTGAGCTTATCAGTGTTCTTCGATGTGATTTTAAATCTGCCCCATCTCAAGACCCCCATTTCCTCACTGGTAAAAGAAGGATGCTACCACGTCACTCACAACAACTGTCTGGGTCGGGGTGATAGGGCTTACATTTGTATAACCCCTAAGCATATTGACATCCATTTTATTTAAGATCCTCACAACACTGTCGAAAGGAAAGCTGGGAAAATGGCAGTTTTTCCCCTTCACAGCTGAGGAATCTGAAATTCAGAGACGTTCAGCGGCTGCCCAAGAGCAAGTCAGGAGTAGAACTGGCCCCAGTCCTGATGCCCGTTCCACTCCAACCACTGCCAACTTTTGCTATAAAAATGCAATTGATTGTAAAGTATTCATAAAATATGGTGTTTCTTTTTATAATTTTATTGTTTCTCATTTTAACCAACGTATTGCATATTCATCATAGAAAATTTAGAAAGAACAAATAAGTAAAAGGGAGAAAGTCATGATTGCCCTTAACTCCACCGAAATACCATGTTGCTTAAAGAACAAACAAAAAGACAATATGCCGCTGTACTAACCACCTAATCTAAAATCCTGAGATCACCGCAAAGATGATGGAGTTCAAGAGTTGCAATGGGTAGCGCCAGAGATAGCACTTCTGAGGAGTGTGACTGCCGTGAGGAGTGCTGTGGCAGAAAAAGGGAGAAGTGAGCCAAAAAAGTTTTAATTTGGGTAGATCTGTATGCTGCGGGGAACAACCCAGTGGACAGGAGCTACAGTTGCTCTTCCAGC
The DNA here is from genome assembly GCF_020740605.2 of Lemur catta. Classification (NCBI taxonomy): domain Eukaryota; kingdom Metazoa; phylum Chordata; class Mammalia; order Primates; family Lemuridae; genus Lemur; species Lemur catta. The sequence goes on from NC_059128.1 coordinate 92,524,958, forward strand.
AGGGGAAGGAGGGGAGAGCGGGAGCGACACCCACCAGGGGTGAGATCTTTGTCTTTTTGTCCAGATCATCAGGCCAGAAGGCAGAGGAAATGGGTACAGGAGGGAGGGAGGGAGATGCCATAGTAAGCCTAATATTTGCTGATTCCTTCTTTTTAAAATTGCTTTTTCAGTGAAATAGGAGGCAAGGTCTGATGGGAAGTATGAGGAAGAAATCTGGAGGTTTGAGAGAAAGGAGGGGTGGAAACTGACGCAGAGAGAGAGAGCAGCACTGAGGGCTCTGGTGATGCCCTCAGTCTGGTTTTGTGTTTTTCTCCGGCTGCTCAGGCATAGGCTTGGAAGACAGGGAGCCGGATTTACTCAGGCTGTGGTCAGGCCAGCCAGCATGGAGAAGTAGGAGAGGAGCACAGGAGGCAGGCATGTACAGAGGAAGTGAAATGCTAAGGAAAAACGAGAAGGCTTTTGGACAGTTAGGGAGAGACACAATGTAGGTGGATCAATGGCTCTAGGTGAAGGGCTGTTGGAGCTGGCGTAGGAAAGGATGTGAGCTGGAAAGAGAGGATGGAGTGGTCAGAGAGGTAGACGGTTGAAACTGGGATTGCTGGAGGCATTGCAGTTATCAGTAATGACAAGGTCTAGGTAGGGTTTGACCTTGAAAGTGAGTGGCTGAATTAGGGTAGGGTAGGACCATCGACAAGAAGAGTTCAAGGAATTGAGAGGCCAAGATATTGGAAACATCATGTATATCTATAATGATATTACCAAGAATTAAGACAGTGTTGAAAACTGTCAAGTGAGACAGAGCTAAAACTGTGGAAAAATGTGGTAGTGACCCAAAGATAAGTCGATGGCATCCCTCTATACTAGATGATAACATTGGACATGTCACTGCATATTGGATCTTGGAACCCTGACATTCAGAAGCACTTACGGTGTGATGTTACTCAATTTGAAATGATTTAACAATAGAGATTTTTTCCTCAATCGATAAAAAACCAAATTAACAGGCAAAGAATATAAAAATCTTAAAATGCATACATTCCCAGCCTTCTCTATTGGGAAAATTCTGTCATTTCAAGGTGTAGAGCTTCCTCTAAAGAGGGTTGAGTTTTGATACTGCTGAGATTTATATGACTGGTGATCACCTTGAACTAGTGGAGGCTTACTTAGTTTTAGGCATTGTTAGGGCAGGTCGATTTCAGTGCCTTAGTCCTAAAATGTGGTCTTTACCCTAATGTATGGTCTTTCTGGAATTTTATTAATAACAGAAAGCCCAAGATGTTTACCCAGCCCTTCTAAATCTCGGCAGAACTCAACTCTAAGCACAGCCTCCCTGCACTAGGCAGCTGCTGAAATCTCTACTGAGCTCTTTTAGTGGTCTACATGTCATTTTTCCTCTGGGATCCTGGAATCTCTTCCTGTGCATGCAAAATTCAGGGGTCAGCCAAGGAATTAAGGGGAGCTTATATGCACATTTGACAGTCATCACTGTCCAGTATATCCTGCCTCAGTTACTGGTGGCTGTAGCAGTCCTGATAGTACAAGTGTGGCTTTGGCTTGTGCTCCCCACTAGACATTTTACAGACTGAGGGGTGCCCACTTGAGAAAAGCCTTATGATGTGGGCCTCACCCAATACTATTCCCTGGTGTCAAAGTGCCTGAAATAAACTCCTTTCCAGTGCCTTCAAACAATTGTTTCATATATTATTTATAATTCATATCAACAGCAGGGTTAGTCTGATAAAAGCCGAAAACTCTCAGATGATCTGTTAAATACATGCTATTTCTTGTTTGTCCTCTAATTCAAAACCCTAATAAGGACCCCATCCCACACAGAGTAACAGCTAAAGATTTTACAATATCTCTACATGATCTGGACCCTTATAGCAAAAAAGGTGTTCCAGAGGAGATGCTTCTTAAACTGAGTCATGGAGGATGAACTTGAGGACAAAATGGCAAAAGCACATTAGGGAATGCCACGTACACAAATGTAAGAGCATAAGTCTTAGGAGTTCAGGGAGTGGCAACTAGCTCCCAGCAGGCTGAAGAGAAGATAGGACGCAGATAGTTACAGGAACGCAGAACAGTAGTTCTGAATCCTTAGCATGCAATAGCATCAACTGAGTTGCTTGCTGAAATGCAGGTCCCTCAGATAATCTGATGCCCACCAGCTTTGAGAACTCCAGGTCTGGAGAAATAGAATCCACGGGACTCCAGACAAGTTACTTAAGCTCTTTAAGCTACTAGAGAAGCCCACAAGGTTGCGTGCATGGTAAAGAGTTTAGATTTTAATCTGTAAAAGATGGAAAATCACTGAAGCATTTTTTACCAAATGTGCCAAAGGAGAAACAAGTGTGTTTTTATGTCCAAATGCATTTCAAAGCCACATTTCCCCCCTCTTAGCCTAAGCAAGGAGCTTTCCAACATTCCAGGAAAGCATAACTTTCCTTCGTGTAATTGGTGGCCATTAAAAATAGGATCTAGCACACCATAGGCTCTCAATAAATGCTAAGCAAAGAAATATTAAGTATTAAGTAAATAAAATGTAATAACTATTACCTCCACTCAATATAATTCCAAACTTAATATTGTCCCCTTTTAAAGGCCTTATTTATATATTCTTAAAGTTCCTTTTCAAAGTCCAATCCCATTCAGAAAGCCTTTGGATTCAGCATGCCTTCGTTCACCAAATTTATAGGAAGGACAATCTTGAGCCATCTGGTGCCTATTTAATTTTTAACCACCTCTCCCTTGAAATATTTCTTTCTTCATTCTTATTTTGTCCTAAAAACTTGGCTATGAGCTAAACTGCACCATCTGTGACTTCCAGTAAATACAACTGTTGCTAATGAAATTACCCAGTTTCATCATTTTGATTTAAACGCCTTGCCTGTTTTTCCTCTGACCTTTTGTTGCTTGCCATCAAACTCAAGCTTTTGTGAATTTAGATACATACGTCCATGTAGGTCAGTCTTGAGGAATAAATCTTCTCTGTGAAGCACAAGAACCTCAGCCAAGCCTGCTCAGCAGGCTGACATGGGAGGTGGGGGCCAGGGCTGTGCAGAGAAATATAGATGGCACTTGTGCCCGTCCGCTCAATGTGCGCAGGGCCCCAGGGCAGACCCCCGCCATGTGACCAAGTGGCCGCTCGGTCTGGCTCTCCGGCCTCCCATTTGTTAGGATGCTGATGATATTAATGAGTTGGGGTGTTGGAGCCCATTCCTTGGCCTTTGGTGTCGGTTCCTCCCTGCACAGGATTGCTTGACCTGATTGAAGAAAAGGAAAGTTCAGAGACTCCAAACTTTGCCCGAGTGGGGAGAAGGCCTTCTAGAACAGGAGAAGCTTCGGGGGAAGCCAAGTCCTTTAACTACCTCAGACAACTTTTCCATTTAGGTTACACGTGATCTTTGTCAATGGCCCCATCGAGGAAATGAAAGAGAATGAAATAAGCATTCGTCATCAAGTCAATTCAGTTATCAAATTGTCATCAGGACTATGTTATTTACTATATCAGGTAATTAGAGAACTGGGGGTATTATTAGTAATAGCGGCACTTAGTACCTATTGAGTCTTTACTTTGTAGCAGCCACGGCACTAAGCATCTTACCTAATCAATGCATTTAATCCTTGTGATCCTATGGCTGAGAACTGTTACTATTCCCATGTGACAGCTGAGGAAGTGAGGCTTAGAGAGATGAAGTCGCTTGTCCAGGGTCCCACAGATTCTAACTCATGCTCATAACCTGGCTAACTTGACTGCTTTGCACTTACTGATGTTCTCTTGTATGCCAGACACTGTGCTGGGAACAGGGGGTGCAAATATGACAAAGACACAGTTCTTGCCCACTTTCTGAGAAAGCAAGAGATAAAAATGCAAATATACCATCTGAGTGAAGCTACGACAAAGTTGAAAAAATATTCTGGGGTTGCAGAAAGAGAAGAGATTTTTGTCTGGGGGAGCCAAGGAAAGATTCACAGCAAAGGAGACGTGAGATTTAGGATTTGAAGGAGAAATGGGATTGGCCAAGCAAAGGTGAAGGGAGATGCAGGGAGCCCCGGCTGAAGGAACAGTGTGTCCAAAGGAGGGGAAGTGTGTGAAAAGCAGGCCAAGTGCAGGAGATACTGCCTGAGCAGGGACAGACGGGAGGAGGTAGAGGATTGGGAGGTGTCCTCCTTCCCAGCTGAGGAGGCTGGGATCAGGAGTGGCGAGTCAACCTTAGAACTTTACGCCAAAGCTTTCTGTCACTGGGTCTCTACAATAACCTGGGAGTGGGGTGGGTTGTCTCCAAGGTGTCAGCCCAACAGATCTGGTTGGTATTTAGCCTAGGAAGCAGCAGGACTCAGCTTTCATTACTCAACTTTCATTGGCCTTAAGGACTCACCTGCTCCCGCAAGGTGGTTCTGTGTTTGTGTTCAGTGTAGTGAGGAGATACCCAATAGGTTTAGAGGGGGCTAAGCTGGAGCCCCAGCCCCCAAACTGCCCTATTGTCCTCCATTCTTGCTTTCATCTCTGCCTCTTTTCTAATTTGAGAATGCTGCTCCTAGTGCCCAGGAAGGAGATCTGTAAGCAAAGGCTGTTTTTAGTTCTACCAACCGCAGAGATAGGTTTAGTCTCTATAGATGTGTTGTCAATGTAGTATGACTTGAGTGAAGACAAAATCTCCACAATCAAAAATGCACCCCACTGATTCCGCCTTCAGTTTCCACGTTGCTTCCGTCTTAGGACAAGGCTTTAAAGGGAATGCTAAAAAGAGAACCCTGCAGGGGAGGGCTGACACCAGGAACAAGTTCATCTAGAGCATGTATCAGATCCACCAATCTCCTCCAAAGACCCTGGGGGGGTGGGGGGCGGCGAGGGGGACAAAGAAAATTTTCGCTGTCTTGGAATGAGAGTCAGCAAACATTTTTTCAAAAGGACCTAATAGTAAATAGTTCAGGCTCTATGGACCACTAGGTCTTTGTTGCAACAATTTAACTGTCATAGCATGAAACCTGCCGTAGACAATGTGTGAACAAGTGAATGAATGATGTAACTGTGCTCCAATAAAACTTTATTTACAAAAATAGGGGATGCAGGTGAGATTTGGGCCACTGGTCGTAGTTTGCTGAATGTTGCATTAGTGGATCCCCACTAAGACAGGTCAGTGGGCACCTGTAGAGAGAAATAGGATGCTAATTTACAAACAACTCGTGGGATGCCAAAAGTGGGATCTACCTAATTAATTTTGTTGTGTTCAGCCCCCAAACATGTTAAAACTCCCAGTGAGTGCTCCTGAGAATAGCCCCCTTTTCTGACCTCCAAAAAGCAGTCTCAGTATCATCTTTGCTTCATTCCTCGCTTTCAATTAATCAATCTACCACTAAAGGCTGCTGTTTCCTCCATTGCAATCTCTGAAACCAAACAAAGCTCAAGAGGTTAAGAAACATGTCCACAGTTAGCCACACAGCAGTAAGTGACAAAGCCAGGACTTAAACCAAGTTCGTCAGACAGTACTGACAGATGAATGTCTTCACTACGTTCTCACTTTCCAAGAGCACCTGGGAAATGTGTGTGGTACAAAGCAGGCCGTGGCAGCCTGGCCCTGCATTCTGGGGACCCTTCCCCATGGCCCTGGCCTTCTGCACTCATAGCTGGACTCCTTGCAGACCCCAAAGGAGATCCCTAAGAAATGAGACTCGCCTTAAAATATAAGCCCAATTGGTTGTGGATGCTGAGGAGGCAGGCGTAGAGTCAAACTGCAGTACGTAAATGGATGAATCAGAGTGTGAGCCTTTAAGTCAAAGGTGTAAGTTTTAAAGCAATTTTTTAAGAAAGTTAAATTTCTATATTTAAAAAAACAGGGCCTGAAAACAGTGTCTATGAATCAGCAGGGGGGAAAACTATTATTTTATAGTAGTCTAACTTTATTCCTTAATTATTTATACCCTGTCAACTTCTAAAAATATTCAAGCTGGTTACATATGCACTTAAATGATTAAAATAAGCATAAAAGAGTTATCTTAAGTAGGAAAAGAGGAGAGATGCTTGAACCATATAGCCAGAGAGTGCAAAATCCTGTGGGGTAATCACAGTCACAGAGATACTGTTCTCTCTGATGCAAAACTCTAAAGCTGTGAGTCTCAGAACTTAGGGTCCCCAAGAATGACCTGGCGAGCCTGTGTTCAAGAGATGCCTGGGGCCCCTCTGCAGATTCTCACTCCGTAGGTATTGCCAAAGGCTCACAAATCCTCATTTTCAATACACACTCCTGATAATTTTGATGCAGGTAGTTTAGTGATCACACATGATAAATATTTATTTTCAAGAACTTCATGGCAGGCTCTCTGAACCACACAATGATCATCATTATTATCTCAGGAAGCAACTTAAGGAAAGAAATATTCCTCGGGTGACTCTTCAAAAAGCTCAACCCTTGGTAAGACATTGAAGACAGGGGATCTTATCACTGCCCTGGAAGGATGTTTCCATTAGGAACTAAGGAAGTTCAGGGCAGATATTTACCTTTCTGGCAATCTCACTTGCTTCAGAGAGGGAGGTTGGAGAGCCTAGGAGAATGTTCCATTGGTTTCAGAGCTTCATGTTGGGGCCCCATGTCACCTCCAGAAGAGTGACCCAGTCAGGCATCTCTTCACAACATAAGCTCACAGGCTTCCCACCTGGACCTACCTAGCAGTCACATGGTGCTCTTTCCCCTCTATTCTTCACCTCTTGCCATAGCCCCAAATAAATCTCATTTCTCTAAACACCACCCTGCCCTTCTAAATGCCTACTGCTCCCGGTGCCTTCCGTGCACCCGAGTTTCCCTCTACTCCACCTTTCTGTGCCTGAGACAGAGCACATGGACCCACCAAAAGCTCCCGTGCCTTCCAAGCTCTGGTCGCATTTCTCCTGGGTCACATAAAATACCTGCTGTATTTATGCCTCTGCCAAGGCCCCGGCTCTGAACAGCCATCCTCTCCAGGATCCAATACCATTCTCTCCTGTTCCCCTGCAAGCCCGGGTGAAAACAGTCCCCCACTGATTTTAGCTCTAGGGCAGGATGTTTCCTTTGGTGGCAGTCTTTCACCCTGCTCATGCTTTTGTAAACAGTCCTGCTCTTCAATTTCCCAATGCTTGAGCATGGGAAGAGAGATGGAACAATACCACCCCCAAAACAAAAAGGGGATCATTTCACAGTAACTAAAGAAAACCTCCTGTGTTTGGGGAAGGTAACAATATTATTAATGTAGAAAGCGAGAAACTGAAAAAAAAGTCATTAGCAGAAGTTCGTGCCACAATTCTAACAATTTCCTCCCTTCTGTGTGTCCAGGCTGTCAATGAGGTAATTAACAAAGAACACATGTTAAATCTTGTTTTTAAAAGGGTTAAAAATAGCAAACACCTAAAGGTGTGATGCATTCTGTAAGTAAAACCAGTGTTTCTCATCTGTAAATCTAATCATTATTATTATTCTTGCACTTGAACAGTTTACCGGGTGCTCTTATGTGGGTTTTCTTATTTGATGTGCCCCTCACAACAGCCTTGGTGGGCGGTTAGTCTCCTTCCCCTTTATAATGTGGAGAATGAGGCTCTGAAAGTTTAAGGAATTTGCTCACAGACTCACATAAGTGATCCAGGCAGTTGTTCAGGGAAGGAGTATTTTGCAGTGCCAGGTTGGCAGGTTGGGCGATAGGTTTTACATTATGGTCAATTTCCATTGTCTGGTAGGGATGGCCTACAGTGCTGTGTTGAGAAGATTCTGAGGCTGAGTTTTGCTCCAGAGGAAAGAGTAGCTTAATGAGCAGTGTCTGGCGTGACATAAAATTGAGGAATGAGGCATGACGCCCACAGATTTTCAGCCCTTGGCACAGTGTTTGAGAGCATGGGCTTTGGAAGTTCCTAGACCTAAGTTAGGGCCTGACTCAACCTCCCCACTTGACCTTCTGAGCCTTGGCTTCCTCATCTACTATCAAAAGGCAATAATACTGTCTCCTAGAGTTGTTTCTTTTCTTTCCCAAGCTAATATTATTTTCACATGAAAAGAAGCTGCCACCCTCATGGAGGAGGACAAATCACGCAGAGAAAACTATGACCAGCATCCATTCTAGACTTAAAAATTCAATCAATGAAAGTAGCAAAGTGCAGGAGGGGCAGGGCTGGGCTTACAGTTAGGAATCCTGGACCTGGGCCCAGTTCTCCTTTTAGCTTTTGTTCTAGGGCTTTGGAGATGTCCGGGAAGAGTTCTCATGCCCAGTGCAGGCCAAAGAGAATGCAATCCAATAGAATGCTCTGATCATGGAGTCTTTATTAGACACAGGCTGGCATGAGCTCATGGCACTTACAAATCAGCAAGGGACTCTGCAAAATAATTTCTCAGCTTTCCTTAAATTATGTCCTGTTTGTCAGTGTTGATGAGTTCTGTATGAGCTGTGTCATCATGAGCGAGTTAATTTTTTAAAAAATATTAGTTTCTTAATCTATAAAATGAGATTGTTGAAACAAATTTTTTTAAAACAGTCATTTTCCTATTGGAAGAAGGAGTATGGTAACTATTTTTGTCAATTTTCCAACTTTCTATCGTGTTACATTGTCTTTATTGTAATGAAAATAACAGTAATAATATAATAAACAATTGAACATCTGTTTGAAATGTTTATCTTCCCTTTAGAATCAACTTATTTTTTCTCTTCATATTAGTCCATTGTTTTTGATTACCTCTCCTACTTTTTAAGATTTTTGTAATGCTTTTTATTTTTGTAAGCATTCATTTTCCTTGCAGAATGCCACACGCAAATAAAATGTGCATGTTTTGTTCACGATAATGACTGACGTAAACCAGCAAATCTCCCACCCTGAAATATGTACACCTCATGAATGCATGACATTCCACCCCTCTTCCCATAGTGGAGTCCATCCCTCTGATTTGTGTTGTCTATTCAGTTATACATGCTCCTGAGAGGGACAGCAGCTTCAATCCCCAAACCTTGATGCAGCTGAGTTGATTAGAGGTTTTCCAAACACTGCAAGAGCCTGTGACACTACTTAGCCACTGAAGATGGTGACAAGGAGCCTGTAACCAGGAGGCTGCTGAGTTTCACAGAATTCTGGAGAACTGGTCTCAGCTGAAAGCTAGGATAGAGAAAGACATACCTCTCAAATCCCTCTATCTTAAAGCATAATTTTTTTAATTGGATACAGGTGTTAACCGTTAAAATCATCACATTCATAGGCATTCGTTGCCTAAAGTTTGTATTATAAATATAACTTAAATTTTTAAAAATCTTTATAAGTAATAAAGTCATTACTACTTGGATCAGAGGCAACACAAGTTGAGCTTCAGGACGATGGTTTCTGCTCCTAAACCATAACGTATAAATGGCCGGTGTTCCCACTCCCTAAATCTGGAAAGATGCATTTCACAGTGTCCCTAACCTCACATATTTCTAATTTCCTCTGTTAATTGTTCAAAATATCACTCTGAGATCCAACAATGAAAGTATATATATTCATCATATATGTATACACACACAAAAAAACATATTTCACAGCCCCCGTATCTTGTTTAAGCTGCTCTTTCAGGAAGATTTATAACACTTTGCTTTACAAAGAAAGTTTAAAAGAGAGAAAGAAAATGAAACGAAACAATGACTGTTCCCTAGTGCAATTACTCTGTCAAATATTCCCCTAGGGAAAGGAATTTGCTCTTATTGTGAAATAAATTAATATAGAAACCAGACTCCTGCAGTAACTTTTCTCTATCCCCAGGCAGTATTTTCCCACTACTGCTCTCAAAATTCACTTTTGGCGATACACATATGGGAGGTTGGAAATAGCTAGAAATTATATGTTTGAATTTTAAATATATTCCCATTTCCATAAATGTTAGCAGCTCCCCAAATTATCAGGGAGCGCACGATCGTTTGGAGATCGCCTGCCTCAGAAATCAATTGCTTGTCCTCGTCATCCTCAGGAAGGGAAAGGGCTTTCTCTCACCATCTTTTCAACCTCCAGAAATCTGAATTTCTTTCCCAGCAGCTGCCACTTGCCCAGAAAATTTGGAAGGACAAGGCCCATTGGCCTGCAAGAAGAGTGTAAAAATGGCCAAGCTTAGTTAGTCCTCTTTCCAAAACCCACAACTCAGTGTTCACTGGATAACTTCACTACCCACACTGCCAGCCCAAGCCCTCAGTGATTCCTAATCAGCCGTTCACTGCTCATTTAGTACCCCATTAGCCTTATACCCTGTTAACTTCAAACCATGGACAAATTCCTCTTCACCTCTGCCATATTATGAATGGACGGAACTTATGATCAATGGCTAAAGTCCATGCCAGCTGAAGTTCACTCTCCACTAATCTTAAATCAACAACCTAGGAGCAGTGAATATAAAATTGATTGGGGAAGGTCTTAACCGCACTACAGAGCAAAGCTGCATCTTCTAGGAGGAGGTTATTTGGAAAGGAAAAATCTGTAATATATAGTAAAAATAAATATTAGTCATGGAAATGAAGATGATAACTAAAGGCTCTGTGTTGACCTTGATGGTTTGAGATCCTGTGTCTTGCCTTTCCGTGTCACAGGGACCTTACTGCTGGACTAGTGCAAACTTCTTCCTGTAGCTTTCTTACAAGCAAACATTTCCAGCCCCAAGTGAAGTAATTACAACAAAACATAGCAACGACTAGTATTTGTTGAGTTCTTACTTTGCACCAGCCTTCCATCTAAGGGCTTTATATGTTTTAACTTATGTAATTTACACAGCCCTGAAAGGTAAGTATCATTCCTATCTCCATTTGGTGGGAAAGAAAACTGAGGCATAAAGATCATAGATATCAGTTTACAGAGTAGAAAGCAAGCAGTCCCTGAAGATCAGAGGCCCATGTCCTACACTACAAACAGTGTCTGCTAGAAGGATTTTTATTATAAATGCCAACAAGTTTAATAATAAGTGTCCTTATCTACCATTTATTCAGCACCTACTACAGTATGTTCCTTTGGAGTGTGTATGTGCTGTGTGTGTGTGCATGAAAGTATAGTGCATCTGCACTCTTATTTTCAGAATCACACTGACTTGTACACACGAATGAAACAATGGTGGTAGGATAATGAGCAGATTAAGGGTACAAGACTCTCGGATCAAATCTCAGCTCCACCACTGCTTAGCTGTGTGACCTTGCACAAATTACTTGACCTCTCTAAGCCTCATCTATAAAATGAAGACCATAATGGCACCTGCTTGACGGGGTGGTTGTGAGGATGAAAGGAAATAATCTAAGGGAAGGGCTTAGAACAGAGCTGCATGCATAGTGAAAGTTAAATGAATGTTGTAATTATTTTCCTTTGTTGACAGAGAAAAGATTTTTATAGTCAATAGGTAGGCTGGCCTGTATGACTCCTCCACTAAAAATATAACTGGTTGAATTGTGGTTTTACACCAATAAGCATTAAGAGACAGTAGACTTTTCTTTTTTTATGGTGTTGATTTAGTTTGGCTTCGTTGGGCATTTCAAAGGGCACATCTTTTGACCCATTCCTGGTATTCTCTGCTAATTGCATGAGCTAAAGGAGACAAATTCAATGAAGGGTGGGGAAGGGCTACAGAAACAGAGAGGAATGCAAAAAGCATCGTATAATTCCAAGAAATTATAAATTGCTTTCACTGAAAGAATTAATAAGGTATTATATTCTTTTCTATTAATTCTTATTATAAGTAACACATTCTCATTGTACAGAATTTAGAAAACAGAGAAAAGTACAAAGTTTTTTTGAAGACTAAAAGAAGAAAAGAAAAATCACCCCCATAATCTTACCACTGTTGATTTTTTGAAGCTAGATAGCCACACACCAATTGAGAATAGAAGGTGTTCATTCTGATTGGTTGGTACCCTGCTGTAACAAGTGCTAAATATTTTGAATATTATCCCTATGCTTGTATGTGCTTTGCATCTCTGTATGTTTATTTTTGGAAACATACTGAATATAGGTTCATTCCGATTTTTAAAGTGCTTTTATCACTTATAGAATGAATTTTTCCTGTCATTAGACATTCTTTGAGGGCATCATTTCAAAATCATCTACTAAGAATGTATTGGAACAGATACACTCTGATTTATTTAAGCATTCTATTACTGTTCAATATTCATGTAGTTTCCAGTATTTGTTATTATAAATATCTTTGTACATAAACCTTTGAGTAGCTAATGTGTTATAATTTGAAGCACATATTTACTTACATGACAAAATAACATTTTAATTTTATAACAAGCTGTTACTTCTACAAATCACTGGATTCTTCAGTATATTTGTGTGGATTCTGCTACTAGGAATGAAATCCATACCTGTCTTACATATACCACTAAATGTAAATGAGTGTAAAAATGTTTCATAAATGGCAAATTGCTATATAACTGTATTATTATTTACTGTAGTATTTCTATTGTCAACTGCTTGTATCATAAATTCTCTGGTTTCTATCTTAACTTTCAGGCTTGTAGGACTTTTAAGTCCTAATAACAGACTTACTTAAAAAACATGATGACACAACTTCAGAACTTTTTCTGCCTCCAGATAAAGATATTGCATATCCTTTTCCTGACCTCCATTTAATGACCCCAGCATTGCAAACCCCCATATTTTGGTATAACAAGCATCTGGACACATCTTGTAAAACACATGGCCAGGTGAGAGCAGGAAGGAAAGGAAAATGGGCATCTGCTACTGGCTGCCCAGTACACATCCCCCCTCATCATGAACAGCAATACCCCAATTTTCCATCCCATTATCATCCACGTGGCTTGAACAGTTTGCACTTCTACTCTACATGTGGGGGGGGTGCTCCCTGAGGGCCTCAGACACGCAGCAAATGCCATCCACAGCCACAGCGACTGGCTTACAACCCAGCATCAGCCAATGAGACCCAAGGTGTTTCCAGGAACATGAAATTATTCTCTCTTTCAGTAAAGGTACCAGACGGGACAATCACTTTTCCTCTGGATTTGTCGACGTGAACATCTGAAACTATTGGTGTCATCTTGGTACCATGAGTGGGGGGAGCTTAGACCTTTCTAGAAACTATATTGTAGAACCTGAGAATGAAGCCAGCACTGCATAAGGCCAAGCAAAGATAGAAGGAAACTAGGTCAAACGTGTAGTTCTGGAAAGATAGCAGACTAAAGATAAGCTGAAAACTCCCCCACCAAATATCTAGAAATGCTGGAAGTACGTTATTTCCTTAAGGCAAGTCCAAGCTCACGCAGAGGGGAAAAGTGTGCATGTGTGAAGAGAGGAAAAAGAGAGAGGGAGAGAGGTCAAGTCAGAAGTTTGCATGCTTATTCTTAATCCTATGAAATAAACTGGGCTGGTAGAAAACAAGTAAAGAGCCCGAAAGGTGAGCTCAGATCTCCCTTGTCAAGCCACCTAGGGGATAATGATGTAGTCCTGGCAGTTAATTAAGAGATAACCATCTCTTTCTTTGCAAATGGTCAAGGAGAACCCATAGGTAATAGGGAAGCCTGGCCACCACGGTAGAGGGAATTGCAGACGGGGTTAGCAGAAGAAGAGAAGGTAGTTGCCAGGAATGGAAGGAAATCACTTCAAGAAGAAGACATCTGCTTGGCTACCTAATAATGTAATGGTTAATACTTTTAAGAAAGTGGATTTTATGCTGACCCTCATATTTATGCCTGTAATCTTTGCCATATATTAATGAGATTGACTGTACATGAGATAGTCAATTATTTTCAGCAGCTTGTATCTTAAATGTTATCCTGGTTATCTTGCTTATGAGCTTAAATACCAGCCTGGTGATAGATTCCCTTTTTTTTAACTTTTCTCTCTTTAAAAGAGCAAAATTGGGAAATCGAAATGTACACCACACAGATTTTTCAATACTTAGTGAAAGTTAGTAATGGCACAGTTGCAGCTGGGCTGGCATTTAAACACATAATCTGCTGGCCTTGAATTCTCTAGCAATTTCATGCCCCTTAAAAATTTGAAATATATAAAAATTATATTAGCAACAATTATTTTAATCATTCTTGTTAAAATTTATCTTTCTTAATTTCAGTGCACTAGTATTATAACCCAGTATCTCTTTTAGTTTCATATTTCTTCATTAATATTCATTGAAAGTATTTGCTACTTCAATAAACCCAGACTAACTTTTTATTACATATTCAGAAGAGTTACTTTTAAAGATGTTTGAGCTACTTCCATCTTCACTGAAAATAATAATTCGTGCTTCATAGGAATGCAAGTGATGAACTAAAAGTGACAATTCAGGATGGGTTTCTCATCTCGTGAGGGACCTGCATGTCTCCACTCTGCTGCAGAACATCATACCCCATTAATCAACAGTCTCTGTGACTGATGGAGGTCCAAAAATTAAGATCAGAGCTGACTACTTCAGTCCAAAGCAGGGTTTCTTAACATGAGGTCTTGGCAAGGTTTCTATAATTTTGAGGATCCCCTGCCATAGTATGTAGGACTTGAGATGCAGGTAGGTGGATGCATTTTTCTGAGAAAGTCTATAGTTTTTATCAGATCCCCAAAGGAAGCTTTGAGGATGATGATGTTGGTGGTGGAGACAGTGGTAATGAGGATGATGATGATTTTCAACCCCTGAGCTATAAAATGATATTTTGTCTAGATTTGCTTCAAAGGGTAGGGGGAGGCAGTTTGTAGGAGTCGATAGTTGTAGAAGGCATTAACTGAGTATATGGAGGTTGATATTTTCCATAGTAGAAAGGTTTTAAGGATAAATAAGTAAATGCTGCATGAGTCTGGGTTCACTCCTCTCCTGCACTTGTGAGGCCCATTGTGAGTGCAAGCTTCTAGTTCCAGCTGGTGGGTCTCAAGTTAAAAGGAGAAAAAAATAAAAAAGAACCACTATTAAGGTCAAAAGCATTCCGCAATAGTTTTGGCCTCCTAGGCATAAAAGAGCCAACTGCAGCCCAAAGGTGCCTCACACCCAAGTGACCTCAGGCAGCCTAGGCTTTTTGTTCCTGCTCCAAACAGAAGCAGGAAGTCATGCAAGTCAGGCTAAGAGACCCTGGCACCAAAGGTGACCCAGACTTGGCCTCTCCTCAAGCCAACTCCCTAGAGTGACCCAAAACACTCTAAGGCCAGGACCAAGATGCCTGTTGGGAGATGCACCAAGAAAACCTGAAGCTGCCCGATAGAATGTGGAGTTTGGAGGCACTACCAACACAGAAACCCCTATGGGAACTGGCCTGGGTGTGGCCCCTTCCTGTGGCCTACCTTTTGCACTGCTTCTTATATTGGACTTACTAACCTTGTCCTTACCCATCACCAGCCTCCCTGTCTCTGGGTTGTTCCCTGTCTGAAGCCCTCACCTTTCTAGCTCATATATCTGGTTAGCCTTCATTTGGGCGTTCATTTACTCACTCAGCAAACATCTACCAGCTCCTAGAAGGCCTAGACTAGAAGCTTTGCAGTCATAAAAAAAGAGCCACAGCCCCTTACCTCTAATAAGCTCATGCTCCAGGGCCTGGGTACCTGAATACAGGCACACCATGGAGACATGGAGGGCGTGGCTACAGACTACCACAATGAAGTGAATATTGCAATAAAGCAAGACACCCAAAAATCCTGATATCCCAGTGCATATAAGTCATGTTTACACTATATTGTAGTCTACTGAGTAGTCTATTATTTGTGTGTGTATGTGCCTTAATTTTAAAATATTTCATTGTGAAAATATGCTAAGGATCATCATAATATTTTTGCTGGTGGAGGGTCTTGCCTAGATGTTATGGCTGCTGACTAATCAAGGTAGTGGTTGCTAAAGTTTGGGGTGGCTGTGGCAATTTCCTAAAATAAGACAACAATAAAGTTTTACCACATCAATTGACTTCCTTTCATTAAAGATTTCTCTGTAGCATGCAATGCTGTTTGATAGCATTTTACCCACAGTAGAAATTCTTTCAAAATTGGAGTCAGTCTTCTCAACCCCTGCTGTTGTTTTACTGACTAAGTTTAGGTATTAAATAATATTCTAAATCCTTTGTTGTCATTTCAAAAATATTCACATAATCTTCACTGAAAGTAGATTCCATCACAAGAAACTACTTTCTTTTCTCATCCATAAGAAGCAACTACTCATCTGTTCAAGTTTTATCCTGAGATTGCAGTAATTCAGTCACATTCTCAGGCTCCACTTCTAATCCTAGTTCTCTTGCTATTTCCACTACATCTGCAGTTACTTCACTGAAGTCTTGAACTCCTCAAAGCCATCCATGAGGGCTGGAATCAACTTCTTCCAAACTCCTGTTAATGTTTATATTTTGACCTCCTCCTGTGAATCATGAATGTTCTTATTGGCATCTAGAATGGTGAATCCTTTCCAGAAGATTTTCAATTTACTTTGCCCAGATCCATCAGAGGAGTCACTATATACGGCAGCTATAGCCTTACAAAAATGTATTTCTTTAATAATAAGATTTGAAAGTCAAAATTACGCCTTGATCCATGAGCTGCAGAATGGATGTTATGTTAACAGGCATGAAAACAACATTACTCTCCTTGTACATCTCCGTCAGAGCTCTTGGGTATAGGTAATATAAGCAGCAATATTTTGAAAGGAATGTTTTTTTCTGACCATTAGGTCTCAACAGTGGGCTTAAAATATTCAGTAAACTATGCTATAAATAGATGTGCTGTCATCCAGGCTTTTTTTGTTCCATTTACAGAGCACAAGCAAAGCATATTGAGCATAATTCTTAAGGTCTCTTGGATTTTCAAAATGGTAAATGAGGACTGACTTCAACTTAAAGACACCAGCTGCATTAGCCCCTAACTAAAGAGTCAGCTTGTCCTTTGAAGCTTTGAAGCCAGGCATTGACATCTTGTCTCTAGCTATGAAAGTCCTAGATGATGTCTTCTTCCAATGAAAGGACGATTTTGTCTACATTGAAAAAAATCTGGGTTTTTTTTTTTTTTGTATAGCCACCTTCATCAATGATCTTAGCTAGATTTTCAAGATAATTTGCTGCAGCTTCTGCATCAGCACTTGCTGCTTCACCTTGCATTCTTCTGTTATAGAAACAGCTTCTTTCCTTAAGCCTTATGATCCTACGCCTGCTAGCTTTAAACTTTTCTTCCGCAACTTCCTCACCTCTCTCAGCCTTCACAGAATTGAAGAGAGTTAAGGCCTTGCTCTGGATTAGGCTTTGGCTTAAGGGAATGCTGTGGCTGGTTTGACCTTCTATCCAGACCACTGAAACTTTTTCCATCTCAGCAATAAGTCTTTTCTGCTTTCTAATCATTTGTGTGTTCACTAGAGTAGCACTTTTCATTTCCTTCAAGAACTTTTCCTTTGCATTCACAATCTGACCAACTATTTGGCACAAGAGGCCTAGCTTTCAACCTATCTCAGCTTTTGACAAACCTTTGTCACCAAACTGAATTATTTCTAGCTTTTGATTTAAAGTAAGAGATGTGCAACTCTTCCTTTCACTTGAACACTTAAAGACCATTGTGGAATTATTAATTGGCCTAATTTCAATATTGTTGTGTCTCAGGAAATGGGACGCCTGAGGCGAGGGAGAGAGATGAAGAAATAGCGAGCCTGTGGAGCAATCAGAATGCACACGTTTATTAAGTTCACCATCTTATATGGGCACGTTTCACAGTGCCCCAAAACAGTTACAATAGTAACACCAAAGATCACTGATCACAGATCACCATGACATATACAATAATAATGAAAAACTTTTAAAAATTGCAAGAATTACCAAAATGTGAAGCAGAGACACAAAGTGAGCACATGCTATTGGAAAAATAGCACCAGTAGACTTGCTCAATGCAGGGCTGCCACGAATCTTAAATGTGTAAAAAACACTATCTGTGAAGTGCAATGAAGTGAAGCATGATAAAATGAGGTATGCCTGTAAGGTAGGTAGCTTTAAGAGTACCAGGTCAAGCCCTAAAAGAGTCTCTGGCTCCTGAAAACATTAGTATAACGTTTGCCTTAAATCTAAGGGTCTTCCCAATGTGAGGAGGTTCTAGTACTGTTGCTATCCTCCCCTGTTTTGAGTCACACCCCTAAGCAGGCTAGTCAGAACCAACATTCCCACCCTATAGGAGAACCTGGCAATGTCTCCATAAAGGACCACTTTATGCTTCTGGATTAACCACTTGTAAATAAATCCACAGGCCTAAAAATCATTACTCCAAAGGAGTATGAACTGGCAGGGAACTCCAGCGCCCACTCAATTTTACACCTTTTATGAATAACTTGGGATAACTGTATATTTTTCAACACCCACAAAGCACCAGGCCCTGTGTCTCCTACCCTACACATCTCACTCAATCCTCACAACAACTCTATGAAATATGCATTTCCCCTTTTTGACAGATGAAAAATGAAGACTTAGGGAATTTCACAAAAGTAGTAATGGCAAAGCTAAGATCAGACTTCTGACATTTGTTCTATGTGTCTTGGAAATATTTTGTGAAAATCGTTTTTTCTATAAAATCATCTTAAGATGCTCAGATGAACTTTGCGTGTCAGACTGAGCCTCTGGAATGTTACAAACCATCTGCCCACCAACCATGGCTTCACTTGTGACAGGTGGCAAGCGTTAGAGAAGAATACCAAGTAATATTTCTAAGAATCCATTTATTCATTCAGCATTTACTGAGCATCTACTATGTGTCAGATGCTAGTGGGATACAGAGTGAAAACACCATGCTGGTCCTTCACTGCCTGTGCTTGGGAAGGAGCTGTCAGAAGATAATGAAACACTAAAACTTCTGCAGAATAACTGCCACACTGGCCCCACCTGCCTTCCACATCCTGTGTCTCCTCTTCCTTTGGTTTTTACAACTTTTTTCACGCAAAGCTCTCATGCTCTCTTCTTCTCACTACATCAGAATCTACTTTAAGGAAAGACCACCACCAATCTCTTACATGTCAGTAGAAGTTTCTTGTCTGAAGGGCATCGCCCAGGGCTTTTAAAACTCTTTCAATGGGAGAAATAAATTGGTTCCTTATTAAAGAAATTCCAAACATTAGCAAGCGTGGCTGAAATGATAACTTAGAAACAGCCAAACACATTCCCATATGTGATCCATGGAAGGATTTGGAAGAAAGCATATTTGAGAAATGGTAAAAGAAAAACCAATTATAATCCCAAAACTGCATTGTCTGGGCTTCTCCTTCATGTTGTCATCTTTAACTGTTGGAATAAGTTGCCTTCTTGTTTTTCTGAGATTTCTAGCATGATCTTTGCAAGGTCATTATTTTCAGAATTTCACCTGCACTAAATCCCTAGGATAGTGATTCTTTCCCAGGGGCACATTCCCCTAAAGGAGTGGATCAAACTCCCCTGGTGGGACATGGAAACAATATGTAGTTTGAGAAAACATATTCAATAATATGCTTTTATAGTTGAAATATGAAAAGCACAACCATTATTTTCATAACAGGGGAACAAAAGCCTTAAAAATTGTCTTAGCTGATGGGACACGGAAGACACTGATTTTCAGAGGAGACCGTGGAGGTGAGGGAGAGGGAATAGGCGTATATCAAAATCTTGGCAGGGAAGGGAGGGATTTTAGGTATATCGAAATAAAGCATGAGCTTTAAAACTTTAGAAAATACTGGCCTATACAATATTCAATTTACATGTTGAATGAGTACACAAATGAGTCTAATGTACATCATTCTCTTAGCAGTTGCTATGGCCTGAATGTTTGTACCCTCCCCCCTCAAATTCATATGCTGAAGCCCTAACCCACAACGAGATGGTACGTGGCCGCGGGGCCACCCAGAGATAATTAGGTCTTGAGGGTGTAGCCCTCATGACTGGGAGTCGTGCCTGCTGTGGTTTGGATGTGGTTTGTTTGGCCCCACCACGTCTCCTGTTGAAATTTGATCCCCAGAGTTAGAGGTGAGGCCTCATGGAAGGTGTTTGGGTCAAGGGAGAGGACCCCTCAAGAATCGCATGGTGCCATCTTCTCGGCAATCAGTGAGTTCTCCCTTTATTTGTTCCCGCAAGAACTGGTTGTTGAAAAGAGCCGGCACCTCTTTCCCCGCTCTCTGGCGCCGCCCTGTCATCCTGGGACTGCCGCACTGCGGTCCCCCGGGGCGTTCTGCCATAGATGGAAGCAGACTGAGGCCCCCAGCGGCAGCGGCGGCCAGCACTGTGCTTCTGGTACAGCCTGCAGAACCGAGAGCAAGTAAACCTCTGTGCTTTATAAATTCCTCTATAGCAACACAAACTAAGACAGTGCCCTTATAAGAAGAGACATGAGAGAGATGATCTCTCTCTCTCTCTCTCTCTCTCTCTGTCCTTCTGTCTCTCTTCCATGTGAGGATTCAGCAAGAAGACCGCTGTCTACAAGCCAGGAAGAGAACCCCCATCGGAACCCAGCCATGCTGGCACCCTGACATTGGACTTCCAATCTTCGGAATTATGAGAAATAAATGTCTGTGTTTTAAGCCACCCCCGCCCATGGAATTTGGTACAGCAGCCCAAGCTGGCTAAGAGTAGTTTTCATATATGGTTTCCTATATCCAGATGCCTTCCATTAAACTTTCCCCACCTCCAGAGGAACTAGCCCTGCTGGCACCAATCGTGGCTTAACCCTGAATAATTGTCCGATATCATCCAGCATATTTCAGCTTCTGTGACAGTCATTACCCCATATAAAGGCCAAAGGTGGACTTGTTGTGCCTGATTCCAAGATCCATAACCAGTGCAACCACCACAGTCTGCCACACTGGGTTGGAAACCTGAAGGACTGACTTGAATCTTTATAACCCAGGTGTCCCTGAATCAGTGCCAACCGCATACAAACGAGGCTCCCTCCACGGCAAGATCGCCTCCAGTATGCATAACCATATAAAAATTGTAAGTATCTTCTCTGTGACGTCTCTGATTTAGTCTCCTAGCACTGGGCCCTAATGAAATACCTCCACCAGCAACCTAGCCCAGGGCTCTCCAGCAGCCGTGATGCCAGGAAAGAGTATTTAGTGGCACTCAGGGAATCTAGGTGATTTGTCATAAGAAGCTGGTGTGCCTCCTTCCCCAGCGGCTTCAGGGAAACACACCAAGAGAGCCAGGTTCCATTCAGATGGGCATGGATGGCGGAGTGGGCTCACAAGAAGGCACAATTTGGGGATTGTTCCTTCTGTTGTTTCATTTCGTTTTGTTTTCCTGGAAATCTGGGGACAGTGCTAAATGAATGGATGAGAACTGCAAAGAGCCAGGTTGGCAGATGACCCCTTGCCTGGGAGGGGATTGACCCCTTGTAGAGCAGAGACGATGCTCCACACACAGCCAGGTGCAGGTGCACTGCCTGCCTCGGTGGCAGGGCAAGGATAAAAAGCCCAGAGAAGCAGCAACACTTAAGGAGTCAAAAACCAAAGCTTCCAGGATGAAGAGAGAGGAAATGAACTTTCTCTTCTCCTAGTTCCACAAAAAGTTCACTCCTCAAACTGGAACATGCATACCCGTCCCCTGGGCATCTTCTTAAAATACAGATTCTGATCCATAGATTGGGGTGGGACCTGGGAATCTGCATTTCTAACAAGCTCCTAACTGCTGCTAGTTACTGGACCTTATTTATAACACTTTCAGGTATTCACATAGACACCCCTGAACCGGGAGTTGGGGGAGGGAGCGAGGGGGAGGAGGAAGGTAGCACATGCTGGATATTTTATGCACTTGTATATTATCCAGTATTTTTTTCACTGTGTCCTATCTTTGTAATTTAAAAAAAGTCAAACATATAAATAAATAATCTGATTTGGTTTCATGTTTTAAGAAAGGAAAAAAAAATCAGCTCTGAATTGCTTCTTTTTACAAAGTTGGAATTAGCTCATACTCTGCCCGAGGGTATGGCTGGGGGATTCCAGCCATCACAGTCTGACACGCAAGCACACAGGGACCCCTCCTGAGCAGAAGAGCTGCCCCTGGTAATGGTCAGATCTCCACAAGATCTGTGCTTCACATACCAAGGGTGCCCAAAGCCCCGGCTATGCATAGATTTGGGCGGGGAGCCGTCAACATGCATAATTTAACTGGTAAATAATTTAAAACATTATTTATATCAAAACACACATGGATATTTTGTGTAGCAAAATTCAGACATGAAATACACTTTTCAGATAAAACAGACACTTGAGAGAAAATTTCTCCTTTTCCTCCAGCCCCAGCCCACCCCCACCCCCGCCGAGGTGTAGAGGCGTCTTGGTAGAAAAGGTGGAGAAACAGAGACACATGAGGACCACAGTGTGGCTGAACCTAACAGGGAGGTGCTCCAGCAACGGGAGCATTTCCCAGATCGACAGCACCCGTCAGCCATCTATGATGGGTCTTGCTATCCTGTCCCACCTGTGGGTCTCTCCTCAACTCTGCCATTGTACATCTTCGACTGAGCTAAACGTTGCCAACTGCTTGGCCCACACACATGTTGGACACATGTCTACAATTAAACATATTTCAAAAATTCCTGGGCTCTACACTTCACCCCTTCCAAATGTGATCTGCTTGTCATGTTCCATTCTTCTCCATTGATCTCTAGAAAAGCAAAACATCTCCCCAGCCATTTCTCTCCTTCACCACAAGATCTAGTCTAAATCCAGCCATCCTCAATGATGCCAACATCTTCTCTCTCTGTCTTGGCTTGGCCCTAACTTGTCTCCCATGGACTCTTGCTATGGCCTCCAAGCCAGTCTTCCTGTTCTGGGCTTTTCCCACTTCAGTATTCCCTCCACGCACTGGCTGCTGGAGTGATCTTCCTAAAACATGAACCCAGACATGTCATTTCCTATTAAAGAGCTTTAGCGGGATCCCATCACTTCTCTCCATCCTCCTCTCTGGATTGCATCCAAACTCCCAAGCCAAGCTTTGTAAAAAGCCCTCTATAATATGTGGTCATCAAACTGCTGTTCCACTCCATCCCCCTTTCCACAGTTCTTCTACCCTGCCATTCTCTGTGTCCCAGAACACAGAATTTCTTCTGCCTAGAATGATTCTGACAGCTTCTCCATCTGATGAAATACTCTGTCCTCCAAAGCCCAGTTTAAATGTCACTTAATTGATGAAACATTCTGCAGACTCGTGGCTGACCTAATCGCGCTCCCTCCTGGCCCCACCAGTACCTGCAGCACAGAGGTCACTGTTCTTTGCACAGCATCATGCTCACTTGTTTATCCTGAGCTCTTCACAAACAAGGGCATCGTGCATTTTTGTAGCCTCAGAATCTAGCCCATAAGCCCATTGAAAGACTGTAGGAATGCATGAAAGGTTGCTTTTCCAGCTGGTTTTCTGTTTAATTCCATGCTTTCTGACCCAGGTAGGAGCCTGTTGACCCTACTTGGGGAGAGAGAAGAGTGAGAGACCAGTGACCATTTCTCCCCAGTTAAAAAGCCTCCCCATAGCCCAGGGGAATGCCTTGGACCACAACCTTGCATGGAGATGTTGCCCTGCATTGCTGGGTTTCTTGCAGCAGCCCATCTGATGACACTGGCTATTTCTAGCAGTGGGACAGGCACGGAGGGAGCAGATATATTCTGGGCAAGAATTCAAGACAGGAAAATTGTATGTCTCCAACCTCCCTGAAATCAAGCTTTTGTAATTTTGAAAGGCGGTGAATGAAGTCCCAGGACATGAAAGTATAAAAAGACTAGAAGTCCCAGTGAGTGTGATTAGAACTGTCTGTGCTAGTACACATTAGGTCTCTAATACTCACATCAAGACACTCCAGTACTGTCTTGAATTAGAATACAAATGTTTCTGAGATATGTCATGTCTTCTTAGCCAAATTGTATTGTGAGAATGAACTATGCTTTTACCTACACTGGGTTAACTTTCTGAGCTTGATGCTGTCCTTTTAATACAGGAGAATTTCAACAAATACTTACTGATCAAGGGCTGGCTGTATAGACAAGTATGTCTATATATACTAAGTAATTTTTTTCTCTCATACTTGGCCTACAGCTTTCACTTTAAAAATGGAAAGAGATGGAACCAATCAGGTTTTGCAAACAAAACAAGAATATAGGCCTGTACCTAAATGGGTTTTGCTTTTGGTCCTGGAGATTAGTTAACTCCTCCAGGGATCTTCCAGCCCTGTGGTTTCACCCTGCATTTTCTCCTGTGAGAACCTATGTAGTCAACCATGTGACTGAAAACCGAAGCTTCACTGTGGATTGGATCTGGTATCTAGAAACCACCCTGGTGAATCTTAAGTATGTTAATATGGATAATTTAAACTTTATAAATAGCTTTCCATAATGTGTTTCTTGCCTGAGGGGGTCTTTTGGTTGGAGTTGTGTACAATCAGGCTTGAGTTTGCAACTTAAAAAGGAAAACAGAATATGAGAAGTATAAAACTTTATGTAGCTCTTTCTTTCATACGCTCACGTTTATTGAAAGAGCTGGTGGTTAGTCAAGAAAAAATGGAGCTGTAAAGGAGATATTCTGAGGTTGCTTAAGCTCGCTGCAGGTTCTTCCTTATTAAATTGGTGTGGTTTCAAAACCAAAAGCTAATTATTCCAAGTACTGCCATCTGAAATGAAAAGTCTACCTGTGCCGCAGTGATTCATACCGACTCTTCGGTGGTCAGCAAGTAAAATTTGGTTGAGAATGAATAGGCAGGAAAAATTATGTAACTTACTGCCCTATTCCTAACTTAGAAACAAACAAAAACATAAATTGGGCTTTACGACCTAATTTAATAATTATTTCCACACTTTCTGCTACCTTTTAAGGTATATATCTTCATTATCTTTAAAACAAGTGTCCAAATTATAAAAGAGGTTTCCAGTGAGACTGCTCCTTATCTGTCATTAGACTTTCCTTTAGAGGTATGGAACTTGCTAGAGATGTTTCCACCCCCAGGAGTCTGTCTATAAGATGTTTGCAGGGGTCAGCATCCTTGGGGAGCCCTCTTGCACCTATTCAAGACAGCATCTGTCTTGGTACCACCTGGTTACCAAATCCAGAAGTCCTTAGCAGAAAATATTGAGCCAATTATTGTATTTTTAATTTGCACTTTATTTCATGCTTATCAGAGAAATCAAGTAGCATTAGAATTTCATGAAACTCTTTTTTGAAACATGATGAGAGAGGCAGAAGGGCAATGTTTGAAATTTGCAGCTTCTGGAGTCAGACCAGCTAGACTAAATCAAAACTCTGCCATTTACAGAGGGTGTGGCCTCAAGCTTCTTTGAGCCTCAGCCTCCTTGTCTATCAAATGGGATCATAGTAGTATGACCTTCATAGGGTGCTTGAGAGAATTGAATGGGAAAATATAATCAAAGAGCTTAAATATGGCAAGCTCTCACTAGATATTTGCTGTTATTATGTGAGACTTATGGTTCCAGAAGCTAACCCCCCCAAACAAAGAAGACAGTTTATTGATCTTAACTTCCTAGTGAATTTACAAATTATTAAACAAGTCTTGATACAGAAGTCAGGATGAAAAAAAAATCTCTGCATCTATTGTTAATTCAAATATTTTAATAAATTATTTCTCTAAACTCCATGTTTTCAAATTGTGTGTGTACATATAAAATATTTTGCAGGAAAACTATGTATAAAATGCGATTTTATTTATACACATGGTCACTCTGAGAGCAACCTGAGGTCTCCCTTGGGAAGGCTTCTGTCCCCCTCCCTGCGGTTGGGTAGTTAGGTTCCCATCCCTGACGTGACACCGGATGGATAGGCACTAGACTGAAAGTCAGGGGACCAGAGTCTGCTGTTAAATAGTCATTTACTTCTCTGGGCCTCTATTCCTTCATCTTTAAAGTGAACACACTCAACTAGATGTCTCTATTGTCCCTGTCGTTTCCCGAGTTTTATACTCCTACCCGTGAGTAACAAAATACCAGTGGAATGGGCATTCCGAATAACTGAATGTTCTATTTCCTTAACAAATAGTGTAAGTACCTTACGTGAATTACGAGATGTTCATCACCAGGTGCTTGGCCTTAGAATCAAAACCACACTCACCGTGCATTGCCTAACTTTGATGTGATGACACAACCGGTGGCACTTCACCATCTGGTCGTGCCAGAGGTTCATCATTAGAGACATCCACCATAACACCGTACTACAAAGCACACCCGATTATGTGAGCTTTGCTGTCGGGATTGAAGAGTTCTACAGGAACTTCAGTTTGCTGCCCTTATGTGTTATTTTTAAGTTTTAAAGACTATACCTTTTAAGGAAGTTGCAACATGAAAATGCTCCGCTAGACGAGTTGTCAGGATGGTAAGCATATAATTCTGGTTCTGATACTAATTAATTCCATAACCTTGTACAAGCCAGGTAAACCACTCTGAATCTCCTTTGTCTAGATAGAAAATGGGCAAATTACATCTGTCCTATCTATCTCATAGGGTTGATGTGAGGATCAAAAGAGATAACAGATGTGAAAACACACTGAAAGATAAAAACCGACATACAAATACCATAAACTGTTATTCTGCTCTGTCAAAGAAAGGGGGTGATCAGTTAATCCAAGTGGGATTCAACATGCCAATTCCATGAGCGGAAGAGGCCTGCCAGATGGCAGGAGTGTCGAAATTTTCCATGCAGATGTCTGCAGCCCTGTCGATTCAGCCTAATCAATTGGAAGTCATCCCATCTGCAACATAGACTCTTCTTATCAATTAAATCTCATTCCAATCCTTAAGTTTGAATTATACACCAAATATTGGCCCATTGCAAAACAAAAACTAGGGAGAGAGAAAGAAGCCCACCTTTAAAACACACATGCTTAACACTCGGAAGAAATGGAAAGACAGCTAAGAATTCTCAACCCATCAGTTATCTCCTACGAACAGTTGCATGTCTGTGTGTGTTTGGCAGATTCTGGACTGTAATGTAACAGGACCTCATTCATTTCACTACAAAGCTTCTTATAACCACAGGTGAGTCCTTTCTTCCTGACTCCCCTGTTGCTACAAACTTTATTGCATGAGTATTTCACTTTCTTGGCTTTCAACTGGAAGTGAGAAACAGTGTTTTGAGAGCATTTTATGCCTTCAATAAAAAGAGGGGGAAAAAAAGAAGACATGTAGAAGGATTCTTCCATAATCCAGGAAACCAAAATAAAACTATAAAAGTGAACACCACTGAAACAGTTGCACCAATGAGAAAGGCCAATAGCATTTGACTAGGAATGATCTAGAATCCACAAGAGTGCCATTTTAGGAACACATACGTCCCTTTTCCTTTCTTAAATTCATATCGAATTTTTGTGATCATTGTTAAACATTTAACTGGATTGATTCAATTGACTGTCTATACTTTCACAGCTCAAAAGCCTTCCTAAGTACCAAGTTGTTTAATTAACTCATTTTCAATTAGCACAGTCGCTGCTAACCTGGTGTAAATTAAGTCTCCTCAGACTCAAGAAAAGGAAGAGAAAGGAGGCCAAGGGGACTGAGCTTTCTGTTGCACATCTCATTCTGTCGGAAGTTTCCAGTTCAGGTCAGACCCATAAAATAATGTATTTTTTTGTGTTTAAGTGTTAACTGGCAGCCAGGTGCTACGAGAGTGCTGAATCAGCCCAGAAGAAGGGGAGGAAGGGAGAAGAAAGTTTGGTTTATAGGCTGAAGCGAGCAAGGGAAACAGAACCTGGCGAGAGTTATATATTGCTCAAGGCGGGCACAGGTGGATGGAACTGCAGGCCAGGTCAGAAAGAGAGAAAGATTTATGTTCTGTGCAAACAAAAGGACAGAAGAAAAATCACCAATCCGGTTGGGCAGCACTGAAGTGAAGGAAACAGCTGTTCATACAGTGAAGGAATGGTCAGTTAAGACAGGCTGGAAATAGTAATCAGAAGGCCATCTGCTGACCTGGGACGGCACGCCCTCAAGGCAGGGAACAAATCCTGTCCTCCAGGAGGCCATGCAAAGGGGCCATTACCAGCCAGACAAGTAAACAGTGCCAGGACAAGGCATTAAAGTTACATGAGCCTCACGCAAGAAGTTGCCCAGCGAGTTTACTTCCGAATGTGAAGTGGAGTGGAAACACAGTGTTTTCTTATTTGAGGACTTGGCAAACCTACGCTACCCAGCCTCTCTGTGAAGCAAGAATGCAGAGAGGTAGTTCATCAAACGTCAGTGCCCAATGCCCATCACCTTGTCCTGAAGTTGTTGCCCCACCCCGCCTGGCAGCTGGCAGGGGTAGCCACCAGACTTGCACTTGGGGCAGCTGCTGGCCTGTGGATATTACCATAGGACCCCAAGACCTTGCACCCCGAGTGAGTGGAGAGTGGGTCAGGGGTGACCTTTGACGGTGGAAGGCAACCCACCAGCGATAGGACCGGCAAGCCAGAAAGGGCATGGAGAGGAAGGAGGAAACAAGTGCGGGAACTGGCAATGACCTTGCATTAATGGACAGCACACCCACGAAATAAAGACCCACAGGACCGGGGCCCTGCTCTAAGGGAGCCAGCAGCAGCTGGGTCCTACCAATACTAATGAGCGTCATTATATTCTCACACAAATGAGCCAAATTTCAGACAAGAGGTAGGAGAGAGAGAAAAGATTTATGTCGTAACACCAAATACAAAATGTAAGACCACATGTCATCAAAGAACCAATTGATAATTGGTGGGACAGCAAAGGCAATCGGAAGAAAGCACTGACTGTCTGAAGTACTAAGATTAGTAAGAGTGTTATGGTGTTATTGGTCAGTGATCCAAATACAGAGCTGAAGTCAAATCCTGTAACCTCTTTCCTTTCTTTTTTCCTTACCCCTATATTACTATCTCTGTCCTCATGGTGTTATTAAACACACACACACACACACACACGCACACACGCACACATACACACACACAACCTAGACCGAATAAGTGAAAATAGCAACATTTATTGAAATTATATTGTATGCCAGGCACTGTTCTAAATCTTTTCTAGGTTTTAATTCATGTCATCTTCACAATATGCCTGTGAGGGAGATACTATTTCTCTCCCCATTTTACAGATGAGGAAAATGAGGCATAGGGAACTTATGCATGATAACACAGCTAGTTAAGTGTCAGGGCTGAAATTTGAACCGAGAATTCTGGGTTCCAAAGGAGCACCTTGAACCACAGCACTCCTTCATTTGAGGTACCAAAATCTCAGACCAGACACTTTGGTGAAGAAGAGGTTCATTTTCCACTCTGAGCCCCTCCAGCCAGGCCTCTCTTCTCATTCCCACACTGCAGCCCTCGTGCCTGCTGCTGTCTGTGGTGTCTTCCCCCCCTCTCTGTCCATTCACAGCCTTCCTTTTCTTCATAGCTCAAGATTTAAGAGGTTAGCAAGCTGCATGCCAGACCCATTTCTTCTTCTCCCTGGGCCCACAGTGAGACTGTATTTCCTGATCCCCCTTGCACTAGGGGTGACCTTGTGACTGTATTCTAGGCAAAGGAAAGTGAATGGAAGTAATATGTACCGCTTCCATGCCAGGCTAAGAAAACTCTGAATGTGGACTCCTCCTTCTAGTATGATGGAGATAAGCATGGAGACCTCAGAAGCCACATGTTGAAGGCAGTAAAGCCACAGGACAGAAGGTCCTGACCCCTCATCCCTGCTTAGAGGAAGGCCACCCATTAATCAGAAACTCCCATCTGGGTCTTTATGTAAGTGGGAAATAAACTTCCATCCATCATGTCTGAGTCACTGTGATTGGGGACTTGTTTATTACCACAGCCATCAACACCCTACCTAATATGAACTTGTATAGCTCCAGCTCTACACTAGGTTCTGTTTTTAATATGTTAGTTCCTGACCCTCAAGAATTTACAGAAAAGAGGAAAGAGAGAGCGACATGAATATCATAAACAGAATATGAAAATTTTGCAATAAAAGAATGTCTAATATTTCATGGGAACACAGCTGAAAGCACACAGTCAGGAGGAGCCGTTAGAATCGTGCTGACTTCTGAGGAAGAGGGAGTTGGCTCCTCTCTCTGATAAGCCTTTCCCAGGAATTCCATCCCAGCCCTCAAATTCCCCCTCTATATCTTGCCAGCTTGTGCCTGCTTTATATTATCAGAAGAAAACTGTACTAGAAAAGTTAACCATGGTGCCTACCATGCTCACTATCCCCTTTCCGAAAGACATGCCCCCATCTTGCCCCTATGCTAAGGGAAGATGTTTCAGGCTCTGCCTTGAGCACATCTTTACACCTAATTAGACCCAGGGTGGCCCAATCTCCAGGTTGAGTACAGCCCATTGAGGTGGCCTAATGTCACACTCTGCCCTGTGGTCATTAACAGGGCCAATCAGATCCCCCCACTCTGGAATTTGAATGGAGGAGCCCTGAAGGAATTAGCCTACTGGAGCAGGATGAAAAGAGAAGACAGGCAGAGAGGACAGCGATGGAAGCTGCGCCACAACCCCAGAGTCCAGATCCCGCCGTGGAGGAGTATTTCAGTGAGCTTCCGAGTGGCAAGCAATAAATGGACTCTGCCTAGTTGAAACAGAAAGGGATTCATTGAAAGGATAATGGGAAGCTCACAGAAAGCCTCCGTCTTAGTCATCTCAGGTTGCTATAACAAAATACCATAGATTGAGTGGCTTAAACAACAGACATTGATTGCTCACAGCTCTAGAGGCTGGGAAGTCCAAGATCAAGGTGCCAGCAGATTATGTTCCTGGTGAGAGCTCATCACTTCCTGGGTTGTAGACAGCAACCTCTCTCTTGTTCTCACAGGGAGGGGTGGGGCCATGGAGAATGAGCGTGCTCTGATCTCTCTCCCTCTCCTCATTAGTAAACACTAACCCTATGATGGGAAACCCACCCTCATGACCTCATCTAAACCTAATTATCTCCCAAAGGCCCCACCTCTGAATACCACACTGGGGGTTGGGACTTCAACATATGAATTTGGACAGGGGGCACAGTGCAGGGGGACACAAACATTTAGTCCATAACACCCTTGAAAGGAAAGCTACGATGGGGGCTCTGCTGCCAGAAATCACCTTCAAAATCACTCTGTAGAGCTGCCCCACAAGAGCTCCACCTCCTCTGCTATCGACCACTCGGCGGAGAGGCTGGGTCCATCAGCACCGCTGCACTGGACGCTGCCTGATTATCTTCCACAGCACTTGCTACCTCCCACCTGAGCCACAGTCATTTCTGATGACATCTGATCCCCCTACCAGGACAGTGGATTCAACTCTGTATGCCTCTCAGTGCCTAGTCAGTAGTCTTGAGCATAGTTAAGTGAATGCATCAATATCTGATGAATAAATAAAAATTTCATTTAATATGACAGCATCTAAAGTAATAGCTACAATGCATAGGGTATTTATTAAATGCCAGTAACTTGTTAAGTGCTTCATGTGCACTCTCTTATTGAATCTGCATGACAAGCTTATTCTTATAGGGAACCTTCTCTTTCCAATAATGCCACGTGAGAAAGGCATCATTATTATCTCCCTTTTATAGAGGCAGAAGCTTGGACTTAGGGAAGTAAGTTGTCGAATTTCACTCACCAAGTAAGTTGTAGGAACAGGACCCAAGCTGTCGATTATGTCTCCAAAGCTCATGTTCATTACATTTTTAGATCATCTAAAATAGACACCCACCACCCCCCACATGCTCATGTTAAATGCCACCCAGATAAGAAAAAAATTCCCACCGTTCATTTCTTCCCCTACTCACTCTTTCCTCTTCCCAAAAAAGTTAATAATGGAAAGACACATGACACATCCACCGCGGATTATTGTGTCAGTCCATTCAGTTAATTTCAAAAAAAAGATGATGCTAATTATTGGAGATAATGAAAACGTGGTCTTTAACTACAACCCAAGGGGAATAGTCCAATTGATTAACAGGGATTTCAACCCACACATTCAATTTCTCATGCTTGTTTTGTAATGGATGGGAAAAATTGGTTTGTAGAGAGAAATTTTTGAGAGCTACGTGTCTAGGACACTGAAGGGAGTCGCCTCATTAAGTTCCAGGCCTGGTTAGGCAGGTTCTCGAAACCAGAGGCAAAGCCGACGGCAGGGAAACTCACTACAGGCATTATTTAATGAAAGTTTGCACTTTATCGGAGCATTCTTCCTGAATCTTCACATTTTTTGTGTGTTTTTCTTTCTTTTTTAACCATTCATCAGTCTTCTAAAAATGCAGCAGCAAAACAGTTAAAAATAAATCTAGAGTTTGCAGAACAATAAGAATTTAATCATGGCAGCAAACTAAACCTCAGAGCCAATTTTAGTCTCAAAGTTAAAATATGGTGTATCTGACTCTGAGTAAATTGACTTTTCACAGAATACTCTAACATAATGCATAATAGTCATGCACTCCAAGAGAAGCTCCTGGGTATTGGTCCAGAGCCCATAACCAGCAGGAAGATCATAGTGTATGTTGAATAAAATTACCCATTCTAAAGGTCCTCAGCTATCTTGAATATTTTATTAAAAACCTTTTTGTGGTAGAGACCAACTGGGACCTCTTTCTCCTAGGAGCAAGCTGTCAACGGCAGTAGAATTGAAAACCAGACAGAGTCAAGCTTAATTAGATCTCCCCCACCTCAACCTCATACTTCTGGCATATTCTTTCCTGACCATGATCCTTGATAAATAATAATACAGTGGGATTTATTTCCCCAAACCTTTCAAAAAAAAGAAAAGAAAAGCACAATTGTGAACAGGTGGAGTAAGAAAATAAAAATGTAGCAACAGATTTTAGAACTCTATACAAAACACTAGCTGAAAGCCACTAATAATGTAATCATAATAATGTAATCAGAAAACTCACAGAGGTGCCTCAAGGGTGGCACTTGGCAAAGAGTAGACTGCAATTCAAACGCGCCAGTAAGTTGTTTCTGAGCCTCTCCTTTGAGGCCAGCAATTTGCAGGCCAACACAGGAAGTGACCACATATTTTTGGATTTTATGAGAAAGCTTCAATGTCAAATAGCCTCTCCACTAATTTTGGCATGTCCACATGTTCTCATTAAAGTACATGTCCCAACTCTGGGTTCAGAAAATATGATTGGTGAAAGGATGGTGGACACAACTCACTGCTCAGGAGGAGTGTGTGGTTTAGCTACTATAGTAAAGGAGTAAAACCAAGATCACTGAACACAGACAGTGGAATTGAGAAATGATCATTCTTTATACCAAGCCCACTTTTTTGGATTGTTATTTTTCATTTTATGGCTTTAAATTTTTATACATCCATAAGTATGATAACTCTCCTTCTCTCTAATTTGACAAAGCACAAGAATTCATATAACATTTTGTTTGCTTCATATTTTAAGGTGACTTTCTATTAATAGCACCGTTTGTGTTTTAGCTTCATTTGGAGGACATCCCCTCAGCTAGTCTACCCTTTGCAATAATTTTTATAGGGTTGGATTTTGCAAATAATTTAATACGAGCCTGGTTTCTTTTGGAAACTGTGTGCATATCCAATTTTCCCTTAGTTTCACAATATATAACACATCTGTTATTTCAATGATAACAGATGTTATACTGAAATTGTAATAACTTGTGAGTTAACTGTATTCAAAACTTTATAGTTACACACGTTTCAATAACTTAATCCTCTAGCATTATCTCTTCAAATTGATTTAGCCCTGCAGAAGTTGGGGAAAATCAAATATTCATTGTGTTTGCTTTGTGCATATATACAAAAATCATATCATGATTTATCTCTCCTGGTATTAATCCTGTCTTCCTTGGAAAGATGGGGTAAAAATCATCACAGCATCAACAATCCTTCCTCTCTTTACTCATGAAGATAAATTTCATAGCCAATTCAGGATTATTATGCATGCATCTGTGTGCAAGCATTTTTTATGGATTTGTAGAAGCCCTATAAATCCGATCTGCATTTCTAGCCATTTACCGTTTAAATAAATGACCTTTCCTCTTATCTCAGGGGCACAAGCCTACCCCCATTTGGCCATTTTATCTTTTATTAGGGAGCCACATCTCTTCTTTCAAAGCAAACCACCTTTTTTTCTCTCAAGCTTCTCTCTCGTCTTTTTTTTCCAAATCCACAGATTACACAGCCTGTGCTGAAATGTCTGGGATATAATCAAAATCCACCAGTAGGCAGTAGACAGTGGGCCAGTATAGTGAGGGGGTTGTGGGAGCAGGTTAAAGTCAGGCGATGGTTTCCATCTGCCAGTACTTTCCATACTGGTGCAGAGCAGAAGACTTATATAACAACAGCGAGTAAAAATACTCCAGGGAGCTCTGTGTTTCTGACCACATGCTAAGGGGTTCAGGGAAGGGAGAGGCAGTGAGGGCTGGAGGACCAGGAAGGCATCATAGAGGAGCACAGTCTTGAGCTGGGCCTTAGAAAATGCGTGGAATTTGGGGGCTGAAATGCAGTATGATGGCACCCTCAATCTGGCCAAGGCTCAGAGGGTGCTTCGGAGACCGTGTGAAGGAGAGTGGCAACGTGTGAGCAGAGAGGACTCTGCCTTCTCTTTTGGCTGGTCTGCCTCAAGTGAAGGACCACGTTCTTTTTAATTTCCAACCCTTTCCTTTCCTGTCCCTCTCAATAAAATATAAGGAAACACCATTTTTTTCCACATATATGCATCACTAAACACACAGCCCAAAAGTCACCAGCTGAACAGGCCTCGGTGGAAGAGGAAGTCCTGAGGGGAGGAGCTTATGTGTCAAGCTCTCACTGGGACCTCATTTTGTCTTGGCCCGTGGATTTTACTGACTTCAGACAATTATTTCCACCCCACTAAGCACCCTCGAAGGATCTCTCCCCAAACTCCAGACCAGTGAGGGCTCGAACAATGCAAACTGGCATCTAGACTTCAACAAGTCTTACTATATGTATTTATTTATAAGTGGGAAGAAAGAACTGCTGGAAGTGGAAACAGAAAATGAACTACAAAGTCAATGATGACTGCAAGGTTTTGCTCTCATCCTCTGTCGGGGAAGGCACGAATGTACACCAGGCTTTGGAACCAGACTGCCTGGGTTCAAATCCTAGTTCAGCCACTTTCTAGCTGGGCAAGTGACTGAACTTCTCTGTGCCTCGAATCCTATCATTTGTGAAATGGGTACAATAATAGTGCTTACCTCAATGGGCTGTTGAGAAATTACAGGAAATAAAATATGTGAGGTTCTTAGAATACAGAGCACACAGCATTTATTATTACTATTGTTATTCAGGTCATGCACCTTCATTAGTGCTGATATTTAAAGGGTTAGAATCCTGCAGTCCACTAATGGAAGAAATTGAATCTAGTATATTCATCCCTTCCTGTCCTCACTGTGAGGTTGCTCCTTGGCCTTCACCTTGATATTCCTGCTTGGGTCACCTTTAATCTGAGGGATATGTTAGGTAACAACTCCTGTTTTGCAGATTTAGTCACTTTTGCCGTCTTTTGAATATTGTTTATTTCTCCAGAAAATCTAACTCTTTTATATAAATGCAATGCCAGGCCCAGTAGGGACACAATGAACACCAGGCAAATTGAACTTGACTGCTGAAGTTGACTGTGTTTACACTAGGGGGCTCTTCTCAGTCTATATCATGTCACTGTTCATGACTGGTCAGTAAACATTTTACTTGTTATGAAATTTCTCGGTTGTTATAAAATCTTCATGGAGTGTGATAAATTTTATGAGCTTACAAAGGACAACAGAAAATAGCATGCGCTGTTTGTGTTACATGAGAAACAAAATATTAGGTCTTTAAGAAAACAGAAACAAGGGAGAAGAGTGATTAGGTACATATTTGTAAAGAAATTCTCTTGGGTACAGACAGAAAGTCTGTGAGAGCATTAAGTTTAATTCTAAATCTGATGGTGTCTGAAAGTCTGACTGGCTTGACAGTACGTGGAAAGTGCGTTTGTGGTGCGTGTGCTCCAGCTGGGCACACTCACCAGGATGTTTTGCTCACTCTTGGTGATGCTGTGAAGAATGACTCACTGTTATGGAAAGGAAATAACAAGGCTAAGAAAGAATACCCAGAGACCATCAACAAGCAGCCAGGCAGGAGGGCAGAGTCGGTCAGGGTAGGTTTCATCCCATAACATAAAAGAAAAAGTAGTAGCCCCTGTGGCATCCTGGTGTGATCAGCATTTGGAGGGGACAGGGGCAAAATCAAGGCTGTAGAGGAAAATTGGAAACCTGACTGTGGAGGCCATCATGGCCCCACTGAGGCAGTGGGGAGCCAAGAGAGAGGTTTCTCCATTATCCTACCTTTTCTAGAAGACTCTAACTCATTATTTGGGTTGCCTGGGTTCACCAGGAAGGCATGGATTCCTTGTCCACCTTAACCCTTCAAAAAGTCTAGCAAGAGGCCTGCACCATCTCACGGGGATTCTGAGTAAGTTCTGAGGACAGCTAGATGGTCACATGAAGTGCCGGGGTGAGATTTTAGAAAACGTTGGCCCGAGAAAAGTACATTTTCTGGCTTTAGGGGCCACACTTATCACTTGGTAAATGTCTCCTCCACAAAAGCCCAGTTTTGATTCTTCTACTTGATTAATTCTTCACTCTGATCTGTGGGTCTTTATGGATCCATCACCAGCTTGAGCCATGTTTGCTCCTCTGTGGCAGAAGCTGGGGACATCCTCACACCTGTGCTTGTTGTCATTTTTTGTGCTGCCTCTTTCAACGGGAGGCCAGGCCTGGGCCCAGGGCTCTGCTCCTCCTGCACTGGGAGCCCAGCTCTGCCTCCCGTTTTTTGCCTGCTTGGAACACAAGGCCTGATATACTGCACAGTAGAGGATCCGGGGGTACACGCTCCTGGGCAGGAGATTCCCAGCTGCATGCACAGTTACAGAGCCAGCTTTCCCCAGTTTAACACAGGCTTCTGGTTTTGCTCCACCTTGTATCTCTCTAAGGTCAGCTGAGTTCTCCATGCCTTAAAGAAAGCAAGCTCCCCCTGGCTCTGTGTTCAGAGACAGCCCTTGTTTGAGGCCTTTGTCACCTCGAGCTGGGTGTTCTCTCCTCCCAGGGCCTTTGCCCAGAATCTGTCCAGCTGGACGATGTCCCAGGCCCAGATATGCCTTTTGAGCTCCTCTCCCTGCTCTTGTTCTAACTTCTGGCCACCTCATGCACACGGCGTTTGCCTGGTTTACACTTCCAGACCCAAAGCCTTGTCTAACCGAGTCGTTTCCGTGTCCTGTCTCCTGCCACCAATCCCTGGCTCGTCACCACAGCAGTGTTCCCTCAGCCCACATACACGGACGTCTTCTGCCTAGCAAAGAGACAGACTGGGCCGTGATAGCACACACAGTGCCTCCCGGGGGACCTGAAACATGACGGGCCCCTTTTCCAAAGACGGAAAGGATGATCATAACCCTCAAGGGGTTACAATCTACTGGACGAGAGAGAGAATTAATAGGAAATTATAACACTTGGTGAAAAATGCTAAGGTAGTGGCAGAAATAGTGTGACGCTTGCACAGAGGTTCAGCCCAGCCAGCACTGGGGCGGTGAGGGAAGGCTCCCGTGGAAAGGGAGGGACTGAAATAAGACCGCAGGAGGATGGGGAGTCCACTAGGCAAGGTGGGAGGGAGAGAAGGGAAGGGATTTTTCCAAGGAAGTGGGTTCGCATGCACAGGGGGCAGGGGAGGAAGACAGCACGCAGCATTCTGTGACCAGCAGGTACGCACTTAAGAACGGAACAAAGATGGCGGGTGGGAGTGGCAGAACTGAGACTGGAGACACAGCCAGAGCTAGACCACGAAAAGTCTTGTAAACTTGGCCAAGGATTTGGGACCTTATCCAGGGGACATTAGGAAGCCACTGAAGCTATTTCAAACAGGGGGCTGATATAATGCATTTGTTCTAGAAAGGCCCCCCTGGTGGCTCCAGCGGTGCAGTCATTCAGCACATGGTACTTATAAGAAAGGTCCCTCTGGCCACAGGATGGACCTAAGCTGACGGGGAGCTAGGTTTGAGGCCCACCAGCGAGGTCAGTGGTCACTCACAGAGGCGCTGGAGGCTGAGCTTCCACAGGAGCAATGTGGGAGGAGAGGAGAGGACGGATGGGGAGTATTAGGGAATGGGCGATGGAGAGGCAGGAGTGAAGAGTCATGTCTGGGTTTCTGATCGCACAGCAGGGAGGGCTATGGTTCCTTTTGCTAAGACAGGGACCCTCAGAGGAGGAACAGGTTTCAAACCTGAGTTCCAGGAGCCTGTGTTTCCACAATGGAGTGGAAGTATCAATTGGCCAGACACGGACTTAGAAAGTGGAAATTCCACTCCTCACAACTCACTCTCTGCTATCTCCGGGGATACTGCATTCCACAAGTGTGTTACCCTCTCTGTGTCAGACAGACCATGTCCTTCTTCCCCTCTTCAAGCGTCATGATCCCACTCGCATGAAACAATCAAAAGCAGAAAAAAAACAATAATTCTCCTCCATGCTCTTTTCCCTCTTTCTACCAGGAAAGAAAATTTTTTTCCAAAGCTTGCCTACCCAAGACCTTTCTCACCAGCTAGAGCTCGGTCATGGGCCAGTCACGAGGCCAGCCCTGGGTGGGTCTTTCTCTGGAAAAGGGAGGTGAAAGTGCCACAATTGGCCATGACCAATCAGAACCCAAACCCCAAGGCCGGGGGAGGGATGTGCCTTTCTGAGCTTGCTGCTACCCAAGAATAACAACAAAATCCATGTTCAGGGGGAGTTAGGTTATGCTGTGGTGGCTTAAAACAAGAAAGTTCATTTCTCCCTCTTGCTGTGCATCTGACGCAGGATGGCAAGGGTCTCTGTTCACCATCATCCCCCTGGGAGCAGGGTTGATGGAAGTTCCACCTACACCCATGTTCCTTGATCACACTGGCAGGGGAGGAAAACTCTGGAAGTCTCACACAGGCAGTTAAACATGATGCACCCGACCTAACAGCCAGAAGTAGTCACGTGGCCCTGCTAGACCACAAGGGGACCACAAATTTCATTCCCCCATGTGACTGGAATGACAGGAGAGCCAATATTGGAAAGCATCATTAATGACTACCCAATCCGCAATCCCTGAAATCCAGGGACCGCCCTGGCATGGGACACCTACTACCTCCTGAGACAACCCATTTCATTTTTTTCTCACCCTTGATTGATAAACAAGCCATCCTAATAATGAATTAAAAACTCCCTCTGCCCCATCTCTCCCTTGTCCTACACCCTTACAGAACAATGTTTTTATCTTTCCCATGACAGACCTTCAACAATTTGAAGATAATTATCATGCCCTCCTAGGTCCTCACTTTAACAAATTAAATCAAACTTTCAATTAATAGTTCAAAATTTCAGTATCTGAAAATATAGCGACATTGAATTACAAGTTTGGAAAAGTACAGGAATTCGGATTCATTTCAAAGGAGAACCAACCTGACATGTTGGATCAAAGAAAAAGATAATGGACACTGAGGCAAGCTCCTATCTGAAACTGAGGACAGAGAACCAAATAATGTCTTTTCTTCCTTTGACTCAGATTAAATGTGAAGCTCTCATTCCTCGGTTGCCACTTCACTTCCCGCCTGAGAGAGTAAAGATGTTTCTGCAGTTATCTTCCTTGACTGCTGGGGGTGGCACAAATGAAAACATACAAAGAAAGCTTAATATCCCTCCAGTTCTACTAATTGACTCATCTTATGTTTAGACAAGTGTTATTTGAGGCTGAATTACAGAGCCTTAATTCAGATGGAGACTCAGAATCTACGACTAATGAATCTTTCTTTTTCAGAAGTGTTTCTTAATACAGCCACTTAACTAAAAAACCAGAAGAGATGGCTAATAGAACATCCCTTCTTTTCTTGGATGTGCCTGTGAATTGTGGGTTAATTGCATAACGAGGCAACCCGTTAACACCTGCCTGTGGATTTACATACTTCCAGCCATATATCATCTCCCGCTTGATACAGACTTTGTTGAAACCAGAATGTTTTACCAGGACTGGAAGGTCAGTCCCATTTGTCAAAGCAGGGACAATCCCTTTGTCTTAGACAGCCTTATCTAGGTTGTGGAGTCGCTCAAGGACATCATCTGCCTTCCCATCAGCACAGCCTTGAGAAAGTTGAGCTGTGGGAACAGCGGGTCTTCTTACTCATTTATTTCTAGCATCTACGTCTGTCCTTATTAGTAGGCCAGAGTCTATAGGCTGATAAGACAAAGACACCCATCATTTGCAAGGACCTAGGAATATATAGTTCTGTGAGACGTTTGCTAACTGTACCACAATTAATTTCAATGGGTTTTTATCACTCTCATTTCATCTAAGAGTAGGAACAGGCAGCCTGTGAAATCAGTGATAGGGTGTATTGTCACGGATAAAGGGGAAGGCTGACTAATGTCCAATAGGAGATACCAAATAACAAACTCACTTAATTGGCAATTATTTATTGAGTACTTACCATATGGCAGACATGGATAGGCACTAGAAACTACAGTGAGTGAACAAAATTGTTCCCTATTTCTTGGGGCTCACATCTTGGTGGGGGAGCCAGGCATTAATCACACAATCAATTTCACCACACCTAACATTCAGGGAGTGCTTGCTAAGTGCCTGGCTCTGTTCTATATATTAATACACTACATATGGTCATTCGTTTAACCCTTACAACAATCCAGTAGGAGCAACTACCACCCTAATCCCCATTTTACAGATGAGAAAACCAAGTTACAAAGAGATGAAGAGACTTGCCTTAGGTCATGCAGCAATTAAGTGGTAGAACCAGACTAGAACTCAGGCAGGCTGCATTCTATGCCTCACTGCCTCGCAGCTGACCCAGAAGCCTGTTAAAGCCCTTCATACACACCCTCCCCCAGGGCAGAGCAACTGTCCCTCTCTCTGCCGCTCCACCAGCACCTGCTCCACCACTTCCCGCTACATTTAATAGCTACAGTGTATCATCCTCAGTATGCATGCTTATCTTTTTGTTTAACATTTCTAAAATCAGGATGCATCCCAAAATTGATAGCCCAAGTCTAATAGGTAGAGTACAAGGCCAGCCCAGAGCAGGGCTCTGTTGTTGGATGAAAGAAAAGTTACTCTCATGTTGTTTAGTGAAAAAAGGAGAAACCTGGAAAGCTATAAATACAGAGTCACACTCTGAGAGCTAGAGAAAGCCTCTGGAAGCACCATTCCATATGATAGGAAAGGAATTGGGACCCAAGAACAGAAGTTTTTGCTCAAGGTCACACTGAAGAGTCAGTCCTTGATAGGCAAACCAAACCCAAGTCTCCTGACCTCCACCCAGCACAGGGCTCCTTCTGCCCTTCCTCTCGCCAGCCACGATTCCCCTTACAACAAGCCAAACCACAAGAAACCCAAAGCCAGAGGCTCCCAGGGAGGAATGTCCTGTTTATATTTCTGTTGTTTAAGTAGAATCCTTTGTTCTAACAAACAAACAAACAAAAATCTCTTGCCTTCAACAAAGGCATTCATAACAATAAATACCTTATTTCCTCGAAGAAAAGCTTAAATTTCACTTATTTACAGTGACTCGGGTTTACTCAATACTCTTTTTAGTTACATTCCTAATTAAAATTCAATGTCTCTCAATCCAACCTTCCTTGAGCCAAGAACTGATTATTCCTGACCAAACAACAACGATTAATCTACTGATTTGCAAATGGCTATTGTCCCCCGCTCGGTGGAACTTAGCAGTTTTTCAACCATATGAAATTTGCACAGATACATGAAATCTTTGAACTAAGGAAAATGTGATTGTAAAACCAGCCTTTTCGCCAATCTAGGTTGGACAGAGAGGGAAGGCATTTAGAGTACTTCTGTTGTCCCTTTCATTAGAATGCTGCCTGCCAGCATTCTCCCTAAAAATAGTTGTCACGCCAGTGGAGTCCTCACTCTGGCAAGCAGACTGTTCTGCACCGAGATCCTTTATAACTGGTTCTTAAGTTACAGGAATTTTAACTAAATTAGAAAGTTTGCCACTTTGTTCCTTATAAAATAAAAGCTTTTCAAGCCAGAGCTCCTGAAACACAGGTTCAGCTCAGTTTGAAAAAAAAAAAAAAAAAAACAGGAAAATGTTGCCTTTGCTTCTGGGCATAAAAAGTGTTAAAGCTTGAGGAGGTTTAGAACAAATGGAACCTCCTATTTATTAATGCTTGGGTAGTCAATTTCTTCACACGGCTGTTTCCTTCACTGTGTGCCTTTCTGCTAATATTTTATCAGTGCTGGACCACAGAATGATAAATGCTACCCTGTATACAAAGGTAAAGATGCCTTAAAAACTCAGTCCAGTGCATCAAAGCAAAGCTCCACTTTCTAAAGTGATTTTATTTTTCTACGTATAAGACTCAAATGATTCTAGAATAGTCAGTAGGAATGCCAAGTAAATAAACAATTCAAAATCTGCCCAGCCAGATCTGAAAAGGGTTTCCCCAGCATCCGTTCCAAATTCTTCATCTTACTTTTTAGGCTTCTCCTCTTAGCCTTTAATGGAGTCCTTGATTTCCATGTATCTAGCATCAGCTGTTGGGAAGTTTTAAATACAAATTCTGTTTGCATTTTTAGTATGCTTTCTTGTTTATTTCATATTTTTAGGGTACTTTCGCTCATGTAATTTCACTTTGGCTTCCTATACAAAACAGACTAGCTGGTATGCTCATAAGCCCTTGGGGACAGGCCTCTCTTCATGCCCCCAGCTATACTACCCACAGTTAATTTCCTTAAACAATTGCTGTCCACATGATACTGCCTTGCTCAAAAAACATCATTGCACTCTTACCAATAAAAATAATTTTGAGATACAGACATATATGGGTGTATATATATTCATGTCTCACCCTCAAATATATTAATATATTATAAAACATTAACAAAAAATATTATTTAGAAAGAGGAGGTATAGAAATCTTAATATTTTGCTGTGCCCTAAGGGACTGCCTAGCACACTCCTGGAAGGAGTGGGTCTTATTCTGGGGACCCCAGTTTCAGAAGATCAAGTTCTAACTGTTGAGTGCCATTTCAGGTTCCCCACAGTGGAATTCCAGACTTCCTTTCCAGCATAATCTACCACTGTTCCCTCATTCACTCAGACTGAACCACTGGATGACTAGAGGCCCCAGACTACCCAGTAGGATTTAGGGCCAAG
Source organism: Lemur catta (assembly GCF_020740605.2). Lineage (NCBI taxonomy): Eukaryota > Metazoa > Chordata > Mammalia > Primates > Lemuridae > Lemur > Lemur catta. The sequence goes on from NC_059128.1 coordinate 92,567,965, forward strand.
CTATGAGTCTAGACTTTTCCTTGTACCAGATGTTAGGTCACAGGTAAGCCACTTGTTCTCCTTAAGCTTCCTCATATGTACAGTGAAAAAAATAAAGATATTTGTGGTGGCCTTCTTGTGAATTCAAATGAAAATGCACAGTGAGATCACACTTGGTCAAATGGGAAAGTGTGACCCCAATGTGAAGACTAAATGAGCCCCTGTACAATACAGGTACGTCTGAAGTCCTGGGCACACATTAGAGACTCTAGGTGGATTATCTTACAAGTGTAAAATATCATCTTTCATCAGATCTTTTATTTAAACACTGTTGAGTACTTATTAGTTATGTATCAGTCTCATTAACACATCAAAAATCTAAGTCTCACAGCAATAATCTACGGAATGTATAAAGTGTGGTTTTGGCAAGAAATGAAAGGGGTAGATTTAGGAAAAGAGAAAAGCCTTGACCAACTGGAAAAATGGAGTTCCCTTAACTGAGATGAGTGAGACTGGGGAGCAAGCCAGTTTGGGGTGGTAACATCAAAAGCCTAGTTATAGACATCTCAGATATGAAATACCTACTTGATAACTGTATGCGCCTATTGACCAAGCAGACATATGAGGCTGGGCTTAGGGGAAGGGTATAGCCTGAAGACAAAAATTTGGGAGTATTAATAATATTCTTTTCAACCTTTAACGCCAGTTCAAATGATTCCTCCTCTATGAACCCTCCTATAATTCCCCTCAGCTACAGAAAACTTCTCCATCCCATTTTATAACACTTTCTATATACTTCCTTGAGCATCTACCTCACCTCCCTTTTATTTCATTGTACTTACTTGTGAACTAGACTATAGACTTTTTGTGAGCAAAGACTTGGTCACTTTCATCTTTGTGTTGTCTTAATGTGTAGCATTGTGCCTTGTCTATATCTTGCTCTCAATAATGTATTGTTTCGATTAACTATAATCTATAATAGATTCTGCAAAATTCCTTAAAAACCAGACATCTAGAATGTTTGATGAATGAATGAATGCTTGGTCCATCGATCCCTGGAGTCACACTGAAAGGTCTGGATACAAGTGGCCCTGTGCATACTTAGTAAGTGTAGCCTGGTGTCCTTTCAACCTGCTGTGCCCAGGACAGCCCATCACAGTGCTCCACTTCGGTCCACCTTTACCAGCCCTTTAGCCTTTCATTCTGCTTCTTCCCCAGTCCAAATGGGCCAGCCGAGCCAGCTGCCACCTTGGAAGTCAAACTGCAAGGTGACAGCAAGCCAATTAGACTAACCCATGCTAGTGTAACCATGGAGCCTACTGCCTACATGTCTTTCCCTCCCATGCCTTAGAGTTGCATTTTAATGAGGGTATTGGGAGACCCAATGACTTAGAGCAAAGGTGACTTTGGAGCAGAGCATGCCACACCTGAGTAGATAGCTACCTGCCCTTAAGGTGACCTCAACAAGTCAGACATTCTTCCCATACCCAGTCTGGACAAAAGTCCTAAGAAACAGCTCAGAGAAAACAGCTTCTTGGGAACATGGAGAGTCAGCTATGCCCTAGGAGGTGCCCTGCTAGCGAGGTGCCCTTCCCCAGCTCTGACACCAGGCGACCCCTCAACTCTTGGAAAGTCCCTGACTTCCTGGGTCTCTATCTCTGTGAAAAATAAGACTGTGGAGTTGGACTTCACAGATCCCTTTCAGTTCTATGGTTCAATCAAAAGCAAAATATGATTTTCAAAATTCCAAAATCTTTCTACTCACTTATCACATTATTCTCAATTTTACATTCCATAGAATCCTTGTATAATATGGCTTACAATTCTCCATTCCTTCCTCTGTACAATGGTTTCAATAATATTGCTTGCCTCCCAGGATTATTGTAAGGATTCAGTTAGAAAATCCTCCATAAATTCTGACTTATACTAAATTTAGTTATTATTTTATTACTAAAGTATCTACTTTTCGCTTTCTTTGCATGTAGAAAGTTAAAGATTGCTACCAATTCCAGTTTGAAAAATTGTAAAAAGTCTAGATAACCTTTTTTCTGAAACAAGTGTCCTAACAAATCTTCACAGTACAACGGGTGGGGGAGATGTATGAATACATGAGGATTCAGGGAACTCTCAACTCGCCTTGCGATGCCAGGTCATCATGAGATCTCCAAAGATAAGTGGGTCTGATAGACCAAATGTTCCTAAGTGTGGAGCACTACAGAAATTCTTTACTTCACCCACTCCACAGTTTTCCATGCAAGCCATTCCCAAGAGTATATCCTGAGACAGTGAGTTAATGGCAACGTAAGATAAATGGAGGCCTGAGCATCTCATATTTGTGGATTATTCATGCATGAGATTAGGCAACATTGAACTATCACAGCAAATAAACATATTACATCAATAGAGCCTGAAAATTATCTGAGCATTTTTAAATTAAATGAATAATGTAATTTTTTGCTCACCTATGTAACAAATCTACGTAGCACTGAAAACTGAGGGAAAAAATACCCATTTTGAGACCCAAAATTAAAATATAGCAAAATGTCATTGATTCCATTAGACTAACTAGGGAGAATGTCTGGATTGGGAAATATTATTTAAACAAATATAGCTTTGTTATTGTCAAGAAGTATAGAAAGAAAAACAGTATACCTAACCAAGTATGGCAAAATCAATGATTTTAGGAAATATTTTAATAGTTTATTAAAATATAACTAGGAATATTAAAATATAACACTGTCCACATATCCACGTTTATTCCCAGCTCTTTCCACCAGAGAAAAAAGCTAAGATTGTATGAGACACTCTATATATTGAGCCTAAGAAACACTATCTTGAGTGAGAGACTAGTAAGAGGCTGAGGAAGTAAGCAGTCGCCAGCCCTTGGCAAAGGAGAACTAGAAAACAAAAGTGGAGAAACCTACAAGCTTTTCTGTTTCTGTAATCTGTGAGCTCAGACTATCTTGAGCTCATCTCATGTTCCACTCAGTTGGAGCACTGATGGGAAGCCAAACAATGTGGTTAACTCTTCAGAGTCATGTTCTACAACATATGGAACCCTGAATCCCTCTGCATGTCAGGGTCACCTCAGGAAAATGGGGATAGGAGTCTTCTGCATCCTTAAAATTCTTTGCTTTTGTTAAGAAGAAAGAGCTACCTGAGAAAGATTGAATTTTTCTAGCATTTGCCTAAACAACTGGAAATCACAAATTATAGGAATTTGAATGAATGGTCACAAAATTAACCATTTAAAGCAGGATCTACAAAATAGTAGACTCCTCTCTGCTTTACCCACAGGGGTTAAATTTTAAAACAAAACAACCCATCACAAGGTTCAAGACAACACTGTAATCAATCAATGACTCTGAGGCCTGAATCAAGATGTTGGGAGATGATAAAATATAAAATGCAATGGACTTGCCATCCTAAGGCAGCCACGTCAATCAGTGCCTCACATAACAACCCATGCCTGGAAGAAATCAATGCTTCCAAATGGAAAAAACCAACTTCCAATATTAAATCTATAGAGAACTATTGGCTACCCTTTTCTAAATTCCTCTTTGAAAGAGTTTTAGAAATTATCATGCCAAATTCATATTTCAAGCTTAAATGCCAACTTATGCTTTCATGGTAGAATTTGTTAGTGAAGTAGTATTAACTGGATATATTTCATGATCTTAGACCTTGATATTTTAGTTGCTCACATAGGCTTTTGACTTGTTTTAAGGAGGGTAAGGAGAAACAAAAGTCAGATTTAGTTAACTGCACTTTAAATAATAGGTTGAACTAGATAGGTTAATTGAAAACTATACCAGATGGAAACTTAGATCAACGTAGAGAAATGAAAAGCAATAGAATGTGAATATGTGTGTAAAAAAAATAATATATTTTTTAATTTATTTAAAATATAATTGTTGAAAACAAAATAACGATGTTGTATGGGTTTATAACACAGAAGTAAAATGTCACAATAACACAAAGGATGGCCTGGGGTAATTGGAAGTACATTATTGTAAATGTATTGCATTATAGGTGAAGTAGTATAATATTAATTCATGGTGGATCATAATAGTTTAAGGAAGTATATTGTAATTCCTAGAGCAATCATGAAAAAAAGTAAAACAAACACTGGTATAGATAAAAAGTCCAATGGAAGAAGAAGTAAAATGGAATACTCAGACATAGTCATCTAATCAAAAAGTAATCAAGAGAGAACAATAAAAGGAAAACATATGGAAAAAAACAGAAAACAAATAGCAAAAGAGTAGACTTAAAGTCGGCCATGTCAATAATTCATTACAGGATGTCAGACTAGATGAAAAATAAAGATCAAACAGGTATGCTGCTTATGAGAGGTATACTTTAAATATAAAGACAGAAAAATTACAAGTAAAAGATGGAAAATTTTACACCATGCAAGAACTAATCATAAGTGGCTTTATAGATAACAAAGTAGTCCTAAAAACAAGGACCAGAGATAAAAAGAGAACTTTCAAAAGTATAAATGGATCAATTCAGGGAGAAGATATAATATAATAGTTCCAAATATGTATACATCCAAAAACAAAACTTCAAGATACATGAAGCACAAACTCACAGAACTGAGAGGTAAAATACACCACCTGAAAGTCATACTGACAGGTTTTAACATGGCTTTTTTGTCAATAAAGCAAGTAGACAAAAATAAAAATTGGAGCAACATCATCAAGTGACTTGACTAATATTTATAGAATACTGCACCCATCCAGCAGCAGAACACACATTCTCCGCAAGTCAACATGTAACGAATTCACTGAAGAAGACTGACTGTATGCTGAGCAGCAAAACATGGCTCAGTCAATTTAAGAGAACTGGAATCATTCAGGGTGTGGTTTCTGACCACAATAAACTTAAACTAGAAAATAGTAATGAGATATATGGAAAATCCCCAAATATTTGGAAATGAAACCAAATGTTTCTACATAACCCATGGGTCAAAGAAAAAATTATGAAGAAAATCAGAAAATATTTAAAAGTGATGACAAAAATACATTGATTTAAAACTGTGGGATATAGATGAAGCACTGCTGAGAGGCAAATTTATTGCTCTAAATGCAATAAATTCAGAGGGGAAAAAATACATAAAACCAATGATCTGAAATTCCTCCTTAAGAAGCTAAGCAAAAAAAGAGCAATTTGAAACCAAAATAAGTAAAATGATGAAAGAAAGAGAAGAGCACAAGTAAATGAAACCAAAAATAAACAAACAAAAGAACAAATAAATGTAAAGAAATATTAGCTCTGTGGAAACAAAAAAAAATTGTTATATCCCCTTTAACAACTAGATAGATCAAAAATAAAAGGGTAAAACATAGGTTATGAATGTCAGGAATGAAAGAGAAGACATCACTAGAGATATCACATTAAAAAAATAGAAAGAAAATATTATAAACAACTTTATGCCAATAAAGCTGTCAAATCAGATGAAATGGATCAATTCCTTGGAAGATACATACAAGCATCACTGACACAAGAAGATACAGATAACATGAATAGCTGTTGGTTGAAGAAATTAAATTAATAATTAGAAATCTTCCCACCATGAAAATTTCAGTCCCAGATGGCTTCTCAAATTAATTTTATCAAAATATAAAGAAGAAATAACACCAATCATACACAAATCTTTTTTTTTTTTTTTTTGGCAAATAGAGAAGGATTGAAAATTTCCTAAATCATTGTGTGAGGTTAGCATAACCATCATATCAAAAAATGAGTTTTATAAGAAAAGCAAAGAACAACATCCCTCATGAACAGAAAGAAAGATTCTTAAATTTTAATAAATCAAATCCAGAATTATATGAAAATGTTAATAATCCATGACTAAGTGGGTTTCATACATGGAATGCAAGGCTGGCTCAACATTTGAAAACCAAAATAAACGTGGTATAACCCTCCTTTTTATTCTTTCAATTTTCTTTAATTGTTCTCAACAATGTTTCATAGTTTTCACTGCGGAGAACTTCCTCATCCTTCCTTAGATTTATTCCTAAGTATCTTGTTGTTTTTGATGCTATTGTAAATTATACTGATTTTTTTTTTAATTTTCATTTTCAAGTTGGTTGTTACTAATATTTAGAAATACAATTTATTTTTGTATATTGACCTTGTAGCCAATGTACAATCAACCTTGCTAAATGTACTTATTAGTTCTAATATTTTATTTAGATTTCATAGGTCTTCTATGGAGACAATCATGTCATCTACTAATAGAAATAGAAGCAGTTCTGTTTTTTCTTTTCCAATCTTATCCCTTTTATTTTTTCCTAGCCTTCTGTGCCGAAAGAGCTGGCTGGAAGTTTCCAAACTTGTAGTTGGGCCTGAAATTTAACTCACAGATTCCTGGCAACAAAAATAACAGGGAAATATGCAGTAATATGTCACTGTCTTAAAGAAATAACATACTAATTCCTCAAGGAAAGCAAAGATTTTCCCTGCACTTAACCAGTGGCTTGACTCAATGTTTACAAATCTCTCTGCTACACAAAGATATTATACAAATCTCTCTCTGTCTTTTTTTTTTTTTAATTGTCCTACAGGTACCTGAGGCTCTGGTTTGTTTTGCTTCATTTTTGTTTTTCCAACCTTTTTGTCTCTGTATTGTTCAGATTGGAGTATTTCTATCAACCTATCACCAAGTTCACTCGATCTTTTCTCTGTCATATTCATTCTGCTATTGAAACCATCTAGTAAATATTTTTATTTTGGCTATTGTATTTTTCTGTTCTTAATTTCCATTTGGTTCTTTCTTACATGTTTTATTTCTTTGCTGAGACTTACTTTCTATTAATTTCAAGAATGCTTGACCATATTTTTTTAAGCATGGTTATAATAGCTGCTTTAAAGTCTCCAATCATTCCAATATTTGTGCCTTTTTAGGGTCAGTGTCTGCTGATTACCTTTTTTCTTGGATGTTGAATTTTTCCTGGTTGTTCAAATGCTGAATAAGTTTGGATTATATCCCGGACCTTTTGAATATTATGTTATGAGACCCTAGGTCTTGTTTAAATCCTAAGAAGAATGTTGATTCTTATTTATTTGTTTTAGTAGGTAATCAATTAGGTTAGGTTCAGGGTGCAAATTCTAATCTGCCTTCTGTGAGCTATGGTTACAATCAATGTCAGTTCAGATTTTAAAGTGTTGGCTGTGATATTTAGATCTGTCCTGCATGTGTGCCAGAGCAGCCAGTCTGGGACCTCCATGAGGCTCAACCGTGTAGCTCAGTTCTCAAAGCCTGTGGTGTGTTGTTTAGGGTCATATTCATGCATGCGCAGTTCAAAAGTGAACTCAGAAATTCATACGTGACTTTATGGGATCACTCTCTCAACCTCCCTTCTCTCTGTGATCTTCCCAGTACTTTCTGGCTCTCTGGAGCCTGTCTTCCCCATCCTCCAGCCAGAAAGCTGAGGCTTCAGTTTCCCCACTCTGCGGTGAACTTCCCACCATCATGCCTGCGTGCAGGGCCAAGCAGTGGAAGCACAGAGAAAGGAGAAAAAGCAATGGGGATTCGCCCCACACTCTTGGGATGACAAATGTTCTGGTCAGAAAGAAGGGTTTCCTCACTTAGAATTTTAGACACCTACCAGTCACCACAGTTGTCATGGTAATGCTGCTGGAGTATTGCCTAGGGATAGGGCACAGAAGAAGAAGAGGAAAAAACCAGAGAATTTTCCCACTCTGACTTGCAGGGACCCCTTTGCTGCTCCTCAGCCCAGAAAGAGAGGAGTTCTCCTAGAGTTTTGTGGCCACACCCTGTGTGCACTTCCGGGTTTGGGGCTGCCTTTGAATCCCAAAGTGAGGCCAGAGGAAAACAGAAAGGGAAACTTCCTCACCACCAGTTTGGTGGAGCTTGAAATTCTGGTCTCCTTCCCAATCTGCCTGCTGTCATTTGCTTTTCAGAGTCTTCAGATGTCTGCTTTGTGCATCCTGTCCTGGATTTCTCCTTACTTTTAGTTGGAGAGACTAGGAAAGTGTGTTCCATAGAACCAGAACTCTCTATTCTCATTTTTAAACAAATATTTCTATTTATCAAACTGTTATAAAACATGTGGACATGCTAATGTGTTATGTTCCAAATTTTAACATAAAGGAAAACACCAATGTGCTCCTTGGAGCTACCAGGTAACTTTATTTTTCAGCTCCCGAAATAAAGCTTCTCCTGTGTTTTCTTCTTAATTGAAGGACATTCTGAGATTGTAAGGTAAGCTGTTAAAAAACTTACACCTTGCAATTACTGACCTATGTATTAATAAATCTGGCTCTTCCTGATATTGTACAACCTAAATATTTTTAAAAATAGAAATAAAGTGGATGCTGAAACTTGTAAAAGATTGCAACTGTCATCAGTCACTAGCAGTTTCAAATTTCTGTGTTCCTCCAACACTTCCCTACTTTCATTGATTAAATGTGCAGTATAACAACTATTCAACTTATAAAATACATTTTGATATTAAAATATCTACCGAATTATCTGCTAAATATGCTTATTTCTTATGAGATTTTGATGATGATTTTCTGCTGCCAAAAAAAAAAAAATGTTTGGAAAGTCATGACCTGAGAATGGGACACAGTTTTGTTCACGCAAGTGTTCATCCTCCGCCCCACAAGCACACACAATCCCTCACACAAACACATGTACAAAAAGACGGTCAGATTTGTATAAACAAAATACATTTTCATCAGCCATTGACTGTCTTTAAAAATCACCCCTCTTGAATTGAAACCAAATAGTTCTAAGTGTTTTCTCAAGCTGAACTGGACTGATCACTCCCTTCAGCCGGGTCCTCAGCTCAACAAACACATGCCCCACCCCAGGGGGATTCAGGGTTCATGGGAATGACAACGTTGTAAGCAAACTACCTTCAAACCTAGGTGAATAGGTCTATAGAAGATTAATCATGTACTTCCTACAGGAACTCCTAAGGAACGAGCTTTTATAAGGTGGGAAGAAAAATGACAGTCAAGCTGTATTACCAAAAACTGACACGAGATGCAGGTGCTGTGCTTGACACAGATGAAGGTCATGGAATTGGATTTCCTTAATGCATCTCAGTTCGGGTTGTTTCCTCATCTCTGTCTAAATGCTGGGTCATGTGCTCTGGAAACGCTCTCCTGTGGATTTAGACTTGAAATATGCCCGGGAAGTCTCAGAAGGACAGGGTCAAATATCTAGGAGGTAAATGCAGGCTCTTTCTTCACGTGTCACACGGCCACGTCCCCTTTGCAGGAAAATAAACAGGTTGACTATCACTCTGTCCACCGGTGTGAAGTATGGACACAGAGGGAGCATTTATCTTCCCAATCGACCTTTATCCAGGACGAAGCCCTGTTCTTGCCTTGCATCAAAGTCACCTACTTACACACACATTGCTTCAGGAGTCAGAGCCTTTTGCCTAATAGGGCCGGAGTGAGTTGCCTCTGGAAAAGAAAGCTGGAAAGTTAACTGGCAGAGGACTCCAGTTAGCATTTCTAAAGACCAAGGGGCACATGTTTTTTGCTTTGCGTCTCCTCCTCATGAGAGCACAGAATCCCTAATAGCATTAACGGAGCTTGCTCTCAAGAAGTAAGTGCTGAAAATAGACCCCTTTGTATGCTACTGTTCAAGTTCAAATTTGGTATTGGTCAGGCTGCAGATAACAAAATTGCTATATACTGGAGTGGTATCAAATTATGCACTACGCTCTCCCTATTAAAACATCCTGTTTATTAGATTATTTCTCTAATAATCCTCTTCAAGGAACTTTGCACAAACGCAACAGTTATACCCCATAATTTATGGACCATTGGCCATGAAATAACTTGGATCAGAGAAAATCCCTGTGGGCCTGGGTATAGGGAATGGTGTGGGGGCTGCTTAGTAGAACAGTGCTGCTGGTGGGCAGAGGCAGGGAGTGGGGCTGGGAGCCCCTGGTTGGGGAGGTACCAAGGTCCGGGAATTCTGTAACTTCAACGAAGCCCAGTCCATCATCCTAACAACCCCATTAAGGAGAGCTCTGTCATGCTGTTTGTTTGGTAATTTTGTCTAGTGGACATTTCTATGAAACATTTGCCCAATGAACATTCAGTTCAGCTATGTAACAGGAACTGTGCTGAGTTCTGAGCACAAATGAATGGAAAAGACACGGAACCTACATTCAAGAAGCTTAGCTTTACAGTATACAATTCAGGAAGATCTATGCTCAAGCCATGCATGGGGTGCCACGCACACATACACAGGGGTGTCTTGCCTAAGTAGAGAATCCAGGAAAGCCTTTCCACGGTGATGGTATGTTTGAGTAGAGTCTGGAAGGCTGACCGGGTTGGCCAAGTGAGAAGGGAATAAGGACATTCCTAATATAGTGAAGAGTTTTTGTATAACTTATGCTGAGAACCACAAATACTTCATGCGAACTGAAGAAGTTCTGTGAGGTTAGAGTGCTCAGGGAGTTGATGGGAGGGTGATAGCAAAGGATGAAAAAGTATGCCAAGCCCAAATCATAAAGAGAGGGTGGTTTTAATCTTACAGGCACTGAATGGGTGATATCAAGCAGTCCTAAGCAGGAGAATGCCTCGGGAAGGGGTGTGTTTCCCAAGGATCTACTCAGCAGCAGTGGCAAAAGCAGTGCCAGCATCAGAGAGGCCCCTCAAGGGTGTCACAACAATCCAGACAAGAGGAGATGATGGCATGGGTGAAAGGGAAACAGGGCAGATGCAGAGGTAAAGAGAGATTTGGGAGTTTTAAACGAGGAAGAGTTTGTTTGACTTTGTAACTGCTTCTTTGCAGTATTATGGGAGAAAAAAAATCAATTCCTATACGGATATCAGGGCTGAAGACTTGGTTGGAAGGTGAAACCAGTGTCTGATGGGAAAAACACTAGAGGAGAAGTTTTTTTTAACTGTAAAACAATCTTTTAATATGAGATTTATTGAGGCATAATTTACATACAGTAAATTCACCTATTTTTACATTATAGCTATATGAGGTTTGGCAAGTGTGTATAGTCACGTAACTTCCTCCGCTGCCAAGGGATAGAATATTCCCATCACCCTGTAAAATTCCATCATTTTTCTTTGAAGTGACTCTTTTCCCCTTACCTGAGACCTAAGCAATCACTGATCTGATTTCTGTCCTTATAGTTTTGCCTTTCCAGAATTTTCCATAAATAAAAGCATATAGTATCTGGTGCTTTGTGTGACGCTTTTTTTTTACTTAGCATAATGCTTTTGAGATTCCCCATGCTGTTGCTTGTATCCATAGTTTGTTCTTTTATATTGTTGGGTAACATTCCATTGTATGTACCATCAGTTGTTATCCATTTACCAGTTGATGGACATTTGGGTCATTCCCAATTTTGAGCTATTATCAGTAAAGTTACTACGAACATGCAAGTCTTTGTGTGAACATTTGTTTTCATTTTTCAAGAGTAACAACCTAGGAGTGGTGTTTCTAGGTTGTATGGGGAAGTATAGATTTAACATTATAAAAAACTTCCAAACTTTTCCACAGTGCCTGTACCATTTTTCATCCCCACTAGCAACAAAGGTGAGTTCCAGTTGCTCTGTATCTTCAGTAGCATTTGGTATTGTTAGTTTTTTGTTGCTTTTTTTTTCATTTTAGCTATTTTAATAGGTATGTAATGGTGTCTCATCGTGGTCTTAATTTGCATTTCTCTAATGAATAATGATGTTAAATATCCTTTTGTGTGCTTATAAGATCATATCTTTGGTGTAGTATCTATTCAAATTATTTGTCCATTTTTTATTTGGTTGTTTTATTAATGAATTGTGAGAGTCTTTATATGTTTTCAATACAAGTCCATTATCACATGTATTATTTAAAAATATTTTCTCCCTGCCTGCAGTTGGCCTTTTTATTTTTTTCACAGTGCTTTCAAAGAGAGAAGTACTTAGTTTGATGAAGTTCAGCTTATCAAACTTTTCTTTTACAGTTAAAGCCTTTTGTGTCTTATCTAAGAATTCACTGCCTTGTCCAGCAATTCAAAATTTTTATCCTATGTTTTCTTCTAGAACCTTTAAAGATTTAGATATTACATTTTAGGTCTGTAATCCACTTTGAGTTAATTTTTTACATGCTGTAAGGTATGGGTTCACTTATTTACCTATCTATGCCCAGCACCACTTGTTGAGAAGTTAAAAAGACAGTTTAAAGGGAAAAACAATGAGTTATTTTTGGCCATACTGAGTTTGAGATGCCCCAGTGCATCTCTGCATGTGATGACATGCAGTAGGCAGTTGCATGTATGAGTCTGAAACTAAGAAAGAAATAGATATAAAGATTTGGAATCAAGTCTTTGTGGCATTTGAACCCACTGGATTTGGTCAGTCCTCCATTAAAATGGATCTGACCAGCAAAAAGAGAAACTGAGGATTCAGTATGGAGGAACAGAACAGAATTTCTCTCAGCAAAAAAGAAATTGAATTATGGGGATTTGGAATAGGATTTTAGCACCTAAACCTACTATCTACCTCTTCTATGACACATATTATTGGAGACAAAGAAAGGAGAGGTAGGGCTATAGTTTGGAGGCTATTGCAAAAGAAAAAGATGACTGTGAAGTCCTAAATTAGGGCAGTGGCAGTGCTTTCCAGAACCCCATATGATGCATATTGCATGTGAATATAACTTCATAGGTACACACATAGAGATCTAGACAGTCCAGAAAACTCTAAGCCCTATGAAAGAAGAAAAACTGCTGATGCCGATCTCAGCCTGGTCAATTTTCCTATAAATGTGTCTGATGTTATTTACAGGCCTGTAGTATTCACTATAAATATTTAAATTTGAACTTCCATTCTTTATGATAGACTATAGTGCACACATAAAGTTGTCACCAGCCTGTTGCATCATCTATCAATAGCTAACAAACTTGTGGACAAATGTTCCCAGACCCATTTTACCTCTCTTGCATTGTTCAGAATCTTTCCTCTCCTTGCCTGCATGATTTGATGAGAAAGAAGGTTGATATGCAAAGTTTGTTTTCTCTAAAAAGTGGAGGTGCTGATGTCCACTTTTCAAGTATTAAGCAATATAATTATGGATTTCAGTAGGTGCTGAAAAATGTTTGCTGAGCAGAACTGAACTGAAATCATTAGAATACAGTTACTGTAACAGAGGAATAAGATATATGGTGAAGGAACACAGTCTTGGGAGAAAGAGAAGAGAAAACCTGAGTGTATCTTCCATTGGCCCCTCCAAAGTCACCATTCCCTCTTCTCTACCTGCTGCCGCCCCTGAAGGTGGACCTCTGTGAAGATACCACATTTAGAACAGGGCTTCAGAACCTTGTCGTGTCGCATTGTCCTCTTTGGCAATCTAGTGATGTGTATAGACACATTTTCAGATTAATATTTTTAAATACATGAAATACATAAGACATGCAAAGAAAACCAATCATTGAAATGTAGTTTTATTTTTTTACAGACATATTTAGTTGTATATATTAGAATTTATATATGCATGTATATATATATCATTATGTATTTGTGATATAACCATTATGTGCTTCTTTATTAACACATTAAATACCAAGATAATATAGGCAGTCAAGGTAAAATTTTATTTTTTAAGAGATATGTCAACAGTGTTTAGCTTGAATAAGAACATCGAACTCTGGAGTGATCCTTAGATGGCAACGCACATGTCAAATTTGACATCCAATTGTGATTTTTTGTTTTGATGATTACAAATGCTGGCCGGGCGCGATGGCTCACACCTGTAATCCTAGCACTCTGGGAGGCCGAGGCGGGTGGATCGCTTGAGGTCAGGAGTTCGAGACCAGTCTGAGCAAGAGTGAGACCCCATCTCTACTAAAAATACAAAGAAATTATCTGGCCAACTAAAAATATATATAGAAAAAATTAGCCAGGCATGGTGGTGCATGCCTGTAGTCCCAGCTACTCAGGAGGCTGAGGCAGGAGGATCGCTTGAGCCCAGGAGTTTGAGGTTGCTGTGAGCTATGATGATGCCACAGCACTCTAGCCGGGGCCACAGAGTGAGACTTTGCCTCAAAAAAAAAAAAAAAGATGTTAAAAAACTCCTATTCACAAAGACACAATATTACAAGTGGAACTAAAGTCGCCACAGATCATTTCACAAGATCAAGAAAGGCTTCTCCCAAGGAACATCAAAATTTTTCAAGGCTGTTTTAGTTAAACTCCTAATTGTAAGGTTTTTGTTTTGTTTTTGTTTTTTTTTTTTTTTGTAGTCAGTCTTTTGTCCTAAGTTCAACATGTTCCTCTGGCTCAGTCCACATTTTCAATATAGTTTATATCAGAGAGAAATGTACTGTAGATCTATAATTCAACTGCAGTGCCAAGAAGATAGAAATAAATTTTAAAAGACTTTTGAAGAGTTTCCAGGTATTTTCTGATTTATCTTTTCGAAGAAATTGACAGAGAATTTTGTATCTCAAGTCCATCTTGGAAAAGCAACTCTTCCAGTAGTATATTGGCCTCTACTTTTCTCTTCCATATCAGCAACTGAGGCAAGAAAGTTTTTAATTTGTCAGTTGCATCTGTAATGGTAACTTCAAGACCCTGAACTGAAAGGTTTATTTTCTTCATATGGTTAAAATCAAGGTAAGGCAACTCATGGATAAAATTATTTTTCAGAAAAATTCAAGAGTGTGTTTTCTTTTTCTTTTAGTTACTTTTTATTTTTAATTGATACATAATAAGTACACATATTTATGAAGTACAGTGGGATGTTTTGATACATATCTACTATGTGTAATGATCAAATCACGGCAAATCCATCACCTCAAACATTTATCATTTCTTTGTGATGAGTACATTCAAATCCTCTCTTCTAGTTATTCTGAGAGATATAAAACAATGTTGTTAACTATAGTCAACCTACTATGACTAGAACACCAGAATTATTTCTCCCAACTATCACTTTGTACCTACAGACCATCCTTTCCCTACGCCTGCTCCCTATGCCCCTCTCAAGCCTCTGATAACCACTATTCTACTCTCTACTTCTATGAGATCAACTTTTTTAGATTCCACATATGAATAAGATCATGTACTATTTGTCTTTCTGTGTCTGGCTTATTTCACTTAGCATAATGCCCTCCAGGTTCACCCATGTTTTCACAAATGCTAGAATTTCATTCATTTTTATGGCTGAATAGTAATCTATTGTGTATATATACCACATCCTCTTTAGCCATTCATTCATTGATGAACACTTAGGTTAACTCCATATCTTGGCCATTGTGAATAGTGCTCAAATAAACATGGGAGTGAAAATATCTCTTCAACATACTGATTTCATTTCCTTTGGATATATATCCAGTAGTGGGATTGTTGGATCTATATGGTAGTTTTATTTTTAAATTCTTGAGGAAACTCCATAATGTTTTCCATAATGGCTGTACTACTTTACATCCTCACCAACAGTGTATAAGGGTTCCCTTTTCTCCAAATCCTCACCAACACTTGTTAATCTTTTGTCTTTTTGATATAGCCATTCTATCTACAGTAAGGCAATATCTCATTGTGGCTTTGATTTGCATTTCCCTGATGATTAGTGATGTTGAACATTCTTCATGTATCTGTTGGCCATTTGTATGTCTTCTTTAGAGAAATGTCTACTGAGGTCTGTAGCCTATTTTTTAGTTGGATTGAAGGGGGAGGGAGGGTTGCTGCAGGGTTTTCTTTTTCATTGAGAGAAGGTAAAATTCTGCCCTTAGTTTGTCAGCAGTGGCTACCAGGCCCTCTTGCTAGAGGACTTCAGTGTGATAGAAAAGCTCCTCATACTCCACTCCATTTCTTGAACAATCTTTTTAATATATGTGATTCAGAGACCTGCTCCTGATACAGCTGCTGACTTGATGGCTCCTGATCAAGCTTCTCTCAGAAGTGTTAGAAGAGTCTATGATGTCAATGCATGGCTGTGTGAAAAGAAATGAGTGACACCAACGTAAGGAGCTTCCATTTTCACAATATACCAAAAGTAGATGCATCACCAAGTATTATAGAAGCACCATCTGTGCAGTCTTAAAGCTTTTATTTCCAGGCGGAGTTTTGTTTTCCAAAATACCAAAGGGCTTTGTAGTTTCTGCAAGGGACTCACAAAATAAGAATTCTTCTTTAAAACCCCTAGCATGCACATAGGGAGCAAGAGTGAGGGGCTGGCTGCAATGAGAAATGTATGTTTGCATCCTGCCGTAGACTGAGAGGGATGGCAAAGCTGCCGATTCTCAAGGACAGACTTCAGAGTGTGTTTTTTAAAACTCAACTATTCCAGACCAGATCTCACCATTTAACAAGAGTGCTGTTATCAGTTTTCTCTCTTCTGCTCCAGTCCACAGACCAGCAGCGCGACCTTGTCTAGTACACATGGTTCTACTATCACCTCTCCAATAGCGTGGAGGGTTTCTTTTATTTTGAAAATCCAAATTTGGAAGCATCCTATACAGAGTTAAGAATTTTCATTTGAAGCATCCAGTTTTTAAAACTTTCAGCAAACTCTCAACACTGCTAACCTACTTTCACAGTTTTATCAAACAATTGTAGGTAGCGAATACTGGAAAGTGATGTAGGTATCTGGATTACCAAACTAAGAACAAGTAACTAACTCTACCTTTAGTGCCACTGTTGCACAAGCGTATGTATGTAAGAAGACTGCATGTTTCTTCTAACAACATGTCTAAGAACTGCTATATTTTCAAAGTAGTGTTGCATAGATATTTTAAGATATTCACAAAAAAACTCCAATGTGTTATTAAATATTGTGTGATTTCTATTACAACAAAGTCACAGGTACTACTAGCACTACTGTGTTTCGTTAACTACATTCATAATTGAAAGAAATGCTAATTTTCAGTTAGTAAAAATGGAGATACAACTTTTTTCTCATCCAAGTTCATGAACTCCCTAAAATCTATTCACATACCAAGGTTAAGAACCAGTAACTTACAAAAGGAGAAATGGCCTAAGGTTCTACTGGGGAGTAGGTAGGTTGACTGGTCAGAACCAAAATAGGAAAGTAGAAACAAGGAAGACTGGAAGAGAAGAAAGGAGACAAACCTCTCAGAATGAGCACAGAATAGGAAGATATTTTGTCCCTTTAAACACCCACCAGAGGCATCCACAGTAGAGGTAGCTCTCCGCAGGTAGATAAGATGAGCAATTCTGTGGGTATCAGGTAACCCCTTTTCCCAGTCACCTGGTACTTACTCCACTGGTATGATGCCTGCTCACTTGCAGAGTGGCTATATTTGCAGCGATAAAGGATATGCATATTTTGAAAAACACAGTCTTACAATCATCGAGGCTACCTCCAATAATGAGTGTTCAATGGTAGCTGGCTCTATGAATAAACTTTAGTGACCCCTGTATGCTTTTTATAATCCTGTCCCTCTCATGTTTTAGATTCTCAGGCCAATAGGGATTGATGTCCTTTCAGAGTTGTTTCTCAAAAATGGTGGAATTTCTGCATGACAAAGGAGTAGAAATTTTGATGCTCCTAGGCAGATTTACTGACACCAAGACTCACCATGCCCCATGAACTGCCCCAATGCACATGACCCCTTGTTAGTTACACCACAACCTGCCCCAAGCCACGTGGCCCCTCCTTAAAGAGCTCATGATCTCTGTTAGTCGAAGACACAGATTTGAAGCAGTTTCTCCTGTTCTCCCGACAAGACATCTTTTGTATTTAAAAAATCTTCCTTACCATTCCTCTTTTTCTCAGTAATTGGATCTTTATGCAGCAAGCAACCAGACCTAGGCCAAAACGCCCTTGTGGTTTTGATAACACAACATGCCATCAGTGAAGACCAATGCTAAACAGCACTAGTCCCCAGAGGGACCAGACAGCTACCAGGTGCTAATTTGATTAAATTAGACCCTTCTGATCATGGAGTAAGCAGCGATTTGTCTTTATAGTATTAAACACACATTTCTGGTATATTTGTCATTCCTACCCAAACTGCTTGTGCTAAAACCACTGCTTCTAGACTTACAGAATATCTTATCCAAGACTGTGGTATCCCATTAATGTTGCCTCCAACCAGGGGCCACATTTTATAACAAAGGGTCAGACCTGGACTCACACTGAGAAATTAATTGGTCTTACAGTACTCAAAAGCCACTGGTTTGATAGAACAATAAAATAGCCTGCTGAAGGTTTAGTTACAGTACCAGCTGGAAAAACACCCTGTGAGGTTAGGTTACTCTCCTACAGGATGCAAAACATATCTTGAACCAGTAGCCACTATATGGTTTCATCTTTTCCCTTGCTTGGGTTCAAGAGACTGGTAGTGGAATTGGGAGTGGTTCCCCTGACTGTTATTCCTAAAAGTTCACTTAAAGAATTTTTTCTTCCTATCCCCACAGCCTTGGGCTCAGTAGGTTTAGAAGTCATGGTTCCAATGAATTAGAAGCTGAGATTGCCCTCTGAACATTTGGGGGCTTCTCATGCCATTGAACAAAAAGGAATTTAAGGGAGTCATTCTACTGGCTGGTGTGCATGTGTATGATGCCAATTACCAGGTGGAAAATGGTTTGCTGAAACCCAGTAGAATAAGGACTAGGTTCGAAACCCAAATACTCACTGCAATGTTTTTAAGCACTCCTTTGCCCAAATGACTTGATCAATGGAACTCAAAAAAGTCAAGACCACCAAGGGTTCTGATCTTGCAGGAATTAAGGTTTCAGTATCTTCAGCAATATAGAAATGAAGTAAAGAATCCCAACTAACCTATGGGGCTCATAGAGTGTAAGAAAAACATGGATATGGTAGTAAAGAGCTGATTATGCACCTGGGGCTCAGGCTAGCTATAGAAGTAAGGGCTATAATAGCTTTGTTACTTAATTCTTTATGTTCACCCCGTCCCCCACCCCACTACCTTATATAAAGACTATCAGTAGTGGCTAATGGATTAGATTTCTCATATAAGTGAAACCAAATTGAAAACAGCAAATTTTACACTTGCTGTTTGGAGAATATGACCTTTTACATAGATATCTATCTTTTACACAGATAAAGGGCAAGAATGGATTCTATAGGGATAGGGGTGGGCTATGCTGAATATTTTCTACTTTCTTCTTCAGACCTACTCTCCTTCCTTCTCTACCCTGCTCTGTTCTGGGCTGATCTATTTGGGCCACAACAAGAAGACTCTCATGTCCTCTGGCTTCTTATTGGGTGCAGCTAATGGGGAGCTGCAGCAGGAGACTAGAGGAAGAGAAGAGAGGACATCAGAGCCTTGGATCAGCTGTGCCTGACTTCTCACAAGTTGGCCCTATATGCATGATTTTGTCCTTCTGGGTTTGAATTCTGGTAACTCCTCCCTTTTCTTATTTCTTTCAGACTAGGAGTGCTGACAGGTCTACACCCTGCCCATTCTTCTATGAACAGTAACTCTGTTGTTTCTACCGATAACTTTATTAACCTGGAATCACACCAATTTGAGTGCATTATTTGTCTCCCTTGGGAGCCTTGCCTGATACAGAGGTTCTCTGAAGGAATGAATGTCAAGTTGCATCTTGCAGAACACATGGAAGATCACCAGAGGGAAGTGCATATCACAGAGAAAAGCATCGATTTTATCAACATTTCAAACCTAGAAGACTGAAAAAGAGTATAACATGTTCTAGAAACCACAAGGTGAGCTGGGGCAGGAGGCAGGAACATGATGGGAAACAATGCAGAAATGCATGATCACAATGAGCCTCAAATGCTATGCCAAAGTGGGGAACATCATCCTATGGGTGGCAGGAAACAGAATCCAAAGCTGTTGGCTTATTTTTGTCACTGAGATTTATTACCTTTCCCTTCTGAAAACCATTGCTTTATTGGAAATAAATCCACAAAATGATTTTGCCTCCATTAGGCAAAAAAAAAAAAAAAAAAAATCACATTAAAAAGGGCAATGACATCCCCTCTAAGTTTGGCTCGGAAACAACTCTTATCCTGTCAGATGCCAACACTGTACGGAGAATCACCTCTGTCTGCTCCATTCTGCACCAAAGGAACAATTTCCCCTCTTTTATTTTCTCTTCTCCATTGAGCAGCTGAGCAGGCCCCTGAGAGGATCCTGACTCTTTTGAGTTGGCAGGGTCTGCCGATTTGTGTAGAAGAGCATTTTTGCTTTGTTTAGAAACATTTGTGGGACATTGTGGGCATCAAGAAGGCATGTATGGCAAGAGCTGGGGCTTCTGATACAAAGCCCTTTCTCTGAACTGAGTGACAGCCCTGATAATTCTTGGGATGCTTCCGATAGGTTGTTGACTATCTCCCATACCAGCTTGCCTCAAAGTACTAAACTGGCTTTTGCAGAGTTCCTGGGCTGCTGTGTCCCAAGTTCCCACTGTTCTTCCCATGCCAAGCATTTCTGGGCTTTTGAATGTCACTGATATCCTTCAAAGTATGTGGGTTGTTTAGAGGCAAACTGTACACATAATCAGGAGTCAAAATTGTATTAACTGAACAATCTCTTCCCTTGGTAAAATATTGTTGGTTTTTCCAGATAAATAAATGACCATCTGCATTCCATCACCCTAGGCAAGTCTGCAGAATTAGGGCCCTCCGTATCACTCATGTTACTAATTAGCAAAATTATTCTCTTTGAGATACTGGACCACAGGATCAGTGTGGCTTCCACAGAAACAGGAAGCCAAGGCTCTACTCTCTAATGCATCTTCAGCCTCCTCTGCTGCATAGTGGGCTTCAGCACATTAACAGCCCTGTCTCTCTGCTGTCCAAGGACTTGATTTAATTATGCTGTAAGTCTCTGTCTTCATTGGAAGTTTCCACACATGCTGTTTTTTCCATTATTATGGATTGCATTTCCTCTCTGCTGCAATGTCTCATTCTTGTCTTTCCTTGGGCTTTAGTGGCTAATAGACATTTGCATTAATTTTCATTTCTCCTGCTGTTTAATAAACATCCTCTCAGGCACTCAACCTGGAAGGAGAAAACTATTTAGCTTAACCGAAAGGCTAAACTCCAGACCCTTCCTATAACCAAAATTTGTCTTTCTGTAGGTATTGTCCCCCTACTTCTCACAGGCTCCAAGGGACAACTCCAGGGACCTAGTAGAGAGTGCTCTTACACCTAGCCAAAGTTTTCTGGTTGCCATTCCTTAGTGCTTTTCATAAAAGTCACACACACACACACACACGCATGCGCACTTCATGAATAAAGTCCATCACTGCATTCAGTGATTCAGGAATGCCTAAGTAAACCAGGTTTTCATTCAATAGGAGAGGATGCAGTCATTAATATGATGTATGTAAAGACTACATAAAACACTGTGATAAAATATTTACATTGTGCTGCGAGCAGGAAACAAAGTTGTACATATAGTATTATCACAATTATGCTTCAAAATAAACACGTTCACATTCTCATGCATAAGAAAAAGACAGGAAGAAGCTATACCAAATTATTTATAATGGCTAGTATGAATAGAATATCTTGGAGAGAATTCTTTTTTAAAATACATATTTATTTTTAATTAAAAAATTAAAATTGCATATATTTATGCTGTACATGTTTTGATACTCATATATTGTAGAACAGTTACATCAAGCTAATTAACATTTCCATTACCTCATATAGTTATTTTTTTGTGATAAGAACATTTAAAATCTGCATTCTTAGCGATTTTCAAGTACTATACAATACATTGTTATTAACCATAGTCACTATGTTGTACGATAGATCTCCTGAACTTATTATTCTTCCTGAAATGAAATTTTGTATTTTTTTACCAACATCTCCCCGATCCTCCTTCCACCCATCCCAGCCCCTGGTAACCACTATTCTACTGTCCACTTCTATGAGTTCAACTATTTTTAATTAACAGATTTCACATTCAAGTGAGATCATGCAGTATTTGTCTTTCTGTGCCTGGATCATTTTGCTTAGCATTATGCCCTCCAAGTTCATCCATGTTGTCACAAATAACAAGGTTTCCTTCTTTATTAAGACTGACTAGTATTCCATTGTGTATTTTCTTTATTCATCTATTAATGGACACTTAAGTTGATTCCATATCTTGGCTATTGTGAACAATACTGAAATAAACATGGGAGTGCAGATCCTTTGTCTATATATCCAGAAGTGGGATTATTGGACCATATGATACTTCTATTTTTAATTGTAATTACATACTGTCTTCTATAATATCTCTACTGATTTTTACTCCCACCAGGGTTTCCTTTTCTCCACATCTTTGTCAACACTTGTTATCTCTTGTCTTTCTTATAATAGACATACTAACAGTAGTCAGGCAATACCTCATTGTGCTTTTAATTTGTATTTCCCTAGTGATTAGTGATGTTGAGCATTTTTTTACATACATATTGACCATTTGTATGTTTTCTTTTGAGAAATGTCTTTTCAGTTTCTTTGTCCATTTTTAAATCAGTTTATTTGTTGTCTTGTTATTGAGTTGTTTGAGTTTCTTATATATTTTGGATATTATCCCCTTATCAGATATTTTCTCCCACTCTGTAGATTTTCTCTCCACTCTGTTGTTTCCTTTGCTATGTCGCAGCTTTTTAGTTTGATGCAATTCCATTTGTCTATTTTTACTTTTGTTGCCTTTGCTTTGGAGGTTATAACCAAGAAACCTTTGCCCAAACTGCTGTTAAGAAGTTTTCCCCCTATATTTTCTTCTAGTAGTTTTATAGTTTCAGGTCTTACATCTAAGTCTTTAATCCATTTCAGTTGATTTTTGTATATGGAGTGAAGCAAGGGTCCAATTTTATTATTCTGCATGTGGATATCTAGTTTTCCGAACATCACTTATTGAAGAGATCGTTCTTTCACCATTACATGTTCTTGGCACCTTTGTTGAAAATCAGTTGACCATAAATACATGGATTTATCTTTGGGTTCCCTATTCTGTTCCATTATCTATACATCTGTTTTTGTGCCAGTACCATGCTATTTTGATTATTATAGTTTTGTATTAGATTTTGAAATTAGGTAGTATGTTGCCTCCTGCTTTGTTCTTTTTGCTCAAGATTGCTTTGGCTATTTGGGGTCTTTTGTGGTTTCATATGAATTTTAGGATTGTCTTTTCTATTTCTGTAAAAAATGTCACTTGAATTTTAATGGGGGTAGCACTGAATCTATAGATAGCTTTGGGTAATATGGACATTTTAACAATGTTAATTCTTCAAATCTATGAACACAGGATATCTTTCCATTTACTTAGTCTTCTTCAATTTCTTAAAATAATGTTTTATAGGTTTCAATGGATAGATCTTTCATCTCTATAGTTAAATTTATTCCTTTTTTAAAACTATCATAAATGACATTGTTTTCTTGATTTCTTTTTTGGATTTTCTTTTTCTTTAATTTCAAAGACAGAGTATTTATTTTTCAGAACAGAAAATAACAGAAATTTAGAAAAGGGGAGAAAAAGCAAATATATTTCTTATCATTGGAGACCCCAAATAATAAAGCTCAATCAAAATAGAGGATAAAACACAGAAAGGGATGTTAACTGGAAACACTAGACAGAAAACTAGAAATTTAACAGCAGAGTCTTGGACTCAGCAGGACTTCAGGCACTTTATTTAACCCCTGGGTCCATGTCTTTTGAAGGCACACTGTGGCTATGTTAAAACTATCAGTAGGTTGTTGGCTTCACCGTTATGCAAAAATAGGGGTGAACCTTTGGAAAAAACTGTCCTTTTCATAGTCACCAGGCCAGGAGAAATGGAAGGAATGAGACAGGAAGCCTACGTGTGCAACAGATACTCCCTTTGGGCCTGGCTCAGGACCAACTCCCAGATTGATCCATGTTTGGAGGACTCAAAGCATAGCCAATTTTCTTAATACATGATTAAAAATACAAATTTAAATACAAAAAAAGAATATTTATATAAAATAAGAAAATTCAGCAACAATTACAAATATAAGAAGTTAGCAAATATAAAGTATCACAAAATTCAGAAAAATAACAATGTTTTTCTTACTTAACTGCTTTACACACTTCTATGATATTATTTTTCTACATTTTTGACTGTATGCTCTTTCATTACCTCTTCATGTGGCAATTATTTTGTTATATTTCTTACCTAAAAATTAGAAAGATAATTCAGTCTTTAGTGTATATTTAACAGAAAATTTTAAAACTTTTTATTTTGAGATAATTTTACATTTATAGAACGGTTACAAGAATAGTACAAAGAGTTCATCACCTTCTCTTGTTAACATCTTATGTAGCTATAATACAATCATCAAAAGTAAGAAATTAACATTGGTACAATACCATGCACTGAGATATAGACTTTAGCTGGATTTCACTGGCTTTTCCACTAACGTCCTTTCTCTGTTCCAGAGTCCAAATCACATTGCATTTAGTTGTTGTGTCTCCTGAGTCTCCTCCAATTTGTGATCATTCCTTGGCCTTTCTTTGTCTTTCATGATCTTGACCCTTTTAAAGAGCACTAGTCAGATACCTTGCAGAATGTCCTTTAATTTGAATTTCCTGGTGTTTTCTCATGATTAAATTGGACTTATGCATTACCAGAAAGAACTCCACAGAGGGGAGATGCCCTCTGCATATCACATCAGGGGGAATTATGTCATTATGTCTTATTGCTGGTGATGCTAACCTTGATTACCTGGTTAAGGTAGCGTCTGCCAGATTTCTCCCCTGTAAAGTTATTATTTCTCCCTTTGTATTTAATACATACTTGAAGGGGAGATATTTTGAGACTATGCAGAAATCCTGGCTGTCCTTAAACTTTCAACTACTAGTTTTATTATTGATTAATATAGCTTGCTTATAGCAATTATTACTACAGTATTACTGTGGTTTTAATGGTGATTTTCTATGTCTTTCATTCCTTCTACATTTATTAAGTGGAATTCTTCTGCATGAAAGAGTTGTTCCTTCTACATTTATTTTTCAGTGACTTCTTGTATGAGTCTGAACTCAGAGATATTTATTTTATTCCTTGGGTTATAATTCCATACTATCTTAATTTACTTTGTGGCTCAAATTCCTCTAGTTTCGACTGTTAGGAACTTTTTAAGATTGATTCCTGTACACTTTTGGCATGCTCCCTTCTTTCTTCCTTTCTCTTTCTTCTTTCTTCCTTTTTCATTTCTTCCTTCCTTCCTTCTTCCTTCCTTTCTTTCTTGTACTTTTCTACTTTCAAGCATCAAAAGATGCTCCAGGCCCATCTTGTGTTTTCCCTACTCCAGCCCTGGAATCAACCACTTCTTCAAGGAACCCTGGTTCCTTTCACTGGAGAATGATATTTGGAAACCAAGATGTGGGCTTGGTTTCTTTCATGTAGCAAAATGCATTTAAGACTCATTCATGTTGTTGGGTGAATCATATTCCTTTTTAATTGCTGAGTAGTGTTTCATTACATGGGTGTACCACACTTTATTCATTCATCTACTGGTTGAAAGACTGATGGTTTCCAGGTTTTTGTGATTAAGAATAAGGCTATTATAAACATTCAAATACATGTTCTGTTATCAACATAACTTTCATTTCTCTAGCGTAAATACCCAGAGCAGGACTGCTGGGCTTTAAGGTAAGTACAGGTTTAATATAAGAAAACTCCAAAGAATTTCCCACAGTGGCTCTACCATTTTGCATTCCCACTAACAATGTAGAGTTCTAGCTGTTCTACAAGCACTTGATATTGGCAGTTTGTTTGTATTTTAGCCATTCTAAGGGGTTATAGTTTCAGCTTTATTTTCGTAATAATTAATGGTGTTAAGCAACTTTTCATATGCTTATTTTCCATGTCTATATCTTGTTTCTTATTACTGACAGTTTAGAGAAGCTTTTTCTTTTCTGCCTCACAGCTCAGTATTGACAATGTCTTATAAGCTTTTAAGATTGCTGTAACATTTGGGAAACCCAGTTTATTTCCCATATGAGCTGTAAGATCTTGGTGCCTTTCAAGTTTTCTCTGGAATAGCTCATCAAATACCTTTTTAACTGATCACTTTATTATCAATGTCCTTGTTATAGGGATGTATGGTGACTTTTATTCTATTTGCTGATATCAGTATTTCACATCAGATCAGAAAAAAAGAAAAAAGAAATTAAATCTTTTCTCAGCGCATTTATGTGGCTCATTCCCCATCATTGATCAGATTAGCAAACAATCCAAAAGGCTACTCAGTATTTCTTTACAAAATGTACCTCTTTTTCTTATAGAACTGCTGCTTTTAGTAGAATTTGAAATTTTCGTCACAATCTGACACCAGGAAGTGAAGAATTTTATTGATGCAATCATTCACCTTATTGCTTTCATTTCACAGTCTATTAACCTTCATCTGAATTTTCTCCCAGTTCTTCAATAAATAAAGATGACAAAAGAAAGTGCTCTTCATATAGTCCAAATCAGGAGTCTGTAACTTTTTGTTTTATTGATATGTTCCAAATGATCTTTCCAAATTGCAGTCGAATTGGCGTATTCCCAATCAACTTTCCTTTAGCAGGATACCAAAAATGTCTGTGGCCACTTCACGCCACCCGGACACAAAAACAAGCGTTGGGGAGAAGAAGCTGGACTGGAAATAGAGCTGGTCTTAATGGGTTGTGATCAAAATATCTTACTTTTTCTAAGTTTACGAAAACATGAGAACACATTTCTAGGGCCTCTCCTAGAGCCTTGGGTGGAATCTGAGATGAAAGAAACTGAAGCGTAAACGTTTTTAGCTTTGAAGTCTCTCTTTTCCACACAGAGGACACGATGGTAGCACAAAATCCAGGCTCTCAAGAAACTTGTGTCTTAGGAAAGAAGTAAAATCTGTGCTCAAAGGTGACTCTGGAGACAGCAACAGCCAGGACTTTCAGACCTGAACCTCAGACACCCACCACGTCTTTGTTTCCGGGTGACCACTCCTCCTCACCCACTGTCCAACATCTGTCCCCTCATACTGGCCCCAGGAAACCTCTGGAGACTAAGCCAACACTGATATCTCCATTTTTTTCCTGCCCTTTCATTTTTTTAAACAGGAGTGGGGAGTAGAATGAGAGCTTGAAAGAGAATAGAACACATCAAAAATATCATCATCCTAAATACTGTGATTTGAAGTCATTTTTTGCTGCCAAGAAAGAAAAAAAAAGGAGTAGTCGAGCCTCTGAAGGCAATGTTTACTCTTCCAGGGAAGAGAACGTATCTGAGAGCTCTGACAAGACTGTCAAAAGTGTGTTCAGCAATTTAACTATTAATAATAGTAAAAAAACAACAAATAAAGCTTTGAATTAATCCAGCATCTTTCATCTCCATATATCAAAGAGTGTTGCCAATGTCCCTGATAACAACATGTCTGCGAAACACATAAGTGGAAGCTGTTGTCATTCCTCAGTGACAGATAAAAGAACAGAGAAGCTGTGAAGCTCTTCCTCAGCGAATCAGCAGAGCACATGCTAAGGCACACGGGCCTCTCTCCAAGGTATTCCCCACCTTCCGGGGGCTGTTGGAGCACTTCCTTTAAGGGATTTGGGTTTAAGCAGTGTTTGAGCAGGAGCAACACAGCATCTGTAGTGGGCACTACGTCTCTGTTCTCTGGGAGTTTGGCAATAAAATACATGCACTAAGATAGCTCTGTGTCTATGCAGGCGAGTCAGCAAGTATTTTTTAAAGGTCAGCTGTTTAGGAAACCTGCAGGATGTGCTCTGGGAAAATACTGGACCCCACAGAGTCAAACTACCTTTGAGGAGTTCACAATAAGTGGGATTAAAAAAGGAAAGATACATGCATGCTCCTTAAACCCTACACTCCAACGCAAGGAGCTGATCGCAGTTTCCCCAAACATGGAGGCGTGGGCCTGTGTGCCCTTGTCCAAACTGTTCCCTCTGCTTCACTCATGCCCTTCACAAAACAACTGAGGCATTGCCTGTTCTGTGAAGCTGCTTGCAAACACGCACATACCTTTCCTTCCTTTTCACGTCTTCTGGATTCTATCGCTATTCCTGCCACAGGCCCTGTGACTTTACAGCACGCCTTTGCTTACATGTCTTTCTTCCCTGCCAAACTCTTACCTCTTGGTCAGGGGCTATTTATCACGTTTATGCCCAAAACCCAGGACAGTGTCAAGTTCATACCAGATGTTCAGTAATTGTTTCTGGAAGGAAGAAAGGGAGAGAAGGGACTAATATTTATTGAGCAGGTACTCTTTGCCAGGCACAGTGTTAGGCATATTCCTGTTCAGCATTTAGTGTGTGCTTCTGAGGGCTAGTGTCTTTTTACAATTTCAGAATCTTCTCAGCTTTCATCTCTTTGAAAACAGCTTTCCTCCCATTCCCTCAATTCTCTATTTCTGGAAGTCCTATTAGACACATGCTGGACTCCCTCAGTCTATCCTCCATGTCTCTTAACTTTTCTTTCATATTTTTTATTTCTTTATCTCCTTGCAAAATTTAGGGTAAATTCCACAATATTATCTCCCAGTTTACTGATGCTCTCTTGGGATTATCTAGTCCAGAGTTGATCTTGTCTCCCAAACATGTTTTTATTCCAATTACTTGTTTTTTCATTTCCAATGGCTAATTAGTTCATTTTTATACGCACCTGTTCTTGATTTCTACCTGTCTGTTTTTGTTTCATAATTTCTTGCTCTTTTTTAGGTGTTACTCCTCCCTTTATATCTTTGAGAATCTTAAACATACTTATTTTAAAGTCATTTTCAGATTGCTCTATTATTCCCACTTCAATGGGAGTAAATTTTACTGAATTTTGAACTTGTTTGCTGTCATTCTTAGCATTAGCTTCATTCATGTGCTTTGGAACTTTCTTTAGCAAGTTCATCTGGAGGGAGTATTGTCTGTTTCCCTCCCACCCCTCTCTCTCTCTCGTCTCACCCCTCCCTGTGTGGGAGTTGTTCATTTTTCTACCCTAGCACTCCTAGCCCAGGGCCAGGTCTGGTAACAGTGGCTCAGGTTTCTTGTTCCAGGGTGATCATGGGGACATCCACACACCTGGCCACTGCTGGCTGAGGTCCTAGTGATGCACTTTCCTCTGCTCCTTCCTTTCACCCAGACATTCAGCTCTACAACATGCTACAGCTCCAAGCACTGATCAAAGTTTCTTCTAGCCTATTCTGAAGGGATGGGGCCAAACACAGTGCCCAGTTTTTCCCAGTGACCTTAGGTCCAGGTGCTAGACGTGAATCTAGAGTTTCTGGTCCCTGTCACCCTACGGCAGACACACTTCTGCCTGTTCCCAAGTCCCAGGGCCCAGCAAGTCTACAGCCTCCATCACCTCTACTACTGTTTTTTTGTTTTTTTCTGCATTCTAGAACAATGCTGTGGTGTAAACTTCTCACAGGTTCTCCTTGTTCCACCCATGAATCCTGGTGTTCCCTGAGACTTGTTCATTTTTTCACACATGCCATTCTCTCTAGGCAACTTGACGTGCACCTCTACAGTCAGCTACCACCAGACCTGGTGACTGTCAAACCTTTGCCTGTATCTTTATCTTCAGCCCACATCTTTCTCCCAAATGCCCATATTCTTAGATGTACCACAGACTCCTGTGACTCAGTGTCAATATAGTCAACCCAGAACTTATTTCTTACATCCCTGAATGTATTTTACATTCCTGGCAAGACCATTCACCGGGCTTCCAAACCAAAAGCCAGAGTCAGCCTGCATGGCTCTGCCACTCAGCCTCACAGCCCATCAGTGACATGGGCAGCTGACTCACTCCCTGAGTACTCTAAATGAATCTGCCTCATCTTTATATTCCCCTCACCTGTGGGATAAATCCCACCACCTGCTCCAGGTGCTCAGGCCCACATTTTCACCGTCATCCTTTGCCTCCACCATCCACACCCCATGCCTAGTCTCCTCAATCACCTGCCATTTCCCAAGGATCAAGTTCTTCAGTGGCACCAGGTTCACCCAGGCTGTCCCCAGCACCTGGAGCACAGTCATGTTTTGGCCCTCACCATCCGTCTCAACATTTCCAGCCCAATGCAGCTGTCCACAAAGCCTTTCTCTCGGGTTCTGGGCAAAGACAAGGTGCTGACTTTTTTGTCCCAGCATGGCCTCAAGACTGCCCCAGCTGAACTCTGTCCTGACCATCCTGCTCCAACGGCTCAGGCCATGAGCCAGGAGCTCTGCACACAGCGAGGGAGTGCCCGGATGCCTCTCCCTTCCTGCCTCCAGCCCCTGCCTCCGGCCCCTGCCTCCTTCTAGCCTTCATCAAACATGTAGGTAATTAACTGACAACAGACACAAAAATCAATATCTTACCCCAACAGGACTGTGCAATGTTCAATTCTATTTTTCCAAGGGAAGTGATCATAAGCTTGTGCACACAGAAGAGATGTTTTGAAAGAGGTGTAAACATCTGAAGTCAGCAAGGGAGCTTAAATGAAAGAATTAAGAGAAACAGATCTCAGCTATGGCCCTATGTAGATGGCTAGGATGCTACTAAAATTCGCATTTCAAAGAGAGCACATAGATAAAATGTATCCATCATGATTTTTTTATTATTTCAAAATGCGAGGGGGATACAAATGTTTTTGGTTACATGTATTGATTTTGTTATGCTTGAGTCTGGGTTATAACTGTGCCCATTACCCAGATAGTGTTTATTGTACCCATTAGGTAGGTTTTTACCCATACCCTCCTCCCCTCTGCTTACATTCCACTGAGTTTTCCTTCCCTCTGTGCACCTGTGGACTCAAGTTAGTTCCAGTTTAGTAGCAGGTACATGTGCTGTTGGTTTTTCCATTCTTTAGATACTTCACTTAGGATAATGGTCTCCAATTCCATCCAAATTGTTGCAAAAGGCCTTAATTCATCTTTGCTCAGGGATGAATAATATTCCACAGTATACATATACCACATTGTATTAATCCACTCATGCATGAACTGATGAGCACCTGGGCTGATTCCACATCTTTACAATTGTGAATTGTGCTACAATAAACATTTGGTGCAGGTATTTTTTTGATAAAATGACTTATTTTCCTTTGGGCAAATACCCAGTATTGCAATTGCTCAATCAAATGATAGGTCTACTTATAGTTCTTTGAGGAATCTCCATACTGCTTTCCATAAAGGTTGTACTAATTTGCAGTCCCGCCAACAGCATATAGCATCTATTGTTTTTGGACTTTTTAATAAAAGCCATTCTAACTGGGGTAAGGTGATACCTCACTGTCATTTGAATCTGTAATTCCCTGATAATTAGTGACGTTGAGCATTTTTTCATATGTTTATTGGCAATATGTCTATCTTCTTTTGAAAAGCTCTGTTCATGTCTTTTGCCTGCTTTTTAATGGAGTTGTTTGCTTTTCCTTTGCTGATTTGCTTGAGTTTTTTGTAGATTCTAGAGACCACAAGATTTTGGCTCTCAGATTACAGACTGATACACTGTGTATATAGTACCTTTCCACAACGCAACATTTTCCAAAGAAAGTCCTTCACATGGATTTGAGTTAACTTGATTATCCAGCCTAACCTGGGAAGAGCCTTACTTGTCTGATTCTAGTTATCACCCTTTATCGGATGTATACCCTGTGAATATTTCTTCCCATTTTGTAGGTTGTCTATTTTCTCTGTTTGCTCTGTTGGTTATTCCCTTAGTTGTGCAGAAGATTTTTAATTTATTCAAGTCCCATTTATTCATTTCATTGTTGCTGTGATTGCCATTGGGGTCTTCTTCATAAATTCTTTGCCTAGGCTTATATCTAGAAGAGTTTTTCCAACATTTACTTCTAGAATTCTTATGGTTTCAGGCCTTATATTTAAGTCTTTTATCCATCTTGAATTAATTTTTGTGAGTGGTGAGAGATATGGATCATGTTTCAATCTTCTACATATGGCTATCCAATTTTCCCAGCACCATTTATTGAATAGGGCTTCTATTCCCCAGTGTATACTGTTGTCTGCTTTGTCAAAGATCAGTTGGCTGTACGTAGATGGTTTTATATATGGGTTCTCTGTTCTGTTCCATTGGTCTTTGTCTCTATTTTTGTGCTAATACCATGCTGTTTTGGTTACTATACTTTGTAGTATAGTTTGAAATCTGGTAATGTGATGCCTCCAACTTTGTTATTTTTGATTAAGGTTGCTTTGGCAATTCAGGCTCTTTTCTGGTTCCAAATGAAGCATAGAATTATTTTTTTCTAGATCTGTGAAATACGAACTTGGTATTTTGATGGGGATTGCATTGAATCTGTAAAACACTTTGGATAGTATGGACATTTTAACAATGTTGATTCTACTGATCCATGAGTATAATATGTTTTTCCACTTGTTTGTGTCATCTGCAATTTTTTTCCTCAGTGTTTCATAGTTCTATTTGTAGAGATATTTCACCTATCTGCTTAAGTATATTCCTAGGTATTTTATTTTCTTTGCAGCTGTTGTGAATGGCATTGAGTCTTTTGTTTGACTCTTAGCTTGACTGTTATTGGTGTTTAGGAATGCTGCTGATTTGTGTACACTGATTTTGTAAACTGAGACTTTGCTGAATTATTTGTCAATTCCAGTACTCTGTTGGTGGAGTCTTTGGGATTTTCTAGATATAAGATCATGTCATCAGCAAAAAGCAATAGTTCGATCTCCTCTTTCTAGATTTGGATACACTTTATTTCTTTTTCTTACTTGATTGCTCTGGCAAGGACTTCCAGCACCATGTTGAATAGAAGTCGTGACAGTGGGCACCCTTGCCTTGTTCCAGTTCTTAGTGGGAATGCTTTTAACTTTTCCCCATTCAGTATGATGTTGGCTGTGGGCCTGTCATGAATGGCTTTTATAATCTTGAGATATGTTCCTTCTATACCTAGTTTGGGGAGGGTTTTTATGAAAGGGTGCTGAATTTTGCCAAATGCTTTTTATGCATCTACTGAGATAATCATATGGTCTTTGTTTTTGCTTCTGTTTATGTGATAAATCACATTTATTGATTTCTGTGTGTTGAACCATCCTTGAATCCCTGGAATGAAGCCCACTTGGTCATGGTGGATTTTTTTTTTTTTTTTTTTTTGCTACACTGTTGAATTCAGTTGCTAGTATTTTATCGAGGATTTTTACATCTATATTAATAAGAGATATTGATCTGTAGTTTTCTTTCTTTGTTATATTCCTTTTTGGTTTTGGTATCAAGGTGATACTGGCTTCATAGAATGAGTTAGGGAGGATTCCTTCTTTCTCAATATTATGGAATAATTTCTGCAGTATGGGTACCAGCTCTTTTTTGTAGGTCTGGTAAAATTCAGCTGTGAATTCATCTGGTCTAGGGCTTTTTTTTTTTTTTTTTTTTTGGAAGCTTTTTTATTACTGTTTCAGTTTCATTGCTTATTATTGGTTTGTTTAGGAGTTCTGTTTCTCCTGATTCAGTCTTGGGAGGTAGTGTGTTTCCAAGAATTTGCCCATTTCCTCTACATTTATGTGCATAGAGATTTTCATAGTATTCACAGATAATATTCTGTATTTCTGTGCTATCAGTTGCAATATCTCCTTTTTCATATCTGATTGAGCTTATTTGGGTCCTTTCTCTTCTGTTCCTGGTTAATCTAGCAAGGGTTCTATCAATTTTGTTTATCTTTTCACAAAACCCACTTTTTGTTTTACTGATCCTTTGTATTGTTTTTTTATTTTCCATTTTGTTTAGCTCTGCTCTGACCTTATTTCTTTTCTTCTGCCGGACTTGGGTTTGGTTTGCTCTTCCTTTTCTAGTTCCTTGAGAAGTGCCATTAGACTGTTGGGGATCTGTGCAAACGGGAAGCACCTCCAGGGGGCTGGCAGCCTGGTGCTTTGTCCTCAAGTAGCTACCATTTCACTGGTGGCAGCAACTTTTGGGCTCATGAGGGTAGAAAGGCTCTCGAGCAGCTCTGGAGCCTGCTGACTGCCAGAGATATGAGGGAGGGAGAAACAAACCGCTCTACCTACTCTTTTCACTGGACTCCAAGCCTCTTGGGCATTGACCTCTGCCATTATCTTGCTCCTTCTTAGAATAATGATCTTTTAAAAACACTAATCTCATTATGCATTTTCAGTGGTTTTGGGGTTTGTTTATTTGTTTGTTTTTTTAGCATCAAAACCAGAATCTTCAATGTGGCCTGCCAGGTCTTACATAACATGGCTGCTGTCCCTGGCCTAGGAGTCCCGTCATGACTTAAAGTGACACAGAATGAGGTCCATGGTGAGTCCCTAAGTCTCCCAGGCTGTGTCTCTACCTATGAGCACAGACTCATACTATACACACACACACACACACACATTCTATATATATTGAACCATTTTCAAACTTTTGACTGATCAGCCCCTAACAAGTTGTTGAACTGCATCTCCTACTAATCACCAGTCTCTTCCCTATCAGTTGAAATCCAAATATTGAAATACTTCAGGTGGAAAATTTAATCAAAAAACAAATAAAAATGGCTAATAAACATATGAAAAAATTCAACTTTAGCAGTAATGAAAGAAATATAAATCAAGACAGAATACTACTTTTCATCTGTCAAATTGGCAAAATTAAAAGCAATCAGACTCCTCCCTACTGGAAAGGTCTCTGGCCTCCCCCCCACTCCCCTGCAGGTGTGTCGGGCAGGGGAGCTCCCACACCAAAGGCAGAAGAAAGCTCCCTCTGGAGCCTAAATGAAAGCATTAGGAGAAACAGATCTGGTCTTCAAGAGTCAATTCACCTGTATCCTTACACATTTCCCTGGTGAGCAGAGCCTGATGGAGCATAGGGCAGGGTATGTGTGTACTCTGGGAAAAAGTACAGGGAAATCAGACCCCCCACACCCCTCCATGTTTGTAGGGACGTGAATGGGGCCATGCTTTATCAAGCCCTCCACACTGATATGTCAAGGAAGGCACAGCTGAATCCTGCCTTTATAGGGCTTACAGTTTAGAAGTGGAGTCAAGACTCATACCAAAATCTGGAAAAAAGAGGCAAGCAGAATTAGATGCTGTCAGAGAAGAACATATGTTGGGTGCATTCAGAAAAGGGAAGACGACTTCCTACTGGGCCATCAGAGGTGGATAGGATTTTGTCAAAGCTGTGGAGGAAAATGTATTCTAGGGCAAAAGAAAGATTAAGGTCACAGACGATGAAATTTCAATATGCATTAATTGAATTACAGAGGTCCTTTCCAGTCTCTACATTTTTCTAACCTGATAGTTTCCCTCCTATTACTTGGGTGAGCTCCAATGCCCCCAGGAAATGAATGTATGCTACAGTTATGTGCCAGACATTGTCCTTACAGCCTGCACGGTAAACTCATTTAACACATTGACAGCCACACTAGGAAAAAAAAATTTCCCTGGGGCCATGCTGTTTTATTAAAACGAAACGATCCTTTTTAATTTGTTAATTTTTATAGTTTTCCATGAGTGAGTTATATGCAAGGCAATCTACATTTTTAGAATTAAATTGTCAATATTAATTGTAACAATAAGAACATTAACAAGTAAGATTTCCATGAACCAACTGCAGAGTTTTGCTTCACGCGGGGCTCAAACCAGCCTGAGTTAAATATAACACACAAGGCAGTGAATGTGTTAATCCTCAAAGCACCTTTAGAGTCAGCATCCTTAGGCCTTTCTACAGATCAGGAATCTGAGGCTCAAAAGAGAAGACTGATTTGCCCAAGATCACAAAGCCAGTCAGTGCTGGAAGGTCAGACAGGAACGGATGTCCACCTGTCACCTGACTTCGAAGCATGCATCCATTCTTTCTCCTACACCATACTACCTCACTTCCACACCACGCTGTCTTTAAAATTAAAGCCCCCAAATTAATCTACAGCTTCAATGCAACAATCCCAACTTTGCTGAAATTAGCAAGTCAATCCTAAAATTCATATAATAATTCAAAAGAGCCAAAGGAGCCAAAACAGTCTTTGAAAAGAAGAACAAAGTTGAAGGACTCACACTTCACCATTTCAAAACTTACTGTGAAGCTACAGTAATCAAAACTGTGTGGTGTCAGGTGCTGGCAAAAGGATAGGGGTTTGGTCCATAATCCCAAAAGACACGATCCCAAATGCCATAATTCTGAATGTTGAAATCCTGAAAGACTAAAATCCTGAAAATATAATTCTGGAAAAAATAATTTTAGACAATTATTTAAAAGGCATTTATTTATATTTTAAAAGAGGATTTATTTGAATCCCCTTGAATAAAAACATGACAGAACCCTCCATAAGCCACTTTACATAATAATACAGGCAATAATAACATGCATATTTTTGCAAGCATAAACACTCAGGTATACTAACAACAGTTGCATGGGTGTAACAGTTATGAGCAGACCAACAGTATTCACTAAAAAATAGGTCAAAAAGCAAAATGTACACACACATATTGAAACTGTCTATATTGAAGTTATTCAGAGCCATAACGTACAAATAGAAACCAAAGTCTGATTTTTATAAAAGTATTGATATAGCCAGAAGTTAACCAGCCATTTTTCCCTAACTTCCTTACTGCTGTAACATTACTGCTTAATGGCACTATCCTCCCCAACAGGCGCAAGATTTGTGACTTCCCCAACTACTTCTGTAGATAACATCGCTATAGTAAAGCCCAAGACTTGTGCTTCTCTAGATAACATTATTATTATAAAGCCTAAGACTGGTCTTTGAAGAATTTTTCAGACTCTTCATTCCAGGGGGACTCACTGATGCCAACAGGACCCGTAGAAAGGTGTGGGAATGGATCCTTAAGACCTTAAGACCCCCCCTCCACCCAGGAAATCTCCTGAGAAGATAATCTCTGCTTCCCAACCCTATGAGTTCATCCCCCATCAGTCAGCAGACCCAATTCTGTAGCCCTTTGCCCACCAAACTATCTTTAAATACGCTTTCTCCCAAATTCTTGGGGAGATAGATTTGAGAAATTGCTCCTGTCTCCTCACATGGTGCCTGCAATATTAAACTTTTTTTCTGCTATAACCCTTTCAGTTTCAGTCAGTATATTGGCTTCCTCTTGAGCAGCAGGCAATGAACTTGGTTGGATTGCAACAAGATCACTATGGTTGGCAATTGTATACATGCAGCTTTATACATTCAGTCTTCTAAAATATCATGACAAACAACCTAAGCCTTTTCATGAGACGGTTCAAACACCACAATGGGTCACCACTGCATATACAGTCCCCAAAGAGCTGAGATCCTGAGAAATGTTAACTTTCACAAATCCAGATGTACAAAAAGGACATTCCTTCATTTAACGAGGAAGCTTCAATGTTTCTATATACATGCACAATGCTGTCACACAAAGTCAATGTTAATACTTCCAGCTAACATGATGCAATTATCCTGCATACAACCAAAATCACACTAATCCCTTCCCCAGAATTCAGCTTTCAAGATTCCAACATTCTAGATTTTAATATTTGGGGATTGTGATTTGGGGGATTTTAGATGTGAGGGATTTTAGACCTTAGGGATTTAGACTCTTTCGAGATTTCACCATTGGAGATTATGGCACTTTGGGTGGAGTCTTTGGGGATTACCATCAGCACGGCTCTCACAGAACCACCTTTTGTTCCTGTGGCTGGCTCCTGTTCCTAAACTGGATTTCTCAGGTGCAAATTCAGTATTTATTCCACTTTAGGAGCAAGGGGATGGAGGGAAAGAGATCATTTTGGAGGAAGGTCAGGGTGGGGAATTGAATTTTCTCTCCCCAAATGCCCATCTTTCTTCCTGAAAGGATGGTATCTGTCTGTCTGTCTAAAATGTCTTCCATGAAAGAGAGTGGAGTTTTGCCTCCCTTTTCACCAACTTGCTCTTCCTGGTTTCCCACCCCTGACTGCAACCCCCTTCGGAGTTGCAGCCCTGGCCACAGTCCTGCCTCCCAGCCACGCCTTCACCCTCCCTCCAGGGCAGAGGCCAGGCACTGATGCCCAGAAGACAGGTTTGCACAGCCTGGGTGTGGTACCCCTCAGAGACCAGACCTCACCCATCCCTGAGGTTGCAGGAAAGGGGCCAGGTCAGTCAGACTGAGATTCTTTGCACATCAACCTGACCATAAAAATCGGGGTACGGTGTGTTACAACTCACACAAAATGATCAGCCTCTCTCTCAACAGAGAGGGACTTATTCTCAGGTTGCAGAACTTGGGAAATGGAACCCATCTCCTTGTTATCAATGTAAAAACTGAGCTGAGCTATTTGTGATCTAAATCAAAATAGAACTGTGTCTGGCAAACTCATTTTTCTCAGGCCCCGGCAGCTCCCCAAGATACATTGTCTACTGATGGGGGGAGAGAGAGACAATGGCAACTGCCAGAAGCCATTGATCACTTGTTTTATGTGCAGAATGAATCCTTAATCACTGTCGCTTCAGAAAGAAAGGGGAAATGGAGATGGATTCTCAAGTGCCAAAGGCAGAGAGCCTGGTAATTGTAGCTCTTTCATTAAAACTTGGGAGCATAATAAGTTAGCCGGGGTTTTTCATCTCTGCCTTGGAGAGCACAGACCCTCTGGGCTCGTCTCTAAGGGGGGCCGTAAGGAGTCCTACAAGTCACCTGATAAGCTGTCCTCACTCTGCGCTGGGGGTTAGGAATCTCGCACACCAGCTGACTGCACATCTCAGCCCGGCATTCGAGCACCTGCCAGCCGGACCCAGTTTGTTTCTCCAATCCCACCACTTCTAGAGTCTCGGTTTCCTTATTTGTAAATGGGAGCAAAACTCTGCATTTCCTCATTCACCCGATGCTGTTCTCTGCCCCACTTCTTGAACTAGTTCTTCTACTGGCAGTGACATTTATTTCTGTATTCATTTATTTTGCAAATAATTAACCACAGCGTGTTACGTGTTTAGTGGTTAGCAAGAGGAGTTGTGGCTTCTGTCCCCTTAGGGTTTTTGGCGTATAGCGCACATTCTCGGCAAGGGGAAATATTACTCCCTTGGTTCTGTGAGAGTAGAAAAAAATCCTACAATTTTTATGTATAAAGCACAGATATGCATGCAGCACATAAACAGATAATGCAGCATATTTTAAAATTTGCATGGTGTGTAGGGAGGGAGTGATTAGAGAAAAAGTGTCTAAAAAGGCTCCTTAGGGGAGTGATAATGAACAAAAAGATTGCTTGTCTACCCTAATGGTAGGGCTTTCTCCCCCTCTGCACCTACCGCCTGTTTCAGAACACAACAGCTGTCCCCTCCTCCAAGAAGCCTTCCCCAATGTCCTGTTCCTCTTTGCAACCTCCTCTTTGTTCCCATGGAGTCCTCTACATGGCTGGTTCACAGCAGTAACCTCTGAGTCGCCATCCATGGCTCTGACCCATCACTCTGTCTCCTAAATTAATGCTTTCAGGCAAGGCTCCTGTCTTAGTCTGCTTTAAACCCTTAGAGCCTCGCAGGGTAGCCAGCACCTAGTAGGTGTTCAATAAATGCTCACTAAATGACTAAGTGGTGATACAGACATCACTTTGCTATTCCCGGGATAGAGAAAGGCAGACATTTCCTGAGACCGTCCTGTGTGCCAGGCGCGTGCCAGTCTGCGGCATGGCCTACCTCATCCCGTATCTGCCTCAGCCCTGGAGGCACCAGAGCCGACGCCGTTACCTTGGGGGAAACAAGGGTTAAGCCTTGCGGTGGTGTGCTGGCGCCAGCTCCTGTGGCTCACCACAGCCCGTTACATTTTTGGGAATTTTTCAAGCCAGTTGTTAAGCCATTGACAGTTTTAAATTGGCCATGATGGGAGTATTTATACCAGGGAATTGGCAGATACTGAAAATCAGGGTTTTTGTCCTCCCCCCTCTGAAAACCAGTTTACCAGCACATCACTGGTTCCGTGCCTGGCAAGCGACAGCCAGGAAAGGGGGCCGAGTTTTGCTGTCGCACCATTACGCCTCCTCCCCGCCAGCTGCAGGGCCCAGGGAGAGAGAGAGCCATCTTTGCATCATAGCGCTTCATCCACGATCTCACCTGAAATAGCTTTACTGGCCCTTTAAGTAATTACTGTGAGGAAGTGAACAAAGGAGACCCTTGAAAAGCACCCTCCTGGAAACTCGGGGGTCACCACTACTCTCTAGGAGGCAGAGGTTGGAGGGGAAGGTTCAGGAACCCATTTTAGAATTAACACTCCGAAGTCCAGAGTCCCACGAACACCCCAAAGCCTTCCAGCTACCCTCACAGGGAGTCTTGCAGAAGCTTTCCCAAGATGTGGCAGTATTTGTCCACATCTCTTCAGAGTATAGGTTTCAGGGACCAGGGCTTTTGACCCCTACATCCCTCTCTAGAGTGCAGCCCAATGCCTGGCACGTAGTTGGCACTCCACAGCTGTGTGTGTCAAATGAGATAACAACAGCCACCTGACCCAGATGCAGCTGGTCAGGGGACCAGCCCCGTACCAAATCCAGGCACTCCGAGCTCTGCTCCAGTGAATTTTAACCAACTGAGTCAACCTCGGAGCCCATACAACTCTCCTCACTCCTTGACCCTTTTACATTTCCCATAAGACTCAAAAAGATTTGAAATGCCTTGGGGTGCCCTGGCTGTATGTTCTAAATGCTAAATGTCGTATTAGACAAAGGAGTTTGGGTCTCCCTCCT
The DNA here is from genome assembly GCF_020740605.2 of Lemur catta. Classification (NCBI taxonomy): domain Eukaryota; kingdom Metazoa; phylum Chordata; class Mammalia; order Primates; family Lemuridae; genus Lemur; species Lemur catta. Next base: position 92,608,456 of record NC_059128.1, read on the forward strand.
CTAGAATGCAGATCTGCGTGGAGTGTCAGCGATAGCTGGTGTCTTGCCACAACACAGTGTCATTAGCAACCAGACAGAGTTATTCGGCACATACCTTTTAATGTCGAGTCTCCATCTGCAGACTGCTTGACAAGCCAGGGGGGAAGGAGAAAGGAGGCTCCTGGTGCATCTTGTTTCTCTCACATTAGGCTCTGTGATGGGAGCCCTGATTTAAGACCAGGATTCAATTGAGAAGCTGTGCTGATAGCACAATAAATAATAGAGAAACATCAAGCCCGGATGCGTGTGCCGTGTTAGTCCAGGACCATGTACTGTGTCGTTATATATAATCAAGTAAATACTTATTTTGGTTTCCAGAAAAGGGCCTCAAGGAGAGACTTAATATTGAAAATGAAAAGAAAGAGGCATGCAAAGGAGAAAGTGTTTGCCCTTGTTGGGGAATAAGAGTCAACAGGTAAAAATATTTTCAGTGGACGTGTTCAAAATAGTCATAAGGAACAAGGAAGGTTTTGTTTTGCCTGGCTGCTTCTGCCATGATCTCTACCAAGGTCTTCTTGCCATTGACATTAGGAAAAAAGAATAAAAAGGATTTCTTATCGACAGTGATCAAATAGCCTATATTTCTTTTTTAGCAAAGTTCCAAAGAAGTGCTATTAGTCTTTGAAACAAAGATGATTTATTTATTCAATTATACCAAAATACAATTTATTTCTGTACTTTGTAAGACTTTTCATATCAATAAATTCACAAATCAGAAAAAAATCCATGTTGAACCAGTAACCTCAATTTTTTTTAAAAAAAACTCTATGACCTCAGTATTTTTATTCACCATTCAGCCTCCCCTCTCCCTCCCTTTAAATCTCCATAACAGCCTGTGGGATACACTGAACACGTCACAGGTGCAGAAAATAAGATGCAGAGAGGGTGAGTAAACTGCCCCAGGTCCCACAGCCGGCAAGTGCCAGGGCTGGGCTTCCCGCCAGGGGCTTCCATCCCTCTCACCATCCCCGCAGCTTGAAGCCCTAGAGGCCTCTCAGCCCCACTGCCTGTAATACTAGAGCCCTCTGAAAGGCAGGGCCAAAGGGTGCCCTGGGGGTGCCCCTCCCCTCCTCCTCCCACAGTGGTCCTGCACTTCCTGGGACGCCTGGAGCCCATGTTCCCCTTGGTTTTCGGCCACTCTTGGCAGCCAAGACCCCCTCTGGGGTCAGCCATGGGCCAAAGTGGGCAGGACAACTCCCAGGATGGAAGTTCAGCTCCAACTGGCAAGGGGAGAGCTGCTCACTGTCACCCCTGCCACTCTCCAAAAGATCACCACCACAGAGCAGAGTAACGGGAATTAGCATCTGTTCTCCCAGTTCTTCCTCACCAGTATGTACAGTGAGTGGAATTAATGTGGGGGTGAGGCAGAAAAGGAAGGTGAAGAGAGCATGAGTGTAGACATTTGACAGATCCAGACCCTAAATACCCTGAACAAGGATGTCACCAGCAAGTCACTGGCCCTGGATCCAGGATGGATGAATTACTAAGTTGAATCCTTTACAAACGGTACATACCTTTCTGTGACAGCAGTTTATGATTAACCTTTATGGCCTGACCCTAAGATAACGCTGACCACGTACAGGACTTTTGAACATTTAAAAACATTACCATTGCCCCATAAGGGATCTCTCTTTTGATCAGAAAAGGACCCCTACTCTGTCTGTGGAGTAGGATCTATTGTCCGTCTCTGTCTCAATACACTTTCTGTTGCTAGTTGTCTCACACTTGAATTCTTTCCCGTGTGAAGCCAAGAACCCACTTGGTGAGTTCAGGGAGGTTTTCTCCCTTCCTTGGGACATCCCTGGCATCAGAATCACCCCCATTTCACAGTGTTAAAATCTTTATATGAATTAAATTGAACAGAGTTTAATTAAGCAAAGAGAGAGCCTGGCCTGATCAGTTGGCCGCCTGCGATTGACTGAAGCTCAGCTGCGCTGATTGGCTGAGACTCAGCCATTTGTTACAAGAGGATACTCCTAAGTTAGGCTTTTGGCAATTGTATGTACTAAGTTAGGTCGCAGTTCCTTATGTAAGGACTCAAAGCACGAAGGCGTCCTCAGGCCAGATTTAGCTTCACAGCCGGTAAGACACATGAAGCTCACAGGTGTGAAGCAACTTGCCTAAGGCCACAGAGTACATGTCAGAGCCAGGACTCAAACCCACACCTCAGGCCCCAAGTTCCCTACCATTCTCTGCAACAATACAAAGTCCCAGTGTGGACGACTTACCATCTCAGGGTGCTAATTCTCTCTACCTGGCCAGCTAGAAAGAAGACAGGCTCTAGAGTTAAAGAGCCCTGGCTCAGGGATTTCAGAAAGCTCCTCAGTCTCAATGCCTTCATTTATCAAGTGCAGGAGAAGCAGCCGCCTGCCAGGGTTGTCGTGAGGCCCTGGGACAACGTCTCTGATGTCCCTGCAGGGACGCGTCGGGACACAGCAGTTGAGGCGCCCCATGCGAGACACCATTTTCTTCCCATTCTCTCCTGCCCTGGGGATTCTGGGTCTGGTTTAATGCAGTAGCCTGTGAGAGGCAGGAGTGGACATGCGAGCCTCACCCACCCCGCCGGGCTTCCTTCTGAGGGGGGCCTTGTCCAGCTCTGATAAGGGGCTGATCCCCGACAGGAAGATCACAGCCAGCAGCTGCTTCAACACCAAGGAGAGAAAACGAGGGAGCGAGAGCCAAGTCGACAGGGGACAAAAGGGCTGAAGATGTAGCCAGCTGTCGCTTGGGGCCTAATTATCCGGCAGTCAAAGCCCTGGTGACATCTGAGATTCCTATCAACCCTGAAATACCCTCGGATGCCATCCAAGTTGGAGTTATCTATCTAGGCATCCAAATTAAGCACGGCACGAGGTGCTATGGTAGCCTCCAGGGGCCGTTGCTAGCACCGGCCACTAAATCTCTGGCTCCTAAAAACACTGCAGGTTTAGGCCTGCAGCAGAGAGGCAATATCAAGCAGGAGAGATGCAGAAACATACAGCAGGGTCCCAGAGTACATCCAATTAAACCTCCTCGTTTAACAGGTGGAGAAATGAAGGCCAGGAGTGGGAAGTGCCACTAAATATCAAGCAGCTAAAAAGTGGTGGAGCTGGTGCCTGAGCTGTGTCCCCACCTGCCTCTTGTCCTGCTCCTGTAACTAGCACTTACATCCTGCCAGGGCCAGAGGCCCATCCCCCTCCAACTCATCTGAGAAGCCACTGCCAGATGTGTGGTCACAAAGACTCACTCTTACCCTATCGTCCTTTGCCCAACACTCTCAAAGCTCTTCTGTTAGCTACCTGGTGGGAGCCAAATGCATGAGACTCACATGCCGAAGCCCTAACCCCCGACGTGATGGTATTTGGAGATGGAGCCTTTGGGAAGGGTTAGATGAGATCTTGAGGATGGAGTCCCCAAGATCGGATATATTCTCTCTCTCTCTCTCTCTCACTGTGCCATGTGAGGCTACACCAAGACGACAGATATCTGCAAACCTGGAGGAAAGCCCTTACTAAGCATCCAAACATCTGGCACCCTGATCTCAGACTTCCAGCCTCTAGAACGATGAGAAATAAATGTTTGTTGTTTAAGCTACCAAGTCTATGGCAATTTGTTATAGCAGATTGAACTAAGACACTACTCAATAAAGAACAAAATTTGTAGGTGAGCATTCAGGGCTGTCCTTCGGTGAGGCATGATCTAGCCTTTCTAGACTTATTTATTCTTCCTGTTCATTTACTTATTTGTTCAATAAATATTTATCGATGCCAGGCACTGAGGATAAAACAGTCAAGAATAAAAGTGATTCTGTCCTTTAATAGCTCTTATTTTAGTACAAGAAATAGCCCCGTAAACAGATGACTACAATATAATGTAGCAAGGGCAAGGAGGCAGATATTTACAAGGGAATATGGGAATCCAGAGAAGGAATCCAATATAAAGCCAATATGGAGAAGAGGTTACATTTAGAAAAGTCTTCCAGGAAGACAGATGCCCGAGTTGACATTTAAAGTGGACACTGGCCAGGTAATGGGGAAGGCCACAGGGGCACCAGGAGAGGGTACAGCCTGAGCCAGAGAAAGGCATGGAGTCAGAATATAAATCTAAATGGACAGGTGTCATATTCTTTTTCACCTCTGTACGTCTGGTGACTCAGAATATAAAGAAATAGGTTCTCAATTAATGGTCACTGGATGAATGAATGACCCACAGGGGGGAACTTCAGAAAGTTCCGTGTTGCTGGGACACCAAAGAGCCGGGCAGGTGGACAAGACTAGAGGCAAGGTGGGGAGAGGGGTGGAAGGTCAGGCCAGGAAGGGCCGGGTGTATTGTATAGAAGGACGAAACTTGATCAGGCCGGTTAAAGATTCTTGAAGTCTGCAGCCTTCCAAGGCTGGTGTCCTCTGTCCTCTCCCCAGAAATTGTAAGGAACCTTTTGTGCATGGATTCAGCTTTCATCAGATTCTAAAAAGGACCCATGACCCAAACAGGTTAAGGATCACTGGAATAAGGGTTGAAAGATGTTTGAAGGTTGTGAGCCAGAGAGGGCCAGCGTAAGATTTATATTTATGTGGATCCCACTGACGGATGAGAATAGGACCCTTGTCTGTCTTGTTCACTGCCGTGTCCCTAGTACATATCACTGGGCTTGGCACATGGTGGGCATTCAGTAGGGACAGAGTGACAGCTGTGTGGAGCTGAGCTTGAGGGCACCAGGCCGGGGCAAGGAGACTCGGGAGGCTGCTGCGGAGAAGCTGACCAGGCAGGGGAAGGAGGAGGGTTGGTGCAGAGTGCCAGTGATCTCACATTTGAGAAATGTTCGGGAGCTAATTCATGGGACTTAATGGCTTAATAAATATGAGAGGTGAGGGGGGAAAAAAGAGGTCAAGGATGAGTCTCTGTTTTCCAGCTTGACAGACTAGCTAAATGGTGGTGTCATCAATAGAAATGAGGAAACAGGAAGCAGCGTGTGCCAGGGGTGCCTGGGGATTAGTTGTGGGGCTGTGGCAAGCATGAGGGAGACATCGCCAGGCTGAAGATTGGAGGCAAGGCTTGAGCTGGGGACAGAGATGTGGGAATCAGGCATAGAAATGGTTAAAACCCAACAAAAGTGGAAGGAATTAGATCATATATAAAGAGTGGGCCTCCGGATAAAAGATGAATCTTTTTCAGATGGGAAAGGCTTGACTACCTCTTCTTGCTATCTTTCTCCTCCTAGGTTATAAATTCTTTGAAGGCAGAAATTATAGTTCTCACTGTTTTAAGTCCCTGCCCATGGTACCTAGTACAATCTGCACAGAAAATAAGAGCCATCTTTCATTCATCCAGCCAGCCAGCCAGCCATTCAGCATTCGCTGAGCATCTACTATCTGCCAGGCACTGTTCTAGGCATTTGGGCTAAGTCTGGAAACAAAATAGACAAATAGTCCTGCCCTCCTGGTGCTTAATTCTAGTGGCAACAGATAAACAATTGGCGGTAAATATAACAAATGTGTGAAGAACACAGCACGAAAGAAGGTGGTAAGTGCTATTAAAACAACAAATAAGCAAAGTAGGAGATGGGGAGTGGTTCAGGCAGAGGCAGGGGCTTCACTGAGAAAATAAGACTTGGGCAAGGGCCCAGTGACAGTGAAGGAGTTTGCCTTGTTGGTATCTTGGAGAAAAGTGTTCCAGAAAAATGCAGGGTCACCAGCAGTCTCCGTCTGCCTGGGACTAAGGGGTTTCCCAGGATGTCAGGTGTTCAGGACTAACCCTAAGAAAGAGAGACCACCTGACAGCCCAGCGTGGGAGATGAGGGCATGACACAGACCACTCCACAAGCCACCAAGTCATTCATGCACCCAGCGCTTACCCAGCCCCTATTGTGTGTTGGGTAAGGATACTGAGCACAGGGAATATATAAATTAATCAAATAGAGCACAGAACAAGTTTCACAGGGTGGAGAAGGACAGTCATGGTTCTCAAGCAACCATGCTTAACTTTCACAGCAACTTCCAGCCATGTCTTCCTCCCTGGGCAGCAGCTGGCCACGCCCCCATCCCACTCCCGTGGCACCGTACACCGGCCACCGCCCCATGAGCTGTCTGTCCTCTCAGCAGCTCCTTGGGGAAGAAAGTCCTGGTAAGCGGGGCCCGCCCGACCTGCAGACAGAGCAGGACACACATGTCACAGAATGGCACCCACCACTCTGACAGATTCTTTTCCGCCCTGTTACTTGTCACCCCTTGGGGACAGACAATGCCTTCCCCCAAACACTGGTGACCCATTAAGCTGGAGATGAGGAGGATTTCTTCTCAAGTTTTGAAGATTTCAAAAAAGCCTCAGAAATAATACCCATGGATTATCTTCCATTTTATTAAATATAAAGCTGTATATAGGGGATAGATTCCTAATTAGTTAATGAAGTTTGCTTCTTTCAGAAACGTCTCACAGAGTGTGGGGCTGGTAGGGAGAAGATAGTGAGGGGTCCCTGGTGTGGACAGATTAGGAAATTCTGAGTTAAAACTGCAGCTGAAATGAAAGCATGTTATCTGAGAGAAGCAATCGCATTAGGCTATCATCGTCTATTAACACTTTAGTGTAAATTAGCTGGTGAGATTAGCTGTTCACAAGTCAGATTTTAGCGGGTCCAGGAAGGGCAGAGAAGTAAATAGAGGAGAATGGAGCGAGCCAGGACAGTCCTACATAGGGACCTGGACAGAGAGACATGGAACCAGGTCCACATTTACCCAACTTGGGGTAAAAATACCATAAAAATAACCACACAGGCTACAAATCAGTTTTATGTCTCCTACTTCATTTACCCCCAACAACCCAGGATGGTAAGAGTTATATTATCCAGACGTTGGGTTCAAAGCCCACTCTGCAACTCTATTAGCTGTGTGATTTGGGCAACTTACTTAACCTCTCTGTGTAGATAATTATAGTACCAATCTCCTGGAGCTGCTGTGAGAATAAGATGAGTGAATTTATGGGACTTTCTTAGAACATGCTTGACACATCGTAAGCTCTGGATGAATGGCAGCTATTATTTTATAAATGAGGATACAAGTTAAATTGAGGAGAAGATATTTGGCTAAGGCCGCCAGCAACAAAATAGCAAAGCCTAGAACAGCGTGACTTCATGTTTCCTGGGCAAAGAACTCATTTGGGAAACATAGTTGTAAAATGCAGATTCCCAGGCCCCAGCCCAGCTATTCTGATTGAGGGAGCAGGTAGACGGTGCCATAGGAGGACAAGAATCTCAGCTCAGGCACTGCCCCGGCGATTCTGACACAGGGACTCGGCAGAGGACAGTTCAGGGGACACTGGCTGGAACTGAGAGGCTCCTCCCGCTGTGCTTGCCTGCTATCCAGGAGACCAGGGGGCCCGGGCAGACCTCCTCTCCCCAACTCCTTGACCATCAGCCAGGCTGACCAATGGCTGCACAGGGCAGCACAGCCCTGCACGCCTCTCTAGTCTCCCAGGGAAAAAGTGCTGCACAACCATTGTCAGAGAGAGAAAGTTCTCTCCAAGACCAAGAGCCTTAAAACCAACCTGCATTTCAGAGTGGATTTTACCACCGGGTTCTGTAATGGAAATGCTGACATAATCTTAATTACGAGAGAGACTTTCTCTCGAATGGAAATGCGGTGACCTAGAAGACTCCATTTGCAAGTCCTCCTGACCTGTAAGAGAAGATGCCTGTAAGAGAATATTTTGGGTAATATATTATGCATCTACTTATCGTATGATCCCCATCTGTGGGCTTAGCAAGGCAGTATTTTGAAGAAAGAGAGAAAAAAAATATGAACACCAGGCTTGAGAACACTCGCCTGGATCAGAGACCAGGGTGAGCTTTTTACTCTGCAGTGTTTTGCATTTCATATGAAGCAAAATCTATTTCAGGTGCTGCTGAAAATGCAGGAAAAGTACCAGTGACTAGAGTCCTAGGAATTAAACTGGCCTCAGTTCAGAGACGCCGAGTGGTCTCATACCATCTTTTCTACATATTCATAATTTGTCAATGTGAAGAGGTCTTTGCTACCAAAAGAAAAAAGAAAGAAAGAAGAAAGAAAAGAGTAAGTTTCTGGGGAAGTATCATCTCCTGCAGATGAGGCAGCTCCCTTCGCACCAGGTCCGGGAGGCACACCTGTGTCATCAGCTTCTGTCCTCCAGCATGTGACTTTATGCTAGTCCTGCCAGGCGTGGGCTCCAGGTTGAATATATTACTCAGAAAATAAGGCTGCTTCCCCTGAGAGTGGGCCAGGATTTAGGTATTTAGCTCATGGCTAGGATAACAGGACAGGCCCCTATGCAGGAATAGGAAGCTGCTGTGACTCCATTTCTTAACAGAAAACAAATGTAAGCCCTTGAGGTGGCACCTCCTGCGGGAGCTGAGTCACCTGTGAGACTCCAGGGAGGCTCCAACTGGTGGTGAGTTCCTATCTACATTCATCTAAGGTGGGAGTAAGTCACCACAATCCTTTTTTTTTGAGACAGAGTTTCACTCTGTCACCCCAGCTAGAGTGCAGTGGCATTATCATAGCTCACTGCAATCTCCAACTCCTGGACTCCAATGATCCTCCTGCCCCAGCCTCCTGAATAGCTGGGACTACAGGTGTGTGCCACCATGCCTGGCTATTTTTTTTCTATTTTTAGTAGAGATGGGGTCTTGCTCTTGCTCAGGCTGGTCTGAAACTCCTGACCTCAAGCAATCCTCTCACTTTGGCCTCCTAGAGTGCTGGGATTACAGGTGTGAGGCACCGTGCCTGGCCAACACAATCCTTTTTTAAAGCGTGCAGTTCAATTTACTGTGACAAACATATGCACCCATGGAACAGCACCCTCATCAGGACAGAGAACATTCCCCTCACCACACACTGTGCCCTCTTCCAGGAAATCCTTGCCTCCCCAGAGGCAATCACTCTTCTGACACTTTCACCGTAGATGAGTTTTGCCTATTCTAGAACTGTAATATCAGTGGAATCACATAGCCCATCCTTGTTTGGCTTCTTTTACTCAATGTCACGTTTCTGAGATTCCCCATGCCACTGTGTGTGTCAGTAATCCACTCCTGTTACAGACTGAACGTTTGTGTCTCCCAACATTCACACGCTGAAAGCTAATTCCCAGTGTGATGGTATTTGGAAGTGGGGTCTTTGGGAGGTGACTTAGTCATGGTGGCAGAGATCTCATGAATGGGATTAGTGCCCTTATAAAAGAGACCCCAGAGAGGTCATATGAGAACACAGCAGGAGAAACTGGCCATCAAGGGATCAGAAAACAGGTCCTCACCAGACACCCAATCTGCCAGCACCTTGATCTTGGACTTCCCAGCCTCCAGAACTGTGAGAAATAAATTTCCGTTGTTTATAAGCCACCCAGCCTATGGCATTTTGTTATAGCAGCTTCAAGAGACTAAGACAGCTCCGGAGCACATTTTAAATGTTGGGAGCTCCCTCAACAGCGCCACTACTCCCAAAGGCATGCATGGCCCCCAGCAGGCTGTGGTGTGGCTGGCAGCTCTCCTCATGCTCACAGGGACCCCTGACTCTCAGGGAGCCCTTGGGCTAAATCCCCACCCCCTTCTCCTCCCTTCCGCTCAGCAGTGCCACGCTTCTGATGGGGAGCAGGAGTTCCCCAAATTGCTGATGATCTTGACTGGTGGGAGGTGACAGAGGTGGGCAGGAGCCTAGGGGCCCTGACGTGAAGGCTTCCCGGGCGCCGGTGAGGGGCAGTGGTGAGGGAGGGCATCCTCCTCAGGCCCCCAGAGCTTGCTCATTTATCCTTCCTCCCAAATCGCCTCCAAACTTCAGTAATAAGCACACTCGTAATTCGCTGATGAAATATATTCTTCCAAAGCCATTTTAAAATAATCTCACTGTATGCTAAACCTTAAAAAAAGAAAAGAAAACCCTGAAGCCAAGTCATTCTAGACTGAGCGGCAACGACAGAATTTCATAATTAGGAAATGCAGTGTCATTTCTGAACGTTAGTGCACCTTTGAAAAACAGTATCAAACCGAGGACTGAATATTTGATACCCGATTGATTTCAGATTTCAAGTCAACTGCAGCAAAATAATGAGCTGCCTCTGTCGTGAGCTGCTGAGCTCCGACACAGGGTCTGGGAGGGAGGGGTGGGGACGAGTCGCAGCCACGGCGCCCACAGGCCTCCGAAATGAAGCTGAGGGCTGCGGGACTGGTGGGCACGCAGGACCCGCACCTCCTCGTACAGTAACATTTTTGCCCAAAGCTGTTTTTGAACTGAGGCTTTGTTTTAAGTGCCCTTCGATTTTGCTCAGCAACATTGATGCTGGGAGTCAAGGGAATCAAAGCCCGGGACTGGTGGTAGCTGACAGTGCCCCGGTCTTATCTAGGCCTGGCAGAATGAGGAGCATGGTATGATTCTCAGGCTGGGGGTGGCCAGCAGTGGCACCCCTCCTCCAGCCCTCTGCCATCACCACCAAGCTGCCCATGCACTGCCCAATGCTCAATATCCCATAAGGATTTCATCATAACATGAGAGTGTCTTGGACCTGGAAGGGAACAGCATGCCATTCTTTTCAACATTTCCCTCGAAGCCAGAATCCCTCCACAGCATTTCCAAGATCTGGCCCCCCAGGCTCTGCTGCTGGCAATCGTGCTGCCTTGTGAAGCCACCAATGTGTGGAGCTGCAAGGGTTGGAAATAGCTTCTTCCCCTTCACCTCCAGTTTGATTCCCGTAATTTTCATCCACACACATTACAGTTCTCCCAGTATCCGAGGGCTGTTGCCTGTAGCACATGTGCTGGTACCTTGCCCATGCAGCCTTCCCGCTGCAGGGTCCTCATCTCTGTCTAGGGCCTCTCCCTCCTGGGCACAGCCCTCAATCAGTGATGGATGGCAGTTGACGTGCAAATGCCCCAGTCCCTCAGGCCTTGGATGAGATGACTGAGATGCATGTTCTACACCATTTCCCAGCATTTCCCTGCAGCACTAAGCCCCAGTTAATCACAGTGGGAGTTGGCCAGATAAGGCAACTCTTTACTGGCTTCCTCCTTGGCCCTGTCTCCCTACCCCCCATCCAGTGTTTTCTGTAATTCCCAGATAAAATACATGCACCCAATCCTTGTCTCAGAGTTTGTTTCTGGGGAACCCAAGTAAGACAATACCCTAAGTTCTGTACCCCACACCTAAAACTCCTCCTGTGATGTTGTTCCCAGACCTTAAATTACCCTGGCCAAGCTCCTCCATGGTCATCTCACTTGCAAAGATCTCTCTTAAGATATGAAGCCTAGGACAGGATGCAATGCCCCTGCACGTCAATCCGATACAATCCAAGTCCTGTCATTTCTTTAGACCCAAGCACTATACTTCTCTTCTTAGTCTTAAGAATGCATTTACTTTTTCATCATATTACGCTCTTGGTTTATAATCTCCTTCCTGTTAAAGTGTAACTCCAGGTCTTCTGACTCAAACTGCTAAAGCTCTCAGCCTTATTTTACTTTGGACTGAATAAGTGTGCTCTCTGTTCCTTTATCCAAACATTTGATGTAAATGTGAAACAGGACAGGCTCAAAGATATGGCCCTACAACATATTGCTAGAGACCTTAGGTTGCCAGCAAATTATTAATCAAATCCTGCAAGTACAAGTTGATCAGCCCGCGGCACATATATCTAATTGTTATCATCAAATCCACATTTTCTCTATTCGATCCACAGGGATATCATGAGAGACTTTGCAAATGCCCTATTGAAAGCTAGGCCCATTGTCTAAAAGATTGAATGAAATTAAATTAAATCCCAGGATCTTTCATCACCCTGCCTTGTCCGGTGTCTCCCCTTCTCTTCCCGTGCTCCATGGAATTACCTCACTCAAGCTATGCCAGTATGAAAAACATTCCTCATATTTTCCCTTCTCAGGTTCTGACATGTCTCCATAACTTTTTTCTGGTAATTGTTAACACAGGAGCCCTAGAAGGACAGCCCAAGAGGCTGGAGAGTTTGGGTCAGCAAATTTTTTTTTGTAAAGGGCCAAATAATAAATATTTTAGGCCAGGGGTGGGGAAACTTTTCATGTTGGAAGGCCACATTAATTAGCTGTAATCAAATCAGGCCACATTCAAGAAACTTAAAAATGTACATTGTTTTGTAAAAACCTATATACTTAATAATTTGAAAAATGAAAACTATTTGTTAATTTTAAAGTTAACTAAACTTTTAATGACTTTGTTGTGTCTGCTTTTTATTGGAAAGCATTTGAATATTTGGTTGCAGCATGGAGGTCCGCAGTTTCAGTTGATCCTCTAGATGGGTATCAGTCATTTGTGATCTTAAGGGTGTCTTGATTTGGGTTAAGTAGGAGAACGTAGATTCGCAGCAATAAGTGGTTGAAAAGCAAAAAAGCATTTTCAGGCACATTGCTGAAGGCATGGGTATTCTACTGCATTTTTTCGTATTTCAATTGGATCTTTCTCAGCATCAAACAATGACTTTAAAATGCCATCTACAGAGAGCTCAATCCATCTATAGTTCTTTAGGTGCCTTGGTGATATCAACTAAGTGAGGCTGAAATGATAATTTGAGTGTGATGTCATGATTCTCAAAGTCAGTGAACCTTTCATTGTATTCTCCAATGAATAGGTCTATAACAGCTGCATATTCTTCAAATGATTCATATATATCATCCTGCTCGTCAATGTCCTTTGCTAACTGGGAAAAATGTTGATCCGAAATTTCCTTTTGAAGAAGGGTTTTGAAAAAGGATAGCTTATTTTGAAATGCTTGGATTTGTTGCCAAATATCATATATAGACTTAGTTTTACCTTCCAAAGAAATATTCAAATCATTTTGATTTGACACGATACCACACAGAAATGATGCATTCCTACAGAAATCTTCTTTCAATAATTCATATTGTTGATTCAGTTCATCACAAAATTTAACTGTCTTTTCTCACAGAGATAAAATTTTGATAACACCTGTCCCTGCAATAGCCAACACACTTTGGAATGATATAGCAAATCCACACTGAATACCTCATTGTTCAACTTTAGCATGTTACAAAACTGACAATGCTGTGTTGTATTTGCACCAATATAGTTAACAATACTCATAACTCATTGCAAAGGTTGTCACTTATAATAGTAGCTTTAGCACAGAGATTTTGCTGATGCAAGATACAATGAAAAGAAATGAGAGCATCTGGATCTTTTAATACTTTTTTAAATCTGTGCAATAAACCCTTCATGGTTTCCTGTCATGGAAGGTCCACCATCAGTACATACATTTATCTTGAAAGTTGAAGATATCTATTCCCCGTGTTCTGTTCACAAGAGTGCCCAAAGCGAGTAACTCTTCATAGCAAAGAAAATCTTCTGTTATGACCCAAATGAAGTATAAAACCTGCACCAAGTCAGTAGTATCAGTTGATTCATCCAAAGTGACTGAATAATATATATTGTCCTGTTAAAATATTGCATGAAGTTATTAAGTTGAAATCTCATTCATGCTGCTGATCCATCATGGTTCTCCTTGAAAGAGGCAGTTGTTTGTACTTTGAAACATTATCAGGGTCTAAGCATCCTACAACTTCGACAATGCATTCTTTCACAATTTCTACCTCACTGAATGGCTTCCCTTTTTGCCTGAGTACATTATAAATTGCTTCAGTAGCATTATTTCCAGGTCTTATTGCTGCTTGAAAGAATTGTCTTTGCTTTTGCTTTTCATCTTTTAATTTCTGCAACACACCTTTCATGCCTTTCCCTCTAATTTAAAATATTGTGATCCTTAGGAGTGTTATAATATTGATGAACAATGAATTTCTTTAATGTTGATATTGCAGTATCACAAAGCAAGCCAATCATCTTATCTTTAGCAGAAACAAGATAATATTGCAATTCCCAATCCTCATTAAAAAATCTGTTTCCTTCCTTCAGCGTTCTCTTGGTCTTCTTTCACATGATGGGCTATTAAGCAGACAGAATTAAAAAATACTGTCAAGCAGTGCAACTACCCACAAATTCCACTTCAAACAGAAACACAGTACACCGTTGTCAAAAGCTGATAACAGACTTGCATACTCAACCCCCATAAACTCTCACCAACCAGCTGCATGCAGTAGGGGTGTCCATCAGGCGGGGGAAGTTAGAACTAAATCATGAGAATAGCAGCCGTCAGTTTAGCCTTATGGCTTACTAATGTTCTAATTGTGCCAGCCAATCTAGGAGGATTATTTCATTGAAACATATTTTATTCTTTGGTTTTTTAAATACATTCATTTTTAAAATAAAATAAAAACATAAATGATGAACAAAAATGTATTAATAAAAATAAAAGGGTTTGTTCAATAAAATTTGGATTCATTCAAAAGGCCACACTTAAGGACTTAGAAGGCCACAAGTTCCCCACCACTGCTTTAGGCTTTGAAAATCAGAAGGTCTGTCATAACTACTCAACTCTGCCATTCTAGCACAAAAGCAGCCCTAGATATACAGAAAAAAAGTGGGTATGGCTGTGATCCAATAAAACTTTATTGAGGGACACTGAAATTTGAATTTCATATCATTTTCACATCTCGCAAAATATAATTCTTTTTTTGTGTTTTTTCCCCAACCATTTAAAAGTGTAAAAATCGTTCTTAGCTCACAGAGCATACAAAAACAACTGGCAGGCCAGATTTAGCCCATGGCCATCGTTTGACAGCCCCTGCTGTACAGTAAGAGAAAGAGTACAAGCTCTGCTAATGACCTGAGTCCTTTTATTTGCAGCTGTGGGATCTTGGGCACACCATTTCCCTTCACTCTATTCACTTACAAGTAGGGATACTATGGCGAATGAGGGCAACATAGCCCAGGCCTGGGGTGAGGCATGCAATGCACAGGTGTACAGCACATTGCAAATCTTTTACCCTGGGCTGGCTTGCTCACTGCAACCCTCAATTTCTAAATGCTCAGACCACTGGCTTGTAATTTCTTTTAGAAGTTGGCCAAAGATTACATGCAGTATGTTCCCTTTATGAAAAGCCAAATAGCTAGTCTGCAATGTTCTGACCCCTTGTGGCTCTCCGTGATTTCTCTAAAATTTCAGACAGGGCTTCAGTGATCACATCTCTAGGAATATTTAGTGCCCTGGGCTGCAAATGGTCTCAGCCCATAAGTTCATGATTTAAAGGTGCTTGGGGGCTCTTTTATCTTCAGCCTTAGGTCTCCTTCATACAGTTATATTTTACCTAGTCCAGGTTAGAGATACTTCTTGATAAAGAGGGAAGATAAGTGATCTGCACCCTACTATACTGGGCACCCCATCTGCTATGGTCTGAATGTTTGTGTCCCCCCAAATTCACATGTTAAAACTTACTCTCCAATGTGACGATGTTTGGAAGTGGGGTCTTTGGGAGATGATTCAATTGTGAGGGCTGAATAGCACCTTGATCTTGGACTTCCCAACCTCCAGAACTTTGAGAAATAAATTTTTATTTTTTATTTTTTATAAGCCACCTAGACTATGGTAATTTGTTATAGCAGGCCAAATGGACTAAGACACCATCTATCTACTGGATGCTAGTTTTTAAGTGCCCCCACCCTGGTTCTCTTGATGGCTCTTCAGCCCATTCTCAGCTTTAGCCTTCCTAGGACTCCTCTGGCATGATCACAGTGTCCTCGTGTTTGTCCTTGGCCATATGCTCCTTCTGATGATTTAGTTTATGTGTCAACTTGGCTAAGCTGTGGTGCCCAGTTGCTTGGTCAAACACCACTCTACATGTTGCTGTGAGGGGATTTTGAGATGAGATTAACATTTAAATCAGTAGACTTTGAGTGAAACAGATTATCCTCCACAATGTGAGTAGACTTAATCCAGTCAGTTGAAGGCCTTAAGACCACAGACAGAGGTTCTTCAAAGTAGAGGAATTCGCCTCAAGACTGCAAAATAGGAACCCTGCCTGAGTTTACAACCTGCTGCCCTGTAGAATTCAGACATAAGACCACAACATCAACTCTTACCTGAATCTCCAACCTAAAGGCCTGTCAAACTTGCCAGCCCCCACAATCATGTGAGCCAATTCCTTAAAGAACGTGTGTGTGTGTGTGTGTGTGTGTGTGTGTGTGTGTGTGTGTGTGTCTCCATCCTGTTGGACTGTTTCTCTGGAAAACCCTGACTAGTCCACCCCTTCTCCCCTCTTCTGTGGGGCTGTGCTGGTTCTTTAAGAGTTTTCCCCATCTCTTTCTCTTTGGGTCCTTTATAATCGTATAGACATAACGGCATCCTAGAGCCTGCTGTCTGCGTAATTCATGTCAACTTTTAAGACTTTGAGAGGTAAGAATCACATCTCTTGATCCTTTTAGATGCTTTTCCTCAAGTGTGGATAATGTGACTCACTTTGTTCTCAGCTTCTCTTCCTTCCTAGATAGATTCTAGGACTAGGGCCACTTTCTTCTGGATTTTTTTGTCTTCTACCCCCAAATAAATTTCTTCTGATCTCAATTGCCAGCTTTCCTCTTTGCTTTCTCACTTCATCTTTTGGGCATGAAACTATCAGCAAAGCCAGACAAGAATTATCTATTTTTAGAAACCTGGGACTCCGGCTGATGCCCAGATGGTTGAAGTCTTCTCTTACTCCTGGATCTTGCCTCATGCCAGTTTTGTGTTCTGCCTTTAAAAAGTATTATCCATTCTCTCCTAAAAGTCCTGTGTCTGCCTCCACCGGCACCTTCTCTCCAGGTTGAGATTTGCATTCCAGTGAAACTTGATAGACCTCATTCCCCTTCTGTGATTTCCACTTCTATTCCTGTTGAATGCATTGTATGTTATTCCTTCCCATTAATATATTCAATTGTTGAGTCCCAGAATCAGAGACTCTCAGGGTTAGACTAGACCCTGGGACCCCATCTTCTCTACAATAACCCCATCAAGATGTTTGAACACCTTCAGTGAGTAGAAACTCATTTTTCCCCATGCAAGGCAGCCCATTCTATCTTTGAACATCTCTAGCTCACCTGGATTTGGGAACAGTGGCACAGCTGGGAAGCCTGGAGGGAGGAGAGATAGGGTGCTCACAGTTGGAACAGTGAAGCCATATTTTCAAGTATTAGTCTTTTCAGACTCAAAAATGAATAGAGAAGGTGAGCAAAAGATAGAAGTCTTTTTGTGTGCTAACTTCACCCATGATTAAAAAACAAACAAACAAAAATCTAAAGTGTATGTTCCTCCTTTGTTAGATTTTCTTCACTTTGTCACACGATCCCTATTTACTGGTATCTCTGAGGTCCTACAGATTTTTCCTGACACCGTTCATTTAAATGTAAAAGTATGGGAGAAAAATTTAGCAAGGATGGTACAATCCTTAAAAAATCTTATAGGACTGTCAAGGAATTTTTGAACAAGAAGAGTGATGGTGAACATCATTTTAAATAGAAAATGTAGCAAAAAGCTGTTCTATTCAAAGCAGTAATGACATTGTAATAAATAAATAGATCAATGGAAAAGCACAGAAGGCATAGAAATATATCTGAGTTTGTGGGAGTTCAATATATGATAAAGATGACATTTCAAGTCTTGGGAAAATAGGATATCCCTCTGAAAGGACAAAAGTTAGATACCTGTCTTCTGATGGTTAAAAGATCTAAGTATTTTTTGAAAGCATAAAATTTTAGAATACAATTGAGAATAGTTTTATATTATAACATTGTAAGGAAGATCTTCCCAAGACAGAGAAAACAGAAATGAATTAACAAATTTTACCATATCAAAATTAACACTTTATTTGAAAAAGTAAAAAAGGATAATAGAGTGTAATGCTCAAAATGTTTATGTCTCTTATACAAAAATATCTGCAATAAATTTGTAAGAAAAATACAAGGACTTTGTAGAAAAGTTAGGTAGAAGATATGAGCAAAAGAGGCAATTCAAATGGCCAATGAAAAGATGAAAAGATGTTCAAATTTGTATCAGAAAGACAGTCAGTGAAATGCACATTAAAACAAGATACCACTTTTCACTCACAGGTCCAGCAAAAAAAAAAAAAAAAAAAAAAATTTAAGGATAACATTTAATTATGACATGGGTGTAGAAAAATGAAGTTGGAAAAATAAATTGGTACTACCCTTTTGGATGTCAATTTTGCAATATTTACAAAGATAAAAATGTGGATGAATTCTGATCCAGACACTTCTAAAAATATATTCAGCAGAAGGGTTTGTACACATGCATAAAGATATGTAAAAAAGGTTTAATGAGGCGTCGTTATAACAAAATGATAATAATATCTGAGTAAATTACCAATAAGGGAATGGTAGAAAAATTATGTCGCATTCATACACTGGCGTGCTACACAGAAGATCAGTATTCAATGATCTGGGAAGAAGAATGTCTATATATGAACTTTTTTTTTAAGCAGCTGCAGACCAAAATGTACAGACTGATCCCATTTGTAAAGACGTGTCTGTATAGACATAGAGGCCTCTGCATCCCTGCATCACATGTGAGAAAGTCGGGAAGGACAGGCCCCAAACTGCTATCTGTGGTCCATTTGGAAGGTAACACCCCGCATGGCCCAGGTGAGCGCAGAGGGACTCTTCCTTTATGTGACCATATTCACCACCCCAGAATAGCAGTGGGATTATAGCACATTTTCACTTTTTTGTTTTTTCTGTATTTTTCAAATGAATGTTTAATGCTTTCTGTATTTTACAAATAAATGTTAAAAAACAAAACAAAACTTATTATAGCAGCTAGCACAAAACAAGTATTCAAAAGAGAGTAGCCATTATTTTGGCTGTTACTACGCCCTGTGCCCAGGACTATTTTATTTTTCTGTCCCATTCTTGTAGCCAGCTCTTGCTGTCCAAACATCACTCTCTTCACAGTTTCAAGTGGAGATGAGTTTCCCACCTTCCCCTGAGGAATCTCAGTTTCCGGTTTAAGACTTTGCTTCCCCTCCTGCTTCCCCTACCACCCATGTAGTTTATTTCCCAGGTAGCAGAAGAAATGAGAAACAACCGGTGGGGCTGATGACTATGACAGGTCTTCATGCCATGTCTGAGACACCCTTCAGGGAGACAAATGACCTCCAGACAGGCTATGCTGACTCTGTCCACGGCAACTTTGGGGCCTTAGTGAAGCCAACCTCCTGCCACCTGGGGCTCTTACTTCGGAGTCTTTCCTGGGCACTAAGGTGGCCAACTTTTCCCAGGTTGCCCAATATTTTCCCCATTTTAGCACTGAAAGTTCCATATCCCAGGAACCCGCTCAGCCCCATGCAAACCGAGACAGTGAGTCACCCTTTTGGGCACCTACTATGTGTCTGGCTCTGTGCTAAGCATGGGGGCAGAGGTACAAAGATGAACAAGACACACTCTCAAACCACAAGGTCCCGTTACAATGTAAATGAGGACAGAATGGTGAACAAGCAGCCCTGCCCTGCTGGGGTGCACCTAGTGGAGGCACGGGCCTCATGCCCTTGGGGGGAAACCACAGAGAGACGAACTCTGCCTTCAGAGATCTAGACTAGGTGTTCTCCACGCCATGAGAGGAGTCTGGAGCCGGCAGCACAAGTCCAAGGACTATAGCTGTCTTCGTCTGATCTCTCCAGTGCTGTGTTCCTACCTACCCCTCCCTCACCACCTCCCCCAAATTCCCCTCCCAGGCCCCTCAGGGCCCTGCAAGAGCATCTCCTCCAATCAAGCCAGCCACTCTGGTGGGGAGAAAAACAGGTCAGGCCCTGGATCCCTCCGTGAAATGGATCCCTTTGAGAGCCACCCTGAGGACGCTGCCTTGGCAAATTGGTCCCTGGGTTACAGAATTTCAGCTGGCCCAGACAAGACCACGTGCAAGCACAGTTAATTCATTTGCACCCTGCCAGGGGTCAAGACCAGCTTTCTTTAGTAACTGCAGTGAGAGCTGCCACCTCTCCAAGCCTGGGTGGCAGTCTCTCCGAACGCACCCCTTAACTCTTTTCCGCTGTTCACTGCCCGTCCCTCTGGACTTCCTGTCAGCGGGCGTTCTCAACCCTAGGGTCACATTAGAGTCACCCGGCGAGTGTTCCGACCATACCATGCTGCTCTCCCTCTCCCACCAGACCAGGTGAATCCAGAACTCAGGGGAGGAGCTCCAGCTCTGGAGTGTTTAAAAGCCCCCAGGTGATTCTAATGTTCAGGCAGGGACGAACTCCCCAGCCTAAAGCTGTTCTGCCTTGTTAAAGGGTAAACTCTCCCAGGTGTGGTAAATATAATGCTACAAGTAGTGGCTGAACACCTTGGCTCCTCTGGCCTTAACACTGGAGAACCTTAACACTGTGTGGCTCCACTTATAAAATGTGGTTAATGACAGCATTTACCACAATGGGTTGTTGGGAGTATTAAGTGAAATAATAGAGGTAAAACACCTAGCACAACGCCTGCACATGCTAAGAACCCCACAATGTTAGCTATCAGCCAATTACTCTTTAGTATGAATAAGTATATGGTTGTTGCAGGAGGTCGTCTTGAAAGAGGAACCAGAATGAGGAGCCTTGTATGTCAAGGGGAAAGCATCCCAACCAGGGAAAGGGGCAGAAAGCCCCAAGCCCAGCGTTTCTGATGTCATATATTTGGCTCAAGGATGCAGTTTGCACTGATTGTTTTGTCACCTTTTTGGGTCACCTTCCCTCTCTGGCTCTCTCATTCTTAAGGGCAACAGCATCACTATCTCCTGTTTAACCCAAGGTGGGGAGAAGATGAGAACCAAGGCCTTTTCTAAGGGGAGTTCTCGGCAGGTGCATGTTGGTGGGGGTTTCCCATTCCTGGTTTGTGAGGTCATTCCTGTGGGCAAATAGAAGAAACCAGAACTTGGCCTGCCAGGGACCGAGAGGCACCAGGCCAGTTCTGAGCTCAGTGTAATTTCACCAGCCACGAATCTTTCTCAATGTCGTCTAAGACATTACAGGCACTTAATGAATATTAAATAATAACAATAACAAAACATTGTCTGCAACCTGCAGAGCCCCCTTTAGCACCAAAGCCAGAGCTTGGCGGGACATTTTTGGAAGAAAATCCTGCCTATGCCCTTTGTGTCAGCACTGCACCCAGGCATAGAGAGATCGCAGGCTGCAGTGGGTACAGGCGGCTGCCTCAGCCCACACCTGATGGGGTCCCTGCCCCTGCAGAGGCGGGGGAGCACAGGAAGGAAGCAGGAGGAAGAGATGCACCCCGGGCTGCTACCAAACATGACCAGAGCCTCCATGCCCGTGGCCAGAGAACCCCAGCACCATCAGCCAGAATGCCTCCTCTTGCCCAGCCATCATCATGACTCAGTTTCCCCACTAGCCAGGATGGCCCTTTCACTTCACTTTACCTGTCAATTCTGATCCCTTGGTCGTGAGAATTGTATCAAGAAAGAACTAAGATCAAGATAAAGAGAATTGCGATTAAAAAAGACAGAAAGAAATTAGCGGGGTGGTTTCCTTGGGGCAGGAGTGAGGTGACTTCAGAAGCCAGGAGGGAGGAAGGTGGTCTTCCCTGCGTGTGCCTTGTACCTGTTGAGGTTTGGGGCATGCACGCTTATTATCTATCCAAAAAAAACTAAATTTAAAACACTTTAAAGGGAGGACAGAGAAGCCACATTTAAGCAAGATAGGTCAGAGAACCTTGTTCTATTATAAAGTTGGCTGTTGTGCGGGGAGGGGAGTGAATACAAATATTTGCTGAATTTGATTATTTTCTTCTTCATGGTTAATCTGAAAAAAATCCTGGTTGGGCCACAGACAGTAGAGTGTGTTTTACCTTAGATCCCACCCCTTCTATGTGTAGATTTCAGAATCAAACAGAATCTTCCCCCCTCCCCGATGAAAGTGCCCCACCCCTGCCTGGGGTTTCTGTTTCCGCCTCTGTGCTCAGGAGGGAGGGTACAGGCTAGAGAAAACAGTTCAAGAAAGATTTAAAAAGAAAGGGTTCAGAAGAAGCAGGAAGCTAGAGAAAGCAATGTTAAGAGTTCGGAAAATGGAAGAACACGTCACAAAGAAGCAAAAAAAGGAAAACACCCCAGTGTGAACATTTGGCCCCGGGGCACCCACGGCAGGTAGAGAATTATCTTCTCTCCTCTGCCTCTGGAGTGGTCCCAGTCCTGAACAATCCGTGGCGGGTTTGAGAAAATCATCACTGGGGTCATTTCGTGTATTCTGTGGTTCCAATGAGGAGCCCGGAGGGATGAGAACGTGGACAGGAGCAGATAGGCACGTCCCGTAGATGACAAAGCCAGACGTCAGGAGGCAGCAGCAACCTTGCACACCACAGGACAGAGGCAAGGATGGCAACTGTATAACAATCCCTGGTTTACTATACACGATCATTTATGTAGTTTTACTTTCCCTGTGTCTCTCCGCTAGACAAGATGCTCAGTGGGGAAAATGGCCTTGTGCACTGCAAAGCTCTCCACCGCCCAGCCCAGCCCCTGGAACACAGGAAGTGCTCAGCACATACTTGGTGATGGGGATGAATGACAGCCAGGCATCAGCGGGTTAGAGGAACACCAAGGATGGTTGGTGTCACTCAGCTGAGGGGCCCAGAGAAACCTGTTTTATGGATGCAGGAATGAAGCCTAGATCTAAAGCCAGTGGGACTCCCCCAGCCAGCCTGCGAGCTCCCTGAAGACAGCGGCCATGTCTGTCACCACCATGGCATGCTAAGGGGACAGTGGGGGAGGGAACGCTGTAAGTGCCCTCACCGTGAGCTCGAGTGGAGAATGCTGAGAATGAGCCCAGCAACGCCCAGGTCAGGGCAAAGCCTCCTGAGTAGTCCAAAGGGGGTAGGAGGAATTCTGTGGCCCTGCCATGGTGCCCAAATATTCCTCTTTATTCAAGCCTTAAGCCTAAGGTGCTTTGGTTTGGGAGAGGCTGGGGGATGGGCACACCGCCAGGGCGTTTCCACCCACAGGCCACCTCGTGGCAACTGAGCAAGCTGTGGGTCTGGGTGACGGGAAAGGCGTGGGGCCCCGCAGGTCCCCCGTGCGAGGGAGCTTCTGGACTCCGGCTGGGAGCAGGAGACACAAGTGGGAGACTGAGGAAGGGAGATGTTTGCGGACATCAGAGCCTGTGACTTCAAAACTGAGTGGAGTTGGCACCTGGCAGCGAATGTCTTGGCCATGCGGTGAGGACGGGTAACCTGTGGACACTGCGGCTGCCCCTCGCCTGGGGGCAGACTCCGAGGTGGAGGCCTTGGGATGCCTGGTGGCCCTGCAGAGCAGCCTCTCTCCACGGACCCCCACACCTGGGCACACCTGCGGCAGAGCCCAGCGAGGGAGGCAGCGGCAGCAGTTTCCCCTGCTTGACGGATTTGAAAACCGAGCCCCTGAGAGGTGAACTAATCTGTGCGATGTCACCTGGTTAAGGAAGCAGGACGGAAAACTCAAGTGTCCAGTTCCTAGCCCTGCTCCTCCTCCTCATCATCACCATATCGCCTGTCGGGGGGCTGAGGTGCTGGGTGCTCACCCTCTCTCTCTCCCTCTCTCTCCCAGCAGGTCGCGTTACCTGCAGGGCCTAGCCACCCAGCCATGAGCCACGGGGCGGCCGGGGGCAGCATGAACCTCTCAGCCTTTCAGAGCCACCCGAGGGCACTGTTCCACCTCGGCTGAGAGCTGGGGGTTCACTCATTTGCCCCCCCCCCGGGGAACTCAAGGCTTGGGGAGCTAAATACACAGTTTTCCCACACAGCTTCATCAATCCAGCGGAAGGAACCTGGGATAAGGCACTGCCCAGGAAGCCCAGTTAGAACGAGCAGATAGCACCTGGGCACCGGCGTGGACCTGCGTCTTGATTACCAGGCCCCAAAAGGCAGCACAGGGCTCCACCACCCAGGGCTTCAGTCCCTGCAAACAGGAGCTTAAGTCAGCTCTGAGGGCAGCGGCCCCAAGCCCTAGAATCTTCTTCACTGGTGAAGGGACCTTCTGTGTCTCTGAAGGTCGTATTCTCCTTCAGGGATTGCAGTGTCTGAGAAGACACAGAAGCAGGACCTCAGGGGGACGGGGCTCCCAGCCAAGCAGCCGAATCAGAGGCAGGGGCCACAGCCGGGTCTCGCCCGCCTCCATCGGAGCCCAGAGTGGTGGGTTCATCTCCCCTCTCCCCGGGGACCATAACGACATGTCTCCCCAGCTCTCCCTAGCATAAATGACTGGGTCCAGTTCATCTTTATTTCTCACAGTAGCCAGTCTATAAGCACGGGGTAGATATTTGTTAGAAGAGGATTATGGAACACATTAGTTGACAAAGAGAAAGGAGTAATGTATTCCTTGAGCTATATATTTCTTGAGTTCTTTCTATGAGCATGTGAAAAGCCCTTGATATCAGTTCATTTAGTCCTGAAAACACTGCATTGGTGTGGGTACCGCTATTATCCTCAAATTGGGATGAGGAAGCTGAACAAAAGGCACACAGATAGGAAAATCCTGGGCCCGGATTCACACCCAGACAGCCTTGCCCCAAGCCCACAGTCTCAGCCAACTGTACAGCACTGCTTTTTCCCTATCAAAAACAAGATAAACAAAAAAACAAGGTGGGAAGATCACTTGAGGCTAGGAGTTCAAGACCAGACTGAGCTAGAATGAAATCCCATCTCTACAAAAAAATAGAAGAGTTAGCCAAGTGTGACAGCTCACTCCAGTAGTCTCAGCTACCTGGGAGGCTGAGGCAGGAGGATTGCTTGAGCCCAGGAGTGGGAGGCTGCAGTGAGCTATGATGATGCCACTGCACTCCAGCCTGGGTGACAGAGTGAGACCCTGTCTCAAAAAAAGAAAAAAACTCATAAAACCCAAAAAACTAAAAACAGATACCCAGAGATCTGTCTTTTTCTAAAAATAAGCATGACCCTGTTTCATCTTAACTTACCTGGCACAGAGTAGGTGTTCTATGAATGTATACAAAAGATTAAATTAATGAATGACACAAATGTCAACAAAAAAAACAAATATTGAAGGAAGAAAGAAGCTAAATATGTACAGACTCTGTACTGAAACATTAGCAGCAGTTCTCCCAGCCCCCGTTTCATGCTGCATGTGTGTGTGTGTCTCACATACTCATACTCACACCACACACGTCTATGACCTCAAATGAGAGAAAGTGAATATTAATTACTTCCACAAAAAAAATACTAGGAGCTCTTCTATCTCTCAAGATGCGCTTGAACACTGTTTCCACGTTGACATTCAACCTTCCTTCCTTCTGCTAATCTTGCTAATACCACTTAAACCTTTATACATGGCACCAAGGGTTTGGGGAGAACAGTAGGAGGAGCAAGCCCAGAGCTTCTACATGGGCATGGGTGGGGTCCGTGCTGGCTCCTGCCCTCTCCACCTAACCCTGGGAGCTTGGTGCGGCCTCGGTGTTTGGAACCCTGGCTCCCACGTGCATTGTGATGCACACAACAGGCACAGACATGCCTCGCATGCTCCTTCAGGTCTAGGTGCCAGCTATGGTGTCTGTGTGTGTGTTTGTGTGTGGTGCCTGCACATCCCAGAGGGTCCAACTTAGTCCCAAATTTAAATATTTTCTCTCATCATTCCAGTAAATACAGCCATGCATGTTAGAAACATATGTACAAATATGGGGCTCAAAAATGGATCTTTGTCCCATTAGACATTATTTCCTCCAAAATGTATACAAACACTTAAACCATTCCTTTAAGAAATAATGAGTAAAAAAAAAAATGGGTACAAACAATATATAAAAGAAGATTCAGACAGAGATGGGAGAAAAGGCGATCATTTTGCAATTCCCAAAGGTGGGCATGCTCAGGACAGAGCTCACACGTCCCCTGCCAGCTAAAGGGGCCATCCCATGGGTGGATTAGACTTTGGCCACTCAGCGCTCCTTGGAACAGCCCCTTCTATTTCTTCAGAATCCAGCACCCCCTCTCCTCACCACCTCCCAACACTGGCGTTAAGAGTTTTCACAAACGTGAAGTGCATGTCTCTCTGAACACAGTCGTAGCTGCCCCAGTTTGCTCTTGTCGGCGAGAGCCGAGCTTCGGCCGGAGACTGACACAGGCAAGAAGCTGGACTCGCTCCGCCACCCTGTGGCCAGTGGCGGAACTGCATCCCTCACGCGGGACCCAGACCCAGCCTGGAACAATGAGCGCCCCAGCGCACGCAGGTTTTCGGTCCGAACACCTCTAAAACCCTCCACAATAGTTATCAATTGGACTGGAAGCCGCCTGCTTTCATACAATTACACGAACGTGCTTGTGTTTCAAGGAACCGATTCAACTATTTCTGGGTGCTTTGTTCTGCAGAACAGTGTGGTTGGAAGCCACCTCCGTGTCCTCCAGGGAAGGACCCCCTCCAACCCACCCAGGAAACAACATCACTGCCATTTTGTGACGAGTGTCTGGAGGGAGTGCCACAGTCTCCTGATTACACACACTCGTGTGTTTGAAGGTCAGAGAGTCAGAGGCTTTCTCTGAAGTCAACCCCCAATTCCTACTGCTGAAACATTATGAGCAATCCCTGTTGAATGAGATGATGTGAGTTCTAGTCCTGATCTCGGCACTTCCTCACTCTGAGCCTTTCCGTTCTCGCCTGCGAGGCGGGCGAGACGAGAGTCATTATTCCTACCTCTGCCTAATGGCTGTAGGAGCAGCAAGCGGCAACACGCGTGCAAAGCTACATTGTAAGGCTTTTAAAGTACAGTGGAAACCTGGCGCCCGGTTACTGTCATCAAATGCTGCAGCGTGTCAGAAGAAACTCATACAGGGGTAGGTGGCTCAAAATTAGCTCCTAAAACGCGGAGCCAGGAGGAAACAGAATGGGGCAGGCACAGGTTCGAGGACCAGACCCGTCACGTCCTCCTGCTGAGTGTGGGGGTCGCAGAGCCTGCCGAGAGGGGCGCCACCCCCACACCAGGAGCCTGGGGCCTGCTGGCCCGAGCCCTGGGTCTGGAGCAGCCCCCTTGGCCAGTGCAGGGGGAGTCTGGCGGGGGCAGCGAGGCCCAGGGGCTCTGGGACACAGAGCGCGCCCTGATCACAGACACCATCTGCTCTGGATTTTCTGCAGTTCTGGTTTCAAATATTCCAGTCTACTGCTCCCATAAGGACACACGTGCTTGGTAGGGCCTGACAACTGGGGTTCAGGACATATAGTCCCCAGAGCCCTGGGACCATCCTAATTCATTCCCGCAGCGCCCTTCTGAATCCAAGAGACATAAAAGATGGGAAATGTAAAAAACCCTCATCAGGGTTTCTGAAACCCCAGCGCTGCAGTGGAGGGCTCTCACAGTCCCCACCCTCTTTAGGGAATCGGAGGGTCACCTCTCGAGGGATCCCTGACGCCCGGGTCGGACCCAGAATGCTCCCGAGTCTGTAGTTGGCCGGAACTGTTCCCTGGGACCCCACGCGGAAGCCAAGGGCGGGATCGGAGGAGCTGCCCGGGGGAGCACGGGCACTGCCGGTGGCTGCGCGCCCTCTAGTGGAAGACCAGGAAAAGACAGCCTGGAGAGAGGCGAAAAGCAACAGAACCGGCCAAGCCAAGGGAGTTTTTTGCTCGTGGATTTTCTTCCCTGTGCTGCAGGAGTGCCAGCACACATCTGCTTCCACGTTGACTGGCGGGCAGACTTCGGTGCCTCCTGAGACCCAGTCTAGGGAACGACTTTCAATTCATAACAAATCACAGAAACCTTGGAAATTTTTCTGAACAGCAGCTCTCTCCACTTCCAAGAAAAACAATGCAGTTTGGTGTTTGGGCAGCTTTACTCCCTTGATGCGTTTCACACATGGTTCTCCTGGTTCAGGGAACTTCCAAATCTGGGCATCACACCCATGCACAGCCCTTTCAAACAGGAGGTCTGAAAACCGAGACAAATAGTGGCTGTTCTTTTTTAAAACGCCTCACTTCATTTCCAGAGCATTTGGTCTTTTTATTAGTCTCTTTAAAATATAAAAATCCATTCTGCAGCGCACACCCATTCGTATAGACTGGATTCCAGCAATGCTTGGAGCAGATGCACACAGTCCTATTTTGTGGACATGCACCAGGGTGGGCCTACACTTTCATGTAAACTAAAAATTGATATTAAAATTGAATTATTTAAGTACCATATAAGAGTTATTAATATTTGATTATGATATGCCTTTTGCAATTAAATTTTCTGTGGTTTTAGATACAGATACAACCTGTTATATGTAATAACAGTATTTGAATGTGGATATTTAACAGAAATGCTGGATCAAAAATTATGAAATCAAAGAACATTAGGAATTTATCTTTTATTTGGTTTCTCTGAGCATTGAGCACCATGCACTTTATATGCATAATCTCATTTAATTCTCCTAACACCTTCATGAAGTAGGTATTACTATGTCTGTTTTATTGTTAAGGAAACTAAACAGGGACACAAGATGACTGAGCAGGGATTTGCCCTGTCTGTTTGCTTGGACAGTCTATGGTCTTCTACTCCATTGTCCTTCCTCCTGTGTAAGTGTTATAAGTACTGGCAAGAATAGTAACCCACTTCTGTATCCCAAGAATGGAAAAATAAGCACCACATGTACTCACCATCAAATTGGTTTCACTGATCATCACCTAAGAGCACATTTAGGAATAACATTAATCAGGTGTCGGGCAGATGTGGGGGGGAGGGGATGGGTATATACATACATAATAAGTGTGATGCGCACTGTCTAGGGGATGGACACGTTTGAAGCTCTGACTCAGGGGAGTGGGAGGACAAGGGTAATATACGTAACCTAAACTTTTGTACCTTCAGAATATGCTGAAATAAAAAAAAAAAAAAGAATAGTAACCCACTTCTAAAGTACCTAAACCAAAGGATGCTGACTGAATGAAAAAAAAATAAACTTTTAAGACAAAAAGAATTTCAAATCAGAAAGGTTAAATTAAAGTAAATGCTTGAAAGGAAAAGGATATTGTATAGGCATTCAGCAACAGGTTTCTATACAAAGATGCCTTTAGAAAAGAGATGTGTCTCCCATCTAAATTACATGAATACATTTGGAAACTTGAAGACCAAAATCGAACGGTGCACAAAACAGTGGTAAGTAATCTCAGAAAGACATAAACTACAAATTTACCAAAAGCACAGCTTTTGAATAACAGATTGTAAAGCAAATGAGGTACTTCCTGCAAAAACACAACTTTGGCTCTTCTTTGGTAAGACTTTAGCACTTACCAAACATTATTGATAATGTTTAGAAAAAAATTCAAATGATTAATTAATCTTAAACTTCACCTTTCCTAAAATTAAATGCCTCCAGTCTAAGGTCCTGACTGCCTGGTCTGGAATGAATTTAGTTAGCATTTATAAACTGTCGGTGTAAATATCTTTTCAAGAGACACATATGATTATTTTAATTTAAGAAGCCAATTCAGCATTTATAAAAGGTAACTAAATCCATCAACATGCCTGTCCATTTTTCTTTTTGCATTACTAAAACTGTGTTTCATAATTTAATTCTGAAGTATACAATTCAAGTGTGTTTAGATTAATAATAATTATGCATATATTAATATATTAGAGATATTAATATATAAGTTTACTCTATTGCAAGAGAATTAAAGTAAGGAAACTTTATCCTCCAGATCTGAAGAGCAATGAAAATTATAAAGTTCAGTTAGAGCTGATTGTGATTGTTTCTCTCTTACGTTGGTGCTTCCTAGGCCAAATGGCCCAGATAAGCAGAGACTGGTTAATTCTGTGTCCTCAGCCTAGGGCAGTGTTTAGCACATGGTAGGTACCCACTAAATGTTTCTTTAATTGACCTGTGCTAACAACTTCTAGGTTGCAAGTTTGATTGCTAGAAAGGTTTCTAAATTTCACCACGGACAAATATACCCATCATTCTTTTAAAACAAAAACAGAAACTCCAAGCTCATTGCAACTGGGATTTTTTTACTCATGGTTCAACCTACTCAAGCCACTAAAGGACTGGAAGTGCATTCAGAACCAACCTACTCAGTTCCCATCAAGGAGACAGACTCAGAGAGGTCAGGGCAGCCCTAAAACCCCTCCCCAGGCCTTTTGACTGCAAAACTGGTGCTCCTGCCTTATGTCTGTGCAGCTGGGGCCTCACAAGGCGCCCACACGACAGAGAAACAGCTTCTCCAAGATAAACAACAATATCTTTTCTCTGTTCACAGTGACTAGCCCATTCTCAGTGGGGCGGTCCAGGCAAACATAGCAAGCAGCACAATGAGCCTTGCTCAGTGCCAGTGGAGGTGAGCTCAGAGTCTCTCCTCTTCAGCAGCTGAGAACGAGGAAAAGGGGCAAATGAGAAAGGGGGATTTGGGGGGGCAGAAGGGGAAATCAAAAGGTGGAATCAAATGCAGGTAGTGGGAGATATGTCTGAGCTGATCCTTAACCAACTATCCTTACTATGGCCTTGTTGTGTTGTGTTGAGTCTCCCATTCAGACGGCCAGCCCCATGAAGACAAGAGCCATTCTGGAGGCAATTGTACAGTATCTCCATGTATTTCTCACAGGAAGGAAGAAAGACATGGCAAGCTGCCTCAAAGAACAAATGAGTGGGAGCTTATCTTTCTCTGGGAGGCCACATGATTATGCTTATCTTTGTTTTAACAAAGATATTGAATCAAAAGCAAATGTTTCTAGAAGCAACAAGGTAACTCTGCAAAGGCCTGGATTCTCAATTAATTAATCAGATCAACCCTAAGACATGTTTGTTTCAGATATGTGGGTTCTGCCTTAGTAGAGGGAGATTCCCAATCAAAAGGTTTAATTATTGGCTAAACCAGATAGACGCAGGGCTAGGCTGATACATGGCAATCCTAAATGAGTGTCCACAGTAGGTCAAAAGCTTTGGGAGTCTGAACCAGATTCCTGTCGGGCCATGCTACATCCAGAAACATTTTCTAACACAGAAAACCTCAGTAGCTTGGTTGTCAAAGTAATTCAAGCCAGGCTTTTGCTCTATTAATGAAATATAAAAGTTAGGTAGAGCTAATTAATAGTATAAAGTATCACTTAAATTACCTTTCAAGCATTCTCAATTACCTTAGGAGGAGCAATTGACAATCATTTGGTATATGAGATATGAATCAACTTTAATTCATTAAAGCGGGTCCCCCAGAGCCCTGGCCAGACCATACTTTGATAGCCTAGTTTAAGTTACTGAAACTCTTAGTACTTCAAAGTCATAGAATTAGATTGCCTTAGAAATTCCCTTCCACGTAGTCTGACTTTGTATATTTTTACTATACTATATAGCATTTCTATCTTAAAGGGAAAAAAAATACGTGCATTATATATGTGGCTATCTCAAGTTTGACTGACCTCCTTTTAATATTCTCCTGGGCCGGCCCCATGACCCCCTGGGACTCTGTTTACCCCTCTGTGAAATGAGGGGCCTTGTTTCTGCCGTTCGTTATCACTCTGAGAGCCCCGTGGTTCCCCGTGGTCGCGGCGGCCCTCAGACGTCGGAATCAAACCCAGCCACTTCGCTGGGGGGAACCTCAAGTGTCAGAAATATGAACGTCAAAAATCTCAAAATGCCAAAAATCTCTTGGGCACGTCAGCTTCTCCAGAGGAAAAGCATCAGTATTTCCGTCTTGGTTTCCCAGCCTGACTGCCAGGCTCGGGGTGGAGTGTGAGGGAGGAGGACCGGGGTCTCCTTAATCAGAACGGGATTGTCCCCCAGCCCCTGCGCACCCGCAGAGCCGCGCCCCACGCTGCCGCCGCCGGTCACTTCCTCCAGGGTCACCTCTGGGTCACTTTCTCCAGGCGCCGACCCCGCCCCACACACACCCCACTTACCCGCGTCTCCTGCCGGTCAGAGGGATGTCAGCTGGCTGTGGGAGGCTGGGCATGTCTTAAAATCACTCATTTTAAGTATTTCAATGAATCGTCTTCAGTCCCACTCAGAGCTTGGCCTTCGCTTTGCTCTGTGCGTACGCAGCGGCCAGCGGCTGCGACGACACCCCCACCGGGGCCTCGGGCCCAGGCCCACCCAGGTCGCCGAGCCAAGGGGGCCATCCTCCTCCTCCTCCTCCGCTCTGTTGACGTCTCTCACCCGCGGTCCTCTCCCTGCGGGCGTCCCGCCGTCGTTCCCCCACGTGGCAGGGCCAGGAGCCCGCAGGTGCGCGCAGGGGGCTCTGTTTAGCCCGACGCCTCCGGGACAGTTTGATCCCTTCCCTTTCCCCGGTTCCCTTCTTGCCTTTTGCCAAGACCCGGCGTTAGTTCAACGTCTTCCTCTGACGGCCTCGTCCCCCACCAGGAGCCCTCCCTGACAAGCGACCCTTCAGAAAGCCGTGGGGGGCTCCGGCCTGGCCTGCGAGGGAGGCCACGCTGCGTCCTGGGACCACCGCACAGCCATGGGAGAGGGGAGGCTTCCGCCTGCCCAGCCGTGCTGACAGTCCTTCAGGTCCTGTCCTGACCATGACGCCATGCTCTTCTCTCTCTCTTTCTCCCTTCCTTCTTCCCTCTGGCTTTTTTTTTTTTTTTTGAAACGGAGTGTCACTCTGTTGCCCGGGCTAGAGTGCCGTGGCGTCAGCCTAGCTCACAGCAACCTCAAACTCCTGGGCTCAGGTGATCCTTCTGCCTCAGCCTCCCGAGTAGCTGGGACTACAGGCATGAGCCACCATGCCGGGCTAATTTTTTCTATATATTTTCAGTTGTCCAATGGTGGCCGGCTAATTTTTTCTATATATTTTTAGTTGTCCATATAATTTCTATTTTTAGTAGAGACGGGATCTCGCTCTTGCTCAGGCTGGTCTCGAACTCCTGACCTCAAGCGATCCACCCGCCTCAGCCTCCCAGAGTGCTAGGATTATAGGTGTGAGCCACCACGCCCGGCCTGGCTTTTCTTTTAGATGTGAAACATTTCAGGTACAGAAAATGTGAAAAGTAATCTTTTAAACATCCATTTACTTACCACCCAGATTTAAAAGATGTCAATATTTTACCGTTTTTGCTAGCAATCTCTCTTTTATTTGATGAACAAATCATGGCAGATATAACTAAAGCCCGTCCCGCTCCCTACCCTATTCCTTCTCTCACCCTCCCTTCCCAGAAATAATCATTTTCCTAAAGTTGGCATGTATAATTTTCATGTATGACTCATGTATTATTAAATGTACATGATCTATATCCTTTTGTAGTTATCCTTTTCCCTCAAATTTTTGTTTTTTAGACTCTCTCATATATAGACATATACATATATATATATACACACACATACATATATATGAGAATGAGAGAGAGACAGGGAGAGAGAGCTCATTTCTTACAGCTGGGATTTTAATATTCTTTTGCATATTTTTAATCCATTACTGGTAGACAGTTGTTTCCACAGTTTTGTTTTTATTTAAAGTGTTGCAGTGAACACCTTATGTACTTACTTATTTCTCTTTTTGCTTAGACTGCATGAGAGCTTCTCTAGATTGGATATCTAAAGTGGAACTGCTGTGTATATATCGTGTGTTCGGCTGCGGTAGCCATTGCCAAATTGCTCGCTGAAGTGGTTCTACATCCCATCAGCAATGTTTTACTGTGTGCGTGTCACCGCATCCTGAGAAACATCAGCTGATCCCAAACTTCCACTTTTGCCAGTCTGACAGATGTAAAATGCCATTTCATTATTTCAGTTTCCATGTTCATGGGTAACTTTCCGTTTTCCTTTTCTGCAAATTGTCTGTTCATAGCATTTGCCCATTTTTCAATTGAGTTGTTGTTGTCTTTTTCATAGTGAGTTGAAGGAGTTCTTCATATATTCCAGATAATAACCCTTGGCAGTTGTATTGGTTGCATATATCCCTTCCCAGTTTATGGCTTGTCATTTAACATTTTAATGGTCTTTTCTCTTGCAGAAAATTCTAGCTTCTCAAGACCACAAAGATATTCTCCCATATTTTCTTCCAGAAGGTTAAAATATTTCTTTGCATTTAGGTCTTTAATATGCCTGGTGTTTATTTTGGTGTGTGGTATGAGGAATGAATCCAATTTTTTTATGTGAATAAATTTCCCAAGCAATATTTATTGAATAGTTTATCTTTGCTGACTGAAAAATTGTTTGAAGCAAAATTCACATTAACAATGAACCATTCTAAAGTGTACAATTCAGTGGCACTTAGTACATTCACAGCGTTGTGTAATCACCGCCTCTCTCTAGTTCCAGAACTTTTTCATCACCCAAAAGAACACCCCCCATACCTTTTAAGTAGTCACTCCCTCTCGTCCAGCCTCTAGCAACCAGCAATCTGCTCTTTGTCTCTTTAGATTTGCCTGTTCTGGGTATTTCACATAAAAGAAATCATACAAGATGTGACCTTTTGAATGTGGCTCCTTTTACTTAGCATAATGTTTTTGAGACTCATCCATCTTGTAGCATATAGTATTTCATTCCTTTTCATAGCTGAATATTATTACATTATATCTGTATACCACAATTTATCTCTTCATCTCTTTTTTGAGACAGAGTCTCACTCTGTTGCCCAGGCTAGAGTGCTGCGGTGTCAGCCTAGCTCACAGCAACCTCAGACTCCCGGGCTTAAGCGATCCTACTGCCTCAGCCTCCCGAGTAGCTGGGACTACAGGCATGTGCCACCATGCCCGGCTAATTTTTTCTGTATATAATTGTAGCTGTCCAGCTAATTTCTTTCTATTTTTAGTAGAGACAGGGTCTTGTTCTTGCTCAGGCTGGTCTCGAACTCCTGAGCTCAAACAATCCACCCGCCTCGGCCTCCCAGAGCGCTAAGATTACAGGCGTGAGCCACCGCGCCCGGGCTTCTCTTCATCTCTTGATAGACATTTGAGTTGTGTCTACCTTTTAGCTATTATGAATAATGCTGCTATGCCTAAAATTTAATGTCATCTTTGAGAATAAATGAAGTAGAACATGTAAAGCACTTAGAACAGTGCCTAAAACTTATATAGTAGGAAATATATGTTTTAGATACTATTCTTATTATTGTATTATATATTTCTATGTATACACAGATCTGTTGTTAGTCTGTTTTGTTGCATTTATCCTCATCTATTTCTCTAACAGATGTATTGTCTGAAACTGTCCTTGCCATTCAGAGACCATGAGAGGAGACAGCCACCAAGCTGAGGACAGCAAAGCAAAAAGACAGAAAGATTCTGCCTTCATGGATGATAGTAGTGTGTCATGAACTAACAAAACAGGATGCCATCTATGTCTCACTACGTCACTTTCCAACATGTTAGGTAATAAATGCCCTTATTTGTTAAGCCAATTCAATCATAATTTTCTGTTACTTGCATCTGAAATACGCTAATGGATATACCATAATGTAAACCTACCATTTAGTGGTAACAGTCTGAAAGACAAAGGTGAGCATAAATTCATCCCAACCAGAATACATGGCTTTCACCAGATGACTGGTTTAGTGGCACATGAGGAGCCTGTGTTTACTCTATAAAATTTCCTATGGGAAAAGGATGATAACTATGAGAAGTTGAAGCCACAAGGAACCACAGAACGTCTTTTCATCTTCTCATGCAAGTGGGTCAGAAAAGAACATCTGAATGCATGCATAACTAGTCAAAAATATTTAAAGCTGCATCCATATTAGTTATAATTTGTTTTATCTATCTTGCTTCCTCCAGCTTAAAAATGGTCCATCTCTGCAGGCTGTTGTGCTTACAAAGAGGTGGCATAGTGTGATAGGAAAGGAATGTGATTTAAATCAGTTCCTATACTCTGGCTTCTCTTCAGATCCTATAAATCTTTCACCTTTTAGATCAGTTCCTGAGACTGCACTATCCAGCTATGTGAACTTGGGTAAATCACTTCTAAAACCTTGTTTGTCTGCAAAATGGAAATATCATTATCTGCCATATGGGGTTGCTATTAAGAATAAAAGATGAAATATGGACTTATAAGCTGTAAAGCTCTTTAGTAGGTTAGTTACTAAAATGTCTTTTTTCTGATTTAGTAATTTAATCCATGCAAATTTACCCACATGGTTAACATTTGCATTCCTTTATCCAAAGCAATGATTCCAATAAATTTCAGATGACAGGGCTGGTTAGCAGAGAAGTCTTCTGAGTGTGTGATGTCTTACGACGAGCCCAGGTTGGCCTGGTGTTAGCTGTGGCCACCTCACACAGTGTGGCTTCTCAGACACCTAACCAGCACTGCTATGGGTGAGCCTCTGAGAAGGAGGATTAGGATCCCATTTTCACAGCAACAACCTGGCTCCAGACTTGGCCATTCCCTGCTCACAGGCCTTCCAGGGGCTCTCTTTGGGGACTCAGTTACCCACAGTCTCTGCATCCAGACCATTTCCATCTGAGGGCTAGCAACAATCTCTCACACTTGCTCTTTTATCTGTTAAAGGCTCTGTAGTTAAACAAAACCAAACAAAAAAGCCCACTGATTATTAAGAATGTATATTTAATGTGTGGGGGGGTGTTTTGAGAAAGAGGAAATAAAAACTTCTTCAAGCAACATATCTCACATTTTCTTAAACTGGTCATTTTATCAATATTTGTAAAATTCACAGGGATCAAAAAAGGCAAATGTGGTCCACAAGTCTTGTTTTCAAATAAGGAAACTAAGGCTAAGAGAGGTAAAGGGATTTTCTTAAGGTCTTTGATTTTTAAACTTACAGTACCACACAAATTCACTGTTACTTTTAGTAAACGTGATAAAGAGGATAACTTGATAATATTCTTACATAAGCAAAAGTTACAAGATTAATAAATTACAATAATGAGGAAATTTTACTTTATATAAGTAATTGCTTTAAGTAGATCAGGATACTTAGTACTATTAGAAAAGTAGTAGAAAAATGGAATTGTCCAAGTACCCAAGTATCAACTACCTTAGTTGTTTCCTGGAACACTCCTGCAAACTAGCACACCATATCCTAAGAGGGACATGGATGACTGTTTAGGGAGAGCTGCCAGGATTATGGGATGACTTTACGTTAAGTCTAATTAGGGATGGTTTAGGTGGAAAAGATGAGAACTTGAAAAGAAGACTCATGTGCTTGCTGAATGAATGGTAGACACAAATCTATTCTTCAATTCTGTTAGGTAGTGCTCCCATATACAGGCTTTCATATATAGAAAAAGTCATTCTTACTCTGATGGCCCTAAGGATTTGGGCTCAGTGGATAACAAAAAACCAGAACTATGCTCAATATAAGGCCCATCCAACCATAAACTATTATTACAATTCTACGAACGTAAGTACAACTAAAACAAAAGCCCCCAAGTGAATTATTTTTGCTAAAAAATGAGTGATATTAATTAAAAATAATCCATTCAACACAAAATAAACATTGTTAGTGTTTCTAAAAGAGCTGCATTATAATTCAACAGTAGTTGATTAAGCATTAATTTTAGGTAGAGTGGGAAATATATTTGTATTCACTGGTCTAAGTCATCTGTAGTCAGTCTTTAGGGCACTTACAAAACAGTGCTTTCAATAGTATATATTCACCACCTGGATTGTAATAATAGTCATGCAGGATTTCTGTTCCGTTCATTTGGGGTCAACTTGAAAAGAGTGTTTCCCAGGCCTTTAAACTTTAACCATAGGAATCTTTTACATAAGCAATCGTTTCCTACTACCAGGAATTCCAGATATATTCAAATGTCCCATAGACCTTATAACTATTCCAAATCTATCAGGAGTATGACTCCCTTCTCTTGGCTTAAAGAAAAAAAAACCCTACTACCCCATAGCATAGATTATTGAAACGACTGCAGAGTCCAGGAAATCTTTATTGAAAAAGAACTCTAATGTTAATCCTCTAATTCATGCCCTATTTTTTCTTTCTTCTTTTTACTATTTTTGAAAGCATGAATCACTCTGAATTGAATGAAGTAGGGAAGATTTGATCAGAAGTGTCAAAGTAGGTTAAGACTCTCTCACAGTACTCCACAGGGAAGGGAAATGTGCCTTGTTCCAGAGTGGCTGCTTAATTTAAACCATCAATAAGTGCTTGCTTAACTAATTTGCGACAGCATCCTCTGGTGAAGCTCAAACTTTATAGCCTCCATTCAAATTGCAATCTTTGAACACCTGCTCATTTGTTACATTACTACTCCATAATGTCGTGTACAATGCTCAAAAATATCAGTTCTTCTTTGGCAACCCCCTAGCCAGTTGTGACGGAGTACGCATCCTGGGCATGTTTTTTCTGCTTCCGGTATCAGTAGAACTCCATGATGGTTTATGGTAGAACACCAGGCATTTGATTCTTAGTTTTGACTGTGCATTAGAAATGGAGAAAGTTTTATGTCTCACATCCAAAGTTTTTATTTTCTCACTTTGACTGGTAAACTGTCACAGTAGTATTAGACCAAACATAAGAATTCTCCAGCATGAATTCAAGATTAAGCCTAAATTCTTCCAAGAGAAATGTGCTCCCTCTGCTCCAGTGAGTCTCAATTTTTTCTCAGAGTCAAGACACATGGCACAGAACACACTTCCACCAATACTGATGGTCATTCTGGTAGTGATTCTCAACCAAAAGGGCTTCTACCTAGAAGACAGATGATCCAGATATGAACAATCTGCTATCCTCTAAGAATCTTTGGTTTTTTCCCAATAAAAAGATGATTCTTCTAGCTCTGGCAGTAATTGCAACTCTGTGTTTTAACTGGCATTTAGATCTGTAGAGCTCTTTACAAGTTTGATTATTTTAAATCCAGAACACTGTTTTTCAGTCCTGGCTATACCTTAGAAATATACATGGAGTTTTGTTAAAAATCCATGTTCAGGCAGCACCAGATCAATAAGCTTAGAAGACTCAAAGCACCAAAGATGATAGTGTCCCCCTCCATACATAATTCACAATGAAAACAATAATAAATCATGAAACACATGTGGGGAAGTCCACCCTAGATTGAATTTTTCATGTAAAGCTTGGGTGCACGCTTCCAATTTTTTGTTCCTTTTTTATTTTGATGGCCCTATTTTGCTACAGTCCTCAGCATGACTCTTCCCACTGGATAATGCAGGCCTGGGTGAGTTTTCAGACTTGTAGTCTGAGCCCCAAGTGGACGATGGAGGGGAAGGGAGAGAGAGGGTGAGAGGGAGAGAGACTGAATAGAAGCATCCCAGACTGCCATGCAGGGCATGCTGTTTAAGAAAGTTCTATAAGGCCACTGAAAAGTCTTCAAACCAAAGTCAGCTATCAGAGGAGTTCTGTGTCTCCCACGAAGGGCCTTAGTATACTTGCCACACTCCGTGGCTGAGAGGAACCATGGAAGGCATGGACTCAATGCAAATGCAGCAATGGATTTCAAAGTGCAACTGGGCCTTTGTTCAACTGCATTCTCTGATCTCCAATGTGGCAAAGCGGCGTAGGACTCCCGGGAAAAAGCTTTCCCTTATGAGCAAGTTTTGAAGCCCTCCATAACTATTAATCTAACTCCTCACTATTATGGATCAGAAGAAAAAAAGGGAAAGACAAAAAGTAAAGCAAATGTTACTTGAATAACACAAACTCACAAAGTTTTCACGCTTGTGAACAATGTACCAAATGTTTTATATTTCTCAGTAATTCATATGCAAATAATTGACTCTCAAAGCATTTAAAAAATGCACAACAGACATTATTACACTTTACCAATGAATTACTTCTGTCCCAGGAGATTAAATCAAATAAAAAACGTTACAAATACATGAATGTTTACTTTTAAACCAACTGAGATGATGAGTTTATCAATTTCTATACTTTTTCTTAGTTCAATATTTTGTTCATGCATTTTTAGAATAAACTATCAGTGTAATATAATTTCTTAAATATTTAGGATGTTTTCAATAGCTATGATTCCTACGAAAAATATAATTAGATATCCCAAATTCCTGATTAAGTCAGTTTTAAAGACACAAAATACTACAACACTTGTTATGAAATTGTTTATAATGATCTTTTTAATAAATTCCAATTAACCACTAATATAAAAATTTGGTTTAAAGCTAGAAGTTTTATATATGATACTTTTCTTCACAGACAAAAAAGAATGACCTTAAAAAGGCACTGACTACCAGAGATCGAACATTTAGGGCATTAGTTATTACATTCTCTTTTTAGATTATACATTAAATAGCACTAGGAAATCTTTAAAGTTTTTATGGCCAGGTCTTTAAAAACATGAATAATGATGACAGAACCACTACCACACATAAATACAAATAGAGCCAACCAAGTGTGTCCACATCTTCATCTAATCATTAATTCAGCAATTTGAAATAAATGCCATGTTAAACACCATGAGCAAATATAAAGATTCATCCAAAAAATTAAATATTTTTGATTATTTTTTAAAGTTTTAATGAGCAGTGCATCTCTGATCAGTGTAAGTGAGTTGCAAAAAGGACAAAAAGTACTGCAGTGAATTGACTCTCATGGGTCTGCTCCTTCAAAGAACATATCTAATACTTATTTTTCAGTCTTATTTTATTTATATATAAAGCAACTAGAGATTCTTCACTCTTCCTAATAAGTATTTAAAATACATTTCTAGGTATGCATTACAATTAAAAGTTAATTTATGATGCCCTTAAAGTCTTTCAACTTCTAAGAAACAATTATGGAAATATAAAAATACTGAATTTTACATATCTGTGAGCCTTGAAAAACTTAAAATGTGATATATTCATATATTAGCAAATTATAATTGTGCCATATAAGTTCATCTTGAAAGAGCATGTAAATAACTTCCAAATTTTTGTGAATACTCCATTACAAAAAATAGAGTATATCTATACTCTATTTTGAGGTTTGATTGTCCATATTTCTTTTATTATAGTGCAAGGAGGAAAAATAAGCACCAAAGTAAAACCTGTTTTCTTAGGAGAAAAACAATGTTTTCATGAAAAAAAAAAGAAAACATGCCATTTCTCCCTTTGGTGGCTTTTCTTCAGTCAATGACCCTGTTTACCAAAAATGTTATCTCAGTTCAATTATTAAACAAATCAAATCACCCTTAAACAAAATGTCAAAGTGTCCAACATTTGACTGTGGGTAAAACCTTTCAAATAACACTAGTCATTCTAAGATCCTTTCTTATTCTTCACTAAGGATTTTAATTAAAAATAAGCCTATTGCTCTCTGCTTCACAATTTTAATATTAATGAAAATTTCACTCTGAGTCTGAAGTGATGTTCCTTCAATGGTCTGATCCATAGAGGTGGCAGCGTAGAAGTGGATTGCTAACATACACATGGTTACAAAATTACAGTAAAACCTAAAGGGGGAAAAAAGTAGAAAACCCAATACTAGCTATTCGAGAAAAATAAAACTAAATGCGTTCTTGAAAAATTCTCTTTAGCAATATAAAGCAGAGTGATTTACAGACAAGACTGATGGTTGGTTTTTCTCCCCCTGAGATCTGTGATTAAGATGGTATTTGGGGCCTGAGAAGTCTCAGTGATGACTGCTTCGTCAATTTTTGCTGGTGTCTCGTTGACTGTGCATCCTCAATGGCATGATATGCTCTCTGTAAAATAAAATACTTATTGTGAATTGTAATGACAAGTACGGGCTCATTTGGTGGAAGACCAAGGTACAAAAGCCAGAGTTAGAGCTCTCCACACAGGTCCAATAGCTAAGGACAAAGACACAGTCCAAATACATAATGCAAAATAAGACCCTTCCTCCCTACCGAGTCCACAGTTTATTATTTTAAGTTTATATAACCAACCAAATTATAACTGGAAGAGGTTTGGGGAGAAATAAAGGGTATTGCTAATTGTAACAGGAGCTTTTTGGTTTTTTAACCTTTTAGCTAAAAAAAAAAAGTGAAGGGTGCTCTAAAAATAAATCTTTTACCTCTGCTGTGGTGGTATCCTTTAGGTAAATTTTCCGAAGACAGCCTTTATTGGCACTGTCTTTCTTCTGGAACAGACTCTGCTCCTGTTTCAAAACAAACAATGACAGAAAAGAAGTTATGCTGAGGAAGAAAAAATGCTTAAATGCCTATTTTATAATCAGTAGACTAACCAAATACACACATTCAAGTATGATACGAAATAAATCATCTTGGTATAAGGATACTGGTTCCATGTGTGAGTTGTTAGAATTTATAAAATTAGATGAATATAGACCAATCTGTATAAAATAATGGCTTTCTACAGGCTATGATAAATAGCCTACAGAAACACCACATGATAACTCATCACATCTGACAAATCAAAAAACCATTCCTTCATTTCCTTGGTTGATAGATAAAATTCTTATATAATGTAAAATACACTGAGTCAATTCTCACCACTGATGTGAAAGAAAAGTGATAGCTGAGAAAACTGTAAAATAAATGCATAGTGACATAGTCTTTCCTAGTTTGAAAATTGTGGTTCATACACGAAGACACTCTTTAAATTTTGGCACTGTACAATGAGGTAATGCTGAAATTACAAAATGGTAGGGTGACAAGGTAGTTCTTTTATTTGTAAATTTTCATGAAAAGAAAAGTTAACATCAATTAAAGAATAACAGTACTCATATCTCTATTAAATTTTATGGTAGGTTTTTCAGACGGTTTTAGTAATAGAAATAACATTATTGTTTAGGAAAAAAATATAAAAACTACCATATTTATGATGACAAAGCATAGTTTTTTTAAAGGAATGAAAATACATTTATAATACATTATATATAATGTAATAAACACATGTTCCAAAGTTAAGTACATGAGTCTGACGACTAAGCAAACATGGGGTATCATTTTTGCTAATTACTTACTACATAATTAAAGTTCTTTCTTAGAAAATGATGGGGACAAAAGACATAAAAGTATTGTTACATATTTTGTAAATGCCAAATATTATAAAACATGGGCATTTTAGACATATTATTTATTTTTACCAAATCATTTAATAATCTCCTGAAAGCCTAAAAAAGGGAATTTTTCCAAAAATGTCTAATTACAGCAAAATGAGTATCCATATGAAGTAAAAAAAAAAAAACCTTCTATTTATTAATGCTTAATTCACCAAAAAAGAAATATCAGCATATCAGAATCCTAATTCTTTGGGCGGACAGACTGATATTTCACTCAATGCAGTCAAGGCCTATTAGAAAATAGAGTCACACAAATAACTGACTACATCTTTCTTTACATCTAAGCATATAATAATAACAATAATGATGGCACTAAAACTGTCAGGAAGTATCAGTTTCTACTCATTTAATAAATTCTTAGCTCTTAAAATATGATTCATGTTTTCTTACCTTAACCGAAATTTTCAGCATATTTTCATTGACACTAGGAGGACATACAAAATCTTCAAACGGACACTGCCAGTCTATGGACATATGGCCTAGGATTTCAACTTCCTTTACATATAGCACTCGCCTGTTTTGTAAAAGAAAACAAAAATATACAGGTAGTGATGAAGACAGGCAATTATTCTCACTAATATTTCACTCTGCTGGATGGCACAGGTAGTACTGGCTTAGTAAACAATAAAAACTGGCACTGAAAAAAAAGTGCCCCACATTTTTTTAAAAGTCTAGATAACTGTCAAAGAGCAAATATGATAACTACTCAGCTAAGGAAGCAGACTTTCAAAAATTCCCCTTCTGCCAATCTTGCAGAATTCAGAAAAGTGTAACTTTTTTTTTTGGTAACTGACAAAAAAACTGATAGGGAAATCATGTTTGAAATGCATAAGGAATAGGCTGTACTGTCACCTGGGAAGTAGTAAAGGCAGAAGCCCCTGAAAATGTTTTACTTGGAAAATTATTAATTGCTCTTTATTGTCAGTCATTTATACCTTCCAGTCAAGAAAGAACATGCAAGAAATATCACAAACCTCAAATGTCAGCAAAGATTCACTTTAGGCCTACTAATATTAATAAATATCAGATTCAAATACTTAACGTGGATGTACTTTATTGCAGGGTATCCCATTTTACTCAATAGCAATGAAAAAAATAAACAAGAGTCCCACATTGATTTCCCAGTGTGTGATTCAGATTAATTACTGATATAACTATACTTGATTTTAAGTTTCTATTACAGAAAGCAAAACTAGAAAAGTAGAAGAACTGTTTAGTTGACAAATATCTAGAATGCCAGAGAAACAAGGAAGATAAAGTTTGTGCTTGAAAAGTACTCATAGGCTAGAAGGGGAAATAAACATATAAATAAATGGTACAGCACAATTAGACAAGTGCCACAAAACAGGGTGCAGACCAGTATTTTGGAGCACAGGAGAGAGGGGCAGATTGTACTGATAAAGTAAGGTGACCCAAGAGTTGATTCCTGAGTGGACAGACTTCTCCACATGGGAAATGGGAAATGACAGTCCAGGCAAAGGGGGAGCACGCTGACATACATAAGAGTACAAAAAAGGGAAGACTTATTTGAGGAATGTGGAGGTCTGGAGCTGGAGTACCAGACATGTACAGTGGTGACGTGGTGAGAAAATGAGCTTACTGCCAGACCCTGAAAATCTTTTTGTCATTGTAAGAAATTTTGACTTTAATCTACAGGCAACAGAAAATGACATGATAGTTTCTTGTTTTAGAGTGACACCCTAGTGATGAACAGAAGGGAGGCGGCACAGAGACGGGCGGCAGACAATCAAGGCAGGAAACCACAGCAACTATCCAATCGGGAGACACTAAAGGGCCTCTATTACAGCAGTGGCTTCAAGAAGGGAGAAAAAGGGTTAGATTCCAGATGTTTAGAAGGTAGATGAGAATGAACTTGGTGACCACTGGAGTGTGGGGAATTAAAATAGAACCCAGCACTGTATTTCTCCGCAGAGGTGCCACTGAAATTTCGAGCTTGTCTGAGACGGTGTTAGGCAGTGTA
Source organism: Lemur catta (assembly GCF_020740605.2). Lineage (NCBI taxonomy): Eukaryota > Metazoa > Chordata > Mammalia > Primates > Lemuridae > Lemur > Lemur catta. The sequence goes on from NC_059128.1 coordinate 92,653,178, forward strand.
CAAAGGTCAGCATCCCTAGCCCCAGCCTAATATGTGCCAGTAGTGTCCTCCAATCACTGTGATAACCTCCACTACCCCCATACTTGCCAAACACTTTCTAGGAAGTGTATCCCACCCCCCTACCCCTGGCCCCAGCTGAGAATCAGATGATAGGGCTAAGAGTTAAAGATGGCTGTTACAAACCCTTGTGCCAAATGCAATTCAGTATTCTGAATATTTTAAACTCTTTCTTCTCTTGAATATCCCAATAATACTATTGTTCTTCTACCATCTTAGGTCTCCCTTCATTCTCTTCCTATTGTTCCATATTTACCAGGCTTCAAATCTTGGTCATCTTCTATTCAACACACTCTCTGAGTGGTCTCTAAGATTTCAACTCTGGCTCTTTATCTAAACTCCAATTGTCTATCTATCTATCACATACATCTGTAGGTACATAGGTATCTATATTTATATATTTATATATCTATATATATATAACATCTAATCCATCCATCCATCAATCTATCTTTCTATGTCTGCCCCCCTGACTGCTGAGGCATCTCCACTTTGATATCTCAAAACTAGGTCAAACAAAGTTACAAAACAAAAAAATCACCTTTTCTTCTCAAATTACTATAAATGTAACAGGACAAAAACGAGACAGTTATTTTGTCTTTCCTTTTCTTCAACATCCAATCAGTCACCAAGCCCCGGCTCGTAAGTCTACCAACTGTTTCCACCCCCGTTCTTTGAGTTTAGGCCCTTACCACTTCCTACCAAGATAACTACCACAGTCTCTGCGGTGGACAGAATTCTAGGATGGTCTCCAAGATTCCCATCCCCTGGTATACAGCCCTATATAATCCCCAGCACTGTGACTATGACAGATGATTAGGTTTTGTTACATGGCACTGATGACTTCAAGCAAAAATAGTTTATGTAGATGGGCTTGACCTAATCACAGACTCTTTAAATCTGAGTCAGAAAACAAGAAGCCACAGATTCAAAGCACGCTTGCTGGCTTGAAGATGGAAGGAGCCACACAGCAAGGAATGAGGGTGGCCTCTAGGAGTTGAGAGTAGCCCCCTGCCTGACAGAGATCAAAGAAACAGGGATCTCAGTCCGACAACTGCAAGAAACTGAATGTTGCCAACAACATTAAATGGGCTTGGATTCGTGGTGATTTGTCATGCAGCAACAGAGTACTTAAACAGTCTCTTACTGGCCTCCCTGCCTCCAGTCTAACCCTCTTCCAATCCAACATCCAACTTGCTGCCAGAGATCTTTCACAACTACACACATCATCATATTACTCCTTGTTTATAAGTCGTCAGTGAGGAAGAAAAAAGAGATTACTCATGTGTACTATGTGCATATAACAGACTATAACTTAAAAAATTGATTCTCCATCACATTAATGATAAAACCTAAACCCTCACAATCTCATGAGCACCCACCTATGACTCTTGTTTCATCTCCCAGAGCTTCCCCATTAACCCCCCACCATCCAGCCATTCCACACTCAGCATACTGGTCAAAGTGCCAGGCTGTTTATGCCCCTGCTTGCCTCTTGTTTACCTGTGTGACAACTCCATACTCTGTAAGACTCAGCTCAAGCACTCCCTCAACTAAAAGGCCTCCCTTACACCTTCCCCATGACATTTTAGTCCCCACCTTACTGGACAAAGAGTTTTTCCTATGTCCTTAGAGTCTCTATATGTTATTTTTTCTTAGCAGCTATCACACTATGATGTCACTGATAATTTATAGGTTCCCCCCTTCAGATGCAGAAGGGATAGAGATGTAACTTTCATCTCTGTGTTGCTGTATCTGTCATATATTGATGGTTAAAAAGATTACTAAAATAAATTATGGAGGAGTTAAGACCAATTAGTGGAGCTACAGCCTAAGAAATTTAGATCAGGAGAACTTATGTTTTGGTTCTAAAAACTCATAAGAAAAAAAATAATGCGACCAAATTCTGGATGAATTTCAATATGGAAAAATTAGAAGTGTTATATATTGGAAAACCAAATATATAATCATTAACATGAAAATAATGCATTGGATAAAAAGGGTTAATATCATTATGTAATGCTCTTTAAATTCAGTAAGAAAAAGACTAATATACCAATAAAAAATGAGTAAAGGATATGAACAAGTAATTCACAGAATAGAAAGTACAAACAGATATTGATGTATTAAAATTTTCATATGCATTAGTCATCAAAGAAATGCTAATTAAAACAAAAATTATTTTTCATCCATTAATCTAGCAAAAATAAAAATTTAAATGATAATAGATCATCTTAGCAAAATACAGAACAAAGGATACTTTCATATATTGTGAGTGGTATGTAAAAAACTGATGCAACTTTTCTGAAGAAGAACTAGGCAATGTACAGAAAAGACCTCAAAAATCTTTACAACTTTTTTTTTTTTTTATTTTTATTTTTATTTTTTTTTTTTTGAGACAGAGTCTCACTTTGTTGCCCCGGCTAGAGTGAGTGCCGTGGCATCAGCCTAGCTCACAGCAACCTCAGACTCCTGGGCTTAAGCGATCCTACTGTCTCAGCCTCCCGAGTAGCTGGGACTACAGGCATGAGCCACCATGCCCGGCTAATTTTTTTTTGTATATATATTTTTAGTTGGCCAGATAATTTCTTTCTATTTTTAGTAGAGACGGGGTCTCACTCTTGCTCAGGCTGGTCTCGAACTCCTGACCTCGAGCGATCCACCCGCCTCGGCCTCCCAGAGCTAGGATTACAGGCGTGAGCCACCGCGCCCGGCCAAAATCTTTACAACTTTTAAATTAACAATCCCACTCTTAAGAATTTTTTCTGAGAAAATAATAGAAAACAATTTCACTGCAAATATATAATACTAAAATACTGGGAAAAAGAAAACTGAATGTCAAATAGTAAGGGAATATCTGAATAAATTATAGTATGTATACAAAAGCAATATTATGCAGTCACTAAAAATCATGTTGTCAAAGAATATTTAATGGTTTGGGAAGATGATCATAGTATATTGTTAACATGAAAAACTTACATTATTAAAATGAATGCAATGCATTTTTTTGTACATAGTTCAAGAGTTCAAGAACAGCCTAAGCAAAATAGCAAGACCCTGACCCCATCTCTACAAAAAAAATAGAAACAAAAATTAGCTGGGTATAGTGGCTCATGCCTGTAGTCCCAGCTACAGGCTGAGGCAGAAGGATCACTTGAGCCCAGGAGTTCAAGGCTGCAGTGACCTATGGTTGCACTACTGTACTCCAGCCTGCGTGATACAGTGAGACGTGAGACCCCATCTCAAAAAAAAGAATACTGAATTTGGAAGAAATGTTATTACTTTTATGTAACCCTTCATTAAAGGTCAAACAGATTAGCATAATGATAAATACCTCAAACAAAGAAATTTCTGTTAGAAAGAGTCTACTAAAGCTAATAGGGAGACTAAGTCATCGCACTGGTCAGGAGTATTATGTTATTAATTGCCTCCTAAAAAGCTCCAGCAGTGACTAAATTTAAAATTACTATGATTTTTCAATTTACTTGAAGGAAAACCAGATATATACTGTATACAGTAATATTCCTACAGAATGCCATGAAATCAAACAAGTACTTAAGTAGTATTACAAAAAAATCTAAATGACTCCCATTGTCTTGTATTAATCTATATAAAAGGAATGTGAAAAAGAACTAACACATTGCCACTCTCAGCTAAGTGCAATACATAATACAAATAAACATTGTTTTCTGGTTTAATCTAATGAAGACAATATAAAATTATGGGCATAAAAATAAGTAATTACTTGTCAAATGCATAAAGTCTGCCTTTTAGAGATTGTTTTGTAGATATTTTTATCTCTTAATTAATGGGCAAGATAGACTAGATAAGACTGGTTAACCTTTTCTTTGAAAAAACTTGTAGGTTTCAAAGTACAAATTCTGTTACTCAGTTTTCCTTTCTTTCCTTCTCATCTAAATATATTCAAACACAGTAATGAGAACTAGATTTTGCCTACTATAAATAGTACTGTGCCTTAATCCTACAAAACACATCACTTATAAAGTTCTGAAAATTACTAATCTATAATTATAATTTTGGGATGTAAGTTTATTATCTAAGGTAAATCTCAGGAAAATAAGCTTGGTAGTTTAATCAAAGTTCTTTTATTTGGAAAAATTATCTACCACTTCCAAAATACTTACACACAGAAATAATGCCCTTCTTTAAAAGGGGTATACTATTCACCTCAAATAAAACCTAGTAAGAAAAAATGATTCATGAATTAACACTCCATAACTGCATTTGTAATTTACATATAATGGTATCACCACTGCAGGTATGAACCTTATTCCAGACTCTGTCTCTCAGTAGTTGTATAACTTGGATAAACTCCTAAATCATATTAAATCTCAGTTTCAGTATCTCTAACATGAAGGAGTTGGAATAGATGATTTCAAAGGACTTATTTAGATCTGTATTCTTGTGATTCTATGAAAATTAACATATACTTCATTGACACTGAAGTATAGTTCTCCAAACCCTCTGCCATTTTAGCCTTTAAAATTCTTATGATCTACACAACTAAGTTGCATTTGAAAAAATATCACTTCAAATTAATACCTATTAGTAACCATAAGGATTGTCCTCTTGCTTCCAGGAATAGCACAGTGGTATTGATAAGTCTCGCCTTCCAACTTTTTGATATGCTTCTGAAAGAGAAACAAGACTCAAAATTTGGGAAGTATGTGCATTCAAACAGTATTTACAATACCATATATTAGCTAATTATAACAACAGTGTTAGGACAAAGTTTATTAGAAACAAAAGTACAATTCTACATATTGGCACATGAAGCTAGAAAAATATTCATAGCACATGTATAAATTAACTTCTGTTTCATTAAAAGAAAAAAGTGTATTAAATGCTTACCAAGTTATCTTCTTGAAAAATGCATTTTGTTCTATAGTAACTTAGAAATTTTAAAATATCTACCAGAAATAATTACATATTTTAATTAAATAACAAACATGCTAATATAAAACTGCTGCATTAACATCATAGGGGTTCTTAAACAGACATCCATGGCAGGACTCTGGAGTGGGTCTATGAACCACCTAACATAGAATATAAAATTTTGAAAATGTGGTTCTGCAACTTTTTTTAGAGGACAGTTCATGCTTTTCACCAAACTTTTTGAAGGAGTCTGTGGTCCCTCTCAAAGGTTAAGACCCACTGATTTACACAGAGGTAGATACTATACATATAATAAAATTCCAAGATAACTGATGTTTAATGTTTTTGAACATTTGGTCTTATAGATTAATCAGGCATTGAGGAGTTTATTTCTATAGCAAACTATATTTCTGATAGAAAAGAAAATGGAATGTCAATATTAATATGGACATAAAGAATTTCTAAGATTTCAAAATAGCTGGCACAATTTATTTCTAAAGACAAATACAAGCATAAACAATTCAAGTATAAATAGTAGCCCATTAAAATACGTTTATTTTCTTTTTCAACTATCTCAAAACTATTGTGACTTGAATTAGTCAACACACATTAAAAAACAAGAGATTTTATAATGAATGCTAATGAAACAGTATTAACATCTATAATGCATGATTGAAAATCAGACAATATGTATGAAAATACAGAACATAAATATACTGAATACATTAAGACTTTAACATTTTATAACTAAGACTATAACACCAATACTATTAAAAGGATAAAATACTCAATATAATCACAGCAAAGAAAGTACACTTGTTGTTGTTATTTCAATGCTTGAATATACATTTTTAAAAGATGCGTGGTTCCAAGTCATTCTGTGACAATTACAAAAAGCCATGAACAAGGAAGAGGAATCCACAAAGAAGAAATGGGATCTCATCTTTAGAATGAGTCTTCTAAAGAAGAGAGTTCGGATTTCATCACTATAGTTACTTGTTTAACAGTTCACCTGTGTGAATTTCCTAAAATCTTTTCATATTTCTGTCTCAATGTCTTCAAAGAGAAAATGAGAAATGAACATAATAATTTAGTGCATTCTCAGGCTGAAATTGAAATATGTTAAAATATTTAGATTTGAGATACAATACCAGAAATACTACCCACTTTCTATCTTGTATGCATTTTCATTAGTTATCAGGCTATTGTGCTTCAAGCCACTGAGAGCTTTTAAAGTACATTTGTCACCATAATACATTTTAGAAAACCTTGTTTTAAGCACTATTAAAAGTCCGCTGCATTCTAAGATTCAGATTAAGATATTTAGTCACTGAAAGCAACAGACAACCAGATTAGTTGATAAAATGTTCACTCTTCCACTTCATAACGAAACTTAAGGAATTTAACAATACTTTGTAAAAGCCCTTTACCTACTAATTCAATTTTTTCAAATAAATCTAAGGAAATAAATGTAAGATATAAAAAAGCAAAATGTACAATGATGTTTGTTACAGTATTATTATTGTTAGTAAAATAACAGAAACAACTGTAATGTCAAGAATTAAGAATCACCAACTAGACAATGTAAGATTACCTCGATAGATGGTAATGCAAGAATTAAAAATGTCAGTGAAGCATTTCTAAGAACATAGAAAAATTTAACTAAAAGGAAAAAAGAACACCATTTTAAATACTGTATGATCTTAAGTATGTGAACCAAAATGAATATTAAATAAAAAACTAGCTATATATACATAGATACATATATATACGGAGAAAAGAAAATAAGTAGAGAGTATATCCTAAAAATATAGTATATAATTTAGTAACTCTCAAAGCTGAGTATTAAAGAATACAGAGAAATACTCAAGAGAAAAATAAAATGGGGATCAAAAGATTCCCAAATAAATTGTTTAGAATGCGCCCATATTACAATAAGGGCTAGGAGGACATAAGTATACACTCTAGTGCCCTTTAGTATTTACATGTTTTGTTATACTTGACACTAAAGGATAGAAAGTTTTCTTTTGTATATCCAGCACAGTCTAAATAATCAATAAATACTTCCTACTGTATTAACTAATCATAGCAAGATGGACAAAAGATGAAATAGCCTAAATTTCTTAATTATTCATGTCTACACTTGCCACCCTTGGAAAAAGTTACCAAGTCTTCTCAATGTAATAATCATTCTCTTTCTTTCAGTAATTATAATAATACATTAAAGTCTAAAAGTTGTCTGATATCTTACCAAAAACTAACAAATCAGACAATATGACCATATCTAGCTAAAATAACAAAAAGTTTTTCTTGATGTTTTGTGCTTATTGACACAGTTGTAAAAAAAGAAGTCACAAGGAAAAAGTTAATAACATAAAAAGCTAAACAAAAAGTAAGTAAGCAATAAGTAAAGGAAAAAATCTTAACGAGTTCTAGGAATTCCCAAAAGTCTCATTTAAACAGCAATATATCCAGGAAAATTTAAAAAATGTCACTTTAATCAAAGAATCTGAGGAAGGGCAATTATTAGTAATGATTTAAGACAACATCTTGAATTAGTTATTGTGCTTGATTTCCACAGAAAACTATACGTGCAGTGACATTTTTGCCAACCATCAATTACGTAGGCACAAGAAAAGGTCATCAGTTACTCAAAATATTTACATGTTTTGTTACACTTGGTCCCTTAAGGACAGAATTATTTCTTTTGTATATCCAGCATAGGCTGGTCTTTGGATGTCATTCTTTCCTCTTTAAAGTGCTTGTTTTAGGCCGGGCGCGGTGGCTCACGCCTGTAATCCTAGCTCTGGGAGGCCGAGGCGGGTGGATCGCTCGAGGTCAGGAGTTCGAGACCAGCCTGAGCAACAGTGAGACCCCATCTCTACTAAAAATAGAAAGAAATTATCTGGCCAACTAAAAATATATATACAAAAAAAAAAATTAGCCGGGCATGGTGGCTCATGCCTGTAGTCCCAGCTACTCGGGAGGCTGAGGCAGTAGGATCGCTTAAGCCCAGGAGTCTGAGGTTGCTGTGAGCTAGGCTGATGCCATGGCACTCACTCTAGCCCGGGCAACAAAGTGAGACTCTGTCTCAAAAAAAAATAAATAAATAAAAAAATAAAGTGCTTGTTTTAAATATAAACTACTCAATTTATTATTTTGATGACTATGGTTTTCAAAATAAATAATGCAACTGAATAGTTGTATGTTAACAGTTTCATTCTCTTCAAATATACAACACATTCAGTCTAAGTTTATACTTTGGTTTCAATTTTGGGAAGAAGCATCAATGTTGCTAGCTAAGACACTGCGAAATCAAACATTTCCATTATTTATTTAAAAAAAGAAAGTAAAATATAACTTATTTTGAGAATTAACTATGGGGGCACTAATTTCAAGATGATAACATTTTTATTCTCATTAAGATAATGAATCTTTTTTAAGGATTTCTTCTCTAACGATTTAAAAGCCAAAAGGGTTAGTTTATAAAAATAAAGACATCTATATATTCAATTTGCCTAATTATATGTCCTACTTCCATTTACATTAATTAAACTAATAATTATGAAATAAGAACAAGGGCATTCAATTTTTCAAAAGCATAAATGCTAAAGGCTGAGAATGTATATAACTTAATTATAAAATGTGGTTTATTTAGCAACATTACCAAAGGGTTAAAGAAAAAGATAAATTGAGGAACATATCCTCAAAATTCATGTGCCAACTATTGTTTGAGCAACTGACACTTCAATTATTAAAACATATGCCCAATTAGTAGTCCCATAGTTTGAGTATATTTAGAGTGACCTGTGAAACAGAAAGCTACGCATTAATAATTCTAGCATTAGGACTCAACAAGCAAAAAGAACACATTCACTAGACTGGACATAGTAATTGTCCTGGGCTTCAACTACCTGAAATGCACATGAACACCATAAGAAAAGATAAAATTTACAAAATGATAGGAAAACTATCCACTTCTGAACTCAGTAAAGTCTTTCACCCACTAAATAGAGGAGAAAATTGATTTCCTGCATCCTTTAATCTTTTATACTGATCTTATTCCTGGACAGTATGACTAGGAATACCACCATTTTTATTTGTCATCAAGCCACTACTATAAAAAGTTCAGATGGAGATGAGCGTTGTAAAGAAAATTTCATTAAAATTGACAATCTAATTCACACACAGTAAATACCACAGTTTGTTTTGATTTTTAAGGATGAAATCAAGTAGTAGTATAGGAAACATTTACTCTTGTATTTCCAGTTCTTGCTGTGTAGGCAGAAAAACAAAGAAAATAAAGTTAGAAGCATGCAGAATGATTTTAAAATGGAGTCACATATAATAAAAACCAAAGGCTACGAACAATTAAGAGTCATTTTATTTTAAATTTCAGGTAGAAAAATACTAATAAATTTCTTTTGGGGGAAAGCCAGTCATGGAAGAATAGCAATTTATATATGTACATATTACCTAAATATAATAAAGTTAAAACTAAAATAAAAGCAAGAAAATAATGAAATTTTTTTAAGGTTTAACCAGATGATAGTAGTATATCATCTTTTTTTCTCTCCTCTAGTTCTATTTACCAAAATAAATCTAAATTTACAAAGTAATGCAAATAAGTTATTTGGTTGGGAGAAATGGAAGCAGTGAAATTCTAACAATTAGCTACGAACCAGGAAGCCAAAATGTAACTAAAGCCAACAATGTAAACTAAATGAGCTATCACAGAAATAGTGATATCGCCTATAACGTCTTTTAATATTATCTATTCTGCACAAAAAAACGCCTTGCTCCTGTGCAGAAAAAAATTATCAGTTATTTCCACTGAACATGTTACACTAAAATAAAAAAACAAATAAACAATCAGATTCTACTCTACAAATCATGTGTAATCCTTCAAACAAGTTTATGAATCAGGAACTTTAAGAACCACCTATGAAATCCTGGACCTAGAAATCTTCAAAATTCAATTTCACTCCCGACCATGAAGAACAGAATTTACCTCAAAAATGTCACAGCCCTCAGATTCCTGTCTGTCATATGGACGAATAATGCCATCTTCATGGATCAGGCGAGGGGGACGTAGGCTAGACACTTCTTCAGTTGATTCTGCTGCCCTAAATAAGGCATCAGCATAAGTGTAAGAAAATGTGTGAGAATCTGACTCCCAGTCCCCTACCATTTTCTAAAAGAAAATAAAATACCAAAATAAGAAAAGCAGGGACTAGGTCATCTAGTCTTTGTATTTTTGGTGTCTAGCACCATGCCTGGCATACAGTAGATACCAATAAACATTTGTTGAATAAAAGAGAAGCTGAGCCACTAAAAAAATGTCCTTTCTTATTCATTTCTGGTGGCCCTCTACCTCATGAAGCTATCGTAGCTTTCAATTAGACTTTAAGATCCTTAATAGCAGCCAAAGTATCTAAACAATTTATGCACTCCTAGCAACAGTTAGCACACAGACACATACCTTGCACACAGTATGCACTCAATTACCTCTGAATGCCTTGGAAGGTACTGCTGGCCATATCTATGATTCCACCAGTTGGACGAGCCACAGCACCCACAAGCCCTTTTCCAATTCCTTTAAAGAATCCAGCAGCTCCTTCCTTTTTGGCACCTTTGGAAAACCAAGGACAATGAATGTATAAAGATATTTTAAAATAAGCAAGTTTGAATTCAACAAAAACCTGAGTCAAATACTGAACTGTTTTACCCAGGAAGCTTCAAGAAGTTGGCTTTCTAAAGAACTTAAAGTTAATCCTATCATGATAAAATAGTGGTACTCAAAATGTGTCAAAAATGCAAATCCTTGGGTCCCACCCCAGAACTACCGAATCAGAAACTCTGGCAGTATGGCCAACAATCTGTGTTTTAATAAGCACTCTAGGTAATCCTAAGGCATGCTCAAGTTTGGGAACTACTGATCCAAGAGTTTCATCAGTACCTGTTACTAGAAGGTCTAAGGACTGACCAGAAAACATTCTCTTTTTCTGTGCTGACCATCAGAAGATTTTTTAAGCAGTATACTTTTTAAAAAATATAACAACTTTATTGAAACACAGTAATAGTTCACATACCATAAAATTTACCCATTAAAGTATACAAATTAAATGCTTTTTAGTATATTCAGACTTGTGTAACCATCACCACAATCAATTTTAGAAAATTTGTATCATCTCAAAAAGAAATCCTATGTACATTAAAAATTAATCCCCATTTCTCCCAACCCCTGCCTACACAATCCTACCCAATTTACCTTTCCTCTTCCCTTCCTCTCCCCACTCCCAGACATAGGCAATAGGCCACTATGGATTTGCCTATTCTGGACATTTAATACAAATGGAATCATATAATATGTGGTCTATGGTGACTGTTTTTTTTTTTTTTACTTAGCATTATGTTTTCAAGGTTCATCCACTTTGTAGCATGTACCAATACTTGATTCTTTTTATGGCTGAGTAATATTCCAGTGTATGGATATACCACCTTTTCTTTATTCATACATCAGGTGATGGGTTGTTTCCATCTTTTGGCTATTTTGAATAATGCTGCTATGAACATTCATGTACATATTTTTGTGTGAACACGTTTTCAATTCTTTTGGGTATTAATGTATACCTAGGAGAATTGCTGGGTCACATGGCAACTCTATGTTTAACCTTTTGAGGCATTGCCAGAATATTTTCCTCAAAAGTGGCTGTATTATTTTACATTCTCAACAGCAGTGTATGAGGGTTCCAATTTCTCCACATCCTCTTCAACCCTGATTATAGTCATCCTAGTAGCTGTGAAATGGTATTTCATTATAGTTTTGATTTGCATTTTCCTGATGCCAAATAATGTTGAGCAGCCTTTCATGTACTTATTGGTCATTTGCATATCTTCTTTAAGGAAATTTATATTCATATCCTTTGTCCATTTTAAATTGGGTCATTTGTCTTTTTATTATCAAGTTGTAAGAGTTCTTTATATATTCTAGATATGTCTTTTATTAGCAGATGTATGATTTGCAAAATTTTTCTCCCATTCTGTGAACTATCTTTTCTTTTGCTTGATGGTGTCATCTGAAGCCTAAAAGTTTTAAATTTTGATGAAGTTCAATTTATCTATTTTTTCACTTGTCACTTGTGCTTGTGATGTCATATCTAGGAAGGCTTTGTCTAACACAAGTCATGAAGACTTACTCCTGTATTTTCTTCATAATTTTATAGTTTTGCTCTTATATTTAGGTACTTAATCCATTCTGAATTCATTTTTATATATGGTGTAGGCAGGGGTCTAATTTTTTTATTTTGCATGTGGATATCAAATTTTTCCAGCACCATCTGTTGAAGACTATTCTTTCTTTATTGAATTATCTGATACCCTTGTCAAAGATCACTTGACTATAAATGTAAAGGTTTATTTCTCAATTCTTAATTATGTTCCACTAATTTATATGACTATTCTTATGCCAGTACCACACTGTCTTAGTTACTGTAGCTTTACAGTAAGTTTTAAAATTGGGAAGTGTAAGTCCTCCTACTTTGTTGTTTTTCAACATTGTTCCAGCTATTTTGGGTCTCTTGAATTTCAATACAAATTTTAGATTCGGCTTGTCAATTTCTGCAAGAAACCAACTGGGATCTTGATAGGAATTACATCAAATGAACGATGTACTTTTTTAATGGGACAAAACAAACAAAAAAATGAGTTAATTGGCGGTATTGAGGGCCCAAAGGAATCTAGTTTACCTATGGCCTTGCTGAAAATGGCATTCAAAGTCTGAATTATAGTCCACTACTTAACCTATTTTCTGAGGAAAATATACTTATTAAACAATTTAAGACTATGAGTAGAAAATCCAGTCAGTAATTCTCTTAAACATCTAGTAGCAGTAACATCTATTACGTTTACCATGCATCGACTCTTCAGACTTTGTAAAAGAAGGAAATTTTCTCAACCTACCTTCCACAGGTTTTGTTATTATTCCGGTCACTCCACCAACAACTCCCTGAAAGAGAAATCAATCATACAGTCTCCACTGACTAGATGGTGCTTAATTTTAAACCAACCACTAGAGGTCTCTACAGACATACTGGGAATATATATATGGGACATGGACAATGTATATAACCTGAGCTTTTGTACCCCTATGATGAGCTGAAATAAAAAAAAAAAAAAAATTAAGGACTTATTTGATAATGTGAACAACATATATAACACATATAGGTAAGCACCATGATTTTACAAATATTATATCATAGCAAATTTTAAATGAAAGTACTTTGCAGGAGCAAAATTTGATAACAGAATCAGTAAAGCAGGTGGAAATATTTTAAATCTGGGCTTGGTACCAATCATCTGTGAGATCATGGGCAGTTGATACAATTTCTGTAAGCCTCAGTTTCCACATAAGTAAAATGAGTAAGTTGAGCCAAATAATCTCTAAGATATAATAATAAATTATAATGAGATGACTTTGTAACTTAGGGAAAATGTAGAAAATTTAAAATAAAGGGACCTCCAAGGACAGCAAATAACTTGACAAATACAGCACTTTAGAGAACACAACACACAACATTACAAATCACTGTCACACACAGTAGTTACAGCTTCCTGAAATTATTTCCAAAAATAATACATAAATTCATTAATATATTCTTAATTGTCAAGTAACAGTAGTAACTAAAACTACGTGTATATTCTATAAACAAACATAAAGAGAACTGAGAGGATATACACTAAATTGAAAAGATGAGGCACCTCTGGAAGGGGGACCTGAGTAAAGAGCACTCCAGCCTTACCTATATTATTTTACTTACTTATTAAAAGAAGAACTTATAAGTTCTCATAATTATAAGGAGAATATCATACATTACCTCTATAATGAAACAGGATTCATACATTACCTGTATAATTTTAAAAGTACTGAAAGGTAACAAAAGGCAGTTCCCGGTTTATCAACAGTTAACTCTCACACATCCCTCCTGCAGAAATGGTTAATTGCCAATGGTCTGAAGACCTCCTCCTCCCTCTAGCTGCCTTCATTAACTATACATCTCTGCTCCTTCCATCCTCATCTTCCACGCTAGTGCTAACCTGTCATCATGACAGTTTTACTTTAGCCTGACACCAAACCAAGTCTGGAAATATGGGGGATAGATTTGGTGGTGATGATGGGGAAGGCGAGTAAAAAGGACACTGGAAAGTCCGTGACTTACTATCACTGCCACTCTGACTAACCCAGACTCATAAGTAACATTCTAAATTTCAAACAACCAGCTAGAGTACATATTTTTAAAGTATACTTAAAAGTTGAGTATTTCTTGAAGATTTAGCAGGAGACTCACTTGCAGGAAGCCCTTTCCCCCTCTGGCAAGGCTGTCTCCAAAATCTCTGGGCTGTCGACTCAACTCTTCTCTTCTTTTTTGCTGATATTCCTTGTCCATTGTAATTGCTGCCAAACCTTTCCCAACAGAACCAGTGATTCGAGATACAACTCCTGCTGCACCACCTATCAAAAGATAGGGATTAAAACCTATAATACACAAGGAACTCAAATAACAGCAAAAAAACACAATCCTATTAAAAAATGAGGAAATGATCTGAAAAGACATTTCTCAAAAGACATGCAAATGGCCAAGAAGTATATAAAAAAATGATCAACATCATTAATCATCAGGGAAATGCAAATCAAAACCACAATCAGATATCACCTCACTCCACTTAGAATGGCTATTATCAAAAAGACAAATGATAACAAGTGTTGGTGAGGATGTGGAAAAAAGGGAACCATTACACACTGTTGGTGGGAATGTAAGTTAGTACACAACCATTATGAAAACAGTATGGAGGTTCCTCAAAGAACTAAAAATAAAACTACCATATGATCCAGCAATCCCACTACTGGGTACACATTCAAAGGAAAGAAAATCAGTATATCAAAAGGATATCTGTCCCCCCGTGTTTACTGTGGCACTATTCACAATAGCCAAGATGTGAAATCAACATAAGTGTCCATTAACAGGTGCATGGATAAAGAAAATGTGGTATGTATACACAATGGAATACTATTCAGCCATTAAAAATGAAATCCTGTCTTTTGCCACAACATGAATGAGCCTGAAGTATACTATGTTAAGTGAGTGAACTATGTCTGGCACAGAAAGACAAATACCACATGTTCTCACTTATGTGAGAGCTAAAAAAAACTTGAGCTTACAGAAACAAAGAGTAGAATTATGGGGGAGAGAAGAGAATGAGGAGAGACTGGTTAATGGATACAAAATTTCAACTAGATAGGAGAAAGAAGTTCTAGTGTTCTACAG
Source organism: Lemur catta (assembly GCF_020740605.2). Taxonomy (NCBI): domain Eukaryota; kingdom Metazoa; phylum Chordata; class Mammalia; order Primates; family Lemuridae; genus Lemur; species Lemur catta. Next base: position 92,668,456 of record NC_059128.1, read on the forward strand.
CACTGTAAGGTGATGATAGTTAACAACAATTTATTGTACATTTTTAAACAGCTGGTAGAGAGAATTTTTAATGTTCCCAACAGAAAAAAATGATAAATGTTTGAGATGATGGATATGTTAATTACTCTGATTTGATCATTACACATTGTATACATATATCAAATTTCACTCCACCACATAAATATGTACAATTGCTACATGCCAATTAAAAAAAATAAATTTTCAACAAAAGATTCAGAGAAGTCACATTTCTTTTAACAGCATTATCACAATATACAGCATGCAACTGTTTAACCAGGTGCCTAAAAATCTGCCTCATATAAAAAAATGCAGAAGTTAATTTCTGCCATGTATCAAGAAGAAGAATAAAACTAAAGTACACTGATTCAACCCTACAAAGACATAAAAAAATACCAGCAGGCCACTGTTGACTTGTATTCCATTTTAAAACAAGAAACATGTTTTTTAAAAGAGATTGTTAGGAAAGTGATCTCTTTTTTATTAAATATAAGCATAACCAAGAATTTTATAACATAATAAAAATATATACAAATACATAAACATATGATACATACCTACTGTGTGTCCAAAGAGACTTCTTACTCCAATCACTAAACCCTCAGCAAATTCTTCAGGGCCTTGAACAGCACCCTGGCCAAAAAATAAAATTAAGTTTAAGACTTTTAATCTTATATTCCAGGGTTTCCATAAAGATACAGAATCTGCAAAGATACATAAACATTGTGATTAAACAATTTTCACCTTCTACCCCAAATGTGATAGACTACCTATTGTGTTTGAAGATACTTTCAGCTCACATGATCTTAGCAAATTCTATAAGATATAAATTGGATAGCTGTAAATGATTGACTTTAATCAAAATTTGAAGTTGGCCTCCCAGGACAAAGGTTTATCAGACTGCTAAAGCAAACTGTGCTAGTAACAAGACTAAGAGCCCAGAAATTTTTTACTATCTTGTTCTCCCATTTATCTCTCTGTTTTATTCTTCTAAAACCCTCATACGTTGAGCTCCCAGATCCTTTAAGTGGAGGTGAACAGATTAGATAAAAGCTTGAATATGAAACAAAATTTGCTTTTAATGCCCCATTAGTCCTTTCCACAGTGGTGGAACAGCCTTGACACAGTCTTATCTACCCAGCCAGCACTCTAAATATCCTTACGACATTAAATCCTGGAAAATGTGGGTGTGTTTTATTGCCCAGATATTAGAAATGCTCACCGAATTCTAAACAATCTTTCAATGTTATCTGACATACTTTTAATTTATTAAACTGATATATTTTTATTAACATTAAACATTCCATTCCTAAATACAGTTAAAATAAAAATTATTATCATTAAAAAATAGAACATCCACTTTTCTATACCTATCCTTAAAATAAATGAAAGATCAGTACCTGGAAGGGTTCATAAAATAAAGCTTCAACTCCTTCAGACAGACCTCTAATTAATCCAAATGGGTTTCCAAGCACATCTAACCCCAAAACAAGGACATACATCTGTTTTAAGAACTAAAGAAAAAAAGCAATTAAATTAAGTCCTTTAAAACTGTTGTAAGAAATAATATCATGATGAAATAGAAAAAAAGGGGTCTACTAATAAAATTTAAGTTTGTGTTAAAGAAAAGCTGCGTGGCATAACTACCATCACACCCGTTAACTAATCATTCATTAAGTGCCAGGCAATATGCTAACACTTTATATGGAGCTTTCAAATTAGACAGAGCTATGTATGAAGCACAGTCTGCCATTTAGCAGTTATGTGACCTTAGTCAAGTCACTTAGTAACTATGGGCCTTAGTCTTCTCATCTATAAAATGGGAGGTCATACTGACTGTGCATGGATGAGTATGCATATTAAATGAATATATAATTCAATAATTGTTAGTTGCTTTTATTAGCTTATCATGACTATTGATATTAAACTAGATAGAGAATAATCAATAACTAAAACAAAAAAAGGGAAAATATATCCTTATTTGAATATATTAATATAATAACCATAATGTCCATATATACCATAGGAGAAAGGACGTATCAGTGGTGGAAGAAAAGAGAAATGTCACCCTGTAGTTCCATGGTATAGCAATGGTACCCAAGTACCCTGCAACAACTACTCTGTCTCTGTGCATACATATGTGAACCACAGAGTAACTGAGGCATGGGTAGGCAACAGGCTTAGAATTTCTCTTGTAATACACTAAATTACACTTAGAAACTATAATCACTGAAGAAATCAAGTATAATGACTCCAAAATCACTATTCTTTCCAAAGTGGTAAAAGTATAATTGCAAAGGAAAAAGGGAACTGGAGGAAATTTTAAAAGGTGTATAAACAGAGGTAGAACTAAATAAATAGAAATCAATCATTCAAGAAAACCAGTAAGTAATGAGATTGCACACTGAGGTAAATTAGGTAAACATTACTGCACACTACACAATCACACACAAATGTTTTGTTTTGATATTTTATGAAGTATATGCTTTATGAGCTACTATGATAGGAAATTACCTGTTCACTGTAATGCCTAACAACACTCCACATGAGCTGATCTCTCTTGTAAAATTGATATCGAATTTCATAATAGGCAAGTCTGGAAGGAGAAAAAGGAAAGATTAAAAGATACTAAGATTACATGACAGAAAAGGGACTTAAAATTTCAATGATAGCTAATTCTTTTTTTTTTTTTTTTTTTTTTCTTTTTTTTGAGACAGAGTCTCACTTTGTTGCCCGGGCTAGAGTGAGTGCCGTGGCATCAGCCTAGCTCACAGCAACCTCAGACTCCTGGGCTTAAGCGATCCTACTGCCTCAGCCTCCCGAGTAGCTGGGACTACAGGCATGAGCCACCATGCCCGGCTAATTTTTTTGTATATATATTTTTTTTTTAGTTGGCCAGATAATTTCTTTCTATTTTTAGTAGAGACGGGGTCTCACTCTTGCTCAGGCTGGTCTCGAACTCCTGACCTCGAGCGATCCACCCGCCTCGGCCTCCCAGAGCTAGGATTACAGGCGTGAGCCACCGCGCCCGGCCCAATGATAGCTAATTCTAATCACAGCTAATGCTTTCAAAATTAACTTTGTACATCTACCACGTATAATATCGTTGATATCTTAATAGCATGGTAACCAAATTATCATAAAAACAATGCATTCCCATATAAGTTTTTCATAAATACATAAAGAGTAAAATGATTTTAAAAAGTCAACCATAGGCTGGGTGCAGTACTCATGCCTGAAATCCCAGCACTTTGGAAGGCTGGGGCAGGAAGATTGCTTGAGGCCAGGAATTCAAGACCAGCCTGGGCAACATAGCAAGACCCCATCTCTATACAAAATTTTTAAAAATTAGCCAGGTGTGGTGCTGCATGCCTGTAGTCCTAGCTACTCAGGAGGCTGAGGTAGGAGGATTCCTTAAGCCCAGGAGATCAAGGTTACAGTGAGCCATGATCATACCAGGGCATTCCAGCTTAGGCAACAGAGTGAGACCCTGTTTCTACAAAACAAAAATAAATTTTAAAAAAGTCAACCATAATCTCACCACACAGTAGATTTTAAAGTTTTTTCTTTTCCTCATTTCCCACTTTGAATTCTTTCTTTTCTTTACTATGCAATTATAAAATATTTAAAACATTTTGTATGCTACTTTTACACGCAACATTATGGATAAGTATTTCTGTACATAACTTAAAATTCTTCATAACCATTTTTAATGGATGTATAGCATTCTACCATGTGGCAGTGTTGTCACAAATAACTGTTCTACTGTCAGACAGTTCCAATTTTTTGCATGATAATCAATGATGCCATGTATATATTTAATATAACTCTTTGCAAGATTTTTTTTTAAAAGAATTCCCAAAAAGAGAATTACTGAGTGAAAAACAACAAAAATATGTAATGTTCCTATATATGAAGTTTTCCACTTAATGTCAATAGTATAAGAAAGTGCCCATTTCTTAGACTCACCCTCTCTACTACTAGGATGGCTCATATTTTGAAATTTTTAATAATTTGCATGTATTTTTTGATAATATGGCTAAACATTTCAACTATCAGCCACTGTATCTTTTGTTTCGTCAATTACCTCTTATTGTCCATTGGCCATTATGTCATTGAAATCTTTAGGTTTTTCTTATCAATATTTAATATTAAGACATTAATCCTCTGTCATATTTTCCCAGTTATTTTTTTAATTGTTTTCACTGATTTTGTTGTAGTGTTTAATATTCATGTACTCAAATCTATCTTGTATTTTCATTGGGATTTTTTTCATTGCTTTTGAACTTATAGACTTCTATTCAAAGATTTGATAGCAATTAATTTTTTTTTAGTCTTTTCAGTTTGAATTTTGTATTTTATCCTTTGTTTACTCCGAAATTTGGTAGCGTACACATAGGGTGAAAATGATCTAAATGGGTTCTTTTCCTCCCATGAAACTACTTTTTCTAATACCATTGTTGAAAATTCGATTCAATAAACATTTATTAATATTTAATTTATATATATCTGGCATAGATACATATTCTCCTATTAAATATAGCAAGTTTTTCTTATTGTCTATACTTTACCATATAATTATACTGAAATCTCACCCTATTGCTACATATTTATAAATGTAGGTCTGTTTTAAAACATGGTCAATTTATAATACACAATAAAAATCAATCTTATTCTATATTCATGTACATATGAGTACCCAAAGAAAATATGACTCTTTACCTTGTCATTATGAATAAAATAAGCATATCTAAAGAGTATAATTAGAAATGAGCCAACTCTTCAAGTGTGAGTAGTAAGAGTTATCATTTTTATTTTTCTTTCTTTTTTTTTTTTTTTTTGAGACAGAGTCTTGCTCTGTTGCCCGGGCTAGAGTGAGTGCCATGGCGTCAGCCTAGCTCACAGCAACCTCAAACTCCTGGGCTTAAGCGATCCTACTGCCTCAGCATCCCGAGTAGCTGGGACTACAAGCATGCGCCACCATGCCCAGCAAATTTTTTCTATATATATATATATATTTTTTTTTTTTTTAGTTGGCCAGATAATTTCTTTCTATTTTTTAGTAGAGACGAGGTCTCACTCTTGCTCAGGCTGGTCTCAAACTCCTGACCTCGAGTGATCCACCTGCCTCGGCCTCCCAGAGTGCTAGGATTACAGGTGTGAGCCACCACGACCAGCCAAGTTATCATTTTTCTAAGCTAACATTGCACAAATGGAGAGAATTAATATGAAGAAACATGACCTTGGCACACCTGCTTCCCAATGTACTCTAACAGAAGTCTTACTTGAATATAAGGTCATCCACGTCAGTCAGAGTAGCACCTATGCTTTTCAACAGCAGGTTGGCAGAATGAATTGCAATCATTTCCTCTTTTTCTTTGCCTGATTCTTCACCTCCAGAACCCAAAGAAAGACTCAAATGCAACTAAAAGAAAAATAATGTTCAATAAATGAATGCTAAAAGCAAAAGAATTGCATACACAGGAACCAGGTCTTCGAGATACAAAAACAGTATCTTTCAATTAGAGTCCTAGTGAAAGCTATTATTTGTCACTCTATATATTACACAGAACCCACTTATATTTGATTCTCTTTACTTTTTGATAAAATCCAAATTATTCTGTTCCAAAAACAGAGCTCTAATTTTATTCAAAGTGTATAAGTATCATTGTATTTATATGGAAGAGACCAATACACTTTACAAAAATGGCATAATTGTTTTAAGAAGAAAAACAAATCAACTGGCACACAAGTAGTCTACCAGTCAAAATAATGGATAATCATTTATTTTCATCCAATTAAGGTAAATCACTTATGGCAAAAAAAACAATAAAAATTATGTAATAATCATAACAATTAATAACAACATGACAAGTAAGGCAACAATAATTAAGTTTCCAAATAAATTTTTTAAAAATAAGGTTTTCAGTTTCCATGGACCCTCCAACTCAGTAAACGAGATTTTCAGATTCTCATGTAGCTTCTAATTAGTGCAATAATGCAAGCAGACACAAGCAAAAGGTAATTCAACATGTATAAATAAAGCAGGTGACTCTCCCTTCCCATTTTGTCATTCCACATATTACCTAATCAATATAAAGCTCAAGTAAAGTGGACTTGGGGCAAGGCCAGGAAAGCCTGGCTTTTGGTTTTTCCTTTGATGTGAACTTCTGCCCCTGTGCAGAGTTAGGAGTATTGGGATCCAGGAAAGCTAAGCACAGCTGGACAGAGACCCAGCCTTTCCATTGGGCAAAATCACCATGGACTAAGACAAGAATTGTGGTTCATATTCTTCATCATTCAACTTCATGGCACAAATTCCAGTGTGCCTAAGAACATGAGCAAGTAAATTATCAAACTTTAATACCTCCCTAGATTATAAACTCCATGAAGTCATATTATACTTCTACACCAACTTTGAAAATGGGCAGCAAATATCTGTTGAAGGTATTCTTCAATCTCATAAATAACTGATTTTCACTTAATAATGAGAAAGAAATTGTATATAGCCTATCATATAAAGCACTATCAATTTTAAACCTGACACTATGAATATGGCTGATGTCATCAAACTAATACATTAATTAAAAATAATAACTCCATTTTAAAAATTCATGCATTTAGCTAAATGGACTGGTGAATGCAATTGAAAATAATGTTCTGTAAACAGTTTTTGAAAATGTAAAGATCATCAATATTTTAAAGAGTTACTTAATTGTAAATCTGGCCCATTACACAAGCTTAGAGCATTATGGTTGACAGCATTTGTGAATTTACTAAGCAGTCACCTTTCTCAATAAAAGCTAAAAAGAACAACAAAAGGGGAAAAGGAAATGGATTCATAAACCACAAAATCAGGCAAGTGAAAGGTATCCAATTTTCCACTCCCTCAGTTACAATCAAATTTTGGAAGGGGGAAAAACACCACATCAACAGTATAATACCTACTTCAGCGTTTTCACATTCTGGTTTGGGCCCCCATTATAGCTTTCTGTTTAGATGGTGATAGCAGTTACAAAGTGCAACCAAAACATTAAACGTTGGCAAGCACTTCTACGCTTAATTAAGAAATGCTTTTGTCAGCTTCTTCTTTGAATAAAGGGGTTATTAATTCAAGACTAGGGAACATGCTCTGGTGGTTTCTCTGTGGGAATTAAGGCTGTACATATGTTACAGAGAATTGTCTTAATTATTCTGATTAATCAAACAAAATTCTCACCAAATATGTGATGTAATAAATTAAACATTTGTACACACATCCTTTAAAAGTTCTACAACAATTCCACTAAATTTTCAAAATAATAATTACCACAAACCTTAACAGGAGAAATATGGAAATGTTCGAAGAAACTGAGAATTGACATATCAGTCATTGAAGTCTCCATTAATTCTGTGTTTAAAGCATCAATATCTTTCTGTATTAACTTTGTCTGAAAAAAAAAAAATCAAGAATTTCTACTTTAATTTTTTTTCTCTACTACAATTAGATTTTGTTCAAAAAAGGCTGATTAAAATTTTTAAAAATTTTATATTTTTCCAAAGAAATAAAAATTGTTACCCGTCTTCTTTCAGCTTCAGGGTCAGTTGTTGGGGTAAACAGTACTGCAATGGCTCCTAGAAACCCCTGATCAACTTTTAAGGCCATTTCCTGAATGAGGACCATAAAATACCTAAGGAAAATGTTTTTAAAAATGGAAAAGGATTTTCATTAAACCTCGTAATTTTTAACATTAAAACTGATTTTAGTCAAAAGCCACAGTTAAGATTTCATTCCTTCATCTCTTTAAAATTATGTTAATAAGATCAAAGTCTACTTAGACATTTTCACTAGAGTGAAAGCTCCACTCAAGGTAATACTGATGTATTAACACTTAGCATTAAAGTCCCAAATGGCCACATTTATCATGCCATAAAAGAGACAAATACAACTAGATGATATAGCGTGTATTATCCATTTTTTAAAGTTCACAGCAATAGCATTAAAGAACACAAATACATATGTCATTTATATTTCACGTACTATTTTATATTCTAATTGGGGTTACAAAGGGTAGAAGATAGCTGAAGGAATTCTACACTTTAAAATATGTACAGACTGTTATTAAAATAAGTTGAAGCATAAAAGATTATTTGACCAAAAGTGGATTAATGTTCAGTTGGAAGATAATTTTTATATGAGTCACTTTCAAAAAGAGTAAAATTTATTTTCAAGGTAGATTATCGTTTTAAATTCCTTTAGACAAATGGGGAATCTTTACTTACTTGAACTGTAAGACTTTACTGTACTCATTAAATCTTGTGATGACACTCACATCTATAAAAGGTTTGGGCTCTAAGAGGAAGAAGGAGCACAAGGAAAAAAACACGCTTTATACTAGGTTAAACTAATGTCTATTTAACATTTATAAATATGGTATATCTGTATTTCAACTTAATGTTTATTTACCTGAATCTAAAGCAATAGATTTTGGAGGGGAAACGGGATGAAATACAACAGGGAACATCGCACCTGGTAATTGATTATCAATCTGAAAGAAAAGAAGACCAACTTAGCAGGATTTAAAATAAATTAGATTTAAATTTTTAGTTTCAAAGACAATGTTATAGAAAAAGCCATTAATTTCATAATTGAGTATCTGCATGTATATGTAGTACAATTAGAAGTTTCATTTTAAATCTGTAAAACTTCTTACAAACCTCAGCAAGGACAAGCCTTTAAATAAAGGAATATATAAATAGCCTCATAACTGCATTAACACTGTACAGTACATGTACCATTAACAGAAATATTTGTACCTGTGGATCAATGTGAGATTTTCATTGTCTATGGTTTAAATAAAATGTAAGTAGAGACTGACTATGAAACAAGAGGACAGGTAGAAAAGAATAAAAATGTTCTGAATAGTATTTAATAGTTAAAAGGAAGGAAGTGGAGAGGCGGAGAGGGAGCAAGCAAGCATCCGAAAAGAACCCTGCTCTGCTCTTTGCCATGAAGAACAACAATGGAAACTCTTACTTGGGTACTCCACGATAAATTCAAAGAAACATTTAACAATAATATAATCTCAGTGCAAAAAAACACGTTTGCATGCCAACTGATCAAACTAAATAATCTCCACAGTCACAAGGTCTTTGGACTTAGAGTGTAAGTAAGATGTTGAACCCACAGGATATGTGGGAGAAGGGGAAAAAAACATACAAACAGAAAGCAAAGACATCAATTACAATAAGAAATTTCATTCCCAAGATTCCCATAGTGATGAGAAATAGCTATTTAACTGAGGATGACGATGTTACCTGAAGCCAGTACAACCTGGCCCTTAAACTTCTCTGGTGACGAGACTGCTTAAATTCAATCTGAATCCCGGATAAAAAGTCTCGTTTTATAGGGCACCGAACAGGGAGGCGCATTTCCATTGGAACTTTATCAAAATTGACCTGGAAGAAAAAGCACATGGCTTTGTGATGAGCTGGTATTAGCGCAGTAGCTAGTCCATTTTAAATATCTGTTTATCTACCAAATTGAAAGAAAAAATTATCTTTATCTCTGTATTTCACCAAAAGATCTCTCTCAAGGTAATCTACAGTTGAAATCTTTGAAGCAAAAGCATAATTATTCTAAAAAAGTTATTAGAAAAACAAGAAAACAATCGTGAAACTTTTTAATTACAGAAATTGTTCTGAAAAAAAAAATGCTTTATGTAAAAAAAATTCAGTGGTAAAGGATAATTTCAGATAGTTCTTAAACTTTGTTTTACAATGAATAGTTAATAGCTTCTTTATGTGTGACACTTGTTACATAGTTTTTTTCATTTAAGTACAGCTAACAATGATGGGGGTAGGTAGGGAACATAACTGGCAACCAGTGCAAACTGAACCATCAGACACCACAAAGAGTAAGCAAATTGCATGATTAAACCATGGCCAGCTGGAAATTGCAGTCAAGTTTCTGGAGTCTTCTTGGAGCAAAGGTGAGTGACTTGTAGTTTTTACTGTGTAAGAGCCCATGTAGGGCACACCTTTATTTGTGGACACCTACTCACGTCCAACAATCATTCACATTTAATGAACTGAATTGAGCAGGCTTTTGTATGTTTTCCATCAATAAACTATATTTATTTAGTCACATATATTAGTATTATTCAAATCATAAGAGAAAAAGTTTCAATAAGCAATCTTAACTTCTCTATAATCTTACTGAAAACAAAACAAGTTCCATGAAACTGATTTGTAAATAGAACAAATTATAAAAATACAGAAGAAAAACAGGCTTAAGTCCTATTTCATGGTATATGATTTAATAACGATATGTTTTAATTGAAAATATACTAATACATTATTAGTTAATTTCTGCACACATCGTTACTTGGGCATTAAAATTTCACTTACTACCACCACCACCACAACAAAATACACACATAAAAATCAAAACAAAAAAATTTTCATATACCTCAAAATTACTGTCTAGCTTAATCCAGCCATGGTCTCTTGATACTTGATGTTTCTGATAGGATTGTTCCAATAAGATTATCTGCTTTTGACTAAAAGGCTTCCATTTCTGTTTTGGTTTCATCTCCCAAACAACACCAGAACTAAAATAATTCACAAAGAAAATTAAATCAGGAATACATATTTAGGTTTGTGGAACTTTTATTCAACTCCAGATTATTGTAACTATCAACCTTCTATAAAAATTATATTAATAAGAGATTTCTTAAAATAACAAACTATATCTGTGTTGCAAAATTACATAAAGACAGGGGGTAGGGAAGAAAATATTTTTTATCACACATTGACATCAATTAATTAAGGAATTGGCAAACTTTTTCTGCAAAGGGCCATATAATAAATGTTTTAAAGGCTTTGTGTGCTGAGACAAAATTGAGGTTATTACGCAGGTACTCAGGAGAGAGAAAAAGAATCTTCAATAAATTTTTAACTGATGAAATTTAAAATATAAAATACTTGAGTGTAATTTTTCAAAACACAAGTCTATTTATGAGAAAACTAAACTTTTGAGCAAGTGATATTTGACCTAATTACTGCCACTTAGTATCAAAATCAATTGCAAATCTTCATCTGTTAATGCTGTTCTGTAATGAGCATCTTTAAAAATGTCCTTTCACGCAGAACAGTACTGCCAAATGCTGATATTGATCTATAAGAATATATTATTTTAATTGAGCATATACATCACTTATAAGGCATTTATTTATTTTTTTGGAAGGCATTTATAAAATTCCATTAAATTATTCTCTTGATATTTGTCTTTCAGCGTATCAATACACTGCAGACCAATCACTTCCAATTGAAAACTAGGTGGAAGCTCCTCAACTGCACAAATGGATTTTGAAAGGTGGAAATGTGATTTGCATTGGGTTGGGAAAAATGTTGCTGGAACTGAAGTTGCAGGTCATAAAATATACCCTCTCAAAACATGTATGAGAGTGGAGATCTTGCTTCTTGTTTTAACTTTGGCCAACACAGGAAATACATAAAACAGCTTGATATTACTTGCGATTCAAACATTAGTTGTCTTTGAAATGGCTTTACTGCACTGTAAGTTGTACATGTAAGTACTGTTTGCCTTCCAATTTTAGATTGAAATTCATTAAGAAACAGTATCAATTCTGTGGCAAAAGCTAACTTCCAAACCCATTCACTATTCAATAATAGTGGGTGAGGGTGGCTCTTTTTGTTCAGAAAGATTTTAACCTTGGCCTAAAACTCAAAAAAAGTATAATAAAAAGCTACCGCTGCTAAGTCATCAAACTCCGTGTAGTAACACCAATCAGGACATTCAGCTTCTACTTCTGATGAAAATTCACAAAAATGATGATTCAGTCCATAAGACTGAATAAAATTCAATGTTTGATGCTAATGGCTTGATAACACACAACGGATTCTACCTAATATTTTCCACCAGGTACCTACTGACAGATGCTTTCAGTGCTTTACATTTTCACAAGCTTTGTAAGTTTGTCCAACTAAGTCTTTTTCTGCTGCACACATATTTTTCCCATAATCAGTTGTAATATATCTTAGAGGATTCCACTTCAGCTTATACCAAAGTATTATCTCTTCAACATGTTTGAAAATACTCTCACCCGTATTTGTTCTACGCAGACTCATAGAGGCTACTTTTCAGTCACTTTAAACTTAGCATTAACTCCACAAATATACAACTGGTTAACATCTGTTGACTCACCAAGAGCCAAGAAAAACCACTCAACACCATTTGCCTTGTTTTTTTAATTGACTATTGATGTTGCTCTGAATGTCCTCAATTCTTTAAGCAACTGTTCTCACTGGAACACTAATAGCCTTAACCAAGTTTGTTTTCTCAAGACACATTTCTTTAGCTGCTGAAATCAGAAATGATTCAATTAAAAGGATTTTCTTGCTTGGCTCACAAATGAGTCACTTAGAAACTTAACTTTGGTTGCACCCTGAGGGAAAAATGTAGGTTCCCTACCATACAGTATGCTAGCCTAGAGTGCTTAGCAAAATTGTCACAAAGTAGATTAGGCAGGTACCAAGATAACTACTGGGATCAGAAAAAGTGCCCAGCACTTTCTTGCCCTGAAACAGCTGGCTCAAATGACAGCTGGCTCAAATGGCCCTGAGCTGTTTTGGTTGTCCTACAGTACCCTTTAGCTAATTGTAATGCTAAAATCTCTGCCTAGTGGAAAATTGTAATATCATTAACATTACATAGGTTGCATGACAGCATGATGATGGTACTGCTTATGTGTGATTTGTTTCACTGTGAACAAGTGATGACACAATGCAAAAGCTCTGCATTACTCACTGGGAAGGCATTTAAGGCAACATCATAGTGTGGGCAGGTGTGGATTTTTGTATGCAAGCAAGCTCCTATGGAAGAAATTCCTGTGCCACCCAGGAACAAGTGCCCTTGTAAGTAACCTCTAATAAACTCATCTAACTGACAAGCTGGACTTGTCTGCATCATTCTTTGGTCTTTTGGCTTCCTCTCAGTTTGCAGGCTGGTTTTTCTACACAGTCCCAGGATTCTCCTGAAACACAGCCACATTATTGTTTTATATTTTTGTGAAGAAATTCTGCTGTGATGAGATGTTGTGCCTTAAATTTTCTAATTTTTCTGGCCATTGCTTTCCTGTGGTTTGGAAATATGATAACAGTTTATAAACATTGACTCTAGTGTCATTACATAATAAAATAACGCTTTGCCGTAAATTTGATAAGAAGATACTCCACATTCCATTATGCCCTAAGAAAGCGAATTCAAAGTACACTCTTCTCTTCTGGTATTGACATGATGGGTTACATTAGTAATAAAAAATAAATAAATATTGCAGTACAGCAACATATATGACACTCAAACACTCACTGTGATTTGTCGTGCACTGAGTAGCAATACAAAAGTAGCTACAGATATGTAAAAGAATAAAAATAGCTGTGTTTCAATAAAACTTTATGGGCAACAAACTTTAAATTTCATAATTTTAATGTGTTACAAAATATTATTCTTTGGATTTTTTTCAACTATATAAAAATGTAAAACATCATTCATAGATGAAAAGCTGTACAAAAACAGGCAGAAGGCTAGGCTTGGCTCACAGGCCATACTTTGCTGACACTTGAATCAGAGAATACTGCTTGCATAATGATAAAATATAAATCTATAATATCTTTATATAAGCTTATTGATATTAGTCAATGACAATGTCCTCAGTATATGTGTTTAGGGGATACTAGACAATGAAGGTAGTGAATTAAATATCTACTATAAAATACATAAATCTAACACCTATTCATGATAAAAACTCCAAGTAAACTAGAAATAGAGGGGAACTTCCTCAACTTCATAAAGAGCATCTATTAAAAACCAATAGCTAACATCATACTTCATGGTGAGAGGCTAGGCGTTTTCCCACTATGATCAGGAATAAGGCAAGTATGTCCATTCTCACCACTCCCATTCAACACTATTCTGGAAGTCCTAGATAATGTAATAAGACACGAAAATAAATTTAGGAAGGAAGAAATAGTGTCTTTGTTCACAGATGACACTGTCTACACAGAAAATCCCCAAAATCAGTAAGAACCCCCAAAAAAAAAAAAAACCTGCTGTAATTAATAAGCAATTATAACAAGGTTGCAAGATACAAGGTTAATACAAGGTAAAAGTCGATTGCTTTCTTATATGCCAGCAATAAACAATTGGAATTTGAAATAAAAACACAATACCACCTACATTAGCTCCAAAGAAATTAAATATTTAGGTATAAACAAAAATTTCAAAAATGTGTACATGATCTATATGAGGAAAATTATGAAAATCTGATCAAAGAAATCAAAGATCTAAATAAAGAGATATTACATAGACATGGATATGAAGACTCAATATTTTCAAGATGTTAGTTCTTTCCAAGTTTATCTATAAATTCAATGCAATTCCAATTGAAATGCCAGCAAATTATTTTGTGAATACTGTCAAACTGATTCTAAGTTTATATGGAAAGGCAAAAAACCCAAAAAAGCTAATACAATATTGAAAGAGAGAGCAAAGTTGGAAGATTGATACAACTTCAAGATTTACTATAAAACTATGGTAATGAAGACAGTGTGGTATTGTTGAAAAAACAGACAACTCAATCGAACAGAACAGGACACCCAGAAGTAGACTCAAAGAAAAACAGTTACCTGATCTTTGGAAAAATGCAAAGGCAATTCAATGGAGAAAGAACAGTCTTTTCAACAAATGATGTTGGAACAACTGGACGTCCACATGCAACAAAAATGAATTTAGACAGAGAGCTTACAACTTTTACAAAAATTAACTAAAATTGAATTAGAATTAAATTTAACACACAAAATTATAAAATTCCTAGAAGATAACAGGAAAAAATCTAGGTGACTTTGAGTACAGCGATGACTTTCAGATACAACACCAAAACACAATCGATGAAAGAAAAAGTCAATAAGTTGTACTCCATTAAAATTTAAAACTTCTGCTCTGTGAAAGGCACTGTTTATGAGAATGAAAAGACAAGCCAGAGACTGGGAGAAAATATTTGCAAAACACATACATGATAAAAAACTGGTACCCAACATAAACAAAGAATTCCTAAAACTCAACAATAAGAAAACAACCCAATTAAAAATTGGGCAAAAGATCTAAACGGGCAGCTCATGAAAGAAAATATACAAATGGCAAATAAGCATATTAAAAGATGCTCACCAATATATGTCATCAGGAAACTACAAATTAAAACAACAATGAGATATCAATACACACTTATTACAATGGCTAAAATCCAAACCACTGACAACAAATGCTGACAAGGGTGTGGAACAACTCTCATTTACTGCTAATGAAAATGCAAAATGGTACAGCTACTTTGGAAGACAGTTTGGTCTTACAAAACTAAACACACTTTTATCACATGACCAGCAATCACACTCCTTGATATTTACCTGCAAGAAGTGAAATCTTATGCCTATGCAAAAACCTTAACACAAATGTTTATAGCAGCATTATTCATACTTGCCAAAATGTGCAAGCAACCAAAGTGTCCTTCAATAGTTGAACAGATATTCCTCCGATGGAATATTATTCAATGAGAAAAACAAATGAGCTGTCAAGCCATGAAAAGAAATGGAGGAACCTTAAAAGCATATTACTAAGTGAAAGAAGCCAATTTGAAAAGACTACGCATTATATGATTCCAACTACATGAAATTCTGAAAAAGGTTAAACTTTGGGGACAGTAAAAAGATTAGTAGTTTCCAGGGGTTTGGGGTAGGCAGGAGAGATTAACAAGAGGAAGACAGGAGACCTTTCACAGCAGTGAAACTACTCTATTTAACGCTAATGGTGACTATATGTTACTACACAAATGTCAAAATTCACAGAACGTACAGTACAAAGAATAAACTTTAATATAAACTACGGACTTTAGATAATAGTACTGTAGTATCAATATTAGCTCATCAATAGTAATAAAGGTACCACACCACTGCAAGATGTTAATAATAGGGCAAACAGGGTTGTGTGTATATGGGAACTTGATACTTTATACTCAATTTTTCTCTAGGCCTAAAGCTGCTTTTAAAAAAAAGGAGTCTTTTTAAAAAAATTATATAACTGGCTTATTATTTCTTTTAAAATCTAGATTTTATTGAATGTATACAATGTGAGAAAAAAGGCAATCAAGTTCTTTTAGATGAATTTTTAAAATGTCCTTATAAACACCAACCTGACAAAATACAATAGCTCTGTAATATTAAAAAGAAGTTATATCAAAGAACAAAAGAGAAAATTAGATCTATATGACTAAAAATAATTTTCACATTTAGTTAAAAATACTATATAATACTGAACTGTATAACCAAGACAATATACTACTTACATACACATAAACATATTAATATTATACTAATAGTATATATGATACCAGTTATAGAACCTGTAACTTGTCAGGAGCTGTAAAAAGAGAATTACATATATTATCTCTTTATTTACTTAATTTTCTCCTTAATTTGCTTTTAATTCCCTGAACACATGATAATTAACCAACCATGTTGGTTATATTTGGTATCATGTTAACCTTTCCACCCATCAGCCTCCAAAAAAAGAATGAGTCTTCTACCTAATTAAGTGTCATTTAAAAAACCAAATAAATATTCAAATGTTTGTTTTTGTTTTTTTTTTTTTTGAGACAGAGTGTCACTTTGTTGCCCTGGCTAGAGTGAGTGCCATGGCGTCAGCCTAGCTCACAGCAACCTCAAACTCCTGGGCTTAAGAGATCCTACTGCCTCAGCCTCTCGAGTAGCTGGGACTACAGGCATGTGCCACCATGCCCGGCTAATTTTTTTCTATATATATTTTAGTTGGCCAGATAATTTCTTTCTATTTTCAGTAGAGACAGGGTCTCACTCTTGCTCAGGCTGGTCTCGAACTCCCGACCTCAAGCGATCCACCCACCTCGGCCACCCAGAGTGCTAGGATTACAGGCGTGAGCCACTGCGCCCGGCCTCAAATGTATTTTTATATAGGTATGAACAGAACCAGAGAAAATAAGTATTACAAAGTTCTCAATGACTAACCATTAAAGAGGAAACACTCGTATCAAATACTGCATCCTCTTATGAATCCTTTTTCCAATTTATTTCTGTTTCTTTCCCCTGACCCATGCCATTTTTTCCAAATTCTATGGCACAAAACAAAGTAGTTACTCCTACCTCTGTATTTCTATTGCACATGTACATCCATCTTTGTATAATTTCTCAGTGTTTTTATAAATCATTTTAAAAAACACATTCAAACAACAAAGAAAGAAGCAAACCATTTTTTTCTCCACCAACCAACAACAAGTATCGTGAAGGCAAAGACAATATCAGTCATCTTTCTATCCTTGGGGCCTTTTAACTAGCAGTTCACACCAATTATTCAGTAAGTTTTACTGAATGAATGTACAGCACATGAAATTCAGATCAGGTATCAGTTTACCCTCATCAAATTGGATATTATAAGCTCAATGCCCTTTATAGGTTTCTGATGCCTATTTTTCTTCTTACATACCTGGTTATCCCAACATATGAAACTTCCTGTTTGATTTCATTGTTAACCAGTGAAAGCCCAAGACTGTGGAGAGACAAGGTTATTTCATGATCGGCCTGTTCCATTTCTTCTGCCTGCAGAGCTTTGGAAACCAAGGCAACATCATCGGTGAAAAGCAAAACTCTCTGGCGCCCATCCAGAAACGATACCCAGTGTATCTGAATGTTTGCATCATAGGGAAACTGTCCACATCCATCCTTAGAAAAAGAAAGACTTTTTGTTAAACCTACACATAAGTAGTTTTTATTACATGAAATTGAACTATGGTAACTGAGAAAGATTAGAAAAGTTTGAAAAGTGTATAAACTGAAAAATTGTAACCATCAAAATGATGTAAATAAAGCTATAATCTACTTTAAAATATACCAATTATTTTCAAACAATGACTAAGACTAATAGTGCTTAGTTTGTTATACCTTAATTTGAGTTACCTAGTTAGTGCTCAAAGGGCACTAAACAGGAACAAGAGTATCATTTGGTAACAACAATGCCATAACATAACTTATCTCCAAGCTGGAGAACAGAATGGTTCACAACTTTATTAGAAAAGTAATCTCAGGCAAAACTAACTTAGTTTATTTTTATGTTGTAGTAATTTACAACAAAGGAAATATTTATGTAAATCACATTGTCAAATAGTCAACTATGGTAATCAGTTTGTACTAAGCTTCACTAAGAATAGCTTTCTTGGATGAGGCTTACATATAGCACTTAAAAATAGTAGGCTTGGTTTGGTCACTGTTTTCAGACACTAAAATAATAGTAATAAATGCCTCTTCATTCTGGGCTTAACATAAATATAACAATAGGTCATCTCAACAGGCAGTACAAGTACCTGCTATATACTTCATCTCACGCTTTCTTGGGGAAAAAAAACAAAAAACAAATAAATGATGTATCAAGATCATAGGAATAGCTGAATGCTGTCATTTAAATTTTATTACTTTTGAGGTATATTATATGGTCAAAATAGTCTAATTTTTTTTACTCTTAATGCCAAATTTCTGAAATACCTACTTATTAAGAAGGTGAATTTTCTTTGTAAATTACAAAATTTGATATGTATCTTAGTTCAATCTCAGTTATTATTCTAATATATTCTAATTCTATTTGTTTTTCATCTATTAGATCTGTTAAACATTAAATGAAGTATGTTAAAATATCCCTAATCAATTGTATTTCAGCTAGTTTCTAGCATTTTAAGTTTTATATATTGATGCGATGCTATTCATTGCATGAAGGTTTATGGCTATCATTCTTTCTTTGTCACATTATCATAATCTATTTAATGGTTTTGTTTTAAATTATAATTGGTGAGAAATTAAAATCAACAGAGAGAGTGACGTCACCAAAATGGCAGAGTGGAAGCAATCACTCTTTCCCACTGAAGACCAAACACAACATCAATGCCAAGATTATTACCAGCAATACCCCAGAACTCGAATCTGACGCTGAGATGTTCCCTACAGCCACAGAGAAGTGAAAAACTCCAAGCAAATGGTAAGAGAAAGAAATCTCTGTATCTGTGACGCTCCTCCCACAATATGCCAAATACCACGTGTGGAAAATTTCTCCTGGACTCATAGTTTCTACAATGGGAAAAGTGAGATCACAGTGGACAGCCAGTTTTCCCACCATCTTGCATTCCCTTTCAGGAAAAACAGTCCTGCGTCAACCCACGGGAAGCATCACCAAGGCCTACAGGGAGAAAAAATACTGAGGGCAGGTAGAGATAAAGAGAGAAAGCTGAACTAGAAACCCGAGCCCACGAAACCCTGCTCTTTATCTCAGTCAAAGGAGATGCCAATTCATTGTGGCAGTTTAGGAGCACCACACTACAGGAGGCACAGTTCATGGGTCTTCTGGGTATGAACACCTAGCCAGTCTTCCCATACAGCCAGGGTATCCCTTTTGGGATCCCCCACTACCCAGGAGGGGCAATATGCCAATATTTCTGAGAGCCAAGGCAAATCTGGGCTTAAGGCACCATCTAGTGCTGAAAATAGGCAGTAATCTAGGATTAAGGGGGCCCACAGACAACTGCAAAGGACCTCTAAGCAAATATAACCCAGAAATACCAAAACAGAGAACAAAGACTGGAATAATTAATCCTTCAATGCGAAGTCATAGACATATGCCTACAAGAAACAACAGCAAACAGCCAGTGACTGACCCTAATGAGACAGTAATGTGTGAACTCTCAGATCAAGACCTCAAAATAGCAGTTCTAAGGAAATTTAGCAAACTCCAAGATAACACAGAAAAACAATTCAGAAATTCATCAGAGAAATTTAACAAAGAGATTAAAATTTTAAAAATTAAACAGAAATACTGGAACTGAGAAATATATATGCTGAACTGAAAAAATTAATTAGAGGCTCCCAAAAGCAGAATGGATCAAACAGAGGAAAGAATCAGTCAGCTCTAAGAAAGACTGTCGGAAAATACAATCAGGGGAGAAAAAAAATGAAAAAGAACAAAGAATGCCTCCAAGAAATAGAGAATAACCTCAAAAGAGTGAATCTAAGAATCACTGGTGGTCAAGAGGGAGCTGAAAAAGAGCAAGGGGTAAAAAGCTTATTCAAAGAAATATTAGCAAAAAACTTTCCAAACCTAAAGAAAGATATAAATATCAAAGTACAGAACGGTTAGAAATCACCAAACAGATTCAACCCAAATACAAACAGATTCAACCCAAATACAACTACCCTCCAAGGCATATAATAATCAAACTCTTGAAGGTCAAAGACAAAGAGGATCCCAAAAGCAGCAAGAGAAAATAAGCAAGCAATGTATAAAGGAGCTGTGATTTGTATGGCAACAGACTTCTCAGTGGAAACCATACTCTGCAGGAGGGAGTAAGATGACACAGTCAAAGTGCTGAAGAGGGAGAAGAAAAATTAAAAACTGTTGACCAAGGGGCCGGGCGCAGTGGCTCACGCCTGTAATCCTAGCACTCTGGGAGGCCGAGATGGGAGGATCGTTTGAGCTCAGGAGTTCGAGACCAGCCTGAGCAAGAGCGAGACCCCATCTCTACTAAAAATAGAAAGAAATTAGCCAAACAACTAAAATATATACAAAAAAATTAGCTGGGCATGGTGGCGCATGCCTGTAGTCCCAGCTACTCGGGAGGCTGAGGCAGAAGAATCACCTGAGCTCAGGAGTTTGAGATTGCTGTGAGCTAGGCTGATGCCACGGCACTCTAGTCTGGGGAAGAGAGTGAGACTCTATCTCAAAAACAAAAAAAACAAAACAAACAAACAAAAAAAATGTTGACCAAGAATACTGTTCCCAACAAAGTTTTCCTTCAAACAAGAAGGAAAGATCAAGTCTTTCCTGGGGGGAAAAAAAAGCTGAGGGAATTCATCACCTCTAGACCCATCTTACAAGAAATGCTAATGGGAGTTCTTCAATATGAAAGAAAAGGACACTGATGTGTAAAAAGAAAACATCTGGGCTGGTCTGAGTACAGTGATGATGTTTAGAACTAATTGATCACAACCACTTACAGATTTCTTTGTTCCTTCTCCACTCCCACTGCTTCACTTGACTAGCCTCAAAAAAGGAAAGGTAAGGGAAGGGGAAGGGGAAGGAAGGAAGGCAGGCAAGGAAAGGCAGGAAGGCAGGAAGGCAGGAAGGAAGGGAGGGAGGAGGAAACATTTGAAGGTATAAAACTCTAAAACGCACTGGTAAAAGTAAGTACACATACAAATTCAGAATACTCTAATACTGTATTTGTGATGTGTAATATACCTCTATAGTCAAGACTAAAAGATAAATTTATCAAAAATAATAATTACAGCAACTTATTAAGAAACAGGCAATATAAAAAGATATAAATTGAGATGACATAAAATCAAAATGTGGGGGGGGTTAAAATGTAGAGTTTTTCAGTTTTTCCTTTGTTTCTTTCTTTTCTTTGTGACCAAAGTTAAGTGGTCATCTTTTTTGAAATAACATGTTATAGCTATAAGATGTTTTTTGTAAGCTTCATGGTAACTACAAAGCAAAAATCTGTAACAAATACACTAAAAATAAAAAGCAACAAAGTAAAACATACTACCAGAGAAAATAATTTAACCAGGTGAAGGATGGGAGAGAGGATTATAAAACAACCAGAAAGCAAGTAACAAAATGGCAGTAGTTAGTCCTTACCTATCAATAATAACATTAAATGTGAATGGACTACATTCTCCAGTTAAGAGAGACAAAGTGGCTGAATGAATAAAAAAAAATACCCAATAATATGTTGCCTACAAAAAACTCATTTCACCTATAAAAACAAAAATAGATTTAAAGTGAAGGGATAGAAAAAGATATTCCAAGTAACTGGAAATCAAAAAAGAGCAGGAGTAGCTAGCTATTCTTATACCAGATAAAACAGATTTGAAGTCTGATATGCACTGAATGAAACATTATCTGTCACTTATTATATACTTTCATAGGTTTCCTTCTTTTATTATAAGGGCAAAGTTTGCTTTATTTTCATTTTCTCAATTATTTTGAAATTCCTTTCTGATTTTATAATAGTTCTAATTAATAGCTTTTTAAAAAAGATATAATCTTTTACATAAATAATTTCTCTAATTAAAATTTAGGATTAATGGTATATATATAGTATGCACAGATTCTATTGTTTCCCCTCTCCCTTTTCACTGTAGTTTGTTGTTTTTGGTTTTTGTTTCACCTTGCTTTCCTCTGCTTTCTGCTGTCATATCTTTCTAACTTAGTTGAGGATGTCAGGCATCCATTTTAAAATTTTTCTTTTGCTCCCATAGTAAAAAATTTTTCAGAGGTGTAACTATAATCTGAATCTACAGGATAATGTTACATTTTTGTCATGAAGTGCTTTTTTTCATAAACTCCATGTTGTTTTTTCCTGTTATTCATATTTAGATAAGGAAAGATCTGTGCAGACCTAGTGTTTGCCAATAATGTAAGAGTTTTCTTTAAACTCCCTTGTCATGTCCACTTGGGTCTGGGCAGAACTCCCTTCTTAGGTCAATTTAGTAAGGAAGAAAATGGGCAATTTTCCTTGCTTCTAGCTCAGTTTTCAATACCTGGCAGTCTATCTGCTGACTGAGGTAGAATCACCTGCTTTTCCTACTGCCTGGTTCTTTAACACCAAATAGATGAGAAACATTAAAAACTGAAATCCCTGCATACACTGTTACTAGGATTCTTTCTGGATCTGCCTCTATGCACTGACCTTTAATATCCTCCTCCAGAATGTCATTGCCACTTTCTCTCTAGTGTTTATATGCTACTTACTGGGAGTTGTGGTTGCTGAGTAGTATCAAATGTGAGGAGAGAAGAAATGAGGATAGTTCAATCACTGCTGGCAATTACCACTTTAAAGCAAAACTCAAGAAAACCTTTTTAACAACTGGCATTAATGGACAATGGTATATGACACTATACGAACTTTTTCATCATGGAATATATTCATTAAGAAACTAGATGATCTACCACTAATGCAGGAGAAATTCCTGTAGCAGGTGGGAGACTAGGAGATGAATTCTTAAGCCCATTTCAGAGTGTAAGAATCTAATAAATAACATATTTAATTAATTTAGCTACCTAAACATTGTTTCAATAAAAATTTCATTAAATGTCTTATATGGGATAATTTACATACTACCTGACTTTACTAATAAAACATACAGCCTTACATGCCTAACAACCTAACAGCCAACAGGAGTATAGATAACGTTCAAAATAAAGTTATTTTCACTTAGCCTTAAAATTCCTTCCTTTTATAAATGTATACAAAAAAGGTGCTTTACTACTAGTCTTTACTTGGGCAAGATAAAGCAGGCATATTTTTTAAATTGTAAATAAACTACTTGGATTAATCGAAGATAAAATACTGGTTTGAACTACAGTATTTGCAATCCAAAGTCAAAAAGTAATTTATTCTGAAAATACTTCTAATTCATTTTTAGTTCAGTAAAGACAAGGAAGACTTGGTGAAGCTAGCTTGTTTACTTCCCTCGCAAGCAGGCAACTCACACAGCATCAAATAATACCTTCAAAAGATTGTGTTCCCCAGTATTTGCTGCATATCTCCAGGTAAGTTTTCTGGTACCAGTAGGATCTGCCCAGGCAAAAAGTCGAGCTTGTCTTGGTGGCAATTCCACTTGTTCCAGTGACCCACTAAAACACAATTAACAGAGGGAAGATTAGAATATCTTGGCCTCAAGAAACCCATACCTATAGTTTATTGATGAGGGGATTGGCACAAAAGTCCTACAAAATTGCCTTAGTTAATAAAACACAATTCTGCCTAAAAATAAGTACCCTAAAATGTCCACTAAACTAATAGTTTTTAACTTGGAGAAACAGAATACTGCCCTTTCCAAAGCTTCAGTACACTCTGAATTATTCCAGGCAGAATCATGCCAATGGAATTCATTAAGGCAAAAAGATTGGCACATCAGAGTCCACCTGCAGAAATGGCTATAAATAGCAAATATCTTTAGTAGCAGAAGAACTTCACTCAGTGCTTAAAGTTTTTTTTTAAGAGAAGGGGTCTTGCTATGTTGCCCAGACTGGAGTGCAGTAGCTACTCAGAAGCAAGAAGATCATGGAGCACTATACCTTAGAATTCCTGGGCTCAAGTGATCTTCCCGTCTCAGCCTCGTGAGTAGTTGGGATTACAAATGTGCCTCACCAAACCCAGCTAAACTTTTAAATCAATATAATACTTAACATATACTGCAGGTTTCAAAAAAAAAAAAAAAAAGGTCCATACCATTACTGCACAAAGTGTGGTCTGTGTACCAGCATCAGCAATACCTGGGGACTTGCTGGAAATGCAAAACCCTGGACCCCACCAAACCTACTGAATCAGCATCTGCATCTTAACAAGATTCTTGGGAGATTTTTAAATTAATTATTAAAGTTTAAGAAGTATTGGTCCATACAATACCATACAATACAAAAAAACATTCCAGAGAACTGAAAAGAAAAAAAAAGTAATCCAACTAGGATTCTAACCTAATCTGTACTTTTAAATCTCTCACTAGATTTACTCCATGAGAGTTAAAAATAAAGAAATCTTCAAGAAATCTACATATATGCATATATTTTTATGTGTATATAGATGTATATATGTAAAATTATTATTATATAGTTTAAGGCCTTAAACTATTCACCACCAAATAATGGCATCATCCAAGCCAAATGACAGCACAGGCATGAACAACAAAACCCCTGTCAGCCTATACTACACGTTCGGCACCACTGTCTACTCACTGTTCTCCCATTTAAGCTTCTACTACACTGGCCAAAAAAACTAAATATAGATTTATACAGAGTTCATTGAACATTACCAGATTACAAATGAAAAATAATGCTTAAACAGGTTTACTCCCTAATCTGCCATTCTGAAATTTAAAAAGCTCCAAAAGCCCAAAGATTTGTCTGGAAGTTTGATGTTAAAAGTCATTTGACAGTAAAACCTGATCTGAACTGATGTGAAACTATTAATACTTCCTATTTATCCCACTTGGTGCAAATATTCATAAGTTTTATTGCAGAAATATTAGTGTGCTTGTGTACAGAGTACTGTCTCAAAATATGCTGAGGGTATTAGTAATCAACCGCATGTGCTCCATCTTACCCTTCTAAAATCTGAAAACACTTGAAACATGAAACTCGAGTGATTCCCAGAAGGGATTGTAGACCAATAAAAACAAATGAGATTTTCCATTAACTCTTTTTTTTCATACCTCTGTTTGTATGTGAGGATGTCCCAAGGTGTATGGTTTATTATCAGAGCAGGTGCAGATCCTTCGTGGTAATCAGAAAAAGTTATAACAGTTGAATGTTCGGCAGTGTTTACATCCACCAAGATACCACAATTCTATTGCAGAAAAAAAAAGTATGTTGGACACATTGGTTTAACCTGCACTTGCATATGGAATTTTAATCAATTATGTACACATGAAAGCTTTGTTTTCTTAAGTTCTTAATAAAAAACAAACTGGCTCCGAACTGTTACAAATATATGTATGGCATTATATGTTGATACAGAAGCACCTTCAAATAATTACCAGTAGATTTTTATAGCATGGCTTAATGAAATATTTTAAAGTAAATTTTAAAAATCAAAGACATTTTATTTTAAAATATGAAAACCTACCAAATCTTCTATGCTCAATAAAGTGCCATTATCCTGGCGGTTATAAAAGAATGGTTTGGAAGATCCTTCACAGCCCACCACTCTCACACAAAGTTTGCCTGACAAATTTTCAGGCCAAAATGGAAGGCACTAAAAACATAAAAGTTAGTATTAGTCTTAAAACAATACTGTGGTATATGTAAGACATTGACTAATTAAGTTTTCAATTCTAAATCTGATCTTGATTAAATTATTGCTAAGTTTCTTAAAATATGCCCTCCACTTCTCGTATCAAGATTACTGACAATATAACGCCTATTTATGAAACCAAAGAAACTTCATCAGAAGAATACACATATATGAGTCTATATGCACTTATGGTATAATCATACTATGAGAAATGGAAGAGCCTGTTGATTGAGAATGCCTCAAATATCTTGAATATTTAAAAAATATAATCTGAGTAACATTTGCTTTTATGCATATTCTATTTTAATAAATTAAAACATGATGAATTATTCCTCAGCATGTCCTACCCTAGATAAACTAGAAAGACAGAAGGCAGGGGAGAGAGCACCACACATCTAGTTGGAAGTCCTTATATAACTACCATCTTAGCTGTTTGGTCTCAATCAAACTATATACTACTTTCGAGCTTCAGTTTTCTTATCTGGAAAACTGGAAATTTAGTTCCTAATACAAAATGTCCTTCTGTTATAGAATACTGGGTAAATCCTATTTCTGAATAAAAATACTACTGTTATCAAGCTCACATCAAAGATAGATAATACAAATTTGTTGCCAACTCTATGGAAATCATTCTCAGTGCCTTGAAAAGACCATGCCTCTTAGATCTCTAAATTAGTTTATGCTGTAATTGGAATCCTTCCTCTTGAGCCTTTTGTTAAGTACTTTTTTAAATAACTTTATAATCTTTTCTTTCAGGAAAAAAAGAATGACCTTCAAGTATCCTGAGGGTCAGCTGCTTTGGCTGAAAACTCAAAGTCAAGCACTAGTTCTTATCTCTGCACCTGTCTTCTCCCACTCTTTCCCTCATTCTCCTCACCTCTTCAAACCTTACAGGGCCTACAAAGCTTAGCTCAAATTCCACCTCTTCCCTGAAACTTTACCTTTTGATCTAGAACACCTCCATCCCAACTACCAATGATTTTATTAACCTTGGAAAAATCTGAAACTCAGTTTTCTCTTCCATAAAGTGGGAGAGTTGAATTTTAGTTAATTTTCAAGGAAACTTCTAGCTCACTTATTCAGAAATTCTACAACCACCTATAACTTATCATATGCTACCTTTCTCTCCATGTGTTGATTTATATGAGTCTTAGGCTCCTCCAACAAAATTATAGCTTCTTGAATATAGAGACAGTATCTTGACTATTGAGACAATACATAGTATATTATCTTTATGTGCTTCTTACAGTACATATCCATTTCCTACACATATAAGAAGAACTAGAGGAAGACCATTAACCATTTACATTAGACAAGTGGTAAAAATTATCACATAAAATTTTTTTTACATATAGTAACAATGTGAAAGAAAAATCTTTCAAAGCTGGCCGTCCCATTTTAACACATAAATATAATAGCAGAGTATGATAAAAAGGAATATACAATTGTTACTCATATATCAATATTTATTTCTATATTTTAGGAACCAGCTATATTAAAGAAAAATTTTACCTCTGATGAAGCAATATAGTTCCATTTAACAGTCGGCACTGAGCCATCAGACGCAATTTCACCAACTTCTAGTTCTAATGACGACTTGTTTGCAATGGTACAGAAGGGAGTCAGAGTAACTATTCGTGAAAGATTAAAACTGCTCATCTTGATGCTAACACCAACCTATGGAAAGAAAACAACAAACTTATTTTCTAGTACTTTATTCAATCTCTTTGAAATACACACACAAACCCTCATTCACACACAAACTTCTTAAAATATTTTAAAATAAGAATTCTTAAATAAAGTAACTACGATAAGCCATATTCCAATACTATCTTCTCACTAAGAAAAAAAATTTTAGTTCCTTAATTTGGCTCCACCAGATACCAATCCAAAAAATATCAATCAGTAATTTAACTAATGAAGACTTGCAATAACAAAGTTAATTTGGTTAGTATTCTTTACTTTTTAACATTCCAAACATAAACCGCTTTATAATTACTGTAGAGGCTCAAGTTTTGCTGTTTTATTATTTGTTATTAATAAAACAAAAATTTCAAAACAATAATAAAAGAAGTTGACTGGCATCAGATTATTCAAATTTTCATAGTAGTCAAATTTAAGATTTAAGAAACGTGGGTGGTATGGAATGAGGATTCTAGCACACTGAGTATTTACCAAGTTGCTCACTTGGATGGATTCAACTCACTGTTTTAAACTTAGACAAATTCAGATTTTGCTTTGATACCAAAGGCCATAAAAATCTAGAGAGATAACAGCCCTTCACATAATACTTTGAATTCAAATTTCTGTACCCTTTAGGAGCCAACTTGTTTATTGAACTATAGAAAAAGGTGAGTGGAGTCAAAGGCCAATAAGCAAGCAGAGTCTTACCAGGTATTCCATATTGTTGGCAGGACACTTCACACACCCATAACTTCCCACTGTATCCAACGAGAAACTGCTGGACCAGGCACTAGTTGAAATTTTTAATTGTACCTATATCAGAGAACACACACCATCATATAAGAAACCTAAAAGACTATAATAATTTTACTTGATGGAAAGTTGCTAGATTATAAGAAATTTCTTTAGTATCACGGGACACATAAAAATATAATCGAATCCATACTGGAAATGGGTAACACAACCACAGAAAACTCTCGAGAACAATACAACAAAAGCATAGTTCTGACCTTCCCATTCACCTGTGCTGTAAGTACAGTGAATTTAGAGATGTATGCCAATGAGACTTTGTGTTGTTTTTAAAAAGAATTATAATGCAAAATATTTTCCAGTGTTGGACTTAGCATATAGAGCTAACAAATTCTTAAAATTTTAGCACATAGATAATTTGTCTTTAACATTATTCAAGACACTATATGAAAGGTTTTATGATGGACAGAATGGAAGACAATAGGACATAGTTCCTGTCTTCAATGAGCTTCCAACTAAACAGAGAGAATAGGAAATATTAATGATTATAATGCAAGGCTCAATGTGATAAGAGCCATACAAGAGGTACAAAATGCTATCAAGGTACGAGGGTAAGGAGTTTACTTCTGGCTCTGGGTTTTAGAAAAGTCTTACAGAAGAGATTTAACTGTGCCCTGTATTAATCAAACCCCCATCCACCCAATTAGATTATTAAAAACCTGAGGACAACCACAGGTCAGACACATAAACAAGTAATTACAATACTATGCGTTAATCAATATTCTAAGAGAGTGGTTCTCAAAGTGGTCCCCAAACTAGCTGCATCAGTATCACCTGGGAATCTGTTAGTCTGTTAGAAATGCAAATTATCATACTCTACCCAGACTTACTGAATCAAACTTTAGAGTCAGGAAGATCCAGCAATCAGTTTTAAAAGCCCTTCAGGCAATTCTAATGCATGCCGAAATTTGAGAACCACTACTCATGGATGGGATATCTAGACTCATTTTAAATCTTCACACATATCAAGCTTAAGCCGAATGCCAAAGGATGAATAGCAGACAACCAGGAAGAGGCATTCTAGGCAGAGGGTGCAGCATATGCAAAAGCCTAGAGGTGAGCACTTGGGAAAGCATGTAGTGAGGAATAGCAAAACATGAGTCTGAAGAGGAAAGAAGGACCCAGAGCACAAAGGACCAGCCTTAGGCGTTAGGTTTCTCTCCCAAAGGCTTAGCTTAGTGCTTCATATACAGGAAGGCTTAGTTAACATAAGCCAAATTCAACAGTTGCATCTTTAGAAATGCCATTTTATCATTGGTAAAGTACATAAAATCAAGCCATTCTATCTGACACTACTCCAAGAACAGAAGTAATTCTACAGGAATTGGAGAAAAAGGTAACTTAGTCTCAGGAAACTGTTGTTGTTAGTTCCTAATAACCCACTTCATTATGCATTTCTTAAAAGGAATTGGACCCAGTTCATACCAATGGCACTTAGCAAACAGGAAAGTATGGTTGTAGGCAAGGCAAATAATTCCCAAGTTTCTAGATTAAGAATTTACTTTAACTTGTTATGTGAACGAAAACATACCTTATTTTTACTAAAAATGTTCTTCTTCTTGAAAGAGAACAAAATAATATCCCTGAAATCAGCTGGATGTTTCACATGAATATCTTCTGAACGATACTGGAGAACCCGAGAAGTCTTGTTGATTAACCAATAGGGACTAAAGACAGACAGCACCATCCGGCTGCCAATTCGCCTGACATGTACCGACAGGTCAACTGTCATCACTTCTGTGGAGTCAGAAGAAAAACACACAAGAAAGAATTCGGGAAGTGTATCACTTATGCGGAAATGTCCATTCCAGTTTTTGCCCTGGTATTTCACCAGGACTAATTCCATTATTTCTCCGGCGATTCTCGAATGTAGAACATCGGCAGTACTGCCTTCTGCTAGCTCATGAGTTTCTGCTGTTCCCTAAAAACAAACAAACAACAACTGAGTTTGCTTAGTATTTTTTAAAACCTCTGAAATAACAAAATCCATATTTTACACAAATACTAAATAAATAACCAAATGCCAGTTAATAGTCAAGTCTTCCCTGAAGTACCTTGTTTACATATTATGAATGTCTAGTAATCACTAAAAACTAAAAAGAAAAAAACTATACCATAGCTACAGGCAGAAATGGACTTTGGGCCATTAACAGGCAAGTAACCAAAAGTTTTGAGGAAAAAATCAGATCTATATAAAGAATCAAGGCTATATTCATGAATCCTGGCCATTTATGAATGAACATTCGAGCTATCATTAAATGAGCCACTTAACTGTCCGGGCTTCAGTTTCATTCTCTGTTCACATGCCATGCCTAATGGTTCCCATATGAATGGAATAGGGAAAGTGATGTCAAATACCTCTGACAGGCTATCTAAGTAAGGTGGAACTATTTTAAAAATAAGTAACAGCAACATATTAATCTGGCTTCCTTACTGAAAACTTCTCTTGTATAAATACTATTTAATTCATTTAATTAATTTTTGTCTCCACAACCCAGGAATGGCTCATTGTCAGATAAACAAATAATTTAGGTTCCAAACACTTCCCCGATTTTTGTGTTTTAATGTATTATGGTATGCAGAATTTAACAAAAATTATCATACCTCATTATTAGAAAATATTCCCAATTATTTCTTAACAGATCCAGGAATTATTTTTATTTTCAATAGAACCTTGGGCCAAATAATCATATTAACATTAACATAAAAACCTTAAATTAAGATGAAATATATTTTCATTGGCTGTTTTCTATCATTAAGTTAATGAAATTTTACTTAATAAAGAGATGGTTATGGGTTCTTAATTTATGGCAGATGCAGCAGAGAAAAGTGGTAGGGATCAAGGAGCCAAATCGCCTGAGTTCCAATGCCAGCTGCACCATTTACTCGCTGTGGGACCTTGGGCCACTCACAGAAACTGTGACTCAGTTTCCTCATACGTAAAATGTATATAATAATAGTATCTACGTCAGGAAGTTACTGTAAAAATTAAATTATGTTAATTCATGTAAAGTACAGGGTATAGTTCCAAACACATAGATTTTATGCCAGTTGTTGCTATCATTAATACTATTAAAGAAGTACACACATGCTATATAAAACACATACCGCAACTAAAAATACCGTAAAACAGAATCAGAATTCACTCTGTCCAACAACAAAAATCAAACAAAATTCAAGAGATATACCTCAAGTAAATATCTTAGAGAATACGGGAGAAGATTCCGCAAAGTGAGAGGAGGATAAAGATGAATAATGTAAGCTGGATCCCAGTCTTCCCCATGTGTACATATAAAGCTCAGTTCATCAGGCAGAGCAACTGTATTCACTATGAGCGGTAAGAAGCTGACTTCTACTGATGGACACTGCAACATGCATCTGACTTCCCTGCTCCTGTGAAGTTCTTCCTTCCAGGAAATGTAAGTGGTAGATTCTTTGTACTGATGCTGTAAGAGTCCAGCTGGCTGAATAAACAATTGACATCTGCAAAAAACAAAAACCAAAACAAACAAACAAACAAAAAACAGTGGGGAAAAAAGTTTTGATCAAGAACTTAAGAAAAAGAATCTCATTAAATTTTCATGCTGATTCTACAAGTTGGGTGCCATTATTCCCATTTTGACAGATAAAGAAACCATGGCTAAAAAAGGTTAAGAAACTTGCCCAATGTCACACAGCTGACTCGTGGAGGAAATTTATGGGGGAAAAAACACTCTGTAAATAAGGACTTAAAAATTTTTTTCCATTTCAGTTGCAGTGGCTCACACCTATAATCCTAGAACTCTGGGAGGCCGAGGCAAGAGGATCTCATGAGGTCAGGAGTTCGAGACTAGCCTCAGCAAGAACGAGAACCTGTCTCTACTAAAATTAGAAAAAATTAACCAGGTATCATGGCACATGTCTATAGTCCCAGCTACTTGGGAAATTGAGGCCAGAGGATTACTTGAGACCAGGAGTTTGAGGTTGCACTGAACTATGATGACACTACTGCACTCTCGCCAGGGTGACAGAGCAAGACAATGTCTCAAAAAAAAATTTTTCCCCATTTCAAATACAAAGGCAATCTAATAAAAATAGATCTCAGAAAATTCAAAAACATCAAATACACAGTAAGGAATTTTCATCTGGTAAATTCAACGATAATAATGTATTTCCCTACAGAAGGATAAACAATATATATCTTAAATCTGGCTTTTATAGATCTTTAGATAATAAAAATCAGAGGTTTTATCTAGAATATAGATCCCCAAATCATGAAATTAAAAATATATAACTATAAATTTTGTAAAGCTTGGTATATTCAAAGAAGTATCTACCTATATGAATCTAAAGGAACGTGGAACTCTTCTTCAGGTCTGGCTATTCCAATGCGCTCCAACAGCTTAACATTCTTAACAAATTTATAGATGATAAATGCAATAGAGAAATGGTTTTTAATCTGTTGGACAAAAGGACATACAAGTTGTTAAAAATATATGTAAGTTTAACAGAAAAATGTGAGAGGCACACAATTACCTTTAGATCTAAAAATTTCAAACTCACTATTGGAAGATATTTTTATTAGCAACTGAAAATCTTTTAGGATAGTTAAGTGTTATATATATTTTACATTAGATGTTTAAGTGGCAGTTGAAAATTATTAATAAGATATGCATATGCTCTATATATTACATGCTTATGTTTATTGTTAGTCAATATTATCTTTCAAATGTGTTATTCTTTGAAGATTTCAGCCATATTTTCTCAATTACAACCTTTTGTCAATGCATCATTACTACACAGAAAAGGACAGCAAAAGAAATATGAGAAGAGTAATACAAGTTTGGTTTTTTTGCCTACAGTCTATTACATGCCAGAACTAATAACAAAGAGATAACAATGGTCAAAATTTGAATTCATTTTTAGCTTATGTCATTATCAGGAAAAAATGTTCTTTTGCTGACCATATAATGAAACGTGTAGTAATGCACAGAAAAAGAAAATGTATGATAAAGCCGTAAAGGTAGAAAAGTATTTACATAGATTAACATGTTAAATTTTTTTTCAGTGGAGTACATCATTCCAGTATTCCTTTATACTTGAAAAACAC
The DNA here is from genome assembly GCF_020740605.2 of Lemur catta. Taxonomy (NCBI): domain Eukaryota; kingdom Metazoa; phylum Chordata; class Mammalia; order Primates; family Lemuridae; genus Lemur; species Lemur catta. The sequence continues at coordinate 92,701,978 of NC_059128.1, forward strand.
AATTCCAAGTGATATGCAAAGAGAACAGAATGTTATACTATTTGACAACCAACTATAATATTCCTCATTTCTGAATATTTAAAGGAATATACAAAAAAAACTTCATTAATTTTAAACCCAGAAGGCAACAAAAATGAACTTTAAATGAACAAAACTATAGATATTTAAAATAAAAAATATTACAAAAGCAACTTGGATAGGGAATAGATGCCATTTAAGTTTACTATTTATTTCTGAATAATCAGTATTGACTTAAGGAAGTTTTACTATATTCCTACATTCAGCTAAATGATTTAGTATTTCTTGATATACTTGTAGGAACACAATTCACTCTAAAGTATCACCTGGAGAGGGGAGCGAAGGGTGATTACTTTATTCCCTTCAGTTGCATCAATCTGTACCACGACGGAGTCAGAATGACTGGCATTGGGATTCCGTACGTTATACAATCGGCGTCCAGGTCTGGCAACAGGGATATTCCCAACTTCTGTATATCCATGAGGTACTAAGGCAGAGCACAAGTGAAAAAAATTCCAAATATTAACTTACTGATATTTCTCTATGACAGAATAATCATCAACACCTCAAAATAATGATGAGTATTTTTCCTCATGACTAGAAATGATCACTACAAAATGCTTTTCTAAGACAAAGGAACTAATAAAGAAAGAAAACCAGCTACTGATATAAAATTTTTGACCCAAATGATTGTTCTTAGGGTTTTGAATATATTAAAACAAAATTCATCTTATTTCTTATTCTCTCAACTATATAACAACCATCTCCTTTTCCTTGTAATAATTACTGTCAATATTTCAGGACTTCTGAATATAGTTATTTTCTCTCCTCATTGAATGCTCATCCTTTTTGAGGCACACTATATACTGTATTATTTAAAGGCGTAGGAATAACCAAGTTTGTTAGGTACTTAATTAAATCAGTAAAGTTTCATTTTCTCGAGTTTAGAAGAAAACAAGAGACAAGTTTCAACTACATGATTAAAGCCTTTAGAAATGCTGTATCCTAAGATATCTGCAGCAAATTTTTTTTCATATTTTATCAAAAATAAGCTCACACAAACAATTCCTAAGATGTCCTTAAAATAAAATAAATATGGCCTACCAAAGGTCAGAGTGAAGAAGGAGCTTTCCTGACGGCTCAATATAGACAGTTTCCCTTGATGTGAAAGTTCCATGCTGGAACATTCCAATTCCAAATTCTGGCCAGCATCAACATCAAAAATATCAGTTTTCTCAGGAGAGCCTATTACTCTGAGATTACAATTGGGCTGAACCTTAATGGGAACACCCATGGCATTTTTTACTGTAAAAGGAGGCTTGTCTTTTAAAGAGTAGTCAAAAGTAGAGGCAGTGCCCTCTGAAAAACCCTGAAAAGGAACACAACATCAGAATAAAATTTCTTCAAAAGGTACATTCTTTCCAAAATATACCAAGACTACATATTTTTCAGAAACTAATTCTGATGACAAAAAAAAATACATATATGTTTCATTTTTAAATTCCACTTGAAATATTCCAATCAAGAATCAAACATACTTTTGCTAAATTGTTGAAAACATTAAGACAACTTTTGGATATTGTTATATTCATTGTATCTCTTGAAGAAATACCAATTGCCATTTGTGGCTCAGGAATAAAATCATCTCCTGGCATCAAACTTTTATCCTGGACTGGGTTCTTCTTTACCTATGAAGATAAATAATATAACAAGCTTAAGTTATGAGCCAATTAATAAAATTAAAATACTTAATAGAGTTAAGTTCTCCTAAACTGGTCACTTTATAATCTCAAAAGTCTCATTTCCAAAAATATTCAGTGCTTCACTTTGATATCATACAGATCAGCATTCTTTCTTTCAGTGCATAGTCTATGCATGGGTTCAGAATTGTGCCACGAAAGTACTCAAAGTTAGCTAAAATACCTGTCTCTTGTGCATTCCCCAAAGCATAGCTATATTTATTCACTATTGCCTAACTAGTGATTATGTATTGATGAGCAGTCTAAGATGACTCTGAAGTCTAAATTGATCCTTATTGAGATCTGAATAGACATTTCTCAAAAGAAGACAATACAAATGGCCAACAGGTATATGAAAAAATGTTCAACATCATTAGTCATTAGAGAAATGCAAATCAAAACTATAATGAGATATCATCTCACCCCAGTTAAAATGGCTCTTATCAAAAAGGCAGGCAATAACACATGCTGGCAAGGATGTGGAGAAAGGTGAACCCTTGAACACTGTCGGGAAGCATGTAAATAAGCACAACCACTATGGAGAAGGGTATGGAGGTTCCTCAAAAAACAAAAAATAGAACTACCATATGAACCACCAATCCCACTGTTGGGTATATATCCAAAGGAGGAGAAATCAAAATATTTTTTTAAAAAGATATATGCACTCCCATGTTTACTGCAGCACTATTCACAATAGCCAAGATGTTGTCAATGTTCACCAATGGATGAATGCATAAAGAAATTGTGGTACAAGGCCGGGCGTGGTGGCTCACGCCTGTAATCCTAGCACTCTGGGAGGCCGAGGCGGGCGGATCGCTCGAGGTCAGGAGTTCGAGACAAGCCTGAGCAAGAGTGAGACCCTGTCTCTACTAAAAATAGAAAGAAATTATATGGACAACTAAAATATATACAGAAAAATTTAGCCGGCCATGGTGGCACATGCCTGTAGTCCCAGCTACTCGGGAGGCTGAGGCAGTAGGATTGCTTAAGCCCAGGAGTTTGAGGTTGCTGTGAGCTAGGCTGACGCCACGGCACTCACTCTAGCCAGGGCAACAAAGCGACACTCTGTCTCAAAAAAAAAAAAAGAAATTGTGGTACATATACACCACAGAATATTATATGCCACAAAAAAGAAATGAATCCTGCCATTTGCAACAACATGGAACTGGAGAACATTATTTTAAGCGAAATAAACCAAGCACAGAAAGACAAATCTTACATGTTCTCACTCATATGTGGGAGCTAAATATTAAAAACAATTGATTGCATGGAGATAGAGAGCAGAATGACAGTTACCAGAGGCTGGAAAGGGTGGGGAAGGAGGGGATAATGTGGGGATGGTTAGTAGGTGCAGATAGTTAGTTAGAATGAACCACATTTCATAGCACAACAAAGAGACTATAATCAACAATAAGTTCATATATACTTTAAAATAACTAAAAGAGTAGCATTGGAGTGCTCCTAACACAAATGTTAAATACCTGAGGCAATGGAAAGCCCAATTACCCTGATTAGACTGATTCACATTGTATGCCACATTGTATCAAAACATCAAATGTACCCTATAAAGATAAACAACTATTATGTATCCATAACAACTAAAAATTTGAAAAAACTGAAAAAATATATAAATAAATTGATCCTGATTGGAGTTACTGTCTGGAAATGTTTTTTTCCTTCTACTTTTTAGCAATAACACCTACGAATAAGTAATATAATAAGCTTTCAACTAGCCATCAGATTCCATCAGGTTTTGTTACAATAACATTTCAAAAGGTTTGTAAAACATTCTTTGTTAGCCTCCCTATATCAGAAAGAGATAGGTCAGAATATTACTTCCACTTTACTAAGACTATTACTTCTACCTTACTTGGGACACAGGTTAAGTGACTTCTCTTTAACAAAAAAATCTGTGGAGTCAAGTTCAGTGCCTGACTCCTCAGTCCGGCTGCCCCAGAGAGGTGTGCTGTGATAATTTACTCACATTCCTGTTAATCTGAAAAAATGCACTTCAGTATCTAGAATTCTGAAGTATTCTCAAGAAATACCATAAAAAGATAACATAAAAGAGTTCATGAACTAGAAGAGCAGTTCTCAAATGAATTCTAGTCTCACCCTAAAAATCACCAAGTAACCTAAAGAGCTTCATTTATGTGTTGAATCTACCAATACACACTCTACTAGAAATTAAAACTGAGAACATTTTTAATATTCATTTTAAAGTAAAAATTATATGTTAATATAAATAAGATGTTTAATAAAAAATCTTATTTAAAAATATAGTGAAAGGAGGGGTACATGAAAATCTCTTTAGTGCCTGCCCTAAGAGAAGACAGATAAATTCTCATTTCTGCTCTGCATTCAATATGTTTCAATATTGCATTCACATAGTCTCTGGAAAACTCCACTGTATACTCATGAGAGATATATGTCTGAGTATTATTATGACAAGAGTTTTCTGACCTCATAGATCCCCTTCAAGGATCCTGGCTCACATCCTCAGAGTCATTGAGTTAAAAAATATTAATGGATATGCACAGTATCACTGTATACAAAGATATGTTGAGATTCCTTACATCAAGCCTTAAATTCCATTGTCTCTTCCCCTCTACTCTCTCAATCAGTGGCTCCCAGACAGCATGGATCTCATTGTAATAGTGAACCTAGAAAGGCACAAAATTATAATAAGCAAGTCTTTCAACTTTAATCACGTATTTCTGTAACCAGTAGGAAAAAAATATTTAGTAAATTAATGTTATATGTCTTATACATTTTAAAAACCCACCTAAACACACAAATAATATATAGAGTGTATCTCCTTTATTCTCTTAACTTTACTACCATGAACAAATTATTTTGCAAAAGAATCTTTAAAAAATAATTACCAAAAAATAACACTATACATCAACAAATCAAATGTTAGAATACATTATCTATTCACATATTTACTTGCAGTGGCCATGCACAAACAAGAAGAGCTCATATCTTAATTCTGTAATTATACTTTCAAAAAGTTGGCTCTGAAGGTATTAATCATGTGGCCATACCTCTAGTGTCATATCAGCAGCAGCAACCAGTAGGGAAGTCCAATTTTTAATATTTCCTGAAAACCTAGATTCTGCCAATAATAAGGGGACAGTTCGATGCCCAAGGCCACATTCTAAGGTAACTTGAATTGACTCCACAACAACAGCACAATTTTCCTCTATCAATGGACGCTGGACATCTTGGAAATTTTCTGTTATTTCTGTTGCCGTGTCAACACCAAGAAACCAAGAGTTATAATCATTAATAGACTTGACACCCCAAAGATTTTCCATTTCCTTAGACGTATCTTTAGATTCATCTTCTTTTGTCTTTGGCGACATAGCAGCCATGATTGTCATCACAGTATTAAGAATTATGGGTGAAATCTTTAAAAAAGAAAGCAGAAAAATATTTAAAATAAATTATTTCCCTGATGAGAAGAAATAATATATATATGATAAAAAAGTTAAAAAGTCACTCATTAAAAATTTAAGTATATCAAATTCATAACTAAGAAAAACAAGAGAAAACACACAAAATCATGTGTAAAGTCAACTAGCCACATATCACTGATTTCTGCTCAGGTTACCTAAATTTAAGTAACCAAGGTTATATGTCAATAGTCAAAAACCTAAAATTAAACCAATCATTTCACAGCAAAGTAGTGTTAGGTGAACAGACAAATGTAAACTGAAAATGAAAAATTCAGTTACACATCAACTGCATTAAGTAAACCAAAGTGTGTGCTCCTCATCAAGATAGACACAGCTGGGCTTCCATATGTCTTATTGAAACAGGAAGGCTGTAAATCATGCATCTCCTTGACTTACCCTACATTCTGCAAATTCTACCTCTTATTATCTTTGGATAGAGTCTCACTCTCCTCATTCCTATCACTGTACCTTAGTTCTACACTGATGACATCTTCCATGTCTAGTCAGCACCCTCTCAGCCAACCCTCCAAACTGCCAGCAGCGTAATTTTCTAAAACCTAAATCTGGCATGGCATTCCTGTGTTTACAATCTTCAGCAGCTTCCCATAACTTTGATAAAATTCAAACTCTCTTTAGCTTAGTGTACAGAGCTCTTTATGGCCTAGTGTCTATTTAGTTAGCTGCCCAGAATTCCCCAAAGTTTGAGCAATCCTGGGTTAAATAAGTTAAATGTATTTCTTTATTGTTTACTTCTCATAATTCTTACTCACTTAATATGCTAAGGAGATAAAATTATATCACCAAAAGGAGGATGTAATATGCACTGCTTTCCTAACTTACTTGTCAACTGAATATTTTTTTTCCTTGACTTATTAATATCATTGATAATTAATGCTCCCAGTCCTACAACTCCACAACACCATTCTCTCCAGCCATATGGGACCACCCCTCTAAGTTCTTGAAGAATTTTTTCACACCTCTGCCTTTGTGCATATTGCCATTTCTGTCTGGAGAGCCCTTCCCCTCCCTCTCCATCTACCTTCACTGGACTCTCAAAACAAAGTTCAAGCAGTCCTATCAAATAGCTGCTTCCACATAGCTTTCCCTGATGTCCTGGTCTGAATTAAAGGCGCCTTGCCTATGCTACCAACTGTACCCTGTGCATGCCTCTAGCCTCTAGCACTGAAAGCTGTAATCACTGATTTACTTTTCTTCAACATAGGTCATTAAGTTTTTTGAAGGCAAGGACCATCTATACCCAATGTCTTGTACAGGACATTTTTTATACATAGTAAAAGCTCAAAAAATGTTTGTTGAATCAATAAATAAATTTATGTACAAAGAAATGGAAAATCCCCCCAGCATCCAACCTAGTGCCTTAGAGAAAATACATGCAAATTCAAGTTTTCCCTCTATTTACTACTCTGTATCTTTAAAAAATAAATCCATTACTAAAACATGATCTAACACTTCCAGTATTTTAAAATATTGAGAAAAAACTACACTGCTATTTACATGGTACTTCAATTTCCTTTTTTATTGAGACAAGAGTCTCACTCTTTCGTCCTAGGCAGAGTGCAGTGGTGTCATCACAGCTCACTGCAGCCTCCAACTCCTGGGCTCAAGCCATCCTCCTGCCTCGGCCTCCCGAGTAGCTGGGACTACAGGCGCACAACATTAACGCCCAACTAATTTTTCTATTTTTAGTAGAGAAGGTGGTCTCACTCTTGGTCAGCTGGTCTCGAACTCCTAAGTTCAAACAATCCTCCTGCCTTAGCCTGCCAGAGTGCTAGGATTACAGGCATGCGCCACAGCGCCTGGCCTACATGGTACTTCAAAAGAAATGAGTTTGAGCCATAGTTCAGTCACCACTGGTCATGACCATATAAGTAAAGCTACTACCATTATTGATATTAACCACCTCATTTTTGTGTCCTTTGGGCAGAGAGAGAGAAATCGATTTCAGCTTGACTTATGGGAGAGGTCAAAAGATACTATGTCGAGTAACTGCAAATATACAATATTGTTAGAAGAATAAGAATTAACTCAAATAATATGATAGGCACTAACCTTAATTATAAATTCTTTAACCATAATATTTATATTTTGTTTTCCTGAGGCCCATGCACATTTTTCCATAAATAAAGAGCAGGGCTGCAAGACCTAAAAATAAATAAATGAAATTTACATTTCTTTAAGTAAAAGATCCATTACATATGTTATACACACAAGAACCATGTCTTAAATTGGGATCTTATTAAGTATATAGTCCACTACTAAAAGCAAAAAGACATTAAATTAGCTGAAAATCTCTTGTGAGGGCTCTTCTGAGCTGTGATAAATCTGCAAACACTGTTAAAAGAATTTAAGCAGTTCTGATGAATCTCTTCTTGCCAAATCCTTAAGTAATGATAAACATTTACTATCAGAAGTTTAAAATGTTTCCTTTTGCTAAGATATTTTTAAAATGATGCCCTCTGTAAAATATGTTTTTGAAATGTCTATAAAAATGATCTAAAGACTACAGTAAGGTAGGTAATGAACAGTTTCCAGATGATTAACAGGTCAATTTTGTATATCATAGAAGGTCCTTATTAGAATAAATTTCAAATCTTCAAAGTAGATGGATATATCATTAAAGATATAAATTAAATAACCTTTCAGCTTAACTGCATAGGGTAATTAGTTTTACATAACTGTCATTTTTTAAAAATTAGGATGAGCTTTTAATGGAATAATTAATATAAGCTTTCTGTGACATGTCAAAAGATGGTCCTATCAAAGAATATTTCACAATAAAGTATAGATGAAGCCTAGTAGCACTGAATTTCCTTATGCAAGTCACTTTGCCCACGAATTTTTACCACTACAAATGAGTCACATAACATAATGAGCCTTTTACAATGAAATTATTGATATTAAAAAATAATTGCTATGGTAATTAAGTTAATTGACTAAAATATTTTTCAATAATATGAAAACATAATTGAAGTTCACTTTTAATAATAGCAGAATACATCTCTTTTGGTCACATGATTCTAATTTAATTTTTTCACTCTAAGCTTAAATATTCACTCATTGGATATACTATGGTGAACAAAAGAAACAGCTGAAAAAGAGTATTGATTTATACTAAAATTCAAATACTTTTCAATAGACGATAGTATAAGAAAACAAAACCAATCTGGAGGTAGTCCCCAGTTCTGTCACTAGGTGCCATGGCTAAGTCATTTAATATATTTGGAACTCAACATCCTTATCTGTAAAACCCCAAGTTTGTAATAAATAATGGCCAAGGTTCTGTAGAGCTCTCATATTCTAGGATTCTATGAATCAACCATCTCTGCCATTCTCCACTCCAAGATTAGGATACAAGGTAATTCTTACTGTGGTAATGTTTTTCCCTCTCTTTTCTCTGAGAAAAGGGCAAGCAAGCACTTTCAGATCTCTCACAGAAGCTTCCATCATCTGCTCGAGTTTGGATGTTGATAGAGAGAGGTTACACTGGAATGAGGCTGTCAGGGCAGGAGCATCAGCCTTGGTCAGGTTGGCAACAAATACCACTTCTGGGTCTGTAATTGTGGCCTTTAAAGTCATGTTTGGTCTTACAGAGTCATCTGAAGAAACAAAACAGGAACCAAATAAGTTTCAAGTAAATCTTGTCACCTGACTACATGTTATCTACAAGTTGCTATGTTGTTTTAAATATTTTGCTATAATGAACCTGGTGAAATTAATGATATAATAATTAGGTATTAATATTTATTATTACTATTAATAATACCGAGGAAATAATTATTAACAAATGCTGACTGTGCAAGATAATGTAATCTGATCCCTGGCCCAACAAGATCATTACCACTTTGACCTAGCAAGAATAATCTTGTTAGGAAGTTCTTTTTGTCAAAATTAAGGTGTGTATATATACATACATACATACACGCATATGTAATGTTATGTTGCAGGGGCAAGGAGGAGAAAACTGGAGAAGGGAATATCAGGAAGAGGAAAAGAGACCCTGATAAGTAGATAGACTATTGTTACATGTTTACTTCAATTTCATCCAAAGTTCATAGTCAATGTCATGTAATCTATAGTATAAATATATTCAAGGCATGTATGAATACAGAGATATGAGATACGATCACTATTTAAGAAACATTAAAAGTAATAAAAATACAACATTCTTACTTTGCCAGTAAATGTTAGTTTTCCAATTTTGCTGAGTTATATATTCGAAAAATGCCTAACCTTAGACAATTATAATTTAACATAAAAAAAAAATCACTGGTCTACTTGGTAACACTGTAATAAAAGAAATATAGAACTGAAGTGGCTTCAGGGTACACCTAGACCAGACAATTGCAAACTATTCCACATAGTTTAGGCAGTTAAGGTGATATCCACGGGAGTACTGCTGGGTCCTCCAATGTCCCCACCTGCTTTTAAATTTCAATTGCTCTTCAATGTGCTAGAATTTTCAAAATGTTTTTTTCGAAAAGAAGTTTCCCCTCCTGTAAAACAGGATGTCAACCACTGACCCAGATTAACTACTGCTATTTCTGGATGAGTAAAGAAACGTTAATGACACAGTTGGAACCAGAGCAGAGTTTCCTAGCCCCTAAACCAATTTCTACTGCATCTCTCTCTTAAAAACGTTTCTGTACTACAGTTTTTATATATAACATGTTTAAATCTGAAAGGAAAACTCATTTTACATTCTTAAATTCTCATTTCTTTTTTTCCTCTTTGTAACTTTTGTTAAAATATTCAAGTTGTCATCTATAACAGATAAATTCTGCTAACCTTTCTCTGTCTTAACTTTCCCTGTGACAGTCTGTCTTGGAATCTGTGTTTCTTTTGCCATATTTTCTGGACTCTGAGGCACAGCTTTGATAAAGAAATCTGCCACAATCATCAGAAATTCCACACTGGCACATACATACAGCTTGTAAAGAACAGCATCAATGTGACTTCCATTTTTGTCTTGTTTGTAACTTATATCAATCATAGAACTGTTGTTATCTTGGTCATTCTTTTTGTCAATCATTCTGAAAAAAATATATACCATTCATTATTTTATTTCTGCTAAAACAATTAAAAAGATTAAAATTTTCCTATATAACTCAATAATCTTTCTTTCACCTTTCAGTTTCTCATCTAAATAGAAAACAGGTCAGTGTTAACTGGATCTAATTACCCATTAGCAACCTAGACATGGTCTCCTAATCTCCAAAGCAAGACCCATGTTATTAAGCAATTACAGAATATTTTATAACTATAGTGCAATCCTAGAGAAACAAACCAATGATGCTGTAAAGGAATTTGAGCGATTAACAAAACACATCAATGTGGTCACACAAAATGTAATATCATATTACTTTAGGAGATATAACCTCCCCTGAAGGAATTTATCTCCAAATATTATTCTATAAAATTTGAATCCAATGCAACTCAAATCAGTAAGCGTTTTTCAAGTGTCCCCAGTGATAATTCCCCAATAGCCTCACATGTGCAGGAGAGAGCCTGCTACCAAAGAGATGATGGCACTTATCACCCTTGCCTAAAGAGCTATGACAGCTACCCCAGACATGAAATTTGCAAACTGGAAAAGCTAGTTGCATGATGGCACTCTTTCCTCACTGATTGATCTTTCAGAAAAACAAAGGACTCAGAAATATCTAGTATGTATGTAACAGAGTCCAAATTTAAGTAGCAACATAGTTTCCCCCCCAAAAAAAAATCAAGTACAAAATATCATGTGTCTCATTATTTGAGAAAGAAATAAAAATGTAATTAAGCTACTGAAATTACACATTTCCCACTTTATAGGGGGCTAATATAAATTACTCCTTCAAAAATCGGTTGATGACATGAATATGCTAGAGATTCTATCAAAACTTTGAAAGAAATTTTGCAGAACTATTTTAAAAAGACATGAACAAAATAATATGACAAACGAAAGATCTATAACTTGAAGACTTTTTAAAAAAAATTATTCTGCTGGGGAGAATTTAGAAAAATATATTACCAATATAACCTGAACTTTTGTACCCCCATAATAAGCTGAATAAAAAAAAATAAAAAACTAAAATAAAATAAAAACAAAAATAAAAACAAAACTGTTATATTCTCTTAGTTCCCATTTTTAAGATAGCATTCCCTTTTGTTATTAAAGTTCTCTTTAATGTAAACTTTAAAGCAGCTGAATCTAATTATCACTACTTCTTGAAGCAATTCAAATAAGGAAGTAAGACCAAAAGACAGAAATCTCTTTTGATGATTCCTAGCCTAGCAATGCCTGGTAGCAATGCCAGATGCCATGTCAACCTTAAATAATGTATAGCAAATTCAGAGCTGACAAACCTCGATGTTGCTCTCTCAATGCCTTCTCTGAGATCATCAAGGGTGCATGTCTTAAGTTTAACGCTGACATTCATTGAGCCATCCTTAAACATTTTCCCTGCGGAGGCCATAAAATGTAGTCTGAGTTCACCAAGCCGGAAAGTGTCATTGTGTAATGAAAGTTTGGACTCCTGTGGGTTATTTTTCAAGCAAAAGAATCAGTTATCTTTAAATATTATGTAATTACTTTTAAACATATTACTTAATTCAGAGCTTAAAGGCAAATCAATCTCACAAATTTTAAAAGTATGGGTGCTAAAAGACATAAATGGAATGGAAGATAATATGCATGTTTATGAGTATATATGTACATACAAATAAGTACATATATGTGGTGCAGGTATTCAACAATGGTTAAGTACATAAAAATTTATCTGATTTACAGTTCAATGCAAATAAAAATAGTCAGGAAAGATTTTTGTCAATCAATCAATCAAACTAATAAATATTTCATGAGCTCTTCTGCAAAAAGCACTGTGATATTAGAGACCAGGACAGCAATAAAAGGGGTGCTGGCGATGTGCAATCCCTAGGACACTGATCAGAACTCCGTACCTTTTCTCCCTCAAGACAGTAGGGTCAGAAGGACATTAATACTGGCAAACTTTGAATGCCTTTAACTTATAAAAAATAGAAGTAATTCACAAACTTCTCTTCTGTACCCATTAATAGAAATGATCTCAGACACATCTACTGATCACAACATAACTAATGTTTTCCTGATGTGATTACTAATATGGTATCCTCATATAGACAATTTGGAGCAACTGAATTTTTTTCCCATGAGATGAAATTCAAATAATATAACACTGAATGTTTTTAAGTAGACTGGGAAGTTGAAAATAGCTACAAGAGATTCATTTAGTAAACTGAACTTGTGCCAATATCTAGGATGGATGAAAGGAAAAAGAGCCACAAACAAGGAAGCCATTGCAGGATTATATGCATGAGCTAAGAAGAGTCTCAAATAAAGCAGCAGTGAGAACTGACAGAAAAGAACACAATGTCATTCAAAGAAAAAACTGACAGTACTCAGTATCTACGTGAAGAAGGAAGGTGAACAAAGAAGTAAAAGAAGATAGCAAAATTCTAAGGCTGAGGAACCAGGAGAATAATGGCACCTTAAGTGAAATGAAGAATGCATTTTACTGTTCACTTCCTACAAGGTCATTTTATGATGTTTTCATGAGTATTAAACATTAGAAGTTACAGCAGTTCATTATACAAATGACATACTAGACCAAAACTCAATAGTAACAACGTATGAATATTGTATATTTTTTAGAAAACAATATGTAATATAAATGAACATATACAAATGGACTACAATAACAGATCATCAATACAGATTCATTATGACACAAGGCTTTAATTCAATTCTTTAATTGGCATCTTTAATACATACTTACTACATGTAACATTTATTCAGTGAATATATAATTAATGCTTATATATCATGGGTAATCATGAATTTAAAAATAATCATCTGAGGCTCCAAAGCCACTACTAAAATACTCCTCTTAAATAGTTACATATATCTAGCTATGTAATAAAACAGTACATATAACTAACCACTCATATATAAAATTCCTATATTAATGATCAATCAAAATGTGTTTTTGTGCTAATGTTACTTGGAAAGAAAACTATCAGTGCTTTTCCTTAGCCTTATAAGATTAAAAACACTAACAAAGTAAAGACAGAGGGCAGGATCAGTGCATATTCTACAGGCCAAATATTATTTTACAGATATTAACATTTTCACTGAATAGCCACATCAAAAAAAGTCAATATTCTAAAGCTGAATGTAAAAAACTAAGGATTTATTTTTAACTACAGAAATTTACTACATACCTGGTTGACATCATTGTTATAAAGAATAATGGAAAGTGATTCAAAGTGAAAGTCAAATTGGAGAGTGACATTCTGGTCCACAGAAGGCTTTGAGTCTGTCATATCTTCCTGTTCTAATGGTTCAAACATAAATATGGAAATTAAAAAGCTTTTAAGTAGGCATGTGATTTTAAGCAAAGCTGTTACTACACAAGAATACCTTTCTCATGGTTCACTCATCTGAGCATGATATGTGATACCAAGGTCCTTTTCTCTCTTAATTCTTGGGACCTTGCTACACTGCATGCCTAGTTGACTCTTCTCTTAAGTTATACCACTTCCGTGCCTAGTGAATTCAGCAAATTTAGCTTTCATAAGTAAAAAGTAAATAAGCGTCATGCAAGCAACAAGTGCATAGTTACTATTCTTGCATAGCAACAGCTTTACTTATCTGGCTGTACTGGAGAATTATGCAGTCAGATACATAAAACAAATTTTCAGATCATTAAAATTGAACCTATTAAAAGCATTGAACCTTTTGAATTCAGCCATTTTAAAATATAAGGTTTCCTCTTACTTTCTCAAACAGATTATGTGAAATGTTATTTCACTCGTTTTTCATCATTTAAAGTCATAGATAGGAATATCACGTGTGTGATTAGCCTGTAAAGAGGTTAATATTTTCATGGCTAAAAAGAGATGATATCCTTATAATAAATAGTCTCAGGCTGCTGTGCTTTTATAATGCTGGTACCACCAGCTACCTCCTTCCCCAGGACCTTCAAGAGGCAGCCTCAGCCCCAGAAGATTTTCCACAGTAAACAGTAAAATACTGAATCAGTTCATACCATGTTACATTCGACCAAAAAAAAAAAAAAAAAAAAGAAAAACCACTAAATATAAATATGACATTAATACTAAGTTTTTTCCATAATAAAAGCAAAACATCTTCATCAATTTATACCTTTAAGGTGGTCAAGTCCACTTGGGACATCTACTTTTCTCACTCTCATAGCTTCCTGCACCGGCTGTGTAGGGCTTGGCTGTGAAGAAGCTTCTCCAAGATTTTCTAGCAAAATTTTCATTAAAGTTGTCAAGTCATCTTGACTGAGAGCAACCTATTAATAGAAACCACCAATAACTTGTTAACATAAAGTAATAAAAAATGCAGACTATCGTATCTTCTTGTCAATTTGTGGTTTCTCAAATTAACTAATTATTCATCTATTTTAAAGAGAAAAGGAGAAACAGAAGAAACCACAAACACCAGGCTAGACTCATTTCACCTCATCTAAGGTGTGTAAGCACACTTCTGCTTCTACCCATATCCAAGCCCCCTCTGGCACTCTAACACTCTCCCTGCCTTGTCTGTTACTATGCCATCCTGTTCCTGGACCTGTGCCTCTCTGCCCTTTCCCTATCTTCCCATGTCAATTCTGCCTCTCTCTCTTCTCACCCAGTACTAGTTCCTTCTTCTACATTATCTACTTCCCTCCAAACTCAATACAGGAAGAATGCTGTTCAGTTTCTGATCTCTACCAAAAAGTAAAAAAAATTCTCTCCTGCTATGTACCTCTTCATCTCAGTACATACGCATCTGGACATACATAAAACATTTGTTAAACTTATCAAGAATAACACCTCTTAAACAATAACAAATGCATCTACAAAGAATTTTTAGAAACCAAAAAAACTAATCAGGAAGACAGTATCTTCTTCATCGCTATCTTTGTAATAGGATATGTAGAGCAAAAAGAAAAGAAAGAAAGAGATTTTGCATCAGGAAGATCTGTATTAGCTCTACCACTTTCAAGTTGTGTTGTTGGTCAAGTTTCTTAGTCTCCTTAACTCAAATTTCATAATCTTTAAAATAGGGATAATACCATCTTCCTCACAGGTGGCTGCAGAACAACGTGAAGCAACTAGAATGAACGAAGCTGTTACTGGTTGCTAAGATCCATTAAATCAGTACTTTCTTTGAAGGTTCTTACTGTTCTACCTTTTGTAAATTTCCCCTACATTTACAGTGGTCCAAAAGGCCTGTCTCAAGCACTTACACACAAATTCATACAAGCATGCATGTACAGCAAATCACCTGTGAATGTCACAATACCCTGTGCCTCCCAAATTAGGTCCCTATCACCAGGGAAATTGCCTGGTTCCCAGCCTAAATGAAAATAGAGAGATACTTTAGCACAAGATAGGGACCAGGAATTTCCTGTTTGTCCCAAGCCCTAGTCCTCAAATAACAGGTGTAACTTTAACTCCTTGTAACTTCCTTGTGTGTCCATTCCCACTGGTGATACCAACCAAGATACCACAGCTACCTGAAGAGTAGCTAACTTCACCACCTCCTTCAGTTTGCTGTGGGTAAAAAGAGCAACTGTATTATATATTATATTCACCCTCAATAAGTCTGAAGGACAATTTTGAAAGATAGCCCCTACTGTCAAACTGATTTACCCAAAACAACTTGTTGGTGTCACCTTCCTGATACCCTTTCTTAGCTGCACCCCAAACCCAGGAAAACTATACAGACTATGACCAAAACTATACAGACTATGACTATGACCAAAGTGTTTACAGAGGCCTGGATCACTGACAAGTTAGGCAGTGGAGACCTTATTCCCTGCAGCTACATTCTTGACTTAACAAAGGTTCTTATGGTGAAAGTAAAGATCATATTTTCATGCAAAACTATCAGACCTGTTATTTTTTTCCTTGTTTCTTTTGAAATACTTCAAGCATAAAGAAAAAGGATAGAGAATACTATAATTAATCCTCCTCTGTCAATCTACCACCTAGCTTTGTCAAGTCATAAGTTGCCATATTCCTTCAGATCTCATTTCCCCATTATAGATATGGCTGAAGCCCCATGTGTACCTGAGACCCCACTTCCTTCTCCTTTTATCCCCAGAGAAAGACACTATCTTAGAGAATTATTATTTCCATGAATACTTGCTTACGTTTACTACTATTGCATCTCTAAACAATATATATAGCATTATCTTGCCTGTTATAAAATTTGAAATAATATAGAACTGTACTATCATTTTGCAACTCGCTTTTTTCATTTTTATGTTTAAGATATATCCATTTTGTTTCATATAGTTTTAGTCCATTCACTTTATCTGCTTTACAACGTCCATTACATAAATATACCATAATTTTATCCACACTCTGCTACTGACAGACATTTAGGTTTTACTGTTGCTTTTAGCAAACCTATAGCCACATAATCTTTAAAAGGAAGAGTCAAATATTAGACCTGGAATCTAATCTCTGGGCAGCAAGGGAGAAATTAAGAAAAGTATCCATACTCTGGAAAACAGCCTATTCTGTGAATACCCCAAACAGACATAATTCAGTAATTCTTCCTCATGTAATATATCCACTAGTGCATACAAACAGAAACCTTCATTTCCACAATAGCCTTCAATTTTAACTTCTTCCCTAGCAGAACTCTGCTCCTTTGACCCTTCCTGTTTATCTTAGAACCAACTCTGAAATAATCACAGATATCAAAAACCACTAAATTAAATTTGTATTTGTTCTTCACATACTCTATTTGTTTTGTATGTCCTTCCCTCCCTCATCTCCTGCCGTTTGGCTTCAACAGTTTCACACATATGCATGCAAGAGTCACAGGACTCCTACACTTCTGTGACTATCTTTAACCAGTCTCACCTCCCCCTGTGAGCCGACATGTAACCTGCTAATTATACTATTAAAAATACTGCTGTATTTATATGCTTACCAAACAAATATATTTACCTATTCAAAATTATGTCCACTTTTCTACTTAAAAGAAAGCTTCTACACATTAAAAAACTAAGATGCTTTGAATATGTGGTATCTGAACATCACTTTGCATTGTTTTATAATTTAACTGTGTTAAAATTTTAATTTTCCAAAATTGAGGATAATATTTTCAGTAGACTCCAATAGGTTTTATCTCAGACCTCTTCATTTTAAATATCTAACTAAAATGAAATAAAAAAAAGTGTGGGAAACAAGGATGGTCTCATTTGCAGTTAACGAAATTTTCTCTTTCAATGTAGCATCACTTCTGATATACACTAGAACTGTGTATAGCACTATGATCATGATAAAAGCCTATCAAACAATTGTCATATATTTTATACTAGGTATTTACCTGCATAGGTTTTAGTTTTCCTTTTATCTCCATCCCAGGAATTTGCACATACCATGTTGATGATAAATTTCTCTGTATGGACAAAAGCATGTTGACTGGTTTTAAAATTTCAATGTCATGTTGTGGAGAACCAGCTTGCAAAATAGTTCTAAAAGAAAAACAAGAATGTATTTATTTATTTGAAATTTACAGAGGACTATCATATAGTGTGACAGTTTCCACACAGCATTTTCATAAACACTAAAAGCTTCTATCAGAATTCTTTTAGAAGATACTTCCTTTCACAAATCAATCTGAATCAGAAATCAAGCTTATATGTAGAACTATCTAAAGTAAAGCCTATATAACAAATGATTTCAAAGACATAATTTTCATACAGTATGACTACTGCATTATTTTCTGTTTTTCACAAAGACTATTTGATAAAGCAACCAGTACAATGTCATACAAACATTACATTCTCCTAAAACTGGACAATAAAGACAGTGATCATATAATGAGCCCTTAATGTTACTGGTACTTCCCCAAACTCAAGGAGGAAAAAACTCACCAAATCTAAAAGTTAAATGAACATACGGTAATTGTCATTCTAGCTTGCCTGCCAACACCCATCTCCACAATCAAATAAGTACTCTTGCTATTCAACAGAGCCAACACTTTCCCATTTGGATTCAAAAATCCTTTAAATGCCTCACTGAGAATTCCCAAATGTGACAAAGTCTGAAAATGAGAAATAAATCTTAAAATTTATTACATTTTAGGAAGTTTTCTCTCACCTACAGAAAAGGAAATAGCTATGTGCAAAGTGCGAAAAAAAATTAAATTCAGTATTGAGTGAACTATAATTTTGTTAACAGGTAATTTTTATAAAATGGAAAAAAAGTCACATTATAAATTTAGTAAGACAAAATACAGATTCTATGAAACACACTACTATCAACCACTGACCAAAAAACAGTGGCCAAGGTTTCATAAATAGAAGAAATAAAGAATGAGAACCACAAATTACTCAAGTATTTTACACCTCAGACAAAAATGAAAACCCTATTTCTAATAAGCAATATACAATTAAATTATATATTCATACCTGGACAGCTTCAACTGAGTTAGCTGAATGTTCATTTTATCAATGACTGGGGGAAGAGAAAAATGTTCCATAGAAACCAAGCTAAATTTATTTTCAACTCTGATTAAACCCAAATCTGCTATAACAGCATTAGGTGATACCGAAGACTGAGGAATAACAATAACTGGTGCTTTCAAATTGATATCCATCAAAAGGCGGAAACTTTTTTGAGCCAAATCTTTCATGCTGGAAGCAGCTCTTTCTGCAGCCTGGACTGTGGCTGCGCTCAAAGCCTCTTTAGTAGTTTGGAAATTGTTGAGGAAGTTCTGTTGGAAGAAATGAATATTTAGAGAGTTCTCCCAAAAAGGTATTTATTTTTTAAAGGAAACACTTTAAAAAGCATTTACTTGAAAAAGAAAAACTAAATAAAAGATGTAATACAAGAGATCTTATTTATTTATGATTATATGGAGAAAGTCCATATACACTCAGAGCTATGAATAATAGCTAGATAACAATAGCTTAAAATAGCTACTAAGAATAGCTACTAAGAATAGCTATTAACTATAGCTTAGAAAAAGTTCTTTAAATTTCATTTTTTATATTTCAGAATTATTTTGTTTTTATGGCAAATTTTTATAACAGTTCTTTTTTTAATATTCTTTTTATTAATGAATATTGGACATTTTAAATTCAGATTTAAATGAAAGGAATGGAGGAGAGAGAGCACTGTAGGTTCAATTCTGTACTGCTAGGACACAGGAATAAAGTTTACTCTTAGAAACTAAGGTTCTGACAGCTTATTTCTAAAGATTTTTTTAAAATGTACTCACACATAAGGAAAGATGTTTAATTGTCTATGACCCTGTAATCATTAGTAAAAATCAAAGGTTCTTTATTTATACTTAGATGTACTTCATCTCAATTTCAACTAAAAACTGAAAGATGTTCCCAATGACGAAAAGAACATTCTTAGAAGCAATATTCTTTTTTTTTTATTTCAGTATATTATGGGGGTACAGAAGTTTAAGTTACGTATATTGCCCTTGCCCCCCCTCTCCCCCCGAATCAGAGCTTTAAGCAATATTCTTGATGCTCATCTATTTATAATACAAAAGTAACTTAACCTCCCCCCATTCTGGCTCCAAACAAATTACTCTCTAGAAAAGTGAACATGATGGTTTAAGTAGAAATTCTTGACTTGTAAGTTTTAATTAGCATTCCTGATAAGAGGTATAAGCAGATTTAAACTCTTCAGAACATGACACTTAAATGGAAATAAATAACATTATAAGAAAAGAATTTCATGGTCTCGTTGATCGCAATTATAAGCTGCAAGTTCCAGTATTAGTCCTTCGAATGCCTGTCAGCTTCCTTAAAAAATTCTTTTAGCTAAATACTCTTAAGAGTATTTCATCAAACAAGTAACACTTTTTGAAAAGCCTAAATTAAAATATCAAAAAGTACTTTCAAAATACATAACTATGGAAATGTTAGAGAATGATAGTTTATATATTCAAAACAGTAATTTTAAAAACTCATTTGGTTAACCATCATATGAAGGATTTCCTTAACTATAACATTCTGTTCAGTATTTGAACGTTTATCACATAGCCCTACCAATGACGATTTATACTATCTAGGTTCAGTTGTATAGGCAAAAATATTTCAGCTTCAATAAGAAATAAATGCATTTAAACAATAAACTTACCAATAGAGACATGAAGAACTTATGAACATAAACAATCTGAATACAGCCCACTTTGAAACTAAGTTTGCCATCCACTTTAGACATATCAGCATAGGCCGCTCCTTCTGTGGCGTCAGGGTAAAGAGTCAGTTGGAACCTAAAGACTTCATCTCCCAAAATAGAGACAGCCTAAAAGTATTAGAATAACATGTTATTGTATCAAAAGGGCTGTATAGCCCTTATCAATGTATTGTAAATAAGTTCCCTTATTACAAAATCCTTGATATATAAAGAAGCAATACATAAATTCAACCTTAAAAATTATTAGTTAAAAATATTTTACTTGACAATAACTTTTTCCTATTTCTATAAAAATCATTTGATCAATGGAAATATCAATAACTTAACTGTTCAAAAATAACTTTTATAAATCACTGTGTACCAGGAGACCTAACCTATAAACAATGTGAAAGCCGACCATTACCACTTTCATCTCTAATCCCTAATAAAGCACCTGCCACATGACACACAACTAATAAATGTATTCTGAACAAATAAATAATAGCATCTCAAATCCAAGGAGCAAAATAAATGTCAACATAGAAATGTATTTTTAATTACCTTTTTGTGAATGGACAGCAAATCTACATTTGTAACTATGATATCCTTAAGTCTGGCAAACACATCTGTCTGCTTCGGCTTCACAGAAATAGAGGCATCCAATCCTAGGGGAAACATAACATTTACAAACTTTTCACCTAATCCAAGTGAACCAATTCAGTGATGTTTAAGCTCAGTAATATACTGACAAGATATAGAGTAAATAAAATTTACCCATTACTAGACATATTAATGGTATCAACTTCCATGTGTAAGATAACTGAGAAAAATAATAACACCTTTAAGAGATATAGGGATCTCCTACATAAAAGTTGTAGAAATTTTAGAACAAAACAAAACGAAAAAACACACACCCAATTTCAAAGATAATTAATCACATTTCTACAAACACAAATATCCTGTCCACTGGCAAGACCAGAAGTGGTCCTTTAGGAAGACATAATATTTGCTAAAACATCTGTCTCACAAAAGTTTATTTTATTATTAAAAGTGATGCTCCAATAACTAAAAGTAAATGAATACCATTTGATAAATAAGTACTTTTATTTCTACAATAAACTGTATCTAGAACACAGTCTTCTAAGATTGCTCTCCAAAAAAATTTTTCATTCTCATAATTTCTAAGGGAATAATGATTTCTACAACTGCTCCTTAGTACATAGACAATAACTGAAGCTGAGACACAGTAACAAGCCCAAACTATTACCATGTCTCCCATGAAAGATACACAGTAATATGTGTTGAATGGAAGTGATTTTTTAACCTATTTAAAAAACTGCTTACTACTTATCAGGCACTTTTCTAAACATACATAAATGTGTAAATTTTACTTAATCCTCACAACAACCCCACGAATAATTATTAGTATCTCCATTTACAGAAGAGGACTAAGGTATAGAAGGGCAAATTAATTTGCTCAAGATCAGCCAATGTTAGAGTCCAAACTTGAACCCTGGCAAGATGACTTTAGAATCTATGGTATAATCTAAACCATTACACCATGTATAATACTTTGTTCTTACATCAAGCTAATGATGGGAAAAGCTTACAAGATTTCTTTTAGAAACTTCCTTTCCTGATGTGATATATGCACAAAAGTCCACAGAAATAAGGATAATGACTTTGTTTTACTAAGTAAGACATTACCATGTATCCATTTCTCAATTTAAAGTTATATTATTCTGAAAAATGCAGTCAGAACAGTAAGAGATTAAAACAGATTTATTCTGCAATTTTTTAATACATAAAGAATGTCTCAAGTCAGCAATGCATCATACCAAATTTACTTCTAGCATTTTAAGGTATACCTTTGAAAAGTTTGCATAAGTCTTCAATATAAGTAAACCAAAAGATGACTGATGGGAAATCTACCAATCTACAAGCCAATTTTTCCTGGGTGTTTATGTAAAGAAACAGAAATACCTACAAGGAATAATAACTTACCATGTATTTTAATATCTGCAATGTTACATTTCTGATCACAGAAAAAGATATTAAATGCATTTAATTCGGCTGTGATCTTTAAATCAAACACATCCTTTTGAGAGGTGTTGCTAGATACTGAAAAGTAATAGAAACCCTGTGATTAGCAAATGGCAAAGATGATGTAACACTCACAGTAACCTCAAATCCACTAGAACAAAAGTACAGAATGTACTATGAGGAACTAAAAGGCCTCCATTAAGATACCATGTAATTAATATGGATTTTGAATCAATTTTCAAATGCCAATCAGACAAAAATTAGCATGTTCTCCTTCAAATTAAGAATAAAGGCAACTATTATTAATAGCACATTGAAAGTACAATTTACTACATGGAAACTTTACAGTAATTTTTCTTTTGTGAAAAAAGAAAAGCCTCTATATTAGAATTCTATAAATCTGTTAGTCTAAAATTTTGATTCTGAACTTTTCATAAATTAAAGATGAATAATACATAAAAAACTGAAATAGTTTGATGAGTGATTAATAAAATACATATTATTTACTATGGCACTTACAGTTCATGTTATAAGCTACAAAATCAACTTGTCTAGATTATATCCTGTTGCTTCTAAAATAAATTCTATGAAAAATGAACAGTTTAAAAATTAAAATTATTTTGTAATGTACATGTATAAGAATCATAATCAAATGGATTCCCTAAATCTACTGTAGTCCAGGTCCTGATTGATAAATTTAGAGTACATTTTCCTAGAAATCTGTCTTGCCTGAAGCAAACAGACCCTTCTGATAATACTGCAAATGCATGAAGAGTATAAGTCCTTAGTCACCAATATGATGACAGGCTGTTTTTTCCTTTAATATTTATTGTAGCATAATCAAACCACTAAGACGAACTATATAGCAAAACTCGAAGACAGTTTCTTTGGATTATATTATTTGTAGTTTATTGTGAGTTTAAACATGGCTTTTTCATTTATCAACTGTGTTGTGTATTATCATATATATTATATAAAGAAGAGGTGTTTCTAATGATATTACTTGTAAGGATATTAATATGACAAGTACATTAAAGGCAAAGAAGGTAAAACTCCTTTACTCTAGTATAAAACAAAATTAGTGCTCTGTTGCACTGTTAAAAAAAATCAGATCCTTGTATCAGAGCTAATATAGTACTGCCAGTTTTACACTGAAGATGCCAATAATGTAGATATAACTCAAAGTCGTAATGGTCTGAAAATTAAATTACTAGATGTTAAATATTTGCATCATATAATATGAAAGAAAAATAATTAAAATGATATTTGACTTAAAAACAGGAATATGTTCTTTATTCACTCAGGATACTTCATACTTAATATTTCATAGCACAAGTAATATGCCAGAGGAACATGCACCCATATCTGTGAGCGATCTCAGTAACAGTTTTGGTTAGAAACGAAAGTTGAGTCTGTCTCTTCCATGAGATTCCCTCCCTTCAGCATCTCACAAAGCACTTCAAATTGTTGAGCACTACACTTGACTAATAGAAATGGGCCTTTGTTAGTTACTATGTATGATTGTATACATAATTTAACTTCTTTATCACTTTCATTGGACTGAAGACTGCAAAGAAACCTCAGCCCAGAGTATACTCAACTTCTATTTTATATAAAAGCTAGACAGTAAAATGAAATATAAATACATAATCAATATTAAACAAAATTTGTTTAAGATCCCCCATAAACTGCTCTATAATCCCACAGAGATAACATTTGCTTTCTTTTGAAACTAACCTAGTCTGTCAAAGCAGCTGTAACGTCAAGGTGCTAAATA
Source organism: Lemur catta (assembly GCF_020740605.2). Lineage (NCBI taxonomy): Eukaryota > Metazoa > Chordata > Mammalia > Primates > Lemuridae > Lemur > Lemur catta. The sequence goes on from NC_059128.1 coordinate 92,726,226, forward strand.
TTTATCTTAGCTTGAAAAAATAATTTATTATATGATTATTAAGGTTTGGATAGAAAGTATTAGACCACGACTCAAAAATTAATACCAGCTTTGCCAGTGATACTTCTAGACTCCCTCATGAATGGTTTCAGCTCAGACTCCTTCTCAGAAGAGGATGGTCCAGAAGATGGAATAGCAGATGATAAAAAATCCATGAAGGAAAGTAAAGCTTCCAAATGAAGTACTAAGTCTAAAGATGAAAATGAAACCTAAGACAATGAACAATTAGAGAGGAAGATTTCAGCTACAGTAACATTTTTATGTTACACTTCAACAGATACAAATAGCTCAAGAATAGTTCAATGAAGAGCCTTTTTAAAATTTTTACTTTTTTAAGAAAGGAGTTGCTATTACAATGTTAATCCTCACAAGACAATAAACCAACACTTTGCCCACTTGCAAGTATGACCACAATTCTAACTTCAACAAAACTTGATGAGTTTTAAGTAAATAGGAAGTATTATCAGGCCTTATGCCACATTTCAGATAGTTCCAAGACTGACTATGATATGCTCACATGGGCCGTGGGCAATGTCTATACTAGGCCATGCTTTATCTTTGTCCTTAATCTTACTCTAACCCTAATGCCAATACGTAATTCAAATGTTCAATGCTTCCATCAACACTAGGCCAAATAACCATAATGAACTAAAAATAAACAAAATTCCCTTTAAGAGTATTATTTTTATACTTACCAAGTAATCAATTCATACCTGGGAAACAAATAATCTTTTATAAAATCTTTATTTCAATTCTATATCCATGTACTTTATCTACAAATTAGATCCATTATTAGATCTATTATTATTCGTACCCTCCTTCTAATTTTAGAACTCACATTTTCACAACTGAAAACGGCTATGGAGCTAGATTTAATCAACACAACCCAGGCTTATAGTAAATTATAAAAAATTTACCTTCAATCTCTGTTTGGTATTATCATGAATAGTTTTAAACTCTGGTCCATCACTGTCTGCCTACAAATAGTAGGAAATTAAAACACTGGGTTATAAACACTAAAAATTCACATGTTGAAAATACACATATTGTTAATACGTTTCAAAGTATGTTAATAAAACAATATAAACATATTTCCTAAAGGCAAAGAAGAACATGCCCAAAATGAACTGACCATATAAGCATTTCTCACATTCTATACAAACAAAAATTCAAATTCCTTATCCTACACGGGAAGAAATGCTAGTATATCTAGATTAGGTATACTAATCTAAAAAGTAGGAGAAATGCTGATATATATCTAGATTTTAACATACTTTGCTTCAAATTACAACAGAACTTTGTACTACTCTCATTTATTCAACAACATAGGGTAACGCAGAAGGTTAATGAAAATATCCAGGATTTTCAAATGCTTGCATAATTCACCACAACCAACGGTTTAGAATAAAAAATATTAGGAGAGAAAACTGGAATATTAAATATGAGGGTAATATATATAACTTCATATATTCAAACATTAAAGAATCCTAGAAATTAAACTGGGTACCTTTGTCAATAACATTTTCAGAAGAGGTTCATCAGTCACATTAGCAGAGTTAATAATGTGAAGAGGTTCTCCTTTAGAGTCTAAAAGAGAAAAAGACAAGGTTGACCCATCAAGTCTCTTAAACATTTTAAACATGTTTTCAAACAGGACCAGCCAGTTACACAAATGTATGTCTGTCAAAACTCATAGAATTGTACACTAAAAAGGGTAGAGTACACTGGATATAACCATACTTCAATAAACTTGGCTTTGAAAAGTAGAAAGGCACTCCATAACAACAAAAAACCTAGTACCAGCCAATTACAACGAGTATAACATTTGGTACTACTGTATTACTTTCATTTAAACTAATCATACTATATTAAAGAACAAACTTATAAAATACATAAACTAGGAATTATTCTCAATACAAATTTACTTTACTTAAAGATATCCCATAGCATTCTTATAAACTTTAAACACTCATCTAAGTTTAAAAGTTGGCTTGTTGCAATTTAGAAAGTGAATTTAAATAGTGTCAAGGATGTCCACTAAATAATAATTTAGTATTTATTTGAGGGGAAGTAAAACTACAAAGTGATGTTAAATTTTTCCCTCTACATACTCCTTTATTTAATTTTTATTTTTCATAAGCTCCTATTAATATAATTAAAAACAAACTTAAAAACTTATGTAATTTAAAAATAAAAAAACAAATAAAAGCTATATTTCCTAGTAAATTAACTCAACTTTTCAAAAAGGGTCAGTGGACTCTGTACTTAGGTGTTATACCTGGCTTCTGATTCCCTAATATGTCAGTTCTCATTGCAGAGTCAGAATGAAATGATGCTTTTTACAAGTACTGAAGTATTATGTATTAATATGTATACATTAAAGATATGTGTTTCATTTTTTAGATATATTCTCCTTCATGTTAAATACAGATATTGAGATAAATTCTTAGTTTATGATAAATAACTACATAAATTAGTAAAATTTTTAAAATAACAAATTCCTCTATATCAGTATAACTTTTTTTTTAATGTTTTACCTTTTTTTTTTTTTTTTTTTTTTTTTAAGAGACAGTCTCACTCTGTCACCCAGGCTGGTGTACACGTGCCTGATCATAGCTCTCTGTAACCTCAAACTCCTGGGCACAAGCAATCCTCCCACTTCAGCCTCCTGAGTAGCTAGGACTACAGGCACATGCCACCACGCACAGCTAATTTTCAGTGTAATAATTTACTTAACCTAACCAAATAATTATGGTGACACAAATAAATGTCTTATGTTCACAAAAAGATAGGGACCTTCTGCCTAAGGAGCAATTTACACAGATGATATTGCACACTTACCAGTGAAATCAAAGCATCGCATACTAATTTTTTTAAGATAAGCTTCAGCAGTCATGTCATAGGTTTTGACTCTAGCTTCCATTCCAAGGTGCAAGATATTTAATTCCTGTAAAGGCCTTCCTTTCTTTTCTGCTTTTTTCATCAAAGTAACCACAACCTAAAAGAAGGTATCAATATTAACACAAACTATGTCACTAATACACAATGAAGATAAGTCAAAAATGTAATAACCATTAGGATATGAGAAATTCACACAATGTAAAGATATTTACTTCTATTGAGCCCAAAAACTGCCTAGTATTATCTATCTCAGAAAGCACATTTATTTGTTCAGACTTTTGAAGTATCACCACAACAGTCTGATAGTTTTCAAAAGTAAAGTACCAAAAAAAATAGGCAGGTTCAGCCTAATTCCCCAAACCCTTAGTCTGATGGATGGCCTTCCATCTGCAAATCTGTGAGACAAACAGCCAATTTTTATACTACTCCTAAGGCAAGTTTTCTCAACCTTGGCACTACTGACATGTTGAGCTGATAATTCATTGCAGTGGGGGCCGTCCTGTGCACTGTAGGACATTTTGCAGCATCTCTGGCCTCTACGTACTAGTTGCCATTAGCACACTCCCTGCCAGGTAATGTTTTCAGACAATGCCAAATATCTACCTGGAAGCTGCAAACTGCTTCCCCTTTACTGTCCCCTCAACTACTGTCTTAAAGAAGTGGAACTATCATAATATGTATTACAAATAATATTAAAAATGACTTGAGTTTTCTATGTACATATTAATTATTACTTAAATACTTAATAGAATTATGTAATTCTATGTAGTTGATTTAATTAAGTGATTTAAGTAAGTTAAATAAGTACTATTACAAATAGAATGATTCATCTATCAATGTTTCAATTACCCAAGATTAAAAATCTTCACTAACTCATACTAACCAAAAACACTCAGAAGTTTAAGATGAAAGAAATTAGTTTCAAAGATGTATTTCAGATCAAAAAAGGAGAACCGCCTCATTTGTTTAAACAAGCTTATTATTTTTAACTTAGAAAAGACCACCACCTCCATACCACTATTTATGATAAAGGGATTTTGAAGGAAGTTCTTGAAAGCCCCTGTTATCTACTATGCTTTCTCACATACACATACTTTTATGCCTGTTTCCCTTTTTTTTTTTTGGAAAGGAGAGCTTTATTTCTCACAAAAGATTGCAGCCTGAAGGCTGGCCATTCTTTTTTTTTTTTTTTTCAGCATTGAAGCCTTGTTTCTCTTTCTACCCTGACGCAGAGCCTTTCCTGATCCCTTTTTCTTTTCCCAGATGATTTATTTTTGTTTAAAAATTTGACTCAAATGTCATCTCCTCCAAGAAATCTTCCCTGACCCTCTCAGTCTGCTTAGATGCCGCTCCCTACCATCAACACCACAAGCTCCAACAGTACGTTGAGTGTATTTTTTTTTTTATTTCAGCTCTTCATGGGGGTACAAAAGCTCAGGTTATATACATTGTCCGTGTCCCGCCCATCCCCCTGAGTCAGAGCCTCAGGCGTGTCCATTCTCCAGACAGTGCGCCTGGCATTCACCATGTAGTCATACCTCCATCCCCTCCCCTGCCCCCACCTCCCCGAGTCAGCACCTTCCAGCATGACCATTCCCCAGACAGTGAGTGTATTTTTAAAGGGAACATATAAAAATTTTAATTGCTCGTCTTCTTGTTTGAGTTCAAAGTCTCTGCCTTGTACGTCTGTATACTTAGCACCTAGCACATACAATAAATATTTGTTAATGTGTGAATAAAGAGGAAAATTCATTTAATCTTTCCTCAAGAATCTGCAGGTGAAAAACATATAGTAATGTAACATTTTTTTAAAAATGTAGACATATTGTGTTTTATTCTATTATGGGTTTCTAAAATTTGCAAAGGATTTCTCTGTCACTATTGCCCTTTCCTGACTTTCTTATATGAAATCCAAAGAAAGGTATACTCCAACTGTACTAAAATCATTAAAAAGCATGTAATAGGACATGCTACCATTTTCTCTATGAAATATTATATCTCCCAAATATAATTCACCCCGAATAAACTTTCAAATTTTGAAACATCACTGTCACACATAAATAGCCTATGTAAGATATTTTTCATCTGTATCAATTATCTACAAGTTTACTTTAGTAGAGGTAATTATAAATATCCATTATTTATTCACCTCACTATACAAAAATAGATGAAAATTACACACCTCTTTAATTTCAAAATTCAGCAGCATATTAATGATGTCTACAGATCTAATTTCTTCCACTCCAGTTGTTAAAGTATCCTTTGAAGTATGTACATCTTGTTGTGAAATAGAGATTTCAAGGGGCTCTTTAATTTCACCTAAAAATGTTTAAAAGAAATTCATTCACTTTTATTCACACATTTCTTCCACAAATACTTATTGTGGACTTATATGAATACTCTAGATCTCGTGCAGGCACTGAAAATCCACAAATAAGAAATAGCTCTGGCCCTAAGAAAGCTCATCATTTAGTAGAAGAGACTTATACATTTAAAATACGAATAAACAAAATAAGTAGGCCTCACACAGTCACATGAAGTGGAGAAGTGTTAACGGACTCTGTATGAAATGCACTGTAAGCACAGAACAAGGCATGGCATTGTTGTGGGGAGGTCAAGAAAGGCTTAATGGAGGAGGCATCACTCAAAGAAAGTGGAAAGACCTCCTCACCCAGAGGAGACATTCCAAGAAAAAGATAAGAAAGTGTGGAAAATCAAAGAACAATAACACATTTTGCAAACAGAATGGAATTTGATATGGTTAACTAATGAGAAGATAACAAGAGGTAAGACTAGAAAAGAAAAAAAAAAAGCGGTGGGAGGTTAGGCCCTCTTATGCCATAACAAGAAACAAAAGCAAAGCTATATAAACCCTATGCTGTTTTCCTGAATTCACATACTCTGAAATGCTATAAAATTTCTTTCTAAACTGTAATACACAAAAATAACAACTATCACTTGCTAAGTGATAGTTGTGTGCCAGACACTGTTCTAAGGCTATAAGTGGATTGTTCTATTTAATTCTTATGACATTCTTTTGAGGTTAGGAACTTTATTGTCCTTTATTTTTAATTTTACTGATGAGAAAACTGAGGTTCAGACAGATGCAGTAATTTGCCCAGTGTCACACAAGTGGTGGAATCCAAATTTGTAAGTCTGATTTTATAGCCTTCACTCTTTACTACCCCTCAATATCATTAAATTAATTATTACTATTAATAGAGTTAGCATTATATTGACAAATAACACAACACACAGGAACCCTGCAGTGTAAACTATACCAGAATTCCATATGGAAAACCACTGCTGTTAATTATTATCTTTGAGAAAGTAACTACCTTTGAGGTAGTTAAGGTTTCTTAACTATCATCTTGTTCTAGCACTATTCCAAACATAATGTAAACCAGGGAAAATAATTCTAGCAAATATTTTGCTTTTAAAAAACAATGCCTGGAATAGGCAAAGATTTCTTACATAGGAAATAAAAAGCACTGATCATTGAAAAAGACAGTAAATTGAAGTTTAGTAAAATTAACAAATTCTATTCATCAAAAGACCCATTAAGAGTGAAAAGGCAAACCACAGACAGGGAAAAGATATTTCTACATATATACCAACACATATATATAGATATAATACATATAATCAGCAAAAGGCTCATATTCAGAACAAATTTTAAAACTCCTATACATCAACTAAAAAACCTCAATAAACTTAATTGTCAACAGACTTGAACAGTTATATTACAAAAAAGGATATCCAAATGGCCAATAAGTATATGAAAAGATGTTCATATAACTTCATTCGTAAGTCAAATAAATAAAAACCATAGCAAGATACCACTATATATCCACCAGAATGGCTAAATTTTAAAAAATTCACAATTCCAAGTACTGATGAGAATGTGAAACAGCTAGAACTCTCATACACTGCTGGGAGGAAAGTGAGTTAGTATAACCACTTGGAAAACTGCTTGGTATAATTTACCATAAGTTACTGAAGCTAAATGTAAATCTAACATATGACCCAGTAATTCTACTCCTACCTATATATACAAAAAAAGAGTATATAAGTACATCGAAAGACATGTATGATAACATTCATAGCAACTTTATTTGTGATAGGTAACTGGGAACAACCCAAATGTCCATCAAAAATAGAATGGGTAAAATGAATTGTGATACACCCATGTAACTGAGTACCACACAGGAACAAAAATAACGACTGCTACATACAACAACATGGATGAATCTCACAAACAAAATGTTGAATGAAAGAAGCCAAACACCGTAAATTCTGTATGATTCTATTTATATGAAATTCAAAAAGAGGCAAAACTAATCTATCTATTACAAGTTAATACATTGACTGCCATGTGAGTTGTATTTAACTCAGGCTAGTTTTGAGCCTGGGGCCTTGTGAAGCAAAACCCTGCAGCTGGTTCATGAAAATCTTACTCATTGATGTTCTTATTGTTACAATTAATATTGACAATTGAATTCTAAAAATGGGGATTGTGCTGCATATAACTCATGCATAGAAAACAAAACAAAAAAATAACAAATTAGAAAGGATCATTTTGTTTGAATAAAACACTGTGGCCCCAGGGAAAAAAATTTTTTTTGTGATGTGGCAGTCAATATGTTAAAATGGTAATTACCTCTGGGTAAATGTGCAGGCAGGGTGTTTGGGAGGCCTTCTGGGGTGCTAGATATGTGCTGTATCTTGATCGTGGTGCTAACACAGGTGCACTCATATGTAAAATTCATCAAACTGTACAATATTTGTGTACTTTACTGTACATATTAACATATAGAAAAAAGATTTTTTATTAATAAAAAATACAGTGGGATATCACTTCTCATTTAGCACATGGACAAAAATATTAAAATCTGATAATATACTACATTAGAAAGGTATGGAAAATAACCTGGTGGGAGTGCAAAATTAGTACAAATTCTATGGAAGGCAATCAGCATGATCCATCAGAACTTTAAATTAAATTAAGCTCACTGAATTTATTTGTTGATTTAATTAATTATTGATTGGATTTATGTTAGATTAATAAAGACTGCATATCCTTTAGTTGGTGTTATCCTACAGATATGCATGCACTTGTGAAAGTGGATATACAAGGATATTTGATGCAACACGGTAATGGTGAATGACTGAAAACAACCTGAAATGTCTATCACTAGATAAATAAATTATGACACTTCGACAGAAATTAATACCAGGCAGCCATTAAAAGAATGAAGCAGATCTATACACAGTATATCCACAGATATGGAATGGACACCAAAAGAGATGGTTAACTTTTTAAAAAACAGCAATGTCCATAAATACACAAACACAAATGCACATATATATAGGATACTATCATTTGTTTGAAAAAATTAAAGATTATATACTTGAATGTAAATGTACATTATGTATAAATATACATATACTGCAGTTTAAAAAAATAAGTCTGGTAGTTACTTTGTCATTAGGTCAAAAGGGCCACTATAATAAATTAAATTTTCTTTGCATTTTTATTGTAGTATAATTTTTTCAGTATCTTTGGGAAGTGATACTTTATTAACTATCTCAATTCTTACAGGTATTTTGCTACTAAGACTTATTTTAAAACCAGATAGTGTATGCTACCATACCATCATGCCAACTCAAAATGTTCTTTCTATACATACAAATTCAGTAATTATTCCAGGAATCCACAACTGATTTGAAACCCTTCTTTATGGCCTCCTCTCAACTCATGCAACTTAGAAAAAAAAGTCTGAAACTATAACTGACTGTTTGCTTAACTAAAAAAAGTCAATCATCTCCAACTATGATTGCATTCAATAGCATCTTGTTTTTATCTTGTTAATACAAATCACAATTTGTAAATATGTATTCGTTTACTTCATTTTTATTGTCTGTCTCCTTACTAAATTGTAAAATAGACACGTGTATTATGCCCCCTACTGTCAGCCTCTTACCTGTCTCTTGTACCCTTGGTTTCACTTTATCCACGTCTTCAACAGCCTCACCAAGATTTTCTGCTAGTATCCTAAGTAAAAGATTAAGATCTTCTTGGTTTAGAGTAACCTGTGAAATATTATGTTAAAAAATATATATATTACATTTTAAAATGAAACAATTTTAATACATAAAATAACTTCACAGTAACAAAACACAAAGGACAGGATAATAACTAACACTGAATGAAAAGTTAACTACTCACTCAATTATTTCACTACTTATTTCATGTTAAAATTTTTATTTTCAAAGACAAATAAAACATTGACAGAAAAACAATATAATTTATGATTCAATATTAGCTCCAATGGCTTAACATATTATCTTTACTGAAAATTAATTATGATCAAAAAAATCTGATCAATTTAAAAAAGTGAAAAATTCAGAAAATACATAAATTCTTTTATAAGAATAATAATTCCAATGAAATAGAGTTGTCCTTAATATAAAAAAATAGGCATTTCCCTCAACGCTATAATTATCACTGAGTACTGAGGAGTACTCAGATATCCCTAACAATAAAAATGTGTGTATAAATATGCAGTATGAGATGTAATATAATATGCTAAAAAGTAATTTACATACAATTCTACCAATGTGTACGTACAGCAAATTTAAAAGTTAAGTAATATTCTACTAAAAATAATAAGGACCTTGTTAAACGATGTCTCACTGAAATTTTTCTTACACCATTCAGTATAAAATTCTACATTTCATTTAGATTTATATTGAGAAAGTCTTCAGTGTTTAAAATTTCAATAGCAAAGTTTTCTTCACTCATATACTTACATTCATTGAATCAAGATGTCCTTTAATTTCAATAATAGGCACCTTGTGGTACCAAGATGCAGCTAGATTCCGATTTACAAAAAACTCCAAGTTAATTGGGTGCAACATCTGAATATCAGGATGGGAGATGCCTGGTTGGATCACTGTCCTAATAAAAAATAGAAATGATGCATATGCATAAATAAATGCAACATATTTTAAAAAACAGAGTCAAGCAGTCATTTGCTGGTCTGAATACTGATTTGAAACAGTGCTGCTGTTTTCAAAACTAAATCTATAATTAACTTAATCTATAATCCACTAGGAGAGATGGATTAAGATATGTGATAATATAATGAACCATTAAGAAAACTTCTTTCTTTAAACAGTAGATAGGTAAAAATGGAATAAATTTTTAAAAGAAATTCACACTGTTGAAGAGATGGAAGAAACCGTCAAATACAATTTCTTTAAGGATCAACAGATGTACTGGTACAGAGACTGAAGACAACAATGGTAAGGTGGACAGTTAGCATTTTCTCAGGCATTTCAAAAGCCCTTCTCCAAGATTATTTTCTGGACTTGCCTTATAACCATTATTTTTATTCTGAATAATTAAATCTCCTTGGATACGGTAGAAAATGATTTTTAAATGAATTATGTACAGACTTCATGTGTCACCTAGGGTTAGCAGTGAGGATGTAACATTACTTATACAGTATTCCTGACAAAATGTCTAAGCTCAATCAAACCATGAAGAATCACTCAGACAAAATCAAACTGAGAGGAATTCTCTGCAACTAGACCTTACTCTTCAAAATTCATAACATAGTAGTTATGTACCCATAAACATAAAAGACAAAGAAAGGCTGAAGAACTATTCCAGAATAAGTTTCCATGGATACAGAAATTCCCCTCAGTATTACAGAATACAATTAAATGCCATGAGTGATCCTGAATCGGGGTGGGGGAGATTACTACAACGGACATTGCTCAGATAAGGGTAAAATCCAAATGGTGACTGTATTTTAGATATTAATAATAGTATTTATCAAAAGGAAATTTCCAAATTTTGAAAATTACATCGCGGTTAATTTAAAAATGTCCTTGTTTTTAGGAGACACACACAAAGTATTTAAGGGGCAAAGGGTTACAATGTCTATTCTTCAATAATTTGGCAAAAAATGCTTTAAATAATATTAATATGTATATATATAGATTAAAGCAAATGTAAACAGTTGATGAATCTACAAGTATATGTAGGTACACTTATGATACTATTTTTGCAATTCTTCTGTAGGTTTGAAAATTTTCAAAATAAAAAGTTCATGAAAAAATAAACTGCTCTGTAGAATAGAAGAGGTATGTTGGGTATGAATTTCAATGGTCATAAAATTTCAAGGAAAACATTAATACTTAAATCCACAATTACTGAGAGCATACCTAGAAAGTGTGAGCTTTGTTAGCTGAACATCCATTTTATCAATTACTGGAGGATTTACGTAGTGTTCACCAGACACCAGACTGAACTGATTGTGCACTCTGATTAACCCAAGATCTACCACTACTGCATTGGTGGAAATGGAAGACTGTGGGATGATTATAACTGGTGCTTTCAAATCAATATTGAGGGAAACACGAAAACTCCTCTGGGCAAGATCTTTCACACTTGTGGCAGCCTTTTCTGCAGCCTGGGCAGTGGCAGCACTCAGAGACTCTTTGGCTGTCTGGAAATTGTTCAGGAAGTTCTACAGACATAAAGTTAAAAGGAGAAATTCAAACAGAACACAGGCACATCAATAATAATACTATCATCTTTTTATATATGTTAATTTTTTACAATAGATAACTTTCAGTTGCACCCTATTTTTCTAGAGGTAGTAAGAAATTACGGATAATCCATTTACAGTGATGATCTGCCTGACAAGGGCTAATGTCATATGTCTAATGAACAGAGAAAAAAAAATTTTTTCAGTAACTTTTGTATTCAAGAATTTAGCTTCATTATGTTATAGCAAAAATAAATTGTTCTAGACAAAAAATATCAAATGATTCAGATTTCAACTGTTAAACAGTAGTTTTGACCTCTACATTCATACATAAATACCACCTATTATATAATCAAAACAATGCCCACCCTAAAATCTAAAGTTTATAATATTTGCCATCATAATTATCAGTTATTTAATTAGTTCATCAATTAAATAATTGCCATCAGTTATTTAATTAGTTCTCAGTTGAAAAAATATATAAATAATGACTTTACCAGAAGTGACATAAGGAATTTATGAAGGTACACAATCTGAATACAACCAACATTCAGCGATAGTGCACCATCCACTTTGGACATGTCAGTATACGAATCGCCCTCAGTAGCATCTGGATACAAATCCAAGTTAAAACGAAAAACTTCATTTCCCATTATTGACACAGCCTGAAAAACAGAGATTTGAAATGTATTCTATTCAGAAAGTTAATGACAAAATAAAAGACCATTTAGAAAAGGGATTGTGTGTATAAAAACATTCTACTGAAGCATATTTCATTAATGTTTTTTAATATATTTTATAATAGAACCTCATATTCAATCATCAAAAAATATTAACTGTTTACTATCACCTACTTTTTTATGAACTGTCTTAGGATCAACATCTGTGACAATAATATTTTCCAATCTGGCAAAAAGTGACTGTTTTCTTGACTGAAGAGAAAGGGAGGAATCAAGGCCTGAAAAAGAATTGTATTATTATAATTTCTATAGAACTACCATAAATAAGAGCTTTCCTTCCACTGCATGATTTTATTTTGGGGTGATATTTTTTTAAAATTTAACGATGTTTGAACTCTGAATTGATAAGCAAATGACAATATTAGGTATTTTCAGTTTTATAAACACTAAAACCTATAAGTTTGTTAAAAAATAATTATGTGAATTTTCAATCTTCTGAAAAAAAACACATCTAGTGCAAATTGATTATCTCAGGATTTACGGAAGTCCTTTTTACCTTTCATCTAGTCATTTACATGGAAACTATAAAAGTTTCACAAATCAAGGGGTAATTCTGTTAAATAGAAGGAAGAAGTTCTGATGTTCAGTGGTATAATGGGGCAACTATAGTTGACAATACTTTATTGTATTTCAGAATAGTTAGAAGTTTTCAAATGCTCCCAACATAAAGCAATGATGAATGTTTCAGGTGAATCATGCCCCAGTTACCCTGATTTGATCATTGTATGTTGTGTGCTTGTATCAAGATGTAACATGTACTCCATGAATATGTACAATTATTATGTATCAATAAAAAAAATTAAAAAGAAAAGTCACAAATCAAATTCAGGCTACTAGATGCACTGCCAGTTTGGAAAGGACAGTGGAAAAAAAAAGACCATAGTATTCTGGTTTTTAAGTTCTTAAAGAATCTCACTGAACATACTCTTTACCTTTACCAGATCACAATAAGTTGGTAAAGATAAGGCCAAAGGAAAAGCTAGCTGAGTTTTAGCAGATTTTGCCTAAAAAAACCTTAATGGGCTTGTAGATTTTGTTCTTCATTGTAAGGTTGTTTTACATAAAGATAAAGCATGATTAAATAAAGATAAATATAATATATAATTATGTACTATATAATTACATATAAAATATCATATGTACAGATAATATAAGGGTATATCTAAGAAATTTTAAGAAATAAAAAAATGTCTATAGTCAAGGGTATATCTAAGAAATTTTTTCAAATAAAAAAATAAAAAGTTAATACAAAAGTAAAAAACATAAATAGATTCAAAAAATTAAATATTATAAAGATAAAGCATATCCACAGACCTTCGCCTGAATTCTAGACTGACACTTCTTCCAGTCCAACAACCGGATGCCTACACTGCCATCAGTACCCCTTTCCACCCGCCAGACAACTCTCAGGAAGGTCCCAAACACCAGAGTGTGTATGGGTTTCATCTGGATGGTCAGATTCTGACCAACATCTACACCCCAGAGAGAAGAACGCAAGCAGTGCGATCAGGTCCTTTCAGCTTTCACAGCTCACTCCATTTGTATATTCTTTAGCATTAACAAGCAGGGGGGACGGGCAGGAGGGGGAAAAAGAGCGAACTCAGGAGTTTATCTTTTCAGCAATTTTTAATACCACTGAGAACTTTTACCTTGAATCTTGATTTCGGCAATATTGCTCTTTTCATCACAAACAATGACACAGAAAGCATTCAACTTGGCAAATAGGCTGAAGCCAATAATGTCACTATCTTTAGAGGATACAATCACTGAAAATAAAACAAAGTATTCCATCACAGTTAGATTCTAGTAATCTAAATTCTATTCAGCTTTCTTCCCTATATTAAATGAACCAGTATTCTGTTAAAAAAAAATTATAAAACTCTTAAAAATTTCAAACACTTTTTTTTGCTTTACATATTCTGTAGAGTTTACATTTTTAATAGTGAGACATGTTACTTCTGTAATTTAATAACAAGAAAAAAAAATCTAAAATAAATAAATAAATAAATAAGTACATTGTAACTCAGAGAAGTTAAATAATGCGCCTAAGGCCACACACTTTAAGTAGCAGAATCAGGATGTGAACTGAGTTCTTTCTGATCCAAAATCTAGGCTCTTGGCCGATTAGATGCTATCCCTGAATGCCTAACTTCTGTCTCTGGGTCTTAATTCCTTTGTGTGTAAAATAGAAGATGAGCTTAACCCTTCCTAAAGCCCCTTTAGGAATCACCAAGAGGGCAGGAAGAGCTCAGTATAAATACAGGTCTTCTTCCTCTGTTATCTACCTAAAGACATCCCCTACCACCATCAAAATAAGAACAAATACAAACATTTTTTAAAACAGTGATATTGATTAGATTTGCCTTATATAACAGGCACCTGCATAAGAAAGGGATAGAAGGGGGGGACACAGCATTTAAATGACTGAATTAGATGATCTCTAATATTCCTCATTTAGCTCTAGAATTCTAAAACCCTTTCTAATAAGAAATTAAAATGTGTTTTCATACCTTTCTGTAGAGTTGAATTTTTTTGTTGTTTTTCAGCTGGAATTTGTACCTCCTTGGCAACACCTATGTCTTGATTATCCGACGGAATAATGGTTGTCAGGTAATTAATAGAAGAGAGAAGAGCTTGTGTTTGTAGTAATAGATTTAAAGATGAAAAGGCCACCTAAGAATGTTTTAAAGAGAAAATTAGTTTTCCTCAGCCAATTATAACCTGTCTCCACAATGGACCCAAAAGGCTCCCACAGCTGGGCTTGCATCACTGCTTTTCACTGCTTGGAAGGATGAGGAAAGAGAGGAAGATTCATAACTCCCTTAGGGAATATACATAGAGTAAATTATACTTACACACTTCAGGGTTACATTAGAGTATCACAATAACCTAATTACTCTATTTCCCAAGCATAATGGTCATGGAGTCTGTAATCTGCTTCTCATGGCCATCCTAACATTCAACATACATATATGGTTTCTGGGATCTCCAATAACTATTATGATTATATAAGATGCACAAGTCAAAGACAAAACTCTAGAACTATCATGGGCTACTATTATTTCCAGAAATTATTTCAAATGTGGTATCCCGTGAGATTTAAACACAAAAAGGACAATATGAGTGAGTTCTCAGTTACTAAATGATCTAAAACTATAGTAATTGTCAAATCATTTAAAAAGAAATATAGACTATATATAACTTAGGGGGAAAGTACTACATTTTTAAAACAAAGACTTTAGAAAGCTAAGGAACAACATACTGTTTTCAAGAATGGGTGGTTTTCAAATAGCAAATTAAAATAAAAATCTATTTAGAGAAAAGAATTTATTTTCATTTTATCAAATCACTAAATGGATATAAAAACTACAAAAAGAAGGTTCACAATATTACAACAGATTCTGCAATCTCTCAAAAGAGCTCATCTCTCTCATTTTCCTTTTAATGTAACTCATAAGCACATTTTGCCTCTTCTTCCTCTAAGCTACTACCTAAGTAATATAATTTCAAAAGTACCCAACATCTCTCCTTGACTCAGTTGGATTCACTTTTTTGTCCCTGCATTAAACAATGGTTTAATCTAATTTGGTTTATTTAGAATCCTGTTAGCTCTTTGTAAATCAAAGTTCCTTTGTCTATAGTACTCCCTTATTTAGAAAAAATACTAAAACTTTTAAGGATATCAGGATATGATACAGTAAGCCAAAACAACAGCTTTGGTAAGGTGAATCATAAACACAGAGCATGGTAAGTATCTGGTAAGGTTACATACAACTTTTACTGGTCCTTGATTATGTCATCAAATTACGCTCAAAGGATAGAGACTTCCAAAGTAGGTTATTTGCAAATAGAATATATTCCTTTAACAGGATTTCTTACCTTAACTGTTTGTTCAGTTTTTCCAAAAGTAGTTTGAAAACTAGGTCCATTCTTATCAGCCTAAAAAAACAAACAAGAGTTCTAAAGAATGAATTAAGATCAAAGTAAATAAATCACTTTTTTATGATCTCTGGTGAATTTATTTATATTTAGTTATAAATGTATTTTATAAATATGTCATCCTCTTTAAACATGCGAGAACATTCACTTCTGGGAAACTGCAGCTAAGATCAGAATGATAAACTTTGAAGGCTGAAAGGTATAGAGGTCATCTAGTCCGTCCATCATCTAATGCTTAAATCCTTCTATAAAGTCTTTAGTAAATCTATTTTTTTTTAAATCTCCAGTGAAAGAAATCTTGTTTCCTTACAAATCCAATCTTTAGAGAACTTTGACTTAGTGAGGTCTTTCTACTGAGCTGAAAATCTTATCTCACATCATAACTACCCATTGGTCCAAGTTCTGTCCCTTGAGAATAAATGTAGTAAATTCAAACTCAAAGATTAACCTCCTGTGAGATGCTTTCTGGCCTGGCCAGTTTCCCTGCTTCTCTACTCCCATAATGCTTTGAGCTTTTCTTTATCAGAAAATCAATCACATTATATTAATATTTTAAATGTTGTATACTTGTCTATCTTTAATTTCCTTTAGAACAGGGAATGTTTTTCATCTCTATATCCCAAGGGCCTAACAATATAGACATTCAATAACACATACAGATATTCAATAGTTGTTAAATGATTAAGCAAATCAACAAATCTTCAATGAAACTAAATACCGTATGTTCCTTCCCAATCCTAGAAGTTCTCTTCTGAATCCAATCTAATTTGACTTTATCCTTTTTGATGCAGGACACTCAGCCAAATGTCACCTATATATGACCTACAATGAGTGTAGGTATGCAAATGTGCCCTAGAAGATAGAAATAGCACCTATTTTGTCCCCAGGCTCTAGGGACAAGAAGTTTAGTACTATTGTAATAGCCCTGAAATTAAGTGAAGGTGAAATAAGGTGTATAGATGAAAAAAGAAACAGTAGATATTCCTGTAATTAAAAACTGTGATACACATCCAGAGCCATTAGAAATGTACTATTATCTTTTTCCTTCCAAGGGTATACTTTCGAGTATGCAATAAATATATAATCATTCTATGGCCCGTACCTTAATATACTCCACTTTTAAAAGATCTAATCCAGGTTTATCAGAAGAGCTAATCAAGTGAAGGGGTTTCTTTTTGGAACCTAGATTAAAGAAAAAGGAAAAAAAGTGTTTCAAATAAATTGGTCTTTTTTAACTTTTGAACTTTCTACATGTCTTCTTTTTAATTTGTTAATTAAGCTTTAAAAACATATTTGTGCATATTGTCATGGTTATTAAATACTAAGGCCATCACTGTTTAAAAAATAAACCCATCCAAATCTTTACCTTACTTTTGGCATTCAACTTACTTAAAAACATGTATATTTATTTTCACTTGATTTCACATCTGTGTTCAAAAATAAAACTTCTCTAGATATTTTTAAGGCTATATGTATATTCGTAGGGTAGTAGAAAGACCAATGGTATAAAAATCAGGAAATATGAATTCTAGTCCATCTCTACTCTTACTAGAAATTATTTAACTTCAGTTTCCTCAACTATACAACAAGGAGGTTGGAGGACTACAAAAATCTCTAATATCCTGTTGAGCTCCAACATTCTAGAGCAAATAACTTATTTCTATTGGAGAAATTTAAATAATTTTCCTTTATTTATACTGAGAGAGATGACTTACTTAGAAGAAGAAAGATTTTTTTCTAAGGAAGAACTGTTAAACTTCTTTTTTTTTTTTGAGACAGTCTCGCTTTGTTGCCGGGGCTAGAGTGAGTGCCGTGGCATCAGCCTAGTTCACAGCAACCTCAAACTCCTGGGCTTAAGCGATCCTACTGCCTCAGCCTCCCGAGTAGCTGGGACGACAGGCATGTGCCACCATGCCCGGCTAACTTTTTCTATATATATATTTTAGTTGGCCAGATAATTTCTTTCTATTTTTAGTAGAGACAGGGTCTCACTCTTGCTCAGGCTGGTCTCGAGCTCCTGACCTCGAGTGATCCACCCACCTCGGCTTCCCAGAGTGCTAGGATTACAGGCGTGAGCCACCGCGCCTGGCCTTAAACTTCTTTTTAACTTAAAAACACCAGGTACTACCAGATGTCCTCTATAACGTTATATAGATGTGCCAAGGAACTACCACCTCTAAAAGCTGTGGAGGGAGAAATTACTTGCCCACCATTTTATACATCTTTTATTATTAACTCTTGCTCCGTAGACATCTTAAAACTTTTCCTTAACTTCCAAGGTCATAACCTTCCCCGGGACAAAATAGCCTAGAAAATTTATTATTTATATCTTTTCCCTCAAGACAGTAAGCTCTTATCTTAACACAGTGCCCAGAGAAAATTACTAAGACATAAAACATTTTTCCTCTAAAGTTTTCAACAATTAAAAAAATTACATGGCCAGGCGCGGTGGCTCACGCCTGTAATCCTAACACTCTGGGAGGCCAAGGCGGGAGGATCACTCAAGGTTAGGAGTTCAAGACCAGCCTGAGCAAGAGCGAGACCCCATCTCCACTAAAAAATAGAAAAAAATTAACCGGACAACTAAAAATATATAGAAAAAATTAGCCGGGCAGGGTGGCACATGCCTGTGGTCCCAGCTACTTGGGAGGCTGAGGAAGAAGGATAGCTTAAGACCAGGAGTTTGAGGTTGCTGTGAGCTAGGCTGATGCCACAGCACTCTAGCCTGGGCAACAGAATGAGACTCTGTCTCAAAAAAAAAAAAAAAAAATTACAAAGCACAGGTCTTTATATAGTCACTCCTCCATATCTGTGAATTCTACATCCATGGAATAAACCGATCTCAAATCAAAGTATTTGAAAAAATAAAAAATAATACAACAATCAAAAATAGTACAAATTTCAAAACTCAACACCATAACACAGGATTTACATTGTATTATGTATTATAAGTAATTTAGAGATGATCTAAAGTATACGGAAAGATGTGTAGGTTCTATGCAAATACTACACCATTCTACATAAAGAATTTGAGCATCTGCGGATTTTGGTATCCATAGGGATCCTGAAACCAATCTCACACAGGTACCAAGGGATGACTGTATTTGACTAAAGCATTAGGCAAATATTAGGGAATTTTAATTACTGTAGATTCATCCATTCCTTCATGCCCCAAATATCTGAGCATACAAGATATACATTGAAATGAATAAACTATAAAAGCTTCTAGAAGAGCTAACTTTACATCCTACCACGTTTATTTTCATAACCTGGTGCTTCTTGTGATCTACGAACTAATAGAAAGAACAAGGCTTTCAATATCATAAGACCAGAGATGAATCCTAGGTTTTGCCATTTAAGAGATACATGACATTGAGTAAGCCACTTAATCTTTCTTTACTTAGGCTTTCTTTGTTTGTAAAATGGGAATAATACTCCCTATATCAAGGGGATTTCTATAAACTCTCTGAGGTAATAGATAATAGACCATAGATCCTAGGGCCGGATTTCTAGCATTAAAACCATGGTTCAGCCCCTAACAACTAGTTCAGTCATACTAGTTGTGTGACTATGGGTAAATTACATAACCAATCTATGACTTAGTTTACTTACACGTAAACTGGAGATAACAACATTGCCTACCCCACAGCATTGTTATAAGGATTAAATGAGTTATTACTTGTAAAGTGTTTAGAACAGTGCTAGCTATTATCTATCATAAATTAAAGTGTTTCAGATAATCAAAAGTGCTATTTTTATTATTGGCTATTAGTGCTATTTTTTATGGCTGTTACCTTGAATTTCATGGTAATCCAAGCTGATTTTCTTTAAATAAGACACTGCAGTTAAGTCGAATGTTCTCATTGTAGCCTCTGTTCCTAACTGAGTAACATTAAATACTAGAATTGTAACTTCTTCTTTCTGTTGTTTAGTAAATTCCAAAATCACCTAAAAGAATTAGCACAGCCAGTGAAAAGTTGGTAAGAAGTCTGAATCATACTTAAAATAACAATAACAAAATCTTTCTCTATAAACCTCACTATGAAAATGGTAGAAGCTTTGCTCATACTCTTCTACTATCATAATATTATTTAACATAATCAGAAATTATCATCTTAAATTTTATTATTGAGAATATAAGTACATCTAGAAAACATCATGATGAAATTTAACTCCACTGATTTACTTTTTTAAATTTAATAAAATAGGAATGTATGGGTTCTTCCTTAATATGATTTTCTAAAACCTGTATTTAAAAACAAAAATCTGCTCTAGAATCTGGATGGAAAGAGAAGAAAGAAAAAAAAAGAGAAAAAGAAAATCATGTTTGGTGATTAAAAAAAGAGTATCCCCATTAAAGCCAAAAGTAAGCGAGAATGTTCACGATCCTACTACTACTTAATTCTGGAAATGACAGCCAGAATATTTACCCAATAAAAAATAAAACATATACATAGCAATTTTTAAAAGATACAAGTTCTCTGATACTCCAGTCAAGACGTGGAGGCTTTTATCACCACCCTGTGAATTTGGGCAGGCTTATGAATGCTTCGATCATAGGGTAGAAAGGAAGTGATACTATGATGTCCTCTGATATCAAAAAAAAAGGCCATGAAACTCCCACCTGGAAATGCTCAGTCTGGGAGAAGCCAGTTGCCATGTAAAAAGTTCAACTACTCTGAGACTGTCGTGCTGGGAGGCTATGAGTAGGTGTTCTGGTCAACAGTGCCAGCTGAGCTCCCAGCCAACAGCCAGTATCAATTGGCAACCACATGAGTGGGACACATGGAGTCTAGCTTGAGGCTTCATATGACTGCAGCCCCAGACAAGATTGGACTGCAACCAAATGAAAGTTTATACACAAAATTACCCAAGTGGGCCCTACCAGAATTCCTAAAGCACAAAATTGTGAGCAAAATGAAATAGCTGTTTTAGGCTACTAAGTTTTAGGGAAACTTGATAGGCAGCAACAGTAACTACAACAACAGAACAATATAAATACTGAAAAAAAGGCAAAAATTACTATTATTAGCAGATGATATAATTATATACTTAAGAATAACCAGGAGTATCAACTGAAAAACAGTAAGATGACAATAAGATAGTATAGAGTAAGGTATTAAGTACAAAATTGATATTTAAAAAAGTTTCATACAAATGATTTAAATGAAAACAATGAAATAATAAAGTATAACAATATACAGAATCACGGGTAAATATATTTGTAACAGAATTTTCTAAACATACATTAAAACTGGGACATAAAGAAAATATGCAATAAATTTCACTACAGAAACATGTGAAACTACAACAAAAAAAGTCACACTGAGAAATATATTTCAAATAGCACTACTATTTTCTTCAGTGGTTCTGATTGTTTTTCACATTAGTTCATTCATTCAATATTCAATAAATATTTACTAGACATCATCTACCATGTAACAGTCTATGCCAGCAACTAAGGACACCAAAATGACCAGAACAGAAATGGTCCTTGCTATGGTTTGAATGCCCGTTCCAAAACTCATGTTGAAACTTAACCCTCAATGTAACAGTGTTGGGAGGTGTGGCCTAATGGAAATTGTTTAGGTCCTGAGGGCTCCACCCTCATGAATGGATTAATGTTATTCTGAGAGTGGGTTCGTTCTCGCAAGAGCTGACTGTTATAGACCAGCCCCTTGTGCTTTTCTCTTTCACACAAGCTCACTTGCTCTTCCACCTTTCCTCAATGGAATGATGCAGCCCGAAGACCTTCACCAGATGTAGGCACCATGCCCTGGGACTTCCCAGCCTCAAGAACTATAAGAAATAGAAACTTTTTTCCTTATAAATTACCCAGTCCAAAGTATTCTGTTACAGCAACAGAAAATGGACAAAGGCAATCCTTATCCTCAAGAAGCTTACATTCTAGGGAGTGTTGGGGAAAGTGGTTGCTATGTTGTGTCGGGTGGTCATATCTTTCCAATAAGATGACATTTGAGCAAATACCTGAAAGAACTAAGGAATTAAGCCATGTAGGAAATGAGTGTTCCAGGCAAAGGAAACAGCAAGCACAAGAATGTGCTTTGGTATATATAAGGAAGAATAAAAGACAAGTGTACATGCCATGAGGCAAGAACTTTACTCACTGCTATTTTCCAGTATCTAAAACATCTGGTAGATGATGGCACATGAAAAATACTATTGGAAGAATAAAAGAAATATGGCAGAAGCAAAGTAAGCAAGGTGGGAGAGAATGAAGATAAAGCCAGTCACAAGCGGTGACACATGTAAGGCCTTATAGGCCATGGGAAGGACTTAGTCCTTCACTGAGTGAGATTTAAAGTCAGTTCAGTGGAGGATTTTGAGTAGAGTAGTGACATGACCTAACTTACACTTTTAAAAGATGACTTTGGCAACTGTAAGAACAGAGTACCTGACGGAAGCAGAGACAGGTAAGAGGTTACTGCAATAATCCAGGAAAGACATGATGGTGACGTGAACAATACACTAGCAGTGGAAGGAAAGAGCAAACAGCTGAATGTATTTTGAAGTTAGGGTTAAGGGATTTGCTCATATTTTGGAGGAGAGTATGAGAGAAAGAGAGAAGTCAAACAAGGCTAAAAGCAGAGAACCTATCTTTCTCTAAAACAAATATCAATACTACTTAGATTTGTACACACAATTAAAATCTGGTATTTCTAACATTATATTTTAGGACATGCTCTCACTTTGGGATATAAAACAGTCAATAAGGAACATCTCTCCATTTTATATCTTTTGTGTTTTATTATTAAAGCAATATAAATTTATTATAGAAATGGTAGAATATATGGAGAAGCAAACAGGCAAATATGAAAAAC
This sequence comes from Lemur catta, assembly GCF_020740605.2. Lineage (NCBI taxonomy): Eukaryota > Metazoa > Chordata > Mammalia > Primates > Lemuridae > Lemur > Lemur catta. Next base: position 92,749,248 of record NC_059128.1, read on the forward strand.
TGTAATCCCACCACCCAGAAATGAATACTGTCTGTAATTTATCAAAGAAAATATATACATGTCATTTTAAATGGAATCATAATGTCCTTGGTATTGTAATATTTTCCCCAAATAATGATATATTGTGAACATCTTTCCATGTTTACTTTTACTACATGACTCTTAAAGGCTGTAAAGAACATGTTGGATATTTAAGTTGCTTGCAGTTTTCCAAATTATGAACATGAAAATGAGCAATATTATTTAGCTTAGAAGTAAAAAAATTTAAAAAAATTAAACATCATAAAAATTTTCTGCGGAAAAGCAAACCCTAATTAAGAGTTTTAAGCTCTTCCAGAATAAAGTAGATACATCATGAATCACTCTTACATTAGTTTTTTAGAAAATAACATTTTTCTGAAACTTTGTGTGTTGAGTATGTGTGTGTGCACAGGTGTTCTGGGCAGTAGCGAAGATAGAGTACCACATTTTTAATATACTTAACATTTAGGGCTAGCTTGAGATAGTTTACAAGATAGTAACAATAAGAATATATTTATTTATTGACAAAAAAATGCATATACCTCTTTAATTTCAAACTTGAGTAGAAGATTAATGAGCTCTTCATTTGGGACCTCTGCAACTTTTTTTACTTCTGATCCTTTCATACTTTTACCAGTCTGTGAGTCTCCATCTTCAGCATCGAAATACTCATCATCAGACTCTAAAGGAAAAAAACATTCATTTGATATGAGACAATGTTCACTGAAAACTGTATAAACACTCAAAACACTCAAATCTAAATCTCCCAAAAGTAAATTTCACTTGTTAGGTATAATCTTCATATTAAACATCAAAATAGTTTCTTTTTCAAAGTTCCACAAAATGGCTCAACCTGGCATGTGGTAATCATATTTAAAACCAAATAGCAAATCTTTTCTTTGATAATTCTGTTTTTCACTAGTTCATTCATTCAGTACACAACAAAATATTCACTGGGCATCAATTACCATGTATCAGACTGCACTAGCCGCTAAGGACACCAGAATGACCAGGATATTCATGGTCCTGTCCTCATGAAGCTTACATTCTAGTTCAAAATTAAAAGAGATAAATTAGGACAGAACCAGAGAAAAGGAACACACAGAGATTGGGACAAAAAAATAGCTTATTTAAAATCTTAAGTAAGCACTGTCAACCACAAAAATCTGTTCATTTATCCAATGAGGAAACCTGAGCTTAAAGAAGATAAATGACTCAAAGTCACACTACTAGTAGCACAACTGGAACTAGAACCAGTAAATGACTATAGGACTTCCAGAATTCCTTTATTTTCAGAAAATTTTATCTCTATATAACAAGTTATAAGCTTGCTTTAATAAAGAATATTTTATTAATACTTTCCTTACCTGATTCCACTCCATCTAGCAATAGGGAAGTACTAAGTAGACCTTTTGTCCCACCTGAAATAATGGGAGTTGATGATACCTAGCAAAGAATTTAAAAAGTCTTCTTAAAAATATTCATTCAGCAGGATTAAATGTTAAAGACTAAAAAGTAATAGAGATAGAGAGAGATGGAAAGACTTCTACACATAATATACAAATCTTCCAACAAAACATACTATGCAATCAACTAACTAATGATTGGGTATAATTTACAAATTATTAAGACAACTACCATCTCCATTTACAAGGACAAAACTATGTATGAGTCTAGTAGGTTAGTCTGTTTGTCATTGTGTATAATTTACATGCTGTCCATTACAATATTAACATACATTTTTACTACAGGTCCCTGGAAAATGGTATCACCATCAGTTGGCTCTCTCAAACTTCATTTCGAAGTAAGTGGAAATCCAACATTTCTTTTATGTTGCAAAGATCAATTCCAAATAAAATGACCTAGAACTTTTAAGTCTAATATATGATGAAATTTTACACCAAGTGTTCTACCTGCATCATTTTAAAGAAAATTTCTATTTCTATTTAAAACATATCTTATAAATTTGAAAAATATTTTCCTTTCATTTCTGTATTTTTGGTCCTTTCACTTATACCCTTTGCCCTAAGATTGACTTTCTAGCACTACTCTAAAACACTAGTGAAAATAAGAGATTTAGCATTTGTATTATATCCATTTACCTGTCTCTCTGGAGACTGTGCCAATGATTTTTGTGGCAAGGGTATACTATTAATCAAACATAACACATCTTTCATCTTCTGGTCAGAAATTCTCACATGCATCAAAGGCAGTCCTCCTGTTGCTTTAAATCTAAAAATACAATTCAGTTGTAAGGTTTTAAGGTCAGCTTCTCTATATTATGGTGGGGGGAGTGGATGGGAGAAGAGACTACATTGCAGAGTCAAAGTTCCTTTGGACCTGTTTTAATCTAATCACACTTCTGCATCCTTTAGACACTGTCAAGAAATGGGAAGTTCTACGGCAAGCCACGTTTCCAGATAATTTAAACAAATCCTTCTTAAGGAGTCAAACCTTTTTAAGTTAACTAATTTTTATGAAACTCTTTCCAAACACTATACTTTTGTAAAACCAAAAACACCAAATGTACTTTAGTTCCTGGAATCAAAGATTTCTCATCATAAGCACAAAAGAGTATCTACACCATTACTACTCTCTATCCCCTTGTCTTGTTTTCTTTCTTTTTATACAGAGCACTTGGCAGCACCTGACATATCATATATTAACATACACTTGTGTATTTTATGTCTCCTCTGATTAAAATGTAAGCTCCATGGGGACATCTGTTTTACTCACTGGTGAATCACCATCACCCTTTCATCAGTTGCTCACTTGTTGCCAGCTGCTTCTATTCTGCTTCCCTACTCAATGGAACTGCCTCATGTTCACCTCTCTCAATAGTTTTGTGGCAGCTACCTGCTGCTCATAAAGCTCTTTTAGATTGTTGTTTAACTTTGGCTTCCTGATTAAACTATCAACAGCTCAAGTTGACAGATGACTAACTGCTAGATGCATTACTGGGAGACAGTAAAGCAGTATTTAGAGGGAAATTTGTAGCACTTAATGCCAATATTGGAACATAATAAAGATATCAAATGACCTCAACTTTCACATTAAGAAACTAGGAATGAAAAGCCAATGAAACCCAAAGTAAGCAGAAGAAAGCAATAATAAATATGAAAGTGGCAATCAGCAAAATAGAAAAATATTAACAGAAACACAATAGAGAAAATAAGAAACCAAAATCTGGATCTTTCAGAAGACAACCAGCAAAATTGATAAACCTCTAGTCAGAATGATCAAGAAAATGAGAGAAAAAGCACAAATTACTAATATCAGGAGTGAGAGAGAGAACATCAATACAGATTCTTCATGTATTATAAAGGTAATTTTATACCAATAAACTTAACAACTAAGATGGACAAATTCCTTGAGTCACACAAATAACTCAAAACCTCATTTAAAACACTTCAGGCCAGGCATGGTGGCTCATGCCTGTAATCCCAGCACTTTGGGAGGCCAAGGCAGGAGGATCACTTGAGTCCAGGAGTTTGAGACCAGCCTGGGCAACACAGCAAGACCCCATCTTGACAAAACACTTAAAAAATTTAGCTGGGCATAGTAGTGCATGCCTGTAGTCCTAGCTACTCAAGAGACTAAGGTGTGCCCGGGCGCAGTGGCTCATGTCTGTAATCCTAGCACTCTGGGAGGCTGAGACAGGTGGATCGTTTGAGCTCAGGAGTTTGAGACCAGCCTGAGCAAGAGCAAGACCCTGTCTCTACTAAAAAAATAGAAAGAAATTAGCTGAACAACTAAAAATATACAGAAAAAATTAGCCGGGCATGGTGGCGCATGCCAGCTACTCGGGAGGCTGAGGCAGTAGGATCGCTTGAGCCCAGGAGTTTGAGGTTGCTGTGAGCTAGGCTGACGCCACGGCACTCTAGCCCAGACAACAGAATGAGATTCTGTCTCAAAAAAAAAAAAAAAAGAAAAGAAAAGAGACTAAGGTGGGAAGGTCACTTGAGCCCAGGAGTTCGAGATCACAGTGAGGTATGATCATGCTCCTGCATTTCAGCCTGGGCAAAAGAGCAAGATCTTGTATCTAAAAAATTAAAAATAAATAAATGAATAAATAACCTGAAACATATAAAAGATCACTCAAAAGAATAGATAACCTGAATAGCCTTTTATCTGTTAAAGAAGTTGAATTCATAGTTTAAAACCCTCTCAAAAAGAAAACTCCAGGCCCAGACAGGTTTACTGGTAAATTCCACCTAACATTTAAAGAAGAAATAATACCAATTCTACACAACATCCTCTAGAAAACTCATTCCACAAAGCCACTATTATGCCGTTAACAAAACAAGAAAAGCAAAGCACAGATCAATATCCCTCATAAACAAAGATATAAAACTTCATAACAAAATTTTAGTAAACCACATCCAATAATATTTTTAAAAAATAATACAAGGTGGAGTAGTATCCCTTATCCAAAACGCTTAGGAAAATAAGTGCATCAGACTTTGTAATTTGGGGATTCTGGAATATTTGCATATACATAATGAGATAACTTGGGAATGGGACCCAAGTCTAAACACAAAATTCATTTATGTTTCATATACACCTTATTCACATAGCCTGAAGGTAATTTTATCTAATATTTTTAATAATTTTGTGCATGAAACAAAGTTTGTGTTAAGTACTTATGTGTGGAACTTTCCACTTGTGGCGTGGCACTCAAAAAGTTTCGAATTTTGAATCATTTCAAATTTTGGGTTTTCATATTAAGGATGTTCAACCTGCACATCATTATCAAGTGACGTTTACCTAGTAATGCAAGGCTGGCTTAACATCCACGTGATAAAGAGTATCAATGAGCTACTGCTACACACAACAACATAAAAGTGGAATCTCAAACTAATTATGCTGAATGGAAGAAGCCAAACAAAAAAGTTAAAATGCTATGAGTCCATTTATGGAAAATTCTAACAAATCTATGTCAGAGAGCAGACCAATGTTGTGCAGGAAGTTGGGCGAGAGGATTTAGGCAGGGAAGGAAAGGAAGGAGTACAAAGGGAACAAAGAAATTTTTGAAGGCAATGGATGTGTTCATTATCATCATCATTATTTTGATGACACTTTCACAGATATACAGAAGAGGTCAAAACATACCAAATTGTAAACTTTAAGTACATATGGCTTATTGGATGTCAATTCTACTTCAATAAAGCTGTTTTTAAAAAGGCAGCATAAATATTTCAAAACTGTCTACTTAAATTCAAAATTCAGTTTCTATTTTTTATTCTCTTAGTTTTTTCAGGATTCTACATGATTTCATGATCAAAAGAATTTCTAATTTTTTTGAAGATTTTATTTCATTGATATTGAACTTTCAATTGGATCCATTCAAAAACATACATTACCAACTTTTACAGAATATATTATAAAAGTCCAAATACTTCTGACATAAGATAGGTTGATATGTAATTCAAATATACATTTTCTTAAAAATGTATTTCTGCTACAAGATAGAACAATCATTATTTTTTTCTATCTCCTACAGAAATTTATCTTTCTTTCCTTAAAATCCAGTAACTGATGCAGATATACTTAACCTTGTTGATTTTCCAATACAAAAGAAACTCATACATTACCTGGCCATTCTAATGTCTTTTTCTACCATTGCCTTGGCCAACTCAACATGAATATCCATTGGTTGCAATATATGCATAGTTGATGGATGCTGAAATCGACACTTTTTCCAGTTTTCCTCTTTAAAAAATAATTTAAAATATTAAATGGCTATTTTTTTAAATTATCAGGTATTCTGTGGAAAATCATTCTAAGTTAAAACAGAGTTAATGATTATCAACTTTTACTTCTTTCTGCATACAAGTTAAATAACCTATTTTTATAATACACATAGGCGAGAGTCAAAGACTATGATATAAAATTAATTCTAAGTATTTGCATAATGTTCATATGATAACATCTTGCATGTCAAAGTAAATAAGAAAAAAAAAAGCCTCAGGAATTTATTACCTTGATTCCAGAATTAGTGATGGTAGACAGTTACAGTGAAAAGAAGGGAAAAAAATAGGAAAAAAAAAAAAAGGAAAAAAAGAGATTTATGGGGTTCCTAAGTGCAGTATTTACACTAGGTTAGCACATAATTCCAAAGTAAAAATGAGTTTTATCAAGTAAGATTTTATGACAAAAAAGTGTAATAATCACTTTTCTTCAAATAAGGTCTCAAGACAGATTTTCCAATGGCTAATGGAGTCCTATACAGATCTTTACTGATGGCAATGACTGAACATTTTTTATCACTTATAATTCAAACAATTATACTTAAGTACATACAAAAGAAAAAGCCATTTTAATGGTCTGTGTAAGTACTTCCCTTCAAGGAATTAACAGTTTCCTAGGATATAAAAATTAAGTATAGCATTATATATTTATATTTAATAAATCTCATCACTCCTACTAGAGTATAAACTCTGCATACAGAGATCATGTCTGTCCTTTCCTCCAATGACCTACTCCAAAGTGATATATTCAAGGGTAATTAACAAATACTTTTTGCTCCTAGAAAGTAAACAAGCCTAAAAAACCAAAAATCTTTACTTAAGTAGTAGAAAACACCAAAGCTTTTTGGGAAATAATTAATTACCTTTAACGTTTTAAGACTGTATCTACGATATTGTGGCAATGATTTATGCTAATAGGCTCCTATCTGGTTCTCTTAAGTGACCAACAGGATATGTGTGCAAGACGGTTGCCGGGGTGATATACATGCACATGTACACACACATATATTACTGAAGCTACTCAACATTAATTTCAAGATTCTAAAATTTGAATAATTGTTTACCTGCTCTTGCAAAGAGTAGTTGCACACTTTTTATTTCAATATCAAACTTGTCATATGCCTTATCCATTATTTCTTCCAGAGATGAATTAGTAGTCTTCTGTAAGCCCTGATCTTTACTGTTGAGCTAAAATGGAGGAAAAACTTGAATTTTTTTTTCCAAAACAGCAAAGTATATACATCAACATACTTCAGTTAGGCTTCTGAAAACCTAACTAAAATAAATGACTGTCCTTAATGAATTCACATTTTGATTAATTTTCTGATAATTGTTTATAAATACTTTATTAGGAATATACTTCAGCATACATCTCCATTATAGTTGAGAAATAGGTGCTCAGCACATTTTCATTAATTAGAAGATCATTTACATAATTGTCTGCCTCAAATAACCTGTCTAAGATGCAACTCCTCCTCCTTGGCTCTGAGGAGTAACTGCCACTTATGGCTTAGCTCCACTACTAACAACCTACACCTTTCACCACAAAATAGCAGGGTTGTTCCTTCTCACCACTATACTATAAGCATAATTATGCTATTAGAATTCAGCTCCAATCTCTACTTCCTTTCCCCCTTTCCAGTGGCAAGGATTAATTCAGGACTATACAAGCGGTCTTTAAAAAGTTCATGTGAAATGTATATTATGAAAAACTATACACGGATTTAAAAATTATTTTGCACCAAAATAAACTCATACTAACCTGTTACTACATGTCTCAACGGGATCTAGTATGAGGCAATAAGAAGGATAAGACATGAGCTTGAAAAGAGTCCCTATCAAGAGGCAACATGAATTCTGCTAAAATTGAAGCAAGAACAAACATCGAAATTATGGTGGAGGAAGGGTGAAATCATTGATGCTTTACAAAAAAGTTTATGGGGACAATGACCCAAAGAAATCAGCAGTTTACAAACAAATAACTTTTTAAGAAGGGACCAGACGATGTTGAAGATGAAACCCCCAGCAGCAGATAATCACATCAATTTGTGAGGAAAAAATTAATCCTGGGCCCTAATTAAACAGGACCAAAAATTAACAGCAGAAACAATAGCCAACATCGCAGACATCTCAATAGGTTCAGCTTGCACAATTCCAACTGAAAAATTAAAGTTGAGCAAACTTTCCACTTTCCACTGGGTGCCAAAACCACTGGACCCAGATCAGCTGCAGAGCAGAGCAGAGCTTTCAAAGGAAATTTTGAACAAGCGGATCGAGATCTTGAAGCATTTCTTTGAAGAATTGTAACAGGAGATGAAACATGGCTTTACCAGTACAATTCTGAAGACAAAGCACAAGCAAAGCAGTGGCTCCCAAGGATGGAAGTGGCCCAGTCAAAGCAAAAGTGCAACCCATCAAGAACAAAGGTCACGGCAACAGGTTTTTGGAATGGTCAAGGTATTTTGTTTATTGACTTTCTGAAGGGCCAAAGAACGATAAGGGTGTTTTGAGAAAATAAGCCAAAGGTTTAGCAGAAAAATGCCTGGGAAAGCTTGACCAGGGTCCTTCTCCACCACAACAACCCTCCTGCTTATTCCTCTCATCAAACAAGGGCAATTCTGTGAGAGTTTTGATGGGTAAGCACTGGGCATCCTTTCAGTCTGATTAGCCTTACAGTCCTGACTTGACTCCTTCTGACTTCTTTTTGTTTCCTGATCTTAAAAAACTGTTAAAGGGCACCCATTTTTCTTCAGTTAGTAATATTAAAAAAAAGACTGTGTTGACATCCTTAGATTTCCAGGACCCTCAGTTCTTTAGGGATGGACTAAATGCCTGGTATCATCACTTAGAAAAGGGTCTTGAACTTGACGGAGCTTATGTTGGGAAAGTTTATATTTTAAATTTTTATTTTTTAATTCCATTTTTCTACAAACTTTTTGAAGCCTCCTCATATATTTTGAAATCTTCACCGTTTAACAGGGGCTTACATTCCTACGAAAATCTAGAAGTTCTCTTGCTCTACTTAGTTATTGACAGTGCTGTAACAAATATACATTCATATGTGTACAATTTCCTATTGTCAAAATATAGAAGCAACAGATAATACTGAACAATTAAACTCTGGAAACCATGTAAACTAGGAATGCTTCTCTCTAATTAGGAGAAGATAGAAGTAATCCAGTCCTCAATGTCAAATCACCTACCACTATAGAAAATTTGGGGGTTTTTTTGGTTTGTTTTAATAACCATAAAATATATATAAAATACTCTACTCTGGGCTTGAAAAAATGCTAAGAAAAAGTAAGTCTAGGTTTAGTTTAAGTGAACTCTTGAGGAAAAAATCCACATATACCTACCCGAAATGTACCAAAATCTAAAATCAGAAGGTTTGACTTTTCGTGGTAGAAACCTGTCTGTGGAACTACTAGATAAGAAGGCTTCAGGTTTATCCTTAAATCAAGAACTTTTCGAGTTTCAATAATATGCGTAAGTCCTAAAGAAGGCAAAGAAATAATGATTGGTCAATTTGAAATACATAACCATACTATTAACAACTAGAATAAGAATTTTACCTGAAAAGCATTATGAAGGAGTGTCAGTTTTCCTCACAAATTAGATTCTCAATTCAACATGTAAGGTGAAAATTGCCCAAAGTCAGTGGGAAACAATCATATCATAGCACAGTATAATAAACCTAGCATAGCTAGTATTTTATACAGAGATAGAAGAACTTATTATTTCCTTGGTAAGGCAACCAGATAAAATGGGTTGTGAGTTTAGAGGCCATGTTATACAAAAGTATGTATTTTTAAAACTAGATTCACTCACAGAGTGGTGAACAGTTTCTTAAAAAGTGAGATGGAGGGATGTTTTCAATCTCAAGCTTATCTGAGCACAGGTTCTTGAAAGTAATAGCAGACATAATCATATACACCTCACCTTATTCTCTTTCTCACCCAGTCTAGCAGGTATATATGACTTCAAGTAAGCCATGTCCACTCTGTACTATAATGCAGCCTGAGTTTAACACATTAACTGCCTCATGAGTTTATTTAACTCACGCTAGTTTTGAGCCCAGGGCCTCGTGAAGCATATGTAACTCACATCTCTTCACCTCAGGAGCCACATGAACTATTTTTCAAGTTGCATATAACTCACCCACAGAAAACAATTAAAAATAACAAATTTTTCATTAAATGAGAAAGGATTGTGTTGTTTTCTAAGTTTTTACTCTATTTTTGTAATAAAACACTGTGGCCCCAAGGAAAAAATTCTTTTATCTAGTGTAGCAGTCAATATGTGTTAAAATAAATAAAAAAAGGAATGTATACTATTTTAAATATAACGTTTACATTAGAACAGAGAAAATTTTTAAAGTTTAGTTGATGCTTATGTAAACACTCAAATTTTTTACCTGTAGCTGTTCTCTCTTTAATTTCTTCCAGCTTCATCAATGTAGCTGATGTTATTTGCTCAAGATCCAATCCCTTATTTGATTGAAAGAAATCAACCACTGCATTGATGGTTTTCTGTGAAAGAATTTCAAAACATAACCAAGTTACATACAGTACTTTCTATATTATAAATTTTAAGGTTTCACCTCAATTCTAAACCGCTGTGGCTTTGAACCAAGGACCTCTAAAGATATTCTGTCCCACTACTGTACATCTCCCTATGGAGTGAAAGAGAACTTGGAGAAAGAAATACCCCAAGTAAGCTTATTGGAGAGACAACAAATGTGTGTATATCATTAAGGTGCCAAGTACACGTTTGCCAGTGTCATATGGATGCAGCAACAGACATTACTTCTAGTTTTAGTCTCCAATTAGTGAGAAGGTGAAATTCCACTTCTCCACACTATTATTGGATTCCCCTGCACTCTGAAGTTTAGAGAAGAAATAGCAAAAAAGCTGTTCAGCCCTTACCTATATGCAAACTTAAACTTAAAAAAAAAATCAGAGATTTTCCCAGATGAAGAGTTCTGGAGATTGGTTGTACAACAATGTGAATGTACTTAACACTACAACTTTTAAAACTGTAGAATACAATGAGTTCTGGAGTCTTTATATACTGCCTTCCATACACATGGTGAATCCAAGCTCTAAACTGCAAAGTAAAATTAAGTCAAGGATCTCAACAGGAGGGTGGGGCCAATCTCCAAGCAATGAGACAAGTAGTGAACCATGCCCATCTTACTGACTAAAGTGAGATGATGGCTAAGACAGCCTGAATAAAAGGTGAAGCCACAGATACAGAACTTGAAGAGTCAACATTTTCAATAACATATAAATGCTGATACTTTTTTCTCATGTGAACAATATTGAAATTTCTTTTCATCACTCCTAAAGCTCTTTGAATTCGTTCCAAACATTGACGGCAAAGAAACAATACACAATAAGGAGCTGAAGTAGGAAGTCAGTGTATAACTAATTGGGAGTAGTAGCTGGTACAATAAACATGATTTTTTAAAGTATATTAGATTTTTAAAAATTTAACATAAGTGTAAACATTACAGTAAAAAAAATCTATAGCATGTAAAAAACTCAAAATTAATAGCTAAGCACGTACTGCTTTGAAACAAGAAAAAAGTGTTATGAAATATACCTGTTAAGTAAATAAATGTTAAGTATGAGAGAGGAGAAATAAGAAAAACACATGTCAAAAATATAAGATGGTTTTTAGAAAGAATCACTTTCTCCTTGCACTTACAGCATCATAGATGACCTCCACAGGCTGAGACTCAAAAATCAGAGTCTGGTCAGCAGGACTATTCTCTGGATTGGTTTCAAACTCTATTTTAAGCAACGATGATGCAGTATCACCAATTGAAGCCACAAGTGATGGTACAGTATCTTGCTGTCTCAGACCTGTTATATACCAGTGTTCTAATTTTGCTTCCACCCTACAATCCAATGAAGAAAAAGGAAGTGATATAAATAATATCCTTTGTAATGTAATAGGTTAAAATATACATTTTCTTTTAAAAACCTTTCAGAACCAGGATCATGCCCATTACCCAGAGCTGAAGTTCAATCTCCTTAGCCTGGCACAATCTGGTCTGTCGCTGCTGTTGTTTTTATTAACCCCTCTTTATCCAGATTAAAAAAAACCATTTTATTTAACTCTAGAATACTGCAAAAGTATTGATCACCGTTGTATGAATAAAAGCTCATGCAACATGGATGAACTCCTCTCCCTATTTCCATGCCACCTTCAACACCCTCCCACCTCATCCCTGCTTCTCCGAGTTCTTTCCATTCAGCTAGCATAACCCTTCTCCTAGCTCAATTATTCTCTTCTGCGACTGAGCTGGTGTAGCATTAACTATGATGTATTTAATTTTACAACACCTTCTCATCTTTGAACTGTCTAATATGTTATATTGTTCTTAAATTATTAACTTTTTATATATATCTTCTCTAATCAACAATAGCATAAACTTCCTGAAAACAGAAACTTACTGTGTACCTATTCAAAACTTTCACAGAATTGAGCCTATAAATCAAAACAGTATCCAACAAATATTTGTGAAGGAAAGGAGGGAGGGTGGAACAAATGATGAGGTATCCAAATAGCTCTATAACACAACAAAAACAAAGATAAAAAGATTATCTCGGTACATACAGGGAAAAGAAATTAAAGAAGAGCTACTACTAATGAGTTTTTTAAATTCTGAATAACACACAATTTTTTGTCATAAAATCATAACTAGAAAGAAAAACTGAAATAAGAAGTTTTTAAAAACTTACTTAAGTGCTTGTGCTCCTGGTCGCTGAGATACTTGAGTGCCCAGGCCAATTATCTGAATTTTTAGTATTTCTGGAATATTTCTGTCTTCTCTGATTGTAATAGAGGTGCTTACTAACTTCAGGGTCATTATATGGGCAACATACTAAACAGAAAGAAAGAATGAAAAGTTTTAAAATTTAAATAATTACTTTCTTTGATAATTTCTTATTTAAATTTGTTGAATAACAAAGTGATGTAACAAATAGAGCATGGTACATTCTGGCATTCATAGGCTCACTATAAACAAAAAACACTTAAAAATTCAATATGAAATTGCCTGCTCCAATAGGACACTTACAAAAGATTCAAAAATTCATTTCTCTTAGTTTTAAAGGTTATAACATGAAACAATGATAAAACATTATTGGGCATACAGATTCAATTCAGCAGCTTTCACTAAAGCAAATTAAGTATTTGGGACCAATCCTCTGGCTGAGGAAAAGAAAAACTCTACAGAACATCTGCTTAATAGCTGTACAGCGTTAGTAAGACACTGGAAAAAAATCCTGCCCCAAAATTTGCTGGGTGAAAACCGGAAGTAGGACAGAGAACCAACAAAACAATTTCTACAGAGAAAATTACAAAACATTATTGAGATACATGAAAAAAGAGGTAAACAGAGGCATATGCTATATTAACAGATTATAAGATTCAATACTATAAAGATATCAATTTTCCCAAAATTAATTTATAGATTCAATAAAATAAAATCTCAGTTTCTTGAGAAAACTGACCAGCAGATTCTAAAATTTATATGGAAATTTAAAGGGCCAAGAAGAGATAAAACAATCTTAAAGAAAACCAGAGTTGAAGGGTTTACACAGCTGGGTTGCAGGGCTGATTATGAAGTTACAGTAACTAAGACAGCACACTACAAAGACAGACAAATGGCCAATGTAGTAGAGAATGGGATTCCACAAGTATATGAAGACTTGACTGATGATTAAGGGGTAAATGCAGAGTAGTGGGAATGCATGGTCATTCCCATAATGGGTATTGTATCAAGTAGACAGCCATGTAGACAAAAACCAAATTTTAACCTCAACTTCATACCACACACAAAAACCAATTCTAGATGAACCATAAATCTAAATATATAAAGTAAAATAATATAAAGCTTCTGGAAGAATAGTTCCATGATCTTATAGTGAGAAAAGACTTTTTAAACAGGACACAAAAAAGCACAAGCCATAAATGAAAACATTAATAAATAAAATAAACATTAAAAATAGCCATCAAAAGACACTATTAAGACAGTGAAAATGCACTTTACATTGTGAGATAAGATATTTGCAACACAATTAAAAATGAAAAGCCAAGCCACATTGTGGAGGAAGATACTAACAATATGTCTAACTAGCAAAGGCCTCATATCCAGAATACATGAAGAATTCCTACAACAAATAAGAAAAAGACAGACAACTTAATAATGGAGAAAAGACTTAAAAGCCACTTCACAAGGAGGCTATCTAAAGGCCAATAAATATATAAGTATAAAACCTCTTTAGTCATCCAGGAAATGAAAATTAAAACCATAATGAAACAACTACATATCCCCATTTAGAATGGCGAAAATTTAAAAGACTGATAATGTCTACTGTCAGTGAAGACGTGCAGCAATAAGAATCCTCATATACTGCTACTGGAAATGTTCTCCAAGTTGGAAAATTGTTTAGTAGAATCTACTATTAAACATACTCATATCCTATTACCAAGCAATTCTACTCCTAAGTAGATAAACAAAAAATCTTACATATACACATATAAAGACACTCAGAAGTTCAGAGCAACATTGTTCATAACAATCAAAAAATAGAAACCACCCAAATGTTCATCAACAATACTACGAATAAATAAGATGTGGTATTTTCAAATAATTGAATCCTATACAGAAATGAAAATGAACAAAATACATCTACTGCAACAACAGGTTTGAATCTAACAACAAAGCTGAACACAAAAAGAATACATATTTTTTGAGTCCATTTGTAGAAAGATAAAAAATATGCAAAACAAAATTATAGTGTTTACAGCACAAAACAAAATGAAATCAAAGACATGATTCCCACAAAAATCAGAATATTGGTTACCTCTGCAGAAGCAATGATGGGGGATGCAGGGGCTTCTACAGTGGAACTCTGCAATATTCTAAATCTTGACCTTAATAATAGTTACATACCTGTTCCCTTTTTGATCAAATGAGCAGGACATTTTGGTTTTGCTCATGCTTTTACATATGAGTTATATTAATATTTCAAAATTTAAGAATTTTTTCTTAAGGTAAAATTTTTTTAAGATTCAATTTAATACTACAATAAGTACTTTTTATCAGGTTATTCTTACATTCACTAAAGCAACTAAATCTAAAGTTATAGAGAGAACTTTCATCAGGCCTGACTAGAAATGTTCAACAATTAAACAGTAAAGTAGAAACTAATAACATGTTTTTATTAATTGCTTAAAAAATCAATAACTTTAACCCAATTCAATTTAACACAGTAAAATGAGACAGAAATATCTATTAAACCACTCAATAATTACCTGCTTGGGTAAAGTTAGGTTGTGGGTACTCTCACTATAACCAATAGCAGTAAAGAGCTTATCTTTTTCCTCTGCAGTCATAAGGTCATCAATAGCTACAAAGAAAAGACAGTATTTTAAGAAGTTAATTGCTTCCGCTTTACAGATACAATTGAAAAGTCAAACCAAACTAACAATAGTCTTAAAATCAACAGAAACAAATCCTAAAGCAAATTTAGCCCAGTAATCTCAAGTATACTACTACTTTGACTAGTTAAACAAACATGGCTGGTTTAGGGCAAGAAAAATCAAAGAGATACCATGAAGGAAATTCAGTTCTCTTATGAGGATTTCAGAATTTCTTAAGTATTTTAAAACTTAAGTAAAACTTGGAATTAAATATCCATGTAAAAGGTAACAATAAAGAACGCTAAATGTTGAGGCCTCTAAATTTAAACATTTTAAATTTGATATAATTTTTCCCCAAAAAATCAAAATCTTATTTTAGTTGGATAAACACAGGAATGTTCCAGCCTGATGTATTTGCTTATATGTTTACTATACTGAGCTAATTTTATTTTAAATGTAATTTGAAAAAAAAATTCAACTAACAGGCAAGATATCATTTACATAGTTGTTTCTTATCAGTGTACAATGCATTATCTGACTTGAAACTTACTTTCAGGAATCAACAATTCTTCATCTTTTTTCTTAGATTCCTTTTTACCCCAAAACCCACTAAACCAGCCTCCACGTTTCTCGCCTTTGTCAGCAGACTTTTTCCTTAATTTCTGCCCAGACCGAATCACCTAAAAAATAAAAATTAAAAAATTTAATTGAGGAATAATGCCCTCTTCATTTTCAGGTGTAGCCAGGTAAGAACAATTGTTAATTTTTTAAACACCACATTAGATGAAAGTAGTCAAAAAAAAAAGCCAGTTTGATCTTAAATAATGCTTACAATACGGTTTGGTTAACCTACTCCCTCTGTTAACTGACTTGCCACATCAACTGATAGCATTTTGATGAGGCTGCATTTTGTCAGCAATATATAGTTAAGGTTTCAAGTAAAATTTTTCTGAGCAATATGAATTCCAAATTTTTAACTTAAGGAGCCAATAGACCTGCAGGTTTTTAAGACAAAAAGTCCTCTGAAAGTGACCACACCCCAAAACGTTATTAGTTTAAAACAATCATATTTCAGAGTTCATATATTAATACATTGCTGGCTTGCTAACTATGAACAGGGCAGGGGAAGGAGGGATGTAAATAAAAATGGTCCTCAAATCTCATTTCATCCTCTTTGCTCAACAAATTTTGACTTGATTTTCTATTGCTCCTTCTCTTTGCCCACTTTTCAGTGAAATATAGATGAATAACCAAAAAGCAGAAAACAGAAGGATAAAGAGAATAAAGGGATAAGTAATTCAGACTCGTTGTTCTCATTCCCTGAATAAGTACACTTCATGATTTTTCCACTTAGAATATAGAGTATTTTAAATAGAGGGTGAATTGATAACATATTGTAAGCACCTGTGTATAATAAAAAGTGAAATAATCTAAAAGAGAAGTTAAATGAAAAGAATTGAATTCTATAGTAAAGAGACTAGGTTTGATTAGTGAATGTAAAGACTGAGCATAAGGAAAATGTTAAACTTGTCACAAGCCATGGCTGAGTGCACACATTCAAGCCCTGTTTGGATTTGCCAATGGAAAGTGAATGAGAGTCAGCTACTGTGGATACACAGCTCAGTGGTACTCAATTCTTGCTGCACATAGGAATCATCTGGAAGCTTTAAAAAAAAAATTCCAGTTCCGAAGTCCCACTACACAACAATTAAATCAAATCTTGAGGGAGTGGGTTCCAGGCATCAGTATTTTTTTTAATCCCCTGGTGATTCTAATGTGCAACCAGGGTTCTGAACCACTGAGATGACAACAAATAAGTTTCCTTCAACAAAAGCAGAGACCATCAAGCAAGGAGTTTAACTCCCTGAACAGTTTTCCAAGTAGATGAAACTGAGCTATTTTGGAAATGACATGCAATTAAATGTATATCATCTGTGCTTTTAAGCATTAAAGAATCTACTACCAATTCTTTTAGGGAAAATGCAACCAGAGATTGCAAGTTCAAACCTCTCTTTGATACTCAGACTTAAAAAATAAATGGATTTATAATAGTTCTTTATAAATCTAAATACAGAAGGAACTGTAAAACATCTGAATATTTTATTAAAATCTTTTTAAGTAAACTGATAGTTTTAAAAGGGCAGGCACTAAATTGTTTTTTAACTGTTACCATATTTTTAGCCCCCATAAAAATTTTACTCTATAATAGATAATATTTTTTTAATGTTGAGGAAAAAATATTTTTATTTTGGAAAAATGAATTAATTGAAATAAACTATGAAAGGATTTAAAAATAATATCTTGATAAGAGACATCAAGATAACGTGGTGACAAATCCCAGCATTCACCTCTCCCTTTCCCAAATCTCTACCTAAATTTCTAAAAACATTTAAAAAGAAAAGATAAAGCTATTATTAGCATTGAAATCTTGGTTAAAGGTGTGACCAACATGTAATAAATCTGAAGAAATTTCAAAATGAACTGAAAATCTTAGACTTAAGAGAAGAAGCAGAAATGAACATGAAAACAGCAAATAAAAATACTAATTTCAAACAATGACAAAGGCTATAAAGAAAAAGTAACAGAATAAAAAATAATGAAGAAAAGCTTTCTTATATGTTGACGATTGTCATTTAAAAATACAAGAATTAACATTTAAAAATTCGAGACATGTCACAGAACTAAACATACACATCATATCGACGTCAAACTCTTGGTTTTTATATTGTGCTCTAATTATGTAAGATGTAACCATGGGGGGGAAACTGGATGTACACAGGACCTCTGTGAACTATCTTTGCAATGTATTCTAAACCTATAATTATTTCAAAATAAAATATATGAAAGACCTAAAATAAATAAAATATATATATGACTGACTATGAAGATGGATACAGAACCCTTTCACTTTTTCCCAAATACTCATCTGCTGCCTTGAGTCCCTTCCCTGTCCAGCTAAGAGCCCACGGTAAATAACTGCAGCCAATCCACAGCCTGTATTTTAAACTCTCTGGCGCTTTGCACTTTCCACTACAATGAAAAACCACCAATCTTGGATGAATCTAATTGCCTTCTCTTTCATAGTCATCCTTCTTTGTCTACTGTATCCAACAATTAATTCTCTTTCTTCAATTTTTAAGCAACTGTAACTGGTGTTAAGAAGATACAATTACACTAAAGCAATTTAAGTTAGGGAGGATTAAAACAATATGTTTCTGCCAGTATTCATGCCTCTATTTCACAGTTAGCAGATGCAAATACCTTTTAACTGTACCTAACAACTGTACCTAGGGGAATTTATACTTCAGAAAATAAGAGACATTTGAGAAAATTTACAGAGAAAGCTATTCATTGTATTATCACTTATAATTAAATAAAAACTGGGAAATAGTGAAGCAAATTCTGAGATATATATATATATATATATATATATATATATGTATGTATAAAAAAGAGTAAAAGCTAAAATCTACACAGTGGCTTCTAAAATGCTATGCAACCTGGCTTCCTCCCCAACTCTCACAAACACCCCACACACATCCTCTGCTACCTTACTTCTCTGACTCCACTAACCACTCTATTTCCTCTCTCACGATTCTAGTTAGTTCCCTGAATGAGCCAGATATGTCCCTACCCCAAAATCTTTCAGCACTTTATTCTTTCTGCCTGGTTATACTTTTCCCTTAGATAGCTTTCTGGCTGACTCATCCTTCAAGGTCTTTGCTCAAATGTTTCCTTCTTAGTGAGGCTTTCCCTGACCACCCTGTTTAAAACAGCAATCATCACCACTGCCTAGCTCCAGCACTATCTATATTCTTTCCTGCTTTATTTTTATTTATGTATTTGTTTATGAACCTCCTTTCCTACAAGAATGTAAAGTATGGAGTTACATTGCAAATGTATCTGTTTTGTTCATTTCTGTATGCTAATGCAAATAATAATGATGACCAAGAAAAAGTATTACTTATTTAGCAATTACTACATGCCAGGCACCTAACAGTTTAAGTGCTTTATATGCATTATAGAACTCCTCACAACATCACCCATGATATAGGTACTATTAATTAATCTCATCTTATAAATCAGGAAGCCAAGGCACATAGAGGTTAAATAGCCCAAAATCATACAAGTAGGAGACAGCAAAGCTGGTATCAAAATCTAGACCATCTCACTCCCAAGTCCAAACTCTTACCCATAATGCTAGCACAATAGGCACTCAATGAGTATTTGCCAAATAAATGAACAAATGTAAAGCTGACCCTTGAACAACATGGGTTTGAAATGTACAAGTCCACTTAAACACACATTTGTGTCCACCTCTGCCACTGCTGAGATAGCAAGGCCAACTGCTCTTCTTCCTCCTCCTCCTCAGCCTACTCAGTGTGAAGAAAACAAGAATGAGAACATTTATGATGATCTGCTTCCATTTAATGAATAATAAATACATTTTCTCTTCCTTATGATTTTCTTAATAGCATTTTCTTTTCTCTAGCTTATTTTATTGTTAGAATACAATATGTAATACATATAATATTCAAAATATGTGTTAATCAATTGTTTATGTTAACAGTAAGGCCTTCAGTCAACAGCAGACTATTAGCAGTTAAGTTCTGGGGTAGTCAAAAGTCATATGCAAATTTTCCAACTGTGCAGGGGGGTCAGCACACCTAACCCTCACATTGTTCAAGGGTCAACTGTATATACTTTAATCTCACTTAAAAGTATGAGTATACATGGAGATCTATAATCATAAAAACGACTAAAAGGATATACAGAAAGGTTTAATAGTAGTTACCTTTAGTATGTAAGAAGAGTGTTTCTATTCTCTTCTTTTGTTCATCTACATTTTCTAATATTTCTATAATGAATTGTATTGCATTTGTAATATATTTTTTTAAATACCAAAAAGTCAAGTTACTGACTCTTAGAAATGAAAGGACATCGAGCAATATACACAGGACATCAATAAATAAACTGTCATAAATCATTATAAACAGAATAATTCCAATTTTGGAAAGAAAGAAAAGAAGATGAAAACAAAGAGAAGGAGAGAGGGAGGGAGGGAAGGAGAAAAGAAAGAAGAGAAGAAGAGAAAGAAGGAAGGGAACAAAAAGGAAACATAGGAAAGAAAAAGTAAAAGAAACGAGGGACAAAAATCATAAATAAGTAGGTATACAAGCATGGGAGAAAACTGGAAGGCTATATGCCAGCATGTTAACAGTAGCATTCTAAATTGTTAGGATTATGGATAACTTTTATTCATCTTCTTTTAGGAGTTTTTCAAATTATTTACAAAAGTTTATAAAATTTTTCAAGTTTTTTCCCCTCCACGTCAGTGGCTTTTTTCCAGTATTCCATTTTGTTTTCTCCTGAGACTAAATTAAGCAATAAAAACTCAGCCATGATCCTAGGTTTAAAGGACTGGTATTAACATATTTAAAACATAAAATTAGCTGATAAAAATGATTACCTCAACTTGTGCTTGCTGCCGTGCTAAAATTATGTTAAAAACATCTAGAGTCTTCTCCAAGTCCTATAAAACAAAGAGATACGTTTGTAAAGAAAAATGATTAGGTGAAAAAAAATTTTCTTCTATGAGTTCTAGGCTTACCTAGTCCATTACCAGTACTTGTGATCTAATGAAAGTATAAATTTGAATGTACACTAGGCTTTGAATTTTTTAGTGGTGTTTGTTTGTTTGTTTGTTTGTTGTAGAGACAGCATCTGACTATATTTCCCAGGCTGGAGTACAGTAGCATCATCATAGCTCACTGCAGCCTCGAATTCCTGGGCCCAAGCCATTCTCCTACCTCAGCCTCCAAAGTTGCTGAGACTACAGGTACGCCATCACCATGCCAGCTAAATTTTTTTTTTTTTTTTTATAAAGACAAGGTCTCACTATGCTGTCCATGCTGGTCTGAAACTCCTAGCCCCCACCCCCAGGTGATCCTCCCACCTCAGTCCCCACAAAGTGCTAGGATTACACGAGTGAGCCACCACCACGCCAGGCCACATTTTTTAAATTTTTACAATAAGAGGAAATAAGTACTCCAAGAAAGTAAATCCTCATTAAACATAGTATGAAAATAATAATTTTTCTGTAAGACCATTATAATTCATAGACAGCCATATATGCACATGAAAACATTTAAGGAGACTTGTTTTAGGTATTATCCTTATGGTGCTTACTTCTTACTCTCCCCATTCTATATTATGTTACAACCACTGTACCACTGCACCATTATAAAACACACAAAACTTAAGAATGTAAAATTCTGTAAGTTAATAAGTAGGCTAAAGTGGAAACTGATTTGAGGAATTTATATAAAATTTGTAGGGGGAATCTAACATTAACTGGATGACCTCTGTTATAGGTGCTTTATGTATCATTTCATGTGATTCTTACAATTCTGGAAGACAGATATTGTTTCCATTTTATATACGAGAACATTAGACCCAAAAGGTTGAGAAACTTGTGTCCACGGTCAGAAGAACACTTGGTAAATATCCAAGTTGGCACCTGAACCCAAATCCATCTGATTCTAACACTTATGCTATTTCTAATATAAGACACTGCTGATTGTCATATATTTCAGAATAACAGAAATTCAATTCATTCTTCACACTATGAATCAGTGGCAGAAATAGTTTTATAACCTAGATCAAATGATATTAAGCAAATTATGGATTCAGTGTGTGTATGCTATCTTTTAAAAGGGGATAAATCAGATTCTTCTCCTTTCTCAAAAAGTAAAAGCTATTTTTTCTAAATAAAATATTGACGTATTTAAAAAAGCCACTACCATATAAATATAGGGCTTTTACTAACAAAACAAGATATAGCTAGCTAATAAATACATATATAAATAGCTAAGATATTGATTTTCTAAACATTATTTGAAAAAACCAGACACAATTCCCCAAATAGTTTATAGTAACCTTATTTTATCTGATATTAAGATGGGGAAAAAGGGTTGGTTTTTTTTTTACAGAAAAAAATGGGAAAAAAATACTCTGCATTTTCCCATAAAATTCTCTCTCAAAAAGAGACGAGTTCTGTTCTTTCTAAAATTATACATTGATTCAAATTAAATGCAGAATTAATATTAAAGGATGATTAGACAAATAATAGCTCTCACTAATATATGTAAGATATACCTGAATTTGTTTCTGTATTTCTTCTGAGACTTTATTCTGGGTTAACTTGTTTTGGTAGGCAATTTTATAACTCTTGAGTAACTGCCTATGCTTTTTTATGTTACTCCATGACCACATCTGTGTATATCTTCTTATATGAACTTCCAGAACAGAATCAATTGCATATTTCCACCTGAAAATCAAATTTTGTTAATGCACACTTGAATATAAAGGTTTAAGAAAAGGGAAAAAATACCTTTGACTTTTCAGATCTTCTAAATTTTTGTTGTTCTTAAGTGTCTTCCTATAAGAGCTCAGCAATAATATTTCAATTACCCAGTACAATTCTCTGACTTAAATAGATTAAGATATTTTAAAAAATCTTCCAGGATGGGACTATGAAAAAAAATCATAAAGGCACAAAATGACATGTTATAGGAAATTAATAGTATTCCAGTATGGTTATAACATTGAATCCGTGTGGGTAACTGATGAGAAATAAGATTTTTTTTTAATGTTGAAAGTCTTAAATGCTAAGTTAAGAATTTGGGAATCTAGGAGCAGGAGTACAAGTGAAAACGTTTATGAAAAAGGTAACATGGACATAGAAAAGATATCGTACTCTTGTCCATTTTTTTAAAAAAGTGGCTAGATTACATGAATTTAAAGAATTTTTAACTCTGAGAGTCCCTAACTACATACGTTTCTTATAAAATAAAAAACAAAGCATAACTTACCATTGTCGACAATTGGTATGAAGTGGTAAATAAGGCTTATATTTCCTGTAAGGGGCATTTCTAATCATATAATCCACTGACTCCAAAAGGTCAATCATACTTAAGTACTATTAAAACAAAAATAAAATTATATTTATTATATTGCACATATGAATAAAGACCAAATTTTATTATACTTTTCAGTCTAGTGAGACTCTAAATTCCCTGAACAATGTTGCCCGGTAACTCAATAATATACTGCATTTTACCAAACTTAAGGCACTATCAATTGTAAGTTGTAACATAATTTTTAGATTCCACTACAAAAGAAAACTGCTGCCAATTAAACTGTCATACCACCAATAATATATATCCTATTTCCAGATATGTTAAAATGTGAAATAAATCTATGTCTTAGAAACAATAAAAGATGGTATCTGTAACTGCTAACATGAAACATCTGTCTCTAAAACTACATATTTTTCCTCTGGACCATCATTTCAGCAGCAGCTATCTATGTGTTGATTTTTAAACTGCTCCAGAAAATTACTGCATAACTAAAGCAAGATAAAGCTATCTAAGCACCCACCTTACCACCAACACATGCAACTCTGTGTGGATCTGATAAACAACTCAAATGGAAGAAAAACACACACACTCAGAGGTAACCAGAGTTCAGGCAAGACAGAGAAAGGGGCAAGTCTACCTTCCTCCTCTCTAATTTTTCTTACTGCAATTCTTAACTAAGGGTTACCATGAGGCTATTCAGCACTTGAAATACGTCTAGTCTAAACTTGAATGTACTGTAAGTCTATAAGATTTCAAAGACTTAGAGGGGGAGGGGGCAAGATTGTAAAATATCTTGTTAATTTTTTTATATTGATTATATGTTAAAATTATAATATTTTAGAAATGTTAGGTTAAGTAAAATAAAATGTTATTAAAGTTAATTTCACCTCTTTCTTTTTACTTTCCTAATTAGCTATGAGAAAAACTAAAATTACAAAAACAACTTGTATTACTTTTTTTTTTTTTTTTTTTTTTTGAGACAGAGTATCATTCTGTTGCCCTGGTTAGAATGCAGTAGTGTCATCATCACTCACTGCAACCTCAAACTCCTGGGCTCAAAGGATCCTCTGGCCTCAGCCTCCCAAGTAGCTGGGACTAATTTTTATATTTTTAGTAGAGATAGGGTCTTGCTGTTGCTGGGGCTAGTCTCAAACTCCTGAGCTCAAGGCATTCTCCTGCCTTGGCCTCCCAGAGTGCTAGCATTACAGGTGTGAGTACCACGCCCTGCCCACATTACATTTTAATTGGACAGTACGGGGCTAAAAGCTCAGTTAGCTAAATTGCCTGTCTTCCTTTCACTTTCAGTTCTCCAGGTCTGTTACCCAAACACTCTGGATAGATAACCTTGGAAACAATGCTTGCAAAACAAATGGAAGAAAAAGCTGCTAACACAGCTGTTCTAAAAATTAAAGAAACAATATTTAATATAAGAGTGTCTGTTGGCCAGGCGCGGTGCCTCACGCCTGTAATCCTAGCACTCTGGGAGGCCGAGGCGGGTGGATCGCTTGAGGTCAGGAGTTCGAGACCAGCCTGAGCAAGAGTGAGACCCCCGTCTCTACTAAAAATAGAAAGAAATGATTTGGACAGCTAAAAATCTATATAGAAAAAATTAGCCGGGCATGGTGGCGCATGCCTGTAGTCCCAGCTACTTAGGAGGCTGAGGCAGTAGGATCCCTTGAGCCCAGGAGTTTGAGGTTGCTGTGAGCTAGGCTGATGCCACGGCACCCACTCTAGCCCGGGCAACAAAGTGAGACTCTGTCTCAAAAAAAAAAAAAAGAGTGTCTGTTATTAAAAACTGAGGAGGGAAAAACATATTAAAATCCTCCACCAACAATTGGGAATTAAATGGAAATAATGTCATTCACTATAGCCTAATACGATTCTCCACCATTTAGGAAAATATCAGGTAAAATAAAGGAAATTATTTTTTAAACTTGAAATCTATTTTCTCTTATTTAAAAAAAGATTTTTTAAGAGTCAAATCGCAATATAACGAACCAAAAGAACTACCAGACCATAAGAGAAGCAATAATCACAAAGGATAAAAACAGTGAAAATTCAAGGCTAAACAAAGCTAGAAATGTCCAAATAAATTGTACCTGAGGCTTGGTCAGTTCAATGGCAATATTTTGTACTTCCATGTTCCAGTCCAGTTTGGGTGTTTTGAGCTCTGTTTCTGCATAAGGATTCATGTAGAGTTTTGCAGAGGCTGATACTGGCTGGAAAACTTACAGCACATGGGAAGAGGTAAGATATGTTTATATGCTCTTACATGGGAACAATTGTAAATAATTATGAGATACTGTTACTCTTAAAGAAAAGTAATCAAAAATATGTGTAACAAAATCACTACCAAAAAATATTTAAGCATCTACTTGTCTGCATAATAATAAGCTCCAATGGGTAAAGTGGAATCCCCAGGAAGGAAAGTGGAGTCCTATGCTTCTACGCAAAAAATGTATAAAACAGACAATCTACTCTTAGTTATTCAGTCTGTATAAAATCAGGCTTCTCTTCCTTGCTACATTTAATGATTTTATTAGTCATTCAAAATACTAACACAAGGAAGGAAGTGAAATCTCAATAACTCTGTCTTATGTAATCACTGACAGAATTTAGGAACACAAAATTCATTTCAGAAAAAAACAATTGGTCACCACTTTATGACTTTGGAAATGATCACATATACATAATCTCAGAATCAACTAAAGAAGATATTCTTCAGGTTAAGAAGTAGTATAAAAAGGTATATACAGGAAAATGACAGGGAAAAGTAAGGTGATAAACTGTAACTGTGAAAATAGTGTTAAAACTATAAAAATTATGATACCTTATGGTAATTACAATTTGTATTAATATAAGATTGTACAAAAATTGTAACTGATATGCAGGTTATTTATAAATGGAAAATGCCCAAGAATGAAGTCGTAGATTTTTCTGAACTACTTCTATCATCAATGAAACTAAATGCTTTCACAAAATAGTAGCACTTGAAAATTTTGTCATCATTAAATACCGGAGTCTATGAACATAAGATAAAGTGCCAACTATCATCCAATAACAATGAGCTATAAAAGAACATGAAGAAAACAACAGTGAACCAGAGTCATACAGAATAGCATGTGTATGAAAGCTGAGAACAATCATAAAGGGTTATACTAAATAAAAACAAACCAATAGCTTCTTTAGAATGAAACTGAAATGAAGAAAACAGATGGAAAAAAATAAATAAATAAGCAGGTAGCTTTGTTTAGTTTTAAAATAAAGGTGAGGCTGCCAAGAAACAGAACAGCTCACCTAAAAAAAATCTTTATTTCTATGGTGGTTGGTTTATCTTAACACTACAATAGTACATGCTAGGGGTGACCTAAATATCAGGATCTCAGAGATTTAGTCATTTTTTTAAAAAAAAACAAAGAAAACCTAAATCCTAAAAGAAAGACTACAATAACAAAGTAAGAAGAATATGTGGAGGCCAAAGGAGGTTGGGTGTAGGGAGTGAACTCTTATTCTCTAGTGGTGTAGGTGTTATGATCTATTCTTAAATAATTATTTATAACCCAAATACGTTGTATTATATCACTAAGGTATAAAATTAATATGTTCTGTTTGTCAAAGTAACTTTATCAGAAAAAGTCTGTTAAAATATTTAATTCCACGTTTTTCCTGTAACAAGAAATAAACTTTTACTATTACTTACTGCATTGATAATTTGGGAGTATCTTTCTACTTGTAAGAATTTCATTTTTCAGCTGATCCTAAACAAAAAATTGAATGAGAATAAGAAAGCAAATACACACATATTCAGCCATACATACAGAAAAAAAACTTGGTTCTTACATCAGTATTTTTATTCCTCTATTTTTGTAACTAGTAGTCCATAAGAAAAATACATGAGCATTATTTACAAGTATATTTCTTTAGTAAAAAGATACAGAAGCAGATATTTTTTTAAGAAATTCTAAATATCTGGAAACAATATTGTAATGCTGTGTTTACCTCTGACTTTGAAAAAAACATATGTTTATATATGTACATCCATGAATTGGGATCTCAAACACATTCTCAAAGGCAAATTATTTGTTACCGTATATGAATGAGAAATAAGAAGTAGAACTTTGAAATTAACCCCCTTCAGAAAATTCAATTGTTCTTCCTTTCTCTCCTAAGTAAATTACATGACTAACATTAGTTTAGCATATACAAGTTTTGAATTTGAATACTCTACTGTTCAAGAAATCATCACCACAATGCCTAAAACATTTGCCAAGGATATATGCTTTATACTGCAGAGTTATCATCTTTCTTTATAATACTCTTAAAGTAATCATTTGCATATGAAATACCACAACATAACAAAAATGCCATCAAAATGAGAGTGTAAAAAAACATAAATGCAGTTTTAATTTAATACTATTGGTTTTCATGTCACTATCTACACAGAGATCTTCAAAAACAAAACTGCTTTTTTGAAGACACACAGTAGATTCCAAAGAATATTTTCCACACTTTTGACTTAGTGACACAGAAGTTAAACAAATGACTGGTATCTGTCCTCATTAAGGATCTCTTACATTCAACAAATTTAGGGAGTGTAGTTAGCTCTTACAGTTATAAATTGAAATTACCAAAATCTGTTCCCTTGATCCCTGGTAAGACATGCTGCAGTTTACATTCCAGTAGGCACTAAGACTATCAAGCTGCATAAGCTATAAAAGAAAAATTAAAGAGGTCAAGCAACTAACACATTGAAGTTATGAATCAATATTAAAATATTATTCTCAAATTCATTACTCTAAAATTACCCAACTGCAATGTTGAACTTCTAAAAGACATAAAATCATACAAAATGGTGGGAAAATATATTCATGTTATTCATAGATTTTATTGGGTCTAGCATACGCTAAATTGTGCTTTTGAGAACACTATTTCCAAGAGATTCATTCATTCAATTATCAAATATTTATTGAGAATTTTTAACAGACCCTATAAATGTTTTGCTGAATAAGAAAGACATGATCCCTCCAGCAGATATGAGAAATACTGGTTTCCAGAAGAGAACGATAGGAGCCTACAATCAACAAGATGGGGGAAGCCACATGCTAAACATCCCTCTTGGAGATACAAAGTGTTTACTAGCATATTGAAAGTATTGTGAAATCCTGTAGTTTAAAACAAAATGAAACATACCGTTTAATTATGTGTAGCTTAGTACTTGAATCAGTAATCTCACTTGACCAGAGAATATTTCTTCTACAACATTTAAAAATATCTCAATTACCTAATGCTTCATAAAATATCATTTGGGAAATAATTTTATCCAGTTTCTTCATTCGCTAGATGAAAAGCCGAAACCTCAGAATAGGGAAGTGATTATAGAATGTCACATAGTATTAATAAATAGGAAAGCCAAAACTAGACCTTAGACTTTGAACTCATGTTCCAAAGGCACATTCTGCTCCATCCAGGTTTCTCCAAGAAAACACATTAAGTATTTGTACCTAGGAAACTAACAAGAAATTTTTATTCTAATAATACCTTGTATATAATTTTTTCTGCTTCATTTAATATGCATGGAGTCCAGTGTTTGTTGGCAGTCTAAAAGAAAAAAGAAAATAACTGAAATGTGGTATATATGTCATACAATAGTGCTCTTATGTTTGTAAACTATAACAAAATAACTTAGGAAGAAAATAAATCTAGCTAATGGTAGCTAATGTCAGCTGTTTCTTCATATATGAAATGGCAAAATCAAAGGAACAATGAAAATAGAATTGAGGAGGTCCTAATTTAACTGAGTTCATTCATTCAGAAAATAATTATTGGGCTACTATATGTATGAGCTGTGGAAAGAATTGGGTATGAATGAAAACAAAGAGCCAGCCTACACTACTGAGGAGGGTGCACTTTATTAAAAAAAAAAAAAAACAAATAAAGTAATTATCGTAAAATAGGAAGAAAACCAGGAGAGAATGAAAATCACTGCACAGACCATGTTTTTAAAACGACAGAGTGGTCAGCAATGCCACATGTTAAACTTATTTAGAAGCCAGGGCATTACGGATGAACTTGTTACGAACAGTTTCAGTGCAGTGAGTCAA
This sequence comes from Lemur catta, assembly GCF_020740605.2. Lineage (NCBI taxonomy): Eukaryota > Metazoa > Chordata > Mammalia > Primates > Lemuridae > Lemur > Lemur catta. The sequence continues at coordinate 92,778,480 of NC_059128.1, forward strand.
GTCACAATACAACAGGTAAGGAGCCAGTAACATGGGTTAAGATGAGATCCAGATCAGAGGTGGGAAGACTACTTTAGATCTAAGTGAGATTTTAATTGGAAAAATGGAAGAAAGGAATTGTATGGAAAAAAAAGATATAGATTTACTGTTACTGTCGCTATAATAGCCACAGTAGTAGTTGAATCAGGAAATAACTGAGCCAGACAATATGCTAAGTGTTTTACACGAAGTATCTCATTTAATCATTATAAAACCACTAAACGGTAAGTATGATACTATTATATTAGTGAATGAACTCAGTTTAGATAGAAGGAGATTAACATGGTAACCAGTATAATAATACATTACAGGTCTTTGATAAAATATAATGGGAAACATAAAAGAGGTAAATTCTAAGAGAAAAATTTTTAAAAATGAGAAAGACAAAGTAATACATCACATAAATACTAAAACCTGAGTAGAATCACCAGGCAGACAAAGGGACGACAGTAATACAAGCAAATAAAACAGTACAAAGAGTCTGAACAAAGGATCAAACAAGAGCAAACGCCAAAAAAGCTACATATTTTTATACACTAGTATGCTTGTTATCAGACTATAGGAGATACATGACTATTTCGTATTTTCTATTTTGTCTGCTAGAAGCTTAAAGTTATATACTGCATTCCTTTATGATGACTATTGTTAGTCTAAGTTTTCTGGAACAATTCCCTCTGCCCTTCAGAACAGATTCTGGTCTCTTTAAGGTATTACTGTATACTCTTTTATTGAAAGCTACTTCAAATTCATTTTGGAAACAGGTAGAAGATAAACCGTATATTAAACACTAGCTACCTTGACTTTCTTTGTTTCTGCAGCTTTTTCTTTATTGTTTCTGCTCTGTCCTTCAACTTGATGTATATCTCTACTTCTCTATATGCATATGTCATTCTTAACCCTTCCACACAACGATGTCCTTCTTTCTCTTTGTCTGCCAGTCTACCTCCCTTCCATTTTTCTACCTCTTCTTTCTCTACTGAGGCCCTCTCTATATAACTAATCATAAGGCAAGCCTATAGCCAGTATGATTTATGGTTCACTGCCCTTAACTTTCAAGTATATGTGAACCACATCTTTTTCTCTACAAAAAAACCTAATTTACCTATTTTTCTTCACTTGTATGCCCCCAAACACATTGCCTACCACTGAGTTGTCCCTAATGGGGAAAAAAAAAGGTCCAGCCTGTATAAACACAACTCTCTACCCTTAAAGAGAAAAACAAACTGTATTATAAAATACTTAATCAAAATGAATTACTTTACATACATCCCAATGTAACACACACAAAGACACACACACACACGTACACATGTATAAGCTAGTTAGAAAATTCATCTACCTGTACCAAGGATGATTATATGACTCTATAGAAATTTATCTTCCCTTTCTTTCCCCACTTTTAAGGTATCACTTTTATTTCTTTTAAATTGTTTGATAATGGTATTTTGATATTTGTTACATGGAAGAACAAATCAAAATAATTAAAAAAATGTAATAATAGCATCATTAAAAATGTTAAACTTCTAGAAAAGCTGTAGCAAGATAATACATAAAAAATATAATAGTGATAGTTGATTTTAAGCAATTCACCTAAAATCAATTCTAAAGTGACTTCAGAATACTTTACAGGTTCCACAGAAATTTTAAATTAGGCTAACATTACCAATAGACTAAGTTCTCCCAGTGTGATGCCAAATGATAGTGGCCGCTTTGGATCAGTGACCTACCAAAGAAGAATAGGTGATGTTAAAATATACGGATGGTGAAAGGTGGGATCCACACCCTACCCTTTATAATACACAGCAGAGAGAAAATGTACTTACAAGTAAGTCACACAACCCAATTGGATTTGTGGAAAAGGAAAGGGAGGAAGGCTGGGATTTTCTACTTTTTGAAGGTATAACACTTCTACGACACTTATATGATACTTTCCCAGTGGAACTCTTTTCCTACTAGAAGACAACTCACTACAACTAAATGGACTTCTCTCTAGATAGTTAAAAAGGGACAGTCTTTTTATGTGTATTATTAAGGATGTTCTTCATAGATATATTTTAAAAAGTGTTACAGAAAACACTGTCACTAAATCATTTTTAAAACATTTAAGGCCTTCATACTTGGAAATGTGAACTATCTCTTTAAGTCTTTAATTTTCTTGACATCTCGAAAATACTTTGTTGGGAAAAACTAAATTTCCACAGTCTCTTTACCCAAAATCTGCCAATGTTATATTAATATTATTGCTCTATTTCTGATCTTCAATACCTAAGTTACACACAGTGCTTAAACTATACCACAATGTGCCCAGGGTCATTGTTTCAGACATCTTAAAGATGTTCAGAAGTCACATAGAATTGTTTGGTCATGACAGAAACTAGGGAACTAGGGAGACAGGAAAAATATAACATTCTAAATCCTACAACTGGGACAGAGTTTAGTCACATGGACCCTTCTCAAATAGGAAAAAATGTAGGCTCTGGTATAGTTGAAAAGCACAACTAGCTTTATGAGCCTCATTTTAAATAATTTTAATTAATATCAGATACATAATGAGTTGTGGCAAAACATTTTCCTTTGTTTACATGATCATCTTTTTATACCTATACACAACTAGCTCAAAATAACTTGTACTTATTTCAGAAGAAACTTTCATTAGTTTAATTAAACACAACTTGTCAGTTGCTAATGCATTTCCTACAAACTACTGCTATTAACCAATGAGCATGTTTATGATAAATTATATTTTCCCTACAGCTATTTCTTACACTATATTTCTCATTATCCTATTAATATATACAATAATTAAGGTAATTACATTGAAAGAGCCATAATTCAAGAATCCTTTGCACTTTTTAGTTTTCTTTTAGATTATTTTAATATCTTTTGTCTTTGACACCAATTTAAATGTGATTGATGTTATTTATCCCTCTCCTGTGTACCTATGTTTTTGTTTTTATAAAAGGAGAGAAATAATGTACCTAATTGTATTTGCTCAGTTAAAAGCTTAGTTTAAGTTCAAACTGAGGTTCTCATTCAAAAATATACCATTACTTTTTTGTTATTGTTTTTTATAATTTTATTTTTAATTGAAAAATAACAATTGTATATATTTATGGAGTACAATGTGATGTTTCAATACACATATACACTGTGGAATGATCAAATCTGGCTAATTAATATATCCCTCATTTCTTTGTGGTAAAACATTTAAAATCCACTCTTCTAGCAATTTTGAAATATACAATATATTATTATTAACCATAGGTACCATGCTGTGAAATAGATCACCAGAACTTATTCCTCCTGACCACAAAGTGAAACTTTGTACCCTTTGGCCACAATCTTCCCCTTCCTTCTGCCCCTGGTAACCACCATTTTACTCTCTACTTCTATGAGTTCAACTTCTTAGATTCTACATAATGATGAGATCATTCAGTACTCGTCTCTCTGTGCCTGGCTTATTTCAATCCACATAATGTCCTCTAGTTTCATCCGTATTTTCGTAAATGACAGAATTGCTTTCTTTTTATGGTTGAATAGTATTCCACTGTTTGTATATCCCACATTTTCTTTATCCATTTATCCACTGATTGGCACTTAAGCTGTTTCCACATCTTGGCTATTGTGAATAACACAGCAATGAACATGAGAGTGTAGATCATCTCTTCAGCATACTGATTTCTAACTAATAATAAAATAGAACAATTATAACAATATGCTAGCATCACTACTCTTGCACTTTATGGCCATTATTAAGTAAAATAAGGATGACTTGACCACAAGCACTGCGATATCACAACAGTCAATCTGATAACTGATCTGATTACTCAGATGGCTACTAAGGCTACTAAGTTGACTAATGGCATATACCATGTGGATACAATGGACAAAGGGGTGACTCATGTCCCACTGGGGACATAGCAGGATGGCAGTAGATTTCATCATGCTACTCAGAACATCTCATAATTTAAAACTTATGTGATATGTAATATTTCTGAAATTTTCCATTTAATGTTTTCAGGCTGAGGTTGACCATGGATAACTAACTTGCTAACCACAGAAAGCAAAACTACAGATAAGGGGTGACTACTAGTCCTAGAAATAGGATTGCTGGATCACATGGTAATTATATTTGTCGTTTTTCACGGAAACTCCAAAATGGCTGTAGCAATTTACATTCCCACCAACAGTATTTAAGGGTTCCCTTTTCTCTACATAATATTAACAATAATTCTTTTGTTTCCATAATGTATTGAATACATTTTATTTTCTTAAGTTTGTTATAAACAAGGACATTTATGAGTTAGGTTTTGTAAGACGTTTATTTACTAACAAATTTAATTTTAATGACTCCATAAAGCTAAGAGATAAAGTAGGTATAAGATAGAGATGATAGTATTTTTTGAAAAACTACAAATATCTTACTGAATATCAAGTTACACAAAAAACTTACCAAGAAAGGAAAATAAATTCTACACATGTCAGCATTGCTTTAATTCAATTCAAACTTAAAGCAAATAAAAACAAAAAAGAACATAAATTCATTTTTAGAAGAGATAGAGTAAGACTTCCAACTTCCTAGTTAAATGAAAAAATTCAGGGTTTCTTACATGTTTCAAACTGTTAAACAAAGCAATGCATATTAACTTCAAACTATTTTTTACATTTTAATTAAGATTAAACAGTTAAATTTAAACTGTTAGTCATGAGTGAAATTTGGTTTCTAAACATATTGTTGCACATGTGTATGAGCAGCTGTGGGTCATGAGTCCAACTCAGTGAAATGCAAAGAGAATGGGACTACAGTCAAGTGGCCAGAGTTTTAGTTCCCTTTTGGCTATTATTACCATTAGTCATTTCATCACCTTCTGGAACTACTGCTTTTCTCAGTAAAAAGCAAAAATTAGTCCCTTATGAGTCTTAACATATGAAACAAAATTCAAAAAAAATAGAGGACAATCCAAAAATCTCTTATATCAGCTTCAGAAAGGAGCACATGGAGGTTTAACGGTAGATTTACATATTAATATTTAAATGCCCAATAAAACTAGCCTAACACAGGAAAGAAAATATGATAGTGTACTCCTCAGGAGAAAAATCAATCTTGGATTTAAAGATGGGTACAGATGATCCATATATAGATAAATCAAGAATATTATGAAATACATATTTAATTACTAACTTAAACCAAGTAAACAAAAGTTACTTACATCATCTTCATATTTAATGTGAATATCTGTGATTTTTACTTGTACATTTTTTATTACTTGAGTTGCCAATTTTTCCAAAAATGTATCCTTTTTGGCTTCTTTTGGTTTATCTATAAAAAAATTGAAAAATACAAGCTCAAGAGTTGAAATTCTCACATATCTCATAATTACTTACCAAAGGATAGCTAAGGTACTACTCAATAGAAATTACAGCCTATTCTAGTGTCTTTGTTTTATTTCAGATTTAGTTTAGATTTTAATATGCATTTCCACCTTAAAACTTATTCTTGAAGATACACTGTAATCTAACATTCATTTTACCTTCCAAGACAGAAATCAAGTGGCAATGTGTATAAACAACATACGGCATAAAAACTACTTTTACCTACCTTTTGTGCGATCAAGACCTTTAAAAGGTTTCTTAAAATGTTTTTTGTGCTTTTTACGTTTACGTCCTTCTCAGTGGAAGCATTTTAGTGAGAAAAGGATAAAATTCAAGTTAGCAGACAAGAGGACAGAAAAGAAAATAAGAGAATTCTTCCTGACAGCAAATTTTGGTACAACTCACCTTACCTTATTCTAAACTGACCTGCTATTTCAATACAAACACAAATTCACAAACCTTCTTTAGTAAAGAATAACCTTCGGTAATCTAGAAAATAACTTAGCAGGCACAATTATACTAAAATTGGAAAAATATCCATTACTCAATGCCCTTTGTAATATTAATGACTTCACAATACAAAGATTCACTTTAATTTCAATGCTACCAAAATACTGGAGATGTAACAATGACAGATTATAAAACTTTCAGAGAAAGGTTTTGATAAACGTATAGTAGGAACATAGGAACACAAATGAAATGAAAGGGTAGACTGCCGACAGGTGACTTCCTTTGGATGATACGCCTCACAAGCAAATTATTTAATAACTGAAGGATATTAAGAAATGTAAAAAGAGTGTACCATGTACATGGAACTATACGCTGGGTTAGCTTAGTAATTCCTTTAAAACCTCATCTTCTTTTATTTGACACTGCCTCACCACGTTTTGGTCTAACACCTGTCCTATGCAACTTACAAATCTTCACAATCAACTGCCTACAACGCATCACCTCTAGTCTGAACCCCTGAGGCAGTCTAACGGCCTCAAGTCTCCATCCTCACCTCCTACTACAGGTCCTTCTACACTGCTACCAGATTGATGTCTTCTAAAATTCTAATCACAGCCTGTTAATCGGCTGCTCAAAATTATTCAAAGATTCTCTGCAGCCTGCCCATTAAAATCAAAATGAGTTTGCATGACACAGAAGGTCCTTTTATGATCTGACCCCTATCTCCCTGTCCTGTTCTATCTCCTGCCACTCATCCTTGCACTGGATACTACAGAAATACTATTTATACTTTCAAAAACAAACCATACCTTCTAATGCCTAATGCCTCTAACACATGTCATTCCCTGAATTTGGGTTGCCCTCCCTGAAGTTCTTCACCAGGCAAACTCCTCGGGGCTTCTAAATCTCAGGTCCAGCACTACTTCCAGTATGAAGCCTTCCTTCAATAGGAAGGCCTCTAAGCAGCTCCAGGGCCTATATCTTACATAGAATTCCATTTAACAGTGACTATACTGTTTTTGAAGTGTTTGCATAATTATCTTGCCATCAGGCAGGAGGCTTCATTAGGGCAGACATTATCCTAATATCTGGGTGCAAAGCACACAGTACTTATCTGTTCAAATAATTCAAAAAATCCACATTTGAACATTATAGCACAATATATAAACAATATAATATATGAGAGAATATATGTCAAAGATAGCTTGAAATTTTGAATTTCTTCTTCCTGGATAGTTTAAAGCAAATTGTCCTGCCACTAAAAAAATTAAGAACCAAATCTTGGATTACAAGAATAAACCCTGAGTTTCAAGAAGAAAATATTTAATAAACATACAGCAGAATGTAGATAGTGCTATTACCAGTATTTCTTGCCACAATGATGGTCCCTGACTATTCATTCATAAATTAAACATACAGAAAAAGAATGGATCCTCAAAGAAATACCATTTGAAACAAGTAAGAAAGCCAGACTAACCCTAAATACCATTCCACTCGGATTCAATAGCTTTCAGAGACAGAATTTCAGCTGTCTGGGTTTAGATTCTCTTCTTACCTAACTAATTATCTTTCTGGTTTCACATTTGTTCTAGCCCCATGTTCTGTCTTCGATCTCAGTGTCAGATGCACCATGTTTAAGCCTCTCTGAACAGTTTCAACTCTAATCTGAATGCTGCATAGTTCTTTAGAGAAAGATTATAATTTCAATGAATAATAAATTCATGATTCTCAATTATACTCTAAAAGTGGTTCTCAAACATTTTGGACTCAGGACCCTTTTAACACACTTAAAACTTGAAGTCTAAACACCTTTTTATGTGTGTGGGTTGTAACTATTTAAAATTTACCATGCTGGAAATCAAAACTGAAAAAATTTTAAAGCATTAATTCATTTAAAAATAATAATAAACCATTATATAACATAGATAACATACAGTTATGAAAAGCAACTGTATTTTCCAAACAAAACATTGTAGTGAGAAGAGCAGCATGTTTTACTTCATTACAAATCTCTTTAACATCTGTCTTAGTAAAAAGACAGTTGGATTAGTGTATCTGCTTCTGCCTTCAATCTGTTGAGATAGTCTGTTTTGATTGAAGTATATGATAAAAATATGATCTCACTATAGATATGTAATTGGAAAAAGGAGGTGCATTTTCATGGTTTTTTCGTTTAATTATGGATACTACACGCAAACTCAAGAAGTGGAAGTTTTTTAAAGAAAGGTAATTGCATTGTGGACTCTGAAACCCTATCACTAAATTTTTCATCCAAATTAAAATCAATGGTCCACCTTGTACTTTAAATGGACCTTTTACATATGTATGCATTGATAATATGGAAATATTACTTTACCGAATTAGAAAAATCTTCCAAATGTTGAGTCTTTTCATTATTTAACATCAAGAGTCACATTTATTAAGAATACAAACCAATCTCATCAGAAAAGTCTTAAAGTACTACTGGGAAGCCGTGAAGCTCAAGGTGGTAAGTACAAGTTTTCTAAAATTCTCATTTTTGTTCAGAAGCTCAACTTTTATCATTGGCAACAAATATTGCAAGTTGCTTTTTTACCTGAAGTAAACTATTGTTTGTTTTGTTGAAATATCTACCAAACACTCAAATTTGAATAATGATAGTCTGTCAGTCATTCTTCAAAGTAAAAACGGTATTCCACAAAAAAAAAAGCAACTAGTTCAGCTCACAACTCAGACAACTGCATAAATACTTTTCCTTTAGACAGTCGCTCTACTTCAGTAAGCACAAATGCTTTATGCATACATCCTCTTTTGTTGCACAAAATATTAAAGAGGTACGTGCTCAAAAATTGAAGTTTATTAAAATAAAGAATTTCTCACTTCATCAAGGAAGTTCTTATGTAAAACTGGCACTTTTTTTTTTTTACTGTGAATGCATGGTAATGAAGAATACAATGACTACTAGTACAGTTTGGTATCACTGCCTGGAGTCATGCTAAGGAAGTCAGAAAAGCAATTTTACACATCAATGCTCCTGCACCAGCAATGCAAATGTCAACATAGCGAAAAATCAATAATGCCTTAGTATGATTATGAAAATAGTTTTGACATTTTGACAATCACTGCTGTAGAATAAAAAAAGAAACTAACATCAAAAGAGGAACGAATATACACTCAGAAATCGAAAAGAGGAAATAATCATGATGCATACATGAAGTCTTAGCCAAATGAATGAAGATGTCATCAACAAAATTAACTATTCTCAATTCAGAAGCACCAGCATTCTAGACCTCATTTTTAATCCAGGCTAATGCACGTAAAAAAAAAAAAAAAAAAAAACCTGAATCAATTAGGATTGCCTTTATCATGACTGTTATAGTTTGCTATTTTTTAACAATGTTGCCCAGACTACAGAAAGCTGGTTCAATTATAACCTACAAAATTGGACAGTGAAACATGAATATCTTCATGCTATCTTTTACATTAAACAAAGTAATTGTAAGAAAAATTAACACAGTTAGTCAGCCACACTTACTAAAGGAACGTATCTGATAGAAGGGAAACTGCTTTCAGGGTAATTTCACTTAATGCTGTGAAAGCTGCCATGCAAATTTTTCTATTTGTCATAAAGACCCAACATATTAAAGAAATTTCTCACTACAGAGGTAATTCTTACATGAGGTTTACTGTTTATATTTTGAGGCACAGACTTATAATTTAATCAAAACAAATTGTAAGTGTGATTCAGTTTATTCCTGAAGTGTTACATAAAATACAAAGTTTAATAAATCAAATTATTTAAAATATTAAAAAATATTATTTTAATATATTTGGTAGATTTCCTAATATATAAAAGAATCCTATTGTAAATCCTCAAGCAAACAGCCTTCAATGCGCCTTTTGTGAAGCTTCAAATTTAAATATACTGTTAAGGACAGTGGTCTAAAGGTGTTTCCAGAGCTACTACAAAAGTGAAACAAATCAAGGAGGATATGAGAAGCTCAGAGGAGCACCTCCCATCAAGGTTCTGAATAAAGTCTCACTCAAAAAAAAAAAAAAAAGTTCCATTTTATTGCTTTTACAAATTTGAAGACACTGCTATAGGAGAAATTGTTCAACTAAGAACCTACTGTACTATAGAACTAAAGTTAAAAAGGCAGTCTGAATTTGAAACTTATCAGTAGATCAAATTCTAAGCTTTATAAGGGCAGAGTGAATTGTGTTTGTTTACTCCATGAACACCAGCATCCAGCATAGTGCTTGCCACAAGAAGACCCTCAAATATTTAATAAATGAATAAACGAGTACAGATATGGGGAAAAGGAAATGATGGTAATAGGAAAAAACACAAATTACATTTCCATATTTTCTAAGAGGATGGCACATCATCAAATGGACTCCACTAAAAGCACAAGTATGGATAAGAATATAATTTTTATATAGTTGAATATAATTAACCATGCATACCCACCAGGCTTGATGTCCTTGTAAACAAAGTTTTCCAAGCCATATATGAACTCCCCTGAATGTGCGCCTGCATCCGCATGGCAGCAATAACCAAAATGCAAAGCATTTAAAAGATACCTTTAATTTCACATGTAAAATATGCCTAAACTTAATTTTAAAGAATTAGAAATCATGTAACAGGACAATTGAAATTTTGTGACATCAAACCATTTATTTCTAAGAAAATAGTCACAGTGATACCATTTTCATTCTTTCAACATGTATACTTAACTTTCACAATATGAAAACAAAAATTCTAGATTAAAATTTTAATAATTAATCATTTCAAATTAAATGAGGTAGGCAAATTTCAATTATGGGTAATACCTCACTGAAATCTTTGACAAATTTTCAAACAGAGCAAAAATCTGCTATTTTGGTTCTCTTTTTGTCTACCACTTTGCCCATTTTTAGAATGAAATATTACTGTGATATTTGACACCAATTTTATTTTATTTTTTATTTAGTTTATTTATTTATTTACTTATTTATTTAGAAAGGGTCTCACTCTGTTGCCCAGGCTAGAGTGCAGTGGTGTCATCATAGTCGACTGAAACTTCAAATTCCTGGGCTCAAGCGATCCTTCTGCCTCAGCCTCCCTATTAACTGTAACTACAAGCACAAGCCACCATGCCTGGCTAATTTTTTTTTTTTGGTAGAGACAAGGACTTACTATGTTGCTCAGGCTGGTCTCGAACTTCTGGCCTCAAGCAATCCTCCCACCTTGGCTTCCCAAAGTGCTAGGATTACAGGCGTGAGCCACCATGCCCAGCCAGACACTAACTTTAGAATCAACTGAAACGGCTTCATCTTAATTAAGTGTGATCTGTTCCCTTTAGATACACTGTCCAAGTCCTTTATATCCACTCTTGCTAATGCTGGCTAGATGGCATCGACTTCCATTTTCCCCCCAAATGCAGCCTATCCCAGACAACACTGCAAGTTTAACCTCCCTAAATCACAGCTCTGTCATGTCGCTCCTTAGATTTTTAAAGAAAGACTCCCCCACTGGCTACAAATTAATGTTCACTATTGCACAAGTTTAAGAATATAAGATCTAGAGCTAGACTGAGTTCAAATTTTAGCTCTACCATTTTCTAGCTTTGTGACCTAGAACAAGTTATTATCTTTCAGCTTCCTCAATTTTAAAATGGTAACAATAATAGCATCTGTATCATACAGTAGTGACTATTGAGTTAATTCATATAAAGCATTTTGAAGAATGACTGGCAAATAGTAAATGCTCAATAAATGTCAGTTGCTATCATTGTCATTACCATCAACATCATTAGGGCATCAGATCTCTTAAAACTGACCTAAACTTAGCATTCCAACCTTACAATCAACTGTACCGCATCAAACTCCCAAATTGTTAGCTGTTCCCCAAAGATGCTCTATACTTTTCCTTTTACTTTCCCCTCGATCTGTCCTGTACTGTCTCCTCTATCTAGAATGCCCTCTCTCCTTTCTGCATATCCATCCTTTAGACCCAGCTCAAAAATACACCCTCAGAGTGTCTTCTTCCCTGATCTCTTTGGCTGAACATAACATATGAATTCTGAACTCCTATAACACTCTATCTCTTTTACAGGACTCAACACTTTCTCTTGCTCAAAATTATGCAAATGTCGTATTTGCCCAATTAAAATGTAAGGTGTTTGACAGCAGGGTCCAGGGATTTTTCTATTTGTTGTTTTTCCAACAATGTGTAGAGCAGACTAGGATCAGACTTTTCAAAAGTACCTCGAATCTAGAAGATAATGTCTTCAAAATTCTAATCTTCAACCTAGCATTCTATCCTCAGACAAACCAAACAAGTGTAGAAGTAAAACACAAAGACATTCAGCCTTGAAAGAATTTTGAAAATTATGTCCAGTGCATCCTTTCTTAAAAAGCTTCTACATGTGCTCCAGCAAAACAAAGGAGTAAACTAAGAAAAAAGAAAAAAAAAACAGGCAAGGGACCCAGGAAAACAGTGAATTAAACATAGAAGAGCAATAAAGACCAGTCCCAAGATAACAACCATGTAGCAGGCCTAAAAAATAACCAGTTCAAAGGGAGAAGCCCAAAAGAAAATGGAATAGGTAAAGAGTATTAATAGGTGGGTTTAGGCAATGGAAAATAATATCAATACTTACATAACAGACAGATTTCATGTGGCATGTGAAAAGAATTAAAAGTAAGTTTACATAGAAGACTAAGCAAATAAAAAAAGAAGCATTTACAAATTCAAGGAAAACAAAAGATTGTTTAAGAAATGAAATATAATCAGAGTACATTATTTGACCTTTGCAGTAAACAATAATTATATTATCATAGTAATATAAATATTGACAATTGGCCAAAAATTATTATTATATACATCCATATTATGATTTAGGGTGAAAGGTGATACTAAGAAAGGTAAACTCCTTGACTACCATAACAGGAAGTTCTAGATAATGCCTTATGTTAATAAATTAGATAATGACAAAATATTAATATTGACAAAAATATGGTTCCCTCTAAGGAATGGGTCAGAAAAGTAGCAAAGGGTGGAAGAGGAGACTGCCATTTCTCATGTCTTTTTGACAAAACTATTTGATTTTTAATTGTGTATATATATAACTTTGCTAAAGTCAAAATTTTAAATACAGAATCTAGCATTTGGAAATCTTTTGGCCCTACTAGGAACTTACTCTTTCCCTTTACTGTGTGATAGCCCTTGCCAGAAAAATAAACTCACTCCAATGAAGTAAAAGGAGAAAAATATCACAAAGTTTATTTTTACAGTTAAGCAAATTCTCTAGAAATATACTCAAAGTAATATTCAATTTCCTTTTTTTCCCCACAATAGTGGAAAATATTCTTTTATCAAATGAAACTAATTAAGTAAAAATAGGGTTTTTTTCATATCAGCATGAAGATTTTGTTTTCATTTTTATCATCTGCTGCTCACAGTTGAATCACCTTCTCTCCTTACCCTCTGAGTCCCTATTCATGTACAATGCTGCTTTCATGCTTTTAAAATCAAGAAACAAGTGGAAAAATAATAAGTCTGAAAATAAATTAAGTAATAACTATTAATTAATAATGGTAAAATGTCAAAGATCTAAAGGCCAGCATTGTCTTTCATCATTCCCAAGTATAATATATGAAGATGTGACTCATATCCATAGAAACTAGAAAATATATGTAGTCAAGATACTTAAATATATTTCTTCATAGTTAAGGAAAAATAATCTCTCTCAACATATTTTCGAATTCCTGAATTCATCTCTTTTATCCTCAGAACATTCCTCGACAATTCTAACATGGTATGTTACAACTGGGTTTCATTTTCTGATTTTTAGTTCTATCCCAACATAACTGAAATTTTACTGTCCAAGAAGCTATAATGTAATTATTATAGATTACATAAACCTAATGGTTCAATTTACACAAAATTAATACTATAGATATATGCCCTCCATAGATCAACCCAATAATCCAGAATAGTCTTTTATCAGCTTCCGAAGCACTGAAGACTCAGGAGACAAAATTTCATAGGCACTCAGTACAAAATGTATGCATAGCAGGTTATCATTTTGCCAATCAAACTGTCAATTACTAAAACAGACGAGGCTATACCATAATTTTTCCTACACATGACTGAAAACACTGAAATATTTTTTAACAATCCCAAGTTATTTCCATCTAAAAAAAAAAAAGGAGAAGTCTGGGGTTTATTTATCAAAAGAACCCATAATTATATATATTACAAATTATAAATGTATAATTATATATCAAGAAATCTAAGTATATGTCAATATACCTATTGATGAATTTATTACATATTAAGTTAATAAAATATATTAAATCTGACCAGTTTCATGAAAGAAATGAAACTCTAGTGCTCTCCAACTTCCTCTTCATCTTTATAACACTATTTCTACAAATACTAATTAACCAAAACAGAATATAAAGAAAAGAATCACACTTGAATTGTCATAAAACCATTCTCAGCTTGCTTTATTTGGCACACAAAACTAATGAAAACAAAGAAAACTATTTTCCTAAAAACATTTAAGCTTCAGCAGAAAGACAAAATATGCTTAAGTATGAAGAAAAAGGGAAAAAAGCATAGGCTTAAAAAAAAATTCTTCCATTATGGTAACTTCTATTTTAAGTAGTTTTGTAATTTTTTGTAAAAGAATTAATATTTCTGCATAAGAAAAAAAATACTTGGGCCAGGCACAGTGGCTCATGCCTGTAGTCCCTACTACTTAGGAAGCTGAGGCAGGAGGATTGCTTAAGCCCACGAGTTTGAGGTTGCAGTGAGCTATGATGATGCCACTGCACCCCAGCCTGGGCAACAGAACAAGACCCTGTCTCTTAAAAAAAAAAAAAAAAAAAAACTTGGGGCAAGAATTAGAATCACTAAGGAAAAACTTTAATGAGAAAATATTTTTAAGACAGATTTCTCATTGATTGTATCAAATGTCAGTAGCCTAAGCCATGAAAAGAAATCTTATTATAGCTAAAGATAATTTATGCCATTTCTAACCCAATATTTGCTTTATCATTTAAGAAAGAACATATTCCTTCATCATAAAAATATACACACATGCCACTAAATGACACAAAAATGTAAAATGCTAATAATTCTTATACAATTGGGGCATAATTTGACTTAAAAGAGACAAACAAGTTGAATGTTTGCAAGAATCCCTCAACTCATCACTCTATAGAATATTCTTTTTCACCTTATCCTTATTCTTGCTCTATATACAAATCAAAACAGTCATCAGATTTATTTTTAGACAGAAACAAAAATTAAAATTTAAGACAAGATGGTACAATGTTGAAACCTGAAAAATCAAGTGTTTAAAAATATCCTATATGTTAAGAAGAGAGATAGCTAGGACTAGAATTACAGCAGCATTTCCTCTAAACATCATTTCACTATAGTAATATGCTTAACCTCATTATTTTGCAAGAACACAGGTAAAAATGCAAAGAAAGAAACTACTAACATTTGGCCAAAACAGCTCTGTAAAAACTCATAAAATTTGAAAAGTCTCCGAAAGTAGCACAATAAAAATGACTGGTTAAGAAAAAATGGGATAATCAAATTGGCAGTGAGATAAAACAATCACAGAAAAAAGGCAATTACTTTTTCCTACATGTGAGTAATTAAAATATTTACAGTCAATATTTTGAGATTTTTTTAAAAAGACTCTTTGGAACAACAGCTTATAAATGCTTATGAAATCATACTCTTTAAAGGACATTAAATATATCTAAAATATAGTTATCTAAATCTTATCTGAAACACAAACTTACATTACCTTTTTCTGCTGCTTTTTGAAGGGCTTCTTCAATTCGAGATAGCTCTTTCTGTTTAATATCCTGCAAGGATTTTTCTTCTTTTTCAGCGTCATATTTAATACCTAAAAATATTTAGTTAATCCACACAAAAGAAATGGAATTAGTAAATAAACAAATGGGAAAGTTCAGCCTCATTATAATTGTGTATATGTGTAATGTTAAGTCATGAGTCATTTTTTGTAATATAAAAATACTATTGCATTCTTTGGATTAGTTTTACAAAAAGTTTAAACATATATGATTCCTATTTACTTATAAAATTTGTATCAAAAAGAAAGAAGGGAGGGTACAGAATTATAGAGAGAAAGGAAGATAGGAAAAGGGGAAAGAGGGGAAAAGGGTGAGTAGATGGGTAAGGGGGAGAAGAAGAGGGAGGCAGAAAATACACCAGAATATTGCCAGTTATCATCTCTGAGTGGTAAAATTTTGGGTAACTACAAAAAAAATTAATATCTAATATTAAGACCACGTGGTATCAATGCAGATTGATAAAAAGATTTTCAGAAAGTAATTCAGTAATATTGTATCAACAATCATAAAATATATACACACTTTTTATTTAGTAATCTCATTTCTGATAATGTGTCTTAAGGAAACAATGCAAAATAATAAAACAGATCTATAAGAAGGAAGTATTTATAGTATTCACTATAACAGCAAAAATGAGTAGGTAGCCAGCCCGCAACAGAGTTTCATACAGCCTTTCAAAATCTACTATCACCATGAAAACTGTGAAACATATAAGACTGTATATATTAAGTGAAAAGGCCAGATTAGTGTTACATATATAAGATGATAATTATTACTTAAAATCAAGTATGTATATGGTAAAAACTGGAAAGCAAAATGCAAACATAAAAATTATATTTATATTACGGTTGAGAAATGATTAAGTAATTTTTCCCCAAAACATCAAACTTTTCTTAACATTATATTGTCTTTAACTGAAAAAATTAATAACTAAAGACATTGAACATCACTACATTAAAACATTCACTAAAAATACTAATTCCTAGAGAAAAAATTGCCTATTTTACACACATTTTTGAGAGAATATTCACTCAAAATCAGAAGCAACAAAATTCGGGAAAAAAATTCCAACTTTGAAATCTGCAGATTAACACATCAGTATGTTTTCAAAACATATTTCATTTCATTCCTCATCAGTAAATGTGCCTAATGCATCTCAACTCAACAGGCAGCCTTCGTTGCAAAATACTCATCAAGAAAAGAGTAAATTTTTTAAATGGTTAAATTTATTCTTTTCAACACTAACATAAAAGTATCTTATATACAAACATGGTAAAATGTAGGTATTTATGTGCATATATGTATATGATTAGTTTACTTAAATTATCTTCTCTCTTACAAAATAAATTAAAATGCTTAACCCAGGTAACAATTTAGTTTCATTGTGACGTTACTAAATGGTCATAACCTAAAACAACATACTTGCTCCAGGGACAACAAGCAGGTATAATCCCTCTAAGGTCGCAACAACTGCTTCTCCATAAAGGTTTTTCCAAGGAATCTTCAGAGTTAACTTATCTAAAGAAACATAATTTCAATTGTAAATTCTTATTTGACTGCTCAAAAAAATATAAATTTCTCACTTACCAGTAAGAGAAAAAGTATAACAAAACTCTTCATGCATACAGTATGTGTATCACTCAGGAAAAAGAAAAAAACTCCAACACTAAAGTTTACAAATATCTTTTCCATATAATATTACTATTAGAAGTGAATATTCACCTTGTGCTTTATAGTTTCCAAACTTTTGGATAACTATTATCTCATTTAATATTCCAAAAGTACAAGATGGATGAGGCAGCTATTATTTCAATTTTGAAAAAAAGGAAACTCAGTCCCAGAGAGGTTAAATTAATTACTTAAGTCCACCCAGGTCATCAGTGAGAGTGCTGGAACCAGACGCAATGCATGACAACAGTTAATAATCTTAATATTGTACATAATGCTCTATCTAAATCTCTACAGATCAACTGTAAAATAATAGCTGCACATGATACCAGGAACTGAAGGAGCAATACAGAGAAGAGCCCCTAAGGAATAGAACTTTGACAGCATGCCAAATCGCTACGACTGGAAGAGGACAGCTCTACAGGCAAGGTGTACTCTTTTATGAATAGTATTATGAGTTATAGGCAACTGAGACCAGTTATATTCCAAATATCTACTTATAAATCACTTGGAAGGCAGTAAACATTTTCTCTTTTGGAAACAATGCCATTAATGTCAGGTCCTTTAGAGATAAGCCCACAAAAACTTTCACTCACAACACAAATGAACTATAGCCCTAATAGTACTAACCCAAGTTTGGGGTTTTATGGGGAAAAGGTTGTACAGGGCAAAAGAGAAAAGACAAAAAAGGCATGCTCTCAGCTAAGTTTCAAAATGGACAAAATCTGTCTTTGATATCTTTCCTTATTTATTTTCTTATCCTTTCCCAATCTTTAGTACTCCCTCTTTCCAGATCTCCAGGCAGCTAATGCCCCAATTTGCCCTCAACAGTACTACAGCAATTCTATCTAAACCTTTCCTATCTCTAAAGTTTTCCATGTTGCAAAATAAAATACCTTCTTTCATCATAATTTGAAAAAATAATGACACTATAAAAACTACAGTTCTCTCAGAACTGCTGATCAAGACTTAGGAGAAGAGAGTCTGATTCAACTAAGCCATGCTAGAAGGTGAATAATCAAGTCACTTACACAACCAGAATCATCGGCATGTTTAAATGAAGATGCTCAAAGTTCAAAGAATAGATAAACAGTATAACACACTGAAGAGGAAATAAAATAATGCAATGTAAGGGAGGATATTCTGGGTCACCTGGATGGCTACACAGGCAAGCCAGTTTTACCTAGGAATCTATTCCCGGGTTAAAATAACAAATTATTTCTCCATTTAAATATTCATTCCTCTTCAGCTTATAAACCGGCTGAGTTTCTTAAATGGCTCCCTTGTCAGAGAAGCCTAGAGGTAATATCAGTTATACTTTTGGGTCATTTCTAAGTCTGGTGATTTTATAGTGAGTA
Source organism: Lemur catta (assembly GCF_020740605.2). Lineage (NCBI taxonomy): Eukaryota > Metazoa > Chordata > Mammalia > Primates > Lemuridae > Lemur > Lemur catta. The sequence goes on from NC_059128.1 coordinate 92,797,232, forward strand.
CCACCTATATTTAGATGGGTACTGTTATATTTGTAATTATCTCATAATCTCCTAACAAAATTTATTTGATTGCCTTCTTGGTACACATAAGACTGAAAAAGTGGAAAACGCCTTTTTAACTAGCATACCAAAAAGGTATTATCTGTTCCCTAAACTTTTCCTTCTCTCCATTTATCCTAACTCACTATTCCCTCCATCTCTCAAAAAGGTCCTGGAATTCAGTTAGTTATATCACTGTTTCTTTATAGAGATCAGGAAATTTTCTAAAAAATTTATGTAAAAGGATAACCCAGGGGCACCCACAAATATATCTAGCTCTTAAAAAACCAAATCATGTTTTAGCTTACTTAGCCACACTGACTCTACAGGTTAAGTATAATGTTTTTTAGGTGTTTTGTTTCGGTTTGTTTTGTTTTAGAGATGGGGTCTCACTATGTTGCCCAGATTGGACTTGAACACCTAGGCTCAACCAATCCTCCTACCTCAGTCTCCTGAATAGCTAGGGCTGCAGGTATACACCACTAGGTATAATATTTTAACCTAAGCAGAAATTTAGTAACTAATATAAATGCTCCATAAGCCAAAAAAATGGATAAATATTAAAAAATATGCTTTGCAACCTTATATGTAAAAGGTCTCTTGTAACTCAATGAGTAACCCTAAAGGAAGTCATTAAATCCTTATGATACATTAAAAGCAAAAAGAAAAAATTCTGAATCATTAGAAAATCTCCTCCAAAACAAAAATCTATTTGTAAGAATATAATAAATGATGCAAAATTTCTTGTCAACTGTAACTCACTGAAAATGCTGGAAATGCAATTTCAATCTATGTCCTAGTTTTACATCTCTGTAACTTCTTAAGACAAAGATGTCATATTCAACCTTTGCCTCTCCCATAGCTACTTGCATAGTCTTGTACATAGCATATGTACATAAATATTTCGAAGGTAAAAGAATAAATGAATGACTATAACTTCTACACTCTAGGATTTCAATCAAGCATGTAGGGCCACAACTATACTTCTAGAGCACTGCTAAACATCACCACCACACTCAGCATTATTTAATAGACAAATATTAATAAAAATGATGGTACATGCCCTACAGATGTTTTCATTCTAAGGGAATAGCTCCTGTTTCAAGAGACAAAAACATGAAAATGTTCTTTTGTATTATAAGGACACATAATGTGATATAAAATGAACCCAAACAAAATAGTCAAGATATTGCTAAGAGATGCTAGAGTAATGAAAGACAAGCCTTCCTAGAACACAGAATACTGACTAAAGACGAAAAGCGAGGTGCTGTACTCGCAGGGTGACGGAGATGGGAGAATGTGGCATAGGTGAAAATTCTAAAATAAAAGTAAGCCATGTAGAGTTTTAATTTATACTTTTTTTTAAAAAGTAAAAATCAGGTACATGATCTAGTAGGGAAGACTTTGTAAATCAAATTTTCTACTGAAAAATTTCTTCAACAAAGATATATGCTTACTTATAGATGGTCTTTAGTATAAGAGTTTAGCTGCAAAGAAAGAGACTATGTACTTACCAAAACATATCCTCTACCACACACTGCTGCATAATATCTCAAGTGAAAACAGTTGAACAAAAACATGACGGAAATAAGCTACATTTAAAATTTATTTACTAGAGTGTGCAAATTATACTACTTTCACATATAAAGAAAAAGCACAAAATTTGGATATCAATTTTGAAAATGAAGATATTTTTATGTGGTAGAACCAAAGCCTAAAGAGCATAATTGCAGTTCAAATGTCCTTCCATTTTAGAGAGTAATTTTCTACCCTTTCCACAAAAAAACAAGTATGTATGTATTATGTATCATATACATTAGGCTCAGAACTCTACAAGCTCTAATTAATGTGATTCAAAAAATCTCTCACACTTTTCGTCAAGCTAAAAAAGATTTTAGATTAAATAACACAAGCAAAATAAAAAACTACAAGGACTAAGAATAGTTCAAATGAAAACTGAAGTACTTACCAATTTGGCCAGCCTTGACTTTAAAAGGAACATCCAATTCGCACTTCAGAAGGAAGAAAAAATTTAAAGGACATCTTAAATTAAGCTCCCCCAAAATCACTTTTGTATCATCATTCATATATACTCATCTTTAAAAAAAAACAAAAAACAAATTTTCTATATTTAAGTAACTCATAAAGAACACATTTTATGGCCAAAAAAAAGAGTTTTATTACTTTTGTTTTTTGAGACAGGGCCTCACTCTGTTGCCTGAGCTACAGGTACAGTGGCATCATCACAACTCATTGCAACTGCAAACTCCTGGGCTCAAGTGATCCTCCCACCTCAGCCTTCTGAGCAGCGAGGACTACAAGCGAGTGCCACCAAGCCCAGATAATTTCTCTATTTTTTTAGAGACAAGGTCTTGCTATGTTGCTCAGGCTGGAGTTTCATTAACTTAAACTTTGACTTTGAAGAAAGAATTCACAGAGAAGCAAAATTATAAGACAGGAAAAATAGAAAAAGTTTGTAGTTAAAGAAGGTAATTGAGTAAACTGGTTACTTATTTTAATAAATCAAATTGAACAGAAATTCAAATCAAATCAATTTAAACAGGTAGGCATTGCATATCTGAAATACAAGAAAAAGAATAGAATCCTTTAGGCTAAATTAGTCGAAAACTATAACTGAATAACAATTCTCTCTCAAATAAAATATTTAGTAAATGAATAAATAAAAATTTTAAAAGGTAGATTTCCAATATATTATTTACCAAATTAGCATCTCCTTTAGATAAGTATCAACAAATAATAATAAACTTTCACCTACCTAGATTCCAAACCACTAGAAAGTTCAGATAACTTTTTTATTCAGAATACTAAATAACTGATATTCACAATGATCACCTGAGTCTTCAGAATTATTAAAAATTAAACCAATCAGTACAGGCTTTCTATTAGATTTAATATATACTAATACTACCAAAATCTGACCACTGAAAGATAGTACTTAAGGTAACAATTAACTAAAGTAATCAATTTACCTGATCATCTGATTACTCGTGCACTCTAGGTCAATAGGAATTGAACAAAAAACTAATGACTCTTCACAAAAAGTTGTTTTTATACCAAAAAAAAAAAAAAAAAAACTTCACTGCCAATAAGAAAGCAGCTTTGTCCTCAGACAGAAAAGATACATTCAAGGGAATTCACATTGTATAGGATACAAACTGTAAACTACACACTTCTAAAAATGCAGTCTCAAGTTCATTTTGATCCCCCTGAAACAATTTTCATACAAAATAATACGGTAAAACCTCACCAATCTGGTTTAATTGGGGAAAGGAGGCTAGTGGCTAGTTTGAATTAAAAGAGAATTTAAATTACAAAGAATTTCATTGTATTTAATTACAACCAAAATTCAAATGACGCTAACACAGAGTTCAAACAACATTAGATATATATCCTGTCACCAAATACAAATTCTATTTCTATTTATTTTCTTATAAAATATTGTCATAGAGAAAAAACATTCCCATCCCTGGCAACAGAATCATAAATTCTAAATTTCTGTATAAAATTTTAAAAGTTATAGCATCCTATATAAAGAGAGGGAAAGAAAATTGAAATATTTTAAGCACCTACTATATGCCAGGCTCTACTAATCATCTTATTCAAGCCAGAAAGACACAGATATATTATGTTGTTTCATAATTAACTCTAAGATGATCAACTGATGCTCCATGATATTAAGAAATAAGAAAACTGAAAAAATAAACAATAAACTCATTCTTAAATGAATTTATAAATGCAAATTTAGCCCAACAGGCTAAAATATAAACTTGATAGGGGTGAAGGGGAGAGTGTTGTTTTGCTTTTAGTTCAACAGTAAATAACACAAATTACTTTCTGGAGCTAGAGTCCAAAAAACTCTATTTTACCTCTTAATATTACTATACTATTATTAGACTAGACTGTCAATATATTTCCAAAAATACCATTATTCACTAGATAAATTTTTAAAAATCAATCCCTATTTACCGGAAAAATATGTAAAGATAATTCTGAAGGAAAATATTCCTGTAAAACAAAAAGTCAACTACAAAGGTATATAGTCAAATTAGGTTAAGGAAAAACACTACCGTTTCCAAGAGATACGATTTTAATCATTAAGGAAAAATAATTTGTAAATCTTTAATCTCAGATTTTCAAACAACAAATAGTTAAATAAGTAATCCTTCTTTGAGTGACTCAATCACTTTATCTGGTACGTGGTACCAGATGCCCAGTAAGCAAACTTACCAAATTAACTGAGTTATTAGCGTAGCTTAAAAAACTTACCAGGGCATTTTCTTTTATCTGTAGATTATCTAAAGCCACATTACCTTTAGAAAAAGAAAAAGAGAAAAAATATAACATTAATACATCAATTAGTATAACCTATCATAACACAGTGCTAAGAACACAATGCCAAACAAAGCAGACTAAAAGAACTTAAAAGGTTACTGGCACAAAATAGTTGCCATATATAGACAAGAGTTATCAGTTGTAGCACACTTTAGGTTAGCCCAACAAAAAAGAAATTACAAAACATTTGAAATGGCTAACATTTAAATAAAAAACGAGAAAGAATTTGGACCGAAGAACTTTAAAGGCAAAGAAAGCAGCCATCCTTTTGAATGATAAAGCCAAAAATCTCAAAAGGACATTAAGAGATTACAAGGACACATCAATTATACTGGAATCCTGAATCATGGTATCAATTAACATTTTTCTCTGGAAACCTGGTGTTAGTCTTTCACGACTCCAAACATTCTACCTTCTCAAAGACTACTATTTATGTTTCTAATATTCTTTAATTAGTCCAACCTTTCTTATAGTCATTCAGATGTTGTTATAAAAACTAAAGTCTTAAGGATGCTATTACACTACTTAAATTTTATATGATAGTTAAGTATTTGTGCTCAGATAAAAACTTAAGCCAAAAATTTTTATTTCACTTAAATTCCAAAGGTTAATAAAACTACAGTTTCAACATTAAATACAGGCATAAATTACTATGACATATTTTCTTAATCACTCATAATATTTATTTATCCTGTATGGTACCAGAGCCCATTCTTCTAAGTGAAGTATCACAAGAATGGAAAAACAAGCACCACATGTACTCACTATCAAATTGGTACTAACTGATCAACACTTAAGTGCACATATGCAAGTAGCATTCATTGGTGTATGGCAGGAAGGAAGGGGGAGGAGGGAATGGGTAAATTCACACCTAAAGGGTGCGGTAAGCACTATCTAGGGATGGGCATGTTTGTATCTATGACTCGGACGGTGCAAAGGCAATATATGTAACCTCAACATTTGTACCCCCGTAATATTTTGAAATAAATAAATAAATTTTTTAAATGAGAAAAAATATATACTATTGTATCTATACTCTCCATTCATATATTTCAATCAAATAATTTTTTCTCCACGGTATCTGAGAGTGAATTAAAAAGTATATTTAATTTGGTTATGCCATTTTAGAGATCTGCTTTTCCCCAGATCTCAAATTTATTCAAACCTTTATTAAGTACCTACCATGGGTTAGATGCTGGAAAGAGAAAGATTACTCAAACAATGACCCTGCTATTGAAGCACTCACAGTCTAGCCTAGTGGAAGAGACTAAATTTTGAAAATTTTAGAAATATTCTATTAGCAAGCCAACAGAAGAGTATACAAGATGCAAAAGAGGAACCACCTAACTCTGCCTAGGTAGACCAAGAACACACATAGGTTTAGGCTGGAAGACTGAAGAAGTATTTACTGAATTGATAAGAAAAACAAACAGACATGGGTAAGTCACACTTAAGAAAGCACATGTGGTTTGGTGTAGCTGGAGGGTGTGAGAAAAGAATAGGAGATAAAGTCAGAAAGGCAGGCAGGGCCAGACTAACAAAGAGCCTTTAGTATGAAAAGTTCAGACTGGTCACAACAGAGAGACAAAATATATATAACACAGATGACAGTATTTCAGAATCATTACTTCACTCTCCTAAGGAATAACTGCCGATCTGTCCATAATGCTCACAGTGGTTATTTCTACATAATAAAGTTCATTTTCTGTATATGTATGGTTTTCAAATTTTCTAAAATAAATTGTTGAAAACAAGGGGAGAAAGGGAAGTAAGAAACCTCACAAAAGGGAAAAAATACTACAGTATTGTAACAGGAAGAAAGTGAAATGATACAGACAGGCAGCTTCTATATAACAGAGAAAAGAAAAGATAACCTAAAATAAGGCAGTAACTTCAGGATCAAAAAGGTAGAGTTATGGTAAAGAGTTATATTGCAGGCAGAATTGACATGACAGGTGTGCCCAGATGTAGAGATAATAAAGCAATCATGGAAGACTGCCGCGTTTGGCAATTGGGGAAAAAAAGTCCTTAAGCATTATATACACTAAAATTACATACAGTAAAAAAATATTCCTGGATTTACTTCTGTTACATAATGAATTACATAAAATTACAGTTGGGAACTCTATTCAAGTCGACAGAGTGATCTGCAAAGATGCCAGTGCATATTTGAAGCCATCCAAACTAGTTTAACAAGATCTAAGGCCCACATGCAGACCTGCAAACCTGCTCATGAATTCTGACTGTTCTACCCAGTAACTGGTGGGTCTTCAGCTGCCAGGAGTGCTCAGAAGTTATTTGCATCAGAGATGAAGTTTTTATAATCATTGTTAAGGTACTAACATAATGTTTGTAAAAATATAAGTATCTTTATAAAAAGTGGGCTAGTACTACTGCCGTGACATTTTGGTTCTTTGATAAAGTAAAGTAATGGGTGATATTTAAGACATAAAATACTGAAAACTACCAATATGGCTAACACAGTTAAACAAGCATATACAGAAGGACTGACAAAAAGAGATTACAGTGATTATCAATGGGTAGTAGAACTAAAGATGGCTTTTTTATTAATGTGTTTCAGTATTTTCTGGTTTTTATAATAATTAGATATTACTTTAATGTGAAATTATTATACAAATTATAATAAGGGAAATGGGGAAATAAAACAAAGGTAAATTCTAATGTCAATATGACCTCAATATTTTTTACATAAATTCTCTGTATATTTAATATCTACCCAAGACACACAAAAATAACAAAGAAATATCTATTTCCACTACCCAGAGTGGAACAAACATATGCATACTTCCTCTTTGAAAATGTGAATGTTGTCTCACAAATAGTAACTATAACAATGAAACAAGAAAGCTACATCCTATAAATTATTTGCACTGAAGGAGGAGCCACCAGTCCTAATACAAAGAAAAGGGGAGGAGTGGCAGCAAATTTCAGATTAACATGGGGTAAAAGTACATTCATTCATTTAACCAGTAGGTGAGTGTCTTATCTCCACTAAACTGCATGCTAATCTGACGGATAAACATGCAGCAGTTTCTTATATAGCCTATGAAATGCTAGAAATTCCACTTAAAAAAATAAATTGTAAAACTGAAATTAAAGCAGCTCTCCCCTAAAAATCAACCATTTTATATTTAATTGAATACCAAATAAAAAGATTTTATTCTCCTTTTCTACTCTAACATAATAATTCTATACACATGTAACCTTACTGCTGTAGCCAAACCACCAGGACTAAGAACATACAGAAGCCATAGACGTTCCTGAAAAACTAAAAGAAGGGTAAATATTTGTATCTAATCTTTATAAGAAAAAAAAGAAAATAATAGGGACAGGATGACTAATTGACTAATGATTGGAGATGACGAAACTTAACTCTGCCAGCAAGGAAAGCACTAAAGCCAATCCCACAATCAGGAGGCTCTAATCTCATCAAGTCCAAAGAGACCAAGGGGACAGACTAGAAAGTTCCATGAAGTGATCTCCTCCTGTGCTAGACTGACAGGCGTACAGGATGAGGGTAAGCAACAGGTACAGTCTATGCTTCAGAAGAGACCCATGTCATTCTCAGTAATAAGCTACAAATATATGGGATAAGTATATGCTGTGGGAAAGTCACACCTAAAGTCTCAAAGCCAATCTTGAAAAATATTTTAAGAAGTACACTGAAAGGGTAAATCCTGGATCAAAATTTATCTAATAATCTTTGTCAATGAACCAGAAAATGGAAATAAATCCATCAAATTAGCAAATGACACCAAGAGCTGGAGTCATCTCAGAAAATAAAATAGAAATAGCTGCTAAATTATAGAAAACAACCAAGTTGGTACATTTATGAATAAAAATCAAATGGTACTGGCATAATATGGAACAATCCTGCCTAAGTCTAAGAATACCCTTTAAAACACATAATGGGCCAGTTGCCAAGGCTCACACCTATAATCCTAACACTTTGGCAGGCCGAGGCAGGAGGGTGACTTGAGGCCAGGAGTTCAAGACCAGCCTGGTCAACATAGCAAGACCTAACCTCTACAAAAAATTCTAAAAAAATCAGGTGGGTGTGGTGGTGCACATCTGTAATCCCAGCTACTAGGAAGGCTGAGGCAGGACCATAGCTTGAGCCTAGGAGTTTGAGGTTGCAGTGAGCTATGATCATGCCACTGCACTCTAGCCAAGGGACAGAGTGAGATCCTGTCTCTAAAAAAAATTTTTTTTGATTAAAAATAAATAAAACACATAATGGTCTACAAAATAAACATAAGAAATATGCTAATGTTACATACCTCCAACTAGAAATAATCTCTCTGAACTTCTACAAAAGTTTAGGGTATACCTTTCTTATGGTACTTAACACTTAACCTTATATAAATTCCCAACCTGATTATAAACTCCTTACTGACTCTCCTTATAATAGGTACTCAATAAATACTGACTTAATTGATTTAGAATGCATATTGTGCTGGGGTAGAAACAACTATAATAACATAAACCTTTGTATTTTAGAAAACACTTTCAGATCTGTTACATTACTCAATCCTCAGGGCCTCCTGGGTACAAGACAGGTCATAGATATTAAGCAAGAGAAACTGAGGCTTACAGCAGTTAGACAATTGGGCTAAGAATCCTATGGCAACCTACAAAGTGGTAGTGCTAAGGCTCAAATCTTATGGCACTCAATGCTATGTTCAGAACACTACTGTATATAGCAGAAACGATACAGTATTTTAATTCAGAAGGTAAATGTAAATCTACTTTTCTTGCCCAAAAAAATTGCCATAAAAGAATCAGACTCAGTGTTGATAGGCCTATGTAGTTGCTGTTTTCACTTTTAGCCTCTGAATTTTAAAAGAGATATAAAAAATCCAAAAACAAAAAGGGTAACTAAATTTCTACAACAAGCGCATATGCAGAAGAAAGTCAAAGGATTATGTTAGGAACATTACCAGAAGAGGTAGTACCACAGGGAAAAGCATAGACACAGGAGATGGCATTGCAAAATGGTTGTTTTAGTACTTGTAAAAAACCTATTTTTTTCTCAAAACATAACACAGAAATTCTGAGGATCCAGAACTATTTAGGACCATAAAGATCTTTAAATCTAATCCCCTCTCACTTTATACATAAGAAATTGAAGTATAAAAAGATTAGGTGGTTTATCCAAGGTTACACAATTATTTTGTGGCAGTACTAAGAATAGAATCTATGTCTCCTGACTCCTGAGTCAATATTCTTAATATAAAACATAGAGATTCATCCAAAACTGTGATCAAAAACAAAAACCAACAAATAAAAATGCCATGCCATAATCCATGAAAAACTAGCTTTGCATATTGTAAAATAGTGAAAAAAGAACATATAATGCTATATGCTTATTTTTTAAGATTTCGTTTATGTATCTATAACATAAACATTCATTATTTATTTGAAAGTATATTAAAATGTTCAGACACATTTACTTTCCAAGGAAGTGATCTAAAGTAAATGAACAGTTTTTAAAAGCATGAATCTATTTTAATGACTGATGTTTCAGTAAAGAATACTGAAGAAAATATTATAGCTATTTATTTCAAATGAATCTAGCTATTCAACCCAAATATACCAATCTAGATCCCTTCTAATAGGTGTTCACAATGTCTTTGTCCTGGGAGAGGAAGGTAGAAGAGAGAAAGGAAACAACAGACTCTTACTCTTTCCATTTCCCTATTAAAACAGGAAGTCTTCTCAAAGAAAGGTGGAGGCTGCAATGTTACCAAGGATCTTTCTCCCTTTCCATACAATTCAGGGATTTCATGATAGTGAGTTGTATGGCAGAGTTTCCTAGCAGAATGGTTACCAAAGTACCAATTCTCAGTACTATTTCTAGAAAAAGAGTACATTTTTAACTAATAATGCTATTTAACTACATAGAAAGGAGTTTTAAGTTTTTAAGCATTGCTTTAACTGATAGGAACTGAACCTGAATACATTACACAGTATTGACCTTTTTATTGTTATTTATTTAATATGCTATGGGACAAGCTAATAAAAATGTGGCCTCCACTATACTGGGAAGCTGGGAGGAAAGGACTAAAAACAACATCCTTCTACAGGTGAAGAAATACCTAGATACTGCCATAATTTTATGTGTCAAGGCAAAAAAAAGAAGGCAAAGAGACCTGCTTTTTCTTTCATTCTCAAGCTGCCTTAGGTACCTATTAAGACAATGTAATACAGTATATTAGATTTGGATTTGCAAATAACAGGCACCTGGAACTTCATTTATCTTGTCATCGTTCACGGCTATGAGCAAAGAGTGGCTCTTTATTCACCAGTATTGTATGAAGAACAAAAAGAAAAGATAAAGATACATTATTTGACTACCATTTCTCACTATGAATACAGAGAAAGTGGCAGTACCACTTTTCTATTTAAAGGATCTCACGCTGATCCAGCCTTGTTCAAGTCACAAAAGTTTAAAGACAGAAGAGATGACCTTGTCTGACCCTTTCATTTACAGATAAGAAACTAATGGTCACTGGTCAGAGACTTGCTAAAAGGCACACAACTAGGTAGCATCAGAGATGGAATTAGATCCCAGGTTTGCTCTCTCCTGCTCCAGTGCTCATCCTCCTTCCTTGGGCTGCTCTGCTCCAGCAATACGTGGCAGCTCATGGGGAAGGGTCAGTACAGTAAACAGCACAGGCTTGGCCTGGTTTGCAGAGCTGCAAATTCTAAGGGCATTCTCCCTGGCTCCTATACCTGGTCACCACAGCCACCCTTGCATTCAACACATCACATCCTCTATGTTTATTCCACCTATCCAATGGAAGTAAGAGCAACAGAGTTCTGAATGGAGGATTTTCCTGCGGACTCTCCACAGTAAATCACTTTGAAAAATCAAATTGGCAAAGGTTCTACATTGCAACAATACTACTTAAACCAAATTGCAAAAGATATAGCATTTCAACGGACCTTTTCAAATACATGTTATTCTTAAAACAATTATATCCCTGACACACCTCAAATAGGTAAGGGCTGTGCAATTTATCTCTTGGTACCACTTTGTGAGGAACATAAATCTAGATAAACCTTCCTACCTGTGTAGGCAGCACATGCCCACCAGGCACTTTTCTAAATCCTTGAAAGCCTGACTTACAAACTAACTGCCAGGTAATACTATGTAAGTATTATAAAGGTAAACTCAAATGCAAATAAGTTTTTTTTCAGAGATTTATTTGGAAAATAAGAAATGTTTAGATATGTAATGTTAGCTCTACACAAAATTAAAATCTGATGTTGGAAGAAACATACTTATGAAAATGAAATAAAACAAAGCAGGCCGTTGTCATCACTCAAGTAAGTTTGTTTATCACTATTACTAGCAGTACTATTAACAATTACAAAGGATTTTCACATCATTTGTCTCACAAACACAGTGAGTGTTACAGATCCATTTTATAGATTAGGAGGCTGAAGCTTATAGGATTAAAATATTTTGCCCAGAGTCCCACAGCTAATAAATAATCAGGGTCTCATGTTTCTATAATGGCAAGAATGTTTTAAAGGATATTCTATTTAAACCACTTGAAAAATACATAGGAATTGCTTGGCATTAAAAAAAAACTTTAAGAATACAGAAAGAAAACAGCAAGGTTTCAGAGTTTTGGGGGGGGCAGAGGTGGGTTGCTTTTTGTTTCTCCAAATTAAAGGCAATACCCAGAATACACTCCCTGCTTCTAGACACTGTAATAGTTTTCCCCATCTCTGTCACTCTATAATTTTTTGTTTATTGTGCATTTCATTGTGAATGCCTTATATAAGTGTGAATGTATGCACAGCACAATCTTTTTCAAATCATGTTAACACAATATTTTGATTCTTAAAACTACTTCCGGGTATCATCGAAGCAAAGATGTATGCATTTTTACTGACACAAAACCTTTCAATTAAAAATTTTTTTTTTTTTTTTTTTTTTTTTGAGGTGGAGTCTTGCTCTGTCACCTGGGCTAGAGTGCCATGGCATCAGCCGAGCTCACAGCAACCTCAAACTCCTGGGCTCAAGCTATTCTCCTGCCTCAGCCTCCCCAGTAGCTGGGATTACAGGCATGCGACACCATGCCTGGCTAATTTTTCTCTTTTTCAGTAGAGATGCGGTCTTGCTCTTGCTCAGGCTGGTCTCAAACTCCTGAGCTCAAGCGATCCTCCTGCCTCAGCCTCCCAGAGTGCTAGAATTACAGGCTTGAGCCACCACACCCGGCCTCAATTACTTCTTAAAACATCAGTTTCCCTCTCTCTCGAGCCATAAATTTTATAAGAATAATATACTTCCTCTAAGTCCTTTTTAACTCCTTACTACAATTTGTTCAGCACCCTATAGATATCCTCTAAATGCAGAAGAGAATCTCAGTCTTCTTCAACCAGAGTTTCTTAACTAACATTTTGGGCTGGATAATTCTTCCTTGCAGGGAGCTGTCCGCTGCATTGTGGGATGTTTAGAAGGACCCCTAGGGTCGACCCACTACATGCCAGTAACACACCTCCGCTCTCACAGTGTAACAACTAAAAATGTCTCAGACATTACCAATATCCTGTTGGGAGCGAAGTCACCCCTGGTTGAAAACCACTGCCTTAGACTACTCAAATACTCTTAAGATGTATCAATGTAGTTTATCATTTGTTTCCGAAGAATAGTGTGATCAGATATGTGAAACCTTTTTTAGAGGGATCTCACTATGTTGCCCAGGCTGGAGGGCAGTGGCTATTCACAGGCTGCAATCATGATGCACTATAGCCTCAAACTCCTGCCTCAAGTGAAACTCCTGCCTCAGCCTCCCAAGTGGATTACAGCCACAAGCCACCACACATGGCTAGGTCTGTGAATTTTTTAAAGAATGAATTCTTCTCTTTCTCAAGACTTGAAAAATAGCCCGGGCATGGTGGCTCACACCTGTAATCCTAGCATTCTGGGAGGCCAAGGCAGGAGGATCGCTTAAGCTCAGGAGTTCAAGCAAGACAGCCTGAGCAAGAAGAGGGAGGCCCCATCTCTACTAAAAATACAAAAAATTAGCAGGGTGTGGTAGTGCATGACTGTAGTCCCATCTACTTGGGAGGCTGAGGCAGGAGGATTGCTTTAGCCCAGGAGATTGAGGTTGCTGTGAGCTAGGCTGATGCCACGGAACTCTAGCCCAAGCAACAGAGTGAGACCGTCTCAAAAATAAATAAATAATAAATAAATAAAGACTTAAAAATTCAACAAGACAAACTGAAAGACCAAACTCGTAAAATATTTGCTAAAGCAAATAGTTTTCAAATAACATATCAAATTATCCATTCTTTGTAAAATTTGTCAACACCATGGATATCATAAATATCAGCTACCTTATTAAATTAACTTACTATTCCCATTTCTTTACCCTAAAAACTTTAAGACAAATTTCTCCAGCAAAATTTCTAAAGAACAGAAATAACCAACTCAAGTATTTTGCCTATTTTAATGGGGAATTAGGGTTCTAGACAATATATTATGCAATAACTATAAAAGCTCATAACTTCTAGCTTTATTTATAGGAGCCACAAAAATAAAAGGCAGCAAAATTTTATACAGGCAGAGCTATGGGCTGATAAAGCTGAGAGACTCCTGATTGGACGTACGCTGGACACAAATTGTGAAAGAAATGGGTTTATTTGCTCAGGACTATTATAAGTTAATGTTGGTCACTGGCAGAATACCTTAGTAAGAGAAAGCAGAATGTAAGAAAAGAAAGTCGCTTTTTCTAGATTTCACCAAAAAAGACATGGGGAAATGGCATAAAATTATGGCATTTTAATTTCAGTTGTGAAAAGGTTCAAAATCTTCAGGCAGCATACTTCTCAATGTCATAGTAAGAACATTTACAATTAGAATGAATATTGGCACTGGAAAGACCCTTACTTGGTACCTAGTCCAACTTCTAATTTCAAAGATAAGAATAAGATTTGGTGGTGAAGAAACCTTCAACTGTATCCATACATCTTATCTCTTTAAAAAGTGTCTGAGGTAAATACAGCACAATATTGTAACTTACTGAAATTTGAGTAGTAATTACGTGGGAATATTATACTGCCCAGTATGACTTAAACTTTTCAGAATTTAAAAATATTTTTTCTGTGAAACTTTAAATTAAGATGAAGAAACTAGTAAGATGAAGAACCATCAACAACCATTAAGATGAAGGCCCAAGAAGGTAAATGGCTTGTGCAGCACAGCACACCTTAGGCCTAGAACTCAGTGGTTTTTTCAGATTTCAGATTTGCTTTTTCAAATTTCAAATAATATTTGAAAACTATAAGGAATAACTGGAAATAATATTGCCAGTATTCTGAAGAAATACTTGATCTCTGCAGAAGGCACTAGACATTTAATTCCTTAAGTGTTTCTTTACTTCCCTTTCTTTTGTATTACACTTAGTGCGGTGGGGGTATATAAACAAAGTATGTGCTGTGGGCCGTACACATGGAAGGAGTCAACCAACTAATAAAAAATACCTGGGGAAAAAATGAAAAATAATAAAAAATAATGCAAATAAAAAATACAGTATACCAACTATTTACACAGCATTTACATTGTATTAGGTGTTACAAGTAATCTAGAGAATCTAGAATTGACTTAAAGTATACAGGAGGATGTGCATAGGATATATACAAATACTAGACCATTTTATATAACAGGCTTGAGCATCCTCCAACTTTGATATCCTAAATTGGGTCCTGGAATCAATCCTGCGGGGTATACCAAGGGACCACCATACTGTTCAACAAATCACAGTGAACCAATCAGATGATCATAACCTATTATTAATAAAAACAGGCTCCTCTACAATCAGGGCAACACTCACAGTTTTATAACAGCATTGCCCAATATAAATATATGGTCCACATATGTAATTATAAATTTTAAATGCCAGGCTTTAAAAAAAGTAAAAAGAAACAGGAGAAATGAATTTTAACATAATTTAGATCAATATATTCAAATATTATTATTTCAACATGTGATCAACATAAAAAATTATTAATGAAGTATTACATTCTTATTCTCCTGCTTCATTAGGAAAAATATTCAATTCAAAACAGTATGCATTTCATACTACTAGCACGTCTCAATTCCCACTAATCACATTTCAAGTGCTCAATGGCTACAGTGGCTAGTGGCTACCCCATTAGAAACTATTTGTTCCATCCATTTGATTAGCTTTTCGGATTTCCCTGGAAAGCTGACAAAATTCCCAAATCTTCTGTAGAGTGATAAAGTACCCTCAAAGTCCCCAAAGCTCAACACATAATTCAGGCAAATAAAGCTTTCTGAAGCATGTGCAAGCATATTATTGTCTACCTCTAAATACTTAATCTCTAGGATAAAAACCTTGGCATAAATTCCTGGGCATGCAACCAAGCAGGCACCTAATTAATGACGATGCTGGTTGAGGCTTGAATTTTTCTCTGCTGCTCCAAAACAAAACTGAAAGTCTTCTTTGTATGGACGGAAAAGTAAACTACTAAAGGAAGGGATCACTTTCTCAGGAGCTGAAAGCATCAGGAGTAAGAAGCCCTACGGACACGCCTTTCTTAAAGATCTCCTACCTATCCTCTCCAAACCCGGCAACCTTAAAGAGAAGGAACCCAGTTCCTAAAAAATGGTAGGGAAGATAACTGGAAAACACAATTTCCTTTTTCTTTTTTCTTGCTGCCACTTTATTTGAGCATATATAACCAGGCAACCATGCTCACTCCATGCAGTACCGAGGCAGAAAAGGCTTTTTTGTTTAACGCTGTGGAGCCAAGGGGCCATACTGAGCGCAGCGGGAAGACTCCCCCCCAAAGATGGGCAGACAAGGGGTTCGGCCTCAGGGACTGGAAAGGTGCGAGCTTAGCGCGGGCGTGATCCCGCCGCGTGTCCCCACCCCGAGCCGGGAACTCGGCACCCTGGGGACTCGCGGGGGGGCCGGGGGGGGCACAGGCCTCCGGCACCTCGCACCTGTCGCACCGCGAGGGGGTCCCGCCGGGCGCGCGCCCGCAGGCGGAGTCGCGGGCGGCGGACTTGGCAGGGCCCGGGAGGGAGGAGTCCGCGGCGTGGGCCCTCAGCGCCCGCAGCCCGCCGGCCGCGCCCCTCTCGCTTACCGCCCCAGATGCCCAGCTTCAGCTGGGACTTGTCCAGGTTCTCCACATAGTCCCCCAGAAAGCGGTTCAGCAAGTCCGCGACCACCGACTCCAGCACCATGGTGGGACTGAGGCGGCGGGAGGAGCCGGAACCGCCCCGGCGCGGCTGAGGGCGGCGACCCGCGCCGCGAATGACAGCCCCTCCGGCGCCGGCCCGCCCCCGCGCCGCGCGCGTGACCCCGCCAGTGCGCAGGCGCGCCGCCACCTGGCCCGGGAGGCGCGTGGGTTCGGCGTGACTGGGCGTCCTAGTGGCCGCTGTGGTCTCGGCCACCGGGGGCAGGCGGAAGAGCAGCCGGGAAGCCGACTTTGGGCCTTCCTAAATAGCCGTGCTCGAGCGGCCTGCACGAGAAGAAAAGGGAAAAGCCGGAGTTACTGAACACAGGGACATCTACTCGGCAGCTCTGCTTCCCAGCCGTCGCCTGCTGTGGACTTCAGTCCCGCAGAGCTTTACCGTCAGGACCAAAGCAGCCGCGGCCCCTTTCCGGACCGGCCCGGCGGGAACCGGGCGCTCCCCGGGCCTCGCGTCCGAGCTGAGCATCTGCTAAGCGACCACCGATTTACCTGTGGATCAGGACGGGGAAAGGAGGCCCTGCATTCTTGTCCTGCAAGAGTTCGACTCCTCCTGGGCAAGGTCTCCGCTGCCTTTTGCTGCTTGAAAACACACTAATAATTTAAATGGTGGAGGGGAACAGAACCGCATCAAAATGGCAGATAGAACTGAATGTGCATTTTGTTGGAAACTACTTCTTTTGCTCCCTCCTCTAAAATTCGCTTAGTTAATTCAGATGCCACTAATTAGTTACCCCATTGCGAAAATAAACAAACACGATATTTCCTTTTTTTTTCCTAAATATAAGTAACACGTTGTTTATATACCACTTTCTTCTATGCTATCATTAAATTGTCTCTGATGCCTTCAACCTTGGTGCAGTTTAAGCACCCAATGAAATGCACTTCTTCAGAGAACTGGAATTTTTTTTTTCTAAAATATATTTCAAAAGGCTGTTGAGGTAGGGGAAACAGAAAAAAACCTAAGAAATGTTCAGATTATTTGTCATCACAAGCATTTATTAAATGCTTTGCCAGAAAGTAATCTCTGCAAGACTATGTGTGTATTGTTTTTAACCCACCTAGGGTTGTGCAGATCACACACACACAAAAAAGTATGTCTTAAATTCAAAATCTATTGAAGAAGAGAAAAATAATCAAGATGGCTACAACTGGTTTTATGTAAAATTGAAGGTACAAAGAAAGAAGCAGTACTGACTATACTATCAATATCCACTTTCATCTTGAACTCTTGCACACACAAATCCTTTACCATTTGTTTTTCCTACCTGGTCACATACAAAATACCTACCAGGAACTTTAGACTTCTTCACTATTCACAGCCAAACCTATCTATTCTGCTTTTGCCATTTGCTAAATTCTCCTCATATCTTCTTCCCTGGACCATGCAATCACCTTGCAACTGGCCTCCTAGCCCCCAGTTTTTCTGCCTCCAATCTATTCTCCACACTGTCACCAGAGTTAGTTTCCTAAGCACAGATGAGCTTAGGTTGATCATCGGCTCAAAAACATCCAGTAACTTCCCAGTGTTTAAACACCCTCTTCAGTCTGTCCCCAAGTTCTTTCTAGTCATTGCGCCTAACAATCCCTTTCCCCTTGTATGCTCACACTGAGGCGAATGTAAAGAAATATGTTCTGGTTGAGATAAGGCACGCACCATAAAAAGTTAAGAAACAAACTGCTGCAAGGATGTATGACTAACAGTGCCAGACAATTTGAAAGACAGCAGGGGCAGTCTGGCACCATCAAGCCAGTGGAACTAAAGGTACAATCTTTTGGGAGAAGTGAGCAATATTAATGCTTTGCATAATACAGTAATTCCTTACAGTTCTATGGTACTTTACAATTTTGAAAGAATGTATAAATGTGCTTTTGTGTGCATCATTCCATTTTATTAATATTATGTTTCAGTTATCATGAGCTATCATATCATTATTATCATGTCATTATTACGCCAAGGTAGGTATTTTCATGTAATCCTCACAAAAGATCTGGGAGGCAAGTAATGCTGGTAGTAGTATTGTCCCTATTTTATAGACAAATTAAGCTCAAGAATGTTCAGTGACTTACCCAAAATCACACAGCCGGTATTAATTTCCTTTGCTTCCCTGAGCACTCCATACTCTAGTTGTGTGGAATGTCATGGATGTCAGAACACCAGTATTTTACTGGTCTTAAACGCTAGCTTTCCTTGACATCCAGCCTCCTGTATAATACTTTTGTATTCAGCTTCAAAGTGCTCAGTTTCCTTTTACTCTGAGAGCACCTCTGGCCTTGATGGCGTGTGATCTACTCATACTCACTTCACAGAATTGTTTTCCAGGTCCATTACTGGATGTTCCCATGGCTACATCTGTGAGCTGGGAATGAGCAGTCTTCCTCAGAGCAGATTTGTGTGTTCCTGACCCTGTTACACCATCCTCCTGAGTACTGGGTTGTTTATGCTTCCAAGTTAAGTAAAACATAAGGCTTAATGTGGTTACAGGGGACCAACCACACAAGGGCACATTTCTGTTTTCAAGAAATCATATACAGGAAATGCTATTAAGATGTTACTGAACAGGTGAATTGTTAATAGAAACAAAACAAATCTGCTTCACTTGGATGAGTAGAGGAATGTTTTTAAAGGAAGCCATGTGTGAATCAGCTAATCCTTGGCCAAACATTCACAATAATAATAACAATGGTAATACAATAATAACAGCTAACTGTTAGCCATCACTTAACTGCCTGCCAAGCATTTTTCAGGCATATCTTTTCAACTCTCACAACAATCTTATGTGGTAGATATTATTATCTCCATTTTATA
This sequence comes from Lemur catta, assembly GCF_020740605.2. NCBI lineage: Eukaryota > Metazoa > Chordata > Mammalia > Primates > Lemuridae > Lemur > Lemur catta. Next base: position 92,816,691 of record NC_059128.1, read on the forward strand.
ACTTGGGCTCAAACAGGTTAATTAACTTGCTTAACAACTTCTTAGCCAACTTAGACTATGAATTTTGGTCTGTGCTCCTCATTATTTTAACCAAGGGCAACCTGGGCTGTCACAGAGCTAATAGCATCTCATCTCTTAAAAATGTTTAGTCAGAACACATGCACATGGCCCTCAAGCATACAATTTGGTAATCATTCTCACATAGATTTAGGCCTGGCCCAAGAATTTTGGCCAGGAGTGGAGGTGATACCAAGACAAAAGAGTAGCTAGTAAAGCCAGAAATCCACCAATCCTGCCTCCTAAATATGTAAATAATGTTCAATAGTCTTTTCTTGCTCCTGCTTCACCCAGATTGAATTCAAATATTTCATCCTCATCATTTCATTCCTCTTCTGATGAATTTACACAGCCAATATGATCTTGTACAGCCTGGACACACCTGCCTATCATGGTGGTTGGAACCTAGGAAACACTCAGTAAATATTGCTTTGAATTAATTAATTAATGAGCATTTGTTCTCTTCTCTAATGATAATAAATATAATATCTAACATTGTGCATGTCAGGCTCTATGCTAAACTCTTCATATGCATTATCCTGTTTTATACTCACAACAACCCTAAAAGTAGATACTATTACCAATTTTACATTTGATACTTAATCTTAGAAAGGTTAAGTAATTTGCTCAAGGTCATATAGTGAGCTACCATTCTGGAATCAAAAATGGATCAGACCCAATTTTCTTAACAACCTCCCTTCTATCTTTATTAATAATAATTATTATTAACCACCTCTATGTATTCAGCACTCACCATGTTCCAGGCATTGTGCAAAATATTTTAAACTATTAATTCAATTCCCCAAACAACTCATTTTATGCCCATTAATAGGTATTATTTCTTCCATCTCCCATGATAAGATACTTGACTCTGAAACTCAGTTTTTCATCTGTAAGATAGGAATGATCAGAATTTGCAGGGTTTCTATAACAAGTCTGGAAACTATATGTAAACCATCCAGCACAGTGTCTGTGTGTCCTGAAAACAAAATGCACATGCTCTATTCTGAAATCACCTTTTCATGAATCCAATTTAATTCATTAAACATTATTTAATGAATAGATTAGCTTGCAAGGCAGTATCCTAAGCAGAAGTCATACACCAAACCGTGAGCAAAATGCCTCAGATTTCTTTCAGCCTAAGCTAGCTGGAAGCAACTCTCTTACAGAATGAACACAGGTTAGTTTGCAAAAGGAAGGAAAAGGGTCTCTCAGATGGGCACATCCTAGAAAGGCCAGATGTAGTCAGGGTGCCTCCAAAGGATAATTCCAACAACCCAGACATATGTTCACAGTCAAAAAGTCAGCACACATAGCTTAAGAAGTGGGTTGTGATTTTTAAATTGAGATATAACATACAATAAAGTGCCCTAATCTTAAGTGTAGTGAACTAGGTGATTTTTTTTTTAATAAATGGATCCACCCCTGTAATGCCACCCAAATCAAGGTATGGAACGTTTGCAGCACCTCATAAGGTTTCTTTCCCCTAACCCAGAGTGGTTTATAATCAATAAAGAACATCTCAAATCAGAACTGAAAATCAGAAAGCAAGTAAATCACTTCGAAAGGTGTGCAACCGGAGGCCGGATTTGGGGGAAGGGTATCAGGTAAGAATAAGACAAACCCGACTTGTGTCTTCATTTTAATTGTGATGTAGCATGGTTCTATGCATTCACATTGATTATGTCCGTCGATCCTCACAATGACTGCGATAGAGTCAAAGCTTAACCGTCTTTTGCACAAGAGGAAACAAACATGTTCAGAGTTTCCAAGGAGAATACCTCCACCTGAAGCAGGAAAGAGGAAAAAAACTGGGTCTTCCAAATTTGCTCCGCAGATCCAGCCACGTGGCAGAGGGAAAGGGAGGGCCTGGCATCAGGTTACCGGGCAGCGCCGCTCCCGGCAGTCGGTATAAAGGCTCACGCCAGCTGTCCTTGAGCACCGGTGCTGAACCCCGCCGCGCGCGCTTTGAATTTCCCGGAGGCTACGCGCCTCTCTTGGCCAGCGCTCCAGGCAGACCGGTGCGGAGACCCGTCTGACAGCGGACTTCAGGTACACTAGGAGGGACCCACCGGCTTGCTTAATTCCCTGGGGGGTTCGTCTCAGGTACTTTGCCTCTGAAAGGGGAAAACAAACCACAGTTTCCTGGAGGGGATATTCATTATTGTTTTAATTCTCGCTGAAAACTAGAACGTAATAGTCCTAGGATTCAGGAAATGACTACTCTAAGAGCTGCTTATTAGCATCGAGGATAGTGCGACCAAAATTAGAAACCAACATTTTGAGAATCTCTGCCGCAGGCAGGCGAGGGCGGATGGAAACTAAAGCAACAAATCCCGAAGTGTACATGACAACGGGATTGAGACGGGGCAGTAGAAAAACAATTGTTTTTAAATCACTGAAAAAATAGTTTGCAATAGGGGCGTGAAGTGTCTTTTGCCTTCTCCCGAGAGAAGCAGGAGGAAACACCCTGAAAGTAGAAGAAAAGGGATAGGAGTTATTGCACCCTGCGGGGCTCGCTCTGACGATCCGCCTGTGTTTGTGCCTTGCAGACAGGCAGGATCCAGCAGAGGGTCGTCCCGATCCGGCACCTGTCGCCAGATGTGGTGCCTGGAGAAGCTCTGCTTGGGTCCTGACCGCCTCCGCCGGGGCGGGCACTGGCTTCTCCTGGGTCGGGCCCGGGGCGCCAGCGGCCGCACCACCGCCGCGTGCGCAAACGTGCTCACACCGGATCGCATACCCGAGTTCTGTATCCCACCGAGACTCGTGCCCAGCCTGGCCTTGGCTGCGCTCCGGGATTCTTGGGGAGAAAAGGCAGAGACGGACGAAGGCGCCGCCCCCACCGACTGGGACCCGCGCTCGCAGGCGGCGCTCTCGCTGCCGCACCTGCCCCGCGCGCGCACCGCCTACGGCTTCTGCGCGCTGCTCGAGAGCCCGCACACCCGCCGCAAGGAGTCGCTCTTCCTCGGGGACCCGGGCGCCGCCGCGCTCCTCCGGCCCCCCGCCGCCCGGCCCGCGCCCCGTCCCCGGGCCCACACCTATAGTGGCGGCGGCCGAGATTCCCCGGTTGTGCCCGTGAGACCGGATCCTGCCGTCACCTCCGCAGCCCTGGGCTGCCCCAGCCCTCCCCGAGACGCGATCTCCCCGCGGTGCCGCGGCTGCCGCCTCCTGCGCGCCCCCGACGGGCTGCTGAGCCGCGCGCTGCGGGCCCGGAGGAGTCGCGGTCTGGCCCGCGCCCGCTCAGTCTCCAGCGGGGACGAGGACGAGGAGCGCGGCGCCGACCCGGAACCCCCCACCCGAGCCCCCTCCGAGCGCCCGCCGTCGCTCCCCGGCCCGCGGCCCGAGCGCCTGGAGGCCGAGGGCACCGTGGCTCTGGCCCGCGCCGGCGGCGCCCTGCGCCTGGCCGCCGAGTACTGTCCGGGCAGCGGGCGCCTCCGCATCCGCCTGCTCCGCGCCGAGGGCCTGGCCGGAGGCGCCTCCGAGCCCCGCGCCGTGGGCTGCCGCATCAGCCTGGTCCTGCAGCCGCCCCGCACGACGCGCAGGCAGCGCAGCTCCGTGCTCCGGCGGAGCCGCAAGGCCGCCGTCGGCCAGGACTTCTGCTTCGACGGGCTCACGGAGGACGAGGTGCGCCGCCTGGCCGTGCGCGTCAAGGCCGAGAACAAGGGCCGGGGCCTGGAGCGGGGCCGCCTGCTGGGCCAGGGCGAGCTGCCGCTGGGCGCCCTCCTGCTCCTCTGAGGGCCCGGGCCTCCCTCGGGGCGCTTTCTGCCGGCTGGGGGACTCTGGACTCTGACAGCTGCTTTGTACAAAGTAAACGTGTATTTTTTTTTTTTTCTAATCAGGCCTTTGTTTCAGAGATGGCCTTTGTTGGGAGAGATGATACTGGATTAACTATCACAGTAAAAGATGTGATATTTTGCGTAGATACCGTCAAAATTATTTCAGCAAATGGAACGGTGTTCTGCAGTGTTTCCCAATGCAGATAGTCAATTGCATATACGTAGCACACACACTTCTGTTGGGAAAGAATGAATTATATGAAGTGTTAGAACTAGAAGGTGTCTTGGCCATTTATTGGCTCCAATAGCCTCCTTTTAAAGTTTGTTCATTCCACAGCATCCTTTGAGACCATCTTAGAGCATGTATTACTTTTAAAGCATTAAGACCCTGGATTAAAAAACTGAGGCCAAGAGAGGTGATGTGACTTGTCCAAGGTCAACAGCGAATTATTAGTAGGTAGTAGGACTCCAACCTGGTTCTTTTAGCTACATCTTGCTGGAAAAGCACTGGAGAAAATGAAACCATTTTAATGTTCTAGGTTTAAATAATAATCATAATAGTTTTACAAATTTTAACTTGTTTACTTCTTAAGACAACCCTAAAAAGTAGGCACTGCTATCCCCATTTTATAGATGAGAATATTGAGGCACAGAATAAAGAGCCGAGTTGGGATTTGAACCCAGGCAAGCAGTATATCACTTGTTACTAATATAAGTAATACTACAAGGTCTAAAGGGCTTATCTTATTAAAGTTGTGAGATTGTGCAATTTCCCTCTGAAATTGTTGACTCACCAGGTGAGTTAATCTGCCAGAACAGGGCGTCTAGGGTATACATACATGGAACATTGTTCTACCCCTGGCTTCTGATAATAATAGATCTAATAATCCTATGATTTAACAAATGACTTTACTTCGTTCCTCACATTCACTACCAGCCAGGCATATTTCTTCCTTTATTATACATATAGGAGGAAAATGTGTTCTACATGAGGGCTGGAAAAGTTGAAAATATTTAAATATGTGGCACATTATCAGTCTGGATTCAGAAATGGTTTCTGTTTCCACTACACTTGTTGACAGTTTTATCCATTGGTGCTCTTGAAAAATGCTATTTACAAAAGAGTTTGAGTTTCAGTCACAAATCAGGCATAAACTGAATATGGATTATTGTGATGGGTATTTACAAAGATGACCATTGAACAATTGTGAAGAATACTATGAATTCTTTGACTCTATCAAAGTGAAGGACATCCAGAAGCTTGCAGCAGTTGACCAAATGAATGATGACGTGCAGTAGTTCAGATCTAACATGTACTTTTCTATGTACTCAGTCACTAGTTCCTTGGCCCTCAAGCCAACATTTTTTTTAAACGCATAACCCACTTCGTGATTTTAGAATTTTGGTAGGGTAACTACTACCGACTTCACAAATGTAAGTACTTTAAAAGGACAATAAATGGAGAGAGAAAATAACTTGGCTATGTAAAACATCATTGTGGGTTTTTATTTTTCTGTTTTTTAAAAAATAAAAACAGATTGTGCTGATAATTTTGACAGCAAGGCTTTATTCCAGAAAACGTTGCAATCACTACTGTCACTAGATTATATACGTGTAGTTTTATTAAGTAGATTTTTCCAAGAAAGTAAATCAACACATTACAGGGACCTAAATTTTCCATGAAATAATGATGATTATTTCCAAACAGAATCTCCATTAATGCCAAGTTATGGTTGATCAAATAATCTAAGAGCCTAATCAAAAAGATTTTAAAAGAACTGAAATAGAATCACAAATCATGGAATTTCAGAATTGAAAAGAACTTTAAGAATCATTTTGTGCAAATCTATATATCATAGATGTGGACCAGAGAAGCAAATTTTAGATTGCCCCAAATCACACTGTTAGTAAAAGAGCTGGAACTAGAACGAATTCTATTCTCATTTTGCCCTTCAATCTAGTGAGTCTTTTCACCACTATTTCCAGGAAAGTAGAAACATTTGTACATAAATTATTTTTACATCACTGACCTAATTTGAATTTTTTGCATTTAAGAAATCTTATTTGCAATACAAATTTTTTCAATATCAACTTTTCTGGGACAAATTTAAATTTGGTTTACACTTTGCTGCCCTCTAGTGGATCTCTCAAGAGTTTTCCCTGTGGTTCTATCTCCTTAGTATTGGACCATCTCAACTAAATAAAGACCAATCTAGTGCCCAAACCTTATGTTCTTAGAGATATTTGCTAATATTACATTGTGGTAAAGAGTCAAATCTCAAAAAAAAAACTAAATACAGCTATCCAATAGCAGAAGGTGCAAAAAATCTTTTAGATAAAAAGAGAGGAGAAAAACTTTTCCCAGTAATAACGAAGTTGGGAGTGTGTGGCAATGGCATGTTGTTTGCAGAAAACTGCTTTGAGTACTCATGTTTCTCATCAGGCTTTAGGTACCCCATCTTCTCCACAAATTATATGGCCTGATCTTTCCTCTTTGTGGTTTAAACATCTGAACATACTCAAAGAAAAACCCTACACAACAGAGAATATGCCAGTATAAATGGCATTAGGTGAGTAAAAATTTAGAAATCACTGCATTGTCGCTTGGTTTTACAAAGATAAGGCATTCTACACTTAAAACACTAGCTTGCATATGGCCCAAACATGCCTAGAAGATTATATCTTTGAATTTAATTTTTTAATACACACTTCAATGATTCACAAATGTTCTCCCTATATCCATTCCCAAGACTTCGGTCAAAATACTATTTTTGGCTAAAGACATTTGAAAGACAAGGCAAAAAGTAGGGACTATGTGATCTGTATAATATTAAAGCAAGAAAAACATATAAGTGGATAAGGTTGGTTTACAACATCTATTATGGGACTAATGCTGTTCAGGATTCTAGATTTATAACTGTATATGAGGCACAAAAAAACCCCTGCTCTCTGGAATTAAATTTGCAAAGTCAGGGGAGGATAGATACAATAAATGATTTGAGGGGGCACCTTAGGTTGGGAAGTTAAGAAAGGCCGCTATGAAGACCTGACATGAGTCTCTTCTCTATGTGTCACTTAAATTTGCTATTGTATTTCAATCCCATGTGCTGATCTGGGTACTCGCACCCTCCCAGGGTCACCTGATAAGTGCATTCCTTGGAAGTCTGCTAGCATCTTACTGGTATGGGGAAATACCCCCTAGTGTGGGGTTCAGCCCTGGTGTATAAGAAGCTATTCTGACTCCAGACTTGTGAGTTCAACAAATGGAATAGACCTGAGACATCCCATTGTGCTTACAAACTCTGTGTTTACTACTCTGTACGTGTGTATGGCACAATCTCATTAGCTAAGAATTTTATTATGGGCCTATAATGGCTATTGCATTAATTTGAGAGAATGCCAAACTCTGCTCAGATTAGGCCTTCTGGGGCATTAGGATGAGGGGACAAATATAGCAATATATTTTTTCTTTTTTTAACATTTTATGGTTTTCACAACAAACTTTTATCCTTCATTCCCTTAAAACTTCTCAACCACTGTTTGGGCTGGTTACTGTAATTGTGCCTGGTATTGGTTTTGTAGGTTGGCTCCTTCAATACTCAATCCAAGCAGTCAACACCCAAGAAGTCAGCTGATGGTGCCTCTTCACCATCCTCCCTCTTCCTGCTGGAATAGACAAATGACCTTGACTTTGGACTTTAGACTTTTGAGTTAATGCTGGAACAAGCTGAGATTTGGCGGGTTATTGGGATGAATGAATATATTTTGCATATGAGAAGGATTTGAATTTTCAGAGACCAGGGATGGAATAAAATGGACTGAATGTGTATGTCCCCCCAAAATTCATGTTGGAATCCTAACCCAAAGGTGATAGTATTAGGAGGTGGTTACCTTTGGGAGGTAATTAGGCAGAGCTCTCATGAATGGGATGAATGCTCTTATAAAAAATACCCCAGAGGGAACCCTCACCCCTTCTCACATGTAAGATTACACTGAGAAGACCACCATCTATGAGGAAATGGGCCCTCACTAGACACTGAATCTGCCAACACCTTGATCTTGGACTTCCCAGCCTCCAGAATTGTGAAAAATACATTTTTGCTGTTTATGAGCCACCCAGTCTATGGTATTTTGTTAAAATGGACTAGGACAAGGAACAAATGATTTTTTTCATTTTATGGTTTTCACAGCAAACATTTATTCTTTATGCCCTTAAAGTTCCTCTACCACTATTTAGGGTAGTTACTCTCATAGTACCTGTGGTAGATGCTGTAGGTTGGCTCCTTCAACACCCAATCCAACCCCTTACTACTTTCTGTTCTGTGCTATAGAAGCTAGAAAACAAAAATTTACCTTTCCAAACCATTTTGCAGCTTCAGATAGCTATGCGACTCAGTTATGGCCAATGAGACACAAGAAGTCAGTAGATGATGCCTCCTCCCCTTCCTCCTCGTTCCTGCTGGAATACACAAGCAAAAGCGGCCAGCACTAAGGAAGGCAGAGGGATCTTGATTCCTCAATGACATGGCTGATCTACCCACCAGCTCTGGACAACCTACACCCAAAATTTGTGTCCCTGAGACAAATCCATCCCTTACTTATTTCAACCTTTCTCAAGTGTTTAGATATGTATGAACACAAAATCTTAATGGATACAATACCCATTATACAGACAAAAACACTCAGATCCAGAAGACTTGAATAAGTTGCCCAAGATCATGCAGCAAGTAAACCATGAATGTAATTGCAGACCTCTCAGACCTCCGTGCTCACTGCTTTTTTTTACAACATCTCACAACAGTAAGAGACATCTCCTTATGTAAGCCCATTTTTTAAAAAAAAAAAAAAACTTTATTTATTTGAGGTATAACTGACATATTATAAATTTCACTTATTTAAGGCATATGATGTGATGAGTGTTGACATACACAGGCTCTCATGAAAACCATCACCTCGATCAAGATAATCCTGCTAGTTTCTTCACACTCCTTTGTGATCCCCATCCCCTACCACTCCTCACCTCCTCTCTCTGGTTCCCAGGGAAAGGCTGGCTTTGAGAGAATGGCTTTTTCACTCAGCTTTATTATTTTGAGATATATCTGTTGTTGCCTATATTGATAGTTTGTTCCTTTATATTGCTGAATATAGGACTATGTAATGAATAAATCACAATTATAAATATTTTATCCATTCATAACGATTCCTATTCCTTATGCTTGTTAATGTTTTTTCCCCTTTCTCCTCTTTTTCTGCTTTCTCTGGTTTTCATTGAGAATTTTATATGATCTTTGTTCCTCAATGACACGGCTGATCCTACCCACCAACTCTGGAAAACCTACGCCCAAAATTTGTGTTTTATATTAAAATTTATATATGGAATTATATGATTCCATTTTCTCTTCTCTCTCAGCATATTAATTATATTCCTTTTTAAAATTTCTTTAGTGGTTATCCTAGTGCTTGCAACATGCATTTATGACTAATCTAAATCCACTTTCAAATAACACTATACCATTTCATGGGTAGTTAGTCAGGTATGTTATAAAAGTGAATTTTCCATTCCTCCCTTCCATCCCTTAAAACACTGTTGTCATTTATTTCACTCATCTGTTCTTTGGTGTCTGTCGTTTATTTTGGAAAACTGTCATCCATTTTTATTTCAAATATTTTATTTGCTTTATTCTTTTTTTCTCCTCCCTGTTACTCATATGTTACACCTTTTGAAAATATCACACAGTTCTTAGATATTCTGCTCTGATTTTTTTGGTTTTTTGTTTTTGTTTTTGTTTTTGTTTTTTGCTTTTTTTTTTTTTTTGGTTTTTGTTCTTTGTTTCATTTTCTTCTCTTTGCATTTCAGTTTGGCAAGTTTCTATGGACATATCTTATCTTCATGCTCACTGATTCTTTCCTTGTCCATGCCCAATCTATTAATATTAATAAAGCCATCAAAGGCTTTCTTCATTGCTGTTCCAGTGTTTTTCATTTCTAACATTTCCTTTTGATTCATTTTTAAAATTTCCATCTCTCTGTTTACATTACTCATCTGTTCTTGCATGTTGTCTACATTCCCCATTATAACCCTTAACATAGTAATCATAATTATTTTAAATTCCATCTGATCAATCCAAAATCTGTGTCATATTTGAGTCTAGTTCTGATTTTTGCTTTGTCTCTTCAGACTGTTTTTTTCTTGCCTTCTAGTGTGCCTTGTAATTTTTTTATTGAAAGCTGAACATAATGCATTAGATAATAGAAACTGAGGTGAACAGGCCTTTAGTAAGAGAGTTTATGTATATCTGTAGGAGTTATGCTGTGGTTACTCTTTGTTACAGCCGTAGGTGTCTGAGGCTTCAGTTTCGTTCAGTGTCCTTGTTTTAATATCCTCTGTTGTATCTGGGTTTCCCTAAGAAAACCTTCTTAAATAGAGTATCTGCCTTGCAGCTCTTTTAGCCATTATCCACGGGTGTCCTGGACCCCTGTTGATATGGTGGTAAATGCTGGGGAGGGGAAGCAATCTAGAATCCTATGATTAAATTTCAGTTTTTTAGTGGGCCTGTGTCCCTGGGCTGTGGCCTTCACAAAGGTTCCTTATCTTTTTTCCCCCCAGGTGAGACGGGAAGCCTAGCAGGGCTAGAGTTGGGTAGTTGCTGTTCCCTTGAGTTAATATGGCTCTAGTAAAGTCTTTTTCTCTTAAAGAGTAGTTTTTTGGGGCCGGGCACAGTGGCTCACGCCTGTAATCCTAGCACTCTGGGAGGCCAACGTGGGAGGATGGCTCGAGGTCAGGAGTCCAAGACCAGCCTGAGCAAGAGCTAGACCCCCGTCTCTACTAAAAATAGAAAGAAATGATCTGGACAGCTAAAAATATATAGAAAAAAATTAGCTGGGCATGGTGGCACATGCCTGTAGTCCCAGCTACTCGGGAGGCTGAGGCAGTAGGATCGTTTAAGCCCAGGAGTTTGAGGTTGCTGTGAGCTAGGCTGACACCACGGCACTCACTCTAGCCCGGGCAACAGAGCAAAACTCTGTCTCAAAAAAAAAAAGAAAGAAAGAAAGAAAAAGAGTAGGTTTTGTGTTATGGAAATTTCTTTGAGAATATTTCAAAATTTTAACTCTTACTATTTAGATTTTTCTTAGCTCTTCACCATGAGAACCTGGTGGGACTTCTGAAGAATGATCAATGAAAGTGTGCCACCTACAATACCCTCACCCCCACGCCAAGACTGTGCATTAGTTCTTACTCGGCCTCCAGCAGTTTGTCAAAATTACCATTTAAGTATTCCTGTCAGTTTGTGGCTCTGGTAGCTTCTGCTTCAGGTAAGCTGATCTAGACTCTCCATATCAGCCTGCCTCTCCAGATTTCAGGGTGGTGGTTTGTCCTGCTACTTCAAATCTCTGATGGGTCCAAAAAAAGTCATCAATTTTTAGTTTGTTTATCTTTTTTCTTATTGTAAGAATGGGAGTGACAATGCCTAAGCTCTTTATGTGTTGGAGCTCATTCTAAGCTTAAAGAAGGAAAGCTGACCCCATTCAGGAAGCTAGAATTCCAGAATCAGTATCCGTTCATCTGTTGATAACCATTTAGATTATTGGGGCTATTGTGACCAAAGCTGCTGTGAATATTCATGTATAAGACTTTGCATGGACATATGATTTCATTTTTCTTGGGTAAATACCTAGAGTAGAATAGCTGGATCATCATATGGTCGCTGTACATTTAACTTTTTAAGAAACTGATAAACTCTTTTCCAAAGTGGTTGTATCATTTTCCTTTCCCACTGACAAGATATGAGAGTTCTGGTTGCTCTACATCCTCAACAACACTTGCACATATAAGGACATTTTGAAGGAGATTTATACAGATGGTCCCCAACTTACAATAGTTCAACTTACGATTTTTCAATTTTATGGTGGTGAAAAACTGATACACATTCAGTAGAAACCATACTTTGAATACTCATACAAACATGCTGTTTTTCACATTTAATACAGTGTTTAATGAATTACATGAGATATTCAATAATTTATTACGAAATATGCTTTGTGTTAGGTGATCCTACCCAACTGTAGGCTAATGTATGTGTTCTAAGCACATTTAAGGTAGGCTAGGCTAAGCTATGATGTTCAGTAAATTAAGTATATTAAATGCATTTTTGACTTAAAAAATGGACTTATCAGAATATAGCCCCATCATAAGTCAAGGATCACCTGTATTTAAAGTTTCCAATTTTTGTTACCTATGTATTGTTACAACCATGTACCTCAGTCTCTTCAATAATTTTGACCACAGTTTTACTTTAATAATTAAAAAGTAGCAATAACCATTAGGCAAAGAATTTCAAAGTAATGTAATCATTATCTTGGTATGAGATATTCATAAACCATCTAGTTCCATTAAAGAATCCTGGAACATTAGGATTTTTAAATATTCAGTGCTGATTCAACAGCTTTAGAATTCCATAAAAGCTATTGGGTTTCTTTTCAAAAGCCATTAATTTAGCCACTTAAAAGCAATACAGATAAAAGAGATCTACCATAGAGCAGAATCAAATTTTGTAAGAGTCAATTAAAGGAGATAACAATTATATCATTAAAGGAAAGTCTGAATAGAGATAGGGCTTAGGGACTCTCTTGCTTGATTTCTAGGTTAAGTTATTAGAGTTCACTTTTGTCAAGGAGCCGACAATCTCTCCTTTCCTCTCTGTATTACCCTGCAGCTGGTGGAGCAGAAATATGAGCTATCTAGTGACATCAGCACTAGAGCACTGCTGCAGAACCAGTTTCTAACAGTCACTAGTCAAAAGCACCATTCCATCTACACATCTGGGGTGGGTGCTGGGCCCTGGGTACTCTGTAGCAACTCTGCAACTGTTATTGAAAATAAATTCATTGTTTAAGAAGAATTTAAATTAGAAATCAGAGGGATGTTGGTTACAGATCTCAGCTGTCATTTAGTATCTGTGTCTCTTGGTCCTATCTATTAGCCTTTCTAAATGCCATTTCTTCATTGGTAGAGAGGGGTAATATTACCTACCACATGGGATTTCTGTAAGGATTAAAGGAGATAATACATTCATAAATCCGCAGTGCAGTGACTGGTATGTAGAATCACTCAATAATATTAGTTCTGTTTTTGCTTCTTCTTAATGGTTGATGTTACTGGACTTTCTCTCAAGTTTCTAGCATATTCAATAGATGCTTATCTTAGAGCTTGGACTCTATATCTAAGAGAGCTAGTAACCAAGTTATGCTCATATGAATCATTTGAGGAACAATACAAGGTGCCAAAGTAAGTGTTGCAGACAACAGTACCATAGACAAGGATTCTTTTTTTTTGTTGTTTTGTTTTGCTTTGTGGTTTTTTTTTTTTTTTTTTTTGAGACAGAGTCTCGCTCTGTTGCCCGACTAGAGTGAGTGCCATGGCGTCAGCCTAGCTCACAGCAACCTCAAACTCCTGGGCTTAAGCGATCCTACTGCCTCAGCCTCCCGAGTAGCTGGGACTACAGGCATGCGCCACCATGCCCGGCTAATTTTTTCTATATATTTTTAGTTGGCCAGATAATTTCTTTCTATGTTTAGTAGAGATGGGGTCTCACTCTTGCTCAGGCTGGTCTCAAACTCCTGACCTCGAGCGATCCACCCACCTCGGCCTCCCAGAGGGCTAGGATTACAGGTGTGAGCCACCGCGCCCGGCCAATAGACAAGGATTCTTAAAAAAGGGAGTCAAGAAGTGAAGAAGGTCCCAACATTCATTTATTATTTACTTATTTATTTATTTTTGTTTTATTTTTAATAAGAGAAATGCTTATTTACCAGGCACATGAGGAGAATCACAGACTGACTACCCAACATCTCAATGAAGTCCAGATATTTTTAAACCTGTCTTCTTCGAGGGGCAGGGAAATGAGGAGTATAGGAAATTCTGCTTAGGGGCAATAAACAATTGCTATGAAGGAGGAATAGAGGGGGGTGTTGGGGGGAAAACAGATTGACTTACAAATTAACCTGAGAGACAGGTAGTATGTTTCAAATTATTTGGGCCCGGTCTGGTTGCATTCTTAATCTTCTTTCCTGCAATATATTGAGATAACAGGGAGAGGAAGGGAAATCCATTGTTTTTTATTTTTTGTTTTCATTTTTTGGTTTATGCAGATAGAGGGCAAGCCTCTTCCAAGGGTCTGTTAATCTCTGAGAGCGTTTAATTCATGCCTGTAATCCTAGCACTCTGGGAAGCCAAGGTGAGAAGATCACTTGAGCTCAGGAGTTCAAGATCAGCCTGAGCAAGAGCGAGACCCTGCCTCTACTAAAAATAGAAAAATAAGCCAGGCATAGTGATGCGTGCCTGTAGTCCCAGCTACTTGGGAGGGTGAGGCAGGAGGATCACTTGAGCCCAGCAGTTTGAGGTTGCTGTGAGCTATGATGACACCACTGCACTCTAACAGGGGTGACAGACAGAGTGAGACTCTGTCTCAAAAAAAAAAAAATTTTTTTATACCAAGGAGTCATATTTTGGGGTGAAATTTCTAGAGCTCCTTCATTCTCTCTGTCTGGAACTTCCCTAGAAATTTCACATAGTAAAAGCTGAGTTGGTAACTGTGGAGAGAGCAGTTGAGTTAGTATTCAAGTAACAAGAGATCTGAAAAGGGAGACAAGAACATAGATGAGAATGAGAATGAATAAGCAGCAAGGAACAGATATAAGTACACTTCTCCACATCCCATTAAGCCAGTCTCCTATTCTTAGGAATTGGATTTCATTAATCTGGTGGAGAATATTAGGCAGAAAAAAAAAAATTCTTCTTCTACTGAAACCACACAGGCCAAGTAGAAACTGTGTATGATCCAACATTTATTTAATACCCACCATGTTCCAGGCCTTGCCCTAGACACATTATTGGATCTCTGCCACGGCCATGTGGGGAAGAACTTTGTAAGTCAATCCTGATGCTCAGAGAATTGCATGGTCACACAGCCGATAAGGGGGAAGGCAATGATTTAGACCCATGTGTATGTGACCACAAAGCCTCTGCTAGGCCTTGGGTACTCAAAAGGTGGGCTGAACTTCGATCTGAGAAGAAAGGGAGAAGGGCAGCTTTAGAAAAGGAAATAGGTTTTGGAGCCAAAATAAGTAAAATGTGTTCTAGAAACACTGCTACTTAGGTCCCCAACATCTGCCTGGGGGCACATTTAGGGAAGGTTCTGTTGGTGATTGTATTGTCACCTGCTGGGAACTTTGACTTGTTGATTTTTTAGCACATAAAACTAAATTATAGACATCACTGTGTCTTGTAACAACTAGAAGAGGGCAGTCAAACTTCCATTTATTCAGTCACAATATACCAGATTGCCCTTGAATAACACCATTGCTCCATCTTTCAGAGATATTTTTCTGCATAATTAATTATGCAGTTAGCAGCAGTTTAAACATATGAGCTTTTCTGAAAAGTGGGCAAATAGAATTTTTATGCTAAAAAATAGCTGGTTTTGAGATAAGACAGATAAATTACTTTTTATTTTATGTAACCCATTTCTCTAAGCTTAAAACTGAGGCCTGGGAATTTCTTGACTGGACCAAGACCCTGAAATTTGACAAATATTTACTATCCTTAAACATTAAAACTTTCAAACATCAACTTAAATAAAAAAGAAAGTCCATGAAAGATGATTGAATTTAAAACTACATGTCAATTTAGAAATAACTTGCTCAGTGTCCTCATGTTGTAGATGAAAAAAGTGAGATCAGAAAGTGAAAGGATTTTCCAGGTTTATCTTGCTAGTTAGTGGCAATTTCTGACTTCCCAACTAGTGCTCTTTCTGCTATCATATGCCATAATACTAACTACACTGGTGTACCATTAATTTTTTCTGTTTCTAAAGAATGTTTTAAAAATGATCACCATCAAAACATAACTGTTTTCCTGCCACTCTGATCTAAATCATTTTTGCCTTTTTTCACTACCTTCCACTCTTCGCTCAAAGTATATTTACATTTATATGGTCCCGATAATAATACACATATACATAACATTTTGTTTTCTATTTTTTATTTATGATTATAGTTTAAGTGCTTATGTTGCTATTAGTCTTTGGTATCATAGCTCTTGAAGCAAATATATCCTAATTATTTTCCTATATTTGAACTTTTTTCACTCTACTCATTTTATTGTTATTTTTTTCTTTCTTTGTTGTTTTTCTTAGAATAAATTCTAGGTGATGAGATTTCAGCGTCAAATCCTATGAACATTGTTATGGTCCTTAATATACATTTATACATTGACTTTTCTGGTTGGTTATATTTTCTTTCACAAAGTGAAATGAGGAAAGAAAGGACTGTGGTGGGGGAGGGAGAGATAGTCCTAAATTTAATAGGCTTGTGACTAAGAACTGAATCTGTAGATGGCCCAGTACCCAGTGTTCTCTCAGAGATAACACAGCAAATGAAAAGGAGTGAGGATGGCTTGGTTGCTCTTGGTAAGTAACAACTACCATTGTTATGTATTATGGATATCAGGGTCCCTTTCTGAAAGGATTTAGTGGTCTCGGTTTCTGCTGAGCAAAGGTCCCCTTCTTATCCAATTCCCTCTCTCACTTCAGGGTCTAGTTTGCAACAACCAGCCCCAAACAGCAAAAATGCTAATGGCAATGGGGTTTAAAAAAAAAAAAACAAAAAACCTACTGCCTTTAATTATTGGTTTGTTAAGTGCCTACTTAAGTGCCTGGAAAGAGAAGTGGAAGGAAAAATTAGATCAGATGCATCAAACTCAGTCTTAAATTACTGGGAGGAGAATAAACTAATTTCATGCAAATATGCTTTTACACTTACGCTTTTTAAATCAAATTTTCATGATGAATGTGATCAATGTATTTTTCCATTACCGTGTTTAACCAGGGAAGTTTTATACAATTACAATTCCGTTTGTGCAACTCCTGTAGACTTCAGCAAGCAGTGAGGTGGGGGAGCGGGGCATGCACATTAGC
This sequence comes from Lemur catta, assembly GCF_020740605.2. Lineage (NCBI taxonomy): Eukaryota > Metazoa > Chordata > Mammalia > Primates > Lemuridae > Lemur > Lemur catta. The sequence continues at coordinate 92,833,498 of NC_059128.1, forward strand.
AGATTTAGGATATCCTTTGTGGACCTCACTATAGAAGAAAAAGTGTTTGAAAACTACAAATTTGAACTGAAATGTCAGATAACTTACAATCACGAATGAAGCTGCCACCCAGGAAGACCCAACAATATTAAATTGCAATGTCAGCAGTATTGTGGAAATGATCTGCTCTCCACATACCTGAGTAAAGTCAGCCCTGAGAAAGACAGTCACAGGTGTTTGTTGAGCACATGGTATGACCTCAGCACCTGTGTCAGGCACCTTGGGGATATTAACAATGTGGCATGTTTAGTGACATTGAAGAAAGAGTGATGATGACAAGGAATAGGAGATGTGGGTTCTTGTTCTGGCTTTGTACCCCATGAGCAAGTCACTCCCTTTTTGGGCTTTAATTTCCTCCTTTGGAAAGTAAGAGGGTTACAGTAGATCCATCATAGCAAGTAGGTTTTATTCCAGGTATAATACCACCAAACTCATGGTGGCTGCCTGGAGTGCTCTGGTGAAAAGAATTCTAAGGTAATGTCTGGGCTTAGGAGGACAGAGTTCCCAACTGGTTAGCTACGTCTCTATAGGTTCACAATGGAGTGGGGGTACATGAGCTTCTATTTATTGACAGCTCATGAGCTGTCCAGCTCTGATATGTATTGATGTTAATGAAGACAAGATTCTTGCCTTAGGAAACCGAAAATCTGGCTGGGGAGAAAAGGCCAACAACCAGAAATTACAGTGAATAAATCAAGATGGAATGATTATAAGGGCTACTTTTTGCAGTAAAGATAATAAATGTCAATATCTAGAAAATAATAAGACCAATAAAACCTTGAGTATTTAAAGATATTTTCTTTTTTAAATTTTAATTATTATGGGTACATAATAATTGTATATTATTGTAAATATATATGGGTACATAATAGTTGTATATCTCTCTTTTTTTTTTTTTTTTTGAGACAGAGTCTCACTCTGTTGCCCAGGCTAGAGTGCCGTGGCGTCAGCCTGGCTCACAGCAACCTCAAACTCCTGGGCTCAAGCAATCCTTCTGCCTCAGCCTCCCAAGTAGCTGGGACTACAGGCATATGCCACCATGCCCGGTTAATTTTTTTTATATATACATATTTTTAGTTGTCTAGCTAGTTTCTTTCTATTTTTTTCTAGTAGAGATGGGATCTCGCTCTTGCTCAGGCTGATCTCAAACTCCTGAGCTCAAACAATCCACCCGCCTCAGCCTCCCAAAGAGCTAGGATTACAGGCGTGAGCCACCAGGCCCGGCCCAATAGTTGTATATCTTTAGAGGGTACATGTGATGTTTTCATACAAGCATACAATGTGAGTTAATCAAATCAGGGTAATGGGGGTATCCATCACCTCAGGCATTTATCATTTCTTTGTGTTAGGAACATTCCAATTCCAATCTTTCAGTGATTTTAAAGTATACCCTAACTTACTGTTGATTACAGTCACTTTGCCATGCTATCAAATGTTGTTCATTCTATCTAATTAACTAACTATATTTTCGCACCCATTAACCATCCTCACTTTATCCCCTTCCCCGCTACCCTTCCCAGCCTCTGGTGACCATTATTCCACTCTCTGTCTCCATGAAATCAATTGTATTCAATGTTCAGCTCCCACATAGGAGTGAGAACATGCGAGATTTGTCTTTCTGAGTTTGGCTTATTTCACTTAACATAACGTTCTCCAGTTCCATAAAGGTATTTTCTTGAGGCTGCTTGTGGTGGCTCATGCCTGTAATCCCAGCACTTTAAGAGCCCAAGGCGGGAGGACTGCTTGAGACCAGGGGTTTGAGACCAACCCTGGCAATATAGCAGGACCCAATCTCCACAAAAAAATTTTAAAAATTAGTTGGACATGATGACACATGCCTGTAGTCCCCGATGCTTGGGAGGATAAGGTGGGAAGATTGCTTGAGCCAAGGAGTTCGAGGTTACAGCTACGATTGTATCATTACACTGCAGCCTGGATGACAGAGTGAGACGCTGCCTCAAAAAAGCCAAAAAGATATTTTCTTGGAGGAAAAAACACTTGAGCTGGGTCTTAAAGAACAGGGCATGATAATAATATAAATACTAAAAAAAAAAACCACCTAAATATTAAAAAGATAATATAAATATTTATAATTACATAACACTTTAGAGTTTACACACCATTTTAGCATATTATCAAATTTTATGAGGATTTAAAATGTGTTTTATACTTCCAGATTATTTTATAATTTACAGTTTTTACAATCATTATAACATTTAATCTTCAGAATAATCCTAGAGATAGACATCATTAGCCCTATCTTATAACTCAGGTGGCTGAAGTTTAGTAAAGTGTCACAAAGTTGAAAAGAGGCATAGTTCAAAAAAGACTTAAAGTCCTAACCTAGACTAAAGTGGGTGTATCAGTCAGGGTTGAAAACAAAAATGAAATAAGTTCCCACTAACTTAGAAAAAGACTGATCGTTATGTAATCATGGTAACAAGAAGTCACCAGAACTGGTTTTAAATTTGTTTAATCAATCAACTTGCTTCAGTGACTAGACTTTTGCAAGCCAACCAATCAGTGTCAACCTTCACTTCTAAAAGTTGACCCCCAGTTAGGATGGACTCACTTCAATAAACATGCCTCTGAGTGCTAACCAGTCAGCAATAGTCTCAGAGAGTAACCGTGCTTCTACACATGTCAACATATTTATGCCTCTAAAAATCCTCCAATCCCTGAACCCCATACTTCCTCACAGCCCTATATAATATTAGCAGACTTGTTCTGCTCAGAGTGTGCCTAATCAATATAGTTCTTCCTTACCATGGCAGGCAATAAACTCAGCTTTGTTTTTGATTTTCTGTTTTTAAATTTCAGATGTTGAGTAGGGCTCTTATCATCCTTTAATGCTTCTAGAGTTTCCGCCAAGATCATTTTGAAGACTGGCTTGGGAGCATTCCAGGGAACCATCAAAACAACATGCCTCACTGGGCCCTCTGGGCCCAAACCCCATTTGTTCTTCAGATCTGTCACTGGGTGAGTCAGTCTCAACAATAGTCACAGTTGCTGACTAGTCCCATTGAGTTGTCATTGCTACCTGTTAAGCAAGGAGGTCTTCACATAATAAGATCACCAAGCTTTGGTCTTCGTATTAATTAATTAGACCTCTTGGTTCAGAAGTGTACCATTTGTTAAATAATTAGACCTAGGTCTTTGATTAAAGTCATTAGATCTTTTATTTTGAAGGTGTATCATTTGCTAAATATTTTTACCACAAACCTTCTTACCCTGTTTGCTTTGCTTTTGCTGTCTTTTGTCTACATGTACAAAGTCTCATTTCGTGTGTTTTTGTTTTGTACTATATTGTGTTTTCTGTTGAATGTATAAGAAAGTAGTCCATAAAGAACAGATAGAGGCATAAGCCTGATAAGTCTCCAATCCAAGCTGGCTCATAGGGTTAGAAATCCTTGGGAGCAGTGACCAATTTGCAAAAGAGTGATTGGTCAAACACTGCCTCAGATTCCCTATAAAACCTTGATGGGGGCATTCCCTGTCTTGGCAATTTAAGAAAGAAGGTCACTTTGTTTAGTCCTTATCTGAGATCAATGATTGTTGAATTGTTGATCAGACAGCCTCTTCCTAGCCTCTATTTGGTTAGGGTCTGTGAGACACTGTTGACAAGCACACACTGTAGACCAACCGTAGTGGCCTCTCTTTTTCGGTCATGAATTTGTCTATGTCAAAGCTCAGCTTCCCATTGAAAGAATTTTTGCTTCCTATATAAATCCATATTCTTAATCCCTGGTAAAGGCAAAACATTTTGACTTACAATAACAATAACAATTATGGGGAACTTTTGACAAAAAAAACAAACAGCTGATAGTCTCTCTCAAGGACTTGTAACCTTCTGATACCTTTCTTGCATTTATCAAATATGCTAGGGAGAGTTCTCACTTTGCATTATAAAAATGATAGCTAAATATCAACTGTTACAGAAATAAAATGAGATGGGAAATTTTAACAAACTGTTCAAACTATTTTCTTTAAAGAGATTTCCTCTACGATTTCCTCTACGAGATCTTGCATAGCCTCCTGGTCAGTCATCCAGAAACAATTCTTCACAATTCCCATTCTGAAACAATTCTTCTTGGCTTCCACTTTTGGAAGAGAATCACCGTTTTCTACACTTGCTTGCAATTTGTCTTTAACGTATTCTGCAGGACTAGGTCCTTTTGGTGTTTTGGGAGCATTTTTCTCTGTTTTGAAGGATTCTTGATCTTTTGATCTTGGTGGGTTTGAGTCTTTTCCAGTCTTCCAGTCTGGTTTGATGTACATTTTTGGCTGAAGCATTTTGTATAGATTTATTCACTGGAGATTTTTCTTCAGTTTCCTTGTCGTAAAATTCTTCTCCTCCTCTTTCTCCTCCTTCTCCTCTTTGTTCATCTTATTCTTCTTTTCCATCCTCTTTATCAACAGCAAGTTTTATTTTTTACTGTGCAAACTTACTAATACCTCCAGGGACAGATCTTGCTTTCCAGATATACTTAAAGAGTTTCATAACCTCCTCTTCTTCATCTTCTGCCTCTGCATCTTCCTCCACAGCTACTAAGTGCTGCCCACTAATATGCACAGGTCCTGAACCAACTGCATCCATAAGAGTAATGTTGTTTCAAAGCCCTCAATGGAAACTGCTGGCTGTACAGACATTTTCAAAGTTGCCAGTGTTACTTTAGTCGTACCGCCTCTGCTTCAACAATGTGAAATTCGCCTTTGCACCAGCCCCTAAACTGGCATTCTTAAAGATACCTGGTGCTCATTTTTATCATTATCCACCTTAAAGTGATAGTCTTTGTCGGCCTTCAGTTCACAATCGAGAAAATAGTTCTGAGGCCCTAGGGGACTCATGTCCATGTCCACTGAAACTTCCATGGGGTGGCGGCACACACTTAGATGGGAAAGAAGGCAGACAGAGATAAATGGCTGCTGCTCCAGACAACAGCCACGTGGGACAGAGTCCCACCAGGCTCTTTTTCTTTTTTATTTAAAGCTGGAAACAGGACAAAGTCCGTAGACTGTGTCTCTAACTCTAGCTGGATGATTAGCCAACCGTTTCCCCATAAAATACCATAAACAGGAAAAGAAGAGGGAAAGAAAAAAAAAAACACCTGCTGGGGAGGAAAATACAGAACAGATGGCGATGTTTACCACTGCATTCACCTTTGCATATGTGAGAAACGCTTGCGAAATTTCTAGGAACTAGGTGTTGCCAGAAGAAAAAAAATATATGAAAGCTAATTACTAGCAATAACAGCATCAATAAGCCTAATCACACCTGGGGGCGGGGGTTGAGCTGGAAATAGAAAACCCAGCTTATCACATACTTACAAACCTGTCACTTGTGATCAGAGCCTAAAAAGAGAGAGGGGCTTTTCAGAGTATGTCTCCTGTTACTGTTTCTTAGCAGTGACCCTCTTGATTAGACTAATTGTAAAATGCTGCTCTTTAAAAGCAAGTATTAATATACAGATTTAAGGCAGGAATAGGGGAAGGCATTTAGTGGGGATAATGAGTGTAAAACAGACTGAGGGAGGCTGAGAGCATAAATCAGGAGAGATGGGTCATCTTCCAGTTTTGCCCTCACCAGATGTGTGACTCCTCTGGGTGCAGGCTCTCCCATCTGTGAAAAAGGAGGATTGGACCAGAGTAGTAGTTTTCAATTTGCTGCCAAATATCTTTCCTTCAAATGTTGTCATATACAGAAACCCAACATCAAAGCTTTTTTTTTTTTTTTTTTTTTTTTTCAGAGACAGACAGGGTCTCACTGTGTTGCCCAGGCTGGCTGTGAACTCCTGGGCTCACGCAATCCTCCTGCCTTAGCCTCTCGAGTAGCTGGGAGTGCAGGTGTGCCACCACACTCGGCTCTAATTTTAAAGATGAAGTTACTGTGGTTGATGAAGAGATGACAGATCCAGAAACCTCTTCATTCAATTCATTCATATACCAATTCCACACATTTTTTGGAAATATTTTTTGTGTGCCAGTGTTCTTACTGTCTGGGAAACATCAGTGAACAAAACAGGCAAATATCCCAGCTCTTAGGGGACTTACATTCTGGCAAGGGGAGGCAGACTATAAATAGCCATAGTAAGTCAATGAATTACATGGTGTGTTCGAAGGAGATGCACATGACAGAAAGGAGAAAAGTAAAGCAGGGGAAAGGGACTCCAGGTGCTCAGCTCGTGTGGAGGAAAGTTCGATAAACGGAGTCAGAGAAGGCACTTTCTCAAGGACAAAGTGAGGCTTGAGCAAAGACTTGAAAATGGGATGAGGGAACTGCCAACAGATACCTGGGAGAAGAGCGTCCCCGGCAGAGGACACAGGTGGAGCAAAGTCCCTCCGTGTAAACATACATGCACGGTGGAGGGACAGCGAGAAGGCCGGGCTGGCAGCAGTGCAGTGAGCCAGGATGAGAGCAGTGGGAGATGAGATTGGAGAGGTCCCGGCGGGGCTAGATGGCACAAGGCTCTGCGGAGTCTTGCCAGGAATTCAGCTTTTATGCTGAGTGAAATGGAGAATCACCGCAGGGATCTGAGCAGAGGGGAGACCTGATGTGACTTCTGTGTTAACAGGCTCGCTCTTGCTGCTGCATAGAGGAGACACTAGATGTTGATGACGGTGGAAGTGTAGAGACCAGTTAGAAGGCTAGTGCCTAATTCAGGCCAGAAGTGAGGTGGCTCAGACCAGAGAGGAAACAGGCAGTGAGAAATGTGTCCAGGGTCTGCATAGAGTTCAAAGGCCCATCCCTATCCCTCAGCCTCTTCCTCACACCCACAGCTTCTGCTGGGGACCTCCTGGAACTCCTCAGACTTCTAGGAGAATAGTTTGCAAATCCATGGGCCTGATGACCTGCAAGTCTCCCTCCTGACCCTGGACTCCAGCTCCAGGGGCACCAGAGCACTAATGTCCAAGGAGCTGCTTGAGGGATGCTGTGATCTGCTGGGCCTCATTTTTTTTCCAGCTAAAATATTTAAATTTTGGATAATGAGAAAAATATCGGCTTATAAGTCAGCACCAGTGTCTAGCCCAATCCCACATCCACGCCAGCACTCTGGCTTCAAAGCCAGCCTCATCTACCCCTGCTGCAGGCAAGAAGTGCAGTGAGGACCTCAAATGTCCAATGGTCCCTAGGGTGCATGTTCTACCTTCCTTCTCCTCTGGATGACAGAGAGGGACCAGCACACCCTTGGGACCTCAAGACCAAGATCCCTCCACAGATGCCCTCTGTGCTGCCTGCACTGTCACATTCATGATACTGTGGTGTACCACAGATAGTGGACTCTCAAAGGACATAGGTTGTGTTGATTCAAACCCATGCCAATAATCCACATAAAAATAATATTGTAAACAGCAAAATTGCAAAGAGTTGCAAGGTAGATGTATGTTTGTTTCTGTCTGCTTTAGCCAGATCTTATAAGTAGCTGCTTGTGATACTGAGGGTCACAGAGCTCCCCCCTGCCCAAATTGTCTAGCCACATATCCAAATTTAAGCCAGGATGCCAAATAAGATTTATCTCAAATACCAAATGTGATCAATTAGTAAAGGCTGTCTGGAGCAACGTGTTGAGGATAGAGAAACCACATCCAAGTTCAACATCAACAAAAGTAGAGCTATAATTGATTAGTAATGTCTGCCATGGGCACAGGGTGAGCAAATATTGTCATACATTTCATCACTGCTTTAAGCCTTTCTTTGACATTAAAAAGACCAGTTACATTTGTACTCCTGTAATACTCTGAAATTAAAAATAAATAAATAAATAAATAAATTAAAAAGGACCAGTTAAAATAAATACAAACATGGACAGCAAGCATTATCAGTAATGAAGCCAGTTGAATATCCATTCAAGTGTTAGGCACATTTTGAGGAGTAAGTTCCATTTCTTAAGTGTGTATATGAATCTTTAATCACAAGTAGCCTGGTACAAATCTGCTCAGTTAAAAATAATCGTTGTATACAAATCTGGTAACATTCAACCCAGCCATTTTGTCCATTGCCTTTTGGCATCATACCTTTCATGAGAGTTACTTTTTGACCATCTACTATTTGCAAGGCATAAATAGGTGCTTTCCAAATAGTATCTCAAGTTATCACCACAATCCAGCAAAGTAGGTATGATTTATTTCCATTTTCCAGAGAATTCTCTGGGGTGTCACACTGCTGTAGGAGGCAGATAAAGGCTCTGAATCCAGTTCTGCCCACCTTCAATACCTGGCTCTTTCCCTCCTTTACAAATTTGGAATTGGTCCTCTGAGCTCCAGCACAGCCTCCTGCCGTGGGAGATTACCTACTAATGCATGTCATCGGCTGAGAGATGATGAAACTCTTCATCTCAAAGATGACTCTAGTAGCTTAAGCCTGGTGATCTTTGTGATTTCACTAAGTAAAGCCCAAGGGCAATTAACATTGATTCAATAAAGGCTGAAGCCCTTACCTAATCATTTGTTTGCATCTCTTCAATAAAATAGAAATGTCAGCTGGACGTGATGTGCCTCATTCTGCTGGTGATATTTTGAAAGAGATGACTGTTTTCCCAGAGTTCACACTTCCTCTCTGGCCCCCTCCCTTCCCCACTGCTCCCCAAGCCACCTCCTGTCAGAGTGGTTGCTGGGAAAAATGTCAGGTTTCCAAACGCTGAGCCAAAAGTGGGGAAGTTCCCCAGAAAATGTGCCTAATTTCCAGGTCTGCATTTCTGATCTTTATAGGGCAGGAACATTTAGTTGCAGGTTTCTACTGGCACAAATATTATGAATTTAAGGTATAAGAAGCAATTTTTCAAGTGAGCATTTTTGCCTTATGCATTTCTAGTAATGCCTGTGAGAGGGGACACTGGCAGGCTTCACTCACAAGCATTTAACCCAGAAGTGCCTACTGTGCACACTGGGAGGTCAGTGTCACCTGAGTAATGAAGGAGGGCTTCATGGAAGAGGTGTGAATTCCTGTCTGTATCTCTCTCTCAAGCCAATGACTGGCCTGGCTTAGTCATATGACCCTCCCAGGGCTAATCACAGTGGCCAAGGTAAGCGGGTAGCTCTGTTGTCCATGCACCAAACCTCATGGTGCAGTGGAGGGGCAGCTCCTCAGGGGAAAGGACTGCTGTCCCAAAAGAAAGAGCACAGGGATGCTGCCAAGACAAAAACAACAGATGTTGGTCTTCCAACACCCACCCTTAGTACATAAAAATAAGCTTACTTGGCCACACATGGGTACATAACTTTATTAATAACCAAATAACATTCTTTGTAATAAAAAAATGTTATGTGAAGCAACTTGGAGCTCAAAACCAAAAATAACAAAAAAGTAATATATACACACACATATATGTATATAATTCTACCAATATATATAAATCAAATTTTAAAATGTCAATCAGATAACCATTAATTTTATAGTTTTCCTTTTTCAGCTTGCTAGGTTTTTATTCTAAGTGGTGGTAACTTGTTAAATTTTCTTGTCCTATAGAGTTCCTTAGTCTTTGATTTTCTATTTGGGAAGACAGAACACATTCTGCTGTAGATAAAGTGATATAAGTTGTCAGAAATAAAATTTTGTAAAGAACATGCTTCAAAAAACCTTGTCCTCATTTCATGGCATGTAATGCTATTATAGCAAATTTACAAATAATTTAATTTCTCTTGATGATTTTGAGTAAAGCAATACCAGAATGCAGGTACCTTGAAAATAGTTACTATACCCTTTGTAAATTTTTACTCTTTGATTCCATAAATATTTCTTGAGGTTCCACTATGTTATTTTTACCAATTTGAATGAAACGTGTTGGAGTAGGAAGTACAAACAAGTCAGCACTGTTCCTACCCCTTAACCTCTTGAACTCAGTGGGTAGTCCCTTGACTTAAAACACTGCCAGACTAGATTGAAGCATGTCAGTAAGGTGAGAGCAATCAGGCTGGATTTAAGCATATCAGTAAGACAACAGTCTGTAACATTTTGAGACAGGCTTCTTTCCCCTCCCATAATGACTTTAAGATTTTTCCAAGTTGTTTCATGTATCAACAGCTAGCTCTGTTTTATTGCTGAGTAGTATTCCATGGTATGGGTATATCACAGCTTGTTTATTCATTCACTAGTTGGTGGACATTCGTGTTTCCAGTTTTTGGTGATTATGAATGGAGCTGCTATAAATATTGGTGTATAGATTTTGTGTAAATAGGTTCCATTTCTTGACCTGAGTGGTGGGTACACAGGTAAGTTTCCCTTGCGGTTAATCATTGAGTTGTACCTTTTTGTTCTTGTTCTCTTGCTCATTTCCCTATGCGTGTTATATTTTACAATACAAGGAGTTTCAAAATATTATTGCATCTGGTAAATATTAGAAAAGTGAACTTTTCTGTTGAGGAAATGTTTGAAATGGAAAATAAATTTCCATTTGGCCTTAGAACAATGCTGTGGGCTTGCAGTACCTATACGATTCCAACAAAGACCTTCACATCTTCTTGACTAAAAAGAGGCTAGAGATCAAAGAACTACCACTTATTGTGACAGATCTTTATCTTTGCTGATTGTGACAAAAGCTTCTGAGGCCTCTGCTTAAGAGACTGGCAATGATCAAAGCTATTTCATAGAAGCTCTGGACTTACTGGTGAAGCTGATGTATGATCTCTCTGAGCATTATAATAACCCAAGTGGGTTATACTCTATTCCAATAACCTGAGGAGAAACTAATAAAAGAGGAAAAGCTTTCGCAGAAGTAGAGGAAATATGAATTATACAAAGTAATACAGTGATCCATGTCCATATTAACTTTTTAATTAGTGCTGTATTATTTGATCTCACAACTGCTCAGTCATTTAGGAGTTAGGAAGAGGAGACTTAGGTTACCATGCAACGGACTGGATGATTTATTTCCTGTAGGCCACTGGAGTAGAGCATAGATGTGCTTTGACATTTGTGGTATGTTCTGTCTCCATCGTTGTGATAGAAAAACCCAAATCAAAACGTATTCAACAGGCCCATAATGCTATGGTCATATGTGAAAGAAAATCTAACTAAAGTTGATATCTATTCAAGAACAATTTTGTTTCAGAACTAATATAATGAATTAATACTCACTTAAAAATGCAATAACTCATTCAATGGTTGTGATTTACACAATGGAAACATGCAGATCAAATGGACCTTCCTTAGCCCATGGGTTGAAGCCCATACATTGGCCACACTTGCTTAGGGTCACTTCTGTGGCCCACCTTCCTGCAGCAGAGGAAAGCTGATGGAGAGCTTCCTGATAGAGTCAGCTCTTCAGCATCTAAAAACTAGTTTAATGCAGCAATCTTTCAGTGGACTGACACGTTTCCATTCATCTGGGGCAGGGTAGCCTGTTAGGACTGGGCGCTCATTGCACAGAGATGGGAGGAGCTGGAATTCACTTTGGTGGGCAGCAGGGAGTCACTTCAAGTTCTTAACAAGGGGAATAACGTTATGAAAGGCTTGGAATCGCAATGAGACACTCTTGGCCTCAAGTACTGTCTTGGCTTCCTAAGCAAGGGGAAAAGATATTTATTTCCAAACATAATCTCTTGGGGAAACATAGAAAAAAAATGCTACTTGGATTTTTTAGGAAAAAAGAGGATGAAGATTTACAAAGTGAGATATCAGTTCAGCAAGATAAAATATATCTATGTTCCAGTTGTTCTCCTTAGTCATTCCATGAAAGAAACAAATGTTTGCCTGTCTTTAACTGCCTGACATCTAAACTGTCTTTCTGTGTTTCAGAATTCCCTAAAGTCTGAGGTTGGGGTAGGACTCCAGACTAGCTCTCACTACAGAAGCTGAAAAGACCAGGCTCATTTTCTCGGCCTTCCCTGTGACTAGGGCAGGGAGCCCATGACCTCGCTTGGCCGATTGGAAGCGCACAGATAGGGACTCAGAGAAGCAGTGCGGGGTGACAGCAGCACTGGCTCTTCATGGCAGCAGGGGCAGTGGCAGCTGAGCCAGTATTAGCTCTTATGTTGGATGCACAAGCATCCTTGTGGGGCTGGTTTACTGGTGGATGTGCTCTGGGATCTTGTTCCAACTGTATGAATTCCCTGCATTTGTTTCTCCCATTTTCCAAGTCTGGTCCTCCAGTCTTCTCAGAGATCTAGTGAGAAACCAATATCTTCTCAATAAATTCCTTTTCTGCTTAAACGATTAAAGTCCGTTTCAATTGCAACCAAGCACCTTGACTGGTACGGTGAAGAATTGATTTCACGACAATCTTCCTAAGGACTTTTGTGTGATTTGTTCGTCTTTCTATGATGGGGACAACTTTATCAGTGCACTTTAATTACGAGAGCATTGTTGAAGGGCTCCTAGAGGAAAATATGATTATTGCATTTATGTCAAAGGACTAATTAAAGCCAGCAATCTTTTCTTATTACAAGTTCATAATCTTCCCCTGAGAAGGACACATCCTATGTGCATTATCAGCTAAAAAAGAAAAGGAGCTCACCAGGAAATCACTTGAAAAAAATGCTCAGCAGACACACTAAAAAGTAATGCATCTTCCAACTGGCCTTCAGCTAAAATTGAGTTTCTTAAAGGCAAGCGGTTACAATATCCTAGCAAGGCTCAGATTCCAAAGCTGTTATGTAGAAGGCAGTAATGTAAGCCTGTATTTTTAAAATATCTAAATTGCCTGTATCTTTCTTTGACGTATCACATCTGATACAATTACTGTGACACTGGTAGAAGACCAGTTGAATCCCTGTTGTAAAACCATCTGTGATAAGGTTAAGCAAATTATCTAACCTCAAGTTGCTGATCCGAAAGCAGCAGCCAGGGCAATATACAGCACACTTTCTTTTCTCAAACTTAAATTATAAGTTTCTCAAGGCTTCGTTTCTTGATCCATCTATATTTGCCTCTCAGTGCTGAGCAAAGAGCTTTACATGTAGTAGGTGATTAATGAGTGCTTGTTAATTTAATTCAGAGTCAAAATGATTAGAGTTATCAATGCCCAGGATATAGCAAAGGCTTGAATTATGTGCTCCAGACAGACAAGGTCAGGACTGCCTCTACAGTTAGGCAGATTGTGCACTGGGGGAGGAGGGGTGGCTTAAGGAATAGTCACAGTATGGACAGTACGGATCTGTGGATTTACGATGACAGTATCAGTATTTGATGGCATTTTCCTACAGAAGTGTCTAGGATGGGGTGCCTCTTAGTAACTGTGACAGTCACAGGCACTGTCACTGCCCTGTGAGCTAGCAGCAGCCTGGATAGCACCTGGGTAGAGGAACTGATGGGCAGTCACTGGATCTTAAAAAGAGATCTTAAGTCCTTAAATCACCGGGAGCGGGGCGGGGCAGCAAGAAAAATCCTGCTTAATAAACAGTTGTTCTACTTTTTATACATGTGGTGAAAGGTTTAGGAGTCAACATGTTGCGTCATCTCAATGGGGTACGTGATAAAAACCTCTGCGCCTTACTCTCCCTAGCTCACGTTCTCGTCAGTGGCCTCCGTGCCACTTGCTACCGCAGGGAGGGGGTAGGTGAGGGACTGGGCTGTTAATGAAGTGCAGAACCGCAGCAGCTGTGTCACATCCCAGGAAAGCCACATCAGCAAGGCACAGGGCAACAGCCATCAGCTCAGCCCCTGGGGTTGTGTCAGGCGTGAGCGAGTGGAGAGGAGGAGGACTCTGTATGGAACAGCTGATTAGATAATTTCATGGCTTAAAGCAATGGTTCTCAATGAGCTGATATCGTATCTCAGGGGGCACACTGGTAATTTGAAGGGAAGTTTTTGGTCAGCACAATGATTGTGGGAACACTGTGCACATTTTGTGGTAGACTAAGGTTGCTAAACAACCTCCAACGGGCAGGACAGTTCCATAGGACAAAGGATTTTCTCAAGTCTGGTATGATTTTTGAATGTTCCAGCAGGTATTCATATAGTAGAAAAATCTTTTTATAATTATATGAGCCTAGAATCTAACTCCATTTCACACATAACATGAAGTAGTGTTTGCATTGTTTTAATATATACCCTGATTTTCCAAGAATACAGCTTCTATGCAAATCAGGGAAAGTCTGAACTTTGTTTGAAAAGGTACCAAAAGTTGTTCATCATGGTGGAGAATCATGCCATGTACTTTGGGCTGCACTTGTAGGTGTCCCATGTAAAAATGTAACAAAAATGTAATAGAGACTCCCTTTAGAAGATTCTTTAGCAGATTTGGATCCAAATATTATTTAAAATATTGATGTATATTAAGCGCAAGAATCTTATTGTATTTCATTTATAAAATTTTTTGCATTTAAAACTTTGCCCTCACTTTTGTTCTAATTTTTTAGAACAATGATAAGAAATCTACTATTGAAATCATACATTTGTTTTAGAGTTGACTGTCTTTTTCCATCTTTACTAACAATGCTCAATGTTTACTCCACGGCCTCCTGAATGATCTCCAATCCATCCTTAATTCTGCATCACCTATTGAAATATATATATTTGGGGATGAAATATATATATTTATACACACACACACACACACACACACACACACACACACTCACATAGTCCCTAAAGTCTTTTTAGGCACTAGAGATGGGATTAGAAAATTCTACATGTGGCAGGATTTCAAGATAGGAATTGTATTTTCCGTGAAACTCTGTCATTCTTCAGTCCGCGTCATAACAGATGCAATAATGAATACTGTACTTATAAATATGTCCCACCTCATTAGTGAGAATATGTTATGCTTCCTCATTTTCTCCACTATGTCAGTATATAGTTTATCTTGGTATATTAGTCCTGCCTCAAGTAAGGTTACTTCCTGCTTTCTTTTATCACAGATAAATGACTCTGGTCTGCTATTATGTATCCAAACACTTGTTTCTACTTTGGTGTCCTCCCTGGGTACCACTGCTCTTTTACTTTCCTTTACATTTTGCATACTAAGTGGTATCTTATCTGTTTCCTTCACTCAAAGCCCAACTCATTTATCAGGCACAGGTGCAACCATCTGACCAATTTATGTCTTCTAGTGAAATCATACCTTACCATTTACATATTGGAATACATTTTATCATTATTAACTTTATTTTATTTCTCCATTATATTATAGTTGTGGCATTAAATTGATTTATAAAAGTTATATATGCAGGCAGGTTTTATTATCTATGAATTTTATTTCAAGATATAATTCATTTGCTACAAAGTCAAGACAAACACACAAACCGCCAAAGGCCAGCTGAGGAATATACTTTGGCTGGAAGCCCCTGGCTACCTTGGGTCCTTGTCCTTCTGAGAGTCATAACAAGGTAAGACTCATTCTCTGTGGCCTACAGTCCCTGGGCAGGAAGCATTGACGATGAGGGCAGTGTGGGTGGTGGTGGAGTGCCTCCTTCCCTCCCCATTTTTAGTAAAGTGCAGCTAGCCCTGTGCTCCAGGCAGAGCCACGAGGCCACCGCACAATCAGACCCGGAGAGCACAGTGATGCTGCTTATAGAAATAGATCACTCGAGATCCAGAGCCTTCCTTCGACATCGCACCTGCATGCCAGTAGTTTTCTCAGACACTTGAGTGATTGTTACCACTCACTCTGCTGTGGGTATTTGTCTCCGGGTAAACAAGGTGTTCCAGCTGGGCCTGATTGAGATTCAGAGAATGGCTCTGGGCTGGGGCCCCACCCACTCCACCGTATGAATCAGCGTCTAACCAGGAATACAGTATTTAGAGCCAACGGACATTAATGCAGGGAACAAATTACTTAGGTGTTGGAAGAGCAAGGCGCCATTAGGGTGTGTTGAGGCAACTCGCAGATGAGCAACAGCAAACGACCCCTGTGCCCCTAGACCAGAGACAAGCAGCAGAAACTGGAACTACCGCAGGCTTGTCCAACAGGAGCTGGAGCCACAGAGAAAATACAGCCGCTACTGGGGATACCCCCGGGGGTAGAGGGAGGGGAAGAAATACTCCCGGCTTCTCCCTTCCACCCACCAATCCACCAGCGCCTCCGGTCGGTGGCAGCCAGCTGACACGGGAGCCTGGGAAACAGGGGTCCTGCAGGGGTCAGCTTGCCTTCCTGCAGGACTCTACCCCCCACGGCCCTCCTCCCTGACACAGAGCTGCAAAGAGGACGAGGACAAGGAAGGGTCCTCAGAGTAAGCCAGCCCCGGAGAGGCAAACCCAGCCTGGTATCCGGTTGCATGTGTTGCTAAGCAGTAGGTGAAGGAGTTCTGGGAGGAGGAGGAAGAAAGGGGACTAGAGCTGGAGATGGCAGTGTACCCAACCCTCTAAATTAAGGGATATACGAGCCAGGGAGGGGGATTCAGCTTAGACTTCCCATGACATCTTGCTACTTTCTCAGAAATTCCGCCAAGTCTCTGGACACCTTTCTCTAGTTTCAAACTTGGTGCACATTATCTCCTGTTTTCACCTTCCTTAGATCATTTGATTGGGTTTCTAGGAAGCATAGGCAGTTGCACATCCATTCTCTAGAGATAGTTGCCTCTATGTTTCCAAGCATTCTCCCAAAAGATCCGGATCTTTGCAGGGGGGAGCAGGGAGGACAAATTTTCAAATGACTAAGTCCAACAGATTCAAATCTCTTCCAGACCCAAATCAACAGATTTTTAAGAGCACCTTTAATTATCCTTTTATTAAAATGCTGTGCTTAATTAATTTTTCAGTAAAATGCTGTGCTTAAGGAAAAGACAGTTGAGCCTCATATGAGATACTTGCTAGTGATGTGATGGTGGACATACCAAGGAAGAGTTTTAAACTTTATATTCCTCAGTGCTAAAGTAGGGATATTAAAGCTCACCTTGAAACAAGTTATGTGAAGCATCTTCTACACTGTCAGGGATGAGGTAGGTATCCAACAAATAGTAAATATTATTACCAAAATGAGCCATGACAGTGTTTAATTTTCATGGAAATATATATGGCAACAGCACCTTAGAAACAGAAGTGTCCTCAAACCCAGTGGATTTATACATATTCTTTTTCATACCAAGACCCAAAGTAAGTAATACATTTATATCACAATACATTTCATATACGAAATTCAAACAAAAGTTGCTAAGAACATCCCTTACCCTTACTGCATAGGGTGGACACATATTTTCTATTTCTACTCCATTTTACTTAAAAAAAAAAAAATTCTGGTTATGACCCAATATGCTTCATATGAGTGGAAAATTCTAAGTCATTAGATTCTTTTTTGAAAATATGTTTAGAAGGAAGTCTGCCTAATTCATTGACGTCAGAGGAAGTCAGCCACAGACAACTCAAAAGGAAGTGATTGCTGTCCAGGAGTTTAACAGGAATGTAAACCCCAACCTTAGCTACATTCACTGGGTTTTACCACTGGAATACATGTTCTAAATCATGCTGTACAGGTACTTGTCATGTGGCAACATTTGGGCAACCTCTGAATAGTCCCACCAGTATGGACTTGTCTCCGGCTGAGTCATTAAACAGCCTATGTCCCAGCATCTCCATTTGTGACATTCAGGAGAGCATTAGTGATTTTTCTATTTTAAGCCACAAAGGATATGCCTTTGCATTCTGAGGCTATTTCTGAGCCATCTGATTGTCAATGGGTTTGGTGCAATAGGTAGGCACTTAGTGAAGTCACATTATAAAATGGGTTGCTCAAATATTTAATCAGCTGTGCATAGAGCCCAGCCACACAGTTCCTGCTGTATAGAGTTTTATTCTCCATGGCCAGGAGTTACTATGGGTTACAGCTTTCTCATTAAACACAACAAAGATGGATTTGGGAGAAGAGTTCCAGAAACGGCTTCCTCTTGACATAAGAAAAATTGACATGTAACATTCTTGGGCCAAGAGTCCAAAAGTCGTGAATTCTTGCCATACCTGTCCTTAACAGTTTGCTGGGAAACAAATATCAATCTTTTCCTTCCCTCCATTCATTCAGAGGGAAGAGCACATACTCTGCATCAAGCATGTGCTAAGAGTGTTCATAAGGATTAAAATAATTTTTACAAAGATCTCCAGTCAGCCAGTGAAAGAACTGAGATTCTGAATGTAAATCTGTCTAGCTGGCTTTGAATGCCCATTATATGCCAGACATTGTTGGGGAAAATGCAATATAGGCAGGATCTTTTGAAGTAGCTTGAAGTCTAAGGGGGAAGAAAGATCTGTAAACGTATGCTGACATAGACTGAGAAAAGGGTTGTCAAGATTGGAATGTACAAAGTACCATGAGAGCTAATAAGGCTGAATAATTATTTTTGTCTTGAGTTTTTATGATATCCTTATGTAAATGGAGATTACCACTGTCATAGGGCTTGAGAAGCAGGATCAATAAAAATCGCCAGTCAGATTTGCATTGAATATGAAATTAAATTTTTGATAATAAAGTCTTAGTATTTTCAAACCTTACCTTCTAAGATCCTCCTAACTCAAATATTCCATGCATTAAACGTAACTTGAAATAGATGGGCCGTTTTTGGCCTTTTTGGCCATAGGGAGACCTTGTTGTGTTGCCCTTGGCTGGGCCCATCATTTGCTTTTAAAGGTCAAGAAGCTGGATGCCTACCTCTTTCTAAGAGAATCAAATTCTGTTTTTCATGCATCCTTTCCAGTTCTTCTCTTCTTTCCTTTGGCACTAATCTTGACATCTGTCAACCTAAGGATGGGTCATGAATTTCCTTTCCCCAAACATTACAAAGGTAGCAAAGAAGGCTAAATTTAGCTCAGTTTTCTCCATCTCTCCCAGCACTTTCACACAGTCCCTTAAACACTTTTTACGCTTTATCAGACCTCACACCTTTTCAGGTGAGAGCAAGCATCTTTTCCCCAAAAGCTTCAACAAAAGACTAGTTGAGTATCATTATCATGGGTTCTGACTGAATCTTATGCCCACCGCAGAGCCAACCATGGTGGCCAGGAGAGGTACAATTGTCGGTGGTTTTGCATATGGAATATGTGCTCCAACCTTGAATTTTGGAGATGAGTCCCACTCAAATGCACAGATTAATAATGGCGAAAAAGAGGAAAGACTGAAAATACTGTCACTAGAAATAGGGTGAATAGATGCTGGCTGCCCCCAAATAACTATTAATATAATGAGAATATAAGACTCTCCCTAGGAATTGCAGAAATCTTGAGGAGGGTATTTTATTTTTTGCAAGACCTAGAACAGGAATTTGAGCCAAAATCTTATACAGGTCTTGAAAGGCAGGGAGGCATCACCTAGCATGTAGCTGACATAGAGATAAGAGGTAGATTTACCAAGGAGGTAATGAAGCCTAAGCTTCCCTTATTTGACAGCCATCCTAAAAATGTCACATGTCATTACCAGTAATGAGTTATGATCCTGATAGTTTTCTAAACTATCCATAATAAAAAATTTTCAGTTATCCAAAGTAAAGACTTTTTATCCTCTCTATAAAAAATGATATTACAAAATCACTGTCATATAAATATATGATCAAATAATATGCAGCCAAAAACATGGGGAAAGTACTATAGAGGAATGTCAAGTAGTAATTAACAAAAATTTTGTGCTGTTTTCCTAGATTTTGTGATGCTTGCGGTATTTGTCAGCTCTTTCCAATTTGTAATTCGTTATGACTTCTTTTCTCATTTTAATTAGATATTCAAATTTGTACTTAATTTTATATTTGTAATTATGTGTTTATTTTCTTAGCGCACCAAAATTGTACAAGCTTACAAAATGGTATAAGCTTACAGGCCTTAAAAAACCCACATCCATCCCTGGATTCTACTTTTTCGGCGGTGTCCAGGGGGTGTCCCAAAGCTTTAAGCTCACTTCTTGTGGTGCCAGCAGTTCCTGGACATATATCCTCACGCCACAAACCCAGGGAAGAGACAGTGTCTGCAGCCCCGCATTGCCGGCTTAAAAGTCCCAAGTTCACTCTTCCTGAACCAGCTTAATCGCCAGCCCTGTGAATCAACCATCCTGCGTGGGGAGGGAGGGGCATGTTGAGCTCTTCAGCCAATCAGGGGCCGGGGGCGGGGCCTATCCCGCAGGAGCCGCAGAACCCAGAATAAAGATGGAGGGGTTGGTCGCTTTCAAAGGACACTTAGTGTTCTGGTACCAGGAGGAGGGAAATAAACATCCGAAGGAAAGCAATAGATATCTCAGAGCTGGGACTAGGCTGGGTCAAGTGAGGCACTTCCTTAAAGTTGTGAAATTTAAGGGCGAACCAAAAATTAAATTGGCAAACTGCAGGTGCTTGCTTTTATAAGTTTTTATAACTCGTAAGCTTGTATAACTTTTGTTACAATGGCTGGGCTACCTCCTTTGGGAAACAAGCCCTGCCTCACAACTGCCTACAAAATAGTATTTCAGAAGCAACTGGGCCCTGAGGCCTCTTTTAAGCCAGGAATTGTGAAACTTACTTATGCTCTGACTCAGCTGGGCCTCCTGATCCTGCGAGGTGTGGAGAAGGCAGAGGATGGCCCGTTTCACTAACAATTAAGATCTTCTGCCATATGACTAGCACAAGCTGTTGACTAACAAATGATTTAGAAGCAGGAATAGTGTAGGAAGGGCCTTGGACTCAGGCTAAGCCTCTGCCAATATTTCTAGCCCCACACTCATGCTACTCCACTGTGGGCTGATAAGGGCGGCTCAGCCAGCTTGCTGGGAGGGTCTGTGAGATCCCTGAGACAGAGGGATGAAGAGGCAGCCCCTCCCCAGTCTGCTGCCAGCCTGAGGCAGCCCCTGCTGTCCTGTGTGGGTGTGTTGTAGCTTCAGCTACTGAGCCAGGCTTTACCCTTTGTGACAGCTCATAAAAAGTTTCAACCCACTCTCTTGCTATTAGGAGTCTGTGCCTAGAAATAGCCCCAGGCATTGGTGAGAAGGGGAAAGGCATCTTTCCAACTCACATGTGTGACCAGATAGCCAGTATTTCGTTAAGAGGAATGAGAGAGATAGCCAAAAGAAGTGACTAGTAACTCATAGGTTATCCAAACACATAATTTCAAATAGCAGTTTCTATTTCATTTAAGAAGTGCATTCCTGGGTTGCCAATAAAAGCCACTTGTTGGCTCTTTTGACCCTGGGTTAGTCCCATGGACACTTAACTATTTGGGTACTCAGTTTCCCCATGTGTGAGATGTGTGGCTGGTCTTGAGTGATCATCTCATATGCTAGAGCCGAAAAGAACCTCAGGGGCGAGGTCTTCACCCTCTGGTCCCCACAGCTGTCTCGGGGCTGCCCCCCTGCTTGGGGAGGGGAGGGGGAAATGACACCCCAGCTGGGAGGGCCTAGAGGGTCAGGGCAAGAAATGCAGCTTCATCTGTCTATACTGGCAAGTGGAACATAAATGCAAAATAAATTTGGATTTATTTTTCAAGAACTCTGTCACATAGTATTAGAATTTATTTTTTAATAATCTTAGGAATATATGTCTAATTACAATTTTCTTTCATATTTGTAATAGTTTGGATCCTTTGAGAAGCAGATGCCAAAAGAGATTAAGTATGCAATAGATTTTTTGGGGAGAAACACCTGTAAGGAAGAAGAGGGGAGCCAGAGTAGGTGGAGAGAGACCTCAGACTGCAGTGAGGCCGGCTGCCTGGGAAGGGGAGTGGGAAGAAAGGAGGGTTGGGTAGGAAGAGCCTCAGACTGAAGCCAGTTCTACGAACATTCCAGTTGGGCTGTGTATCAGTCTTCTAGGGCTGTGATAACAATGGTCCACAGACTGGGTGACTTAAAGAACAGAAATTTATTTTCTCACAATTCTGGAGGCTAGAAGTTCCAAATCAAGGTGTTGGCAGGGTGGTCGTTTTCTTCTGAAACCTCTGTCTTTGGCTTGTAGATGGCCGTCTTTTCCCTGTGTGTCTTCACATGATCTTCCTTCTGTCCATGTCTGTGTCCTCTCCTGATAAGGACACCAATCAGATTGGATTAGGCCCCACCCTAATGACTTTATTTTAACTTAGTTATCTCTTTAAAGACCCTGAATACAAGACAGGCATCTTTATTTTATTGTGCTTTGCTTTATTGCATTTCACAGATATTGTGTTTTTTACAAATTGAAAGTTTGTGGCAATCCTGGGTCCAATAGCATGTGCTCACTTCGTGTCTGTGTGTCACATTTTGGTAATTCTCACAATATTTCAAACTTTTTCATTATTATATCTGTTATGGTAATCTGTGATCAGTGGTCTTTGATGTTACTATTGTAATTGTTTTGGGGCACCTTGAAACACACCTGTAAAAGATGCTCAACTTAATCAATAAATTTTGTTTGTGTTCCGACTGCTCCATTGACTAGCCATTGCCTCCATCTCTCTCCCTTTCTTCCAACCTCCCTGAGACACAACAATATTGAAATTAGACTAAATAATAACTCTACAATGGTCTCTAAGTGTTCAAGTGAAAGGAAGAGTTGGGCATCTTTCACTTTAAGAAAGCAAAAGAAGTGATTAAGTTTAATGAGAAATGCATGTTGAAAGCTGAGATAGGCCAAAAGCTAGGCCTCTTGTGCCAAACAGTGAGCCAAGTTATGAATGTAAAGGGAAAGTTCTTGAAAGAAACAAAAAGTGCTACTCCAGTGACCATGTGAATGATAAGAAAGCAAAACAGCCTTGTTGCTGAGATGGGGAAAGTTTTAGTGGTCTGGACAGAAGATCAAACCAGCCACAACATTCTCTTAAGCCAAAGCCTAATCCAGAGCAAGGCCCTAATGCTCTTCAATTCTGTGAAGGCTGAGAGAGGTGGGGAAGCTGCAGAAGAAAAGTCTGAAGCTAGCAGAGGTTAGTTCATGAAGCCTAAGGAAAGAAACCATCTCCTAACATAAAAGTGCAAGGGGAAGCAGCAAGTGCTGCTGCAGAGGCTTCAGCAAGTTATTCAGAAGACCCAGCTAAGATCATCGATGAAGATGGCTACACTATACAACAGATTTTCAGTGGAAATGCAACAGCCTTCTATTGCAAGAAGATGCCATCTAGGACTTACATAACTAGAGAAGAGAAGTCAATGCCTGGCTTACAAACTTCAAAGGACAGGCTGACTGTCTTGTTAGGGTCTAATGCAACCAGTGACTTTAAGTTGAAGCCAATGCTCATTTATCCTTCCAAAAATTCTAGGGACCTTAAGAATCATGCTAAATCTACTCTGCCCGTGCTCTATAAATAGAACAACAAAGCCTAGATGACAGCACATCTATTTACAGCATGGTTTACTGAATATATTAAGTCCACTGTTGAGACCCACTACTCAGAAAGAAAGATTCTTTTCAAAATATTACTGCTTATTGACAATGCCTGTGGTTACCAAGAGGTCTGATAGAGAAGTATGAGGAGATTATTGTTGTTTTCGGGCCTGCTAACACAACATCCACTCTGCAGCCTATGGCTCAAGGAGTCATTTGGACTTTCAAGTCTTATTATTTAAGAAATACATTTCATAAGGCTATAGCTCCCATAGATAGTGATTCCTCTGATGGATCTGGGCAAAGTAAATAGAAAACCTTCTGGAAAGTATTCACCATTCTAGATGGGGAACGGAAATGATGTCTTCAAAAGCCTCATACTTCATGCTTTAAAAAGGACTATTAAAAAAAAAAGCCTCATGCATAGAATGTCAGCCATTTGGCATATCACACCCTGGTTAAATCATTAACTAGGATCAGCTGGATTCAAGAGGGTGTTATTGTGACTATTGTCAATCAGTAATAAATACAGAGTTTCGCGAGAATAGGTTCAGGGATGCAGACTCATCCCGCTTTCCCCTCAGTTCTCCCCTGCCAAGAACGTAATCTACACTTCTTCAGGGTAAACCCAAGAGACACTGTGGCTCAGTACAGATCACTGTGCTATTCCCTGCAACAGCCAAACCTAAATACTGAAGAGTTCAGTCCTCTAGTTCAGCAGTCCTCAACCCTTTTGGCACCAGGGACCAGTTTCATGGAAGACAATTTTTCCATGGATGAGATAGGGAGCGGGGAGCTCAGGCGGTGAAGGGGAGGCTGTAAATACAGATGGAGCTTCGCTGGCCCCACTGCTCACCTCCTGCTGTGTAGCCAGGTTCCTAACAGGCCACAGACCATACTGGTCTGAGGCCCCAGGGTTTGGGGACTGCAGCTCTAGTTCATACCTCCTGACCTCCAGTTTCCCCTGGTAGCTATCCCTCTTGCCTGTGTGCACACAAACCTCGTGCACCATGGCAAGCACAATCCCCTTCCAGTTGTAGCAAAAGAAAGAAGGTTATCGCCTCCGTCCTCCCCACAAATGTGGAATGTGTAGGAAAGACCGGACTTCCAGTCCCAACTTGCCTTTTACCAGGCAGATTCACTTTGAACAAATCATTTAATTTCTCAATGTCTCAATTTCCTCATCTTTAATTTGGAAATAAGAACAGTGCCTTGCAAAGTTGTTGTGGCGATTAAGAGATCACAATGTGAGAATATCTCCTAGCACAATGAATTCATAGTTATTAATAGTAATCTGTAGATACTGTGCCCCCTACCCCAACCCAATCACCAGAAAATTATTCCCCCTAGAGTCAGAACAAAAATTCTTTTGTCAAAACCATTGAAGAAATCAGAAAACTCCAGTTTCCATTGCCCTTGAAATTCTACCCCTATTTATGTACCAGAGCCTTCCACAGCAGCCAAAACCTACTCTCTGGAAATCTTTCCCACCTCAATGTGAATTTCTACTTCTCTGCATATTTTTCCCCAGACATGGCATGAAAACTATCCAACTGCATCATGGAAAGAAAGGCTTCGCCTCTCGATAAAGTAAATCACATCAACAGTGAGAATTCTCCTGGTGCACCCAAATCACACCAAATGGGTGTCCGTCTTTCACAAGGGCCGTCCTGGCTGGAATGGCAGTAAAAATAGGAAGGATCATCTTCCTAGGCACTGCAAACATTTTTAGTAGGAAACACCTCTCTTCTTCCAAATTAAATTTTGCCTTGGATGCTAGTAGTTATAAAACAGATGCATATCATATTTTATTAATATAAATTTATTTTAGTTTAAATTTATAAACTTTGATTACAACCTGGAAAGTATAAACAAGAGGCTGTTTTGAAAATGGGACTTTACCATAAAAAAAAGTATATGAGGTGATGGCTGTGTTGATTAGCTTGACTTAACCATTTCATGTGGTAAACATATTTCAAAATATCACGTTGTACCCCATAAATATATACAATTTTTTAATTAAAAATAGAATAAAGCAATCGGGACATTAGATGACAGTTAAATTTTTTATCATCTTTAATAACTTGTGTTGTGGGTATTTCTGTTTTGGTTGTTCAGTGTCAGGAAAACCCTACCACATAGATAAGTAGTCTTAATTGTTCCAGTCTTTTAACAGCTCTTCTATCAACCTCAGGAGACATTTTGACAAAACTGTCATTATTCTGGAATTCCTGCCTGGAAAATGAAAACCAAAAAAAACCTCAAAAACTGTCACTAAAGCTTGAAAGATTATATTTTATATATGTATGTATGAGTGCAAAGATTATATTACATATTTGTGTATATACATGTATGTGTATGTGTGTGTGTGTTTGTGTAAGTAAAAATCTGGCATTAAAGTACCCAGACATCACAGTAATTACTTAAATTATCTATAACATGATATTCCCACACTGCAACATGTTTGGCATTTACTAGTTATTGCACAAGTGAGAATCAGTCTGCAATGAGAGTGTGTGCCAAGCAGATGCATCTGAGCTTGGTGTGGCTTCTAATCCGGTGTGGCACACAGGAGCTGTGCTAGTGCAAATGAACAGCCATGATTTTAAGACAAGACCAGTGGCACCCTTCCAGGCCAATGCACACCTACAAAATATCAAAATATATGCACGAGGGAGCTGTCCAGATAAGATTTTTTCCAAAGCACAGAATAAATTCACATGGAAATACAAATGAATGTGCTCATATATCCTAACAGTTAAAATCAAATACAATCTATTGCACTATTCTTGCTGTCTTTTATTATAGTTTAAAGATACTTTCATTTTTTTAATGAAATTTGACTCAAGCGTTTGCAGATCCCCTGAAGCATTTTTGCAGAACAGTTTGAAAGTCCCTGACCCCCGCTCAATTCCAGCCCAATACAGACGGAGAAACCCAACCTAGGGAAGCTTGCAGTCTCGCCCCGGCTCACACAGCCCATTAGTGGCAGAACCGCAATGAGAACCTTAAATCGCAGCCTCCCAGGTCAGTGCTCCAACCACTACCCCAAAGTGCTGAAAGACTCCTGGACCCCACAGTAGGGCAGTAGCAGATATCAGCACATAGACTAGCATGAAATCCTTTTCCCACATGGGAGAGAAAAGTCCCAAAATGGCCAGTGACCTTTATGACTCAGCCTGGGCTGGAGAGTTGGAAAAATAATGTTTTGTTTGCTTTTTGAGAAAGAAACCAAGATACATCACACTGAAGTGGAAAGGTACTGGGTTTGCACTGGTGAAGCCCCTCAGCTTGGAAAAAGGAGGATGCCCGCTATGGCCTGGCTTGGAAGAGGGGATGGATTTGGGGGTCCAGGTTAAAATCTATACCAACAGAGGAACAGCGAGCCCAGGAGGCCTGCAGCAGCAATCTCTCCATCTGCCAGCCAGTTGCAACAGCTATTCTAAGCATTGGCCTGAGGCCAGCCTTTATTGATTTCGGCAATAAAATTACATGTTCCAAAGCTCATCTGTTTTTGGACCACAAGTGACAAAAAGAGCTATTACAGAATGTCAGATTTGTCCCTTTGTTTGGGATTATGTCCCCTGTATTAATACTTGTTTGGCCTCTACAAATGATTCATTTAGGGCAGCAGAATTTCTGAGTCACTGGCAGAATAATTTACTCACATTTCTCTCAACATTGTTATGTGTTCTTCGCCGCTAGAGCCAAATACGATTCATGTTTTCCTTTGTACGTGTTAATATTAATGTCACCGATGGGCTGTGCTTTCTCTTTCTGAGCGAAGACATAGTAAACATGAGAATAGAACAAAAGGCGTTTCCAATGATGGTGAAGTCCTGTTTTGAAAGCGTAAGCCTACATTTTCCAATCATGGAACAAAGGAACAATTATCCAACTTTGAATTAGCAAATAAATTCCACCCCATTGCAACCACTTAAAATGCCTTCCTAGTGCAACCTAAGAGAATCCAATTACCCTCGCCAAGCCACAGGCACCTACCTTCTGTCTAGGGCTCCAGAAGCAACCCTGCACCTTCCTCTTTGCTCAGACTCACTCCTTCTTCCCGGCAAATTCTGTCATTTTTATCCCTGTGTGATGTCAGGGTCTTTATCAGGGAACAAAGAACAGAAACCCTGCAAGCTAGCTCAACAAAAATGGGGACCATGTTGAAAGGAAACGGGTAACTCAGTGAAGGCAGGGACAGAAAGTAGAGCTGAGCTCATGAGGACATGGAGCACCTGGGGGAGAGCAGGGGAGCTCTTTCCCTAAAGAGGAGCGTTTTTAACCATTTAAGCAGAGCTGTCAGTAGGAGGACCATTTACCCTGTGTTGGGAAGCTGGAGGAAGATGTGTGATACCAGTTGGCGTGTCTAACAATAGCTGACTCGCCAGTGGTCAAACCTGTGACTTGTAGAGAAGGTGGTCAAACAGTGGCCCACACAGTGTGTGTGTCTGTGTGTGTATGTGTGTCTGTACCCCTTAACTAGTACTAATAATTCAGGTCCTGTCCTCAGACACTGCAGGTCAGGCTCAAGGATATGTTGGGGCTCCCAAGGTTAGACTGTGGCTATCCTCTTGGTTCCAGGAATCCCTAAACTGCTTGGAATCCAGTCAGCTTCTCCCTTTGCTTTTCTAAATTATTTGTTAATAGCTTGCCAAGTCCTAATCACTGGGGGGGGGGAGGACAATTTTATGTGTTCACGTGCAAGTCATCTCTGCTCTATATTACCCCCGAATGCAAGACCTCAGCGGTGTGAGACGAGAAGGCAGCACGCCATCACTAACGCAGCGTGCATCAGTGCTGTGCTGGTGTGTTCCCCCCTGCAGGGAGGAGGGGTGGCCCCTAAGTGCACATTTTGATTTCAGGTTTTGTTTCTTCATCATTTTAAAGGATTGTTTCTTTTGAAAAGGTGTGTATATTTTTCCAAGGCATTCCTAAAAGTATAAACCCTAGACGATTGTGAATGGGGAAGGGCGAAGCAGATCCGTGGCTGTCTACAAGGAAAGGGGTACGGGGAGAGTCTGAGACGGAAGGGGACATGAGAAGGGCAAGGAAATTGGCCCGCATCGTTACCACCTCGAGGAAGACAGCAGTTTGGCATGCGAATAGGAAAGACAGACAAATCCCACTTGGACTAACTCCCCTGGAGTCCCAGGTGGTTTCTTTGAAGAGCAGGGAGTTAGGTACAACTACCATGTTGCTGGTGACCGTGTTCCATCCTTGGATAAGAGGATATGTGACTGAAATCATAGCCCTGGAAGGACAACTCTAGTGGCTGTGACCTGCCAGCCATGTAGCTGCTGACTCTGGCCCCTGTCTCTCTGTCAGGCCTTCCTACAGGAGTGTTTGCCCCTGACGCTGCTTAGAAATGGGGCACTGCGTCGGCTTCTGCCAGCCCATCACAGCTGAGAAAGCAATGAAAAAGAAGAGAGGAGAACGTGAAGCAAGGGAAGCGGGAAGAGCCCGTGCTGGCTTCTCTGAGCATCCACTCTGTGCCAGGCGCACGCTTCCCAGGGGCCAGCTGAGAACCCACTTCCACCCCCACAATAACAGAGCTGGTATCGTCTGCTCTACACCAGGGAGCACGCAGAGGCTCTGGGAGTTAAATGACCTGCCCAAGGACATGTGGTTGACGGGTGGCAGAGCAGGAGTGAATCCTGAGTCACTCTGACTTCAAGGTCTGTGTGCACTGTCTCACGTCCTGGGATGACCTCGTTTCCGTTGTCCGTCAAGGAGTAGTTATCACTCGACTCTCTCTCCTCCGATCACTGTCACCCACACACATTCACACAGATCGTCATCCCTCGCTCAGCAGCACTGTCTCCTCATAGACGTCTGACACCCGCTGGTTCTTTAGTCCAGGGCTCCACCCACTCTGCCTCCGCCCAGTCAGCCCATAAAGGTGGCCCAGGCTGTTCCTGTGACCTTCCCTGCTCCCCCTACTTTTGATCTGGTCCCGCCTCCATCAGACTCCCAACCCTCAGCTCTATGGCTGCCAGCATGACCTCTCAACCCCAGCCTCTCCAGACTTGGTGTGTATACCGATCTCCTTGGAGTTCAGATCCAGGTTCGTCTCCAGACCTCAGCGTGGCCCGTGCCTCTGGTCCTCAAGTGCCTGCTGCCATAGGACCTGATCCTGTCATGGGTGCCTGGCCAGCTCCCTGCCCTGTGAGGAGCGACACTGCTCAGTTAGGGGCTACTGGCATCTCAAGCAAGTCCTCACTGCCCTGACCCCAATGGCTTTCTCTCAGGTGCAGGGAGCAGTAGGTCCAGAAACAGAGAGAGAAGCAGAAACAAAGGCCAGGGGAATCCAGGAGGCCCAATGTTCCTACAGATGGCCTAAGAAGACAGCTGCTGGGACAAGAGATACACAGTGAGCGAAGCCATCAGCCTTCCAGAAACCCACGGGGACTGAGGCGCAAGCCCCCCGCAGGCTGGAGGACAGTCCCAGCGGCGAGGAGAGGGCCTGGAAGCCACATGGTCTGCTCTCCCAGCCTTGCTCTGTTGCCTTAGCACACCCCACTTGTTCTCAGTGGAGGAGAGGACCACATGTCTACATCACCTGGCACTGGGGGGCCTGTAGAGGCCTCCAAGCATGACACCTACCTAGTCCATGAAATCACTTTGCCATGTCCTCTGTAAAGGTTTAAATTCAGTTTTCTGGTAGTCAGAACACACACTGTTGGCTCTCACAGAGCTACTTGTCAATTAAACTACTAGGTTGCTTGTCCACAGACTGCTGTTGGGGCTTGAGACTCTCCGTCTCTACTAGGACATTTCATGTT
Organism: Lemur catta; assembly: GCF_020740605.2. Classification (NCBI taxonomy): domain Eukaryota; kingdom Metazoa; phylum Chordata; class Mammalia; order Primates; family Lemuridae; genus Lemur; species Lemur catta. Next base: position 92,863,425 of record NC_059128.1, read on the forward strand.
TAAAGCCCAGATGCAAGACTTTATATTTATATCCATGACACTCCACCTTGCTGAAATCAGGCCACTCTTCTTGCTGAAATTATTTTGCTCCTAATTCTACCATCAAACTATGATACATCTTTATATGAGTCCCAAATTTAATGAGACCTACAGTCTGCATTCAAGTCATTGATATAAACATTGAACGTGACCATTCAGGATCAAAACTCTACAGCATGCATCTACAAATCTTTTTCCAATCCATCATCCATTCATCAATCAATAATGTTTTAAGTTCCATGTTTCAGTTTCAAAAAGTTACAGATTAATCTCTCTTGTAATTCAATCAGCATTTCCCCAGCTTCTCCTATCATCATTAAAGAGTTTGTTTAATACCTTCTTGCAATCCGCATACACTATGCCTATTGTACACTCCTGATGTGACCTGCCAACAGTCCTATTTAAAAGGGAAATACAGTTCTTTGAGCACAATTTACAGTGAACCACTGTTAGCTCCTAGTGAATTTCTACTTACTAGAATGAGAGTTTACAAAATATTCATTTAACAATTGGTTGTAGAGTTTCTAGACTTCACTTTCCTTCCTTTTTTGACAATTGGGGCAGTGTTTTCCTCTCTCCGATCTTTTAGTACTTTCCTGTTTTCCGTAATTCCTCAGACAGCTGACAGGCATGCTAATCTCATTTACATGCAATTTGCCTGAACCAGGATATGAACCTATTCAAACAGGTGCTTTTTTCCCCCATTCCTTTATCCTATCTTGAGCTTCAATTTCCTGTCCCTATGTTTTTCATTCTGCAGATCATTAACCTTGATAGGATGGCAAAATTAAAAAACAATTCTGCTTTCTCTTTGTCAATGTAAACATTACACCACCTAACCCAAACGATAGGCTCGTGCCCTTGCAGTTCTTCCTGCTCTGAACCAAATAAAAAAAAAACTCTTATTTTGTTCTTAAAATTGTCTTTAAGCCTAAATTCATCCTGGACTTTAGTCATCATGACTCTATCTTTACAAATTTATTCATTTCTCCATCCATTGGACAAACTTTTATTAGAGAATCTATAATGATTCTGCACTAGAGATACAGAGCTGGATAAATTATAGCCCTATTCTCAGAGAGAAAACACCACGTGGGCAGGGAGAGAGATTCTTATGTTTAACTCTCTCATCTTTCAATCAGCATTTCTCCATCATGTCCCCAATTAAGATAATTAAGGCAATTGCATCCTAGTCATGCATTCTCCTTTTGCCAAATTCTGGTGTTTGCATATTTGCTTCCACACACCACCTTTTCAGCAATCAGAGAATCATTGAACATTGAACTTCTTTAAGTACAACAAACTGCATATACAGCGGTGGTCCCACAACATTATAATACCATATATTTACTGTACCTTTTTTGTGTTTAGATATGTTTAGATACACAAATACCATTGTGTTACAGTTGTCTACAGTATTCCACACAGTAAAATGCTGTACAGGTTTGTAGCCTAAGAGCAGTAGGCTATACCATACAGCCTAGGTGTGTGAGTATACTCTATGATGTTCACACAACAAAATCACCTAAGGACACATTTCTTAGAACAAATCCACATCATTAAGCAACACATGACTGTAATTAGGAAAAAAAAATAGCTGGGAAAAAAAGAATGGTAGCCCATACGTCTGGGTGAGAGGAAAGGTATTTACCATGCATCGTGGGGGTAGAGAAAGAATGACAAGGAACAGTAAACCGTGGCACTATAGCTGCATTCCCCCATTGGTGAGAAGGAAGAGAGTTAAAGTGTGCATTTTAGTGGGTTTCTGGGACAAGGTACAAGTGGGAGACAAGTGTCACCAGCTTCAAGTCATCAAATCAGACAAGGGAAACAAAATACTTGTTGGCATGCATCTAATCAGCAATAGAGTAAATGCATGTACAAGCCTATCATTGAAATTGCAGTGTAGGCAAATTCTGAAACATTTCTAAGGAAATTATACTTACATAATATGTGCAAAAATAAAATGTAAAGGTAAAAATAAGGGTATTTGGTAGGTCTGTGACCTCGGAGTCTCCGATTCTATGTTTCTCTAAGACCTGAAGTTATTTAACTGCAGAATTCTCCCATCCCAAGGGTTTCAGGAACCTAGTACTTGGGCTTAAGGAGGAGACACTGGTGTGCTGAAGTAGACAGGGCCAGGGGAGCGAGGAAGCTTCTCCAAGCAGCAGCGTTTGAAACAGACCTTGGAGGATGAGTGGGACATGAGTGGGTAGAGGACAGGGCCACCTGGGCAGGGGGCTCGGCTTGTACAAAGGTATGTATGGTGGCACACATGGCACATAAAGGACAGGCCAAGAGCTGACCAAGGGAAGGCAAGGCAGTGGGGCAGGGCCCATCTCTGCAGGGTCTCGTCACAGCGGGGAGCCTGGGATTTCTCCTGAGAGGAAAGGGAAGCTAACACAATTCGTGAGCAGGGTGGTATGTCATGAGCTGGCTTGTGACTTCAAAAGGCAAGGCAGGGGAGGGGTCACAACATGGGCTCTCTGGAGAGTGGCTCTGGGGGCCTCCATACTCTGCTTTGCTCTTATGTGCATTATCCTTAAGACGACTTTGACAGTCTGTTCAGCCAGGTCATAAAACAGAGGTTTATTCAGTTCTGCCCCTAAGAAGTCATGAAACACTTTCTGGCTATTGTTTCTCTATCTGTTGTTGAATCAGGACATAACACCTCCCCTGGCTACCTCCTAGCTAAGAAGAGCTACCATAGTTTTGACATCTTACTGTGTGCCAGGTCATGTGCATATACGGGATCTCATTTAATCCTCATAACGACCTTACCAGGAATGAACTATTAATATCCCGACCACACAGATGAAGAAACAGAAGTTCAGGGAGAGGGGATGTAACTCCCCTTTGGTCTTATGGGTACAAGCGACGCAGCCGGGAGATTGCTTTGCTGCATTTCACAGTAACTCCGGAGGTGAACATTTTGAGGCTCCCCTTTGATCCTATTAATAGGTCTTACCCTGGTGGTAGGAAACAGTGGGAAAACCCTTCCATCCTGCCCGGCAAAAGTTTCACTTTCTGCACAATGCGTTTCCCTCTCCTGTCCAGATGGTGCTGCCACGCTGTGTTTAGAATCCCAGGTTACTGATTTTAACTGCTCGGCCTCTCAGGCCTCTGCAGAAGACAACAGTGTGGGGAACACATTCAGCAACGTGAGGCCCTCGCCTTTGGCAGTGCTGTAACCCCACGTGCTCTCCTTTCACGTACGCGTTCCACCAAGTGACTCAGAAACATGCTGTCCCTATTGTGCACGGGCGTTGGTCCTGACTTCCTGTTAGTGCACAGCTCTTATTTTTAACTGCACTGGGATTAAATGACTGAGCCTACACTAAAAGTGGAACCAGAAGTCCCCAGAAACCGTGAGGCAGAAGAGGTCAAATGGTTCTGATTTTACGGTGTTTCCCTTTGATGAGAAATAAGGTTAATGTAATAATATAATTAAGGTGGCTGTAGCATGATGGGGAGAATATAAGAGCTGAAGTCCAAAGACCAACTCCCCTCTCATTTTCTGCTGAATTTAGAATTGCTTCTGTCTAATTCAGATATAATTCAAATTCTACAGTTTGAGTTATATGAATATTTGAAAAGGCTTTTAGTATATTCACAAAGTTGTACAATTATGCCTCCAATTCGAGGACATTTAAATTACCCCCAGAAAGTAACGCCATACCCTCCAGCAGTCCCTCCCCAAGCCCCTTTACTGTGTGCCCACAACATCTAAACTTGTCTGCTCCTCTTTCTCCCCTCCCCTGAATCCTCCAGCTGTCACCAGCCTGGTCACCATAGATGAAGGCCTTCCAGCTGAGCACAGAGCCAGGGTCATTGTCCTTTCACTGACCATAAGGATGGCTCTGCCATCCGGCACAGTGTCCTCTCTGACAGCAGAGAAGCTCCACCATCTTGCTGTGGCTGCTGTCCAGGGAGAAAGGTACATAAGTAGTGCGAGGGACAGGAAGTCCCAAGTGTGAGCAGCCCTCACTGCTAGCATGGTGTCTGTGGCCCGGTGCGCTGGAGAAATGGGCTCTCCAGGATGGGTGGGATCAGACTGAGGCACTGCAGCGCACTGTGTTCTCGCCCGCACCCCCGGTGTCTTGCCTTCTGTTGAAGGGAGCACATTTTCCCCACTCTGGATTTTCACGCTCTGAACCCCAAGAGGTGCAGTGTACAAGGGACACTTCTCTCCGGCCCCTCATGTCCTCCTCCCCAGACGACGGAGACTTAGCACCACCTTATGTGATATAATATATAGTTTCGGCTTTATTCGTCATTGTCGGACCCTCCACTAGAACGCAGGGTCCAAGGCGGCAGAGAGCTGGTTGACCCTCTTCACTAGTGCACGTCCGGGGCCTACAGCTGCGCCTGAAGCAGAGCAGATGCTCTGTAAATGTGTGCTGCATGAATGAAGGCGAGAGGGTCAGGGAAGTGGGAAAGTGGCATGAAGTCAGCAATCAAAATGCAACACGGAAGAGTCTGTCATTAATGTAAGAAGCTCTGTATGTCCAGGCTCGCATTTCTTTAAAATTATATCTTTATCCTATTTAAAAATTTTGTACTTCATGGACCTTACGACAACAGGGCCATTGTGTGGAGAGCCCAGGCCCACAGCCAGAGTTGGCTGCTACAACCTTCCGGGCTGCTCTTCTGTTCTTGGAACTCAACTCTGAGCCCTGCTGTCATACTCAGAAGGGCCCGCTGCTCTGGAGGCTCAGCCAGTGCGCATGCTCAAAGCGGGCCCCAGAGTTCTGGGATGACGGCCTCTACCCTCAGCACAGCACCGATGGGCCGGTCAGGTGTTTTTCCAGTCTCTGTAAGGGGCCCTGAAGCCCCACTAGAAATGCAGTCATGTGAGGAACATCCTAGTTAGGGCAACTCCTCTCAGAACTGAATGTAGTTAGAAGCTGCTTGACGTGGCGTGTACACCCCATGGGATGTGCTCTGGTCACAGCAGGTAACACCTCAGCTGCCTTTGCAGTTCCCTGTGTTGAGTGAGGTGCACATGTCTGGATCCAGAGCTGAATGTCGCAGACCACAGCGGACAGGCTCTTAGGGGTGACATGCTTGCTTCACTGCTCTTTCCCCAGGCAGGTGCTCCTCTAATTATTATAAATGTCCTGCAACTCTTTGAAGGGGATCCTGCCCAGGGGTCCCATGTACCTCAGTCCACCCCCACAACCCCACACTGTACCCCACAGTGCACCGTTCCTACAAATCCATCGTAACTTCCAATCTTGCCCCCAGCCCCATGGTGACCTCAGCAGCCACCACCAAGAACTAAGAGATACCACTGGGGAAGAATGGTATTTGTTTTAGCCAAATTTCATCAACATAAGAAGAGTCCAGTCTGTGTCTGATACTGTCCAAGAGCATCCCAAACTCAGCCATAAATTTCTCTTCAATAGTTCCTCATGGAACATCAAGGCAATCCACACCAAGTCTTTCACCCAATGGAACCTTTGTCTCTTAGCTTCTGCAGTAACCCAGGCAATCCAAACTCAAAAACAGAAAGTGAAGGTCATGTGGAAACTGGGTCGTCATCTCTTAATGGTGTTGATTTAGCAGAGAATCTAGGCCAGTGACATTTTGTCACGGCCTACATTGTGGTAGAGCCTTTCATTATACATGGAATTCCAAGCAAGGTTGATTTTCTTGGCCTGTAAATGAATGCATTTCCCTTTATCCTTGCCAAAGAGAATGGAAAAACACTTTTATAAGTTGGTCTACCAATATTAGCCTTAACTGGCGGGGTGACCTATTTGGCTCTGGGTTTCACTGGCCACCAGTCGTGTCTGGATGGTTGGTGTGCAGCCACCATGGGTTTGTTTATGACCCAGGCTTTCAGGATAGAGGCTCTTTATCTTTCTCCCTTACCTAAACAGAGAGCAATAACCAGAGTGTGTTTAACAACAGATGAATGAGGGTAAGCAAATTTGACTTTAAGGCCATGACGTCAAACAGGGTAAAGCATCGGTTTGGTCTTGCAGGTAGTGACATGAAGGTTTGGGCCATACAGGGTTCACCTGGGGTCAGACCATGAACTCCCTGACACCAGCCCGACAGACACATGAGGAGAGTCTGTCTGTTAGACCAGGCAGTATATTTGCCCCTCAGGTAAATATGCAAAATAATCTGCTCCTGCAGATGTGACTGTGGCAAACCTTACTTTGTTCCATCAGCCTCATAGCAGGCAGCGACATTTACTATGGCCTGCCCTTACAAAGCCTTGTGGCCTATTAATATCAACTTTTTTTTTTTTGAGACAGAGTCTCACTCTGTTGCCCGGGCTAGAGTGAGTGTCGTAGCATCATCCTAGCTCACAGCAACCTCAAACTCCTGGACTCAAGCAATCCTCCTGCCTCAGCCTCCTGAGTAGCTGGGACTACAGGCATGCACCACCATGCCCAGCTAATTTTTTCTATATATATTTTTAGCTGTCCATATAATTTCTTTCTATTTTTAGTAGAGATGGGGTCTCGCTCTTGCTCATGCTGGTCTTGAACTCCTGAGCTCAAACAATCCGCCTGCCTCAGCCTCCCAGAGTGCTAGGATTACAGGCGTGAGCCACCACGCCCGGCCAATACCAACTTTTAATGAAGTAAATTCAAGTCCACAAATATGTCATTATCCCAAAATACAACTTCTGGCTTGCCAGTAACGGTTACTAACATTTTCCAAACTTTTTGGGTTATGAGGTTAATTTTTCTTGAAGATTCCCAGGTCAAGTGGCCTTCACTGATTCCCATCCCTCTGGGTAGAACTGACCACATTGCTCCCACGGCCCCCATATACACCTGTAGTGAAGTGCACATTGCTGACGCATCCAGTTTTGTTCATGTCTGTCTCTCCTACTGTTTCTTAAGCTTATTGAAGGTCAAGGTCCTATTTTGATACCTGTGTCTTCTCAGTGCTTAGTACAGTACCTGGTACAAAGCTGGCATCAAATATATGTTTGCTGAGTAAGTGAGTGAATTAAGCCTCTCACAATGATGCACAATGTGTGGTTTCTATAGCCAGCTTAATTTCTTTCACTAGCCAAACTGTGGCCCATAATCAAGATTGAAAAGTTAAAATATAAATAAGAATAATTTTCATTTCCCATTTTCTTCAGCCCACAATGTTTTCTTCCAAACACCCTTTCCTTCAAAGTACATTTATTTTTAAGATCTTTTTAAGGGTTTATATTATATAAAACTGTAAATTATCTACAAAGATGGGTATAGTCAACTATGTGACAAGAAACTGGATTTGTGTCCAGGCTCTGACGCTAATCAACTGTGTCACATTAGGAACGTCACTTCCTCTCCCATTGAAAACAACTGGGGGTGGCAGATGGTTTCATCTCAGGGATCAAATCCAACCCATTGGTGATGACCAGATAAAATCCTGTGTTGAGGATTCTGAAATCCTATTGACTTCAATGAGAAAGAATGCTGGCTCTAATTAGTGATATCTGTTGAGGGTATGGTGGGAAAGTGATGGAAAACAAGCCAGATATTAGCCATCCTAGTACAAATGATCTCAGGTGTCCCCTTCAAGCTCTAAAATCCTGATTCATTTTTTAGTAATTCACAGACTACCCAGGATCTTTTACCATTTATAACAAGCACATATAGCTAGAATATATTACCAGATCCTGGCACTATGCAAAGTGCTTTGCAAGGATTGTCTCATGTCCTCCTTACAACAATGCCATGGGGCCCATGCTGTTATAATATTATTCACATTATACATGATGAGGAAACTGAGGCCCAAAGAAAGTTGAATGGCTTGCAAGATCACACAGCTATCACAGTGAAATTGAGATTCATACCCTGAGCATCTTTCTCCGAAAATCGTGTTCTTAATCACTATGTTGGGTTAGCTAGTCTACTTTTAGCTTCTTTCTTGATTAAAAAAAAAACAAAACAGAAACACTAAGGTAATGCCTACAATAGAAAAAAATAAGTACGTTCACCTGACAGGAAACTGCTTGTATTTTACTCTGATAGACAATGATTTGCAACCTTAAGTAACAAAGGGCAGTACAAATATTGACCATTCCTGAATCACTGCTATTATAGGCAAGCTGTTGGAAATACACACATCTCTGGGAAAATGCAGACACGTAATTATTGTCCAGTAGTACTAATGAGTTAATGAAGTTGGGATATTTCCAGTAAAACAAAACAGGAAATGAAGATGTTAAGAACTTCAGCTGGGGCCTCAATGCTAACAGGTCATTCTTTCAGATAGTTGGTCAGCAACTTTGCCTATCACACACCCTTCTCGGCCCCCTCTCTGTCCCACACTAATTTGCCCACTCAGTTCCTAGTCCTTTAGGCCAAATAAACTTATCCGTGCATTACACCCCTGCCAGTCCGTAACAGCAAGCTAACCTGGTAACGACTTTTCTAGGCTCAGATTGTAAGAGGCACCCTAATTCTCCGAATTCAGCATGTTGGCTTCCCAGAAATTGCTATGCACGGGCAGGTCCCCAAATTCAACTAACCAATAGGTGGAGCATGAGATTCGGCCACACGTCCTTTCACTGAAACCTGAGAAGCACCTGCCACCCGCAAAGTTACTGTAGAAAAGGGCATTCCCACTGATGCCTGGAGGGTGGGAGGATGTGCATACTACTTCACAGAGAAAGTGCTCCCTTTTGTTGCATTTCGCACATGCATTTTTTTTTTATCTTTACTCGCCATTTTCCCCCTCCTCTCTAACCAAGACCAACCATCCCATCATCTAGGCTCTGACCTCACCCTTTATAATGTGCCTGCCTTCTATTCTGGGGGTATGGGTTTAAATTAATTTCCAATTATTCATTAAATACACTAGCGGGTTCTCCTTTGAAGAAATTAAGACATTACAGATAAGTCTGAAGTCCAGTAGATAGCTGAAAATACGAATCTTGAAGGAGGTGTCTAGGACTGGCAGCTTCAATGGTCATCAAAGTTGTGGTCATCAATGACGTTGTGCAAAGAATTTTCTCCTCTATCTTAAGCCCTTTAAAAAATAGTTTCCTTCCCTTCAAATTGCCTCAAATCGCTCTCACCTTCAGAAACAAAACCAACAAGCAAAACCACCAAATCCTCCCTTTTTCCTAAACCTTCCTCTAGTTATCACCTCATTTCCTCCTCTCCTTTTTGAAGTTTTCTCTGCATACTTCCATGTATGCAGTTTCACTACAGTGTATCTGGTTTCTGTCTGCACTGGGTTAGATCGAATAACAAAGAACACACGTTTACACCAAGAGTTTACAAAAAACAAAAACCCAAGCTTACTTTATTGCTGACTTCTGCTACCCCTTGTCCCAGAGAGCTGGGAGTAGGCCCAAATGACTTGTTGCCCAATCGCACCTGCCAGCCAGCTATATTCTCAGCTAGACAGCTGAGGGCCCTGGGAAGGTAGGGAGCTGCTCCTTCCAGTTAGAGCACATGGAGCCTCCGCATCTGGAGTTCCCAGCACTCCGTGGCGCACGCAGCACAGCTGGAGAGCAGGTCATTGCTCAGTTAAGCACTTCCTTGGCCCAGAGCTTATCAGGGTGTAACTGACTATTACCAGAAGTGCCCAGCAAGCTCACTTCTCTACTTCACCCCAATCGGTCATGCTCATGTGTTCACTCTCTTACATCATCATGTAACACAACCATCAAATTTTTTACACTTTGAAGCCTAAGATCCTTCTAGTTTATTCTGGGGACCCTCCAAAAGGAGTCTCAACATGTGAAATATTAAGCTAGTAAATCCCCAGGCCGAGAAAGCAGCCCCCAACTTTCCCCTGCCTATGTCATCCCACATGTTCACAAACAAACCAGAAATAAATTCTCTTTATGAAAGGATAGCCAGTTGTCTTTATAAAATTTAGTAGATATTATCCATCTTCCCCCCCACCAAATTTAAAATATCTCCTTTATCATAGATCTCATTTTCAACTACACAGGGCCTTATTTTTGTTTTTATGTTCTTTCATCCTTAATTCTAGTCCAGTGTCAATACCACACTTGTTTTTCCTTACATTTTGATATTTGGTAGGGTAAGTGCCCTTTTATTATTACTTTTAGGCAAAAATACTTCAGAGTGGGAACCAGCCTACACATTTTACTTCCATATGAACTTTAGAATGAGCTTGTTATTTTCTATTAAATATCCTTTTTGAAATAGCATGAGCACATCAAATCAGTGAAAACGAGTTGGGCTTTAAAATATTTCAGTCTTGGGGAAGGAGTGTGGCCTTCTCATCTACTAGTTGAAGTAGTAAACCTCGTACTGTGTGCTGAAGCATACAAAGACAAACAGTGCACGGCCCCTGTCCATGAACGCTACAGTGTGGGTGGAGAGACAGGTAGGAGGCATCTTGTCCCTTTGAAAGCACATGATGCTCTTGCAAGTTCCCAATTATGATGGACCCCAAGTAAGAAAACTAAGAGATAGATGGTGCCTGCAAAAGTGCTTTGTTTGCCTGAATCACAGCTGTGTCTTGATGGAGGAAGAGAGAGGCAGCAAGAGGTCTTGCAAGACAACAGATCTGTGAGACATGGCTCACATTGCCAGTTGCATGATGATTCCGTAGGAAAAGGGTCCTTTCTGCATAGGGCCTGCCTCAACCTACGCAGAGTGTGCCCCAGGAAGACCCCACAGTACCTCACTCATCTTGTTGGAGACTTGATCCTCCCTTTGGACCAAGGCACCACTGTCTTCAAAGGCATCCCTCAGCAGTGACCAGTGACAACGTTGCTCTGAGGTAGGGCACTTTGGGAGGAAAGAGTAGAAAGAAGCCAGTGAGTGTCAAAGCCAGCATTAGAACAGGGGTTTCCTGAGCCCAGAGTTCCTACTGCTCTGTGTTGCCTTTTTGAACATAAGAAGAGTCCCTAAAGAAGGCAGACCTGCTAGGGGCTTTGTAGGTGAACCCCTTTGATTTTGATAGCTCAGAGTCAGAGTTCATTCACTCCTTATTCATTCATGCATTCAGCAGACACCTTCTGAACTCAGCCAGGCACTGAGTTAGATATGAAGGTAAGTGAGGCACACAGGCCCTGCCTTCAATCCCAAGGAGCAGATGTATAAGGCAGATTTATACAAAGCCCTGTGGGAACCTAGGAGGCAGTGTTAGCTCTACCAGGGAGCAAGGAGAAGGTTTCGTGGCACCTCTGGGTCACAAATGAGAAATTCAACAGGCTTAGGAGAGAGGAAAGGGGATGCCAAGCACAGGCAAAGATATGGAGACCTAAAAAGGCACCTGCAAGATCAAGGAATGGTGGAGAGAAGGGCACGTGGCAGAAAGGGGCAGAGGTGAGGTTGGTAGGTTAGGCTAGGCTAGCTCATAAAGCCATGGACCAGAGAGCCAGTCAGCAAGAGGGGTGTAGAGTCTGAGTGTAGGAATTCCCTCTCAAAGCTTTGGGGCCTTAGCAAACCTTTTCCTATTCCCCTGATTAATTAATGCAACAAGTTCACCCCAGACCACAGAGAGGAACAGACTAGCACCTGACATTCTCAGGGCTCCCCTGGTTTTATTTCAGCAGAAACCAAACAGGAGTGGCAGCCCTGCGACCTCCCAGGTGGGTTGATCTGTCCTGAGTGTTTGTTCTGGCTGTCGAGCTCTACAGCCTAATCAGGAGACTTTGGGGATTTTCCTCTGTGTTGAAAACACTTCAGTTTCACTTAGTGCCAGCAGCGGCCAGGTCTCAAAGTCTAGAGCCATCCATAAACAAGATCTGGCCAGATAACTGCCATGAGCCCCCGCCCCCCTTAAACTAACAAAAACACTCTTATCTCCCAGCCAAAAAAAGAAAAAAAATCCCCATCATCATCCAAATGCTCCAGCTTCCCATTTTTCCTGGCCGGCTGCCCTTTCTTCTTCGTCGCCGCCTCCTGTTTTCCTGGCAGCAGCCAACATCCCCTGCAACTTGAGCAGCCAGGCCGGGTGGGTTCCACCCAGGTGTGCGCGGTACACAATGCGTGGGCCGGGCGCTGGAGGAGGCATAGCAAGGCTTCTGGTGCTCCAAGAGCCAGAGGCATTTACAAGGCTGGCCTGGGGAGCCAGCCCATGGCCTACTCTAAATAAACACTTGGAGACCCGGATGGAGTCACCGCAAGTCATATTGTTCAACGCTTTGGAGTTTACAAAGCTGTTTCACACATATTACCTCTCTTCATCCTCGTAATAACCCTGTAAGGCCAGGTCTTATCTGTATTTCAAGGATGAGGAAGCTGAAGCTCACAGAATTGAAATGGCTTTTCCAGGATCACCCAGAAGAGTCTGGAACTGATTTTAGGACTTCTAAATCCTCTGGACGTGGCCTTATGCTTGGCATCACAGAAAGGCCTTTGAGATGCTTTGAGAAGCCGCAGGAGGCGAGTGTGATTGAGCTCACATGGGTGTGCACGTGCACGCACACACACACAATGCATGGTGCTGATTCCACTTGGGAAACTCATGTTGAATGAGACAAAATACTTTTTTTTTTTTTTTCAGACAGAGTCTCACTCTGTTGCCCAGGATAGAGTTCCATGGCGTCAGCCTAGCTCACAGCAATCTCAAACTCCTGGGCTCAAGCGATCCTACTGCCTCAGTCTCCCAAGTAGCTGGGACTACAAGCATGTGCCACCATGCCAGCTAATCTTTTCTGTATATATATATATTTTTTGTCCATATAATTTCTTTCTATTTTTAGTAGAGATGGGGTCTCGCTCTTGCTCAGGCTGGTCTCAAACTGCTGAGCTCAAATGATCCACCCAACTTGGCCTCCCAGAGTGCTAGGATTACAGGCGTGAGCCACCGCGCCCAGCCCCCCGAGACAAAGTACTTAACACAGTGCCTGACAGCAGACATTGCCTCACCTGGGGAGGAGGCTGCCTTCAGATCACCATCAACTTTTATGAATGAACCTGACAACAGTTTATAACCCTGAGTGGCAATTATTTGTTTACAAGTCTGCTCCCCTCGCCAGGCTGTGAGTTACCCTGGGAAACTGTCTGCACAGTGCCTAGCACAGCATTGAACCTAAACACATTTTTTGTTTGTTTTTAATAATATGAGAGTCATGAGGACAGATAAACTGCCACTTCAGTCACTTTGCTCAGAATGTTATGCTGATGTTAATTATGTGCATGCCTCCCCAGGTCATGCCCCATGGGATACGGGTCCATGGAGCAGGTGTATGAGTTTCCTATTGCTGCTATAACAAATGACCACAAACTTAGTGGCTTAAAATGACACAAATTTATTATCTTACCATTCTGGAGGTAGAAGTCCAAAATGGGGTTTTCAGGTCAAAATCCAGGTGTGAACAGGACTATGTTCCTTCTGGCAGCTCTAGGGAAGAAACCATTTCCTCACCTTTTCTGCTTCCAGAGGCTGCCTGCATTGCTTCTCCCTCTGCTTGCTTTGTCACGTCACCATCACTCTGTCTGGCTGACCCTGCTGCCCCCCTCTTATAAGGACCCTTGTGATTACATCGGGCCCACCCAAATAATCCAGGATAATCTTCCCCTCTCAACAGCCTTAATTTACCACATCTGCAAAATTCCTTTTGGCACAGAAGGTAACATATTCGTAGGTTCTAGAGATTAAGATGTGTGTGAGGGGTATTATTCAGTCTATTAAAAATGGATAAGTAAACTTGAAAAAAGTCACTTCATTCCCTGAGCCTTCATTTTTTCTTCTGTAAAATGGGGATAATAATACCTATCTTGCAAGATTACAGGATTTAAAGGAAGTCTGATGTAAAACACTTTGTATAGCATCTCAGGAAATTCCTTTTATAAGAATTCATTCTTTCCATTCATGCACTTGATAAATTTATTGGATACCTACTATGGACCAGGCGGTGTTCAGAGTACTGAACTATGCTAAAAAGAGGGAAGGCAGAAGAGAGCAAGGACTTTGACTGCGCTAAAAAGGGAAGGAGGGGGTGAATGTTAAAGTTGGGGAAATGGTTTAGAATCGTAAAGTGACCACCTGGTTGATTCTGTCAAATTCTGACAGTCGTTTGTCTGAATGGTGGAGGGACCAAGTTAAATCACTGCTCATGTCTGCTTTTTAAAGACATATTGGCCTAAGTGTATCTCCTAATATGATACAGAAATAAAAATACACAATGTTACGCTTCAGATATTTGTAGAGATTAATTCAGAGCCCTAACGGGACTCAGGCAGACCAATGACTTCAGTATGGAAGCAATTTAGTATATAGAAGGACAGTGCTAAGGCTGAGTTCTGGGTTCGGGTCTAAGGGTTTTGCATCAATCCTTCCTTGAGGCCTTTACATGGATAGCGATTAGAGTTGAATTTAAAAAGTTGAGAATATGACTTCACAGAGCTGACTCCCAGGGCAGACTATGGAAATAATTTTTCATCAGATTAAGAAATATGGGAAAGACAAGAGTCCCTGGGGGAAAGAGAAAGCTGCCAAAGAATTGCTAAACAGAGCACAAAAGCTTTGCTGTTGGTAGAATTACGCCCTTTCCTAACTAGAGGAGTCTCAAAACTCAATCCTTGCTATAACCAAAGAGGATATCTAACTTCTAAAGGGTGAGTAGAATTTCAGACATATTTTTTCCCCCTTTGAGCCTTGCTTTTTTTCATTGGGCAATATATATCTTTCTATTTAAAATGAAGAGCTAAGAAAGACTTTTTTTTAAAGATGAAGAAATCTGAATATGTTTGTGTGACAAGGGGAAGATGCCAGTGAAGAAAGCAAGAAAGCCAAGTATCTGCATTAAAAAAGATCATTACGAAGACTGAAACAATGCAGAAATGTGTGGCATTGTATGAAGTGTACAATTGTAACTTTGAAAAATAAATAGATATGGGGAAAAATAATAACCCCCACAGGTTCTTAGTTGGAACTGACCCCTGTTACAAAAGACCAATCAACAAGATAAAAATAAACAGAAGTTTATTCACATGTGTATATCATATGCCCATGGGAGACATTCAGAGGATGGGTACTTCTCAAAGAGGTAGCTTCGAATTCCAACTTATATAGCATCTTCAACAAAGAACAGTAAATTTTCAGAGAAGTGACAAAACAAGGAAAAAGGACTGAGTCTCTAGGGGCAGTAACTTGCGGGAAGGCAAATAACTGGTAGATAAAAGCTAGTTAGTAAACTTGTTAATGTAGATTCCTCCTCTGGTACAGTCTCCAGGCTGCAAAGCTGTCTGCAGGGGTTAACTTCTGTTCTCCCTGGTAGAAGCGGGGCAGGATACCTTAGGCTTTGTAACTCTAGGTCCTACTTTTGGGTAAGGACAGGAGAACAGGGAGCTTTTGTTCCTGCATCTGCTTCTTCTTGAATGTCTTCAGCCCAACAACTCGTCATATTTTGGGAGGGCTTATTCTGGTCTCCCACATAGACAAAGATGGCAGGAATATGAAAAGAATTTTTTTCTCTTTCTTTTTAAAAATTCTAATATATTTAGGGGGTATAGGTTGAATTCCATTAGATGTGTATATTGTATAGTGGTGAGGTCTGGGCTTTTTATATACCCATCACCCAAAATGAAAAGATTTTTACAGTTGTGGTCAGGTGGTAGGATTGTGGTTGATTTCTGTTTTTGGTTTTCAAACTTTCTGAAATGTTAGCATCGTCTTCATACTAAAATAATTTCACCAAGTTATTTCTGATAAAATGGTACAGATATAGGCATATTGTTTATATCTGACAACCTTGAAACTTCTGGTCCTATTTCTTAAGCTTTTCTCCTGGATGTCATTCCTACTATTGCTGTCATAATTTTTTTTTTGAAAATTTTATTAGGATTCCTGTTGCTTTATCAGATCTCCCCCTGCTGTCACTTTTAAAAACTTTTCTCATTCAAGTTAACGCAGCTCTTTAAGAATTATTTTTATTTTAATTAGATGACATCTTTTCTCACTCTCTTTAGCATTTTGACAATTTGTGATGAAGCTGCTGGAGCCCCTGTGTGATCATGAATCCCCACTTGGAAACGGGGCCACCCTGTTAATACTGTTGCACAACCAGGTCATCAGAACTCTTTCAAACATATGTAGTTCAAAATAGCCCACAAAGATACTATTTATAAAATACTAAAAAGAAGGATAGGATTATCAAGGTATCTTAGCAAAAAATCAGTAACAACCAATTGAGACATTCTTTCTCTGGGCAAGCAGAAATATGGTTTGTTAAGAAATGTGGTTCAAGTAGCTTGTTATCAAGACCTGGTAAGCCTTTACCTGTGCAAACACGTGTCCATTAATATCCAGTCTTACATTAGTATTTGCTCTCAGTGTGAATAATAAGTGGAAATGTAAATATCTTATCAGGAGACTGGGCTCTACTCACCATCTATGAGATATTTCATTGATGTCTTTCTTTAACTTTTTGAACTTGACTTCAGAGGCCTCTAATATTATCTGACACAAAAGAGAAAAAAAACAAACAACATGTGAAATAAATTTAAAACATCAGTGTTTTGAACATAATCTCAGTGCATGACAGCCCCTCCGATAGCTAGGGAAATAAATAATTATAGCTCTTTGGCTTAATGGTTTAGGCCCTTGAGCTTCTTAAAAAATATAGTTAAAAGCCAATTCTTACAAGCACTTGTATAGCATTGTTATTGTTCTGTTTTACAGATAAGTAGACTGAGGCTCAGAGAGATAAGAGGCTTTCCAGGGAGGAACCCAGGCCCCTTGAATCCTAGCTAGGACTCTTTCCATGTCGTCACACTGGGCATACGTGGGGATTATCACTGTGGTAACATGGGGGCTACAAGATTAAAAGAACTCTGCAGATGTGAATCTAAGCTATTTCTCCAGGTTCTCTACAGAAACTTTCATATAAGCTCTTTCCACCTTCCAAGGATATAACTACTTCAAAAGTGAACTGTGATCTTGTCAGAGCTTTGGTGACTGTGTGGACCTTATGCCTTTGAATTGAGCCCAGCCACCTGACCACCTCTGGCCTCCTTTTTGATCCTCACCCTGATTTTGGTCTGGCCTCAGGCTCTCCCTAGAACCTGCTCCCATTCTCTGATTCCTTCTACCTCTAGCACCTGGGTTCCCATCCTCCTCCTGCATGGGAACTGCTGGCTGTAGCCTCTACAGGGTTTCCGAGGGGAGGCCAGTACCGATCCTTTGGCCTTCCTGGGCACACATGGGGAATCTCTATTTCTCCCCCATTATCTCTGAATCATGCCAAGCCAAGTCTACCCCTCCCTGACAATGACAACCATGAAGAACCAAGAAGGAGACCTGGGCCTTGTCCTATGCATTAAACTGGAGAGACTCAGGAGTTCAAGAGGTGGATTCAGGTGAAGAGGGGGTTCCATGAGCGTGGGGTTTCTTGGAACAGGAAACATGCAGTGTTCGGTGAGCAAAACCTAAAATGAAAGGCACATGTGCATGATTGTAAATGTTGGTGGCCTGAGAAGTGGTACAGAGCCTAGAGTCCAGCCTTACCTTTAGGCCCACCTTCCAGAAGAATCCAAACCCATGGGGGTCTGTAGCAGGGAAGAGCAAGGGCATCTCTAAAGTGCTCCTTGTGCTCCTGACTTGACCATGACCCCCATCCTATACACTGCACCCACCGTGAGACCCCCAGACCTTGTTTCCAGTTCCAGGATCACTCTCTTGTCATTTGCCATGCAGGAAACCAGAAAAATAACTTCTGTTCACATAGCAAACTACCTAGAAAGTGGTTTCTCAATCTTTTTTGTGAATTGAGGAAACTAAAGCCCATCAATCATGCATTTACTGAGCACCAGCAAAAAGATCAGAGGTGTGGGGAATGGGAAGAAGTATGCAGCACGGGCCCTGCCCTCCCGTCTAGTTGGGTGATGGGACACAGAGACAGGTGGGACCCTTGTCTTGCTGTTACATTGCAACTGAAGGCAGCAGATGCTGGTATAGACCTTCTGACCCAGCCTGCTTCCCAGTACAGGCTGCAGGACATACCCCAGCAGGGTCATCCCTGCTCCCAGTTCTCATCTTGAGCCAATGCAAAAAGATTTAACATATCAGCCATACATTGTGGTGCTCAGAATCAAGTCTGTTTAGCAGCTAGGTTAGCCCCTAGGGCTATTAACTAGGTTTCTACTCATGGTACCCAGGTTCCTTCTGGAGCACCCCAATTCTTGCTCAGGTCTCATTCTTTGCATATTGCCCATCCCACTCTGAGGGCTGGAAGTTTTCCCCACCCCCAGTCTCTTATTCATACCACCCATTTATCCTCCTGACCTGCTGAGTGTCCCTCAACCCAGATTCCCAGTTGACATGCTCTGCCTACAACTGAAGGATGCATCTTATGGTGCTTTTGGAAAACCAAGGGCAACCAAAGCAATAAGATATAGCAGCCATTGAGACCCAAGGGTCTCCTAGTGTCACCCATGTGAGCATCACGAACCTGCTTGGAGTAGTACCTGCAGCAGCTGCAAGTCATCACCCTCGAAGTCATAATACCCCATAGAGAACAAGGCCACTGGCTTGGCTGGCCCAGTCCTAGGTTTCCACCTCAGCCACCTGCTCCTCTAGAAACCCAGATCAAAGTTCAACTCCGTTGTAATTCCGACAAGCAGCTGCATTTCTGATAAATAATTAGTTATCAAATTCACTGTGACCTTGGCACCTGCCAAACCAAACCAATTCACAAGGATTTTTAAAGAACAGATGTTTTAAGATTTTGTTTTGTTACTCGTGTTATTTTCAAAATCACATGATGTTAAGCACTTAATTTTAGATACCATAAAAGCTTTTGGTCTGGCGGGATTCCTGGGTAAGGTGTGTGTGTATGTGTTTTGGGTCTAAGGTAACTCAGTAATTCTATATTTAAACATTGTGAATTCAGAATTTAAACTCAGTCAGTTCAAGATTTTCTACCTCTATGTACCTTTCACCCCTCTTTCCAATGGGGAGGTGTCTGAACCAAGAGCCATTGCCAGCGGTGACTGGCTCTGCTCAGCAGTGGCTTAGTGGTCCTCATGTGGTCCCTGCCCTTATGAACTGGCCTCACTGTTGGTGGACATGTCCTGCCATGGCCTCTAGTCACTGGGTCCCCATCTTCCTCTTCCTGGTTCTGATGCCAGACTTTGCTAAGTGGGCCAGCACACGCTCAGTCACTCCTGAGCCCCTCTCAGGGTGCCAGGGGGGGACTCTCCGATGTTTTCTCACGTCTCCCGGAGTACTTTACACATAGTGGTTCCCCCCAAGTCCACAGGCTGGTGCCCGTCCCATGCAGATAACAAGATGAGGCTTTTGTCTATTTACATTTGGTGTAGTCAGAGATCCGAAAAGAAGGGATATAAAGATATACAGATATAGACATATGTTTACTGCCTCCTCAAAACAGTTTACTGGAAATAATATGAGTATACATAGTCTCATCAGGAAACATTTATTGAGTGCCCACTATGTGTCAAGTACTGCTCTAGAGAGTGGGGTTACAGTAATAAGCAAAATAAGACATGGATCCTGATTTCATGAAAATTAAACTCTAATGCATCAAGACACACACAAAACAGGATCTCAGTTCACAATGAAAACTGAGCTTATTTTGATTCTCACATCCAAACAACCTGTGAAATATTAAACCTCCCCCTAAACAGGACATGCCTGAAAGCTCTGTAATTTCTAAGCCAATTCTCACGATATAAGAGTTACAAATTCCCAGGGTTGCGCTATGGGTAGTTTTCAAGGGTATTGAAAAGTACAGAAATGACCTCTTTTAAGACAATATGAATAGTTACCCATTACTGAGTACTTACTATGTGCCAGGCACCATGCCAGGGTCTTTGCACACATTATTTCTCTTAGTGCAGCCCTAAGTAAGGGGGGCATTATTGTTATTAGCTCTACTTTGCAAATGAGAAAACGGAGGCTGATAGGATTTAAGTAAATTACAGGAAGTCACCCAGGAATTAAGTGGATGAGCCTTAAAGGAACTTGGATGGCTTAATATCACTCTGCTGTTACAGCAAGTGTTACAGCGGGTGGTCCCGAGGACAAACCGAGTGGCACATGGAGAATCGCAGAATCAAAGTTTATTCGCCAGTGGGCTCTCAAGACCACCAAATTCTGAGCCCCGTCTACCCAATTTTTCCCACTTTTATGAAGTTGGGGTGGTCCGAGGGGTGGGGTCTCAGGTGGCTGATGCGCCACGTAATAGATGCGGGTTTTCCTTATCACTGCCTCCCTACGAATAGTAGGCAAATCCATCACTACAAACAAACAAACAAACAAAATTATAAGTAAGAATTCTTGGAGTGTTCCTTTAAACAAAAACTTTGCCCTTTATATTTGACTGTGTATGTGTAAACTGGAGGAACTAGGCAAAAAGTTGGCTTGGGGAGGAAAGGATGAAATAGACAAAGTTCGTGAAAGCTAAAGTTTATGGAAACACAATTATGGTCCAAAAGAAATGATAAAACATGGCATAAAGCACAGTGTTAGGAACGTGTAAAAATAGAATCCATTTTGCAAGAGCTTAATTCCCATATGAGCTTCTGGGAACAGGTCTGAAGGAGGCGGGGGAGGAGACAGGGAAGCAGGCCCAAGCGACTGTTCTGTGGCACACATCCAGCACCGGGCCGTACCCCAGCCCTCCTCCTCGCCCAGCCCTCTTCTGTTCTCCATGCCCAGAAACTGAACATGCCCTCAGCCAGCCAGCCAGCCTTCCTACGGTTCTGCAACCTCTCTTACATCCTCAGTCTTGGCCCTGGACCTAGGGCCTCCCAGGGACATGCGGGTTACCCCGACCATCCCATCAGCCCAGGCTTCCCTATGCACCCAGGAAGCCCAGATCCCTGGGTTCACCTCTATGAAAATCAAATTTTCCACCTGGATCATCTTCCCTCCTGGAGCCCCCCAAGTGTGCAAAAGGAAAGCACTCGGTGAGCTGAGTGAAACTTCATTAGGGTGGGTCCCAGGGAGCCAGACGGGAGACGGCAGATGGTAAGAGCAGCAGGATCAGCCCTGCCTGTGAGGGCCCTTGAAGGTCAGATCTCATCAGCACCTCCCCTTTGGGGCTGCCTCTGTTGGACGCCTCTCACTTTGTCCTGCCTTGTCGACATGCCTTTCTACCCTCTAAAGATGATGACTTCCTTGAAGTGCTCACTTATGGAGTAAGATTCCATAAGCCTTCTTTAATGCTCCATAAATGTCTTGTCCTTTTCAGAAGAGGCAGCACCCGACGTGGCCCGCTGTCAAAGGAGAACACACTCCAGACCAACAGCTGCAGAACTGCAGCCGATCTCCCTCCTCCCCTCCCTCCGCCTCTCCCCGTTTCCTCCCCCAATCCGTCTTCTTTCTGGATTTCTGTTCATTATAACAAAAAGCGACATCGTGACCATGAGCACATTCAGGTGAATGGAAACACAAAGAACAGAACTGATTAAGCTGTTTGGTATTTCCTGTCACATGATCTGCAGGGAAACAAACCCACATCAGATATTCCATTCATGGCTCTTAAAGTTATCCCCTGCATTTCTCTCCGTGAGTTGTTTTACAAATTATTTTAATTTGTCCCCTTTCTAAGGATGTATCTACTTATTATTTTATTTTTTAAATGGTGTCCTTATAATATCCAACTTTGGAAAAAATTTCTGGAACATGGGCAGATATATTTGATTCCTGGTGTAGTTACAGCACTAATACCTCAGGGTAAACTGCATTAGGACATTCTCTCTAAGCCTTGATTTGTGTAGGATTTACATTTTCAGGCTAGTGCCTGGCAAAAGATTATGAGATGGGTGAAGTTTGTTTTTAATATCCTCCCTCCTCTACCATCCCAATGTTCCTCAACTCCCCACCTCCCCCTGTCCCTGCCAACTCTCAATTCTAGAGTCTTCTGCAGAGAGGAAATAATGTTAAGAACTTGATCTCAGGCCAGGCACAGTGGCTCACGCCTGTAGCCCCAGCATTTTGGGAGGCCAAAGCAAGAGGATAGCTTGAGGCCAGGAGTTTGAGGCTGCAATGAGCTATGATGACACCACCGCACTCCAGCCTTGGCGGCAGAGTAAGACTGCCTGGAAAAAAATTTTTAAAAAAGGAAAACAGAAAAAAAAAAGAGCCTGATCTCTGAGGCCACTCTGCCTGTGTTCAAATCCCAGGGAAGAAACAGGAGAGAGCTCAGGGAACCCCCACAGATTCGTTTTATGAGAGCTTAAAGTTACAGGAAGGAGTGACAAGAGCAGCTATTGCCCGTGCAGGCTGTGTCTGGATCGGGCACGGGCCCTGTGTGCCCTGTTGAGTAGGGGCAGGGCCATGGAAGGGGTGGAAGGCCAGAGCGTGCTTAGGAAGGTTGTGAAGTTAGGAAGCAGGGCTGGACTGAGAGGCGCCAAGGGTGAGGCAGGAAGACAGGTGAGGAGGTCACAGTGATAGAGGGAAAAGGGGGGATGTTGATGGGGAGCACATAACTGATGGAAGGGACTCCAGGGCCCTGGTGGATGAGGGTACTGGTCCCTGTGCTAAGGAATCATGGAAGGCAAGGAAGTAGGCGGTGAAGATCATTAGAAATGTAGAACAATTTGACACTCAATTTTGCATTCTCTAGAGTAATAAATAACTTGACTTTTTTTTTTCAAATAATTTAAACACCTATACATAAGCATTATTAGCATTTGTATAGTATTATATTTACTCCTTTAGAAAATATTTAAATAATTTCCTCCCCCATGTACCCTTACAACACTTACCCTTAGTAATCAGGACTCTTAAGGATGCTATACTTTTCATCTTTACTCGAAAGGAAGTACTTTGAGCTTCTTTTCCCCGGTAACACATTTTGGGTTTTGTTTAAGGTTCCCTGTAGCACAGAGATAAATTTTTCCACATTTCTTATTCTGGGGTGACCTCAGCATAGCCCTCAACTAGCTTCCAAATTTTCTAGGGTTTTTCTTCCTCCTCTTTAAAGTTCTGCCTTTCTCTCCACAGAGCATAAATGAGGTGAGAGGTCCTGCATTTATACCTGCCCACCCTCAACCCCACCCCTCCCTTGCCTAGGCAAATACTCAATCTATTCAGAGGTCTAGCCTAGTGTATGCTTGGGTAAGGGAAAGAGGTCTTAGGTAGCGCTGAGAATAAGGCCAGGGGCTCAACTAGCAAAATAATTCACCCATTTTATACCAAGACGCTGTCCTTCTTTACAGAAGGATGGGAATATTCTGTCTTGCAGATTCTGCATCCCAAGGCCAGCCAGAATGGGCCTCCCTCTCTCTCTCCCTCTCTCCCTTCCTTTCTTCTTTCTGTCCTTCCCTGCCATCTGAGGGGACTTGACATGGGCTAGTGGGTGACTGGAGGCCAAAAGTAGGGTGCTATACGTCATTGTCACACTTTTCTAAGAACCAATTGTGCCTTACAGCCCTTCCAAATGCTAAGGTTAGATTATAGCTTTAACAAAAATGCCACAGCTTCACAAACTCTAAGTTTTTCTAGTGTATTTTCTTTAAAAAAAAAAAAAAGACAAAAACAAACAAAAAAATACCTGGGCTTTTGCAGTCAGGAGAAAACTCTAATATGATCACCTCTACTCCCCAGCTCTCTGCTCTTATGTATAAACTTTGTTCATCAAATAATCACATTTGTTGATTAACCATTTCTTTTAGCAGTTCTACAAGTTCAATGGTTTATGTATACTTTTACTTTAAACAGTGTTTTCTTTTAAGCTCATGATAAAAAATTCAAACAGCATGAATCTGATCAGGGTACAGCAAACAGACATATTCGTGGTACAACGAATGGACCCTCTCCTTGTGGCAGAGAATTCTGGGGAAGGAGGATCCCAGAGAATTCAGCTGGAGGAGCTGGGCTGGGGAGAGAACACAGTGGATCTTAAATTTTAATGTTAATAATTCTGGGCTGGTGTTAGATGTGGAAGGATTTTGTTTGTGATGAAAGCAGTAGGTTAGGAAATTAAATCTGATTATGGTTCAGTAAGCTCAGTTTTAAAAAGACAGATTATAGATGGATGATGATAATGGTAATAAATATGGTAAAATGTTAACATCTGGAAAATCTGTATGAAGGATATATGGAAGTTCTTTTGCAGTGTTTTAGCAACTGTTCTGTAAACCTGAATTATTTAAAAATAACAGTCAAAAAAGTGATGATGGTGAAGAGAGCAGTCTAGAGCAGACCAAGTACAGGAGGAAGACGTGGTGGCCCTGGCCCAGGTGACGAGGAGATCTGGAGCACTGCATGGATGCTTCTGACAGATGAGGCACCATCAGACAGACAGACAGACAGAGACAGGAAACACTGACACTTTTTAAAATCAGGAACTGTTACCAATCTGCAAAATGTATCCTGTTCTTTTTGCCAAATAAAATAAAACTTGGATTTTCCCTGTTGGAATAAATATTAGTGTCTGATCACATTAGGATAGCTTATTAAAGCCTTGATACTCACAAATGGTGACAAACTCCTTGGAGTGACGGCTGAATTTCAGAAGCACACATCAGCTGAGCTGTTGTTTCTCTCCCTGGAACATAGCAGATGGAGTCTGAAATGTACAACCAGCGGAATGGAAAGATGTACTTCTTTGTGTTTATGTGATTTAGTGCAGTCACCCAGACATGTTCTCAGTGGACTGCCCTTTGTACAGACTTAAGACTAGAACCACAGATGTGCATAAAGCCATGCTGCAAAATTATATTCATCTGCATGAGCTAAGGAGAGGGTGTTCGAATTATATTTGAAAACAAAAGGCTGTTTACCCATTACTATGAATCTTGCTATGACTAAATGCAACCATCTCTTTTAAGCCTTCCCATCTTCATACTTAATATTTTAGAAAAGACAAAACCAAAGTTCAAAGAAATTAAGCATTAGCCTAAAGGCCACACAACTATCCGATGGCAGAGTATAGATCTGAAGCCAGGTCTCCCTAATAATCCACCTTATCTCCCCTTTCTTACTTCCTAAAAGGAAGAATTATTTGCCTCAGCAGAAGCTGACCTTATACTCAGCTACAGAGACAGGTCAAATGATTCTGAAGCTAACACCCTTCCTCTTGCAGGCATTGGTTCAGAATTGGGATTGCAACCCAATTTGGGCCAGTAAAGTACATAAAGAAGCATGCTGCAACCTTCTGGGAAAGTTCTTTCTCAGTGTTCTGGGAGTGCTTTTAAAAGCAAAGCCTTCTCTCCAGCCTGGACCCTGAGAAGAAATCACGGAGTAGTCTCAGTTGTTACTGGCAAACATCTTATGACTACGAGCGTAGCCTGCCTCAGGAGGGAATGCTTTGCCTGGCAGAGCAGGGCAGGTGGGTTCTTGACAACTGCTTCTCCCCACGTATGTTCTGGAGGGCAGACTCTGCTCCTGCACTTCTTGTTGGATCTCTTTCTCTGCCCGATCAATATGTCCTTCTCTTCTGGGTATCCCAAACACTCCTTGGATTCTTTCACATTAAAACAAACCTTTCAATCCACATTCTCTTCCAACTACAGCCCTTTTTCTCTCCTCCCCTTTTAGTAAAACTTTCTGTCTCTGCTTTCTCACCTTTTCTTTATGATTTAGCCCATTCCAGTCTGGCTTCTGTCACGACTACTCCCACTGAACTGTTCTTATCAAAGTCATTACTGACCTTCATCTTACCAATGCCCATGGACATGTCTCTGTTCTCATTTTTCTTGACCTTTCAGCAAGATTTACATTGGCTATGAGATTGACATCAGCAAGATGGCAGAATAGGAGGCAGCTGGCCAATATGTCCCACAACAAGAATTCTGCAGCCATCTATAGACAAGTCTCCCCATGGGAGCCTCAGGATTCAGCCTCAGGATTCCACCTACGTGGAACCCAAGACCTAGGAAGGCTGTTTGGAGAGTGCAGACCACATCCAGGTGGCAGAACTGATGATTCTGCTCCTGAGTTCAAACCCAGAAATAGCCCCATTCCTCAAAGGGGTTACAGCCCTGCTTGGCCTTAAGCCTGCAACTAAAGCCATCTGGCAGGGGATCCAAGAGGAATGGCACACACTAGTGCCTCGGCAGAAAGGCTCCTTTGCCTGCTGACATTGGTCACAGCAGTGGATATGAAAGTTACCCAGTAGCTTGGCTTCAGTCCCCTCTGCTTTGGTTCCACTCATTACTGCTCACGCAGGACCCAGAGGGAGCTCACCTGTATCTCACAACCTGGGAAATAATCGTCTGTCCAAACCTCCGTGATGGGCCTGCCAGCCTCTAGCTTACAGCAAATGCTGAGAGAGCCCAGTCTCACCTCCAGCCCCTCTCACTGCAGTTGGGGAACTGTCCCAACAGTGCAAGGAAGCATTCACATCCAGGCCACTTAAAATGAATTGAAGACTTAACTGTAAGATCCAAAACTAGGAAACTACTAGAAGAAAACAGAGGAAATGCTTCATGACATCAGTCTGGGCAAGGATTTTTTAGATAGGACCTCAAAAGCATAGGCAACAAAAACAAAATAGACCAAAGGGATTACATCAAACTAAGAAGCTTCTGCACAGCAAAGGAAACAATCAACAGAATCAAGAGCCAACTTACAGAATAGGAGAAAATTTTGCAAACTATACATGGGACAAGGCGTTAATATTTAGAATATATAAGGAACTCAACTCAATAACAAAAAATAAAATAAAAACAAACCAAAAATGCAAATAATTTGATTTTAAAATGGGCAAAAAGACCTAAATAGACATTTCTAAAAAGAAGACATACAAATGGCCAAGAAATATATGGGAAAATGCTAAACATCACTGAGCATCAGGGAGATGCAAATCAAAACCAAAATGTGGTATCATCTCACTCAGGTTAGAATGGCTATTATCAAAAAGACAAAAAATAACATATGTTGGCGAAAATGTAGAGAAAAGAGAGCTCTTAGACACTGTGGGTGAAAATGTAAAGTGGCACAGCCATTACTGTCTTCATTCAACACTCAATTTGAGCAGTATTTATTGAGTGTCTACTGTATGCCAGATGTTGTTGTAGGCACTGAAAATACAGCAATGAATAAGTGAACAAAGTCCCTACCTTTATAAAGTACACATTCGCATGGAGGAGAAAATGAGCAAACAACAAAAACAAAATAAATGCACAATATGATGTCAGGTAGTGATGGTGTTATAAAGGAACATAAAGCAGTGTGAATAAGTACGTAATGGTGATGGTGCTTCTTGTAGACGGGGTAGCCATGGGAGGACTCTCTGGGGAGGTGATATCTACACTGAAAGTGGAATGTGAGAAAGCTGGGTTTGAGTGACAGAAAGCATAATGGTGCCATTTATTAAGCTAAGGAAGACTGGGAGAGAAGATTTAGGAGGGGAAAACCAAGAATTCTGTCTCTGGATGCAGTAAGGGATTATACAGATACATGAAAGGGTTGTTTAGATACAGTAAGTTCCTCTTACAAATGGTTTCCTTTTCAAGTCTCAGTGAGACCCTCCCTGTCCACTCTGTTTCTAAGCACATCTCACCTGCCACTTCCCCTGTCCAGATAGCCTCTACCACCCTCCCTAGTTTATTGTTTTCGTGATAGTTACCATAATCTGTAATTAAAAAAAAAACCTTGGTTATTGTTTGGCCATCGCTTATCTGTCTTGTTCATAGCTGCATCCTCTGGGCTTGTTACTGTGCTGTCTCAGAATGAGGGCTCAGTGTGAATAAGTAATGGTTAAGTGAACAATGGCTAGGTCAGTCCTCTGCAGCAGTCAGAACAACTTGGTTCTTGTCTCAGTTCAGCTACACATACTAGCCATACGGCTTTGGGAGCCACAGTCATCTTTATGGTGTTTTCTAAGTTTCAAAATTAGAAAATTAGATTATATTTATGGGCTAATTCATGCACTTGAAATTATATTTAAAATCTGAGATTTTTATTTAGTTTGACCAAATCTGTAGTGAGAACCTCATTTCTGTAATAATAATGCTGAAGGGCTTTCTGGGGAAGGATGACTACAAACTATCACTTACGGGGAAATTGACCACAGGGATCCTGAAGGGCTCTGTGTTCCCGCTCCTGGCCCCTCCAAGCCTTCTGTCTCTGGTAGATACCCATTTTGCCAGGCTCCACTCCTGGACCAGGAGAAACAACGGGAAAGGAAGGAGACGTGAAGGTGTTCATTTTCTAGAACATTACTGAGCACTGATTCAGCAGTACAGTTCAAGCCTTTTCGGGCATGGCATATCTCACACACATTCAAGGGTTATTTGGATATCAAAGCGTATCTTCACAAAACCCTGGGATGTAGATATGCCCCCATTTCACTGATTAAGAAAATGAGGCTCAGGGAAATGAACTGATTTGCCCTAGTTCAGACAATTGGCAAGTGGCATAGAAAAGATTGGACTCAGTATGTCTCCCACTGCACTGTGCCTCGCACTGCCAGGTAGATTCCTACAATCAAGGGCAAATCCTCTTGGAATAATAGAGTTGCCAGGGCACTCAGGTCTATTTGTTGAATCAACAAATGAAAATAAATTGGATTAAAAAACACTGTCTTAGAACACAGTGTTCAAGAAACTGACAACTTACTTTTCAACTTATCTAGGAAATCCTACTGCAAAGGTAATTACTATGTAACTCAGATACATAGCCGGGTGGGAAGAATGTCACAAAAACATACCAACTTGTTTACAGAGTCAGGGAAGATTTCTTTTCTGAAATAAGATTTCCCAGGGCTCCTGGTGAAGGGAGAGAGAGATGCCAGGAATTTCTATTCCCTACATGACCATCTCTTCTAAGGTCCTCCACTTCCTTTATTTTCCTCTTCCTTAGCGGTTTTTTAAGAATTCACTTCCAGAACGATCCTGTTCTTTCTAAATGAGAAAGGAATTCTCTTCCTACCAAGGTATCCTGACAATAGAGGAAAGTCTTTCACTCTGGGACGTGTGTACAAATGAGGATATTACCTATGCCTGGTCAATGTGTAAAGCTGTGTATATGATTCAGCGTTGGGCACAATTCTGAATGAATAACTTGCTTAAAAAAAAACATAAACCATTTAGCATTGGTATAAAAAAGGAAGGAATGAAAAATAACGCGGGTGGGTGTGCTTCCTTTTCTCTCTTCCATTCTCAGGCCAACTCTTTTTTCCTTTGAATGTAAAAACGACCAGGAAAGAGGGATGGGGTGCAGTGAATAGAGGAGGTAGTTATTATTTTTTCCTTCTCTACCAATAAACGATGGCAAAGGTGGACGCCAAGGAATCAAAAGGTCAATAAAAGAATACCGTAAATACAAAAATAAATTAACATTTATTTTGTACAAAGCAGCTGTCAGAGTCCAGAGTCCCCCAGCCGGCAGAAAGCGCCCCGAGGGAGGCCCGGGCCCTCAGAGGAGCAGGAGGGCGCCCAGCGGCAGCTCGCCCTGGCCCAGCAGGCGTCCCCGCTCCAGGCCCCGGCCCTTGTTCTCGGCCTTGACGCGCACGGCCAGGCGGCGCACCTCGTCCTCCGTGAGCCCGTCGAAGCAGAAGTCCTGGCCGACGGCGGCCTTGCGGCTCCGCCGGAGCACGGAGCTGCGCTGCCTGCGCGTCGTGCGGGGCGGCTGCAGGACCAGGCTGATGCGGCAGCCCACGGCGCGGGGCTCGGAGGCGCCTCCGGCCAGGCCCTCGGCGCGGAGCAGGCGGATGCGGAGGCGCCCGCTGCCCGGACAGTACTCGGCGGCCAGGCGCAGGGCGCCGCCGGCGCGGGCCAGAGCCACGGTGCCCTCGGCCTCCAGGAGCTCGGGCCGCGGGCCGGGGAGCGACGGCGGGCGCTCGGAGGGGGCTCGGGTGGGGGGTTCCGGGTCGGCGCCGCGCTCCTCGTCCTCGTCCCCGCTGGAGACTGAGCGGGCGCGGGCCAGACCGCGACTCCTCCGGGCCCGCAGCGCGCGGCTCAGCAGCCCGTCGGGGGCGCGCAGGAGGCGGCAGCCGCGGCACCGCGGGGAGATCGCGTCTCGGGGAGGGCTGGGGCAGCCCAGGGCTGTGGAGGTGACGGCAGGATCCGGTCTCACGGGCACAACCGGGGAATCTCGGCCGCCGCCACTATAGGTGTGGGCCCGGGGGCGGGGCGCGGGCCGGGCGGCGGGGGGCCGGAGGAGCGCGGCGGCGCCCGGGTCCCCGAGGAAGAGCGACTCCTTGCGGCGGGTGTGCGGGCTCTCGAGCAGCGCGCAGAAGCCGTAGGCGGTGCGCGCGCGGGGCAGGTGCGGCAGCGACAGCGCCGCCTGCGAGCGCGGGTCCCAGTCGGTGGGCCCAGCGCCCTCGTCAGCTGCGCGGAGCCACAGGTCCTGCTCGGCTGCGCACCGCCGGGGCAGCGCGGCGGCCGGGGCTGGAGGCTCGAGCGCGCAGGGCGCGGGCAGCCGCGGCGGGATGCAAAACTCAGGGATGCGGCCCGGGGTGAGCACGTTGGAGAAGGCGAGCTCCGGAATGGCACTGCCTACGGCCGAGGAGCGGAGTTTCCCAAGAAGCCGCATCGTCGGAGGCTGGGGCTGAAAGTGGCGGGAAGAAGTGGTCCTGCGGGGAGACAAGCTGCTGAGTTTGGGCGCCTGCCGCTGTTGGCGCCCCTCGGGTCGCGGTGGATTCCCCCCCCCCCCCGCGGATCTAATGAGGGTACCGACGTGTCTACGCCCCCCGGGCCGGGCCAGCCTTGCTCTTGCGCGCCCACAACCCCCCACCCCCGGCTTCTATTCGTTGATACTAAATAAACGAATAAATAGAAATCATACTTTTCCCTCTTCTTCACTGTCCCTGGGTCTGGTCTCAAGCTCAGTGCTAGCGACGTCCTGGTCGCGACGGGGGCCCGAGCTTCAGCGCTGCGGCCGGCCGGGATAGTGGCGCTCCTCTCTTATATGCAATCGGAGTCCCGCCCAGCCGCCGGGAGCCCAACCCCTGGAGACGCGGCACAGCCTGCCTTCCGGCCACCTCTTACCACGTTGCTGGGAATCCTGCCTTGGGTACTCAGGTCTAAGCGAAGCTGTCGCAGGAACAGGCGCTCTCTGCTCAGCCTGGGGACCTGCATTCGCCTTGCGCACGTGGAGCCCCACATACCGGTCTGGGAAAGGCTGTGAAGGGAGGGCACCCTGCGCCCTCCCAAGGAAGAAGTGGTAGCTGAAAAATGTTTGCAGCTTCTCGGGGAAGGTGATGCAGGATGAGGATACACGAAGTTCGTTTGCCTAGGAGATAAATTAATGTCACTCACCCTGCGCGTGACCCGCACGTGCTAGAGGCTTCCATTTTCCTGCCCCCATGCGCTCACCATGTGCACACCGATAGGATTTCCAAGCTCTCGTGTAGGTGTTTACGAGCCTGTCTCCCTCTGCTGGACCGTGGGCTCCTTACTAGCATAAGGCCTGGCTCAGTACATGCCCTAAGTATCTGTGAAGTGGGCGAATTAATCTCTGCAACAATTTTTGAATGGCTGTAGCCACTGCCTGTCATCTTGATGGTTACAAGAGAGGGGGCTTCTGGCTTGTGCCCTAAAAATAACACTTGACTTTTCCAAAGCTACCCCCTTTTTTTGCTGTAGTGTAGAGATATCCAGTTAGAAAGCACCTTCCACAAAAT
The DNA here is from genome assembly GCF_020740605.2 of Lemur catta. Taxonomy (NCBI): domain Eukaryota; kingdom Metazoa; phylum Chordata; class Mammalia; order Primates; family Lemuridae; genus Lemur; species Lemur catta. The sequence continues at coordinate 92,894,908 of NC_059128.1, forward strand.
CTAGGTTGCCTCTTTCCACCCCCAGCCTTCATTTTCTGAAATGAGAAAACTGAAATCCCAGAGGGACTTGAGGAAATTCCATAAAGGTTACAAAGAGCCAGTTAATGGCAGAACCTGGAACTAGCAATTTCCTGCTTATTTGGCTTTGCATGTGATGTTTCCTGTTATCTGAAATGCTCTTGCTCTGCTTTTTTTTTTTTCTGTAGGAAGTCCTGTTTATTTTCCATAATGCAACCCACACATCATCTTCTTGAGAAACCGTCCAAACTCCCCTACTCCATTTCGCCAGCCCCTCCTCCTTTTGTCCGTACATATTCTATCCACCACCATCATTGCATTTAATATGCTGCTTTGGACTTTTAGTTTACAAGTTTGTCTCCCATCATAGACTGTGAGTTTCCTGTGGGTAAGGACTGGGGAAACTCAAACAGAGTGGGGTTTGAGGGTCTGTTATAAATACAGTACATGAAAAGTAAAATAAAAGTCCTAAGATCCAGAGCCTGTGACTGCCTTCATCTCAGTTGCCCTATCCAAGATACAAGCCTGGCTGTCTTACAAATCATCTCTTATCCAATTCTAGCAGTGGAAATACAATGCCAGGCAAATAGTAAGGGCTCAGTAAATATTTGATGAAATATATTGTGTTGAATTGATGCTGATCTATGGGTCTTATGACTGTCAGGTGCTTTCAACCACGTATTTCTCTAACTATAATACGTTACGGGTGGTCCCGGGTTACCAACAAGATATGTTCCTGAGAACAGTTTTAGGTTGGGTTTGTATGTAACTCAGATCCCTGATGAACAGCCCATGTATGGTAATAGTAATAATACTATAATGACTCATATGTGGTAATAATAATATGGTGTAATACTGTAATAATAATAATGCCCCTGTATTGTAATAAGTTACAGAAACTATTGTGCTCTTTCTTTTAATTCCTGGGCCGATAGGAATGTTATGCTTATTTTGATCTTCTAACCAAATCAATAGTAACCTTTCCATTTCAATAATTAATCCACTACACTGCTTAGTAATAATTGACGCTTTCATTGGAGCACTGCCCTTCCCATATTCCATTATTCTCACTTTATCCTTTATAATTGTTCCGGTAGTCAAGCGACTAAAGCCTAATGCTTTCCCAGTGAATGATGGCATCTGGCCTCTCTTTGAACAATTACTTATTTCCACTTTTGTTTCCATTGTAATAACCTTTTTTTTTGCTGCAAGCTCACCTGGACTTGCAGTGGACTTTTGCTTTGGAGGGTAAACACAGACTCACAAAATCGAATAAAAAAGTTAAGACAAAAGTAATGATGTGCATAAGCGACCTTGTAAACAATGAGACTAGGTGCTAACATAAAGATGCTGCACCAACCAAGCTGCTTACGCCATGTGGCTTTGTCTGTATCCACAGAGGAAACTACTTCCCGAATTATTCATTTAACTATTTAATTATAAATTATCCATATGGGGAGCCTCAGAAGCTTGGGGGTTTGTAAGTACGGAACACCGTAAATTGGGTCATCCAAAACCTGGGGACTGCCTGTATTTGATTCTTTCTCACAGCAAACCAGTGAGGCAAATAGCATTTCTGTTTACCAGATGAGAAACTGAAGCTCAGGTTCAAGGACTTGCCTAGGGTCATTCTAGCTATAAATCATAGCCCGCATATCCTAAGTCCAAGCTTTTTTTTACTAATTCCTTCTTTCCTTTTTTTTCTTGTTTTCTTCCTCACCTATTCACTCGGTTCAATATAATTCACTGAGTCTATTGTGTGTCAAGCACTATGTGACTTGTATAGCACTTTATAACCAGAATGTTAATTCTTAAACCATCTCAGTCTACCACTATCCTTGTTTTGGAATATGCTCCATTATTTCTAAGTCCTTAAAGGTAAGAAGAGTGAATGTTTCCCCAGGCTAATAATAAATGCTTTGTTTCTTAATTGATCACTGTTCTCCTCTAATATATAGTCAGCCCTCTGTATTCATGGGTTCCACATCCCCAAATTCAACCAACCACAGATAGAAAATATTTGGGAAAAAAATAACGATACAACAACAAAAATAATATGAACGAAACTATATAATTATACATAGCATTTACATTGTATTAGGTGTTATAAGTAATCTAGAGATGATTTAAAATAAATGGGAGGATATGCATAGCTTATATGCAAACACTACACCATTTTATATAAGGTATTTGAACATCCAAGGATTTTGGTATCATTGAGGGGTCCTGGAGCCAATCCCCCTCAGATACTGAGGGACGACTGCATGTGTTTTGATGAGTCAATATGCAGCCACTGGGGCCAAGAAGCAATAGCCATTCCTGCTGAACCCCAAATTTTCAGGCAGAGGCATCCCCAGGAATCTCTGACCGTATTATTTCCCCGTTATTCATCAAGTCAGTGCGTAGATTCATGGGCAAATGGTCTTCTCTAAAGTAGAGCACACCTGCATTGTGTCTTGCAGTAGGTGCAGCTCATTTCAAATTAAACCTCAGGGAAAATGGCCCTTGTGGCAATGAACACACAGATATTGCATCAGTGGGTAAAAGCCACTGGAAGCAGGACATGGGATTTGAGTGATTGCACTACCAGCACTTCCGTGTTTATAGAACCACATGAACATGGCTATAAACACAATCTCTATCTAGAAGGTTTTCCAAAACTGTTAGTTTCCCATAAATCAATATTCTACAGAAAAGAAAGTAAGACACAGGGAAATTAAATGATTTACCCAGGGATACTCTGCAATTGGTCATTCATTTAAATCCATAGCTACAGGCTGGATGTACAGTTAGAGACCAGACTTCCTTCCAGATTCTTAAATCACATTGGGAGAAAGTGAAAAACAACCCCTCGGTGAAAATTTTGATCACTCCAGTTGTTTCATTATTTTGTGCCTAATTACCATATAAAGTCCACTATCATCTTGCATTCAAATCTTTAATAATATCAATGTTTACTGAATAGTCTATGTAGTGGGCAAAAGTCATGTTAAATGCTTCATAGACTTTATCTTATATAAACAAATTTATAAAGAAGGGAGGGAAACTGAGGCTCACGAGGAAAAAAAAAATTTGTCCAAAGCACTTCCCAAAGCCAAACTTGCATTAAAAAAAAGGTCATGGTCACTGTTCGGTGGTCTGCTGCCTGTCTGACCCACCACAGCTTTCTGAATCCTGGTGAAGTCATTACATCTGAGAAATATGCTCAGCAAATGGATGAGATGCACCAAAAACTCAACACCTGCACCCAACATTGGTCAACAGAAAGGGCCCAATTCTTCATGACAACGCCTGACTGCATGTCACACAACCAACACTTCAAAAATTGAACAAATTGGGCTACAAAGTTTTGTCTCATCCACCACATTCACCTGACCCCTCGCTAACCAACTACAACTTCTTCAAGCATCTCGACAACTTTTTGCAGGAAAATGCTTCCACAATGGGCAGGATGCAAAAAATGCTTTCCAAGAGTTCATTGAATCCCAAAACACCGATTTTTTACGCTACAAGAATAAACAAACTTATTTCTCATTGGCAAAAACGTGTTGATTGTAATGGTTCCTATTTTGATTAATAAAGATGTGTTTGAGCCTAGTTATAATGATTTAAAATCCACGGTCTGAAACCACAGTTAATTTTACACCAACCTAATAGTAATAAAGGTAATGGAATTTTGTTACTATACTTATTAATTATTATATCAGGTTAAAGTTTTAAGACACAGATGAGAGCTTAAAAGGGAACTAAGGAAACAAAGACAACTAACCTTAATGGGCACCTATTCTGAGTCAAGCCTTTTACAAAATATCCCTCATCTCATCTTTCATAAATCTCAAAAAATTATGATTATCTAACTTTTAAAGGTAAATTGTGGCTCAGAGAGTTTAAATAAGTTTTCCTACAGTTACTTTTCCTGTAACCATGCAGCTAGAATCTAAATGCTATTATCTATTGCAAAAGCCTAAACAGTTTGTAATCTTAACACTGCCTTTTAGAAGTTACCTGTAGCCCAAACTCAGGAGCCCATTCCCCAAAGCCCAATGTGCTCCCCTTACTCGTTTTGAGAAGTCAGTGTAGAGCTTTCTCAGAACTGCTTCCTAACTTAGAGCAATTTTTGACAGGCCTACAAGGGCGTTCAGAGCTGGGAAAAGCCTGCTGGCCTGCATGGCAGGATGCCTGGGGCTGCAGTCCCGGCCCCACCATTTACCAGCTGGGCCTCTGGGCAAGCCACTTAACCTTCCCAGATCTTGGTTTCCTCCACATGAAACAAGGCACTAAGTGGTGCCAGGTAATCTCCAAATTTCTTCCTAGAGCTTCTTCTCAGAAACTAGAAACTGCACAGAGCAGCCACATAAGGTCCTGTAAGGAAATCCCTCTTGGACCCCAGCCTGGAGGACCGCCCAGTTCCCTGAACCCTGTTAGCTTTTCTTCCTGCCTCACTAATTTCCCTGAGCTAGAAACAGACCTCTCAGCTCCTAAATCTTGTTTGTAGTGCTCAACTATTAGACTATTAGAGTTACAATAATACTTGTCATCAGAGGATCTAAAATAGACAGTCTCCCAAGCAGTTAGAAGGTAGCTACTTTTCAATAATGCCTGGATCGATTTCTGGAACACAGGACGGAATACCAAGGATATCTCTGACTTTACTAGTTAAGGTTTTGAGATAATGGATATATTCATTTCCTAGGGCTGCTATAGCTAAGTACCCCAAACTGGGTGGCTTACAACAACAGATATTTATTTTCTCACATCCCTGGGGGCTAGAAGTCCAAAATGAAGGTGTTGGCAGGGCCACACCCCCCTGACACCTGCAGGGGAGAATCCTTTCTTGCCTCTTCCTAGCTTCTGGCGGTTGGCCAGCAATCCTTGGTCTTTCTCAGCTTGCAGCTGCAAGATCCAACTTTGATCTCTGCCTCCATTGTCACATGACCTTCACCCCTACTGTATCTCAGTGTCTCTTCTCCTCTTCTTATAAGGACACAAGTTGCATTGGATTAAAGCCCCAAGCTACCTATTTCAATATGACCTCATCTTAACTAATATTAATAGTATCTGCAAAGACCCTGTTTTCAAATAAAGTCATTTTCTGAGGCACTGAGCGTTAAGTCTTCACCATATCTTTTGGGGGTGGGGCACAACCCAGCACATGACAATGGCTCAATCATGTCTTCTCTGATCTACCTGTTAGCAATGACTTCCCAACCCTGCTTATTATAGGGGTGGATGGGAGCAACTTCAGGACCTCAACCAAGAAAAGAAGATAGGAATCCTCATAAAAATTGAACCATTTATCCCCAGCAGAGGAACCAGAGGTCACATCTACACCTCTGCTTCTGGGATGCAGAATATTATAATTGTTTCCTCCCCTGGGGAAAGGTGAAAGTTAGCCAGCCCAGCCAGGGCTCTGTCACTTTCCTGATGGGCTGACAGCCAGCAGTTGCTGCTTAAGGAATAAAATCCCCTTGTTGTAAATAAGGAAACTGCTGAATAAGGCCTGGAATTTCAAGGGAGGAAATGGGTTGTAAAAATATTTTTCCTGCTCCATAATAAAGAGGACAGGTGTGGCTTTACGGGAAGCTATGGTCCAGCAGGTCAGTATGGAGAGCAGCAGGGAGGGTCCCAGGCCCCCCAGGGCGAAGGGTGCCACAGGGAGAGCTGCTGCCTGTGAGCAACTGCTGAGCCGGGGCAGGGGCTCATCCACCTCCCCACCAACTTTTTCTCAGACCTGAGACCTGGGATCTTAGTTCGGCCCAAGTGGTGGGGCAAAGGCCACGGAGAATAACTAATACAGAACACTTCTTATTGACTTCTTCAAGCAAGAGCTCCGGGCCAGATTTGATTTAACTTAGAAAATGTTACGTTTCCAGCAACACCAGTGTTACGGAGAAATCTGTAACTACTACACTTAGAACTAAGTATTATTTAACTTCTATTGTCTCAAAGACATACCATACACATAAACTCTTGTCAGACCAATAAAGTTTATTTATTTTAGTGCCTGTCACAGATTGGATTCCCTGGGGAGCAGATGCAGAGTTGGAGATATGCGTGTGAGCTTATCAGAGGGTGCTCTTGGGGGATGCACCTGTGGGGGAGCGAAGAGAAGAAAGCAGGATGGGGCGGAAGAAGAGCAGCTGCATCGCGGTCCCAGCACCTGCCTCCACCAATTCCCCAAAGAGCCCTGGAACTGGGATAGCGCCGGAGAGTTGTTCCACACTGGAAGAGGGTGGGTAGGTAATTATGGCCCCTTGTGGACTAATCACTGGATGAGAGCTCCCCTGGGGAAGGACGCAGGACCTTGTTCATGGAGGGTCCCTTTAACTAAGGCAATTTCATCATGACAGTCCTCTCCCTCCGCAGTGCGTACGCTGAGAGACGGGCAGACCCTGCAAGAGGGGCTTGCTGCATTCAGTACGCATCATGGTCGCTCAGCACATGCTGGTACCCCTGCTTCATTAGCACAAATAGCTAATTCTGAAGATGCCCCACTTAACATAATCCACCTGTCCTTCATTTAATTACAAATACACGCATGCCCTTCCCAGCTGGAGAGAACCAAATATCACATTGACGGGCTGTTCTTCAGGTATGTTTGGGGGATATCCATTCCTCTTCTAGGTGCAAGTCCTCAAGGTCTAGTATGTGGGCAAGAGGAGATTGGTTAAATGAACTGAGGCACATCCATGTGATAGAGCATTAAAACTGAAGTTGTAGGAGACTGTAATTATAACAGAAAAATTTCTGGGATGTTGTTAAGAGGAAGAAGGTAATAAAACAGTGTGTACCATATAATGCCTCTTCTGGGGTAAAAAAAATAGACATCTGGGGGAAATCTATAAGAATTGTCACTGAAATAGTCATCTCTGGGTGGTGGGAAGCCATGTTTTTTCCAGTCCACAAAGTTAATTGCTTACAAATTTAGGAAAACAGTGATTTCTGGGATATATGTGCTTCCATACTTTAATTGGGAAACAGTTTCAAAATAATGTTGGCAGCCCACCCATTTTTTAAAGTTAAAAAACTACGATGTTATTTTTGTTTTAGAAATTATTATTAATAAGGATGTTATTATATCTTTGCCCCTTGAGCTTTAGAAGCATAAAGGTTTACCTGTCTCTTCCTTGCTCCCTTACTCTTTCCTATTTCCTCCTTCCTGGGGCATCTTACCTCTGCATACTAGAGAAATTGCATCGATTTTTAAAAGTTCTTTCATTTATTTAGTATGAAGTGTTTTCTTTCTTGTTCTCAATTCAAATGGAACATTGAACTGTGCTCTTCAATAATATATTGACTTTAAAATTTTATCCAGCTCCTTTTTTTTTCTTTAACTGGAATAAGAAAGGGGCAAAAAGATCTATGTATTAAACCTATTCATCTTAGTAATATTTTTAGTAATACCAGGTTAGAAGTGAGTTCATTGTCTATTCGTACGGAAATAGTAAAAAAAAATAAAAATAAAAAAGTTCATGCACACTCTAGTATTGTCTGCAGCTGCTAAAAAAATTTGAAGTTATATATACTAATTTTAAAAACTCGATTTCAACACACACTAAGAGGGAAAGATGAAGATTTTCTGTCTAGCTCTGCTATGGCTTGAATATTTGTTCCCTCCAAAACTCATGCTGAAATTTAACTCCTAGTGTGGCAGTATTGAGAGGTGAGGCCTTGGGTCATGAGAGCTCTGCCCATGTGAATGGATTAATGGGTTCTCATGGGAGTGGCACTGGTGGCTTTATAAGAAGAGGAAGAGACACCTGAGCTAGCACACTTAGCCCCTGCACCGTGTGATGCTCCACGCTGCCTCGGGACTCTGCAGAGAGTCCCCAGCAGCAAGAAGGCCCTCATGAGATGTGGCCCCTCGACCTTGGACCTTTCTCAGCCTCCTTAATGGTAAGAAATAACTCCATTTTATTTAAAAATTATCCAGTTTCAGGTATTCTGTTATAGGCAACAGAAAATGGACTAAGACAAGCTCTCTTTGTAAACATATATATCTTTATATATAGAAATATTCCATTTATTTTTTTCAAAAATGACCATGTCAATACATAGAAAAAGACCTGAGAAAGATGCACCTTTTTAAAGATGCAGCTATGAGTGTACCAGCAAAGGGGTGAATTTTACTCAGTATTGCTAGAATCTTTCAAAGAGGACAGATTTCATGTATATTTTGTATTATTTTGCCTAAGTCTGTGGTCTGCAACGGAGCATAAGAAGCTGCTTCTTATCTTTTGTGTAGGTGCAAGAAAAACAGAACAAATCTCTGAAGAGGAAGTTTGTGTTTCTCTGCCTGTCTAGCTTCCTCTGCAGACCCTCGTTCACACTCCTTCTCAGCAGCATCTGAAGGTCCCCTCCTGTGATGCCTGCTTTGAAGAGACCGTTGTCCAACACTGGAAATGTACTGCTTCCTTTCTCCCGTCCCAATTTACCTGCCCTACTTCTTTTTTGTTTGCCTTGCTTTCTTCCCAAGTAAGTGAAAACTGATACCTAGTGTAAGAAAGAGTTATCTCCAAAGGCCTCTAAAAATAGGGTATAAAGCAATCAATGACATCTTACAAGAATAAATCGATACAGTAGATAAGTATTAAATAATTTTCTGCTAAGACGTGTGACCTGGCTCCATCTACATAAAAATTGAATGTAATATTGTCTCTGCTCTAGGACGCTCCAGCTGTGACCTGGGGGTGATGTTCCAGCAGGCCCAGCGTCATCCCAAAACACAGGTTCGAGAGGCCTTCTCCCTGGAATTTCACTCTGCTGTGCTGAGTGTCCCTTTACACGTACTTGTATATTGAGATGTTTCAAGGACAGCATCTTCTTGAAGTGGCCAAACCGCAGGGTGTGGGAGGACATGATGTCTTTGCTCTTGTGATGCCTGGAAGGTTCTGAACTCTGAGTACGGATAAGACCAATGTCTTTGGCCCGTGAGAAGCAGCGAGTCCTGGCAAGTCCACTTCACGTGTGAGTGGAGATGGGGGCTCTGGCCCAGCAGAGCCCTGGGCCCTGGGAAGTGGCCTGCGCAGCCCCGCTCCTACCCTGTTTGTCCTGGCAATTCCTCACAGCAGAGCCACTTCCCCTCTTCGTTAGAGACAGGGGCCTGGCAGCCAGCTCCTTGGATGCACTGTCCCTCCTCCTCACCCTCCTACACTCCTTCTGCATCCTTTCTAAAAGCTTGAAACCTGCCTAAATAGCAATTTAATGTCACACTGTCCCAAGATTTACCCCCAAGCAACGATGCCAGAAAAGTCCACCATTGGCATTTCATTCTTTTGGGTCCAGGAACTAGTGTCTTTTAAAAAGTCAATTCCCTGCTACAACAGAGGTCATAGTGGTCTTTCCCCCCCCCCACCCATCTCTCCTCTTCCCAAAGGAGAGCTAAAGACAAGAAGGTAGAGGTCACCACTAGAAGGAAATGTATGAAAACGAGAAAGCAAATGTTTCTATTTCATAAACAGATGGAATGTAGTCCTCAGGAAGATTTCTGACAGGCCGAGGGCAAGCCCCCCAAGAAGAGGAATGAATGTCTCAAAGGAGGCAGGTTGAGAACTCAGACCCCATCCATCAGCCAGAGGTTCCAGAAGTGCAAAAATGATACTAATTATCCCTTGCCCCAGACAGGGAAATCATGTAAGCCTCATCCCCACCCCAACCCTAAGACTGATGATCACAGAAACCCTTCCTTAGTCATCTGCTCAGGAAGTCAAAGACTGTATTGATAGCTGGCCTCAATGGCTGGGCTTAGGAAATTGGTCCATGGCAAAGAAGGAGAAATTCATTTTTTAGAAAAGTAATTCTATTTAATTCAAAGCACAGTTATGTACTCTGAGATTATGTCCTTCCTACATTTTTGCTGTACAAATGTCCCCTTTGAAGACTCCCAGCCCCCACCGTGGCCTGTTTCCAAACCTAAATCTGGACAGAGTATAAACCTTGACCTTCCTCAGATGGCTGAACTTCCAGACACTTCCTGCATTCAAAGCCACCCCAATGCTACGGAAGCGTGTGGACTACTCCCAGGACCACACAAGACCACACAAGAGTCCCCTGGGGCTTCTTCCACAGAGGCCCCAAACCCTACTCCACCCAGAGAGTTACACTCTCAACTCAGTGAGAATGGAATTCTCTTCCCCTAGAACAGGAATCTTAATCTGTGACCAAGTTAGGCACACAAAAAAGTTTCTTTCAATTTCCCTTCTTCACTTTAGATCAAGATGATTTATAGTTATATGTTTACTTTTTTGTTACACAATTTCTCAAATTTCTTTCCTAACCTTCTTTCATCCCTGTGTGGCAAAAAGAGAAGCAGGTGCCCAGGAAGAGGAACAATCTGACCACCCTCTATGGTGTGAACATTGACTCAGGACGGAGGGAGAGGAAAGTTCACCCCAGCATTCCCTCGCCCTGTCTGTGGATACGGACAGGAGGAGGCAGAGGGCTCCCTGCCTTATAAAACTCACTGCCATTAACAGAGTTGTCAGCTCCTTGAAGGTCTGAGTCTTCAGCCAACCCCATTGTCTCCTGGCCCTTTGTCCCCAGTCCTTTATCAACCAGGAAGACAACATGAGACTCAACCTGACTCACTTCAATCTCTTAGCTCTCCCCTCTTTCCTGTATAAATGAAGCAGCCTCAAAGATGATGTGTGCATCCCACGACGGCCTTGTATTCCAGTCTCCACAGATTATAATCACCTCTGCATTCTACCACCTTCACCTGCAGCTCCTAGCCCTGCGTGTATTAGACATGCAATAGCTATGGAAAGAGGAAGAAAATAAGGAAGGAAGGAAAAAGGGTGGAAGAAATAAGATTTAATTTTTTGTTCATGGTCAACCGAGAGATTCGAATCTGTGCCTTTCTCCCCCTGAGCCATTTATTCTTCTACTCTTCCCTGGCACATAATCTGTACCCAAGTCTGTCTGCTGACATCTGTCTGCCTATCTCTGTGGCTGTATTTTTCAACTTTCTTCTTTTTTTTCTTTTTGGCATCGGCCACAGCTCTACTTGTTTGATACTTCTCTGTGTGTGTCTAAGTCTTGTTCTGTCTCCTCCAATATCTTATTTGTTTTACATTGTGAATCAGAAATCTGAGTGGCCAAGGGACAATGCAATGGCGAAGGGAAAAGCCTGGTTAAAACACACATGGGTCAGATGGAAGGAAGTAGTTCCTTCTTCCCAATGCTTTGTCCCTGTAAATCGAAATTGGCCATGCAAGTCTTGTCCTACCATAACTTTATTCTAGATTCCTCCAGAATCTTCCTAAAATTCTTCTAACTACCACTAACAAGACAATAGCTTCGGAGTCCAGATCCTCACTCAATGAGGATAGTACAGACCAAGTCTTGTTGTACTATAATTTTACTCTCACAGTTGGCTTTTGGCTTCTTATCACGTCTCACAGATTTCTAATGCCATGTGCCTTGGTCTTCCCTCTCCACCTCCTCTTTGTTCTCTACTAGTCTAAAGTCAAGACTGCCATCCCAACATCTGGTTACTTTGTGGTCTCCCAGATCTCCAACGTCTATGCTCCATCTGTATCCTGAGAGCCTCAAAGACTTTATCCCTTTTTCCTATCCCCATTGTCCTCAGATGGCCCCTGTAGGGGCTACTAGCATGGGTACTGATTTCTGACACTGAACCTGGAGCTTTCCTTGTGCCATTCCAGGAAAGCCACTGATGAGAATTGAGACTGTCTGTCATATGACTTATAAGATTATAGATGATCTGTGACATGATTTTGTTGTTTGTTCTAGGAAACCTTTGCCCAGGAAAGATGTCCATAAACCAATAAATAACTGCATTGTTTGCTTCTGGAAATTCCTCCAAATCAATTTATTGGAGACAATAGTTTGCTTATCTAGACAAAGAGTTTATCAGACAACAGTTCACTTACTATGACTTGTTTCAAGACCTTTGCTTCCCTGTGTCCACCAATCCTAAACTATTACATTACAAACTTTGCCCAACCCCATCAGTTCCCCACACACTAAGGCCCTATAAATACCCCACTTCTGACTTCCTCCTCCTAAGGCACTTGCTAAACTTATCAAGGTAGGATTTTTCCTCCACTGCAGCAAATCCTTATAAATTTAGTTTTTCTTACTAATAAATGGTCTTAAATGGTGTAGTGATGTTGTCAATTTAATTCCAAGAAGCTCAGCTCTCAGAGGGGAAAAAAACCCGAGAACCCTGTTGGTCTGCTGACCACCAGTTGCTTACCACGACCTGAGGCTGGCCGCCCTTTCCCCCCGAGCTACGCCAGGCAGTGTTTCATCTGCCTTTACCCTGACTGCCCGGCACTGTCCTAGCTCAGAGCACACAGAACGTCTCTTGCCCGCCTAGGCTGCAGGCACCTGGGAATCTCCGGGAGATCACAAAGTTAAAGGGTGTCCTTTAGCCACCACAGCCAAAGCCGCACAGTAAGACGCCCCACTGGCACTTGACTGAAGAGCTGTGCTTTTGCCATGCCCATTCTGTAGGTTAAATCACTATTAAATAAATTGTGAAAAGGATACTTTTCAATGAATTCACTATTTCCATGATTCCCCCTGCCCAGCCCCGGCAAAGTCTTCAAAGCTCTCTGTGGGTCTGGTTCAGGATAACGGCTTCTTGCTCCTCATACTGCAAACAGCTTAACATTTCTTGATGGGACCTTCTGCTTTTCCCTCCACAATTAACCACTGGTGTTAAAAAATAGTAACCTTTCCCCCGTCCCATTGTCCCAAAAAGATGTGGGTGGGAAGCACAGAAATCCAAACCTATGCTTTTCTTAGTGTCAAAATCTCCTGTGCTCCTATTAGAGTTTGATCAGCAGTTCCAGAGCTCCTGTCAGGGTTTCTTCAGCTTCCACACAGCTTTCTGGGACCTCCTGGCAAAGATTCCCTGGACTCTTGGCAGGGATTCCCTCAAGGACCTGTTTAGTCACAGCCACTCGTTGATTGGGAAAGTTCCCAAGTGATATCTATAGCAGCTGCTTTTCTTCCCTAGCTGCCCAGCTAATTCTTTCCAGAAGTATTTAAGGAGACTCCAAGATATGCCAAGTACTGTGTCAGAAAGTCAAAACTATATGAGACTTTGTGGTGTCTCCCCAAGCACCTGGGAGCCCAGTCTAGTAGGTGTGTCTCCTTGCAGAGTTGGTTTACTACCCGTGGTTTTGTCTTCAGTGCTCAGGGAGTTTGTAGCTGCTTTGGCTCAGGGCTCCTGTCAGACCCAAGAGCTCAGTACTATGTGTGGAGCTATAGGGTCTGGGGCAGGTCCCCCCAGAGCCCCAGCAGTGGTCCTATTTCACATCCTTTCACAGCTCATTTCAGCCTCCTGGAGAGTGGTGTCAGGGGAGCAGGTGTCTCACAAGAAACAACCACAATTCTAGGTGCCTGAGCTTTCCATCTGCTGTTTTCAGAGCTGAGTGAAAAGCCCTAAGTTGCCATTGACCCTGGGGGATCTCTCCTTTTCTCAAATGATCCGTCCTGAGGAAGAGGCAATTTCAAAAGAATGATGGGATCTCAAGACCTGAAGTGATCTCCAAAGTGTTGGAAACTTGAAGGTGACTTGGTGCCATCACCGGGCTCACTCAGCTCCTCCTTCTAGGGCTAGAGATACTACACTTTTCACCTCAATTTTCCAATTTAGGATTAATATAGAGCCCCACAGGCAACCACTGCAATATAGGTGGATCCTTTGAAGAGATACTTTATTATTACTCAAGGCTATTATCTATTGTTATAATTTTGTAACAACATAGAAACCTGATTTTCATATTGCACTGAATGAACAAAAATTAAAACAGAAAATTACACCTATACTTGACATCATAGCTGAGTGAAAATGTGCGTGCTTTGGACCCGCCCTGGGGTAGACTATAAACCTAATAACAATCGATATGTTTGTTGCAGAGATTTTTCTCAGACACTTCCAATTTTATCATTTTATTTCTTTCATTACACAAAATAGAAGTTTAATAACTTTGTGTTTCCAGGCAAGTAATGTAAGCTCTTAGTGCCTAAGTTTCATCATTTGTAATAATTGGGGCAGAATACCTAACGCCAGGGTCATGAGAATTGAATGAATAAAAATATAAAGTCATTTAGAATTTGGCCTGGGGTATAGAAAAGACTACACAAATAGAAGCTACTGTATGTGATGGAAAAACACGGGACACAGTAACTCATGTGACAGGGCAAATTGTTTTTCATTGATAACTGGGGTGTTTAGCAAAAGAAAAGTTAAAAATCTCCTTTTCTTTATAGAATAACAGTCATTTGTCTTGAGTCATATTTTTCTTCCTCCTAGCTGAAAGGTGACACCGTTTCTTTGTTTCAAACCAGGTGAGCCAGCTTGAAGAATCTCCTTTTCCCCCAACTACCTTCAGTTGGATGACAGGGACTAAACAAGGCTCCAAGGATGAACTGTCCAAGTTGAAGAAAAGATGGATTCTGGGAGCTGGGACTTCCAGTTCTGACAGTAGCTGGCAATGGCACTCTACTCACATTTGGCATCCCTGAGGCAGAGATATCTTATGAAGAAGAAAGCGTCATGGCCCCGTGAGAAGGCTGTGTGCTGTGCACAGAAATATCGAGAGCAGCAGTGAAGTAAGTTCTCTGTAGCCAGCCCAGCCCTGGGTGAATGGAGCCACAGGGGAGTTGCCTCAATCTGAAACTGTAGGGCCAGGATTGGGGCACCTTCAAAGCAACCCAACAGACTGAAGATCAAAGCTATTCACATTCCCCTCAACCTTTCCTCAGAGTTAAGACCAGGGGCCCTGGCACAGTCTAAACAGTGAAGGACCCTCCAATACTAACACAGAGCACTACTTGCTGCCCTTCACCAGTGATGGCACCTAATGACATACTTTTGCACCCCAGTTGGTATGAAGAAATCCTTATCTATTATGTATAGAACCAAATATTATTTAATTTGTATTGTCTTTGAAAGATGTTTCACACAAATAAATGATTTGTCAGATCATATGTCATCAAAAGTATGCTTCATTATTGTGCCCTAATATCACTTTGAAATAAATGCATTGTGAGATGGCAAATACCTCAGGAAGGTTTCAATGCAATATTTACACACTTTGGTACTGGGCATATAATGGCACCACTTGTTCCATAAGTGGAAATCCACAGCTTCAAACCAGCCTCCACATAACAGAATCCAGCTATCCCATACTTGTCCACAAAAGCACGCCTGCCCCCGCCCCATCAAGAGACAGCCAAACATCACAGTGTGGGGCCCTTGTTCTCAGCGTCTCATTGGAGTCCACTCATCTTCTACAGGAAAATCCTCCTGGAATGAGACCTGTGAACAACAGCAGATTTGTTAAATTAATTAAAGCACACCTCTGTTATAGATCATTAAGACTGATGTTGTAGAAGATTATAAACTCAGAAAAATCTAAATACAAAAGGCTGCAAGATTGTACTGTGCTAAGTGATTCAATTTCTGAAAAAAAAATGTAAACATGGGCAAACACTATGAGGATATTCACTAAAATGACACAAGCACGTTGACTTTGGATGGTTGGATTAAAGATGACTCTAATATTTCTCTATTTGCTTGTCTGAATTTTCTGGCTTAACTAAAATGAAGATGTATTAATTGCACAGTGGAACCCCTCACCCCTGCCCTCAAGAAGTAAGGCGAGAGAGAGAACTAAAGCTACTTCAGAAGACAATAAATTTGGGAAACCAATAGCTGAAGACACCAGGAATGGGACTTTTAAATGGAGTTAGTGTGTTACGAGTTGCCACTTCAGAGCTTGGGTACTCTGGAAAGGACAGATCTGGGTAAAGGCTTTAGACATTTGGGAAGGTACATGAGTTCCCTAAAAGCCCAAGAAAAAGTGAAAAAGCTGTAGCCTGATAATAGTTTTGCCTGGTGCCTTTATATTAACAGGGGAAGTGCTGCTGTACAAGTAAAACCATACAACTAGGGGCTTGATATGAAAGCACTGAACTTATAAAGAGAGGGTGACACAAGGAACCCTGAACCTGTGGCAGACCCAAATCAGGCCTAGCCCAGGGCAGTCATGGGAACCAGTCACAGCAGTGACTCAGCGCTATAGGTCTGGGTGGCACTGGGCATTGGACAGGCGGGGTCCTGCCTTTTTCCCAGGAAGAAAATCAGTGTCCCTGTGGATGTGCACGTTAGGAGGCACGAACAGAGGAGGTAGTTTATACCGAATGACATATTGTTTTGATGTTGGTTATTTTGTTTCTTGACATTTAGAAGTAGTCAATGTAGTAATCAATATGATGTCAATTGTTACCCCAGAGAGTTCCTTCGGAAAAAATGCAAATGTTAAAATTGATTCAAATAAAGGTAAACTGGGGAAAACTCTTTGGCTACCTCCAAATTTCAAATTCTGTTTTCAGGTTAAAGAAAAAGAAAAGAGTAGAAAGTTTCCCTGTTCTTAGTTTCTTTAGATTCATACTTCTTGTCTCTCTTGTCTCTCTCTCTCTCTCTCTCTCTCTCTCCCTGCCACCTTTTTCCTCCCTCGCTCTCTCCTCCCTCTTCTGTTCTCTTTTCTCCTCCTCTTCCTCCTCCTCCTTCTTTTCTTCTGTCTCTCTCAAACATTCTGGCCCTCTTCACTCATAAGGTTTTGAATTCTTGAAGAAGTATTAAATCAGAATTTAAATGAAGACTGACAAAACATTGTTCAGTACCACAAAGTAAAATTGCCTAAAAAGTGCTATAAATCTTGTAGTTCACTAAAAATGGTGTCAAATGGGATGTTTTCATCACTTCTCACCTCTATCAGTGTTTGTGACAAACTAGAAGACTTGGGGAAGAAGACCAGAAGGCAGAGGGGAAACTGAGAAAGGAGAGCTCTTTGCTCTAGAGAGACAGCATGGTACAGAGCTCAGAGCCAGATCTGGCCCCACCGCTGCATGTACGTATTAGATAAGTTAACCACATGTAATCCCTCCAGCAACCCTCGGAGGAGGCCATTATTAGTACCATTATTCCCATTTTATACAAAAGGAGCCAGGTCCAGAGCATAAAACCCTGAAAACAATGCCTGGAATATAACTACTGCTGTATGTGTCAGTTAAGTGCACTTAAAGGGGAACTTGAAGATGCAACCACTATCCAGTCAAGACAATACCTTGTCTACTTCCAAAGAACCAGATCTCAGCCAGTGCTGCTTCCACACCAAGGATGCAAGGCTTCAAATCTCTGAGAAATCAAGCAGAGTTACCATCAATTAATTTCAGGCTAATAATTAAATTGAGATCCTCAGCTACTTCTTCACATCGCATACTTTTAATAGTCTACTTAAAAAAAAAAATCCAGTTTGTACACTAGTACTGCAGGTGAGGAAAAGCTGCCACCCATTATCTGACTTACACCTTGGCTTAATTCAATCTGGCCTATATGCAGTACATGAAAACATACTCCTTGCAAAGTCTTTTGTATCAGCCAGGCACATGCCTGTAGTCCCAGCTACTTGGGAGACTGAGGTGAGAGGATCGCTTGAGCCCAGGAGTTCAAGATCAGTCTGGGCAACATAGTGAGATCCCAGGTCAAAATAATAAATAAATAAACTTAATGAAATCTCTAGATTTTAGGAAATACACAACATTCATTTTATAAAAAAGTATTTTGTAACAATATTCTAGAACAGGGAGTTGGCAAACTTTTTTTGTAAAGAGCCCAGACGGTAGATATTTTAGGCTTTGCTGGGCATATACGTTTCTATTGTTGCTGCTGCTGCTTCTTTTTATGACTATAAAGCCAACTCCTTAATTATGTAAAAAGTATTTTTAGCTCAGGTGGCCAGACTGAAATTTTCGAATGTGAGCAAAGAACAGTTTTTTCATTTTTTAAAGGCATGTTAAAAAAATGAACAAAATGAAAAATAAATAACAGACACTCTATGTAGCATGAAAGGCCTAAAATATTATCTGAAATATTTACTACAAAAAATATTTACTACAGAAAAAATTTTGCTGATTCCTGCTTTAGAGAATTACAAGATTAAGGGTATTATTCTTTTTTCTTTTATTTCAATAGATTTAGGGGGTACAAGTGTTTTTTGTTACATGGATGAATTGTATAATGCTGAAGTCAGAGGTTTTAGTGTACCCATAACCAGACTAGTGCACATTGTACCAAATAGGTAACTTTTGATCCCTCCCTTCCAACCCTCCCTCCCCTCCCACTCTGCCTCCCCGCTTCTTAGTTTCCAATGTCCATTACACCACTTTATGACCACATAAGGGTATTATTCTTAAAGTTTTAACCCTGTGCTCCCATTTTGTCTAGTCCACAAGGCTAGCTTGTTTTTTCAAACAACACAATCATTACCAAGGATGCAGAAAAAGCATTTGACATTTGACAAAATCCAACATCCATAACTGATTAAAAACTCTCAGTAAACTACTAAAAGAAGAAAACTTCCTTAATTCGATAAAGGTTACCTACAGAAGACCTGTAGCTAACATCATATTGAATTGTTAAAGACTGAATGATTTCCTCCTAAGTTCAGGAAGAAGAAAAATATGTTTGCTTTCACCATCTCTACTCTACACTGTACTGAAAGTTCTAACCAGCGTAATAAGGCAAGAAAAAGAAAAGGCATCGAATAGGATTGGCTAAGAAGAACATCTCATAAAGTCTTCAAAAAAGCTACTAGAATTAATGCATTTAGCAAATTTGCAAGATACAAAACCAATATATAAAAATCAACTGTATTTGTAAATACAACCAATAAGAAATTGAAATGTAAACACCATTAACAATAGCACTAAAAATATGAACTACTTAGTATAGTAAGACAAAAGATGTTCAGCATCTGATGAAAGATGTTCATGATCTGTAACTGACAACTACAAAATATTGCCAATAAAAATGAAAGAAAACTTAACCAAAACTTAACTAATAGCTATTCCATGGTTCATTGTTCAAAAGACTCAGTGTTGTTAAGATAGCAGTTATCACAAAATTGAGCTATAAATTCAATACAATCCTAATCAAAATCCCAGCAAGCATTTTTGGAGAAATTGACAAATTTATTCTAAAATTAATATGAAAATGTAAAGGACCTAAAGTAGCCAAAATAATTTTTAAAAAGAAGTCAGAAGGTGAATAAATACCACATGATTTTATGATATTACAAAAATACAGTAATCAAGACAGCATGATATTGGCATAAAGATCAACAAATAAATCAATGGAACACAATAGACAGTCCAGAAATAGTCAAGAAATGAACTTTGAGCCATACCTTAAATACCATATACAAATTTTTGTATCATATACAAAAATTAACTCAAAATGGATTATAGGCCTAAACATAAAATCTAAAACTGTAAAACTTCTAGAAGAAAATTTCTGTGACCAATAGATTTTAAAAATATTACACCAAAAACACAATCTACAAAGGAACAAATTGATAGATTGGATGTCAATCAAAATTAAAATTTTCTGCTCTTATTTAAAAGATACTTTAAAGACAAGCCACATAGTGGGAGAAAATATTTGCATATGATGTATGTGATAAATGGTTTATATCTAGAATTTTAAAAAGAACTCTTAAAACTCAATAATAAAAAAAGGGGATGGCAACAGATTTGATCAAACACTTTACCCAGGAAAATAATGTAGATGGCAAATAAGCACAAGAAAAGATGCTCAACATCACTAGTCATTAGGTAATTGCAAATTTAAACCACAAAGACACAAATAGCAAACCCCACTTTAAAAAAACAAAAAAACCTAGTGAACCCTTCTGTAATATATGGACTTTAGTTAATAATAATGTATCAATAGTGATTTTAAAAAATTTATGCTGAAAATTACTGATGTGGAAAAAGGATTCCAATCTACCCCAAAGTGCAGATAAGAGGTTCTCTTACCCCTCCAACCAGCTTCACCATCCCTAGGACTTACCTGTGTCTTGACGCATTTGGAGGGCAGCGTTTTCTGGAAGGAGCCAAGCCACCTGATGTGGGAATGGGAAGTGGAAGACGCAAAGCATTTGCTCCTGTGCGAGTCAGAAGTTCTCTGAGCACAGGCAGGATGATGTGTTCACTCACTGAGGGACCACTTGTGTTCTGGCAAGTCAATCCCAGGGTGAAATAAGGAGGTTGAGTCTCAGGTCCTCAGAGTCTTGGCTTTTAAGAAGTGGTCCACCAGCTCTCTTCCTGCCCTGAGGACGCTGACTCTTTGCCACGCAGGCCTGTGTCTCCCATCTTCCTACAGAAGGTGGCTCCTTGGAAGCTCAGTCCCTCCTCCTCACTCTGACACTCCCTCTCATTTCTTCTAGGCAACGCCTGGTCCATTTCTGCCACAACAGGACTCCATCCAAGTCCAGCTTTGATCTCTCTTTCCTAGAGAATCCAAATTAGGAGCTTTGGAAATCTTCAAGGTCACATCCTCACTTTATAAATGAGGTTGGCAGACTCCATGAGACAAGGTGACTTTCTTATGGCCACATAGTTAATAATTTGTTTTATGCCCACTTTTACACTAAAGACACTAGATAATCTAATGACTACCCATGACTGTATGTCCAAGACTTTCAGTCCCAATCTCAAGTGTTCTGTACAGTCATCAGGCCACATCAAGAATTTTACTGTATAAAAAATACTGCAATGAATACTACAGAGATGTTAAGAGAAACCTTCTGGAAGCAATCAATCTATTCCTTTTACTGAATTCGGCTTTTCAACTCTGAAGCACTGGCTTTCAACTTTTTAGGGTCATGAACTTTTAGGAAGCTGGGGAAAGCTACGGACCCTTTCCAAACACAAAAATTTACATAAAAGCATAAAGTTTTGCTCCAGTGATTTAACATACAATATATGACATGAAAACCCTTGGTCTGATGGTAGAAATGTCAGCATATCTGCTATGTGGTCAGGGCATATTTAAAACTGGCTTTTAAGTTATAACAAAATTTACAGACATTTATGTAACATGACAGATTACAGAGCACATTTAATCCTCACAACAACCCTGTTAGGTAGGTATTAATAGCCCAACTTTCCCCATGAGGAAACGAAAACCCAAAGAAATCTGGGAATTTTCCAAAGTTCGGGACTAGAACATAGGCTCTTCGTTTCTTGTTCAAAACGTCTTCAAATCTAATATTTTCAGTTTTGAAGTCAGGGTGCTTATTAGCTACCCAGAGGAAGCTCAGTGCCAAAGCCCTGGCAGCAAGTAGTTGTCTTTGAATTGAACAGGGGTGCAGAGACCATGAGAGACTACAGATTGGAGCCATTGTGCTATTTATGGTTGCACGCATTAAGAATTACTCCCAGGCAAGGATAACTTTGGGCCCAGAAACTCAACACCATTTAAAGGAATACTAATAAACAAAACAAAATCTGATGCTATCAGTGGCAAGACACAGGTTTGTCTTTTATTTTTTGTGGTTTTGTTCTGTTTTTACCATAGTTGTGAATTGTTAGGCCTTTTCCCAAGGAACACCTGAGAGTTAGTTGGGAGGACAGCCAAAAACACCTAAGAAAAGGCCAGAATATGCACCAACCGGAGAATAGGAGAGCCACAAAACAGACTTCCAAACTTTATAAAAGATTAAAGTGTTGGGAAATTGGAAAAATTGCCATAGAGAAGCACTTCCAGTAGGGGAAGGCAGGGTGAGAACCCCTAATCAATCCATAAGCCAGAGATTTCAGAATCTCCACAAAGTTTCTGGCCATATTCTTGCTGACCCAGAATGCCTCCTTCGGCCATCTGCTCAAAGAAAGATGGAGCTCCTCTGTGACTTTATGCCATCATTTCTGAGGTGGGCTGGGCTAGATCTATAGAAATTAAGTGCTGTCTAAGGACTGTGGCAAGTATATGAAAGTTTTCAATGTCCCATGGCAAGAGAGAAAAATATGGTGCTGTTTTTGTTTTGTAAAGACAGCTAAAAAAACTTGAAGCACTGTCCCTCGTTACAGGACTATGTAGCACACCAAAAATTCTTCAAAATGTTTGGTAAAGTGAGAGTAGCAGAGCCAATGTCCTTCACCCAGCTTTGCGTCTATGGGTTAAGCACAAATGTGTCTCTGTCTGGGTCTATCCGGCCAGTGCCTTTAGTTCTGCCCCTTCCCAGTTAGCATTGAGGGCAAATACCTTCAACCAGGTAGAAAGGGGTTCCCAGATCCATCCTTAACTACCAAAGGATTTGCTGCCCCTCCAAACTCTGGAAACTCACAGCTATTCTTCAATGTCTGCTTTGCAAACACAAATCCTGACTCCCTCAGAAGGCCCAAATTCTGGAAACTGTCTACAACTTCCAAGGGAGTTTTTTTTTTTAAACCTGCACAATTACACTTCCCCCAGATAGCCTTTGTCTTTAAAGGGTGGAAACCTTGTGTTCTGTCCCTTCCCCAGCCTCAGCAAAGACCTTTAACCCACCCTTAAACGTTGATCTCCTCTCCCACAAGAGGGGTATACGTTCTATGGTCCTCAGGCTTCCTAGACTTCAGCAACCCATAAATTAGATGCAATACTTCAGGGAGAGAAGAGGTGAGAACAACACACCTCCCACTGTGCCTGTGGGTATGGCACTGAGGACACAGGAAGTCTCCCAGCCCTGACTCACTTCAGACTCCTGTCCAGTACCTGTAACACTACCCCACTTACCACCCAAAAAGAAGCCACAGGAAGGTCTGAATCCTTAGGCCATACATATCAGCTGCTGTTCTACCCTTAGCCCAATAGCAATTTAAAAAATAACTTCAGAACCCATTCTGGGGGGGGGTCTCCAAATACACTAGCCCTCTCCTTACTACACACAGTCAGTCCTTGGAAACCCATTTCTCACCCCCATGCCCTACAGTCAGCCGTGACATTATCTCCCCACTCTATATGAGCTCTTCCAGAGCAGAGAATGAGTCTCGTTCAGCTTCTGTCCTCAGTACCTAGCTCGTATTTAGCATGGAGTAGACACTCAGGAGTTTATAGGAAGTAAAGGAGTGAGGAAAGGAAGAAAGTAGAAATAAAGGGAAGGAGGTTTCATCTTTCTTGGTTCTGTTTCTGGTTTTCTTGTAAGTTTCTGCCCCTTCCTTCTCTTTTTAACATTTGCCCTTTCCTCAATGCTCATTTATCTTTTCTTTTTTCAAAATCAAATAATCCCTATCTAACTTGTTTTATCTCCTTCTTGCCCTATCTCCATTGATGTAGCCTAACAGCTCTGCCATTTTTATTCTTTTATTTTTAATTTCATCTGGGTTTCTGTTTTGCTTACTTTCCTTTTGCCATCCCTTCTCTGCCCCATCTAATTATTCTTCCTTTATGGCAAGGATTATACAGACCTAAGGTAACTGAAAGGGAAACCAATAGCTAAGAAGAGTATCATCTGACCACCCACAAAGGCAAAGCCCACTGGTCCAGTAGATACAAGTCATTCCCTTTCCCCTTGGCCTCATCCCACAGGATGAGAAATTGCCATTCATGTGTTTTCTGACATATTCTCTGGCTTCTTCAGAGTCACCCCAAAAACTCTTCCAATTACCATCAACCTAGGAACTGACACTTTCAAGGGTCTGTATCCTCACCCAACATGGAAAATGACTGGCACTTTATCATTCAGCACATTGCTCCGAAGAGGCAGCTCCCAGTCCTAGTTTGAGTGACAGAAAAGGCCCCCAATTAGCACCCCAAAGCTGGAAAAAATTATTGCTTAACACCACTGCTAAATTCCTTGTAACACTGTGACTGAACCCACAAGGAGGGTTCAATGTTGTCTGCTGCACAGAAAGCCAATTACTGAGACAGCGAGGATTGTTAGGAGAAAAGGATTTCTGTGGACATGCCAACAGGCAGGGGAGGTATGAACTCCCTCAAATCTGCCTCCCAACCAACAGGGTCAGGGGTTTTTTCTGCAGGTAAAATGAATAATCCATGAGGGCTGTGAGCATCAGTGTGTGTTTGGGGTAGAGTGCAGGGCACACAAGCGTAGTAAGAAATCATGCTAATACATACATCCCATGATGAAAAAATGGCAGGTAAGTCCCTCCCAGTGAGCTGAAAGTGCTCAGGAGTCATAGGTGAATGATTCAAAGTCTCTAGTACCATTACTTGAGTGGTTTTGTTTGTTCTTTTAAAACGACAACCCTATCCCACTTTCCAGTCATAATCCAGCCTCCCACAGAACTGACCACCACTGCAAGCTCCCTCTTTCCAGCTCTGATCTGAGTTCAAAAGTTTTTTGATCTCCTCATATTCTCTCATAATTGGAAGAAAGGACAAAATATAGGATATTTAAGAATTCAACCTCAGGTTCCCATTAGAATCTAGTACTCTTTACCACTTAGTCTAGCAGCACAGAGGGCAGGGTTTCAGAGTGTGGGGTCAAACAGCACATGCTAACTTTAGGCATGTTGGTGATGCTAAAATAAATGAAGGAGGGGAGAGCTAAGAGATAAAAGAAGCAAATCACCAAAAACCACCGACCCATTTCAGAATGTGGACGTATAACTGACATTATACATCTAGCATACTAACAGACATTAGGAAGAGGAGCTAAGCAGACCGTGGAGCAGCCACGTACAGCGACTACTCATGTAACAATAAATATCATGTATTACCATCAACCCAAGACACCTGCTACTTGGGCCATTCACCAGATTGCACCCTCTGAAGGGTATTCAATATCAACAAGATTGAATCTCACATTTTTAGCAGCCCTTAAAATTACATCTGAGCTACTATTTAATTACCTGTGCAATATTGTTTCTATCTTCCAGGACCACTTACAGTGACAAGGTATCTAGTCCTGAGAAAGGAGTAGGTCATTTTCTTCTAATTACGGGCTTGTCCCTTTAGGTAAGGAGTAACTACCCAAGGATGTCCCACCCTCTTTCCCTTTGGGTTCCCAACAACCATGGTAAGTCTTCTCTAATTACTACCACCATGGATGAGAACATTAGTATATAGGTTTAACCTATTTTCAAATGGACCTTAAGAATGCCCTGCCACAGGATCTTAGGGGTGATCTTTCTTAACTCCCACCCTGTTCACTTTTACTGGGAACCTTTCTCACTTTCCCAGTTCTATTCTCAGGAAAGAAATGCCCAGCAGCTCTGATGAGTCCACACCCAGATTCAGCTTAGTATCATTTCAGGGTTCCATTTAGGACCATAAATGTTTGCCTCATTAACAAACTTCAGAGCTGTATGCAGCTCACACATCCAAGTTAACCTACACGCCAGAATGCCTGAATTAATGAGGGAACAAAGTGAACTCTCCCACTGGGAAGGGAAATCACTGAGTACAATACTTTTTGTTTAATCCCTGAACCTAACAACACACTTAACTGTTAAGTGATTTCTCTAATGACATCAAAGTGATTCAAAAGTCATTTGGAAAATTATTTTTCCGCCCATCTAGTAAAGAGGATGGGACAAATACATGGCTGTACCATGAGAGATGAGAGGATTTTGACAGGGAGAGAAAGGAAGAGAAGGAAAATAAGCATATCCGGCATGGTAGAAACCCCTAGACTGGCTTGGTAGGAATCTGAGAATGGAATACAAGGCCTGGGTCGGTGGAGCTCTAATTGGCTCTAGGCTTTGTGAAATTGATGACAAGGGTCCCAAGGAAATAACTCAAAGAGCAGGAAAGCAAGTCTGCTTCCCTCATGTAGTCAGAAAATCTGGCTAAAAATCCTCAGCCTTGAGCTAAAGAGAAATTATCTGTGCGGTTGACAGCTCAAGCTCAGCGTTTATGGGGGTAACTGCTGTAAGGTTTCTTTGAAGTAGCCGGCGCCAGAGAAAGAAAAACAGAATTGAAAAGGGGAAAGCAACGAGGCTTCATTAGGGCGCTCCAGGGCGAAGTTCACAGGCCCGTGAGAGACCCTGGAAGTCGCGGGGCACAGGAGTTTGAGTGGGTTTATATATGTCCTTAGGGTTGGGGGACGGGAGCTTCTTCAGCCAGATGTCCTCGCCAGGGGTGAGGAGTTTCTTTGTTTCAGTTTTGGGGCGGGCACCAGGGACAGGAAGGGCCTCCTCTTTTTTCATTAGGGAAGGGAGGGCTGCCTGCCACCAGCCTTACAACTGCAAATTTCACCCAATTTAATATCCAGTGTATAGTTTCCCCTTCTAGGACAGCATTTGAAATTTGCCAGAGGTCCCGCCCAAGGCCACCGCGTAGGTCAGTTGCATTATCTAACAAGGCGTGTGCAGCTTCGACCTAACCCCCTCCTAAGGCCACTGTCACCACAAGAATATATGGCTCTGCTACGGCTCAAGGTCTCAGCAACAGTTTAGGTTTCAGGGCCTCCAACCCCACAGAGCTGCACAGTGGCCGCCCCCCACGTGAGAGCGCCTCCCAACCAGCGACCGCCCAACCGAAGGCGCCGGGCGGCCAACGCCTCCCAACGGCAGCCGCCTCCAGCCCCCCGAGGGCGCCCGCGGTGACGCCACTTCCGGGGCCGCCGCGGGGCGGGGCGGGGCCGAGGGTGGGCTGCGTGAGAACGGCCGCTGGCTGCGGTTGCCGGCCACGGCCTTCGGGGGCTACTGCTCGGGGTGCACAGCGGGGCCCTGGGGAAGCGCGGCCGACGGCAGCCCCGCTCTGTCCCGCCGGAGAGGCTTCCGGCGGTGGCTTTTCCCCGTTCCCCGTCCCCCGCCCAGCCGCAGGGCCCCTTGTGGGACGGGCTGTTGAGAGGGTGTCAACACTGGGGACTTTGGGAGCCAGAAATTAGTTTGAGACTAGACCCAGGGAGAGAGACCGGCCCCCTTCCCGCCGTCCTCCTCCAGTATCGCGGTCGTCTGAGTCGGTTGCACAGTCTCAAACTCTTCCGGGTCACGGCGGCGGGGCGGGTGCCCATTTCTCACCTCTCAGTCTTCCTCGGCAATGAAACAGTCCCTCCCCTTCCCCGCTCGGGCACCTCCCCTTCGTGCCTGCCCCCCAGCCCCCGGAGACAAGGAGACTCCGGCTGGGCGACAGTGGCCATCCTGCGGCCTCCCGGTGTGGCCCCGTGTGGTTGTGAAGCATGGGAGCATCTGTTTTCTCACTCCCTTGTTTCTGGCCCCTCTAAGCTCTTTCTGGTATCCTCTCTGCTGTCTTTTCCCCTGCCCTGTTTATCACGCAGCCATTAGTTGATACTCCTTCAGGTCCAGAGGGCTTTTGTGCGGGGGAGGGCAACACACCACTACTTGGTATTGTTTTATGCTCATTTTATTAAACTCATAAATCCAATAAATGCAACATTTAAAAGCATTTTTAATTGAACATTTACTCGTTGATTACAGTCTTATTTATTAAACATCTGTATATTATTTGGATGACAATTACAAATTCAGCATGGCTGAGTCCTGTGAACACTTTAATCGCTAACAGCAGACACAGCATATGTACTGCAAAACCTGAGTGCTTTAGCACAATTTTAATAACTTCATACCTCCCCAAAGACCAAAATTAAGCTTTGTTTCTTACATTTATGCTTTCCCAGGGTAGAGGGAGAAAGAACCGCCTAAATAGTGACAGTTTGCTTGTGACTGATGGGTGTCTGATGAGATGAGTGTTTTCCATTTCCCTTTTTATTATCTGTATTTTCTACAGGGTAAATAGAGTTTTGAAGATATTTTCAGTTAATTGCAAGAGGGCCAGGGACATGAAGAGACTGTGGGAAGGGGGAAGTGGGGGAGAGACAAACCAAGGCCTTTGACAATCTGATTAAGAGAAGTCTGTCTGCTTTTTTGAGGAAGCCCCGGTGCCCTCGGGTCTTTTTGACACCCTGCGATTCTAACAGCAAGGGGAAGAGGCATGGGCAGCTTAGGGGAGGGGGAGGCGGACTGGTATGGAAAGGTTTAGTGGGGCTTCTGACCATGGTCTGGGAGGCAAAGGAACCTAAGTGATCCATTGTACCTCCCTAACTGAGGGACCAGCCAACCCAGCTTGCACACATATTTGTGCTTAAAAATAGTAGGTATACAAGTGAATCAGGAGCAGATTGCCCTTTCACAAAGGGGCCCCCCATGTTCTATTCAATTCTCTATTATGCCCATTCCTTGGGCTGCTTCCCCATACATTGGTGAATGTAAGGCCAGACCCCAGATTAAGGCCATTGAAGTGTTTAAAATGATCTAGAGGTTAAAACTTGGGCTTTGAAATTAGAAAAGGCCAGCTTTCGTCCAAGCTCTCCCACCTATTAGATGTGTGACCTTGGGCAAGCTGTCTAAACTCAGAGCCTCTGACTTTTCATCTCTACACAAGTGATGACAATACTTGTAAAGGATGAGCATCCTTCACAGTGCCTGTCACAGTCAGTGCTGGACTAATGAGAGCTAGTAGCCCTCTTCCTCCGTTTCCACCAGTGTCATACCTGGGAGCCTTTGTTTCCTTTAGTCTGTGTCTTATTCTCATCTGCATGAATTCATCTGAGATACTGGGGCTAGGATGTTTTCCTTTTCAAAGGCCCTGTGCAGACTGTGAGGAAGGAGGCCTCCTGACCCTCACAGCCCCTTTAGGTGTGCATGGCTCTATGGTCCTGGGTCCTGGGAGTCTGACCAGAGCAGAAGTCTGTCTTCCCCCAGGGGCCATGGAGAGTCTCACTCAGGCTCTGACCCAACCTCCTAAATGTACAGTGCCCAGCTGAGGGCCAAGGGTGAAAGGTCCCTCCCATTCCCAACCCAAGGCTGACTTGACTGCCTCCACACCCTTCTACACTCCCTGGGAGGAAACACTTCAGTCACAAGTCCCTGAGATACTGTGCCCTCCTCCCCAGTCAAAACCCCAACTCCTACATAGCAAGAAGGCCCCAGTCATGAAGCCCATGTGTCTGGGACCTCTGAAGCCCTGCCTCCCCAGCAAGGTCCCTCATCTACCCTCTGTGCCTACCACCTCCTCCTTCCCCTGCTATGACCTGTCCTGTCTTTTGTCTATGAATGCCTAGGACATAGTGCCCCAACAGGCTTTGGCATTGGGGAACTTCTCTATCTGCTGAGATGGATTCCTGTACCAGGCAGAGTGGCCCCTCAGTCAAATGTCACCCCTCAACTTCCCTGGGCACATTGCCTCATTGCTTATACCGCCTCCCTGTTGTGCTGGGGCAGCCTCTTCATGCTCTAACTCTCAAATCTCAACCCGTTCGGCTTTTTCTGAGGGGTCTGATGACAGATACATCAAGTCTGAGAGAGGCATCTCCCGCTTTAAAAGTGGGATTTGGAGTATCAGTAACAGAATTGTCAGAGTGGCCTATCAGTGGAGACGGGGACTCGGATGGGGCCCCTGGGTCCCACTCTCTGGTCCGAGCCCACTTTGCTGCCTGCCCCCAGCCAGAGGTGTCTGAGGAGCTAGGCACGTTTCTCTCTCTGTGACAAATGTGGAATTTTTGAGGGGGAATGGAGGAACATTTAAATCTTCTTACTTACCCATAAAGAAACATGCATTTAATCATAAGTATCAAGAATTGGGAGGTAATTGTGGAATGGAAAAATATGGTAGAATTTCTAAATCAATAGGGAAAATGGGGGAGAATAAATGCAAAAGAAGTAGAAGGAAAAAAAGACATAATTAAATAAATGATAAACACAAAGTATAGTGAAAGGAATAAAAGGGAGTATAACATTGTATAAAATATGAAGGGACTGAATTCTCCCATGAAAAGAGACTGTGTGATTGGGTTTTGTTCTTTCTAACAGATTGTTTAGTAATATGTTGTCAAACAAGAAATACACTGAAAATGCTTCCAAAAGCGTTGAAAATAAAGAAACCAAAAAATGCAAATATATATATATGCAAGAAGGCAGAAATAATAGTCTTATTATCAGCCTTTTGAATAAATTATGTCAAAAAACTTACACCACACAATACAGCTGCTATCTGTGTGGCCAAAGCTATTGGACATGCAAGGGGAACTTGATTTTAAAAACACAATTCAGTGGGAGATTTAAAAAAAAATACCTCCTTAAAAATCCCTTTTATTTTGTTAGTTGTTTCAACATTAGACATAATAATGTTAGGATTCATGTGGGAGAGTAAATGTCTAAAACAGCTAAGAAAATCGTAGAAAGGAAAACTACTTGTAGGGTCTTACCTCTCCAATGCTGCATGAGCTCCTCGGGAGAGCTACTGAATGGAGGGCTTAGAGCACAGGACTGTCCTGGGGACAAGTCAGCCAGGGCACTCCTGCACGCAGAACAGAGGGTAGTCCCAAGCTCTTAGCTGCCTAGAGAGTTGGTATAGGATCAGCCTCAGGAAGCTGCCTCTGCCAGGAAAGATACCAGGGCAGGATGGGCCCTGCTAGAAGCTCTAGTTGATGGTG
Source organism: Lemur catta (assembly GCF_020740605.2). NCBI lineage: Eukaryota > Metazoa > Chordata > Mammalia > Primates > Lemuridae > Lemur > Lemur catta. The sequence continues at coordinate 92,925,150 of NC_059128.1, forward strand.
AAGCCAGCAATAAAAACTTGAAAATGTATGGCATCCACATTTTTTTTTCTGTAGGGTTGGGGAATATGCAAAGAAACGAAGGCATGTGAATTGACTGGATGATGGTAGTACGAACAGGGACTACAGGCCAGGAACAGGGTATCACTTCGGCCAGGCAGGGACGTTAAGTTTTTCTTTGGCTACAACGACAAGAGGAAACATTTTCCTTTAGGATGACATATAAACTCCACAACTTGGATTTTAAGGTTCTTGGAACTGATTAGGTCCTCTCAGATCTCTTAGCCCATGACCAAACTCACAATTTCTCCAATGCAGCCAGAAAGCCAGGGTCAGGATTCTGTCTGGCATCCAGGACCACGTCCCCATTCCTACTCTATATCTAGGTATGAATGAAGCCTCTCTATGTAGAGTTATCTACTTCTGAATAATATGTACATATATACATACACATACATACACATATGTGCACACACATACGTACATATGAAAGATACATTTCAACAAATTTTTTGTGGGCACTGGGGGAGGGCGGAGAAGAATGATATTTTGTGCCTCCCTTTGAGAAATGCACAGTGTTGTCATGGAACAGTGGGTAAGAGTTATCAATATGGGATTCGTTATTTCTAGGTTTCCTGCCTATAAATGGAAACAACAGGATGGTTATTGGAAGGGCTCCATGAAATCCCGACCCAAACTTTCTTCCTTGATGAATTTTTTTAAAAAATAGAGGCTGGCATGAGACGTCCCAGAAGAAACAACCTCAAGGGATCTAACTCTCTTAGGACTTGGAGGAGGAGGCAGACAGTATTTGGGCTTGTAGAATCCCCCAGTCAGGCAGCATTTCAGAGGACGGTGTAGGGGAGAGGACAGGTGGTTGGGAATGATGCCAAAAGCAGTCTTTTTACTAGAAAGAAAGTCAGGCTTTCCCTTCAAAGAGTGAAGGCTAATGAAGGGAAACATATAAGCAAACAGGCAAACGCAATACACATGCTCATTGCTTTATCAGTAGAAATGTGGGGTGGAAGCCCGTGCAAGAGAGACACCTCGGTCAGGGTGTGTCCTCCTAGAGGAAGCTGTGTCTGAGGTTTGAAAATGAGTGGGAGGTAGCTGGACAGTGGGTTTGGGGTGGTAGAGTCTTTCCAGCAGAGGGAATGAATGGTACCTGCAAAGGGCAGGACACATTTAGGGAAAAAATAAAGCTCCTTATGGCTGCAGCACTGCATCGGGGGCAGGAGTGGCAAGATTCTTGAAGCTGGAGACAGATGCAAAGGCGTTTTCACCAAGTAACAAAAGAATGGATTTTATGGGGTAGTGAGCTGCTTCTCCCCTCTTGGCTGCCTGAACAACAACAACAACAACAAAAAATAGGCAAGGAACAGACACAGACATACCATGTCAGCAAAATACATATGGAAAGAATAAATGGAGAAAAAACGATTGCAGAGACAAGCATGTAGTGGAAGAAGGAAAACAAGGCAGGGAAAACAGACTCAGCAGCACAAAGGTGGGAATGGACAGTGGCCAGGATGCTGTGGGAGACAAACAGGCCAGGAGACTGCAAGCAGAGGAAAGTACAGTGAAAGACGAAGGGATCACAGGCAAGTGAGGGGGGTGGTGTCAGAGAGCCCCCAAGATGCCAGAGCACAGGTGGGTTTAGACACTAAGGCTCAGACTCCGCTGACCACCCAGGGGCTCTCCGACCTTGGGGTTGGCTCTCTCACCACATGGATCCCCTAAGCCATTCTCAGCTCTGAGGAAAGGGAAGAAAGATGTCTGCAGGCTTCAAGTTTGGGGAGAAGGAAGCAGAAGTAAGGCCAAGCTATTGAATAGAAAGGGGTAGACTGAATGGGCCAGGGATGGAAAGTGGGAGAAAATACTTTGTCCCCGGAGCATTGAGGGAAGGAATAATACACAGCTCTTCTGTCCCTGTTCTCCATGACCAAGAGTGGCCTTCAGCAACTGAAACAATGCAATGGAAGAAAATTTGAAAGGAAGCAAAGAAAAAACTGATGGGAAGTGAAGTCTTGTCAGAGAAGTTCACAGTCACCTCAGAGAGGTGCAGGCATTAGAGCTCAGGGTTTCCAGCCAGACTGCCAGAGTTCAAGTTTTGCTGTTATGCCAGCTGCGTGACATTGAGCAAGTTACTTAAAATCTGTTTCTCAGTTTCCTCAACTGTAAAATGAGGATGAAATAATAGTACCTACCTCACAGGGGTGTTGGGCAGGTAAAATGAGTTCCATATCTGAAGAACGCTTAAACAATTAGCTGTTAAACAGCCATCAACGTTAGCTGTTATCATCATTCCGCCACCCAGGCAAGGCCTCTCCTCGTACCCACTGTGCTGTCATGTACTTTCAAAGACCCCATCGGGGCTCCTCTGACCTGTCCGGGAGTTGCAAACTCACTGTCGGTGTGTTTCATTAGAGAAGATATCCCTCCTCAGTTGCGGCTTGTGGAATCTATCCCTGGGAATAAATTTGAAAACGTCCTGGAAAGTGTGGTTACTGAGTTAATGAAGTATGGCTGAGTAGGGCTGCTGATCAGACTAAAATGCTCTTTCAGATTCTTGCTCTCTGAAGATTCCTACCACTGCCTCGGAGTGTAGCCAATCAAGTGCCAAAGGGCTGGAGAATTGTCGGTGGTGGACTGACAGAGAACTGCTCTCCTAGTGCCATTCCACAGGAGGTTGTAGTAAACTTTTGGAAAGAGCTTGGAACAAAACTGCTGCCAGGAACTACACGAGTAGCTGCTCCCCAGCCATGGACCTGAGAGATTAACCCTAAACTGTTCCGCCTGGTAGGGAACCAAGGCTGTGCAGACTAAAGACCTTGTGGGAACCAAAGAGAGGAAGAGATGGCGGCAGCCCCCACTGTCAGGGGTGTCCTGGGAGCAGCCGTGTCTGTGAACTCTTTGAGGCCGATGCTCGACCCAGCCCAGTGCCTAGAACATAGAAGATACTTTTTATGTGTTTGCTGAATGAATGAATGAATGAATGAATGAATGAAAGGAAGTGGTTGAGGAAAGGATATGCTGATAGGACCCTCTAGAAGCCTCCCTGATTAACAGTAATCAGCTATTCTCCGAGGGCTTGGAGGAGACACTGGTAGAAGTTGCTGCCCGAAACTTCTACAAAGCCAACAATAAATCTATGGCCTCTGCCAGGGAGATCTGTAACCCCTGAGTGGGAGTTTTGGAAACCTTGACAAGTGTTGTGGTTCATGCAAAGGACTCCTTAAAATCTTAACATAAAATCCTAAAACCTCTAAAAGGAAGCCTTAAAATCATTGTCTGGAAGCCCTGGAAACACTGCCAGGGGTGGCAGACAACCTTCTGGGGCTGAGACAGCAGCATGTGTGTTAGGATACTTGGCTCTGCCTTTGTAGATGACCCCTGTTGGAATAGCGGATGGGGAAGAAAGTCTTTATTACTTTGTTTTAATACCATTGGCTGTGTCTCCATCACCTAGACCCAGAGGGGCCAGCCAAAAAGCATAGGCTGTGGAGTTCCCAAGGTTTTGAACAAGATGACGGGGCATTGGGAAGGTTGGCCCTTAATGGTGGTCGGGCGTAAGACTTCAAACCACTTCTTGAGGTTTTTTGTTGAAGGATGGAGATCTTGGTCTGTTAGTGACTCATTGCTGATAAAATCTGGGAGAGCTTGCAGGCTGCCAGGTTGGTGCACAGATTTGACAGGCACGGGGACTATCTAGATAATAATTTTCAGCCCACTGGGGCCCAGTAAAAAAAGCCAAAGAAATTTTTCTTTGTTCACAAATAGGTGACTCAAAGAGTTCTACTCATGTACTCAGATGGTTTCTTCTCTAGGCCTTCCTGGATAAGATTTCGTTGAAATGCATTTAGCTGTGAGAGAGGAAGACACACATTCAAGTACTGAGATTGTGTGAGAAACAAATAGAGAAATAGATTCAGAGGCAGCTTCAGAACAAACAAAAAAATGTAGATTGACACCACAGCAGAGGAAAAGGGAAGAAACCAATTTAAAGAAAGAGATGAAAGTAAAAGAAGGCAGTGAAGACTGAGAAATCAAGGCTCACAGAATCAGAAGCGAGCACACAGGAAGAGCACCACTATCGCCTGGGAGACAGTCTCTTGAGCAAATGATACACCCCAGGCATCTCTGTTATAGTTGGGGGCCTCCTTTAGGAAGAATTTCTTTCTGTAATTCTGAGAAAATAAAAATGAGACGTGGGAAAAAAATAAGTAGTTTCAGGGATGTATCTAAATGGAGCAGAAATGGAAAGGGACATGGGGGATGCACTGAGACCAGAGGATGGAAAATTGCTTTTCCTTCTCCTCTCTCCCACACAGCCCCTCAAAAATGTTTCTAAGTATAAGAGTCAATGAAGGAAAAGCGGAAGTGGGAAGTGTATTGGGGCGTCCCCAAGACCATCACAGGTTTGACGAGTTGCTAGGAGGAGGCCCAGGACTCAGCAGGTAGTTGTAGTAATGGCTATGATTTATTACAGCAGAAGGATACAAAGCAAAATCATCAAAAGAAGAGGAGCATAGAGCAAAGTTCAGAGTTCTCCCCTGGTGGAGTCACACAGGACATGCTTAAGTCCTCCAGCAATGAGAAATATTTGCTACCAGGGAAGCTCATTAGAGCCTCAGTGCTCAGGGTTTTTTTTGGAAGCTAGTCACATAGACATTCTACCTACCATGTACCAAAATCTCAGACTCACAGAAGGAAAGCAAGTGTTCAGCACAAACCATATTTTTTGTACCAACCATTTATGCACAGTGAGCTACCTTTATCAGTTAGGCTGGTGGGCACCCTAAATCCAAGTTCGTAGATCCCAGCTGGGGGTGACCTTGCAAGTCAGCCTTTGGAAGGCTAGCAGTCTCCAGGCCTGCTAGGTTAACTCTTTTCTGCATAAGTTGCTTCAGGTGAGTGCTAGCAGCCTGCCTCTCCAGTCAAGCTAAAAGATTAAAATCCAGCCCCTAGACTTGGGCACCATTTCAATGACCTGAAATGGCATACATGCTACAGAGTGGCTCTGCTGTAGAAAAATGATCAGAAATGTTCCCAGTCAGGCTTAAAATGCATAAAAGTCCTGGTACCACTTCTGAAACCTGACTCCCTTCAACCCCACTCCCCCTAAAACCCCACCCCAGCCACGACTTGATTGAAACAGGGCAGACCTGGCTGCCTTAGGGTGGGCTTCCTCTGGTTGTTAGCAGCTCCCGCCCTGCATGACTGGGGGCCTCCTCTCCTCTCGGTGTCATCAACAGGTCAGTTTGTGAAAGGAGGGACTGTGTTGTCTCAGTGCCCTTCTTCCACCCAAGGCCATCCCTTTACATCTCCATTCTCAATCACCTAAAGGGATCTGGAATCATACTGAGGTTAGAAAAGCTTGAAGACTTGTTGAAGAATAGATTTTTCTTAAAAGGCTGAATGAAATTCACAAATGCACAACCCTAGTAAGGGATTCCCCCATGGAGAGCTCTGGAAGGGCACTCCTCCTGCAGGGCAGGGATTCCGCCACTCCCAGCTCGCCGCCCGAGGACCATGGATGGATGTGGGATCACTGCCAGCTTCCCCATCTCTCCTGGAGGGATGAATGTTCACTCTCCTAGTTGGCAAAGGGGCCGGGAGAAGATGGAGCCATCATGGTGTTACCAATGAAGTCATCCTTGGGGCAGATCTGATTGTCAGCAGCTCAGTCACCTAAAAGCAAACAAGCAATGGCTGCCAATGAGGAGTCAAAGGCAATTTAAAATAGAAAGACTTGATGGAAAAATGATTCTTCTAGTATTTTTTACAGTTATTTTGTTTAGGTTTGGGGGTTAGTATTTCCCCAGACATATCAATCTTATGAGAATTCAAGAGTTTTCAGTAAGACTAAAATCTGATTTTAGAAAGAAGAATAATAAGGAAAATGACAGGGAGTCCCCATAGCAGTCAGATCTGTGGAATCTGGGACTGGGGCCAGAAACAGACTCCTTAATGGGTTTATGTTGAAAGGCTTAGTGCTGGTGGCCCCACATTCAATCCTGAAAATGGTTTATCTTCCTTTTCCTGCTGATGGAAACTGGAAAAGCCTCAGTGTAGCCTAGTCAGAACCTGAAACCCAAATTTATCATTTGGAAAAGAGGTTTTTCTGCTGTCTTTTCTGAAACCTGTATCTTGTGACTTGTCCTAGTCAAGTCTGACAATTTACCTTCTTTAAAGGACATTCACATCCTAATCGTAGAAGGCAACTGTTTGCTTGGATCCCCTTCTCAGAATTTGCTCTGGGCCCGTTTGTAAAATGGGGAAGTTTGTTTACAGCTCTCTCAATCTACTCTTTTGTGCACTCACCCGCCTTTTCCTAGAACCTCCTCCCTTGTACCTCTGACCTTCCTGTTCTCTCTCCCCTTTTTAGAACTTGTTCATATACCTTTATAAAAGACCTGATAACTTACATGCCAGAGTGTTTAATTTTTAAGGAGGTCCAGGCCCCTCACCTAAGGAAATGAGGCTCCAATGGTATACTCAAATGCGTTATTAGCAGGGGTTAGTTTACCTCTTTAACACAGTGAGGGTTTCCTGATGCTTCTTAAATTTCCAAAATGCCATCACAGAGACATGTTCTTGTTAGTCCAGGAGCCTCTCAGTAGTCCATATTGAGACCCTAAAGATGGTAACTCTTCTCCCTATTCATCTAGGGAAGACTCTTACAAGATTCCAGGGGCTCAGCATTCTTGATCCACTGGCACTGGGCATGGGAAAGATGGACATTGCGACCTCATCTTGACTTAGGCAGGTGTGCTCTGCCTCTGTAATTGGTTAACCAGTGCCCTTCTCCTTGAGTCCTTCTGCCCTCTGTTGCTTGGTAGGTTCTAGTCTGCCTGTGACAGTGAAATATAAGGCAATTATTTGAGACAACAATAGAAAAACATATAAGCAATAAAAGAGAGACAGAATGGTGACTGAGGAACAAATATGAGAAAGATGAATGCAGAGATAATATGCACACATACAGCAGGAAATAAATAAATATGATAGGAGAAATAGATATGAGAGATGGAACAGCAAAGAGTAATAAAAGTACACAGAGATTTATCCAAGGAATGCAAGATGGTTCAACATACAAAAATCAGTGTAATACACTGCATTAATAGAATGAAGAGAAAAAAACCCACATGATCATTTCAATTGATGCAGGAAAAGCATTTGACAAACTCCAACACTTTCTAGTAATAATCAGAAATGGTGAATAGTAGAAGGGAGTTTCCTCAACATGATAAAGGGCACTTATTTTAAAAACCTACAGTTAATATCAAACTGAATGGTAAAAGACTGAAATCTTTTCCCTGAGATAAGGAACAAGACAAGGATTCCCACTTTTACCACTGGTTTTCAACATAAGTACTGGAAGTCCTAGCCAGAGTAATTAGGCAAGAAAAACAAAATCAAGTGCATCCAAATTGAGAAGGAAGAAGTAAAACTCTATTCACAGATGACATGCCTATACACAGAAAATTCTAAATAATCTACAAAAAATTTTTAGAGCTAATAAATTAATTCAGCAGGATATAAAATAAAAAATAAGTAGTATTACTATGCACTAGCAATGAACAATCCAAAAAGGACATTAAAAAAGCAATTCTATGTATAATAGCATCAAAAAGAATAAAATATTTAGGAATAAATTCAACCAAGGAGGTGTAAGACTTATACACAGAAAAATACAAAACATTGTAAAAGAAATTAAAGACACCAATAAATAGAAAGGCATCCCATGTTTGTGGATTGGAAGACTTAATACTGTTAAGACGGCAATAATGTCCAAAATGATCTACAAATTCTATGCAATCCCTATCAAAATCACATTGGCTTTTTTTTAAGAAATGGAAAAACTCATCTCAAAATTCATATGGAATTGCAAGGGGCCCCAAATAGTCAAAAGATCTTGAAAAAGAAGAATAAAATTGCAGGAATCACACTTCCTGATTTCAAAATTTACTACAAAGCTATAGTAATTATAATAATGTTGTACTAGCACAAGATTGACATATAGATGAACAGAACAGAATTGAGGGTCTAGAATGAAAAATTGACATGTAAGGTGAATTGATTTTCAACAAGGATGCCAAGACCATTCAATAGGGAAAGAATAGTCTTTAACAAATGGTGCTGGGAAAACTGGATAACCACATGCAAAAGAATGAAGTTGAACTCTTAACTTACATTATATACAAAATTAACTCAAAATGGATCAGTGATCTAAATATAAGCATTAAAACCATAAAACTTTTAGAAGAAAACATAAGATAAATGTTTATGACCTTGGATTTGGCAATGGTTTCTTAGATACAATACTAAAAGCACAAGCAATAAAATAAAAAAATAGATAAATTGGACTTCATCAAAATTAAAAAAATTTTTGTGCATCAAAGAGTGCTATCAGGAAAATGAAAGACAACTCACAGAATAGGAAAAAATATTTTAAAATCATATATATGATAAAGGTCTAGTATGTACAGCCTATAAAGAACTCCTACAATTCAACAACAAAAAGACAAACAAGTCCATTTAAAAATGGGCAAAGGACTTGAAAAGACATTTCTCCAAAGAAGATATATAATGGCCAAAAAGCACATGAAAAGATGCTTAATGTCATTAGTCATTAGGGAAATGCAAATCAAAACCACAATGAGTTGTACCCTCATAATATCTTGAAATTAAAAAAAAAAAGCCCACAATGAGCTACCACTTCATACCCATTAGGAGGGCTATAATCAAAAAATGAAAAATAACAAGTGTTGGTGAGAATGTGGAGAAATAAGGACCCTCACCCCCTGCTTGTGTGTACAGTGTTGCAGCCACTACGGAAAGCAGTGTGGAAGTCTCTCAATAAGTTAAACATAAAATTCCCATATGACCCAGTAATTCCACATCTAGACTTATAAAGCAGGTGTCCAAACGGGAACTTGTACATGAATGTTTATAGGAACACTATTCATAATAGCCAAAAAGCAGAAACAACCCAAAGGGCCACCAATTGATGAATAGATAAACAAAATCTGATATATCCATACAATGGAATACTATTCAGCCATGAAAAGGAATGAAGTACTGACAAATGCTACAGCATGGATGAACTTTGCAAATGGACTAAGTGAAAGAAGCCAGACACAAAAAGCTACATTGTACTACTCAATTTGGTTAAATATCTAGAATAAGCAAATCCATGGAGGCATAAAGTGGATTAACAGTTGACAGATGCAGGGGGATGAATGTGGGGAGGATAGGGAAAGACTGTTCAATGTGTATAAAATTTCCTTTTAAAGTGGTGAAAATGGTCTGGAACTAGATGGTAGCAGTTGCACAACATTGTAAATGTACTAAATGTCACTAATGGTAACTTTTAGGTTATGTATTTTACCATAATGTCTTTTTAAAAAATATATAGGAACAATTATACAAGGGCAAGAAGAATCAGTTAGGCAAGAAGCAAAGAACACTGTAGGCATTATGAGCTGAAGAAGAAACAGTTTCTGGAACCTGCCTCAGGCAGGAGAGACCCCTGCCTTAACTCCTTCTCATTACCCTCTTGTATCCTCATTGCCAAGCACACTGAGAGGCATGTTGTAGGCACCCTGATACCTAACAAGCTGCATAATTAAAACAGTGAACCATTTAGAGGGGCTGAGTTGTCCTTGCTGAATGAACTGCCATGCCCAGAACCCCTGCCAGGAACCCTTGAGACCTTAGAGTAAACCTTGGCAATATCTTGAGGAAATTTTATGGCCCCTACTGGGAAACCTCAGAGCACTTGTCAAGAAGCTGTGAAAACCCTCACTTCACATCAGGCCTTAAGAAGTGGTCTCTTCTAGAAATGTCTATTTGTAACTTTAGTTACACTTGGTTGCAAGGGGGTGTAAAGACAATTGAATTTTTAATGGACATTCTACTGTAAAAGGGATTCCCTAGAAAATATTATCAAGTTGGAAACTCAAAAACTTTGGTAGCTGAGACCTTGAACTGTAACTAGGACAACATTGCCCTGTGCAGGGCATGGAAGAGATTCTGGCTTGAGAGTGAGCATGAGTGTGAGTGGCAAGTCTATGAAGCCCATCAGGGTTAGTGTGCGGTGGTCTTCAATTAAACCTCCAAACTCACTCTTTACTTTGGAAAAAAGAATTAATTATATGGGAGACTTCCAATTCAGAGAATATGTGTAATTGAATGTGGGCCGCAGGAAAGGCAGATGATTTCTGTTTACTTTGATATTGAGGTCATTTTTCCCTCTAAGAAGTAGCTCTCTTGCCATAGCTGTTGAGGGAAACCTACTTCTTGATCCTTTAGGGATCTCCTTGATCTTCTCCATTCCCAGATATAGTTGGGGTCATCAGAAAGGAGTATCTGTGCCCAACTCATATTCTGCTGCAACCAACCAAGTCCCATGAGGATCTTCTGTCCCGTTTCTCATCCGTCTTCGTATCACCCAACTAAAGCTTTCTGTGCTTTGAATCATACAGCCCTACCACATGCCTTGTCCCCTGTTTCTTTCCAAACCTAGATTTAAATACTGTAGAAAATTAACTTTGATTATTTTCCTTCTTATGTATGTAGAGAAATCATTTCAGTCAATTATAAAGAGCTTGTCATATGCTGGGCTCATTGCAAGATTTTAGGAATGAAATGATGAATGGCTTTTGGCCTCAAAAAATTCCCTGTCCAGTGGATCAGCTTACTTTGCTTTCTAATAGGGTAAGGGATTTTGACATTAGGATTCACCTGGTAGCAGAACTGCATCAAACTCTAAGAATTATCTTTTAATGGGGTGAACATCTGGCATGGCCTTCCGGTTGGTCCTTGAAATGTTTCATACCATGTGATCGTTTTGCCCTGGGACTGGGTATGGGAAGCAGCAGAGATGCTAGCCTGCCAGGAGGCTCCTGAAACTAGAATTGGAGATGACATTGGCTCTGAGAGGAAGAAGAAAGGTGTGTGGGAAGGCACAAGCCTTTCAATAGGCTGGTGGTAACTTTCTAAAATGGAAAGTGAACATTCTTTGAGGGACAAAGATGAAAATTACTATCTATGAAGATAAAACGTACACAAGTAGAGCTCATATGGTGATGGGATGTGAAGGAGGCATCAAACAACCTGGCTTAAGCACAAGGCATGAAAAGGAGAATTGGGCATCAACCAAAGAGCCACTCCTGGCTCAGAGGGGAAGTCCACAGATCCTCCCTCTTGCTGCCCTTTGTTATAGGTGTAGGTCGTGGCACAATTTGAGAGACCAAGAGAAAGGCTGAGAAAGAGCAAGAGAAACAGAGAAGAAAGGGAAAAGAAAACAATGAAGAGAGGGGCCAGGGAGGGCAAGCAAAGGGATAACACCAGAAAAAGTGGTCAAAATACGTACAGGGTCAGAGGTATGAAGAGAATAAAGAGAGAAGCATGGAAATAAGTCTAGAACCAGCTGATGAAGTCCTCTGTCCCCATCAAGCTATTCACAAGAGACACTGTGTCAATGGTGACAGTGTTAGCAGACAGGTGGGTGGAGCAGAGACTGGGACAATGGGGTTTTGAGCATGATTTCACCTTCTAGACACTCCTTTTTCATGTACCCCACTTTCTTCTTTCACTTTTCTGGCCTCAAAACCTCCTCTTATGTGCCTTTTTGATCCTTTTGTTTGCTTTTAGCTAAAGGGCACTCACTTAATCTTGGGAAGTTAGAACAATGACAAAGTTTCCATTGTTTATTGATAGGCGATTGACTTCACTTTGGGAAAGGACAGAAATTCTGTTGGTCCTCCTACTAGCCCGCCATTAAGGGACACTTCCACTCTGTTCAGTGCCCAAACTGTCCAGGCTCTGAAGAGCCAGGATCTAAGAAAAGGTCAGGAAAATTTTAGACTCAGCTGCCTTAAGAGGAACCACTGACTAGAAAACAATCCCAGTGTGTGTAGACACAGCCTCTCCCCATGTTAGGATTCAGGGCCAAAGAGCAAAATGACTGAAGACTGTCGGTGTCTTTTAAAGACAGAAGCAATTGTGAAGGGGACAGAAATGCAGATGCCACTGAAATTTCAACAAATGACCAGGGCTAAATTGCAAGGGTCAGAGAATTGAAACTGATGAAATCAATGCTGTATTCCTCTCCACCTCTGCAAGATACTGAGGGGCCCACAGGGCTGTAGGCCTTGCTCAAAGAGAACTTAAAATCAGTTCATGAAATCAGCACATGAAAATATAAATAACAATGTAGGAATTAAACCCAAAAGCATCATTCAAGAAATTCCCTTGGGAACAAAACCATTCAAGTTTCTTCTTAGAGGCTGGAAGAATGTGGACTATATCAGAGACCTAATTTCCTGCAAGGGGTTGGTGTCTGAACACCAGGAATCATCGGCTGAGGGTAATAGGTGGCTCCAAATGGCACTTTTAGTGTCTACGTGGATCCTCTTCCCAGCTACAGATCCAGGGTTCTGAAAAGAGGAAAGACTTCTTTGTGCTCTCTCCTCCACTTCACTGACTCACACGGACCAGCCTTCACAGGCACTTCCTGGCTGCAGACTGAAAACGTGCCGTCTGAGCTTCCGGGCAAAGCCATGCCTTTCCATCATCCAAGACTGGTAGCCACAATCTGCCTTTCCTTACTTCATTCTGTACAGGAAGCATCTGCTCTCTCCCCAAACTTTTATAGAAAGCTTTAGAAAGTAAAGGTAAATTTTAATCCCTTAAGGGAAGTTATTTTATTCCTCAAACAGAGAGAAGCTATGGTGGTCAGGCATTCCCTGATGCTGGGATTCAAAGATGAAGGAGACATGGCTCCTGGTTCTTCAGAGTCAGTGAAGCTGATCTTAGGGTGAAGCCAGACTTGGGAGCTGAAACTAGGATTCACTCCTCAGTTAGGGGCAGCCTCTGTGTATGTCTGAGAAAGTTGCCTAGAAACCTCTGAACCAAGGATAGACATGGGTATATGGTGTTCTCAGATGCTGGCTTCTGGGGGAGCAGGATCATGAAACAAAACAAGGGTTCTCTTGGCTTCTGTAGAATACAGGTCTTCATTGTTGCTCAAAATTAGGATCTGGGGCTGCCTCTTTGAGGTAGAGGATAGAAAGCTGGGTAGCATCTGAAATAATTAGCTCTCCTGTTGATGGCAACAGGTAAATCCAGAGAGCAACCAAAGGCGCCCAGAGGGAGAAGAGACAGGGCAGCCTCGAATGGCCATGTCTGACCCCCTGGGACAAACCACAGGGAAGGGTGATGAGGGCGCCCTGCCCCTACGGCAAATACTAGATGATGCCCTTTCCCTTAGCTCCTCTTTCACCCCTTGGCTTGCCTGGCATTCCCCCTATTTATAAGGGGGGGGGAAAGTTATCAGATGACAGAATAAGAGAGAAAATTTTAAAAAATCAGAGAAACAGAAGAAAGATGCAGAGAATGAGAAAGAAAAAAGTAGAAATGTCTTGCAAGCAAACAGAGGTAGGAATAAGGCAAAACCGGGAAGAGATGAAGTGACACTGGAAGAAGGATTAGGGCGAGCATAAGGAAAGAAAAAGGCATAGGGGTGGTAGGAGCACTTCAAGAGGGGAAGGACAGAGTCTTCTTGCAGCATCCTCTCTACCTTTTCTTATTTAGACACAAACATATTTTCTCTGTCTACTCTCCAACTCGCTCTTCTCCCTTTTCCCCTTTATTCCCTGATAAATAGATACTGAGAGTCTGACTGTGCCATGCATTAGGCTAGGAGCAAGGGGGGACAGATGCATGCAGCCAACACTTCACTCCTAAATCCTCTGCTTTGAGAACTACGTGACACCCTGCAAAGGACAGGGGTCAGGATACTGCATTTGCAAGCTGGACAGCAGTTAGGTGCCCGGCTGGGTTGGGCAGGGCATTCTGTGTTTATATCAGAGAAAGATTGATTTTGATCATCCCAAATTTGGCTGCACAGCTGCCTGGTTGGCCGAAACTATACCGCTAAAGATTCAGACCCTTAAAGTTTCTGGTTCCCCTGAAAGTGTTCACTAGATAATTTTAGGACTGCTAGGTAGGTGACCACTGCATCGTCACTCACCTACATACATATACTGTGGAAGAAATGGTTATATGTCCTCTACTTTTCTTGAATCCGTTACCTATTAAGGGGATTAAACAACACACATACAGACACACACCCACACACATGCAAACACAGGATTGTGTACTATCACTGTAATTTGATAAAAGATATTTGACTATCAAATTTGGAGCCCTCATCCCATCGTCTTTGAAACTTGCCCCTCTGCTGTGAATAGCATCACTGGGGCCTCCCTATGGAATTTTCCCCAGATGCACCCTCGAGTGTGGGGGGTTTGGATGCTGTATTCCAGCTCTTCCTCCACCCCTTTGGATGCTGTCAGCGTTCCTCAATGGAGGCTCCTCTTAGGCTCCTTGGTCTTCATGGACTCCCTCCTGCCCAAATGTGCTCTCAGCCACGCGTGGCAAGAGCCAACACAACTCACAGCAAGTGACATATAGCACCTTCCTCATCATTGCCTTTCCAAGCTGCTGCTCAAGGGAGGACCCGTTGACAAGGACTCATACCGAGGATTTTTAGGAAACGGTACGTTCCGCTGTATCAGGAGAGGGGTTACTGATGTCACTTCTGAGTCTTTGGCCTGTGGATGGGTTCTTACTCTGTCTGTTTTTAGACATTCCACTCTCCACGCTGATGGCATCTTTGGGCTGCATACAAAGGAGGGGTCTTTTTCTCTTGAGCTTCTGTGAAGTGTGGTTGTTTATTTCCTGGTCCTTCCATTTCCCTTTGCAATGTTAAAGCATTTTTAAGACTTCCTTTTAGTCAACAAGTGTCTTCCTGTTTTGTCTCTTCTTCCCTTGTCAAAACCAAAAGTCGCTATCCTTTGGCAAGGGGCCAGGTGCATCACACCCAGCGTGTGTGCAAAAGACCCACAGTTCCTCAGTTTGACATTCAACCTACTGAGCAAGGGAAAGTGCGGTAGCCAGCAGGAATGCTGCCTGGGCTCACCGAGATCTACACAGCTCTCCTTTTGCAGAAAGAGAGGGAACAGATTCATTTCTGAATATGTCTCATTAGGGGTACGCCTCACCATGTCCTTAGAGTATGGTTAGGATCTTTCCCCAGGACCTGTCCTAAATTTCTTGCAGAAACATGCCAGGTTGTCGTCTTGCTTTCTTTCACCTCCCCTCCAGTCTCCTCCCCTCTTCCTAGCAGCTCTCCTTTAGGCCCAGTGTGTTGGTGTTCTCTCTTCCCACCTATCAAAATCCACTTTAAGCTCCTTTGGTAAGAAACCAGGTAACCAACACCATGGTCAGAGAAATGCATGACTTTCTACTATTGCATGTAATCTGTGTCCCCAAGGAGAGTTCCTTGGGGATTAGGAATGCTACCTGATCTTTATGGGGATCTATGAATATGTATTTGCCCTTTCTTAGAGAAGAGCACCTGGTGTTGCTTCTGAAATCACCAACTTATGGCTGGATTATGGGTTCTCATCCTTTCTGCTTTGGGACGTGCCACCTCTGCAGTAGGTGGCATTTCTAACAGCCTGTATTTAGAGCATTTTCCAGGGTCTGCTATAGATTTCTATGAAGTCTTGGTGTTTTGTCTTCTGCTTTCACCACCTGCCCTGCAGTTCATCTCTTTGGGTCCTCATGTTCTGTCTCCTTCTCCTTTACTCAAACCAGCCCTTACAAATCCTCTGGTAAGTAGTCACGCAATGCTCATAAAGGTGAAAAATACTGCTGCTTTGGGGGCTGGGGGTAGTTCTTGTTATTATTTTGGTTTTGCTTTTCCAAGCTGTTACCTGAGGAAGGATGCAATGACCAAGATTTTGGCCTGACTTTTTTCTACCTATCTCTGGATAGGGGTAAGGTATCATTTCTGTATAGATAGCTTTTAGCTGATTTGAGAATAAAGATATGGTGGGGGTGGGAGGTGTTTCCCCATGATGGCTTTCTTTGTATCTAGGTGTCAGAAGCGGAAGGAATGCTATAAAGATGATGTGCCTCTCAAAGCAAGGCCTAGGTTTATCTTTCTAGGTGATATAAGTGTTTGGGCAGCACATCAAGTGATGTAGGTCTTAACTGCAATGTCAGACCTCTGAAGGTGGGTGCTGACATTCCCCGGGGAGATTATCAGCCTGACTTTTAGGGCTATGTGTAAGAGCCTTGAGTAGGGGATGGGGTTAGGAATGTCTTATGCCCATCCCTCAATATCTAAAGATAGACTGGGCAGAGGGTATGAAGCTACATTCTTCTCCTCTCCTATCTCTGTCCCCCGGCTGCTGTAGGGGCCACAAAGCTGCACCTCTACTCTGGCTCATTCTTTTTAGGCCATTCTAGTCCTTCCTGAATGAAGGGGACTAGGGGAGGGAAACATTGAAAAACCTGGTGAATGCAAAAAAAGAAAAAAGTCAGTTTTAACCCAAAGTAATAGAAAGTATTCTAAGAGAGAAAGAAGAAAATATGAATATCTACTTAGATCCCTATTTCCAGGCCACTAAAACTTCTAAGGATATATATATATGGACCCTTGGTTAAGAACCTTTGCTCTGGGAGGTTCTTGCACAGGTTTAGGAGTATCCCATTAGGGTGAAACTTGTAGTGGGGGTGGGCAATTACCCTTGATTTCACTCTTCATGAGGAGCACCTTGGGGCACGAGGTACTATCCTGAGGGCCTTGGATATTTTCATACTATTTCATGGCTTGGGTTGGGGCTGTGAGTAGAGGGTGCGCAAAAGAGTTAGCCTTCCCGAGAGAGCTGAATGTTATGTTATATCTTCGTTTAGAATATAAATACAGGCCATAGGCAGGAACTGGGGAGTGCCCAAAGGAGGCCTGAGAAACAAAGTTGTGTCGTCAGCCACTTGGGCAGGGGTCTCCTTCCTTAGTGGTCTCTTGATGTTACCTGTCTCTGTTGATGGTACTTGAAGGCACCTTGGTCCTAGCACAGCTGGGAGTGGCACACTCCCTGGATGGGCCCTTCAAACCCCTAGAGCAGTAGTCCCCAACATTTTGGCACCAGGGACTGGTTTCATGGAAGACAATTTTTCCATGGACCAGACCCATTTTTTGATATAATGTTATAAGTCAGCTGAGGATATTGAAACTAGCCCAGTTGGTCTCAGACATAGAGTTCATCACAAGTGAAAATTTAAAATTAAAAGAAAAAAAAAAGAATATAGGTTTGACAACTTTTTATTTAGCCTGGTAAGAACATTTCAACAAAGACTCACAAAACAAAGCAGCTTTGCATTAATGGGTCATTTTACAAAAAAAACACTTGAAACCAAAAAATAGGAAGGGCTAAGTGTCAGAACACAGGAAAAGCCTTCAAAAGGAACGATCTGACTTTAAAATGCAGCGCATGGTTTGATCCTTGCTCCTTTTGTTTGTGCCGGTGATAACGTACTCCTGGATCTTCATCAGTCCTTGGATCCGGATTTGGCATCCACTCCACTAATCCAGTTCTAGCTCCTCAGAAACCACTTCAGTTTCACATTTTCCTCCATGCCTCTCTGAGCAATTTGCATGAAACAGAGGTTCAAGTTCACAGTAGGCTCACACAGACCTGCTGTTTCCCCTTTCTCAGGGAAGGCAGAGGATGCCACCCCACAACTCACAGCATGGGTGCGCTGTGTCCTTATCCTGCCCTGCTGTGGGGCATGCCACCCTCCACTATGGGAGTCTTTCTGGGCTGTCTGGAACCATTTTGTCCCACGACTTGCTCCGGACTTTATTAGGAAATACAGAAACTCGTTTCCTTGCTCTTCCAGCCACTGGCTATGCACTATTTTCTACCTTCTCAGCAGTCACCTCCTAGGTACTCATTCTCTTGATATTCACTCTTCCACCTGTGCAGCACCAGCTCCAGGTTGTTATTTAAGAGGCCAGAGAATTCACTAGGGTGAAGACTGCAACTCCCTCCATGACCCATTGGGCTGGTCCCAAGGGAGAGATCAGCAGACCATCAGGAACACAGCTGAGGTCCCTGGGGATGTGCACTTTTCTGCCATTCTTAGGGGATGCCATTGGTGTCATTTCTGGAATAATTTGACTTATAGATGGATTATGGAACCTCATCCAGCGAGTTTTAAACGATGGCATGTCCTCTGTAGAGGGTATCTCTAGCATGTGTGTGGAGGCGTGTTGAGGAAGTCTAGGGTGAGGATATATGTTCCCAGCTTCCCCATCTTTCATTTTGAAGCTGCTGATCATTCTTCACAGTCATCTTTCGGGGCCCAGAGCCAGGACATTCTGTCTCACACTCCCCTGTCAAAACCACCGCTCATCCCTCCTTGGGGGAGAGACCAGGTAACAAAAGTGAAGAAGACCCTCAATTCTCCCACCCTCTTTTTCCCCCCTTTTCAAGCTGTTGTCCATGAAAGATTTCAGTGACCACAAATGTGGCCCGAATGAAGTACACAGGGATCTATGCTTCCCCTGTGTCTCAGAATAAGGGTAACTGGGGTCAGCTTCCCAAATCCCTGACATTGGTTGGAATTTCGTGGTCCTCATCGTCTCTGCTTTGGGACCTGCCACCCTCTTCAGGGAGAAGAACCTCTAGGTTTACCCAGAATCTTTATTCAGGAACTGCCTGAATAATGTATTTTAGTTCTGCTCACTTCTCCCTGAGGAACCAACTCTCAGCTGTTCTCTGACAAAAAGGCCAGAATAACTTGCATTAAGGTGAAAACAGCAGGGAGCTCCCCATTTTCTCTATCCAAGCTGCTGTACAAGGCAGGGTTCTAATGACTCTAAGTAGCGAGACCTGAAGAACTTGAGCTTGTTCTGCTGGTGCCGGGTTGGTGAGGAGTCCTATAGAAAGGGCCACTGGGACTGCATTTGAAGTCTCTGACTTACAGATGGACTTTCTATGTTGTCCCACAGTCCTGCTTTAGAACCCTTTTCTCTTATGAAATAAGTAAGGTTTGTTCTCCTGCTCTCCTACTTCCCCTTTTAACATTACTCTCTAAGATTTGGCAGGTGTTCTATCTCCTCCACACTTGCAAAACCATCTGTCTATGTCCTTTGGAAAAAAGACGAGATAACTCAGAATCGGAAAGAAAAGATCAATTCTTTCTTCTGAAACAATGACAGTTCTGGGAACCGAAGTGATGAAGTTCTAATGACTGAGGGTCAGGCACCACTGCTGGGGACACTGCAGTGGTGAGGAGGGCTCTAGTCATTAGCCTCTGTAGCGTTTGCCCTGGTGGTGACGAGGACTCAGCCTGAGTCATAACCATTCTGTGCTGGGAACTGCCCCAGGGTCTGACAGAAAGAGAGCCCAGCAAATAGCTACAGGTTTGCATTCCTTTGGGTTGCTTCAGAAGCCTCTTTCTGATACGGCTCTTCAAGAATTTTTTTATAAGACCTTAAAGAGACCCGTAGTTGAAAAGATTGAAACTCAGTTGTTCTTGTCCGAAAGCCTCCTGAGACAAAACTGCAAGCAGTGCGGCTGACACGGTGCTAGACTGGCAAAGGCAGGTCTGTTTTAGTTCTGGTTCTGCCACTTTCCAACAGAGTGAAAAAGTCCCCTGAACTTTTTGATCCTCTATTTTCTCATGAGTAAAATTGGGATCCTACTACTGGCCGCACAGTCTTGCGAGGATAAAAGGTTCTTAGTGGGGCGTGAAGCATGTACAGTTTCTTGTAATTGTAGCACTTACAGCCTGCGTGCTGCCAGCCGGCACCTGCACGCCCCGCCTGCCGTGGGGCTTCCGTGTTCTCCCACCAGTACCGACATTGATACTCGTCAATCAGGGGTTGGGAATCTCTACTTTGTAGACACTGGTGAGCTTTAAGTGGTCTCTAAAACCCTTGAAGTGGCATGCAAAATTGTATTTGTATATGTGAGTAGGATTTTTCTGGGGAGAAGATTCATAGGTTTCATCAGATTCCCCCCAAAATTCTAATACCTTAAAAAGTTCAGAACTGGAGAGTTAAACCTTTGATTTCATTAACAGAAGTCACCCTCATCTAATGGGTCTAAGGTTGTAGAAAATGTTACGATGTTGTCAGATTGTGGGATAGAATGTTTGAAATTGGAACTTTCAGGGAAAATCTGTGATGTCCTCAGTGGCATAAGATTATCTGATTGCCTGCGAGTTGAAGGTGGCCAAAGCAGCAACTTGGCCAATGTTCTATTGTTGTCAGCTGTCTGACACTGAGTAGGACCCGTCACCTTCGTGACCTTCAGTGACCTCATCTGTAAAATAAGGGGTTGAACTCATGGTTTTTCAAAGTTCCTCAACAACTCTAAAATAACACAATTCTCTTAGGAAGCAGGATGAAAATAGATCTATAACCCCATAGTATAAGAAAAAGAATCAAGAGAAAAAGGTGCTTTGGGCCCAAGGTTTCTAGATTCCAGGGACTTCATCACCAATAATGATGTGAGAATGAATGTGCTGCTCAGAAAGTTCCAGGGTGAAGGAAGCTGCAGGGCTGAAGCAGGAAACTCTGATGGACCCGAACATTGGACTCCCCCACGTCCACCCAAGGTCCAGGAGCGAACCTTCAGGATAGGCTGCTCTGTAGGGCATGGCCTCTCCTGGCAGCTCATTCATCTCCATGCAGCCACTGCCTGGGCCAGAAGAATCCCTGCTGTGTTTTCAGACTTGCACAACCAGTTACCAGCTGCGGGGTGTCAGCACTGCCCTGAAAACACCTCAGTACTCCAGTAAGTCTATGAGGCTACTGAACAGACAGGCTGGGACAGGGGAGGAGAGAAGGGCCCTTGCTCTTGACTCCAGATTCTGCCTGGCCCTGCTAGAACCCCAGCTGCCCAGGCAGGGGAAAAGGGAGGCAGAGCCCTCTGAGAAATGCACAGTGACACTGGGTTGACTCAGTTACATTTTCTAATAGTAATAATAATATATTAACTATCTTATTCCATTGTTTATATTTTTTAAAAATATTCATGGATTAATACTATTTTTGAAAAACTCCAGCATAGCCTTTGGTATACATTACTACCTATTTTCACTTAAGAAAAAATTGTAGAGGAAAGGATAAGAGCAGATAAACTTTGTTAGGAGAAAACATAGGGATGGATCCTAACATTGTCCATTGCTCTCACTCAGGTAGAACATCAAGGTGGATGAGCTTTGAATGTCAAAAACAGTTGAAAAGGAGTAGTGTGCCACAGCTTTTCTGAAAGTGAATATGAAACGAAGACATTGAAAGGCTACCTAAAGAGCATTGCCTTACTTGCTACACCTGGACCAAAGGTGTGGAACACCTTTAGCCTCCACTTCTGAGGACCATGGATTTAAAAAAAAAAAAAAGATAATAAAAAATAATATTTGTATAGTCTCACATAAGTGTCAGGATATCAGGAGGAATCTAATGTAAAAGGTAAAGCATCCCATTTACTTCCTATCTGTTCTTGCAAGGTAACCACTTCCAACAACCTCTTGTTCATCTTTCATTTCTTTTCTCTGTCTTTACACACATGCATGGACATATACTCCATTTTTCTCTCATTCTTTTGATGTTTGCATGTTTGTATATATGGATCTTTCTTCTCCCTTGACAGTTGCATGCTGTTCTACAAAATAGGGATGGATTATTAGATTATTGCCCTATCACCAATGCCATCATTACAGTGAGCCTTCTCCTACACAGAGGTTTTTTTAAAAAAAAAAAAAATTCTGGTAAATATGCAAGTCCATTATCTCATAAAAAGGAGTGGGAATTCGTGTGAATTTAAAACATCTACTCAAAATGTGCTTCCCCTTTATAAAAGAAAGAACCCTAAAGTATCTCAGTCAACATATGCCTTTTGAACTAAGAACACAGAACGTTCATTATTTTCAATCATTCAAGTAACTAATTTTAAAAACAGAACTAATTTACCTATTACACATCGAGCAGATAGAAGGGAAGAGAAATGAAAGGGAAAGCAGGTGAAAAAAAATAGATAAAAACTATTAATATGATTGCTAAGGATTTGTGAGGCAAATATTTATTATGTTACCACTAAACATGAAAATATCTTCTCAATTTTTATATTTAAAGATGGGTAGATTTTAATTGATATATGTTGTACCCTGTTGATCGAAAAAGACTACACCTTTTCAAAGGACCTTGAAACATTCATAAAATTAATGATTTATCATACCAAGAAGAGAACCTCAATAAATTCTCCAAAGTAGAAATATTGCACTGAAAATTTTATAGATAATATTCTCTGAATATAACTGACAAAACTAAAAATTAAGAGATAAAAAGACTACCACCTGGAAAAAAATTTGAACCCCCTTACCTCTGAGTACAAGAGGAAATAAACACTAAAATTGCAAAATATCCATAACATAATAGTAATGAAAGAATCAAACATGTGATTCAGCTAAAGCTTTGCTCAGAGTAAAATTCATAGCCTTAAATTACTCTATTAAATAAGAAATAATTAAAATTATCTAATTATGCATTCAGCTCAAAAATCTGGAAAGCAAGAAGAAGGAATTTATTAATAAAGATTAAAATGGAAAATCATTACATTAAATAAAACAGAAAAAGGATAGAACTAATAAATATGAGAGCTGGTTCTTTGGAGAATCACATTTAGGCCTGGTGCAATGGCTCATGTCTGCAATCCTAGCACTTTGGGAAGCCGAGGCGGGAGGATCCATTGAGGCCAGTAGTTCAAGACCAGCCTGAGCCACATAGCAAGACTCCATCACTACAAAAAATTTTAAAAATTAGGTGGGTGTTATGGTCTGCACCTGTAGTCCCAGGTGCTCAGAAGGCTGAGGTGGGAGGATTCCTTAAGCCCAGGAGTTTGAGGTTGTAGTGAGCTGTGGTGACACCACTGCACTCTAGCCCAAGCAACAGAGTGAGATCCCATCTCAAAAAAAAAAAAAAAAGAAAGAAAGAAAAGGAAAAAAATCAAATTTAAAAAATAGATAAACTCTTTGAAAAATAAAATAAATATTAATAACTGAATCAAGGAGAAGGGGAGTGCAAATACCCAAAATAAGAAACAATAAGAAAATTAACCACTAATAAAAAAAACTGATCGTAAGTGATTTTTTTGTTCAACTTTAGGCAAAAGTTTTTGAAAATATGGATGAAAAGAATAATTTTCCAGGAAATTATAAGAAAACAACTCCCACTCTCCAGAAACACACTGGGACTGCATGGTTTCACAAAGGAAATGTGCACAAGCTGTAGAGAACAGTTTCATACATCCAGAGCTGAGAACAAGAGGGAAAGCTATCAAATCTTCTCTCAAAGGAAGCATGCCACTAATGGCAGAGCATCTACGATGGCCAAAATTCCTTTTTTAATTAAAGAATAAAATTGGAGGAGGACTTGTCCAGTTTTATTCTTCATTAAAATAATTGGAGGACTCCCTGATTTCAAGCTTTATTATAAAACTACAATGATCAAGATAGTGTAGTACTGGCATAAAGAAATCAATGGCATAGAAAAGAGAGTACAGAAGTAGTTCCATGCTATATGGTTGCTTGATTTTCGACAAATTTTCCAGGGTAATTCAATGAGGAAGGGAGAATCTTTTCAGCAAATGGTGCTGGAGCAACTGGATATCTTTGTGGGGAAAATGAACCTCCACGCTTATCTCACATCCTAGCACAAAAATTAATTCAAAAGCGATCACAGACCTAAATGTAAGAGCTAAAACTATCGAATTTCTGGAACCTAGAAGAAAATATAGGAGAGAATCTTTGTGATCTTGGGCTAGAAAAAGATTTCTTAGATATGATACAAAGAACACTAACAATGAAAGACATTTTTGATAGATTTCATCAAAATTCAAAATTTTGACTTTCCAAAACACTTCATTAAGAAAGTAAAGAAGGCTAGGCGTGGTGGCTCATTCCTATAATCCCAGCATTTTGGGAGGCCAACGAGGGAAGATCACTTGAGGCCAGGAGTTCAAGAAAGTAAAGATGAGCTACTGACTGGGAGAAAATATCTGTAAAACATATATCCAACAAAGGACTTATATGTAGAATATATAAAGGACTCGTACAACTCAATAATACAAAGCAAATTTTAAAATAGGCATAAGATATATGGGTGGCAAAACAACTCTAGGGAAATGGCTTTCCCATGACACCCTGATACCCACACAGGCAAAGGCCTGAACCACAGCTTTCCTGAGTCTTAGCATAAAGCCTTGTGATCCTTCCGGAACACAGTAGGATGCAAGGCCCTTGAGGAGCTCAGGAGACTTCTGGGAGGCATTTATGAGACAGCTTCTCATCTGCTCTGGGGTTCTGATGAGGTGTGGGGCTTTCTGCTGTAGAATAATAAAACCTCTTAACTGTAGTCTAGAGTTGGCTCTTCAGCAATGGGGTATTCCACAGCTCATGGCGCCATCATGTGGCGCCTTGTGTCTCAGCGTCATCCTTTTTTCTATGTGGGGCAAGGACCACAGGGAACTGGCACCTTGCATTACACAAGAAGGCAGTGTCTGGGAGGAGGGACCAAGGAGGTCGAGTGTAGGATGTGCAAGCCCAGCCTGGAGCCCCAGGCCGGGAGGTGTAGGGCTGAGGTTGCCGCTGGCTTGAGCCTGTGTGGGAGAGTCTCATGGGGTGGGGAGGGACTGCAGACGGGAGGCTCCCAGCCCTCCCAGTCCTGACTCAGCATCTGGCAGGGGCCATCCACACAGCAGCCAAAGTGATCCTTAAGTTGCACATCTCTTCATGTCACTCTCCCGTGTGTCACCCTTCAACAGCTTCCCACAGCTTTTAGGTGGGAGACTGACACCCCCACCTGGCCTGCAATGCCCAGGGCTGGGCTCCAGCCCACCTCTGTGATCTTGTCTTGCACTTCCTGTCCCTGCTGGCTCCCTCCAGACACACTGGCTGCCTCTCAGGCCTCTGTCCCTGCTGCCCTGGAGTCTCCTCTGCCTATAAGGCTCTTGTTCAACCCAAATCACTGTGTTAGCTCCCAACGATGCTCTCAACCCAGATGTCTCTTCTGCAGGGAACTCTCCCTTGGCTCCCTGGCCCAGGTCACGCAAATGTGTGATGTAAATTCTCAAGGCTCCCTGGACTCAACTTCCATAGTACCATCCCAGTCCCGTGTCTATATTTGCACAATTGCTTGGTTACACTCCCGAGCTGCAAGCATCATAAGGACTGGGACTGGGTGTGGATTACTCCCTGCTGGATCCCAGCGCCTTGCTCAGTGTTTGGTCAGTACGTGCCCACATGTTTCTTGATATTCCTGCCACCAGGGAGTGCCACCGATCTTCTAAGACTAGGTCATAAGAGGTGATAAGACAACTTCCCAGAGCTCTCAGGATACTTACCCTTATAACCCAGCCACCTTGCTGTGAGGAAACGCAGGCCATATGAAGGGATCCCATGTCAGGGTTCCAGCTGACAACTCTAGCTGAGGTTCTAGCTGACAGTGTCCAGTGCTAGACATAAAACTAAGTCTTCGATGTGACTACAGCCCCAGCTGCTGAGATGCAACCACATGAAAAGTCCTAGTCTAGCCCAGTCCCTAGGAGAACCATGAAAGAGAAAAGCAAATGGTCTTATTTAAAATGATTAGGTTTAGGGCAGTCTGTTATATAGCAATAGAAAATTTGAACAGGCCGGGCGCGGTGGCTCACGCCTGTAATCCTAGCCCTCTGGGAGGCCGAGGCGGGTGGATCGCTCGAGGTCAGGAGTTCGAGATCAGCCTGAGCAAGACCCCGTCTCTACTAAAAATAGAAATTAATTATCTGGACAACTAAAAATATACATATAGAAAAAAATTAGCCGGGCATGGTGGTACATGCCTGTAGTCCCAGCTACTCGGGAGGCTGAGGCAGTAGGATCGCTTAAGCCCAGAAGCTTGAGGTTGCTGTGAGCTAGGCTGATGCCACGGCACTCACTCTAGCCTGGGCAACAAAGTGAGACTCTGTCTAAAAAAAAAAAAAAAAGAAAAGAAAAGAAAATTTGAACAAATTTAGTAAATATTTTTTGAACGAGTGAGAGAATGAAAATAGAGGGGCCTGCTTTAGGTCTGTGTGAGTCCTCACTGGCAGGTCTCAGTTTCCCCTTCCCCACAAGGCCCTGAAGAGCCTGGAAACCTTGATTCAGAAACAATAGTCTGTACTCCTCAGACCCATCAAATAGAAACTTGGAAACTCTACTGAGGGCAGAGAACAGGGCAAAATGGTCAAAAGTTAGCTCTGGCGGGAATCTCAGAGATCAATTCATCTAAAAGCTCTAAATCTTGAGTCCGTGAATGGCTTCAGAGGAACAAACATAGATTTTGTGTGTATACACATTCATTTTCCTAGAAAGAGGGTCCCCAGACCCTAACTTCCATCAAATTTTCAAGAGTTTCTGTCCCCAAAATATTAGGACCTACTGCTCCAGTCCAGCCATCTCAATTTCTAGGTTAAGAAACTGAGAATATTTCCCTTCCTTGTAATAAAGTGGACTAGATACCTCAAACAAGCCTCCTTCTGAAACCAAATTCTAAATAAAAATTTTCAAAGTTTTTGTACACATTAATGAACTAGAAAGGAAATAAAAAATGCTCAGGCCAAAACCCCAGGAAGCCAGAGAGGTAAGCTAAGCACTGAAACCATTAAATAGCTTTTGTCTTAAGGACTTTATAAAGTCAGCTAATCAGTGGTAGACCACCCCCGGTCTTGAAAGTGAACTTGAACTTCAGTTTTCACACTCTCATGGAGGTGAGGTAATAGGTGAGAAACCCAGAGCACCCAAGGTGAGGGTCTAATAAAACCCCCTCCCCATGAGATCGGGCCCCTCAGTGCATGGATGAACTAGATAAAAGCACCACCACCTCCCGACAGAGTACGAAGGAATGTGCTCATCTTAAATTACATCTTCTCAGGGGAGGTTTTGAAGGCCAAATGAACACTACCTGGATGGTCTGAAAATCAATCAATGTTTCCTTTCCCTCAGTTGGAAAAACAAACACGAGTGGCACCACAGTGCCCCAAGGTGTGGAGGTGTGGGTCGTGCGTGGCCTCTCCTCTTTCGGACTCGCCCCCCACACCCTGGTGGGGCCCAATCAGGTGGTGCTGCTGTCCCCTCCGCCTTCTTGTCTTCTTGCTGTGACAGTGCGCCACGCTCCCTGTGGCCCCCTCCTTCCTTCCCTGCCTGGGCCAGGGGCCTGGGACACAGGCTGGGAGAAGACCCCAGAGGAACAGTGTCTCCGTGAGCTCCTGTTTCTCAGCCCCAGTTCGCCTGAGGAAAACAGCCGCTTCTTGCCGTGGCCGACGTCTCCCGTGGGGTCGCCTGCCCCGAGCCCGGTCACTGCCGTTGAAGAACCCTGGGCCCGGGGCTCGGGGTGCTCTGGCCCCGGCTAGGGCCTGGCCTGTGGGCGACGCTCCCCCGGGCGGGGCTGCGCCTCCCCCTGGAGACAGGCTGTCCCCTCCTGCGGAAGAACAGGCAGCTCTGCGACGGGCACCGGGCGCGAGGACGCCGGGTCGCCGTGAGAGGCTGCGCACCTTGGGCCAGCGGGGGCGCTCCCTGCTGTCTCCCCCGGCGCCGGCTCTGGGCTGCTTTCCTCCCCCCGGGCTGTGGAATCGTCTGCGGATCCTCCTCCTCAGGAGGAGGAAAGCAGATGTCCGCTGTCCCCACCAGGCATCCAAACGCCCTCTCCGCCCCCAGCACGGGCAGCTGGCTCTCTCCACGTTTCACTCTCTAGTGACCGCTGCCTCCACCTCCGAGGGCGGTGAGGGAGGTGACGGAGGAGGGCGACCTTCACCCCACGGGCCACTCTCCAGGGCCCGAGGCTGGGGAGGGGACTGTGGGTCAGCCCCAAGGCCGGTGCCCGCTGGGAGGACCCGGCCCGCCCTGCAGAAGGGGTCACCAGGGCAGGTTTGGGTTTGTCAGGTCCTGGCCTGGGACAGGGCTGGTGGCTCCGAGGCATCTGCTTGTGGGCAGGTGGGAATTCTGAAGTCACAGAGCTCACCTGGGGGGGCCCTCACCTTCCTTCAAAATGCTTTCCCTACACCCCATTTCAGTGGGATTTCAGGCATTCCTGGGGTCATATTTTTGGGTAAATGGGTGTTATGATGCCCTCGATCACCAAAGCAGTCACCTTAGAAAGCACTTTCCCATCAGAGCAGTAGTTGTCAACTACGGCCGTGAGTAAGAATCGCTGGGAGAGCTTTGAAAATACACCAACGTCTCCAAGCCCCTCACATCCATTAAATCCAATCTCTGAGGGTGGGCAGGGCATGGCCCCAATGTGCAGCATGAGGGCCTCACAAGGACCTTGAAGGACAGGCACTATCATTACCCACTGTACTTTAACAAATCAAATTGGAAGAAAAGTTCTCCAAGTTGTTAACTTTATGCCAGTACGTGCCAGTATATTGACTCCTAACGCTAACGCTGAGTATGTTTTCTCACTAATGAAGGTCCAATGGACAAAAGAATGAAAGGAGTTGGATGTGACCACTGCAGAAGCTACATTACAATGTAAGTGGAACTTGCACTGTAACTGTAAGGAATTTTACAAGCAAATTCTACAAAATAAGAAACCATTAGGAAAGTCAAATCAATGGGAAAATACAATTAAAGAGGAATGTAATTTATATACTTACAATTTATTCCAAATAAACAACAAATAATACTTAGCTTAAGTATGTTTCATGAAATATTTTTCTTTTATTGCAGTGTACAACTGCATAGGTAATCAGAAATCATTCAAATGTAATATAGACATCCTGTATTTTTATTTGCTAAATCTGGCAACCACTGACACACAGGTCATTTGTCCAGAGGCACAGCTGGCAAGTGACTGAGCCAGGATTTAGCAGCATGAAACAGACTAAGACAAGCGTATTAGAAGGATGGGGTGATGGCAACACCACGTAGCAGAAGTAACCAGAAGATGTCATGGATTTTTATATTAAATTAATATATCAAGAGATAATAATAAAGACATTGCTTCATTCCAATACACTCTGAAACATGCCTGCCATTAATTACTTATTCCCAAACAAGGGCTTCTCGTCCACTTTAACAGCACTATTGCTTTCTGCCTCTCTAATCTGAGTGCACAACCCACCAAGGAAAGGGTTGTGCCTGGCACAGGAGGAACTGTAGGGACCGTCCTCTTATGGGTCCCAGCCTGCCTCGTATCCACTGAAACATATTTGAATATCACACAACTGGATAACAGAAATCTGAGGAAACACACTGAGGTGACAAAGCTCTCAATTTAATGGGGCAGAGAAATAGGATAAAACCTGCCTTGGCCAGTGCTTACCTTCCCTTGGTCTCCCCCTCACAGCATTTAACATTACGTGTGTATAAAGCCACCTGGGGAGAGCTCAAACTCTTTTCTTAAATCTTATAAATAAAATATTCACACAGCTTCCTTTGAAATCAAAGGCATAGCTAAAGAGTTAGAGCTGGGTTCTGCTACCTTTACCCTATCAGAGTTAAAGTCTTTGTAATTCCAATATTTAGCTCATCATTTGATGCAAAGCTCTTGGAAACACACCTAATTATCTCTGATCTCAAGGTGGCGGGAGCCACCAGGTCTAGCACAGACATTGCCAATGCTCATAGGCAGGTGTGTGGAATAAATCACATGTACTCACAAGAAGAAGATACCACCAAATGAGACCTGAAAGAACACACGTGTTTAAATTGGGGATGAAGGTCACAGCCCCACTTCTCCTCTCAACAGTGCCTCCTTATAATTGTGTCTGGGTCATCATGATGACGGAAGGGGAATTCAACTTGGGTGAGATTATTCAATATGGCACGTGGGCTCTCAGCTACATTAAGCTTGTGACAAAAAGTACTCATTTGAATCAGGCTATCATTGTAGCTAACCGCAGCCAATATAGTTTCCTAGGCTGTTAACAGTGAGCTTAACTTATCTTAAAATTCAGTATTGTAAGGCTGGTGGCAGGCACCGCTCCCTTCTCTAATGAAAAAAGAAGAAGCCTCTCCTATTCCTCAATACCAGCCCTAAAGCTGAATCAAAGAAATTCCTCACTCTTCCCGTGGAAACCTTCCCTCTGGAAGACACTCCCATCCCCCAACCCTAAAAACGTATATAAGCTCACCCAGACTTCTGGGCGGGGTGACTTCTCTGGTCCCACTCCATGGGACCATGAAGCTCGCCCAGGTCCCTCTCTTGGGACTCATTACCCTCACCTGGCAGCACCCTAATAAAGCCTCTTTATTTATCCCTTTCAACTCTGCTCATCTTTCTTTCTCTGGCACCGGCCTATCCAAAAACCTTACCTTTGGTGCCAAAACCCGGGAAGGTGCTTTGACTTTTGGCTACGCCACCCCTCCCATGGACTCCAGTCTTAAAACCTTACAAGTATGTGACCCTAGTGACTCCAGAGGCCACAATTACTGATGTGGATGTGGAAAGGGCTCCTGAACCCCCCAGACGTAACCAGCAGAACCATGGCCAGACTCAGACTAAAAAGGGCATGAAGGACTACTTTAGATACCTCATGTAAGTGGAATCATACAGTATTTGTCTTTTTGTGACTGGCTTGTTTTACTTAGCATGTCTTCAAGCTTTATCCATGATGTAGCATGTAACAGGATTTTGTTCCTTTTTAAGGCAGACTAAGATTCCATTGCATGTATATACCACATTTTCATTATCCATTCATACATCAATGAACATTTGGGTTGCTTCCAGCTCTTGGCTATTGTGAGTCATGCTGTTATGAACATGGGTGTCCAAATATCTCTTCAAGACCCTGCTTTCAATTATTTTGGACATACACCCAAAAGTGAGATTGCTGGACCACATGGTAGTTCTATTATTAATATTCTGCAGAACAAAAAGAGCTCATTAATTTTTATTACTGAACAATATTCTATTGCCTGGATATACCATATTTGGCTTATCCATCCCTCAGTTGATAGACATTTGGGTTGTTTCCACTTTTTGGTCATTATGAGCAATGCTGCTGTGAACATTCATATGCAAGTCCTTGTGAGGACATATGTTTTTATTTCTCCTGGGTAGATACTTAGGAGTGGAATTTCTGAGTTGTAGAATAAATTTATGTTTAATTTTTTAAGAAATAGACAAATCATTTTCCAAAGTGGCTGCACCATTTTTCATTCCCACCAGTATTGTATGAGGGTTCCCATTTTTCCACATCTTTGCCAACACTTGTCTTTTTCATTATTGGCTGAAAGCCTTCAAGGTATAACAAAATCCCTGATTCCTCCTGCCAACCAGGTGGAAAACTGAAGACATACTTCCTAGAAAAATTGCACCAGAAAGACTGTGCACCCAGGACCATCTTTATATCTAACTTTGCAGTTTCTAGGAAATACAGGAGGGTAGTGGGGCAAATTTTAAGACATCAGAGGAAACCAACAGACAAATCCAGAATATGGGACATTTCATAATCTATAAGGCAACTGGCATGGTCTCTTCAAAAAATCAATGTTATTTTTTTAGAAGAGGGAGACTATCCTAGATTAAAAGAGGCTAAAGAGACATAACAACCAATTCATGAGCCTTAATTGGATCCTAGTTTCAGGAGGGAAACATCCAGAAAAGACATTTTGGGAACACACAGATAGATAAAACAAATGTGGCAAAATATTAGCAACTGTTGAATCTTAGGGTTGGGGATATGCATGCTCATTGTACTATTCTTCTGTTTGAAATTTTTACTGATAAAAATTAAAAAATAAAATAAAATTACATTAAATTTAAAAATCCCATTTTTAAAAAGTCAAAAAATTTTATAACAAATATATCCTGCTGGGCAGAAATATCAAGAAAATCTTTGGTCAGCCAGTATAGTAGCATATACTTCTGTCACATTTTGTAAGTCCTCTTCTAGGTATCATTACCTTCTTGTCAGTAACATCTTTCCTGGAACACCAAGGATAAACTTTGATGTGACCACTGATCCTCCTTCCCCTCTCTAAATCTTTGAGAACTTGTAGTTAATTTAAAAGAATAACTAGACCTGGCTCGGTGGCTCACACCTGTAATCCTAGCATTCTGGGAGGCTGAGGTGTAGGAGTATTGGTTGAATTCAGGAGTTCAAGACCAGCCTGAGCAAGAGCAAGACCCCCCTCTCCCATCTCTACAAAGCCAAGCAAAGTGGTACACACCTGTGGTCCCAGCTACTCGGGAGGCTGAGGCAGGAAGATCCCTTGAGCCCAGAAGTTTGAGGTTGCTGTGAGCTATGATCGTACCACTGCATTTCAGCTGGAGTGACAGAGCTAGACTCAGTCTCAAAAAAAAAAAAAAAAGAAAAGAATGATGACGGAACACAGATAATCCTCTGGGAGAGAATTTTAAAGAGGTCACTTTCACATGAGAATGCATGGTTCTAGGTTAGCATCTACAGGGAAAATTTCCATATTCAGCGGACATTCCCTGTCCTGTTGAAACTTTAGCTCATTATTTTCTGCTTTTTATGTATTTATTTCACCCCTCCTCAACCTCCAAGACAGGGGAATTTGTCTTTGAATCTCAAATAGCACTGACTATATGTGCTTTGCACAGAGTAGGTGCAAATATTTCTGTTGAATGAATGAAAGAATGAAATCCTGAAGTTGGGAGAGGACTAAAGGGAAAACAAAGTGGGCAACACAAAAGAAGCTGATATAAAGACTTAGAGAGATGTTTCTGAAGTCATCGTCTATGTACACATACACCATCTTAGAACTGGGAACCACGAGACACTAAGGGCTGCTGGAAACCATTAGCCCTTCTCGCCCACCCACAGCACAGGCCGTGTAAGCCCATTCAACTCAATGAGAAACATCCTTCCTTACCCTTGAGGACTTAGTTATCCCAGGCATATCAAATTCAGACACCCGCAAAAATCAATTCCTTGATGACGTATAGTCAGACTCCCAACACCATTCAGCTGTTCCCGCTGCTGCTAAGGAAAATGAACTCATCAGTCCTGAGGGTTAAGCCGGAGGTCAGGATGCCTAAGAGCTCCGGGCTGACAGCTGGGCTTCCTGCTTCACGTCTCTCTGTTCTCAAGGACCTGGAAGGACACTAAATACGTTTAGTTGAAAATACACATAGTGGCCGGGCCGGGAAAGACTCTTCCTAGGTTGCAGATGCGTCCACTCTTCACTGATCTGGAAGAAAAGGGTCCCACCCGTGAACTCCAAGAAAATTTATCCTCAAAACGGAAACTTGGAAGACGACCAAAAAACCCCAGAACTTAAAACATTCTTTGGAACACGGCACCCACTGGGTCAGGTGGCAATAGTTCTAACTTAACCCAGGCACACACGTAACCCGGTGCTCCCCCAGCCTCTGGGGCACAGGCTCAAGCCCGTGGTGTCTAAGGCCCTTGAGTGGCAGAGGTTGGGGACGCAGCAGCTTGCTTTCTTTCGTAAGGCTAGCAGAGCCACCTTGTGGTCGATGTGGAAAACGGCGCTTGAGGCTACGATCTTGCAGAGAAACAGGATTAAATGTTGACCCCAGAGGCAGGAGACGCAGAAAGGAGGAAAGCAGGCAGCATTACCAAGGAACCTTGGCAGAAGAGATATTTAGTGTTAAAAAAAAAAAAAAATTTAGAATTCCATTGGCAACTACATTCAGAAAATAATGAGTTAAAGTTAAAACAACTTCCTTCTCAGACCCTCTCATATGTTCTCATTGACTACGAATCTCTAAGAGCAGTATATTAGGCAGTATTTAAAAATTGATTTGATTAGGGAGCCCTCTTTATATGAAGTATCTTAAGGATTGGTATTTGTGATCTGAATTTGATACATACTGTTTAGAGCCACATGATGAATGATACAGAAATCACACCTATCAATATGTGGAAATATTCCTCCAACACTAGAGAAATCTAATTATTAGAAAACAGTAATGTCCTTTGATGACAGCACTGACCCAAAAGATTAGGGTGTGGGATATTTCAGTTAGTTTCTTCAAGCACATTTGGTCTAACTTAAGAAGGGTCTTCCTTCCTAACATTCCTGAAGGATGGTCACACAAGCAGTGTTGACAATGCCACAGACCTCACCGTGTCAGGAGCTCACCAATTTAAAGTAACTAGTTCCCTCTCTGTTCAAAACTCTGTAGGAAAATATTTCTTATACTGGGCTGAAGTTAGCCTCTTGTACTTTACATGAATTGGACTTAGTTCTGCTATTTGAAACTCCACAGGGTAATCTTTTTTCTTCATGACAGTCTCACAAACTTGAAGAGAGTTGTTATTTCATCTCAAAACCTTCTCCAGAGGAAGCTACCTCAGTACCTTCCACCATGTAGTACCTTGATGTGGTTTCCAGACTCTTCAACCTACTGGCTACCCTCTTAAAAACCCTACCTCTGTATCAATGTCCTTCTTAAAAAGCATATTGGATAAAGAACTTCAGAGCTCATCTGACCAGAATAATGGGCAGTGGGACTATCTGGATATTGTACAAGTACAGAAAATATTTATTTTAATGAAGTCTAAAAATTTATCAGGATTTTGAACTTTTCAAGCAACAATATCCTAAATCAATAAAATCCATCTCTCTACACTGTTGTTAAGCCAGGATCCCCACATTCCCTACATTTGTACATGCATTTGTATAATATAAATATCACACTTCAGTCCTAATTTAGTTAGCATTAAACCATCATTTTAGCTTATTAAGATATTCTTTCCTTCCTCTTATCTATTTGTTCATCCTTCCATTCATTCAATAAAGATTTATTGAACAACTTTGATGTGTTGATCATTTCGTAGGCACTGGGGATTCAGAGACATTGTCTCTGTCCCAAAGTAGCTTTCCATCTAGCGGGAAGGCATTGATAATTGTTTTTATAATGTTACAGGGTCCCATAGTTGTCACTAGAAACCTTTCTCCAAAATTAGATTGACCCACATGCCAACAACTGTTTGATTGGGGTGGTTCTGTCAGATGAAACTTTCTCTGACATTATCCTGAGAAATTTATCACATGTCTTGTTAAAAACAAGATTAGGCCTATATTATTAAACCAAGAAAATGTCTCCCACATTAAAAAATAAAATTAAATTATTAATAAAGAGAATGAATGAATCAAACCCTAAAATTAAATGCAGACACAAGTCAATTTAACTATATATAAAATTTGTAACATAACCCCAGAGAAAAAATAATCTAATTTTTGAAAACAGTATAATCTAAGTGGGTAATAAGGACAAAAAGAACTGCAAAACATCTTGAATTTACTTAGTAGGTTTGTTGTTAGCCAAGCAATCAGTATAATCATTCTGCAACTATTTTGTATACAATTTTACAATAAAACAAATAAGTAAATATATTGATGTTTTGGGGAACCAAGGTTCTCACTGTGAGAGAATTTGGACTGAGAACAGATGAGAAAGAATCCTATGGGTATTGGATTTAAGTTGAAAGTATACTACAAAATCAATATTATGCTTTAAAATATGGTATATATTCCAGGTGTACCTATTAAAAGGCTTAGAAACAATGATCCCCCAGTAACTGGAGGATGCTCAGAATTTATTTTGTTAATACCATTTCTTACTAAAAGGAAACCAAGGTTCCTTAGAGAAATAGCTGATTCCAGGAAAGTGTAAGATGATCCCAGAAAATCTTATTGTTCCAGAAAGCAAAGATGTGTTCAAAGACTGATGGAGACATGCCAAAAGGACACAAGAGCATGCTTGAAGAGGTTCCCATGGTCAAATCTAGGGCAATTTGAGATCAAAATTAATAATGACAGTAATGGATTATAATGGACCATAAAAAAAAGAATCCATTTGTGTAAATACCATAAAACCAGAGAGAGGGGCAGAGAAAAAAAATAAATGTAGAAAAACAGAATTTTCTTAAATCACTATTTTGTAATCATCACTGTAATAATTCATTCAGGCAAATATTATCGATAGATGCCAAAACCTTTCAGTGAAATAAAACAGGATATGCACATGAGCTTAAGATATTGCCTACAAATACATTATCTATTCATGACAAAGGAAAAATAGAATATTTACAATGGAGAGATATGGTGGACACCACTGGAAAACTTAATTAAACTTAGCATCACTCTACCACCAGATTCCACTACACATCTACTAGAAAAGCTAAAATTAAAGAGACTAACAATATCAAGAACTTACATAGTGCAAATACAATTCTCATGCATTGCTGGTGGGAATACAAAATGGTACAGCTACTGTGGAAAAGCTTGACAGATTCTTATGAAGTGAAGCATTCACTTACCATACAAACCAGCAGTCCTCATTCCTCCATAGTCAAAAGAAATATAAACAATCCCATAAAAATGTTCACATAGGTAAAAGCTTGAAACAACTCAAATGCCCATCATTTGGTTAATGAATAAACAACTTTTGCTATATGCATACAATGAATGCTAATTGACAATAAAAAGGAACGAACTATTGATACATGCAACCGCGATAAATCCCAGAAACATTATGTTAAATGAAAGAAGCCGGACACAAAAGGCTACATGCTAAATGATTCCATTTAATTTACATTCATGAAAAGGCCAAACCATAGTCACAGAAATCAGATCTGTGGTTTCCAGGATTTGCAAGTGGGAGGGGGAGATTGAATACAAAGAGGCACGAGAGAATTTAGGGGGATGGTGGAAATATTCTATACTAGATTGAAGGGGTGGTTAGGCAATCGTATAGATTTATACAAAACTCATGAAACTATGAGATCTGTCCGGAAAGTATCCAGCCATTGTTAATAAAATGAGAACAGTTTGTGGGACATTGATGTAACCTGGCAGCCAAGGAGAGTGGACTGGAATGCGCATGCGAGAACAATGACGACTTCACTGTACTAGTCAGGGGGGCGCTAGACACCATTGAGTGAGCACATGTACTGCATGGCCGTTGCATTCAAAATGACTGAGCGAGCAGAGCAATGAATCTGCATCAAATTTTGCGTTAAGCTTGAACATTCCTCCATGGAAACTATTTGGATGATTCAGAAGGGTTTCGGGGATGATGCAATGAGTGCAGCGCAAATAAAAGTGTGGCACAAATGCTTCAAAGATGGTCAAGAATCTGTTGAAAGTGATCCATGTTCTGGAAGGCCTGCATCTAGCAGAACACCTGAGAATGCTGAATGTGTGTACCGGTTGGGTTAAGAGATGTTGGGAGAACTGAGGTCCCAACGGGACTACTTTAAAGGGGACTGAGGTGTCATTGTCCTATGTAAACTGTTTCTTGTATCGTCTTCAATAAATGTCTCTATTTTTCCCATTACATGGCTGGATACTTTCTGGACAGACCTTGTATACACTAAAAAGAGTAAATTATACTACATATAAATTATACCTTAATAAACCTACCAAAGAATTAGCATCACCAATAATGGGGGGAGGGGGAAGAATGACATCACGGTGCTTCCTGATGGGAAAATATCACATCTGTAGTATTCTTGCTAAAAAAACAACCTAAATATAACCATAGGGAAACAATCAGACAAACTGGCCAATGGAACATCCTACAAGATAACTAGCTTGAATTCTAAAAGTCAGTGTCCTGAAAGACAAAAAAACAAAAAAATCAGGTGCTAGGTGCAGGTTGTGGGGGGAGCTGTTCTAAATAAAAAGAGACTAAAGAAACATGACAAATAAATGCAATGGGGACTTTAACTGAATATTGGGTTTTTTAATTAAAACCAAGTCAAAGGCCATTTGGGGCCTAATTTGGGAAATTTGAATATGACTATATGTTAGGTAATTCTATTGAATCAGTGTTAAATTCTTATATGTCATAATGGTATTGTAGTTCCTTAGGTGAATATCTGTGTTCTTGGGAGGTGCATGCTAAAACATGCAGAGGTGAAGTGTCTTGATGCCTGCAATTTGTTTTCCAACAGTTTAACCAAAAAAATATAAATGGGGTGAGGAGGAAGCAGATATGGCAAAACGTCTTTAACAATTGGTGAATCTAGGCCGGGCACAGTGGCTCACACTTGTAATCCCAGCACTTTGGGAGCCAGAGGCTGGAGGATTGCTGGAGGCAGGAGTTCAAAACCAACCTGAGCAACATAGCGAGGCCCCATTTCTACAAAATATAGAAAAATTAGCTGGACGTGTGCCTGTTGTCCCAGCTATTTGGGAGGCTGAGGCAGAAGGATTGCTCGAACCCAGGTGTTTGAGGTTGCAGTGAGCTACGATAACACCACTGCGCTGCACCCCAGGCAACAGAGTGAGACTCTGTCTCAAAAAATAAATAAATAAATAAATTTAAAAATAAAAAATAAACAATTGGTGAATCTAGAAGAAAGGTGCCCATGTTTTATATGCATTCATTATAC
Organism: Lemur catta; assembly: GCF_020740605.2. Taxonomy (NCBI): domain Eukaryota; kingdom Metazoa; phylum Chordata; class Mammalia; order Primates; family Lemuridae; genus Lemur; species Lemur catta. The sequence goes on from NC_059128.1 coordinate 92,963,378, forward strand.
TATTCTTTTAAATTGATACAGATTTGAAATTTTTTTTAATAAAATGGGTGAGAGAAAACAGTTATTTTTTTTTTAAAGGTTTAGACATTTATTTGGCCTAAACTTCAGTTATGTGAGAAATCCACAAAGAACAGCTCAGAGACAAATGAGGTTTTCCTTTCCTGGTCACCCGTTACTTAACTTTAAAAAGAACTGGCTCAGCTGAGGCTTACCTACTTTTTTCTTTTCAAGCCCAGAATAACTTGAAATGCTGAAGTAATCATTTTCTTGCCCTCCACTCCACTCTCTAGGCCTGACTAACCTTGGCTGACTTTAGGAAACAAAAACAGACACAGCAAAAATTGACTGCCCAAGAAAAACTGACAAACCTGCCGTCATAGGGGGAGATACGAATATCCTTCTCTCAGTAATTGACAGATTAGACACATGAAGACCAGTCAGCAAGTACATGGAAGACTCAGAGAGGACAATGATATACAACACTGTACCCACAAAACTGAAGAAAAGATTTTTTTCGAGCACACATGGAACATTTCTAAATATTGGCTATGTAGTGAGCCCTAAAGCAAGTCTCAGTAAATTTCAAAGAATCAGTATCTAACAGGCAAAAAATCCTCTAATCACAATATAACTAAGATAGAGATTAATAACAAAAAGATAACTTTTAAAGTCTACAAAATATAAAGACACACATATAAATAATTCGTACATCAGTGACAAAATAGTAAATAGTAAGAGTGAAAATTAGGAAAGTCTTACAATTCCTCATCCCTCCCCTGCAAAAAAAAAAAAGATGTGCACATCAAAACCTGTTGAGATACAACTAATTAGAGTACTCAGAAGAAAATTTATAGTTTTAAATGTTTATAATAGAATAAAAGTATCTTAGCCTGGATTTTCCGGAGAGCATAGCCTACTAAAGCAAAGTATTATCTCTGAGAGTGTGGTCCCAGGGGCTAGTGTGCACAAGGGAATAAAACAGAAAAGGAGTGAGAGTAATAGGAGGACGCACTTCGTGTTGCTACTAGAGGTGCCGTGGTTCCTGGATCCTCGTGTGAGAAACAGTACAAAATGCATCTCTGGGCTGTTCATGGAGAAGAGAAAGGGAAGAGCATTTACTCCTGGGCTTCATCCACCATCAGTCAGAGGCTTGCCCCTAAGGCTGCTAACTCTTCCACATTCCAGAACTGAGCACCCAGGACAGGAGGTAAGAGGTTAGTGCCACAGGTCTGAGACTCGGCACTGCCAGGCTTTGCTCACATTAAGCTGACTGGAACTCAACATATTTATAAAGTTAAAGATGTACATACCCTAGGACCCAGTATTCCCACTGCTAGGTATATCCTAGAGAAGCTCAAAAGTGTGCACCAAGAGAACATTCATATAAGCCTGCTTTGTGATTTCACAAAACTAAAAACAACCTAAATTCTATCAATAGGAGAATGGATAAAATATGATGGCATAATCACACAATGGAATAATGTCGTACAATGAAATTGAATGAAGTGCAAGTTTACACATCTCAAAAGCAATGTTGAAAGAAAAAAAAAATGTGTGGAAACACACACAGTGCGATTCCATTTCTGTAAAGGAAAACATACCAAACTAAACAGTATAGTATTCAAGTCTCACACCTATGTGTAAAGCTATAAAGAAAAGCAAATAAATAATTGATAGAAATTTTAGGATGCCTATTATGTCTTACGGAGAGGAAAGGATGCAATGGGGGTGTGGGGGGGAATCAAAGCATGGGGCTATGAGAGTACTAGAAATATTTTCTTTCTAATACTGAGCACACAGTACACAGGGGTACGTTTCATTTTTATTCTTCAAACTATACACATGCATTTTATATTCTCTGGTGTAATATATACTTCACAACATAAAAAAATTGTTTTTAAAAAGATTCACGAACTATCAACACCCTTACCTTTTCCCAACCTCACACTGAACAAAAAAGTGTGAGTAATCACGTACATCTAGAACTTTAAAATTAACTTGAGACTAGATTTCCTTACATTTTGAAAACAAAACCCTATACTTTCAGCCCTAAGTACTGATTTAAGTTAAATTAATACCACATTCTTTCTGCTATGGTCCCAGACTATTTAACATTAATGGGAATTGATTCCATTTATTCAGACTTTTCAACTTCTACCATCCCTTCTCACTCATGCCTGAAGGTATAAGTTGTTTACATTTCCTGCCCTGTTCAAATCAAATGATTTTTTTTCATGTTCAATAAATTATGCCAGATCACACATAACTTATGCGCACACACACACACACACACACACACACACACAAATATATAAAATGGAGCAATAATCATATAGTTAAGAACAAAACACCTGTGTGCCTGGAGGAAAAGACCATTTGCTAAAAGCATTTGTTTTACTAAAAGGATTTTTTCATTACTGCTATAGGCTATGATTTTAAGATAGTGAAAAACGTTGCTAAAATCATTAAAATAATTCAGCCTAATTTGCATTCTCATTCTATAGCAGATTGGAGTAATGTTAAAAAGTTGTACAATGAAAATGTGAGCAGCTCTTCTGCTTGGAAATCCTAGCCTAGACCCCTAACGGGCCAGCCCAGGGGTCTGCAGATCACTGACTGAGCCCCTCCTCTGTGCCAGAGACTCTCATATTCAACACCACTGGGCAAGGCTAGCCCTAGGCAAAGGTTTCCCTAGCTCAGGACACTGCCTTTAGTAGTGTCCCCTCAGCCTCCAATCACAAAGCCCTAAGAGCCCTGGGCTATCCCTAGAGTAGGGCCCCACCCCAAGGAGACTTTCTCCAGAGAATAAAAGAACGCTGAAACTAACCAGTGTTAAGCTCGACTTTGTCAAGGCCAGCTCTTTGCTGGCAATGCTCTTATTAAATGATCAGAGCAGACCTGCTAATGCCATAAAGCTCTAGTCCTCAATGTACTACTTACTCCTCTCACAGATAGCTAGATTTTAAAAACTGCCTGTCTTAGGTTGGGTTCCCCAGAAGCAGGTGCTGCAAGGAGAATTCACTGAAGAAGTGTTTCCAGGGGAAACTGGTAAGGAAATTGGGAAGCAGGACAGACAGAGGCTTGGTCCCAGGCAAAGTCCTACAGAAGGTAGCTTCACTCTGATACCGCAGGGGAGCTCTGGAGGGGAAGTTGTACCTCAGCGTCTGTCCAGAGCAGAGGCAAAGGAACCAACTTCCAGATCCTGGGACCCCTTGGTCATTGGCTACAGGCTGCAGGGACGTTATGTCCCAGGCATTTCTGCCTCTCCAATATGCATGTGAACAGGTGGCTCCAGGAGCCCAGAGTGATCCTTCAAAGAAGAGTCACACATACCAGTGGTCAAAGCTACCAAGGCTGGGGGGTGCGGGGGCACATAATCACATGGAGCACCAGAGCTGTCCCCTGCCCATTTGGGGCTTACCTAAAAGGAATAAATGGCGTGAAAATTTGAGGTGACTAGGCAGGTGCAGATGCTGAGGGTTAGGTTTAACCGGCCAGGACCCTGCAGAGCTCTTACTTATGATGCTGTTCCTGCCTCTTGAGCTCTGGGGCTTCTCCCTCAAGGCCTTTGGTGTGGATGCCTGAAACCAGAGCTCCCAGTGCAGGCCTCCTGAGCCGAGGACTCAGACGGAACTCACCCCAAGCCTGGGGAGTGTGTGTGGTCTGAGTCTGGCGGAGTTGGTAAAGGTTATCAGGTTTCAAACCCTGTTTGGAATTGCAGGATTAGAGAGCCTGAGAAAACTAAGTGGCCATGTTTTAGAAAGAGGAGTACTGTCCATCTAACTGCTGGGTGAGCGCTCTTAATTCACTAATGCTAAATGATGCCAGAAAATCCAAGCTGTGCCCACTTCAGCCCTCTCCTCTGCCTCTAACTCCCACCCCTGTTGTTTCGGCTTCCTGTCCCCCTCCCATCCCCTGTTTTGTCTTTCTGACCCCACTGCTCTTCTCCAGCCAAGTGACCAGTTGTCAGGGCTGGCACCACAGAGACACAGGTGGGGCCACCTGTTCTGCTCGGCCTTCCCGCCCCACCTCCAGCAGCTGTTAGCTGGCATTTCAGAGGCCCTTTCAAAGGGAGGAAAACAAGAGGAGGGGACGAAACAGGCGCTGCCAGGCCAGGCCTGAGTGCTGGCCAGCAACCGTCATCAGCCTGTCCTGCAATATCAGATTGGGAATTTTCGGCCAAATCCAAATCATGGCTCCTATTAAGAATCATCCAGATTCAAATTCCAAGTTGTGTTTGCATCCCTGGAGCTGCATGCAGGGTGTGCTGAAGCCTGTTCACACATGAACAAACAGAAAGTTAAAAAAAGATCCTCTAACAGCTGATTTAACTTTAACATTTTTTAAAAGAAAGAGGAAAGCGAGCAGCCCTTTCTCTGACTATATCATGGCTGTATACCTTCCACTAGAAATAGGGAGGGTTCCTGAAACCCGAATGGAAGCTGGCTCAGTTTCCCTCCACACTCAGGAGGCCTTTTGGCACACAGGATATTGTAATACTCCAGTTATTACCCTGCAGCTCAAGGCACAAAGACATTAGGCTGTGCTTTTGCTTTTTTTATTTCCTTGAGGACTTCAGTTATTTTTACTTATCATGTTAAGATGAATGTTGCATTTAAATACAAATGTGGAAAGCATTGAAATTCTTCACTCCTACGTCTTTCTGTGATTGAATCCCAGGACATTTTGTGAAGAAAGGCAGTTTCTAGGGTGGATACTGTCAGTCACATTGTGCTGCCAGCATCAGCCTAAGGAAGCCATATACTCATTATTTATGCAATTGATATTGCACAAGGAAATGTTTATAATTAAAGTACCAAGAAGTCAAATATGGCATAGAGCAAAATGTGTAAAGAGACAAGCAGAATATATGATGAAATATTTATCTTTTACATTTTTAAATATTTATCTTTATATTTCCTTTAAGCCAAAGAACCAGCAATAGCTATTTAGGGATAGTGATGAAATTATGTGTGTGTATGTGTGTGTTTTAAGCAGTGGATTAAAGAAAATAATTCTTGCAAAATGCCTGGCCCGTAATAAGTTCTAAAATATGGCAGTTTACTATTGGTGAATAGAAAAAAAAAAATCCCATGATCAATTAAAGTTTGGAAAATTTTGTTGAAACAAAATTAAGCAGGTACCATTACTGCAAGCTTTCAGAGCCATTTATATGCTAATATACCTTGAGAATCCCCAAGAGAAGTAGTATAATATGCTCTGGATCCCAGACTAATATGAACACAGAATCCCTCTTTTTTTTTCCCCTAAGTAAAAACCAGTGTTCTGTGCAACACATTTTGAGAAACTCATATTCAACCCGTTCAGAAGGGCAACTGTAGGAAATAAATTAAGTAATACATTTCAAAAGCCAGTATCTGTTACTATACATTTCATGAAATACAGATTCTCACTCCCATTCACCTACCACTATCCATCTACCTTTATTTTTTTAAATTTGTTTGCTTATTTCATTACTAAATGATAGATTGCATCTTTGTTCAAAGTTTGGCAAAGGGAGGCCTTGTCAGTGGATTTTAAAATATAATTTTCAGGGCAGTCTTTACTGGATATTAAATTTAATATATGTATAAATATATATCCATATATTTATCCATATTTAAACAGGGTACCAGTATCAGTTTTTCTTCTGGATGGTTTTGTGATGGGTACCTTGCTAGATCTTTCAAACAGAGAGGATTTAATACAGGCAACTAGTTACTAAAATGTTGAAAAGGCTGAAAGAACAAAAGGAGAAGATGAGATAACTGAAATATTAAGAATTTGAGGAAATACTATCACTCCTAGGGGTGGGGAATAAAAGGAGGGAAAAGAGTTACCAGGTGCACCCTCTCTGCTGGGCTGCTGGGGGTGTCCTGTGGGGTCTTGGGGCCACCAAGGAGGGGCCCTTGGGCTAATGCTGGAATGGCCAAGTCAGTGCTCTGGGTGGGTGGAAGAGGTGTTGTCCGGCTGGTGCAGCACCAGGGGAGGAGGCCCCAGCACTGGAGAGGTAGGGGGTGCTGGAGAAGAGAGCAGAAGCCAGGAAGGGAGTTGCTCCTCCTCTGGCCTCCCAGTCTCTTGTCAGGGCTTCCCAGGGCAGAACCTGACAGAAAGCCAACTGACAAGAGTGTCTGAGAAATGAAGTCTCCAGCTTCCTAAAATTCATAGCAGTGAACAGAAAAGGGAAGGGATAGCAGCTAAGGACCCACAAAGGACCAGCACGTTGGCAGAGAGAAATTAAAAAAAAAACAACCATCAGATTGGTAAATTTTAAAATAAAGTCATTTCTCTTTCCTCTCACGCTCAAAGGAGAAACTGATTTCTTTTAACTTTGCAAATCTGAATTAATAATAAAGAGACTAAATTAGCACTGAAGTAAGGTAATTTGGGGGGAATGACATTTTTTAAGACAATCCTTTCAACTCAGACTTGAAGTAATGAACAACTGAAATAAAATTTTCATAACTTATATTACAGTCTTAAATTTCTTTAAAATATGAGCACTTGATTTGGCCAAACATGAAATTTTAATTAGCGCTAAGTACATCATCTCATGTCACTCCTTTTTTAAATGTTTTTGCTTTTTGCAAATTTCAGCCCTTGCTCGGGTTGTCAGGGCCATTAATATTCACCCTTGGGCTCTTCACTTAGCAGACACTGTAGCCTGGTCATCTGGGCCGTGCATGTGCTGAGTAACTAAGACGACAACCCAGCTGTAGCTCAGTGAAAATTGTGGCTCTAAATCATGAACCTGAAGCACTCAAATTCTTGAAGTGCTTTTGAAATTACTAAAGAAAGATTAATTATGTCTGGTTACATTTTTGCATAGCATTTCCCAACACACTCTGCAAAACTCAAGTTCCTTAGGCTATTAACAGGGTGGCTTAATAGGGTTTCTTTGTTCAAACAAGTGTGGGGAAAATGGCTTAGACTAGTGCTTCTCAAGTTCTCTGTGGTGAATGACCAATTTTTTTTTTAATTCCCAATTTGTCTCAGACCAAATTTTTTTCGTAAAATACAATAAAAGCAAATTACCAAACAAATGAAATTATAAAAGACACACCAAAAAGCCTACCCCAGTTTTTTTTTTTTTTATTGGTAGGGTCAACAAACATTAAATTATTCTGTCAAACTTCTCTAAAGTTTCTAAATGCTTACCCAGTTCATTTCAGTACTTATCTCCTCACAGACCAATAAAAAACAATTCAAACATTCAGCTAAGTCTGCAGACCACACTTTGTTTAAACAAAATGTAAATGTTTATCACCAAAGTACTTCTCAGAGATTTTAATGTGCTAATGGACGCTGGAAATCTATAAGAAGATAGATACCACATGTGACATTTAGGACATTTCCCAGTTAAATAAGAACTCGGAACCTCTTCCTTCAAAAACCAGAAGATCTCCTTACATAAAACGTACCGCACAACTGTTTGCTGAGGCTCCAAGCTGCTCTCAGAGAGCACACAGCCTTTCACTTCCCAGAGATCAGGATGGAATCACGCTATGGTAAAATGCCTGGAAGACAATCTTCCCTGAGAGAAGGTTTTGTCATGGAGCCCAGCTCATAAAGTACCTAGTAGGCAAATGAATGTTACCTAAACTCTCGCTGCTCAATATGTCACCCAAGGACCTGCAGCAACAGCGTCTATAGGGAGCTTGTTAGAAATGCAGAGTTGCAGGTGCTAATCCAGACCTATTTAATCAGAATCTGCATTTTTACCCAATTCATCAGCGATTTGTTTGCACCTTAAGACTTTGAGGCCGGGCGCGGTGGCTCACGCCTGTAATCCTAGCACTCTGGGAGGCCGAGGCAGGTGGATTGCTCAAGGTCAGGAGTTTGAGACCAGCCTGAGCAACAGCGAGACCCCGTCTCTACTAAAAATAGAAAGAAATTATATGGCCAACTAAAAATCTATATAAAAAAAAAAATTAGCCGGGCATAGTGGCGCATGCCTGTAGTCCCAGCTACTCGAGAGGCTGAGGCAGGAGGATTGCTTGAGCCCAGGAGTTTGAGGTTGCTGTGAGCTAGGCTGACGCCACGGCACTCATTCTAGCCTGGGCAACAAAGCGAGACTCTGTCTCAAAAAAAAAAAAAAAGACTTTGAGAAGCCCGGATCTAACTGCATACTGAGTTCTGTGAGCTTTGTGCACACGACTGTGGATAAATATGAATTACCCAGCCTAAGGGATTCCGTTAAATCAAATTGAGGCTGGTTTGGGTGCAAGCCAGTAAATTTGAGAGGGCGAAAAATACAGAAGGAACCTCAGGGTAGGCAGAGATAATTCATCTGCTACTTTTGCATCCATTGGATTAGCTCTTTATTATTTTTCCTCAATTTGATTTTTTAAATGGAGCCATTATGCCTCAGGTCTAAGGGCTTCAGAGTCATCAAAGTGGTGCTGAGAATTAGGAAGTTGCCTCCTTTCTCCTCTTTAACATTTTTCCTGCTTTTTGAAGGAAGGGAGATAAATAAATTCCCAAATTGCCCAGATCAGGGGTCCGTAACTGGTGGTCTATGATCTGGGCATGGCGTAGCAGGAGATGGCAAGTACCTGGCACCCAACTGCCCTGGGTTCTAATCTAGCTCTGCAATTCACCAGCCATGCGGTTTCAGACCATTTCATCTCTGAGTCTTCATTTCCTCTGCCATAAAATGAGAATACTCATACTTACAATGTCCTCATGAGCAATTCAAAGATATAAAGAATCTAAAACACCTGCTTTGAGTTAGGCAATTACGGCCACGTAGCAAATGTGAATGCCTTTCTCAGACCCACTGCATCAGAGAACTTTGGCCCAATCACCCCCCACCCCCATTCCTCCCGGCTTTGTGTCCAACGGTTCAACAAACATCTATTGAGGGCCTTGGGCGAGCCAGGCAAATGAATAAATAACAGAGCTTTCCCTGTGGAGGTCTTCATCCAGTAAGAGGTTCATATGGAGTTCAATGATTCTGAGACTTTCAGATTTCACAAGTCATTAAAATTTCAGAAATAATTTAGGGCAGTGATAGAAGGTTGCCAACTTTTTGTGTGTATGTGCTATTGCTAAGAAAATAAATTTAAACTTTCGTCGTTTCTTAAAAAAAACTATTTAACATCAAAAAGTAGGAAATTATCGAAGGCAGTCCTTTCATGTGAATGAATTTAACTCTTGGAAAAATATTCCATTGTCCTCTTTATTTTTTTCCACCTCCACATGAATAGATGAAAACCTGTGGTATTTGGTAGCCACTCCCTTTTAAAACCCCAGAAGGCTAAGGGGTTAGGTTTTATCCACAAGTTGCCAGCAAGTCCCAAGCTTTACTGACCACATCTGAAGCCCTGTGTCTACCCCCTGGCCAATCCCAGGATTTTAGTTGAGGAGCAAGTAACAAGATATGACAATCGAAAGGTTAGACACTCACTACCCAGGCGTTTCCTATCTAAATACTGTTTTATTTGGATAAAACAAAGCTTTTCTGTAGGCCCTGGCCACAGTTGGGCTTTGGGAGGAGTTTGAAGTGACTAGCATATATTAGTTAATGCAATTATGTTATTTAGTACATTGAGGAAATATACATATTTTTTTAAAAACTGAAAGGAACCGAATCTAAATGTAGGCAGATGTTATCACTAATTGGGTGGGATCACAGATTATTTTTATATGCTTTGGACTTTTCAGGACTTTCCACATTTCCCCCAAGAAGATATATCATTTATACAATAGGAAAAAAGAGTTTATCTTGAAAAAACAAATGCATAAACATTTTTGAACTATGGGTGTGGAGTTCCCTGAAATTGTGCAGCATGTTACCTGCATAGCCATATGCAATGTGCCTACAGGAAATACACTTAGTGCCTCTGTGTACCCTTTTATCTCTTTTGAATTTTGTGCCTCATGTATGTATTATCTATGCAAAAATTAGTTAATTTTGAAAATGTTCAGACAACTAGAAGGGGAGTTCCTATGTAGTAAGGTTTACTTCATTTTCTACCTTTTCATGTGGAACTCTACCAGGCCCCCCAACCTTTGGGCCTTGGGGGACTCTTCCTATGGTCACCTGACTGGGTAGCAGGCACCACCCAATTTAGTATGGTAGAAGATGTGACCATTCTCATCTGATGACGCAGCCTTGTCTGGCTTGATTGTTAGGATTGCAAACCATGAATCAAAACAGAGACCACTTCAAAAATCCGGTACTTAGCCAAAAACATGATGTTCTATGACAAAATTAGATGAAAAAGAAAAAATAAGGAACTTTATGAAACCAGGCCACAGATGATGACTCTGGGTGGACAGAACTCTGGGGTCTTCTGGGGCCTGTCTCGGGTCTTTAAGGTAAGCTGAACATTCCTACTCATTAGTAAATATTTGAGATGAAAGCTTTTTTGCTCACCTAATTATCATTTTTCCAAAGCATCTGCTTCTGGGAGAAGATTAATTAGTTGGCTATTCCTAAAGGATGGATTTTAGGAGATCAAAGGCTTGCAAAATGTAATGGAGAGAGAACTAAACTGTGGAAATGTTCTCTTTGGAGAAATGAAGATCAGAATTCTTTGCAGGAGTGTCACAGTGTGCAAGATTTGCTCTGGTTTTCTTTCTTTCAGAAAATAAAGGCTCCTGCCAGGATACAAATATTTAACTTATTATATATGGCATTTTGTTAGCCTTCTCTTTAAAGGGTTTCCACTTGAAAGTTCGCTCTCTCTTTCTCTTTGAATAAACACATGGAAGAGGTGTTTTATTTAAGACTACCTGCAGAGAACTTTTAGATACTTAGCAGTGAATAATGGAGGTAAAGACTTGGGGATGATTTCCTTGTGTATGCCTCAGATATTTCCTCATTTTGATTCCCCAGAACTTTTCCTCGTAGATTTAAACAAGTCAGCCAGCACATTGATATTGACAACCTGCACCAGTTTACCTTCTGTCTGTGCAAAGACGGCTTGTGCTCAGGTAGATGGCTTGCCTACGTCCTTGTCCCCACCCATGGAGACTCTGCTCCTCCATGGCTTGTCCTTTCCTCTTTAAAACATCATCATAGCTTTTACTTTTTAATTTGATAACTACACATATTTGGTAGACACTTTAGAAAACGTAGATTAATGAGGAAATTTTAAATTATTCATAAGTCCAACACTCAGAGATAACTGGTATTAGCATTTTGTTATTTAATCTATTCCTCCTCCCTCTTTCTAGTCATAAAAATACTTTTCTACACAAATCGAATCTTGACATGCACAGCTTTTTTGTGATTTTTTTTCCCCCTCTTTGCTTTTCCAGACACTGGTCTACAAGGCGGAGAAGAGAACGACTCTGTTCTGAGGTGGGTGTTGAAATGGTTCTGATAAGACAGGCCAATCACGTTGCACCCAAACATTGCTCTACCTCAGCCAAGTGTTTTCGTACACAGTGGCCTTCAGAGTGACCAACTGAGCCCGCTCTGTCATCAGGATCACTGTGGTGAGGGACCCCACTGTGGGGTTGCTGTGTCCTACACCCAACGTAGACATGTGCCTAGCGGTGACCTGGACACTGCAGGGGGCCTTCACTGGGGCTCTGGGTCCAGCTGATGGACCTGCAGCAGCCTCTGTCCCTGGAAGTGGCCCTGGTGTAGTTTACTTGATCAACTTGAGAAGCAAAGCCTTCGTCCCGTGCCCCACTAATGAATAAATGTACCCCTGTGATGTCGGCCTCTTCTGCTCTGAATCAAGGGGAAGCTGTGAGCTTCCCCAGGATGCCATGGATGGAGCTCCACGTTAGAACAGGTAATTTATTTTTCACAGTGTTCTGTAGAAGTTCTCATTCCAGCCTTTTTGACAAACTTCTCTCTTGGGAGCAAGAAATTTCATGGACAGATCCTTTTTCTTCCTCCACATTTAAAAGACCTAAACTAGACTCCCAGCCAGGTATCCCCCCAGTTCTGGATACCATGTAGTCTTCTAGACGTACATCTGCCTCTGATATGAACCCAGTCCATCCTCTTAGGGTTTAGCTGGAGAGAGCGCCTACTTTTCTGGAACATTGCATTTCGGTATAGGATTTCATACACTTCAAAACTCCAAATACATTTTACTTTGACTGGAAAAAAAAAAACATTTGAGAAAGACAAATGTTATTGTTCCCATTTTACATACAACAAAACAGATTCAGGTAAGTTAAGTGACTTACTCGAGTTCACAGCGTGAGTCAGGACTAGAAGCCAGGTCCCCTGACTCCTGGCTAAGCCAGGGTTCTCTCTGGGAAACCCAGAGCCTGGCAGAGTACCTGGCACACAGTGGGCACTCGAATAATGCTTGCTGAGTAAATGGCTGCATGGCTGCATCTGAACCTGCTCAGGGACAAAGTCTTGGTGTCTTTATATCCCTTAAAAATGGCCCTGGTCAGCCCTTTGCTCTATCTTCCCTCAGTTTCCCTTGCTGTGTGGGGAAAAATAGCACCTAGAAGCTTCCATGTCTAACAGAAGTAGAATCTGGTTTCAGTGATTCTTCAGCCTTGATTACTGTACAAACAGAGCTACTGTCTTTATGTATATATACATATATGTAAGCATATATGTTTATATGTGTTTATATATACACAAACAAGAATATATGTGTGTATATGTGCATGTGTGTATATATACATATACAGGTACACACATATATACACATACATGCACACATATATGCACATACACGCACACACATATGCACATACACATACTATTTTAACTACATAGATTTTTAGCTAACTGGTCACTTGACTGGCTGGTTACGTGTCATTCCCATTGTTACTCTGACCCAAATGTGGCCAGTTTTAAAAACCAAGCTGCTTCCTTGTTCTGAAGCCCTCCTCCTTGAGTGCCCACGTGCTCCATGTCTGTGCTGATCCTCTCTGCCCTGATCCCTGTTCTTCATTCCCGCCTGGTATTCCCCAGCCTCCTCCTAGGCGTGGATCCTAAGGCTAGCACCTCCCCTGCCACCAGAGCCTCCACAGGCAAACCCCACCTGCAAGGCCGGCTGGTTTGGGTTCCACGTGCTATGGCTGCTTTGAGTGGTAGGACCGTGTACCTAACCTTCAGTACTTGCAGCTGGGGAGAAACTGGGTCCCTGAGGAGTTGAAATCTTCTCTTTCAGTTGCAGTTGTGGGAAAAGGCCGCCACAGAAATGTTTCCTTTAGTGAAGTGTTCACAACCTGCAGCTGTGAAAAGTGGCAGGGATTTTGAAGTCAAAGGGACCTAGAGCAAGCCCAGAAATGACCTGCTGCAAAGATGCAGGGTGTGGAATATGTATTCTAATTAAGCCTGGACATAACACCAAGTTATGCCGAGACTGATAATATCATGAGAGATTTTGGAAAAGTTAATAAATTGCACTTTATTGGCAGGGTTTCCCAACCTGACTGATCATAGGATCACTTGGGGTTCCTTGTAAAACTCCAGGTTCCCTAGCAGGTATCCAAGATTCTGATTCCACAGATCTGGGAAAGGGCCGTGAAGTATTTACTGGTTTCTTAGTTTCAGCACTTTTAATAAAGTGTCTCATGCTTTCCCATTTCTTTTTCCAGTCTTTTTTTAACTTATAAAAATTAATCACTAACTTGGTATCAATTATTTCTTTATAAAACTGAAATTTAAAAAAAAAAAATTGACCTGATGCATTAATGAACACAACCCCAGTTGAAACTGGTTTGCTTGTTTAGACCAGTGGTTCTCACACCTGGTTGCAACTCAGAATGACCTGGGGAGCTTTTAGCAATCCCATTGCCAGGCCCCGCCCCTGATCAGTTACATCCACATCTCCAGGCTTGGACCCAAACGTCAGTTTCTCAAGGCTCCCCAGGCAATTCCAGTGTCAGCCTAGGGTAGAATCACTGGGTGAGACCCCCCCCAGTGAGGGAAATAGTGCAGCTCTGGCCTGACAAAGGTGGCAGTGCTGAGAGAAGGACCTGCCACACCAAGCTCTCAGGGTGCTCCGGAGAGTCCACAAACTGACTGCCCCCGTCGGCCTACTCAAAGACAGAATGCCTAGATTCACCTCTACTAGCTGTCAGGTAATCATTTTACCCCAAAAATGTGCAAACAAGAAACAAGAATCACTGCTCCAAGACTTAGGCAATTTTTCCCCTTCTCCTCTTGCCTTTCCTCCCTTTCCTCCTCCCCTGCTCCCCTCCCTCCCTTTTCCCTGCCCTCCCCATCTACCAACAGACTCCCTTGCAGGGCTGTAAACAATTTGCATGTAAAATAAATGTCTTGTCCTGATTCTTTGATGCTGGTTTCATTAGCATATGTCTTGACCTTAATGCAATGTATTCATAGTAAGCCATTAAAAATGGAGCTGCTAATTGCCAGACACTGGGCTAAGCACTTTAAATTCATCATCTCATTTAATCCTCATAGCACACTTTTGAGGTAAATTCTCTTATTATTTCTAATTCATTGTTGAAGATGAAGCTCCCAGAGGGATGCAGGCTACACAGCCACCTTCTAAACTCTGCTTTGTGACCCTGGGGCTGGGGCTCTGCAAACCACATTTCTGCCTTGCCCTGTCGGGCTCTGCCAACAGGGGGTGCCAGAAGCAGGGAGAAGGGGCTTGCTCCTTGGGTTTGCTGACCATTCTCGTGCACATCCTCCCTGCAATGGCCATTCACCTCAGAGGTCTGGGCTCCTGCCCCAGGCTCCTGGGAGCCTCTAGGTTGTGCAAACCTCAGCTGCTTCCCTTTGTCACGCCCCCACCCCCTACCCTAGGGGTGGTAGCTGCTTTCCACCGTTTCACTTTCTGTGTTCACTCCATGTCGCCTTTCGCTTTTGCAGTCCTCCAGCTTGTATTTAACCAATTCTCTATATTAAATTCTCTCTGTCAAAATACACAGCCAGTGGGTTTCTATTTTCCTAATGTATAAAGAAGTTGAATAATTTACCTAAGAACACACAGCAAGAAATGGCAAAATTGGGATTTGAACTAGCTCCATCAGACTCCAGAGTTCCAGCTCTCACTTATCACCCTAAGAGCTGCTCTGTAGCTGGCTTAGAGGCTCGGAGAGAAATGAGACACACATGCATGTCTGCATCACACCTCTGGCACTGGCTTCCTTCTAGAATGCCTATTTCAAAAAATAAAAAATATCTTTACAATCATTAAAAACAAACAACCTTAAAGAAAAACTGACTACTGGCACGTGAAATGGATAAAACATGCTACATTCCAAAAGTGCTTGAGGGTGATCACTTTTAATGCTAATTAAAGCCCTGAATTCTTGAAATAAGAATATTTCATACAGGCCAGGACAGTCATTAGGATGAAATTACGTTTCAGAAATAGTCAATATTTTAAGGGATAATTTATAACTTCATACTAATGCACACATTTGTACATTTGTAGTAGGTTCCAGATTGCATTAATAATTAGTTGCCTAAAGGAGAAACAGCTTCATGAAATATGTAATGGACATCACATAGCTTCTCTAGTTGATGCACTTTAGAATGTGGGGAACCGAGTGCCGTGTGGTGTAGGAAACAGCACGGCAGAGAAAAACTCAAGCTTTTATATCACCTGGATCTAGAATGGGAGCCCAGTTCCACTCTCCCAGCAAGTCCAGAGCCTATTTCCTCCTCTGTAAATACCTACTTCATCATCTCAAAACTGAGGCCTATGAACAGCGGCTGGCCGAAAAGGCATTTGGTGTATTTTAGAGTTATTCTGTTCTACATACAAACACACACGTGCACATGCACACACCAGGATAACCAAATGTTTCTGTAAAGTGTAATACTGAGTAAATGAAGCATACCGTACACAGGATGAGGAGCTAAATTATTCTACAGATGACAGCTTTGTTAAATTCATGTTGCAATGAATTTTAAAAAGCATTAACCAGGAGGGAAATAAACAAAGCAGAAAGAAAAAGTCCCCTCTAATCCCATCTGCCAGAAGTAACCACTGTTAAACAGATTGGCATATGTCCTTTTAGATTTGTGTCCTTTTAGACACAAATATATCTGTAACCTCAGTGCTCTGAAGCAACTGTTGTGGGAGGGAGAGTTTGTTTTGTCTATAACCACAGAGTTACCGCTAGGCATTAAGCACATACGACGCGTTCAGAACTGTGTGTAAAGAGTCCTGGCTCTGAGCAGGGAACCCATAAACCTAGAAGAATCCTCACACCGTTTCCCCACGCCCCCACCCCCACACACGTGGCACAGTGGCAGTTTTCTGCTCCCAGCGGGATATGCCTGAAAACTGAGAGTTAAGTGATCAGCCATCAGTGTGAGGCCTGGGTTTGGGCTTTTCTGTTCCACTGGCAAAAGCCAATGCTCACTATGTTTCCAGGTTCATTTACCTGCACAGTTCCCAGGTAAGAAGCTTTGGGGATAATATTCTCCTCTAAATGCCTTGAGTACCAGTGTCTCACATGGTCTGAATAACCTTTACCACTGTCTAGGACAAGGTCCTGGCAAGGAGCAAAAGGCACTGTGCTACTGTCACACAACACCTGAGACTGGGTAATTTATAAAGAACAGAAATTTATTCTCTCAGGGCTCTGGAGCCCAGAAAGTCCAAGATCATGGTGCTGGCATGAGCCCCGTGACCTAGTCACCTCCCCAAAGGCCACACCTCCCAACACCGTTCGTTGCATTGGGGATGAAGTTTCTAACCCACGAATTTTGGAGGGAGCACATTCAATCCATAGCAGTGATTAAATAGCGCCTAGTAAAAGGACTGTCTTCAAAGGTGTGGCCAAGATGAAAGGACAACAAGGAGTAGCGAGGCACCCCAAGGCTTTGTTTCCTTTTTCTCTTGCATTGGCTCTTGTTCTCATCCTCGTCCCTTTCTCACTCCTCCTTCTCTCTCTGCCTTCCACTGCACCTCTAGCACAGACAATTGGATTCATTGAGTGAGCACACACCTGATGCGACTCCACTGCACCGTACAGTCACCTATTGCTACCCTTTTAACCTGGCCTTCAACTCCTTGGGTTCTGGGAAAGCTCTGGATTTTAAGCTATGTAGGTGCAGTTCACTGGCCCGTCAAAGGAATGTTGAAGCTGCCTCTCTTAACCTCCTGAGTCCCTCAGTGCCAGCATCCCCAGTGAGGGTTCAGAATGTTATGCAATGCTGTTCTCAGCCTGCTAGACACAGTAATGAGCTGACACTTGGGGACCAGCATGGGTGGCTGGGATGAAAGCCTAGAACTGCCTCTCAAGGTCTGAACTTGGTGATGCCCACAGATCCAAACCTTTTCCCTCCGGTACCTCGCATATGTACATTTCTTAACAATACTAAAGAACATTTCTTCAAGAGTGGGCACTATCACCTGCCTCTCCTGCACGTATCTATACAGAAGATTGGAGCAGCCTGCGAGTTTGGCCTGGATCCTCGTGATCCCTGATGCCTTAGTGCATGGCCAGCACTCCCCCTGTCTGACTACAGCCTCTCTGGATTTGCTTCCAATATGCAAGCCCAGGTCTAAGAGCAGCCAGTCTGTCTCTTATCATCTTCCAACCGAGAAGATTCCACTGGAGGTGAGTCAGCTCAGCCACCTGTAAAGACTCCTGCCTACATTTTGACTAGGCCCCAACCAGTTTTCCACTCTAAGGCCCCCTTGTCACTGCCTTCCTTGAAACTTGTTCAGCTCTCATTAAATAATTGGCAATTGTTTCGCCCACTACCTGCCAAGTGGTCAAGAACCTCGGACATTTCCTCTGCATTCTTTACACTCCCAAAGACCCAATCCAAAGCCAACCCCAGACACACCCTGGATCGAGGAATTCTCTGTTCTCAACCCACACACCACTAAGCAGAAGCCTGTAGGTTCTCCAGAGTCTTTCAGATGTGGTCCATCTCTGCAGCTTTTCCTTAGCTGATTCAAATTCCTGTTGCCACCACCCCCTAGCTATGCTGTTGATTCTGCATCCTCCACAAAGCCTTCACGTTTCATTCCTAGGCTCCCTCACTGGCTCCACCTCCAAGCCTGCTAACGAAGCAGCCACCACCGGGAAGCTTCTGTCTGCTGGGGCCCTCTTGCCAGCCTAGACAGTTGCTCTGGGTCTGCGTCCCCTCTCTAAGAGCAATCCCGCTTTCCCACACAGTCTGCCTGCACTCACCAATTGCTAGCATTTCATCTCACTTGCTTAAAATATACGTGTATATAAAATGTAAGTATGTGCATATGCGTTCTAAAGACATGTAATATATACATACATGCTCACATATAGACACACACATACATAAAAATATCTTCCTGAACCATTTGAGAGTCAGCTGAAGATGGCAGGCGCCTTTACCTTGAATACTTCCGTATGTGTCTTAAGAATGAGGATATTTTCTTACATAACCACAATACATAGAAAACTGGGGAAATTTAACCTAGATAAGATGCCATTATCTACTACATAGATAATATTCAAATTTTAACAATTGTCTAAATAATGTCCTTTCCAGCATTTTTTTTCTCCTGATCCTACTTCCCATTCAAGATCACCACTGTGTTTAGATGTCATGTCTTTCTGAGTCTCCTCCATTCTGGAAGAGTTCCTAAGCCTTTTTCCTTCAGGACATTGACATTTTTGAAGAGGACAGGCCAGCCGCTCTGTAGGCTGGAATTCAATTTGAATTTGAGTGTTTCTTCATGATGAGATTCAGACTAGGGCATGTCGGCAGGAATGCTACAGACGTCATAGAGCTTCCCAACATATTCAGTTCCAGCAGAAGTTTTGGAGAAATTAATTTAAATTTTTCACCCTATAGTTCCCCTTCCCCTTCCCCCACTTGAGCAGATAGAAGATTCTGGCCTCCCTACCTCAGGGGAGATTTGAGGCAGGGCAGGAAGCAGGAGTTCCCTCGAGGCACCCCTTCCTGGCTTTTACTTCCAAAAATGTAAGCTTGTGGAGAAGAGATGGAGGGACTCTGAAGGAAGCGCGGAGCAGAGGAGGAGAAGGAACTGCCTCAGAGCCAAAGATCCTGCTCCTCCAGCGGGGGAACAGCAGTGCAAGGTTCCCACCGAGGGACAGGGCCGCGTCCTTCTCCCTGGCAGAGCAAGCCCAGCCTGGTGACCGAGAAACACTGAGAAAGAAAAGAGAAGCCCTTTTATTGGGTAACACCAAACTTACAGCCCAAACAAAATTTGTATTTTTTTAAGATCTCATCAAATCCCTCTTAACCGTAAGATGTTTTCAAATTAGAGTGTATTATCAAACCCATCTTGGCTGCAATGTATGAAATCCAATTTTCTCATTAATCTGTGTCGACAAGGCCAGCCCTAAACCAAACTGTGAAATGGCCAAGTGCGTCTTTGGGAATCTGGCCGCCTCTCTGCCTCTCGGCAGGGCCCTCTCTTGCACCCCTGGCGATCTCACTGCCTCTGTGTCCCCTCGATCCCTCCCTCTCCCTCTGACCCTCTTCTTGGGTCAGGCTGTGATGCACGCTTTAGCTGAGCACTGGGGCCCTCGTGCCCTCACTCATTGGCATTGGCGTCTGGACAGCAGAGGAAGCTCCCTGCAGGGGCCTGTCCTACAGGGCGATTCTCCCTCCACCCGGCATTTCCTCATGTACCTGCTCAGTTTGGTGCTACCCCTGGGCCCTCTGTTCTCGGCCCTTCAGCGTCCAGGTTTTGGATCATTCAGCTCCTACCATATTAGTGAGGTCCTGCCAGGAAAACAGCGCCCACTCCCCACAGTTCATGCGCAGGGGGATTTCATGCGGAGAACTGGTTGCAAAGGTGTTGAAGGGGCTGTGGGAGCACAAGGGAGAAGGGGACACGCTGTCCTGCTGGTGGCCTTGCCACTGCGCTGATGGGCGGGAAATGGGAGCCTGTCGCTCCGGCAGACAGAGGCGCCGCCAAGGACAGGAGACAATGGAGCCTCATTTCTTCTTCCTGCTTTTGGATCCTGCCAGGGCCTCTCACAGGCAGACTCCCAGCAGAAGCAGCTGGCAGGAGGAGAGGCTGGGAAATGTGGCCTAGACCCTGCCACACCGCAGACTGCGTGGAAGGGCGGGAGAGGAGCATGGCCCTCCACATGCAGCACCTGCCATCTGGTCCTTGGCCCTCTGCCTTGGCTGCCAGGAGAGCATCCTCCAGTCAGCCTCTCACCTGCAGTGGAGGGTTTAAACATTAGCAGAAACCAAAGGAAAAGGATGGAATAAGAGCCACACCTGCACAGGTGTGGGCCGGCTCTGGGCTCACCCGGTCTCCGCACATGGCCAACGCTGGCTTTACTCTTCAATTTGTCACCTGTGGGGATCCTCGGTTAGGAAAACCTGATGCTTTATTTTTCTATCTTTAGCAACCATTCAGGGTGGCTTCCTTACATTTTTCCATTTTGATTTGTTCTATATTTCCTAGGAGATACGGCAGAAATGTTTCACTTGGGTGTTACACGAAACAGGAAATTGCATTTCACGGGGTTTTATTATTGCTGGTTCCCATTTGCTCCTAGTGCACTTCTAAGTCAAATGTCTGCTTTTGAGCAAGTGGCAAATTTAGCAATGATCCAGAGATACTTACTGAAAGCCTGCTGCTACTGGCTTGACCCTAAATAAAGAATTTTTAAAGAAAAGGAAAGAAAAGAAAAAGAAAAAAATGTCACAGTCTTCATCTTTAAGTAGCTTCCAGTTTTGTTAAGGAATGAGGTTTACACACATGCAACTTCAGGAAACAAATAGATACAGCATATTCTACAATGTTAAAGTCCGCCATACAAATCCTAAGGATAATAGTCAGAAAAGCAAAGTTGTCTCTAAAGGGATTATATTTGGAGGGCAAAAGATAGGGCAAGGCAGGTTCCCAGCAAGAACTCTCATAGCAAAGGCAAGAAATGAATAGGCAGATGTGGGTAGGCAATGAGGTTGCTTAGCTGGATAGGAAAATGTAGGTAGTATTATTGAGGGTCTGAACATCAGCTTGAGGAAATTGAACTTGATCCTCTAATAGCCAAAATTTGGTCACAAAAACAGTGACAATTATAACCCATGTTGTCATCATTCTGGTTTTAGAGAATAAAACATATAAACAGCCTAAAAGACGCAATATTTCAATCAAAGTGACTCATATAATAAATTTAGTTTTATTAATATAAGACTAAAATAATTATGTTTTTGTAACTACTGACTCAGGTATCAGATAGGAAATATTTTATATCTTATATTTCAATGTATTTTTTCTCCTAACATATAAATACGCCTTACTATCTTAATCCCTTTGATTCCTGAGTTTGGAAGGGGAGTTCAGATAGACAGGGATACTGTGCCATCTGTATTTATTTGGTCCCTGAGTTCTTGAGTTAGGAATGCAAAGGATTCAAGCCCTAACTCAAAAAATGTACCCCAATGTCTTCAGTCCCTGAATGCGAGGTCTATATCGAATTTTCCAGCCCTCCTTCCTCCTCCCATTTCTACTCACAGTCTCCTCCCTGCTCCCCAGGGCCTGATCCAGCCTGCCTAAGTAAACGCCCAAGGCCCCAGTCCTGGTCAGCATCTCCCAGCACCTGCTCTTAGCAGAGGAAGCTGGTAATTGATGGCCTTGAAGCCCAGCCCTCCCAAGCGCACACACACACACACACACACACACACACACACACACACCCCACTGTTCACACACACACACACACACACACACACACACACCCCACTGTTGTTAACTCTGAGAAGAGTCCCTCTAGTGGCCACCTGTACAACACCCTGTGGGGACAGCTGCTGCTGGAAGGCTGACATTGCTAGGGACCTCACAGTGGCTGCACTTTAGGTTTTCTGAGTGAGAAAGGAAGTGAAGAGGTTGGTTTCCGCCAGATAGGAAAGGAGTTTGTGGCTGGACTAAAGACTTTGGCTTCTGCTTTGCAGGCAAGGTGAGATGTTGGGCATCCAAAGTTTTAGAATGTGAAGTGACCAGTTCTGGATTTTATAAAGGTAATACTTATCTTTGGTACTTGGGTAGTTATCAAAGGACGAATGATGACAATGGAAATAGCTAGCTTAAGAAATAAAAAATAAGAATAAATTAAAACTTCTTGCTGTAACAAAAGAGTAAAAAATTTTTATAAATAATAAAAATAAAAGAACTTCTTAGTACATGCCTTGCTTAGCTAAGCTGAGAGTTAGGTACCGCCTGCATCCTCTTTGGCCAGACTGAGGGATGTAAGTACAGAAATTGGCTCAAGGCCCCTTAGTAAGGCTGTGCTCCTTGCTGCCCTCCTGCACTGCCTCCTCGATCACCAAGGATAGTGTGCCTTCTCCCCCATATTTTAATACAGGGAAGTCTATAAAAATGAAGGTCAAGGGCAACTGCAAAGGGGAGAAAGGAGGAAGTTATCACCAAAAGACTCTATGAGGGCTGTATTGATTAGGATTAAGTTTGGATCAGAGTAATAACAGTGGCTTCAACAAAATAGAAGTTTTGAGGGGTTTTGTGGGGCTTTGTTTTCTCTTTCTCATGTAAAAATCTGTAGGCAAGCAATTCAGGGGTGGAGTGAAGGTCTGTTCCTCAAACTTCTCAGGGAATCAGCCAAATTCCAGATAACTATCCTACCACCATTCAGAAGATAATTATAGATTTACATGCAATTGTAAGAAATAATAGAGATCCTGTAAACACTTCACCTACCTTTCCCCAGTAGTTAACACTCCGCATGACTGTAGACCAATATCACACCCGGAAAATCAACATTGATAAAATCCTAAAAGCCGGTGACCAACCCGGGGCGGAGGATCCGGTAGTACCTTTCCCTCCTGCTTCCTTCCTGGGGCCCTGAGTCCCTATTCTCTCCCTGAAGGATTGAAAGGTAGTTAAATGAGTGAGACTAGAAAAGACGGACAGAGACACAAATAAGAAAACACAGAAGAACGGCTAGAGAGAAAGAGATACAGGGACAATAAGAGGCAGAAAAGGGATGGTGAAAAAAAGGGAGAGGTGAACAGGCACGGGGAAAAGAAGAAGGGGCGAGGCCACATTAGAAAGAGCAAGAAAGCAGGTCAGGTGCAGGCGGGCAACCTGAGCCCTCGCGCCAGGTGGCCTGCCCATGGGCTGTCTGACCTGGCAGGGACATCCTCGGGGCCAGGCAGGTGGGAAGCAGGCCTGCAGACAGCAGTGTTCTGCAGAAGGTGGAAGCAACGTCGGAAGGCATGGGCGCCAGACATGGGGACAAGAGGACAAGGAGAGGTAGCCCTCTGAGCAGCGGAGAAGGGGATGGTAAGGAAATTACTTCTCTCTCGTGGGGTGAAGGGGTGCACACAGTGGACAGTAGGGATCACAGTGCTCGCTCTGTGGCTATGGAGAGTGAAATGGGACACAGCCTGTTCAGTAGTAGGAGGTGGCAGCATCCCCCAGAACTGTTCTGAGACTGGTGACGACAGCCTGCACCACCCAGGGGGCCATGGGAAGAGTCCATCCTAAAGGTGTCGACAGGGCAGAGTCCTTGCTCCTTGACTGCCAGCTGTGGAAGGAAAGGGGGAAGAAGAACCGACGCCTACTCCTGGATTCCTGCTTTGGGTAACTGGCGGACGATCATGACAAGGAATAAAGGAAATGCAAATTTTGTGGGGGAAAATCAGCTGTTTTGGATTATTAACATTTATATCTGTGCAGAAAACTATAACTGGCCAATAAACATGAAAATATGTTCAATCTCGCTATTAACTAAAGAATGAAAATTGAAACTAGATCCTTATTTATCAGACCAACAGAGAGAGAAAGTGGAAAATATCCAGTATTGGCAAGGATATTGGTCAACAGGGATTCTCATAATGGCGGATGGGGGTATAATTTACACAACAATTTTTGAGGACAATTTGGAGAGATTTATTAAAAATTTCAATGTGCTTTCTGTTTGATCTCATCATTCCACTTCAAGGAATTTATTCTAGAGCTTGTGCAAGGCTACTCACTGAAGTATTGTTTGTATTAGCAAGAACACACAATTCCTCCACTTTCCAACTGTTGTGATCTTGGGCAAGTTACTTAACCTGCCTGGGTATCAGTTTTTTCACTCATAAAATTGGTAATAATAGTACTGAGATCAGTCATTTGTTAGGAGGATTAAATGAGATAATGCAAGCCAAGCACTTAGTATGGAGCCTGGGCTGTGACAGTGCCCAGCTAAGGTTAGCCATTGTGTTCCTGTTGACAGCAGCAGGGGCTCCTGGTGGCACGTTAGCCGAGGGTGTCCTAGCAAGGAAGGGACAGTTTGGGCTTTAGAGGAGCCCCCCCGAGTGAAGCTGAAAGCCCAGAGCAGGCAGGAAAGAAGATGAGTCCATTTCTGAGGTGTATATACTTCAACCACTGGAGGGAAGGAAGCAGGAGGCTCAGAGACAGTCTAGAAAGACATGTAACAATTATAGATGGAGAAGAGAGAGAGGTGGCTGGGACTCCTCATTGCTCAATTGGAGAAATATATAAACCAGTGGAGTCTTGGGATGGATTCTTTAGTGTTCCTGCTGCAGAAGTGCACCTGGGCTTCCAGACCAAGCAAGGGTGTGGAGTGAGGGTGGCAAAGGAAGGGCTACTCTGGAGTGTGGCTGGAATGGAGCCCCTGACCTAGTCAGCACAGTGCTGGGAATCCAGTCGAATAGTTCTAGGATAACTCAGCAACCTGCAAGTATTGTCAGTGGGAACTGGTCTTTGGTGCCATGAACCTGACTTTGTTCTCAGCAGCCATGCCACACAGGGTTATTCGTTGTCTGCGCTTGCAGTAGGCACGGCTCTTTTGCATCCTATCTGTCCACTTTTCTTACTGGCATTGCTCATGGGCTCAGAACTTAAATGATGTCCCAGGCCTGAGGACCTCCTCTTCCCAGCCCCACCCAAGCATCCATGCTGTGGACATCTGGAACAGAGTTTAGAGTAAGTAAACAGACACCCTATGGTGCATTTTGTGTTCCCAGAAATAGCTCTTGAAATTTCACCCTTGGAGAGCCCTATGTTTGGGGATTCCACAAGTAGCCCTGACAAGCACATTAAGTAATTCATCAATTCACATTTATATGCAAATACATGTAATCCCAGTGATTTTCCCTTGGAGCTGTGATCTGTTTATAAAGACAGTGAGTTATTGCATGAGGTGGATGGAGAAGAGAGCAACTTCAGAACTCGGTCAGTTCACTGAGGGAAGGCAGGCCTCAGCTTGGTGATGAGGTAGGGGTTTTCTGGCTGCGGCACAGCCCTGGACCCTGGAGTGGGAGAGTCTCCAAGATAAACCTGGGGCCAGCTCTGCAGGGTGGGAAAGGCCAACGGAATGTGGAGATCACAGGACTGGGTGTGGGAGATCTGCATTCCCATCCCAGCTTTGCAACTTAATCATTGCGTGGACCTTGAGTTCCCATGGCTAATCTTCCCTTTTCTCCGCCATAAAGGAGGTCAGTCATGCCTGCCCCAACCTGTTTGTTTGAGCGTGACTGTGCTTTGAAAAAAATTCCCACTGCCGTCTAAGGGAAAGCAACGTTTTTTTATCTTTACTGTTGGAAATGTCCCGTGGGGCCTGGCTTAGGGCGGGTCAGCGTGGGAGCATGCCCTGGACTGAGGCAGCCTGGCCCAGCAGCTTGGCTGCAGGTCTCTCAGAGTCACACACAGAAACACTTAAATGACCCACTCATCTGTGCTGAGATCAAAACCTTAAATAGAACAAGTGCAGATGACAGCAAGCTTCCTTCAGGGAGTTTCAATGAGCAATTCAGGCCTGCTGATGCTGGGATAAGATGGACAAAGAACTTGGTTTGTGCTTCCGGCCTGGGGAGCAGAGCTGCCAAGTGCAGGTGGCAGGGCCCTGCGTCCAGGGTCTCTCTAGCCCTAGGAAGTGGGCAAGCAGGAGCTTACTGGGGCTCTTGCACTTGGGCCACAGAGCCCTGATCCACCCTAGAGCAGCCCCCAGCCCTGCCAAACCCACCAGAGTGGAGCAGGTGTGCCTGCTGGGTGAGTCGCCATGGGTATGAGAAAAGAGACGTGCATGGCTGCTGCTGCTCACTCGGAGGGGAGGGAAGGCGGAGACACACAGCGGGACAATGCCCTGCAGCATTTCACAAGCACAGTGGCCTGTGGAAGGAAAGAGCCCTGACCGCAAGTCAGACGTGGGGTACCGTCCCTGATCCATCACCTTCGATCTTTCTTGGCCTCAGTTTCCTTATCTCTAAGAATAGGGAAGAGATAGCTAGTGCTCTCTGGCCCACGCTTGTCATGAAGAGTGGCTGGTTTCGTGGAGCACTGTACATGTAATTGGTCATTATTAATGACATACTATTAGTATTAGTGGTACCTTGTTAATGATTCAAGTGTTGGAGGCAGCACTGGGAAGGGGATGGGATTTATGTAGCCATTTGATCACGAAGCCTACTAATAAACATTTCTGAAGCGTTTTTGGTTGCAAACAATTGCTTGGTTTTACTCCAGCATCACAGGACTCATGGAACTCAGAGCTGGGAAAAGATGGACTCACCATCTAATTCAAGCATCATCTTACAGGCAAGCTAACAGAGGCAGAAACTGGAGTCTCCTTTGGTTTCTCTTTGCTTTATGCCACATTCCTGCCCCAGACTAGATGCTTAATATTCGTGCCCCGCACTCATGTAATACTCGTGCTCAGTACTTGTGCGA
This sequence comes from Lemur catta, assembly GCF_020740605.2. NCBI lineage: Eukaryota > Metazoa > Chordata > Mammalia > Primates > Lemuridae > Lemur > Lemur catta. Next base: position 92,989,915 of record NC_059128.1, read on the forward strand.
CAGAGCTGAATTAACTCTCCTGCCTAAAGTTCAGCGAGTGCAGGGCGCGGACCCTAAAGCATTGCATCGTGAGAAGGAGAAAAGTAAAGGATCCGGACTGACATGTGCAGCGGCTTTTTCAACAGTCCTCAAAGTATCTGAAATAGTTAAAGTGCCTTTAGATAACATAATTCAATTGCATTATTCTATAATTAATATATATGTATATTTTTTTGACAAGGGAGGTTGATGAGGAAAGAGTAAGGCAATCACAATTCTGCCAGGTTATACATCAATTGTAAAGTTCCAGGTATTTCAGTGTAGCGGTATCTCCTCTTGCTGTTGGAAAAAATATCCCTCAATTGAAAATTAAATAATTACTTACTGAAATATGGGGTGTGTGTGTGTATATATGTACACAGACACACACATGTATACATACATACAAACGTGTATGTATGTATTTACCTATCTAGTCCATATAATTTGCTTTTTTTAAGCTGCAAAAGACTATCCTTACTAGCTGCATAATTAACATCTCGTTTTATCTCAGCACTTCAACATCCTCTTGCCTAGCTACTTCCTCAGATGACCTAGATACATTTTGATCCCTGGATAGGGATAACATGCTGCCCTGGGGAAGATTCTGTACTAGAAATTATTCAGGAGGTCTGGGCGGCCTGTCAACCGTCCGCCGCTCTCTACTTACGGACCGTGGCTTCCTCCTTGGCATCAGGGCAGGCAGGGGACACGATTTGACAAGAATTTTTCTAAGTGCTTGCAAATATTAATTTATTTAATCCTTATAACCACCCTACGAGTTGCTATTATTATCTCTATTTAATAGATGAGGTTGAATAATTTATTTAAATTCTGCAATAATTTAGGAATTCTTGGAAAAGCCCTCTGCCAAGATGAACGCCACTCTTTTATCTTTTTTTTTTTCCTTTTTGGTATAATTGTTAGGATTTAACATTGCCCTTAAATGCAACTGAAACTTACCTAATGGCCTCTCTCTAGTAGGAGATGCTCTTAACTTTTTGGGGAAGTCTCATATCCCTTTGAGAATCTGACAAAAGCTACAGACCCCTTACTGGGAAAATACACTTTTGTTGACATATTAACCGATATCCCAAAGCCAGATGTGGAATCCAAGTTAAAAACCCTTGTTATAGTAGAGGAAGGCATCAGTACCCTTTAGGAAGAATTATAACTTCTCTCCATACAAATTCCCAACCAACCTGAGAGAGAGAGAGAGAGAGAGAGAGAGGGATTCTGGAATCTACTATATGCTCTTTATGCCACATGCCCCTTCTTTTTTAATTACTCTAAATTAGAAATCATCTGGACAAACTCATACCCATGGTGGTTATGGAGGGTGAGATTCTTGAGTACTTTCACATTCTGCTTTTTGTATTTCTGTAATGTTTAACTAGGCAAATATTACTTTTGTAATCAGAAATGATATGAAAGAAAAAAAAATTTTGCATTACAGATATACTCACACATGTGCAAAACTGTGTACATACAAGGAGATTCATCACTGCTCTGCTTGCAATCCTCCTACATGGCCTTGGTAAAGGAGATGCTAAATAAACTACGATGTCTTCTTCTCTGGGTTGCTGTGTGGCTACTGAAAAACTGTAAGGTAGCTCTAAATGTGCTGAAAGAGCCTCAGATATATTGTTAGGAGAGTAAAGCAAGATGCAGAATGGTGTATAACGTACTAGAATTTTTTGGAAGGAAGGAAGGGGAATATTTGTGGACACATCTAATAACTCCAGAAGAATCGGAAAAACCTGGCCACAGTGACAGTCTCTAGAAGGTCAGAACAAGAGGGAAACTTACTTTTCACTCTGTGCCCTAACCGTACTTTTGAATTTCTTTCCACTTATGTATGGCCCATTCAGTAAGTAAATAAAATGTCAGAAAGAGACCTTAAAAGTCATTGAAAATTACTTTACCATTATCTGAATGTTTTCTTCCCACCCTGCACTGTCTGTCCTTTTGCCTAGAACGTGCTTCCCTCCCGCTTCCCTCAGCCTTTGGATCTCAGCTCAGTTGAGAGCTCCTCATCCAGGTCTTCCCCGGCCTCCCCGAATAGGTCAAACACCCTTTTATCTGCTCTTGTCATACCATGTGGCTTTCCATCGAGACACTTTTCCCAGTTGCAGTTTTATATCTATTTGCATGATTATTGTTCGATTCATGTTTGTCCCTTTCCACTAGGCAGATGCTACATGAAAGAAGGGTCTTTGGTTTTGTTCACGAGTATATCAATAAACTTGGGATGAAGGAGAGTGCTTGGTGCACTGGTATATGGTAAACAGTGAGTGAACAGCTGAGTGCGTGTCCCAATCACCTCCTCTACGTTCCCGCCAAGGGGCCATCAGGCCTGTCCTTAAACACCTGAGAACCTGGATTTCACAACTTCCTTGAGCTGCCCATTATACCTTTCGATTATACCTTTTGATACTTCTCACTGTTGGTAATTTCAACCTCATATTGAACTAAGATGAGGCTTTGTGGCTTCCACACATTAGATTTAATTCTATCTCAGTAACCCAGTTTCCTTTTTACCTAGCTACAAATCTTCATTTATTTCACAGGTACTACTGACCATGACCTTCTTGAAGGCAGAGAAGGTGTCATCTCCATCTCTGTATCCCTCGGCCCCAGCTCAGGGCTTAGATTAGTACATGTTATTTGAGTAGAATCATTCTTTATCTGGCATCTCTTATATTACTTCCCTCTAAACATGTTCCACTTGGCCTATGTACCTCTGAAAGTACTGGCCAAAATGCTGGACAGATACCATAACTTCAGCCTTCCCCACATGCCTCCTTTCCATTGTCTATATGTTTAGGGATGCCAGATAATGCCATGAGCTTTAGGGGCAGCCACTGATGACACATAGTGAGTGTGTTTATGCTACTCTGCTTCTTTCTTCTTTCCAGAGCTCCTGTTTCTACCCTGGAGCATTGCAATATGTTTGACCTCATTTATTAAAAATGCTGCCCTCACCTGCTCCCAGGCCTGTTAGAATGGCTAATGCTATAATGTTGGTTTGTTTCTCAGACTTTCCAAAGCCAGACCAGCAGCTTTATGAGTACCACGAGTTCCATATCAAGAAGGATAATACCATTTAAAAATAGAGCCACCTGGTGTGGCAGGTACACCTGAGCCAGACCTACAATGTTCGCCTCTATGACGCCTTTGCTCAATGAGTGAGTATCTCCAGAGAGGAAAGGGAAATTTGAAAGTTTGAGCTCAAAATGAGACATTTTTTAAAGGCCAACCTCTACTCATCAACCCTGCTGCTCAGAACTCTGATGAGATCCATTCTCGGGGGCTCTCGTGATGCTGAATCTGAGCTCTTAGCATTAGGCGACCCCTGGGTAACGTGAGCACGGGCACATCATTGCTAATGTGCACAGTGCTTGGCAGAACGCCACAAAGCCGATATGTCGAGTGTAGTTTCTCGGTCTTTTAGCCAAGAGCACCAGTAGAACCAGTCAATCTCCAACATCGTAATAATTCCTCCGTAGGGAACATATTCTGACCTGGTAAAGGGACAGACGCAATAATTTAGTTTCTTTTTCCCATATTCAGCTTTCATGAGCCATATGACAAATGGGCAAAGGATCAGAGCGTGCTGAGAACAAATGAACCAGAGGGAGAAATTCATTTAATGACTTAAGTGTGTTTTATAACATGTGAAATGTAGGTCAATTCACTGTAAATTTATTCATGGGGATTATTTGTCCATCCTTAGCCTGATTATATGGCATTTACGGTAAGATTCCAGCCCTGTGTAAAACAGAACGGACCCTGCCTGTCACTCGTCGTCCCCTCCCAGCCCCACACACAGAGGAGGAGGAATCTAGCAACATCCATCAATGCTTGTCTCAATAGAAAAGACAGTTTCTACTTTCTATTTGAGAAATAGAAGAGTTTGCATTTCAAACTATTCAAAAAAGTAACTTGGGGCTCTTTATTACATTTTTGGAGACACTTAGAAAATCAAAGCTGGACACCTACACAGAAATTCACATATTGCTGAGTAGAGGCCAAAAGAAAGATCAGGCACGAAGAAGAGAATTTCATCACTCCGTGGGTCCAGCCGGGTATGCATCCCCAGAGAGACAAATTTGTCAAACATAGCAACCAGGGAATAAGTCTTATGGGATTTGGCTAGCAACCGTTTCTCAACTCTAATTTAAGAAACCCAAGATAGCAATCTTATGGGACTCATTGTCTTCATCATTATTATTTCATAAAGTGGAAATTAGTACCTGAACAGGTCTGCTGCTATTAGTCTCTCATTAGCTTCTTTACCTCTTAGGATAAGTCCTTGGTTCTTACAGATGGGGACAATAAAGGAATTTGAAGGAAGATCTGAACAAAGACTTAAAAAAATACATCTACTTGTTCAAAATAGATGCCCACAAGATCCATATTTTGGGAAAAGGAAATGTGTGGGGACCGAGTCCACATTAATATAATCTGTGGTTTAGTGCAGCGATGCTAAAATCTTGTTGCCAAAAACCATATTTCTGACTAAGAAGAAAGAAATGGAATTGTAAACTTCTTTTTTTTCCCCTAATTTAAGTGTAGCATTGATTTTAGAAGGAACATACAGGAAAATCTTAAGGGACATTAACTCAACATTGAGCACTTAGCAAGTAAAGCCCAAAATGTCACATTTTCTTTTTCTTTTCTTTTCTTTTACTTATTTATTTATTTATTTTTAGACAGAGTCTCACTCTGTCGCCCTGGGTGGAGTGCAGTGGTGTCATTATAGCTCGCTACAGCCTCAAACTCCTGGGCTCAAGCGATCCTCCTACCTCAGCCTCCTGAGTAGCTGGGACTACAGGCAGGCACTATCCATATCAGGGTAGTTTTTCTATTTTTAATAGAAATGGAGTCTCGCTCTTTCTCGGGCTGGACTCGAACTCCTGAACTCAAGCCATCCTCCCACCTTGGCCTCCCAAGGGTTACAGGCCACCACACCTGGCCAAAAATATCATATTTTCCCCAACCAATTTCATCTCCAAGACAAAGAGCAATGTGATATTTTTATGATTCTGTAAATTCCAATGAATTTTACAGGAAAAAAGAATATAACTATTTGTGTGCATATTTCTAGTTAAGGTAAGAGACCATTAACTTAGGTTAAAGGCCCTCTCCTTACCTCTTCCATGCAGCTTGATTTAGTTGTTCTTTTTTTATTTTTTTTTTGAAGAAAACAATGGAAGACCCTAAAAAAACTTCACACTAACTTCTCAAATCTCATAAAAAGATTTAAATTATATTGTTCCTGGATGACAAGACCTTGGAATATAATAATAATGCTCTATATTTGTTTGAAACTTTACAGTTCATAATGTTCTTTCACTCCATACTATTTTATCTGATCCTCATACTGCCCTGTGATTCTCAGCATAGCTTTATCTTGCATAGGGGGTTGGGTTCCGTAGGCACCAAGGAAGGGAAAATCACATACACTTAACACTTCCTGACCGCAAAGTAGAGGATACATAATTTTGTGTCTATGTAAATAAGTTTGCTTATCTTTAGAGGCCGAGATATAACAAAATTTCCCCAACTTAAAACCCAATGAGGGACACTAAGACCCAAGACTGAGGGTCTCATGCCTCCCACCTCACCCTCATTCCAGGGCACAGACTCATTGAGAGGAATAGCTAGTGGAATTGCCAACCTGTTTAGATTCTTATTCTTTCCCTTTATTTTGTCAAGGGTTTAGTTGCATTGGTCAGGGTCCAACCAAGAAAAGAGAAACCACTCTAGGTATCTAAACAGAGGGGCTTTAATACAGGGAATTGATTGTACAGGTGATAGGAATACCCAGAAGAAGAGACTTGAGAAGCCAAATAGAAGGCACTGAATCAACCCAGCAGTTCCTGATTTCTGAAAGCCTCTGCCACTTCTTGGCTGGAGGAAAACAAGAAGAGGAGGGGTAACTAGAACCAAGGGACTGGAATCACTGAAGTTAAGCTGGAACAAGATGGGCCCACTCAGCAGGATCTGGAGCCATAAAGGAAGTGCAGCCATGGCTAGAGAAGCCACCCAAGAAGAGAAGGATGGGGAGAAATACCCTGGTCTCCAGTCTCCTGCTGGTGCCTCCCATTGGTGGATAATAGCTGGAGCCAGCAGAAAGGGTGTGTGTCAGATGCAGCCTGTGGGCGTCAGCCACCTTGCCCAGGACATAGAGCAGCTGAAGGGTGAGCAGCAGAGCTGAGAGCAGGTGCAGCAGAATAACTAAATTTCTCTTTGGACCAATTGTATCCTTGAATTTCTGTATGTTAAATGTGCATATGATATGTCATCATCATATATATTACCACCTTCAATTTACATATGAGGAAGCTAAGATTCAGGTTAAATAATTTGCCCAATTATTTGCCAGGCACAGTGGCTCACACCTGTAATCCCAGCACTTTGGGAGGCTAAGGCAGGAGGATCACTTGAGGCCAGGAGTTCAAGATCAGCCTGAGCAACATAGCAAGACCCTATCCCTACAAAAAAAATTAAAAATTAGCCAGGTATGGTGGCACACCATACTGTAGTCCCAGCTACTCAGGAGGCTGAGGTGGGAAGACTATTTGAGCCCAGGAATTCGAGGCTGCAGTGAGCTATAATTCCCACTGCACTCCAGCCTTGGTGACAAAGTGAGACTCCATTTCTTAAAAAAAAAAAAGAAAGAATTTCCCAAGATTTCACAGGTAAGAGTATAAGAGTGCTGGGGCCAGGTGTTCTGATTCTTATGTCTAGAGCTTTTACGACTACCACTGGTACCCTGCATGTGAATATGTTGGAAAAGGACCAGGATATCTGAGGGTTTAAAAACACTTTCATAAACTCTTGGAACTGAACTAATCCAAGGGATTTGACCACACTGGCTGCCATGTGAGTTGTATTTAACTCATGCAAGTTTTGAGCCTAGGGCCTTGTGAAGCAAAATCTTGCGGTTGTTCTTGAAAATCTTGCTTGTTGATGTTCTTATAGTTACAATTAATACTGACAATTTAATTCTAAAAACGTGGATTGTGTTGCATATAACTCACACACAGAAAACAATAAAAAAATAACAAATTAGAAAGGATCATTTTGTTTTAATAAAACACTTGCCCCAGGGAAAAAAAATTTTTGTCTAGTGTGGCCATCAGTGTGTTAAACTGAATAGATATCTGAGGTCCACAGACTACTCCAGGGACAGAAACAACAGGACACCAAAATCCACCCCCGCCCCACATGTCAAACCAATCTAATCTGTTGTGTGTCAGAATTCAAAGTAAAATTTTAAGAAAATGATTCTGCTAAAAGAATAAAATAAAATTGTTCTAGTCTATCTCTCTTAAATGAAGTAACTAAGGCTCAGAGAGGGTCTGGTTAGCAGCAGACTTGAACCCAGATTTATCCCCGTGTTCTGGCTTGTCACTCAAGGCTCTTACCAGTAACCATGCTTCATGTTTACTAAGAGGTAACTCAGTGAGGCAAGCGACAGGGGGAAGTGACAGGGAAAGGCAGGAGAAAGATAGAGACCCAACAGAAAGATGACAAAAGAAAACAACAGCAGAAAATCCACATTTTCTTAAAGATGCTGCTAAAGGCTTTAATGCCACTGAGTTTTTGCACTTGGAGCAGAAGTAAGGGTGAGTGTCAGAAACCTGGCCCATTCATGGAAGGGCTGAGTGGAATCAGGATAATCAACAAAAGATGGGAAAGCTCCACACATCCACCAGCTAGGGAGTGGGTAGCACATGCGGAACATCCACACCGAGGAATACTATTCAGCAATGGAAAGACACTGACCCATGCTAGGACATGGATGCATCTCAGAAACATCATGCTAAGGGAAAGGGCCAGACACAAAAGACCTCGTACTGTTTGATTCCATTTGTGTGAAATGTCCAAAGCAGGCAAATCTGTAGAGACAGAAAATAGATTCATAGTTGCCGGGGGCTGACAGTTAAGAACAGGGAGTGACTGCAAATGTCCTAAAACTCTGTTGTGGTGAAGGGTGCACAGCTCTAAATGTACTAAAAATTATTAAATTATGCATTTAAAATGAGTTAATTTTATGATGTACAAATTATGCCTCAATAAAACTGGGGTTTTCTTAAAAAAAAAAAAGATAAATCAAGGGCTGGCTCTAGCTTATGGTCTTGAGGGTACAAAAACTAGCTGAAAAAAAATCTCATAATGAAAAGCAATCTTGCTCAGGTAAAGGAAGCATGGCTGTTCCACCATTTCTGCCTTGAGTCACTCAGGGCACCTGCCTTTAAGTACAATCGTGTCCCGGGATTGTCCAGCACTTCCACGTCCTGGCTGCATATTGGTGCAGATTTGGGGTGAATAGAGTATGAGTATTACAAAAAATTCCTCTCACATCCTAACCTTTGGCACCCTTTGTTATAACCACCTGCTGACTAGTCTATATTTCTCTCTAGACTGTAAGCTCCATGAGGGCAAGGACTGTAACCATCTCGTTCACTGTTCTCTTTCTAACATGGAGCATAAGCCTGGCTATGGTCTACTTTAGATAACCATTTGGTAAAAGGATTTTTAAAATTATTTGGAACACTCTAAAAAAAATCAGACACACTGATTCAATGACCATGGATCAATCCAACAACCATGTATTGGGAACGTGTCAGGCATATTCCCATATGTCACAACATCCCCATTAGGGAGACATTACAGGCACATGTTATAATTTCATTTTTCAGCTGAGGAACTGAAGCTCAGAAAGGTAAAGGGATTGGTTGAAGGAGGTGGGGAAGGAAATTCATATTGAGGTTTCCTGATGCTAAGTCCCAGGGCAGTTTCACTATGCCTGAGTTTCACACAAATAGAGTTACACTCCTGTTTTTTCATTATACAGATGCTCCTCAACTTATGATGAGGGTACAGTCCCCATAAACCCATCGTAAGTTGAAAATACTGTAAGTCAAAAATGCATTTAAGCCAGGTGTGGTGACTGACACCTGTAATCCCAGCACTTTGGGAGGCTGAGGCAGGAGGATTCCTTGCAGCCAAGAGATTGACACCAGCCTGGGCAATATAACAAGACCCTATAGCAACAACAAAAAAAAATTAGCCAGGCGTGGGATGCACACCTGTGGTTCTACCTACTCAAGAGGCTAAGGGGAGGAGGATGGCTTGAGCCCAGGAGTTCCAGGCTGCAGTGAGCTAGGATGATGCCACTGTACTCCATCCAGCATGGGCAAAAGAGCAAGACCCTGTCTCAGGAAAAAAAAAATGCATTTAACACGCCTAACCTACCAACCATCATACCTTAGCCTAGCCTACCTTAAACATGCTCAGAACACTTACATTAGCCTGTAGTTGGGCAAAATTATCTAACACAGAAACTATTTTACAAAAAAGTGTTGAATATCTCATGTAATTTATTGAATTCCATACTGAAAGTGGAAAACAGAATGGCTGTATGTGTACTTGAAGCACAGTTTCTACTGAATGCATATCACCCTCACATCATCCCTTTGCACCAATGTAAAGTCGAAAAATTTGAAGTTGAACTATTGCAAGTCAGGGACTGTGTGTACATTGCTTGAGATTTCTCCAATGGTTCATATTAACATCAAACATACACAAAAGGACTATAAGTGAAAAATTCAATACTTTTTATCAAGGAATGGCCATAACTGCTTAGTGATTTTAAAAATGCATTGATAGAGTCAAAAGGTGGGGTGTACCACAGAGGCCTCAGGTGAATAGCTAACGAATGAAGGATAGTCTTTATATGTCAGAAATCTGTTCTAGGAATAGATCGAACCAGGAATGACTGCATGCGAAAGCCTCAGCTTTGCTTGATACTTCTAAAATTTTATTAAATTCTCCTATGGGAAGGAAATAAACTACACTGTATACTTTACTGACCAACTTTTAACAAAAGTATGCAATAAACCTAACGTTGACCACAGACGTGAATGAAGAATTGCAAGCTTCCATGTGGGGGGTGAATTGCTTTGGACATTATTCCTTTAGATTGTCCCTTCTTGGTGAGAGGTTCTCACCGTGCTGAGGGGAGGAAAGCTTCCTTCTTCAGCTCTTGCTGTATTCCCACCTCCCACAGTCAGCTGCTTCCTCACGGCCAGTGGCTGGAAAGTTCTATAGTTCTCTCTTACTTTCCTCCCCTCTCCCTACCTCTCTTGGTCTACTAACTTCCTCTAGAGTCGTAAGCTCATTCCTTAATCTTTGGGTGAACTATTCAGGATAAGGGAACCCTCTGGTATTAATTACTCTTACTCAATATAGAAGAAGAAAAGTATAATCAACCTTGTATTCCCATTGGAAGAGTGAGGTCCCAGGTGTCAGGCATAGTGTTGGGGCCAAGTCAGATCAGGTCTCCAGAGCTCTGGTCCAGGGTTTTGCTTCCTTCCATGTTACTTATTAGCAAAAACAAATAATTTGTTAAAAGCCTAGATGCCCAGGGTTGAGGCAAAATTACAAATACAGTCTTGATCCATTTAAAAATATATTTCCAATATGATAATCCCTAACTCTTATCCCTCCAATTCTAAAAGGACTCTGGGAAGATTGTCCTCATAACCCCTTGATCTTGGACCTCAAGATGTCTAGGTAAGCCTTGGAGATTTTATGTCCAAACTCAGATTTATCACACTGCATTTTTACGTGTAACCCATGTTTCTCAAAAATTTTACTTTCCTTTTTGTCATCAGCCTTTTGCCACAGGAGCTAAAAAAGAAAAAAAAAAAAGAGGTAACTTGTTCTGACTTAGACTCTTTTTTTTTTGGTCTGTCTTTCCTTCTTTCTTTTTAACATATTTCCAACAGGTTTCTAGTGTGGCTACTGATAAAGGTTTAGAAAAAAGATCAAAAACAACCTTAGACCAAGAAATGGAGAACAAGGATCTGAGGAAGCCTCCCAAAGCTACCCCATTTCCCTGATGCTCCCTTCACACCTCTCCGAATAGCCCCTTCCTGCTTGTTCCCACTCAGCACTCACTTCACACAACAAAGGAGCCTTTCCCTTTTCATTCTTTCACGTCTGTTATTCACACCCTTCCCACACTGAATGGGGAAATGTGGAAATGATGGAAGGTGACTTCAGAGAGTAGGTTATAAAAGGCACTGTGGCTTTTGTCTTGCTCTCTTGTATCACTCCCTCTGGGGGAAACCAGCTGCCATCTTGTAAGGACACTGGAGCAGTCCTATGAGAGGCCACATGGGAGGGAACTGAGGCCTCCTGCCAACAACCAGCACTAACTGCTGAACCACCTTGGAAGCGGATCCTTCAGCCACAGTCAAGCCCTCAGAAGACTGCAGCTCTGCTGACATCCTGACTGCAAGCTCAGGAGAGACCTTGAGCCAGACAGAGTTTCTCTTCTAGATTCTAGGAGCAAAAGCAAAGCTGCTTCTAGATTCCTGACCCACAGGAAGCTAAAATAACAAATATTTATTGTTTAATCAATTCAATTTGGGAAACTTATTATGTAGCAATTAGTAACAAATACAGAAAGCAACCTGAATATGTGACTAATAATAAGACAGATTTGGTCAGAAAATTACCCACTAGATTCCAGTTGCTAAACTTACTCCCAGAGTAGGGAGAGAATAAATTAAGGCAAGAGGGAAGTGACAAGAGTATTTCACATAATTGTTTGTCTTTTAAAAGAATGTAAATCTGTCCTTCCACTTTGGGAATTGCTGCTGTCTTTTCTCTCCTCTGCTTTCTTTCCATAAACAGGATCCAAGCAGGCTGATGTTGGTTGCGGGGCACACACACATCTCCTTTGGTTTTATAGCGCTGAGATCACTGGAGAAGCACTTAAGTATGAATGAAGGGCAAAATCCTTTTCTTTCTTTTGACATAAATAAAAGAAAGACATTCTAATTTCAGATTCTACAATAGAATAAAATTGGCTTTGTCTTCACAAGGAACTCGGTGTCTTTAAAAAAAAAAAAGTCCAAATAGTAACTAACAGTGGTGAGAAATGAGAAACTGTTGTGGGATCTTCCTGGATAAAACTAGATAAAAACACACACACACAAGACAGTAAAAGCCAATTTCCAGGAGGAATGGTTAATTGTGGAGACTATTTCAAAGATCAGTCCTGGGAATTATGATGTATTGCACAAATGGAATGTAGGATTACGAGTGAGAAGATAAACTATTTTAGGAGAATGATCAAATTTTATTTGAGAAGGGTTCTCAAGTTTTAGTGCACATAAAAATCACTTGGGGTTGTCAAAGATTCAGATCCCAAGGTTCCAGCCCCAGGCATTCTGATTTAGTAGGTCTGGGGTTAAGCAAAAAAATCTGTGTTTTTAATGAACATAAGGAGTGTTTCTATTGCCAAAGGTCTACAGACTTCACTTTTAGAAAAACTGAATTAACAGTCATAAGATTCTATAATCAAATATTGTATTGGTTAAAATTATGAGCAGTCATAAGAAAGTCCAGAAATACTAGGAAAAAGTTAGACAGGAAAGAAGCAAGTGAAATACAACACTGACAAGTACCCACTAGACATTTCCACTAAATATTTCAATTGCTCTGAACTCTCCTACCAATTGTCCATCTCTGAAAATGGAGCTATGTTTTTTTCTTAACAGTTCAAAGTCTAATCATTGGACTAGCAATCAGAAAAGGAGTTTTAAAATAATCGTATTATAAAGGAAAAGAATAATAAATGTTTCCATGGGTTTTGATGGAATAATATACTCTTCTTTTAAAATAGCATTTGACTTGCCAATTTTAAAACAAAAATGAGAAATTTTAAAATCTAGCTTTAGAAAAAAATGAACTTTATAAGTGAACATTTTTATTAGAAAGACGATGTAGGATATAACAATAAATATCTTGACTGTTTTGTGTGTGTTTGGTAGAATCCGCTTCACTACTTACTAATAACACATACACTCTGGAGAAGAAAAACCCTAAGGACATACTGGGACAGCACAACTTAACTGTTTTCAACATGGACAATCAGGTATTTCCAGTCATTTCCACAGCTGACAAACTGACAATTGGATTTGTGGAGCAGTGACCCAATTCAGTCATTCAGAGAGTTTAAAAGCACAAACATGTCACAACACAGACAAAAACAGGAAAATGACAGTATGTGAAATACAATCATGAGAGAAGGAAGAACTCTAGGTCTGAAGGGGAACATAAGGGACCCCAAATCCAGCATCTCCAGTTTATAGGTGGGAAATGGAGGCATGAACAGATGGAAGGTTGTCTTTGACCACACGATGTCCTAGCTGGAACTCAGACATCTCAGCAACTAGCCCAGCGGCCCAGGGATTACTTGGCTCATGACAAAGTAGTCAGCCCTGACCTGCCCCAGGGACAGCACCTTGGGGCATCATTACTGCCTCCCACGTGCACCTGGCTGCTCTGCTGTCAGGGTGCTGCCTTGAGTGATCATTTTTAAAAAATTATACCTATAATTTTGTACTGAACTTATAGGAAAACTTTTGCTCTTTTTAAAAAAGAGTTTTTAATTTTTTCAGTTAAAAAGAATATTCTATTATAAATTGACAAATTATAATTGTATGTATTTATAGGACACAAAGCAATTTATGATGTATGTTTAGAGTGTGAGATGATTAATTCAAGCTAATTAAGATCCATCACCTCAAATGCTTATCATTTTTTGTGGTGAGAATATTTGAAATTTACTCTCTGAACAATTTTGAAATATGTAATACACTATTATTATCTGTTGTCACCATGCTGTACAATATATCTCAAAAAATATCTCAAAGAAAAGCTCTCTTAGAATAACTTTCCGTGATTATAGATCTTAAAATAGAACATTGTACACTGTAATGTTAATGTGTTTCTTTGTAACCTGCTTTTATCATATATTATATCATGAGTGTTTCCAGTGCAGCAGGTTTAATGGTTCACTATTTTCCAGAATGGGGCCTTGTCTATTTTGATCCTCTTCTTTTTTTAAAATTTTTTTTAGACAACCTGAAGATGCTAAAATTGATCCTCCTTATGTCCCCAGCCTTTAATGCCATGCCTGGTACACAGCAGGAACTTAATAAATGTATTGGATGAATTAATTAGTAGAATATATCATAGTTCAACTTACCCTTCATTGTGGCTCACTGAGATTGACTCCAGTTTTTTACGATTATAAATAATGCTGCAATGAACATTCTTTGATGAATCTTTGCACCTACTCCATATTATTACCTTATGCTAAATTCCTAGAGGTAGAATTACCAGATCAAAGGCTTTGGATACATATTGCCGAATTGCCCTTCAGAAAAATGGTTCAATCCCCCATCCTCCTGCCAGCTTTCTTTCCTTCTTTTTTTTTTTTTTTTTTAAATGAAGATATTTTTCTCTTGGGAACTGAAGTTAGTGCTGGCAAAACATTTTAAAAGCACTTCACCCATTCTGATCGAATAAAAACAGCTTTTGAACATTTTCAGTCTGTATTATATTAAATCGTATTAGTAATTTATCTAGAGGTGAAAGGTTACAGAAGCCATTGCTAAATCGCTTATATTCCTTGGACTTGTTCTGCTTTAATAAAGGAAAACATGTGATTTTTGCTTGAGAGAGAGCAAGTGAGCCAAGATTGGCTGTCATAGAGCCACCGTCAGATGAGGTGACTAGGAGGCCAGGAAGAGCTGTGACCTGGGAGACCTGCAGCAGTGGGAAGCAATGGCTAGACGCTCACATGCAGAACAATGTGGGATGATCTTAAAAGCATAGTGCAAGGTGGGGAGGAGGGGAAATACATGTTTTTCAAATATATAAAAATTATAATACACGTTTAAACACATCAGAATGGCTGCCTATATGGGAGGAAAGAAGTGGTCCATGGGGATAACATGTAGAGGGACAGCGTCCGGGCCAGTGACGCTGCTAATGTGCCATAAACTAAGGATTATTAGTAACCTGATTCCACAAGAAGAAAAGCAGAAAAGAAGGAAGGAAGGGAGGGAGGGAGGAAGGATGGAGGGAGGGAGAGGAAGGAGGGAGGGAGGGGGGAGGAAGGAGGGAGCGAGGGAGGAGAGAAGGAAAGAAGGAAGGAAGGATGGAAGGATGGAAGGAGAGAAGGAGAGAGGGAGGGAAGGACAGAGAGAGGAAATCAGGGAAGGAGAGAAGGAAGGATAAAGGAAGGAATGGCAGGCTGTGGCACCCCTGAGCCCTGACTGTCCTAACCAAGGCCCTTGAGTCCCTCACCACTTCTGGGCCTCAGCTGTACCATGACGGGGAAAGACAGGATGATTTCTAAGGTTCCAGCCATATCATGGTGTGATTTCAAGCACAAGCAGGACACGGACGCTGTGGCCTAGACTCTTAAGTATAAATAGAGGTGTAGTGTTTCTCCGGTATACCCCGACAAATACTAAGAACAGAAAGTATTGATTTTTAAAATAAACCATGTGCTTTCTGAAAGAAGTACTTTTCGCATAGACTTTCATAATATTATAAGCAGATGTGCGTCGCTTATTAAATTTACAAACAGCAAAGTGCCATTATGATGGACCTCCCCAGGACAGCCAGCTATTCTTTGGCAGAATTCCAGCAGGGAACTTTCTGGTGTCGACTGTTCTTCTGTCCTTTTGGAACCACACAGTATCAGACAATGTTTGAATTATTTAAATATGCCCCAAGTCTGCAGTTCATTGTCTTATTTCAAAGGACTGTGCTTCTATAAATCATACGAAATGTCTGAGATTCTGACCAAAAAAATTCAAGCAAAAAAAAAAAAATCAGGCACAGATACTCCTGGCTATTGAAGGAAAGCATGTAGCAGAGAGGAAATGATATTGCATAATGAAAGTAAGTATTCATCATTTGAAAGGCTTATGTTAACACAGGAGGATACAATGCAGTCAATTGTTTCTAAATGTGAAGTGTGTGTGTGTGTTTTAATTCCAAATTAATCTGTTAAAAATGACACAACGCTCTCATAAGAGCAACAACAAAGTCAATGTATTAGAACATGTGGGGAGCCAGGGGTTGCCTAAAAGCAGTTTTTCCCTTTCTTAAGGAAGAGAACAGCAAGCTTTACTAAAACCTTGACACCATCTATGCTGATGGATCCCAGACCATCCCTGTGTGATCGGTTTCATCCTGGTTTTCATTTGCAAGAGGAAGCAGTTCAAAAACCAAGGTTTTTCTCTGGCTTTAGAAGAACCAGAAGACCGGCCAATTTTTAAACAGTCTGTTGGTCTTAGTCAAGTTATGTAGGACCGGTTCCCTCCGCTCTAGCTGCTGCCAGGTATTACATATACATAAGAAAAGAGAGGAGCAGGAACAAAGCACAGTAAGTCCCAGCGATGGAGAACATTTCCTCTGTTTTTGGCTTTGCCAGTGGAGACTTGGACCCTGGGAGAAATGCTGTCAGTTGCAGCATTTGTGTTGACAAAGCGCAGGGCTTCCCCAGCGTGGGCTCTGCCCACCCTGCTGCAGCCCCACTGGCCGTAGTAGTTTGCCGCAGCCTACCTTGCACAGGCGTGGGGTGGGCACGTGGGAACAGACAGGGAGGTGGCGAGGAATAGAATTATTATCACCAGAAAACAGACCCTGAGACTCTGGCATTTGTGAGCAGGGTGTTGACTGGGGACTGCTTTCGGGAACACACCTGTGAGGGAGCACAGAGCACAGGATAAACAGAGGAAAAGGTTGGATTGTGATGCACTCACAAAAAGACCTCAGCTGACAGATTCCAAGAGAAGCTCCAGTGCTAAGGTAGCTCTTCAGTGCCCTCCTCCTCCTCCCTCACACCCAACATCAACCAGATGGTCATTGGATGCTGACTGTCACCCCACACACCACCACACACATGTCCCTCATACCGGGAAGAGGTGGACAGGGACTCAGAGAAGAGCGCTCAGGGAGAGGCGTGGCTCAGTGGGTGCTCCACAGCTTCCACTGCAAAGTGGATGGTGCATCTCAGCCATGAAGCAGCTTCCACTCCAGTCACTCCAGGAGACAAGACACGTGCACTAACTGCAGTACAAGGCAGTCAATCCAAGTGTCATATGAATGGCATCACTTATACGTTTTATAGCTGTGGAGAGAAATGACAGAAAGCTAGAAGTGGAATTATGAATTATTATACTCAACCGGCTCAATTTACAAATGAAAATGCTCTGATGTTAAAAGTGAAAGGACGTGTCCAAGGTCACATCTACTGTGGAGCCACTAATAGAACCCAGGTTTCCTGATTCCCATTTCAATTTTCATTTTCCTAGTTAGTACACTGCCCTCTTTGGGAGTGATTGCTGTCAACAGGACTGAACTGTGTCATCTTGAATAGAACACGGTAAAGTAGAAAACAATAGGTCCTCAATTGCAGAAGAATTAAATTCAAGCCAATATCTTTGGGCTTAATCTTAAAAATGGACAAAGTCAAGACACAGGACTTGAAAGATTCCTCTTATAAGTGATTTCATGTTTCATCACTTGTCTGTCCATTTGTGGAATGTGGGAGGCTGCCATCTCTTTTGAAGGAATGGGCAGCTCCAGTTACACTCATTTTGTGGAAACGAGAAATGGTTTCTGAGTCCGTTCCCAAAAAAACACCAAAGAATACAAGGGTAAGAAACCACTAGAGTCAACACCAGACCACACTGGTGGCATCCAGCCTCTGTCAGGGTTAGCTGGTAAACCATAACTGTAGTCTAAAGTAGGGCTCACCTTCTTCCAAACGACAGCATGACCTGCTAGGGGTCTCCTCTTCTTCTAGGACCTTCCAGCTCATTTTTTTCCATTCATATAAGTTACTTCTTCAAATAGGTAGTGGAAGAATCTGGTGCATTATGGGGCCTCAGAAAGGGCAGCTTAAACAGCACTGAATTGAGTCAACATGAAAGATCTGAGTCCCTTGCTAAGTTATTCCCTGTTCATTCCTTCAGTCATTCGTGCAACAGGTACTTGCTCAGCACTTTCTTTGTAGTAAGCACTATTGTAAGAACTGAGGACTTGAAGATGGTTAAGACATGGTCCCTCAGGAACCAAGCCATCAGGAAGCTTGCTCTGGTGGACAAGACAGATATATGAATATGAGTTAAGTGTAAGTGCTATGTTTAAAAATGTAGCATAAACATCAGTTGTAGGATAGCACTGGAGACGTCTGTAGTACAAAGAGTTCAGGCCACTTATTTTGTCTGGCATAACAGGTCATTTGGCTAGAACTCCACCCATCATTTGTTTATTCACCCAAGAAATTTATTGGGAGCTTCCCACGTGCCCAGCACTGTGCTAGATACTGGAAACACATCTAATTGAGTGACCCAGCACTGTTTGCCAGGAAGTCCTGGCATTGAAGAGTTTTAATTAATGAAAACATCTATCTATTTCATTTTCTGAAGCATACATGGGGCAAGGGCACCCAAGTATCCCATCTGTCCCACACCATGACCCATCCCAGATCACTCAGGGAGAATCAGAGCTTGGCTTCTTCCTGATGCCAGGTCCCTGCATCTCTTGCTCCAACATCTCATCTCTGTGCTTTGCCTCTTACCTCTTCTGACTTGGGACACTCTCCCAATTCTTTGCTATTGGGTCATTCCAATGGTTCTTCTAGTCTAATCTCATTTCCCTGGAATCTGAGGACGAACAAAAAAATATTCCATCCTGGACAGTTTTTCCCTCCTCCCCTCCTCCACAGCTTAGTGACAAGTTTGGGTAACCCTAGCCCATTCTAGGAGAAACTGCTGTCCCAAGTCCTTTCAGTGTCTCTGCCCGTTTTCTAGTCTCTGCAGAGAGCATAAAGGTAGCATGCACGGGCACATGCTTATACACATCTTTGACACTTTGGAGTTTTTCTCTTCATAAATGGTTCATTATCCAGCCCAAAGGCCAATACAGGAGTAAGCTGTTGGGTGGGGAAATGTGGGTGGGCTGAGGTGAGATTGCCTCACTAACTCAGCACTGAATGAGGTTGTTATCACATTGTCCCTGTGGAGGGAGATGTTCCCAACATGGTACACTGATAGCAATGCCTCCCTTCTCTTCCAGTCTCCTCTGAAGCCTCAGGGCTCCCCTCTTAGTTTCTTGTTGGGCCATTCACCCCCCACTGCTACATCCCTCAATGCCCCACACCTCCAGCATGTCCTCTTCTGCCAATCTCTAATTGCCCACTGCTCTCTGCCCTCCTAGGAGGCCCTGGGCCCTGGATAGCATGCTTTCTCATCCCCGTGCTGGCTCTGCCTCTGTTCCTCCATGGTGGATCCTGCACTCACTGGCACATTCTGTTAGCCATCATGGGTCAAAGCTTTTCCAGGCACAAAAGGAATGGCAGAAAGAGGGACATGGTGGAGTATAAAGCAGTCGTTGCAGACACACTCAACTCAGCATGGCAGGTGGAGTGCTGTTTCGGTCAGCCTCTGATGCACGACACAGATGCTCATTGTCCAAGAGGGCACCCTCTGGCCAACCATGATACTGGCCTTATGAGCATGTGCAAATGCAGACGTCTTCACAGGGCAGTGCAACGGATTGTGTTCTGTAATTCTTAAGGTAATATTTCAGAGACAAATAGTGTTATAAGGAATCAGCTCTACTAGGCAATGCTCAATGGGGCTGCCTGTGAGACTCAGAACCCTTATCACCTGGGTGCTTTTAAAGGAAGAGACTCAGTAAACCTGGATCTTCTGGAGCAGGGCCAAGGCATTTGAATGAGCAGCCTAGTGAGTCTAGATTCAAAAGCCTCTGCTTAATGAGAGACACATCTCTTTCTAGAGAAATGTCCAGTGCTTAGATTATTACAAAGAGCTCTATTTTTCCATAGTAGCCTTGTGGTTCTGAGCTACATATGAATATATTTTAAAAGATTTTAAAAACCCTCCATTTCATAAGAGACCAAAATGTTTTTGCAAATAATCTTTCTAAAGTTAAGACAGATAAAATTTGTTTTTCCCATTATTTCTATTTTGTCTTTGTGTAGAAACATACTAAGCTAATTGAGTTGATGCTGGAGGTTTCTTTTTTGTTTTCATCTTATTTCAGATTGCATTGGGGGAACATTTAAAGAACCACATTAAGACCTGATGCATTAAAAATCACCGGAATGGATATTTCCTACTTTTCTTCTCTCCTCAGCTGTCTGCCAACTTACCTTGCACGTGGCTCCGTGGCACGCCAGTGTTACAGTCTTCGCAAGGGTAGAATGCTGAAAATATTGAGTTTGAGAAAATAAAGATAGAATGATGTCAAAATGCCAAAAGTCTGCCAAATCTTGCCTTTTGAGGCAAATTGAATAAAAGCAAAACTTCCTGAACTAAGGGAACTCCAGGAGATGGATCCGACAGGAAATAAAACCATATTTGAAATGGTGAGACAAATAACGTATAAGCCAGTTCATCCAAGCTCCTGCTATGCAATTAATTGTAAAGGTTCCAGGCCATTCTAAGACGGCTCTGGGCAACAGAAGACAGAACAACAGGACCGTATTTATTCTTCTGTGCCTAGGACTGGTCATAGGAAAAAAATGTCTTCTTTTGATGTTTTCTAAACCCCTGGAGCTTGTAAATCTGAGGGAAGCGATAAGATGAAAGGAGACCTTTAAAGACCTTTTATCAACAGAATCAATTTGAATATCTGGTGTGGCTTCTCTAATCTTAAAAGGGAAGGCAGGGGTTGTATTTTATTCAGTTGGATTCTGCCACAGCTAGGAGGGAGGGTGTCTTGCTCATAATGGGTCCTGGTACCCACTCAGTAAATATTTATGAAATTGATTAAAGAAACAGGCAGGTAACAATTGTGCTGGACATGTTTCTTTTGTCTTTGATGTAAACCCATAGCCAACACTTACCTCCCTGAAGTTACATTAAAAATATCTAAGTAATTTCTTACATTGAGTATATTCAGTTGACCACTTTTAATTATATTAATTAAAATAATTAATGACTTAGACATGATCTAATCTTCCTATTTTGTTTAGAACAAATCCATTCCATTTGAGGTAGAACTAGCATGATATTTCCTCCATGATAATAATGTATCATTTTCAAATTAAGGTTGCTCTGATCCCTAAACAAAATGTTTTAAAAGAGTTTGTGGTACGTATAAATAAATAAAAAATCTCCAAAGCCAACAAGACCAATCTTAGTCAACGTGTTTTAGTGAAAGAGGGGCAATTAACTGTGATCACAGATTTAAAAACATTTTTTTTTAGTTTAAAGGTCTTTCTACAATATCTCGGTATTATAGAACAGTTCATGAAAACATGTTTATGTATAACATTTTAAAAAAATTCCAAATGACCAAAGAGACTTCAAAGTCATATATTTAACAAAACAGCTTTGAAGAGTTTTAACCACTTGGTACCATAACTCCAAACATGTCTTCTCAAATCAGCCAGTAAGCAACCAAAAGAAAAACATTCTGCCTATCTCATACTATTCTCTCTATAGTAACCATTTGATTTGGAGCAAAGATAAATTCAATTTAGCAAAATAATTATTGGTATATATTCTTCTAGACAGTATGTTGCTTCAGAGACATTTAAAGAAGCTTCTATAGTGTTTTATATACTATAGGAAAAGAAAAATTAATGTCAAGCATGTCCTGTGTTGGGTACAATGATACAATCATTTCCTGAATTTATATGAGCAATTTCCTCTTTAAAAAAAGATATTTAAATCTGCATCTACCACTCCATCCTGAGTAGTCAGGAATGAGATGAGGCCCCAGGCTTAGAGATAGCTAAAAAGCTAAAATATATTAATTCTTGCAAAATGTCAAATATTTGCCTTTTGAATGAAATACAAAATAACTTATGAACTATATGCTGTACTGCAACTCAGATGATATTTCTTCATATAATTATTAGGTAACATTCTCTCTTAGAACTTATAATTAGAAAAGAGATTTCTATAAACCTAAAAATATCAACTGAGAATAGAAGCCCGAGTATCTTGTTTTCAGCTCTGGTTCTGCATGATAGGCAATTTTTAGAAAATGTGGTTCCCATCTCCACCTTGCTCCCAGGAGAGGATACATTTTTGAAAGGTAGGAAAGTCATAAACTGTTGGTGTATTGTATCAAGGAAGCCCTAGAAAATATTTTAATATGGCACAAAATATGCTCTTATAAACAAAAGTGGAACAAAATATTTGGTGAAATTTTGTTTAACTCTTCAATATGGATACAGTTGGGT
The DNA here is from genome assembly GCF_020740605.2 of Lemur catta. Lineage (NCBI taxonomy): Eukaryota > Metazoa > Chordata > Mammalia > Primates > Lemuridae > Lemur > Lemur catta. The sequence continues at coordinate 93,012,050 of NC_059128.1, forward strand.
TTTCTCAGGCATGAAAAGCTGAGCAAAAATGACCCTAGATACATATGTACATGTGCAGACAGGCAGTGAGGACCCTAAGGCTCAGTGAGATGGGAGGAAGGGAACAATCTCTCAGCATCTAGCTCTGTAGCACCAAGCAACATCTAATTTGGTAATTACAGATCTAACTTGTAGAGAAAATGAGGTTTTGTTCCAGATGTACTCATTACAAGTGACTTGGAAGCTCTCTCTCTTTCTCTCTGTCTTTGATTTACCTTCCGGAATGTTCCACTCTTTGTTCATACAAAATGTATTTATTTTCAGTTAGTTATGAAGTTTAGTTGCTAAATAACTAAGTTGGCAGGAAGTGGGACAATGTAAAGGCTTGGGAAATTGCCTAGATGGAATAAGTTTTATCTCAGGTCCTACTCTAAGATAAACTACCATCATGTTTTCCTCTGTTGGGTGCAGACAAAGCCCCTAAACGTAATCTTGTTAAAAGAAGTTATGATCCATGTGACTAGTACTCTAAATTTAGAAATAACTATCTCTTCAGGTCTAGGGGAAGAGTCTCAAATTCAGAGAAGTTACTAAAGATTACTGGTAAAATCAATTTGACTTCTATTGGAGAAATTTTTGAAAAATATACTGTAAGGAAATAACATGGTTAGTTGCTTTTTCTAAAGAAACAACAAATAGCTTTGAAATCGAGTGGTTAGAGAAGCTGAGGCACTGTAAAATTAAGAAATGTCCAAAGTCTATCGGTTTGAAGCCAGGACTAAAGCAAAGAATTCTAGGATTGATGTTCTTTCTCACTGTGGACAGGGATTTAAATTGATCTCAGAGAGCCACAAAATAGTGCTAATTGGTTTAGCAATGCACAGATATTCAGACACCTGCATCTCACTGGTCTCAATGCATTCGGATTTAGCTGCTATTTTGAAAATAGTCAAGTTACTGAACTAAACCAACGTTATAACTCTACAAGACCTTAACATCCTAGGATTATGCTGACACTCTAATAGAAGAGATAACTTTTTGACTATCTCAGGAACTAGCCAAATAGGCAGTGAATAAATATGATATTTTCATGAAAACAGGTATTTTCTGATCACCCACTGGGTACCAGGCTCTCTTTCAGGCACAGGGATGCAGACAAGGTCCTTGCTCTCATGGAGCTTACATTCTAGCATTGAACAGCATCTCACTGGTGGGTAGTGGAAAAGTGTGGGGATACTTTGAGGAGGATGGATTAAGTTATAAAAAATCTTGAAATCCAGGTTAGAGGAAAAAAATTGATTTTGAGATGCATGATGGGAGACTATGGGGCCCTGTGTACTGAGGACTAAGTGGAAGGGAAAAATGACTTTGCTTGAAACCAGTTTTTCCTCTTCCTCTTGATGAGTTTCTTATGTAAACCTGGCATTTGGGCTATAAAAATATGGTTGTTCTTTGTCAGTAAACCAACGAACAATTTAGGTGGAATTAATTTAATGAGTTTATTACTAGGCTCTTACAGAAATCAATAAACGTTTACTTTTTAGCCATTCCCTGGGGTGGCTTGCTGCCACCACTAGTTATTCTGTTAGATTGGGAAACATTTAAAAGGGTATGGTAGGCCGGGTGCGGTGGCTCATGCCTGTAATCCTAGCACTCTGGGAGGCTGAGGCGGGTGGATTGTTTGAGCTCAGGAGTTTGAGACCAGCTTGAGCAAGAGTGAGACCTCATCTCTACTAAAAATAGAAAGAAATTATACGGATGGCTAAAAATATATATAGAAAAAATTAGCTGGGCATGGTGGCGCATGCCTGTAGTCCCAGCTACTTGGGAGGCTGAGGCAGTAGGATCGCTTGAGCCCAGGAGTTTGAGGTTGCTGTGAGCTAGGCTGACGCCATGGCACTCACTCTAGCCTGGGCAACAGAGCGAGACTCTGTCTCAAAAAAAAAAAAAAAAAAGGGTGTGGTGAACAGAAACATTTTACCTGTGCAATTATAAACAGTTTGTGCCCTGTAACTTTTAGGACCTATTAAAGTTGCTAAATAATTGGTTCTCTGACTGTGCTTTTGATTTGTAGTTTTGTCTCTGGTGGTAAGTCACTAAGTTGTACTCTAAGGCTATAAAGATCTCCGCTGTCATAATACAATCAGGTCCCTCAGCCTGGATAAGGACATGCAATTGTTCTTACAAAATATCCAGTCTTATCCAATGTCCCAAAGGGCTTATTCAAAATAATTTCAATTTACAAAATCAACTCGCTCTCCCTCTCCGGTTTATAGTGGCAGCAGTTTCATGCTGAGAAACACTAAAATATTGCAGGTTTCATTTGAGTAACTGAAGAGATATACTACCCATTTCTTGGGGAGAGGAGTCTACCCTGGTCATTCTGTATTGGGATGGAAAAAATGCCAAGTCTTTCTTTCTTTTTTTTTTTTAATTACAAAAGTAATATGCCCCTTACAGAAAAATCATAAAGTAAAAATTAAGCAGAAAAAGAAAAATCATCCATAATTTCACCCATCACTGCAAGACTTGAAAAATCAACTTCTTGGTGTTTATTCATCCAATCTTAGGAGCATATGGTACATGGTGTTTTGTGATTTGTCTCCTTCATAACCTTCACGTTGTTCCATGTCATCCTACAGCATTTATTAATGATTGTAAATGTAAGAGGTCAGTAAGAACTGGCTTTATTCAAGGGCATGGTAGGAAGGAAAAACATTTTATTTTCTTATTAATATAACAGGGCACCCACCCACCCCTTCAGTCGTTCTCTAAATCCCTAAGTGACCTCTGACCAGTAGGATTTCGGTGTCTGCGTACTGAAGGGGGCAGGCTCGCCTGGGGTTCCCGCTGCCCGCGTCGCAGAACGACCTCGCTGCCCGTCACGGTCCCCCAGTCGGAACCACACCTCGCTTCCCCCAGGCCCTGGCCAGTGGTCGCGGGAAGGCACTCTGCGGACCTAGGGGCCGCAACCCACAAGATGCCACGTCCTCCCCCACATCCCCTTTACACAGCAGAGCCCGAGTTCTGGGGAGCCGGGGTCACCCTGCGCCCCCTTGTTCTCCTGACAGGTGGGCCAGCGCTTCGCCTTCCCTGGCGGACCCTCCCAGCATCGCGCCGCAGGGGAGAGACCCAGAAAGTGCCACCCCGGCGTAGGTGCCGGCCCGGCCCGGGTGCCGCGCGGCGCCACGGCCGAACCGGAGCCGCGCGGGGCCGCGCCGTCCCCGAGTGATGACGCGCTTCCTGCCCTCCCGGCGCTCGCGGGCCGTGCGCTCGCGCTCGCCCTCGGCTCTTGTTCTGCGCCCGGAGCCAGCGGCGGCGGCAGCGGCTGAGGCGGCTGCAGGAGCGGAGCGGTCGCCCGGCGCGCGGGGGGACGCTGGCTGCACTCCCGGGCAGGCGCTCTGCAATGAGACAGTAAATGCATCCCCCGGTAAGGCGCACGGCTCACTCGGGTTTTTCTCCTCCTCCAGCTGCATGCACGTTGCATGAATTTCTCGTGTCTTTTCCCTCCCCTCTCCAGAAGGAAAATGTGGGTGTTTTTTTCCTCCCTTTTGCTTCTCGTGAGTGATGCCAATGCAGAAAAAACCCTCAAAGCTCCCAGGTTTGATGACCTAGAAGGGCTCTTTGCAGGAAAATAAAGATAAAATGAAATTAATGCACCTGTCTATTGCACATGTATGTTGCACCGCGCTCGACCCGGGCGCAGCGGTTTGCAAACAGCCTCGCAGCCGGCGCCCGAGAGCGGATTCCCGGCCGTGGGCAGCCGGTCCTCTCCGGGGCTCCCGCTGGGTTTCCGGTAACTGGGCTTTGAAAAGCGGCCCCGCCTGCATGGAGTGTCCCCTCGACCCCAGCCGTCCCCCGCGCCAGGAGAGTTGGCGCGGGCGGAGCGGCTTCATTCCAGCACTGGCCGCCCGGACTCCAGCTCCACTTTGCAAACAAGTCTCCCGCCGAGGCTCCGGGCAAAGGCAGCCCGCCGTTGCGGAGCTCCTTCTCCAGTGCCGGACTCTTAGACCTGCCGATTCCACGACTCCCCTGTACTTGGCAATCTCGCCACCGGCAAACTGCTGGCGGCTGAGAGATGGGGCCAGCGCCCGGCCGAGAGCGAGGGCAGGATTCGGATTCAGCGCGGCTGGCTTCGCTCTGACCGAGCGGCTCCCTCTCCTAACCCGGCCCCCCGAACTGAAATTTCGCGCCCACTGGGAGCTGGAGGGACCTGGAGACTGGCATTTCGGGATCCCTGAGGGGACCGAGGAACGACTTTCGAGGGCGCCATATTTTCAGTGGGTCTTGGCTGAGGAGAGGAGGGGGCGAGCAGTTTCTGGGCCCTGGGGATCGCGCGGCGCCCCCGCCGGGGAGGCAGGAGCGGTGGTCGCCGAGAAAGTTTGCGCGCCGAGGCAGAGGCGGAGGCGGCCGCGCAGAGCGCGCACCGCTGCTGTCCCCGCAAGGGCGCACGGGCTACAGCGCTTCGCCAGGAGGGCCCGGCGGGGCTGGGGCCGGGATCTGCCGTCAGGGACAGCGTGCTCAGCTTGCTGCCTTCTCCTGTCCCACCAAGACCAGCGTTCGGGCTCGGAGGCGCAAGGAACACGCCCCTCTTCCCCGCAGCTACGGCTGCCCAGGCAGGCACTCCGCCGGAGCCGTGCGCTTGGCGGCGTCCCCGGGCTGGGCGCCGGGTGCGGAGCGTTTTCCCGGAGCCAGGGCTCGCGTGGGTGCTCTGCGGGGCGCGGGAGCTCACTCTCTGCGGGAGAGGAGGCGCCGGATTCGAGTATCGGGGCAAGGGCCTGGCCTGTGGTCGCCCCGAGGCCGCCGACCAGTCTGAGCCTCCAGTCGCTTCCATGGCTTTGGTGGCGACACAGTAGCGCCCGCAGCTACGTGCTCGGCTCTCGCCGCAATTCCAGCTCGTGGAGACGGGCAAAGGGAGGCGTTTCCAGAAGTTGGGGCTTCAGGTGACGCGTGGGGAAACTTGGATTCTTGCTATCCGTGAAGAGCCAGGATGACTTGGGTGAGAATCCCTGCGTCTCATGGTGAAAATCAATCTTGGGTTATTTCCAGAAGATGAGCGGAATGAACTGAAGTGTTGGCTAGTCAAAGATACAATTGAAGACAGGAGGGTAGGGATGATGTCCTGGAAAAATAGACGCAAAAATACATGTGAATAGTACCACTTTGCCTTCTAGTAGTACCTGGGTGTATTGAGTCATGGCATTCGTCAGCTTGCACGCTGTCCTCCCTTTTCCAGATCTTGGAGGTGGCGACTTCTCAGGAATGGGGTGGTGGGGACTCTACTTTTGAAATAGATTGTGACCTCTGCGTTTTTGACGGGGCAGGGGACAGCGTGTTTGCTGACCTATAGTCAGCTGAGTGCAGGAATGTGCCAGCTTTTCTCCTTGGTGTGTTACTGAAATGATGTCACAGTATTGAGGTCATGTCAGCACTTTGGGTCTTCATCGTTGGAGAGGCTGGAAGAGACCACAAAAAAACAGAAACCCCTGGGGTGGGTGATTAGATGTCTGGAGGGAGGGGAGAGACTCCCATCTCAGAGATGTGCCCTGTGATGTTAAGTATCAGGCTGCTCCTTCCCCGCTTCACTTCATTAAGTACCTCCAAAAGTGTCTCCAATGTGAATGGCAGCCATTGAGTTTCCAAGATTTTATCTTCCTTGATTGCTTATTTGGGACTTCTATGCAAAAATGGAGGGCGTGTGTGTGTGTGTGTGTGTGTGTGTGTGTGTGTGTGTGTGTGAGAGAGAGAGAGAGAGAGAGAGAGAGAGAGAGAGAAGTGGCCTTAGGAGAGGAGGGATACCTGTGTGCATGCAAAGCTTTTTTTTTTTTTTTTTCCCATGGAGCACTAGATTAGTGGAAAACACCCAGAACCCCAGATACATGCCTCCAAAATTAGCACAGCTGATTTAGAAAAGAAATCAGTTGCAGAAAGCCTCTGTCTGGTTTGTAAAGTTTCCAGTCTTAGAGGTGGCATCTTAATCACAGAAACATAGGTCACCTCAGATTGGGGAAGCCACTGGTTTCTCTCTGCCTTTACACTCATTTACGTTATCAAGGAGATGCCAAAGAGTTATTAGAGTCTCTATTTTTGGCATTGATGTTGAGCTTCTACCTCCAAAGGGAAAATGAACTTTTAAAAACGAGACCCTGTTGAATGAGTTACTGGGAATTATCTGTACAGGCATAGGCTGTATGTGTTTTGAATTTACCTATAGCTGACTCATTCAAGTTTTTTCAAACACTTTTCCCTAGAGTATTTTTAAATGAAGTTAGGGTTTAGGAAGAGATGTGTGTGTGTTATTTTCTAGTCCAGTTTTTTTCTCTACCTCAAAAAATATATAGCTTTCCACCCCACTCTTTCACCCCTTGATCCCAGAACATCATTAATTCCCAAGAGCAGTTAAGGACGGTTACAGGTGGTAAACAATGTAAACTTTTACCAACTGTGCTCAGAAAAAAAAACTATACATCTAAAGATGTGTTTCATTTTAGTATTATGCTTCATAATTACATATATGCCACATACATTTTTATTCATATGTTAAACATTATATAATAAAAATTAGCTTGAAAAAGAGAAGCTTTATTGCAAACCCGCCAATCTTTATTCCCAAGTTTACTGCCTTAATATTTATCTATTTTTCACACATCTCTCATCAAATTGTTATAAATTGTGCTTTGCTGCCTCTTGGCTGATTCCTATTATCATCACTCCATGGCTTGACCAAAGTTTCTGCATGTTTTTTTCCTACTAAGGTTTTGTAACTTCAAAAGGTTAGAAAATGCCTGTGCATTTTGGAAAGGTGCCTGTCTGTTTAGCAGGCCCCAGTGTGTGTGTGTGTGTGTGTGTGTGTGTGTGTGTCATGGTATGTGTGTGGCATGCTCAGACTCTTTGAACAGTCTCTACAACTTGTGATCTCTGACATTATTGCTCCAGAACTTTTAAGTCATAATGTTTTCTTGGAGATTTTGGGTGGTGTTTGGCCAACACGGGAAGTACTAAAAAAGAATTAAATAATTCAAAGTTATTTTTATTGGGTACAAAAAATTTTAAAGACAAGAAGGAAAACATAATAAGTAGGGCCAGAGTTACAGCTTAACATACCCACTGGTGCCTTTTTAATTATAGTACTTCCCCCCAGAACTTTTTAATCCTATTACATTTATATTTAATAAGGAGACTAATTAAGACATAAGCCAAATAGAACTATTACAAATAATGGGGATAAATGGTGGGTATAACCAGATGTTTTGCCTGGTGTTCAAAGAGTTAAGGAATCTGAACTCTGTCAAATTTCCCCTGCAGGCCCTACATCCCCCTTCCCAATAAGCAGCAGCTTTTGAAAAGGCAAAAAGGTCTTGAGGGGGTGGGAACAAAAACAAAAAAGAAACAAACTGCTTAAGGTAGGCCTCTCTTGTACATTGACCATCTGAACAATTTTTGGCTTAGTGGCAGGTGCCACTTGAATGACAGCTGGTGGACAAGGCTGGGTACAAAATGCTTTGGTTGTGAGAGTCTTTATTTATGTGTCGCCCAGAGCTATGAATTAGGACTGGGCTCATTTGCCACCCATTTCACAGTGGATTTTCAGCGTCAGTGCCAAGATCATGGTTTTGTTTTTCTCTTAACAATTTAATTTCAGCCAAACTGATGCTGTTCTGAAAATGTAATGAACAAGTAATGAACATTTGTATTTCCTCTTTACTCCTTCAGCTGCATTTTTAACAAACAGAATTCCCTGTGTCTGCTGTTCACTTATTTAGCAAATGTTTTTGAGGGTTTAACATGTATTTTATGCTAAGAAGACATCCCCTGCTCTCACCCCACACATTGTGTTCCTAGAAGACGATGTTCTTTTGTACTTTGTGTATCTAGTAGGTGGGGGGATGAGTGTGTGATTAAATAGTACATGAAGCACAACACTAGTAGATGATGTGGAAACGATGCGAACAGGCAATTCCCAGAAGATGCGAATGATCAATAAATGTATGAAAAAGTTCTCAACCTCCCTAATGGTCAGGGAAATGCGAATTTAAAGAGTTAGTAGTTTCTGTCTATACAGTTGATACACCCTTTAAAAGGTTGGTAACATCCTCTGTTAGATGGGGGGGTGGTAAGGGGTGAGGACAACTCTCAGACTATTTCTGTAGAAGTGAATTGCTACAACGTTTAGGGAAAGCAGATGGTTTCTGTGAAAGTTTGGAGCATGCACGCCATATGACCCAGCAATCCCACATTTGGAGCCCTGTCTTACAGAAATAAAAACATTGGCATGTAAGGATCTGTGTGTGAAGATGTTTATTGTAGGATTCATTGCAGTAAATAAACTAGAAGCAATGTGAATGTCCACTGGAGAAGGATGTGGAAGGACACACAAAACTTAATATTGTTTAAAATTGGCAGTGGGGAGGGGGAAGTAATTAACTTTCTCCATATACTCCTCTGTTGGTTGACTTGTTCAAACACATGGGCTTTTCTATATGAAAACAATTTTTAAAATTTGAATAGGGAACTCATCAGAAACCATTTTGGAACCAAAGGCTGAGAAATAATCACTCTTACTTTCTCTGATGCTTCCTACAGCAGTGTTTTATCTCCTTGGAAGTTCAGTTCATTATCTTCTAAAACCCTGAGTTTTCCCAACTTTTATCAGAGTAAATACCTACAATGTAAAGGATAGCTTCAGGAAGAGCTGTTTACCTCTGCTCCCAGGAGGGTAGTGAAAAGAGCTCAGGAATGCTCTTACAAGCACTGTCTTTTGTCTAACCTTTCTCTGATCCCATTCTCAGCAAAGAGCAACGGCTGACCTTGAAGGGGAGGGCTTCTGGCCAATTGAGGAGTCTTCCTAGATAGCAGCAGCATCTCCTCAAACTTGGTTTTCATATCTGAGGTTCAGAGAGAGGAGGTGTTTGGTGGCTGTGTTGGCATTTGAACCTGGGTCTCTTTCTGTACTATCTCTGGCTTAGCTGCTTGTTCTACCTGTGCAGTCTTCAACCCAGCCTCTTACATGATTTTTGAAATCTTGATAAAATTGAGTTCTTGGCAATTACAGCTAAAACTAAGCTTTCAAAAGCAGTGGAAACTCCATCCGCTTTTTTTTTTTTTCTTTTGAGACAGGGCCTTGATCTGTTGCCCAGGCTGGAGTGCAGTGGCATCATCATAGCTCACTGCAACCTCAAACTCCTGGGCTCAAGCAATCCTCCTGCATCAGCCTCCTGAGTAGCTGGAACCACAGGTGTGTGGCGCCAACACTGGCTAATTTTTATTTTTTGTAGAGATAGGGATCTTGCTATTGCCCAGGCTGGTCTTGAACTCCTGGCCTCAAGCAATCCTCCCGCCTTCCAAAGTGCTAGGATTACAGGCATGAGCCACTGTGCATGAGCCACATTTTTAAAAGTACATACTGTGTGACCCTGTGAATCCTGGTGGGAGATCCAGGAACTTAACCCACTGGAAGCCAGGACTCTGCTGTACAATTTGAAAACCATGCTCGAGATTAGACAGGTGGTTCTCAAACAAAAATGCATCAGAATCACCTGTGGGGGGTGGGGGGGTTGTTAAACCCAGATTGTAGGGCCTGAGTTTCAGATTCTGTAGATCTTGGGTAGGATCTGATAATTTGCATCTTTAACAAATTCCCAGGAGAGGCTGGTCTTGCTGGTGGGGGACCACAGAGAACCACACTGGTTTAGAGGAACTAGCTACCTCTGTTTTGCAGATCTTAGTGCTGTTTTCTAGCCAGTCCTCTACCCAGTTATGAATGAAAGTTAGAATCTCAATCAAGGCAAGTTAACTTAGTTCTACCAATTTCACCAAGCTGGGGAAAATACTCAGATTATGCTAATTATGTGAATCTGTTGTAAGTGTTTGGGGATTTAGTGATGTTTTATAGATGGATGTGTTTTATCAGCAGCGAAAGTCAGAGTTCATGGGTATTGTTCTAAATATTCTATAATGGATTCTCATGGGAAAGAGGAGATTGATTTCTGTGTTTTTTTTCCCTATCATGCATGCATATTCAAGATTTGATGTCATTGATTTATTTTAATAAAAAGTTGGCTACATGTGAGGGGTATTGAGAATAATATGGTGACCAGATGATATATATGGCTTAAATTGTATTGTAATCTGATCATCAGTGCATTTTTTAGAGGAAATTAAGTACGATAGCCATTAACTTCAACAAGTGTTTATTGCAGTGTCACCAGAGGGGTTATATTTCTAATGATGCTTATCAGCGACACATAAGTGCCTCGTTGTCTTCTGGGACCCTCGCATGTCTAGATGTCCTTGAGAGACTTGGATGACCCAAGGATCAAGAAGAGGGTTCCCCAAAAGGCATTCCTCCTCACTGGTCCCCTAATTCTAAAATTCTTTAGCAGAGGAACACTTGTTCTGTTTCCAGCCACTTAGTTTTAGGGCCTTTTATTTTCTAGTGATTTCACATGTCAGTTAGAAGCAAAGCAAAATTGGTAGTGATTGTGGGGTGCAGAAAAGAAAGGGAACCGGAAGGGAAGTTGTCATTAGGAGGTCATGTTTAAGTGAGGCTTTGTAGGATGGGCTGCTTCTGCGGTGTTCTCGGACCTGACTGCACATTGGCATCACCTGGGGGGATCTGACGTAGTTGGTTTGGGGTGGGGCCTGGGTGGGTAGGTTCTCCAGGTGATTCTAATGTGCAGCTGGCGTAGAGGACCACTCATCTACTGCCCTGTGGGTCACCTCGCCTCATTCTTTGAAGATTTTAGCATCTGGCCCACAGTCCCTCCCCTCATCCACCTCTTTGGTGACTTGAACATCTATATAGGCTGTCTACCCAACTCCCAACCTCTCGGACCCTTGTCCAGCTCTCTTTCAGTTATCTTTTCTTTCCTCTGCCTTGCTTCGTCCGTCCCTCCCACGGTTACCTCTAGATCACTGGTACTCGGTGGTTTTGCCACCAGGAGGATACTTGGCAATGTCTTGAGACGTTTTTAACTGTCACCACTTGGGGGGAAGAAGGTGTGCTATTGGCATCTAGTGAGGCCAAGGAGGCTGCTAAATGTCCTACAGCCCCTCACAACAAAGAATTTATGTGGTTCAAAATATTAATATCATTAGTTCCAAGCTTAAGACAACTCACCTTAGTGTCTTTGAAGTTTTTATTTAGTCCCAAGCCAGAGGAGAAATATATCTTATATGATGACCCAATACAAACACACACAACTGAAACAAAGATTTCACAAGAAGTATCTTCTCTTCCTAGGTATAATGTACTGTTATACTTTTTATTCTTTTTAATTAAAAAAAGATACTGGTCCTAACTCACTAAATTGATTTTACTACCCACTAAACTTGCAACTCATCATTTGAAAAACATGCTTGTAAACCTTGTCATTACCAATAACTGCCCCTCTACCAAAATCTAGACAAGGATTCCAGTCTGACCCTCTTTCTCTTTCATCTTATTCCCTCTAGTCCCTAGTTCCACCTAGGTATTACAGGGGCCTCTGCCCTGGTGGCCCTTTCTCCTTCATTGTCCATTACCCTTTTCTTGTCCCCATACCTGGTTCAGGTTCTTGCATACACCCTCCACTCCCTTGACCTTTTCTCTTACTTTCCTGGGAAAACCTCACCCGTGGTTAAATGCACCCTCTCTCACCCCGCTCCAGCTCCAGGCTGATGAACCTGGCTGGAGAAAACACAGCCACCTGCATCATCTCACTTTTGATTTATGACCACAAACCCCACAGGGACTCTTGACACTTGGCGGGGGTGGGGTGGGGTGGGGTGGGGTGAGGAGCCATTGTGCTTCTAGATGCACATCACTCTCAGCTGATGACCTAGCTAATTTCACTGATAAAGGAAGCAATTAGAAACTAGTTTCATCATCTTTCCATAACCTACCAGCTAGCACCTATAACCACACGTGTGTTGTAAGCGTGTATGCATTGGATCCCGTCCTCTCTTGGCTCTCACGCAGGTATCTCCTTTCCTTGCCGTGTCATCGGTTTCCTGCTCTGATGGACAATCCCCATCGGAAACCTGCTGTGGTGTCTCTTAAGGAAAAAAGAGCGGCAGCGGCAGCTGGCCCCATATCCTAGTCAGCTGTTTTCCCATTCCTCTACTCTCCCTTCATAGTAAACATATTTCCAAGAATTATACTCTGACACCATTTCCTCCCCCTTCATTCTTTCTTGAACCCACTCCAGTCTTCCTTTTTGCCTCATTCCTTCACTGAAACCAAGCTTCTTATCCAAGTGGCCAGATCCAGTGGCTAACTCTTAGTTGTCATCTTCCGCAGCCTCTCCACAGCATTTAGTCAGCTCATTGCTCTCTTTGGGACACTTTCTTGACCTGGCTTCCATGTGACAACCCCCTCCTGGTTCTCCTATTCCCTGGCTCTCCAGCTCTCTTGCTGGATCTTGTCTTCTTGGCCTCTGAAAGTTGGAGGCACTCTCCCTCTTCCCTTCGTTTAGGAATCTGCTCCAGGACCACCTCTTGAGAGGTCACACTGGCATCCCCTGGCCCCCACTCTCAAGCCTCTTCCTTGTTTGTTTCCATATCGTTCATCACCTGCTATTATGTACATGACTCTTACTGTCTGTCTCATGGCACGTAGAATATGAGCTCTAGAAGAGAAACCATCTCAGCCGCTGTATCCCCAAGTCCCTAGAACAATGCCTGGCACATAGTAGGCACTTGACAAAATTCTTAATAATTGATGGAAGAAACTTACGGGTGAGAGGTTAACCTTGGATGAGGAAAAATAAATGTTTTCCAGGTTTGAGCTAAGGAAGAGCATAATGCTGCGGTGGAAAGCAGTGTCTCGTGGTGCATTATTTTTAGGTCGTGTATTGAGAGAGATTCAAGTATTGAATGAAGGAAGTACATCCTCGTTAAATACTTGTCGAGTGATAGAAGGCACCTGCAGAGGACAGCTGGATGGGGACAAATGGTTGCCACTCTCATCTTTATCTCTGAAGCAGACACTTAAGCAGTCTACTTGGTAACTTCTGTTGCTGAGTTGAAGACGGTAAATTGACTCCTGTGAAGTGTTTATCATTGACCTTAATGTTCTGGTGACTGGTTTTGGCGAATCACTCATCCCCAGAGTCCGCTTGTCCACGTGGACAGATGGCTCCCTCCCTCTCCTTGTATGCACTTGAGCTCATGCAGGAGTGAATTCCTGCAGATGGGTGGGGGTGCTGGGTGGTTCCTGTCTGTGCTGCTCTCTCAAGCACCCAGGTTAAGGAGCCCCAGAGCTTTGCTGTGTACATTAAAACTCCTCTCTTTCTGTTTGCATTGCTTCCAGACAGCCTGTTTAATTACTTGGCACCTGCATCTAGGACGAAGCTTGATGTAAGTGAGGCTGCTTCCCAAGTGTGGCCCGAGGTCACGCATGGCCACCCTTCAAAGGGGAGCTTGGATTATTCCTGGGTTTGAGAGATTACATTGAGAGCACTTTAAGAGGCTTAATTTTCTCCTTGAAGGGCTCTCTTCTGGGCTCAGCACCTGTCACTCCTGGGCTCTCCTCCCCAGGGTTGAAGGAGCTCACTCTGTGGGTAAGACGTCTGAGGTGCAGCCAAAGGAGTTGGGTTTAGTACACCCAAGACGAGAGGGCAGATGTCTTTGTGGGACATCTCAGGGATTCAAGGGAAGTTCATTTTTATTATCAGTTTTTTTTTTTTTTTTTAAAGAAAGGGTGGTCTGAATGGTTCTAGGTTAGCCTCTTCCTTTGGCAGGGAAAGAGCTAAGGCCTAAAAAGGGTGTGACACTTGGTAAAGCTGGCACTGGAACCCCACTTTCCTGACCCCACCAGGTGCTTTTTCCTTTTTTTGGGATGTGCTCTTGGACCTTGCCTTTAATTTGGGGTTGTGGTTCCTGGCCCTGGGTGTGCATCAGAATTCTTAGGGAAGCTTGTTGGAAATGCTGATTCCTAAACCCCACTAACTCCCTGAATTGAATCTCCGAGGGTGGGCCCAGTACCACAGGGAGGCTCCTGGGAGGCGTGGCCCAAGGGTTATACTGAGTACAGGCAGTCAGGGGGTTGGGGACAGGCACCCTGCAGGGCAGCTGTCTGCAGGGCTCACACACTGAACAGACACAGATTCCTCTCTGATGCAGGACAACATCTCAACTGGGTCACAGTTGGCTCCTTACTCTCCAGCACTCCCTCTGGTTACTAAGATAGACCTTGTAGGGTTCCATTTGAAATGCACATAGAAAGGGCTTTTTATTTTCTTTGGGGAAATTTGATTTTCTGGCATTTTCCCAATGTGTTTTGTCCTACTTATGTGGGAATGAAAGCTGCATTTAGTTTGAGAAAATCACCTCCCTGAGGGCTTTTATGAGTCTTCTTGATTAGGGTCCCTAGGTGAGTGCCGAGGGTGGCTCTGGGGTGGGGTTCGGATTTAACCAGCTGTCAGACAAGCCGGTAGGGAACAAGAAGCTGGGAACCAGTGCTACTCTGACAGCAGCAAATGGTGTGAGCTGGCTGTGCAGGGATGGATTTTGACAGTTGTCAAGAATGGCAAATCATTTGCAAGTTCTTGCTGGTGAACTTGCAGATGTTTGGGAGTTCTGATTGGGCGACAGGTGCTGCAGGCTTGAGACCTCCCCCCATCTGGCCCTCTGATGAACCTCATAGGTTGTTTATATGGAGCTTTATGAACACACCTGGAGAAGACACTAGAACAAGCCCTGGGGAAATCTGAGAAGTACTAGGTAGCCAGGTGTCCCTCACCACAGGGATAGGAGAACCGCACTTTTCTCTTGAATTGGAAGGTGACAGATTGTATTAGTTTGCTAGGGCTGTTGTAACAAAGTACCACAAACTGGGAGGCTTAAACAACAGAAATTTATTGTCTCAGTTCTGGAAGATAGATGTTCAAGAGCAAGGGTCTGTTGGTTCCTTCTGAGGATGGTGAGGGGGAATCTGCTCCAGGCCTTTCTGCTTTTCTTGTAGATGGCCACCATCTCTCTATTTCTGTGTCCAAATTGCCCCTTCTTATAAGGACACCAGTCACATTGGATTAAGGGCCTCTGACCTCATTTGAACTTGATCATCCCTGTAAATTAGGTCACATTCTGAGGTACTAGGGGATAAGACTTCGACATCATTTTTGAATGGGACTCAATTGAACCCATAACACAGATTGTCAAACTGACTTCGTCTCAGAATCTGAATCTGATGTTGAATGCTTGTTAGTGAAGTTACCTGTTCAGGCTCAGGGACCCTAGTCCTTAATTGTGGAATTCTGCACCTGCTGGTTTTGTTGACCTATACTTGGCACTTTACGTTTTATTAAGGCCCTCCACGTTGATTACCTTCATAACTCTGTGAGGCAGGTATTATTATTACTACTTTGAGGAAAACGAGGTGTAGCAAGGTTTATATGCTAGATAATGGGTAAGGGACGAAGCTGAGATCTTGTACTTCGTAACGTAGGTGTCTCCCTTGACACCAGTGAGTCTCAAACCTTGACATGCATAAGAATCTCCTGGACAACTCATTACAAATACAGATTTGGGAGGCTCCGTGGAATACTTCTGAATCAGAAGCTGAGGTTGCAACCAAGGAATCTGTATTTTCATTGTTTCCCCTGGAGATTTTGTTGCACTGAAAAATGTGAGAACCAGTGCACTTATCATGGACGTAATATTTTAGAGGGAAAACATCACCACCACCACCACCACCACCACCACCACCACCACCACCACCACCAAGTTCTCATTGATTTTTTGTCAGCTGGCTTGCATGGGATGCTCTAGGAGGCATCATGGAAAGGTACTCACTGGATTTGTCGGGGGAGGGGAGGATTACCTTACAGCCCAAGGGACTGGCTTCTTGTACAGTACCCCTGGTACCATACTGATGGGCAGGGTCAGAGCTCTTTGGCTGCCCAGGTTGTGCTAATTTTCCCTCAGCTAGTAGAAAAATAAATCTGGCTTGAACTTGCTGGGCTACACAGATGCACCTTGCACCACAGTGGAGTGGGGGTGGGAGATAAATCGAGAGGATGTGGCCCCAAACAAGTCACTTTGTGCTTTATCAAAGCAAAAATAAAACCAGCAAGAAAATATTGTGATTATTAAGTATTGTTATAAAATGTTTGTATAAATGTGTTAGAGCATGCACAGTACAGAAAAATCGTGTGGAGAAATTTTTAAAACATGGATACCAGGGCTTCACCCCCAGAGATTTTCTTTAGCAGGTCTAAGGTGGGACCCCAAAATTGAGCTGCTCATCAGGGGACCACACTTAGAGCAGGCAACCCATTATTAGTGAAACATTGTCACTGTGTAGTTCATCTGTTGATATTACAATGCAGACTGTCTGAATAACGAAACTATTTCTAAGCCTTGGCCATTAGCCTGTAGATTGTAGCTGATACTCAGGACCAATATCCAAGTTATTTCACCATCTGAACTTTATCCTAGTGATTATATAACAAAATAAACAAAATACATGGTCTTTTAGGTAGGGATATATTTCTGAGAGTGTGGTCTTTGGATCACCACCATTGGAATTATTAATACCTGGAATTAAGGTTAAGCATTGTAGCTGCCCAGTCCCCAGTGATTCTAATTTGGTGTTCTGCGTGTGGTCCAAGAATTTGTAGTTTTCATAATCGGAAGATTCTTAGGTATACTGAAGTTTGAGTGCCACTGAACGAGGGCTTGGAAATCAGTTCTGCTTTTTACTAGAAGCCAGTCACATAGTGACTGGGGTTATAAACACTATTAGATTGTTTAAAGTGGCATGTGTTCCCCTTTTCTGGCTTGTAATGCTGTTGTCTAATCTAAAGTTACCAGGACCTCATTCTGCAGCAGAGATGTAATTTTAATAGATTGTTAGATTTCTATTTGAATAATCACTCCCCCTCCCATTTTTTACATAAGCCCATACAATTTATTTTAAGATAGTCTTAGAACAACACAAAAAGTTATGTTCCTTGCCCAGGCAAATTCCTTTGGAGTATTGATAGGATGCGAAATATATCAGAGATTTTTGGAGTTAAGTCAAGGAGGCTTTGTGGTTTTAAACTGTACAGGTAGTTAAGAATGACCATAGCAAAAATCTTTTATATTTTTGGACTCTGTGTGCATATTTAAAAAATTAGTAAATGCTTTCATATGGGAAGGGGAGGGTTAGGAGGAGGTACTCACTCCTATTAGTAAAGGAGATTCAATTGTATTGACCAGTACAATAGATCTTGTATTCTGTGCTCCGTGTTTTGCAGATGTTTCTGCAGATTGATTTTTTTACCCCCTGGAGAAAAGATCTTGAGTTCTGTGTTCTTCCTTCTGGCAGAATGGGGACCTTTACTTTTAGAAAGGGGAGGTAGAATTGATTTTGTGTCATTGGGTCATATATACCCACATCATTTTATATAATGTATTCTTGAAAAGTTAGAGATGAATAAACAACTTTTAAAACTGCAGCAGGATCTGCATGCATTTGTCAATATTTATAGAACTGCATACCTAAAGAGGATAAATTTTACTGCACATAATTACACTTTAAAAAACCTAACTAAAAACGGGTATGGGGAACTTGTCACTTTAGCCATACTTTTTAAAAAAAAATTAGTTTGCAAAGTGAATGTTCCTGTTGTGAAACAAACATTCTACTTAGGACCCTCTCTGTTTTGTACTTGTTTGGAAACTGTCCTGTGTGTATTCTCTCAGTTAGTGCTTAGTGGGGTGGGCGGAGTGGAATTGGTGCAGGGCTGCCGAGGGATGGACTTGGCTTCTCATCCATTGCTCTTGGTCATTTCCTTCTTAGAACCACATCTCGTACCTGGTGGGAGTCACAAAGGTTTGGGGGATGCATTAAACCATCATATTGATGAAGAAACTGAGATATAGAGAAGCCAAGAGGCTTGCTCAAAGGTGATGGTAAGGTGGCAGAAGTGGGAGAAGAGTCCTCAGGCCTTCAGACTTACAGGCCAGTGCCCTTTCACTGAGCATTCTCCAACTTATGTTTTTTAAATTCCTGTTTTATAAGTTGAGAGTCTTTTAAACCAGGATGCACCTAGCTTTGGAAGCTTGCTATGGTTTTGGAAGAAGCCTGTTCTTGTGGAGGAGCCCTGGCTTTGGAGTCATTCATCAATTTGGTACATTTTTTTCTGGGTGCCTAATAAGTACATGGTGGATCTATCCTGAACCAAAACAGACCTGGGCCCCGCTCTCATGGATAGCACAGTCTGGAAGTGTATGTGTGGATGGAGGCATTAATACCAATCAGAAGAGGGATGAGTGTTGCAAAAGCTCCCATGCATGTTGATGTGGGGAGCCTACCACACAGTGGCCATCATCTATAGTGGGACCTTGGGTAAGTCACCTAACCTCTGAGAGCCTCAGTGATCTCATCAGTAAATGAGTACATCACCTCTATGTCACGGAATTGTCGCAAGGATTCAATAGATGATGGGTGTAAAGCAGATAGCGTGTGCCTCTGGGTATATGGTAGTTAAATGTAGTACCTCCTTAGAGAGGGTGGGTAAATAGATGTCTATGTTTTTTGCCTCTGTGCTACATTGGCCTTTGTAGACAACCTCAGGACAAAAGTTTGGTATGTTTTTTTCTTTGTTTTAGGTCATCTTAAGAACAACGGGGAGATATATTGGAGGGCTTTGCTGGTTGGTTTTGCTCATTGACTAATGAGGTTGAGGTTGGAGCAGAGCTTCTAGCCAGGGAGCTGATTGCGATTACAGATGAGCTGAGAGAGTGAGTGATGTCTGGAGTCCTTCCTCAGTCTCTCGGGGGCTGCCAGGACGCAGGCCCTACAGATACGATCATTTTCCAACTGTGCCAGGACTTGGAAAAGTTTGGGAGATTGTTCAGTTCCCTAAACATGGTCTGCAGGGCCCCCAGAAACAGGGGCTAGGTTGTTAGATTTTATGTAAGCGAAAGAGAACACTGGAAAGGAGGCAAGGCCCCCCCAGGTTGTGCGAGAGCTTTGGAAGAGCCATGTGGATGAGCTAGTGTTCAGGGTTTCCCAAACTTCTCTGATTATAAGACTCACCTTAAGTACTTGTTAAAGTTCTAGCTCACTGCGTGTGCTGTTGTATTTAACAGTTGTCCCATGTGAGTCTTAACCCGTGACATCTGGGGAACACTGGCCTAGATCATAAGTCCCTTTGTCCTTGCTATTTAAAGTTGGTCCATGGACCAGCAACATCAGCATCACCTCGGAGCTTGTTGGCAATGCAGAGTTTTAGGTTTCACACAGACCTACTGACTCAGAGTCTGCATTTTAATCGGATCCTGAGATGAACTTGTATGCATACTAAATTTGGGTGAGGGCTTACATAGAGGGCAGGGATACCTGTTGACATTTTAAATCAGGAAAGTGGTGGTAACAGGATCTGATAACCTCTTCTGAGGAGCTGGAATTCCTCAGGCTAGGGATTTGAACTTAAGTTTCTGGCTCCAGATTGAGTGCTCTGCCCACATCCTTTTGACCCTGTGATTCTCACTGACCCTTAGGGTCCATCTCCAACTCTGGGTTCTCACTGATCCTTAGGGTCCATCTCCAACTCTGGGTTCTCACTGATCCTTAGGGTCTATCTCCAACTCTGATGGCAGGGGCCTCCCTGACCTCCTGTTAATGTTGCATCTGGAAGAATGATGTTTGAGTCCAGCAGAGTGTTGTCTGGCACGACTGGGACCACCCAAGTGCATCTTAATTCTTAGCATCCATTAACTCTATCAGGACACCTTCCTGCTGTCCCTGGGAGAAGACTTAGATCCAAATGTAAAAGTCAGCAGCTTTGAGGTTTTGAAGACCTGTGGGGGTTTGCATCATACCAGTGGTGGGTCCCTGAAAAGTTGTTTTATTTCTGTCCAAGGACAGGATCGGATGGAATACAGTTTTTCTAATGCTCCCCTACTCTCTTAAATCCTCCTTCTCCAAGCACAATGTCAGAGGAAATACCCTGTAAAGCACTTGCCAAATGGCTTGAAATAAGCGTCCTTGCACATTTCCGAAAAGACAATTAGAAGCTTATTTGAGGAGCTAAAGGCCTGCTGTGCTAGACATTAGTCGGAGAGAGCTCAGTGCCAACTTGGGAAACTCTCCCCGGGGCTTTTTCTCATCACTGTCCCTGCCTGGGGAAGCTGAACTAGGGAGGTGGAGAGGCCGCCAGGCTTGGGAGAGTGGAGGATGCGGAGAAGGGAGCCATGGGCCCCAGAGAGAAAGGAGCAATGCCTATGTCTCCTCCAAGGAGAATCAAAATCTTTGCAGATAAAATCAAGTGGAAAAGGGAAGGTCATTATAAATTCAACACTTGAGTCATATTACTAGTTAGCACTGGTGGCCTAGCCTGGAAGACTCTTTGGAAAACTGAGCTCCAGTGAGGTTAGGGCTCTGCCCAGGGTCACACATCATATTAGCGGCAATGCATGATCGCGATTCAGGGATCTCAGTCCCGTGTGCTGCCTCTTGTGCTCTGCTGCCTTCCGTTGGGATAGAAGATGCTAAGAATGTAAAATTACAATGATTGGATCCAGATGTGCTGGCCCTATCCCCACTTTAATGCTAATGTAGTGAGTTTTATTTTTTTTTAAATGAAACAGAATATTTTAATCTGATGGTTTTATTTGGTAGTCCACCTTGTGGGTACAGGGGCTAAAGGTCAGGAAAGAAAAATCACAAGCTGGTAAATAAATATCCCCATTGTTGAGGATGCTATGCCAGACTGTGTTTCCCTTGGCTTGAGGCAGCAGATGGAGTGACCTATGGAACATAGGACAGGGGAAACCTCTGCACTGTGAGTGGCACGGTGTTTGTGTTCAAAGTTGGGGCGTGGATTTATATGCTATTGAGCAGGTCCACAAAGACAGGTGCATGTTAAGTTCTTAAAATTAGCTGGGCACAGTGGCTCATGCCTGTAAGCCTAGCACTTTGGGAGGCTGAGGTGGGTGGATCGCTTGAGGCCAGGAGTTTGAGACCAGCCTGAGCAGCATAGTGAGACCCTCCCCATCTCTACAGAAAATAGAAAAGTTAGCCTGGTGTGGTGGCACGTGCTATTCCATCCACTACGGAGTGTAGGGGTCCCAGCTACTCCAGAGGCTGAGATGGGAGGATTGCTTAAGCCAAGGAGTTTGAGGTTGCAGTGAGCTATGATGACACCACTGCATTCCAGCCAGGGCAATGGTGCAAGACCCTGTATCAAAAAAAAAAAAAAAAAAGAGTTTTTAAAACTAAACTGTAGGAAGGCTGAAATTTTATAGTGATTCTTTTAGCTTGAGTAGGGGATTGGAAAGGGCTCTGGTGCAGAGGCACGAGGAAGATACTACCATTTCTATGATGAAACACCAGATTGCTTGTGTGTAAAATCCAAAGCCTCGGAGGCTTAGGCCACACAGTTTAGCAATAGATTACACAGTATCTTGGTTAAAGATAGTTTAATGTTTATGCCCATTTTGTTTTTGTCCACTAGATTGAGTTTTGAAGGCAGGAACCAAGCCCTTCATTTCTCTGGCAGTCCCAGGGCATGTTAAATGATTAGAGCATCCAGCTGCAGTGGTCAAGGGAGATTGCCTTGGGAAGTTGAACTTGAGCTAGTGGCCAAGCATACTGAATCTTGGTATCCTTCCGTGTGGTGTTGGCTGTATCAGCCAGCTGTTAGAACTTCTTAATCATATGTCACATCGGTTGAACTCAATGAAGTATTGCGTGAAAAATGCATGATGAAAAATACATAATTTGTTGAGAAATTAAAACCTTTTAGATTATACTAGTAGCAAGTAGTCAGTGGTGCCTGAGGTTTAATTTGTTTTAAAAAAGGAAGGATGTGATCCCATACTTTGATTTTAGTGGTGGAACACCAGTGTTCCAGGGGAATTGTGTTTGAGAACCACTGGGCTTAGCCTTGCCACTAAGTCCAATGAGAAGTTAGTGTCTGTTCTTCAACTAGTGGCCGAGGTGCTGTTTAAACAGGCTGCTCAAAGTGTGGTTCTGGGATCAGCAGCAGCAGTATCACCCAGGAATTTATCTCACATGCAGATTGTCCAGCCTCACCCCCAACCTACTGAATCGTCGTCTGTGGGCTGGGGTCCAGGAACCTGTGTTTTAACAAGTTCTCTGGGATGGTGTGTTGCATGCTGAGGTTTGAGAACCGCTCTGGTACGTACTTAGCAGCAAAAGCTGTTTGGGGGTACAGTCTGGTGGGTCTGTTCTCAAAGCATTTTGTGTTGGGTTGGTACCATCTTGTTCTGGTAACAGAGGCCAAGTCGATGAGGTAAATAAAGTGAGATTTGCATTAGTGCTCAGTAATAATTAACGACAGCCCCAGGGTCTAGATGGATAGAATGTCGAGCCCCACCTCCGACTTAGCTCTGCCAAAAGCAAACTCTGGTTGTGACCCAAGAAGGAGTAACTTTAAGAACTTTTCCTCTGAAGGATGCCTTTGACAGTCATGTTCCTATCAGGGATGGACAGAGATGGACAGGGCTTAGGGAGGGAAGGGTGGGAGAGGTGCCCAGACTGACCGAGGGCCCTGCGGGGAAACACGTTTCTGCTGAGGAAATACAGCAAGCGGCGGGGCTGAGATGCGAATGGTTTTCACCTGTGATCCTCCTGGCTGCACGATAGCAAAAATGTTTGATGAGCGTTCTGCTCCAGGAAGGGCTTTTTCATGAAACAGAGCTCTCTGCTAAGAACCATTTCCTGGTGGAACAAATGTTTCCAAGTGCAACAAACTAAATGTTGAGATAGGATTTACTCTGAATTGGAGGAGAAAGAAGAGGGTTGAAAGTATCCATTCATTCAGTTCTTGCTCTGTCCTGGGGAAACATAGCAGCAGAGTAAGACAGGATTCCTGCTCGGGTAGGCGCGACCCCAGAGCAAGGGGCTGGCTGCCAGGCCTTTTGGGCACAGTGTGTACAAGGGATCGGGCCAGTGAGCCTAGGGGGCCTCTGTCACCCGCAGGGAGTTTTTCTTTGCCTGGAATTTGTGTTCTTTGCAGTGTGAGGCTAAGAGACTGTCTATAAGCGATGTTCAGAGATCCAAGTGCCAGCTTGGCTTTTAGGATCTGAGTGAGTTGTGGGGATGCCCCTCTGTGGCCAATATGGTAAATCACATAATAAAACTGAAATGTACCCATGTTTTAGTTGAAGACATAGTTGGCTTAAAAATAACTTCAAGGAGGTCAGGTCTGGATGGAGGTTGGTGTGGTTCTGTGAAGAGTGTTGGGCAAATATGAATTAAACTCAAAATCTCCTTTCAACTCAGAAAACCTTGCCACAAAGGTAGAAGAGAAAGAACATAATTTTATTATAGAGTAAGCATTAAACCAGAATGTGGTGTGCAGCACGGGTGACCTGCTAAAAGGATTGCAAAGAAGGAAAGAAATCTTGCTCGTTTATATCACTAAGTAGATACAACCCATTATATTCATGTTTTCAAGATTAAACTGCTAAATTTGTCATATCTTTAAAGGTAGCTTTGCTATCTAGAATCAGGTGACAGCTGAAGTTAGGCCCGTCTCCTCCCTGGAATATAGTGTTATCTTCTTTGATGTTACATTTCAAAGAGGTGGCTTTCAGGTCATTGTGAGAGAGGCTTATTTAGCATTTGGCCTGACAGTAGCAGCCCTGCCCCTTTGCCCTGTCGAGGGTGGCTTGAGTTTTCTGGAATTCAGGGCTTGCCCTGTGCTCACAGAGGCTCCTTAGGAGACCAGGACTCTGCCTCTGACAGGGGTGTTTACCTTAGATAATTATCTCCCCTTCTTGGCTTCAGGATCCTCATTTGAAGAATGAGTGGGACTAGAGTTCTATGATCCCGTGACAGGGGGGCTCCGTTCTCCTCCTCATTTCTCCAGGCTGCCACTTCTGTCCCCACGCCCAGAACACCCTGACCAGCAGTTGTTGCCGCCTGGCTCAGAAGCCTGACAGATCCACACTGCAGTTCATCGGGTTACAAACCAGCTTTTGGAGCTCCAGTTGGGGAGTGCCTTGGGGATGGTGGCTGGTATTGGGGCACCTGTTGGCAAAGTCACCTCCTTCTCTCCTAAGGCAGGAAGGTCTCCAGGATAATTCTGCATCTGATAGTTGTTGTGTAGGCCTTGCTCCTCCTATCTGGCTCACTCTGCGTCTATGAATTAATTAAAATCAATTAATTTGCCTGCCTTCCTCCCTAGCTTGCTTTCTTCAACACCTTTGTCTACTCTTTCCCCTCCAGTCAGAACTGGGAAGAATCTTTACGTTTTTTCATCAGCTTAGTTTCTGGGCTTTCTCTAGAGACCATGGGAAGCTTTACGTGCCTTTTAGGCCATGCGTGTTGTGCTTCCTCTAGCGCCCAAAGCAGCTTAGAAAATTCTTTTACCTTGTCCTTGTTCAGGACTCTCCAAGACACTTTGAGGTAAGTGGCAGTATTTACATGTAGAAATTTCCTTTCAGACGTTGCTTCAATTCGTCATCCTTCAGTTACTAAATCAGCACATTGTTTTCCCTGCCTGATTCAGCCCTCCTGTGGGAACCTCAGACTTGGCATCTGGGATCTGGAAGAACTGAATCGAGTCCGTAAGGATGTTTGTTGATTTAGAGCCAAGAAAAGCTTCTGAGGGCCGTAAGCCCTGGCGGTGGACTGTCAGTACTGTTCATGGCTCTTGGCCATGACAGTGCCAGTGGACCAGGGGGCATTGAGGTGGCACCCCTGGAGAAATTATGTGTTCATTGGGATAAAAATGTAAAAACTAGGCCTATCAGACCTTCCCTTCCCTTCTACCCTTTCCATCCCATTTTCATTTACAGACCAGTTGGGGGTGTCTGTTTTGGCTTCACCACCTCTGTTCCTGGCCTGTCTTGAATTCTACCTGGTATTTAAGGTAGACAGGACACGGCATGGCTTACCTGTTCCTCATCTCTGGATCCTGACTCGGCATGGTGAGGAAGGAAGGGCCTCCCTTGGAAATAGCCACGGGCAAGTTCCCCGTTGTGACTAATCTCAGATTCCTGTCTGTTAAATCCACTTAATGATATGTCACCTAGGAGAGTGGAACATGGATATTGTACCCTCAGTGCACTGCTTGGCCCACAGCAGGAGCTCTGGGAATCTGCCTCTACTCCCTTCTCCTGGGGAGGCCTCCCTGTCCTGGTTGTGTCTGCCAGACTCCCACTCATCCTCAAGACAGTGCATTGTGGTGATATACTGCTCTAGAATCAAACAACAACAGCACAAATCCCTCATGCTTTTGTCCTTCGAGTTACCCTCACAACCCCTGATGATTAAGATAAGAAAGCATCTGGTATGGAGTAATTTGGAAAGAAGAAACCTTAGACCTCTGTTGTCTGATGCAATTGTCACTGGGCAGAATGGCTGGTGAGCACTTGAAATTCGGCTGGTGGGACCGAGGAACTGAATTTCTGATTTTATTTCATTTAAATTTAAAACCAGATATTGGAAAACTTGTAAGTATGTTTGGAATAACTTGGGTATCTGAATCAGCTTTCTCAGCTATAAATGTTGTGAAATTGAAATCTAGATCAAGCATTTCCGATGGAAGATTTGACATCCGGACTGAGATGTGTGCTGTAAATGTAAAATACATACCAGATTTCAAAGCTTTGGCATTAAAAAAAAATGTGCAATATCTCATTAATGGTTTTTTATATTTTACATGTTGATAATATTTTGGACATATTGAGTTAAATAAAATATATTACTTACCAGTAGGTTCACCTGTTTGTGTTTATGTTTTAAAATGTAGGTACTAGAAAATTTATAATCACATATATGACCACATTATGTTTCTATTGGACAGTGCTGCCTTAGACCTTGTCGTTTCTGAGACTGGCTTGAAACCCACAAGGAAGCTGCTGGTGTGCAAAGTTCCTGGAGAGAGTGATGCTTTCTGGGGTCTTCCTCAGTGGTCTGCCTACATTATGGAGCAGAGCTGGCCACTTACAAATACCAAACTATTGGAGCATCCTCCGGATTTTAATGCAGTACCTCCTGGGGCAGGTTGGTGAGAGCACCTTTTTCCAGAAAGGTTGCTTATTCCAGGAAGAGGCTTGCTTGCATGCTTTATTTCCTGACAGCCCATAGGGCTCCTTTTCCGTAACACGTTACTTCTTGAAAGATGAGCCTCTGCCATCGTGCTCCCAGATTCTCTGTTGATCCAACTTCTCTTTGTTCTGATTTCTTATGTTAGGCCCTCAATTGAAGAACAGTAGAACGAATCAGCTTTATAAACTGGGAAACTCAAGATGCTGACTTTATAGCTGAAAGCTGTGTGGTCCAGAATTTAATGTATGCTGTGTGAAGTGGTGGGCCTGGGGGTGGGGGTACCCGCATCAATGAGTGGAATTGTATTTTAAAGTTTTAAATGCTTAATTTAAAAGGTAAAATACGGTGTGAGTTAAACATTTTCAACAGAATTTCATGTCACTTTGGATGGTAATGATTAACCAGTCCTGATTTTTCAAAAATCACTTGAGTGTGTGTTAATAGGTGATTAAGAAAACATTCTTTGAGCACCCTGGTGTGTGGGATGTCCTACTTGGTGTTTTCTAGGCATAGAAATTTTACTAGTTGGGCAGGCTGACACTTACCCCTGTACCTCTAACTGCACATGAAAGAAAATTACCCGAGGTTGGAAGATGAGTGTGGCTGAGGGTAGGTTTAGGAGGCATAATCACTGCAGTCAGGGAAGATTTTAGGTAGTCATTCTCTGTAGCAGACTTGACTGTCAGGGGGTTTCTCAAAATAGAGTCCAGGCATCACCTTCATCAGAGCTGAATCACCTAAGATGATTATTTAAGTACAGTTGGAGGTAAGGCCCAGGAATGTGAATTTTTAAAACCTCCACCCCTCCCTGAATGCACACACTAATGGGTGCCTGCCTTCAGATTGTTTCTTGTGCAGAAGAATGAAAACAGTTGCTATTAATTTAAAATTGCAGTTTTTACAGTATTACAGTCATGATCTACCTGAATTATCTAAGCATCAGGCCATTTACTGAGCAGCTTTTCAGAGCAAGACAACCAGCGTTAGGATGCTGGAGGTCCCCGAATGGAAGGTGCCAGGATTACCTTGAGTTATTGTTGCCCTCCCACTGTTGTCTACGCATGGGTCCCATCCTGTCCCCTGGCACCCTAGCAGCATTGTAGAAATGCTTTGCACATCCCCCTCCCATCCCTTTACCCTCTTTAATCAACCCGTCTTCAATTCCTCTTGTGTGTGGTTTCTGGATTTTTCACCTTCTTGGTTCCATCCTGTGGACATGGGTTCTCAACCCTGGTGATCAGAAACACCTGTGGAAACTTGTAAGCCAGCGACACCTGGAGATGCTGCTTTAGATGGTCCAGAGCGGAGTCTGGGTGCTGTTCTTTCCTTAGCACTAGTGTTGGGAAACCACTTGATCCCTCAGACCAGCCTACGGACAGCTTCCCTTGGAGGGGCCCCCACAGGGTCGCACAGTGCAGAGCAGCCTGGGGCTGGCTCCTCCCTGGGGGAGGAGGTTGTCTTGATGCAGCCCAAGATCATCAGGGGTGTGGCCTGCGTCTCCGTGTCACTAGCACCTAGCCCTGCACCTGACCTATAATAGGTGCCCTGCAAAGGTGTGTGAATGAATGGGCGCCCACCTGAAACCACAAAAATTTTTCATATGTACTGTAAGAATCAGGCCTTCCCCATCTATACTTATGAAATTGATTTTTAAGATGTCACATTTAAGGCTGTAATTGGCTCTATGCTTTCCTTTGATAACTTTCTCATTTTGAGAAGGCTGACCTTGATGTTAATTGTAACTAATGTAATCTTAGCAGCAGAATGGTTAGAAGCACAGGCTTAGAGCCCTGACACCTGGATTTGAATCCTCGTTCTGAATCTGACTTGCTGTGAGACGTTGGATCACTTCCTCACCTGTAAAATGGGGATAATAACAGGAACTACTTCAGTGGGTTGTGGTGAGATTAAATGAGATGTTGCATTTCGGCAGTTTAGCACGGCGCCTGGCATACAGTAAGTGCTCACGGACTGTTGTCCTTCACCCTGGCAGTGACTGGGATGGTTGTGGGGAGCCCCACATGGCATGATTTATGGCAGCCTGCACTCCCCTCCTGAGAGCCATGGATGAAGCTTCTCTTAAGGGAGGCAGCTGGCTTTGTGAGTGGCTGCAGAAAGGAGAGATGCATGAGAAGCTGAGGAGTGAAGTCCTCGGGCGGCTCAGTTGTGCCTTCCTCGAGTGAGGGCTGCAGGGGCCACGCGCAGGTGCACCGGGGTGGCAGCAAACTAGAAGAGCACTTGTCCTGGGACCAGCCAGGTCAGCCACCTTGGCCTGCAGGTGTGCACCTCCAGGGGCACCACGTGCTTCCTCCTGGGCTGAGCCAGGTGTTTTCTGTTTTGCCTGCTCAGAAGGCTCACCTGGGCGCATTTGGACCACACCAGTCCCCAATCCCGCCTCAGAGCAGTTTAACTTGAGACTCCACGCTGCAGCATGGGCAGGCATCCTGTTTGTCTTAAAAGCTCCCCAGGTGGTTCTAATGTGCCTGCAGGGATAAGCACCGCTGGGGCAGACTGACCGACGGCAGTTGATTCTCTGGTCGTGTGTCCCCTGAGCAGCCTGGCGTGCCTGTCCCTTCCCCTTGGGGGGGGGTCCCTGATTTCACCTTGCGGTGGTGGTGAGTGACATTGACCCCAGTGGGATCCAGTTAGGAGACAAAGCCTCCTGAGCCTCACAGGGTTGTGTGGATTTTTACAGGAGAGGGTTAGATTTCACCAGAGATGTTTCCTGAGAGGACTGGGAGAGACAAGTGCACAGTTGTCTCAGCCTGTTAGTACCTCGGTTTGGGGAGTGAATCTTCTTGCTTCGGCGTCCGTCTCTTTCCGTACGTAGGATATCATGATCGTGTTCTGTTGTGTTAAGATAAGCGGTGGGAAAACGTTTGCCTAGGATGTGTCCTTCTTGGGTTCAGTTATACCTCCTGCCAGGACTAGCACAACAGGGTTGGAATCGCAGCCTGCCTGCCTCCTGCAGGACACGTGAAGTTTGTAGCATATGCATCATTGCTCTTGGTGACAGTTGCTCAGTTAACTTGCCATCGTCACTTGAGGGGGAGGATCTGCTCATTGCGCCACACAGAATGAATCATTGTTTGTAGGGAGCCTTCAGCCCAGACTGTGTGAGAGCTGCCCGGAGGTGTTAAAACCACCGTCCTTTTGTTTGTGGTCTTCACTTTCCCTCTAATGCCTCCTAACCGCCTGTACTGGGTCAGGGTCGGGGAGAGTTGGCTGTGGACACTGCCTTCCTCCAGTGCCTGGAAAGCTGCTACTAAGACATGGCCCGGCTGCATCTCACGTTTCCATGAAAGTGTTTGCCCTAAGACCCTGCCTAGGGAGGGCCCTGGGGAAGCCCCTGGTGAGTATCCTAGAAGTGACTCCCGCTGTCACTCACACACTCCTTGCATCCTTTGTGTGGGGCTGACGAGTGCCTGTATCAGGCTTAAAGCAAGGGTAGAGACAGCCTGAGATACCTCTCCTCTCTCCACTTCATTTTAACATTTTAGCAAACATTTATTGGGCTCTGCACTGGACACATTGGGAGGTACTGAGGAACAAAGCCACCACCACCCTCCTGGGGCCCCCACCTGGTCTGGGGCCAGGTATGTGCCTTGGTGCAGGCTCTGGGAGGGGAGGGACACCCGCTGTGGGCTTTGACTGCAGGACTTAGAGTGAGGGGAGAAGAGGGACTGTGGACAAGAGCTGTGAGTTCTGTGTGAGAATGGGGACTAAGCCTCCCGTGGGGAAATGTGCCTAAGCTCACTCCTAGCCAGGACGCTGGGGTCATCGGGGCAGTGCGTGCGGGCAGGACGCTGCTCGTTCAGTTCTGCCTTGCCATTGTGGTTTCCAGCTGGTCTGCAGCTTCGTGGTACTTTCTCCATTCCCCTAGCAAACATTTTTTGGGAGGCCCTGCCCTGTGGCGAGTGCTGGGGACAGAGCTGACCACAGTGCTGCTCTCCAGGGGCTGAGATTCCAGAGCCTGCTGCGCCAAGCGTGGCCTGGAAGCATCTGCGCCAGAATCACTTTCTGTGCTTGTTACGAGGGCAGATTCTTTGCCCCACCCCAGCTACTAAATCTGCATTTTTAACAAGCCGCCCAGACCTCCCTTCTCCAGTTTACAGCTTACAGCAAACATGGAGCAGCTTTGCCCTGGACGTGTTGCCACCACTTGAGTGAGAAGTGATGGGACTAATGGTGGCAGCGAGGCTGGAGGAAGGAGAGGAGGAGGGGCTGGTTCCCAGGCTCTTTATGAGGCCAGCAGAGCTTTGAGGGTGAGTGGAGGTGCCAGGAAGTCCCCGGCGGGCATTGGCTTGGGTGCTCTAGTGGCCAGTATCAGTTATGGGAGGGGAGGGCTTGTGCAGGTTGATTTTTTTCAGGTCTTTGCGTGATATCCTCGTAGAATTTTGTATGTTCTTGTCCACAGGTGTTAAGAATTATGGGTCTGAAGAGAGGGCTTGGAATAGTGTCTCCCAGCAACTGTGGGGGTTAAATAACTTGTGGGCCCTGCCCAGATTTATGGCCAGGGCCATAAAGTTCTGTCTACTTTGGGTTGGCTTGCTTTCATCCTCCTTGGCCAAGTGTCTAATCCCTTGGCCTTGCTCTAGTCCCTGTGCTGAGGAACCCTCCACTTCCTGAGTGACTTGGGGTGAGCCCCCAAGTGGGACTTGAAGGTGGCAGGAAGAGGCAGCAGAGGGCAAAGTTGGGGTGAGAGACGGGCAGAGCTTGGCCGTGTTCAGCTCTGCCAGGTTGGGGGTGGGTGAGACCAGCCTGGCACTCCTGCCGCTCCCCTCCTGCAGCAGCCCAGCCCTGCGGGTCCCGGAAGTACCTGCTCTGTGGCCCACACTGAGCCAGCTGCCACTGGCGATTTGGGATTTATTCATTCACTTAACCTGAGGTTTCTCACCCTTAGCACAGTTGACATTTTGGGCTGGGTAATTCTTTGGGGGGGGGGGTGCGGGGGCTGTCCTGTGCACTGTAGGGTGTCTAGCCACGTCCCTGGCCTCTAGCCTAGGTGCCAGCAGCACCCTCTTCCCCCAGTTGTGACAACCGAGAAAGTCTCCGGACATTGCAGAATGTCTCCTGGGGGTGCTAACCCCCTGCCCTCATTTGAGAACCACTGATCTAAACAATATTGAGTCCTTTCTTAAAATTCAGGGCACTAGGGTAGACCAGTGAATAAACTCAGCCCACTTCCTAGTTGAAACTGAAGTCTGGGGAGAGATTGTCAATAGAGCAATCTTAGATTTCCAGGAGGGACGTAACGGCTTGGGAGGTGTTGGTGTAACAGGGGTGGGTCTGCCCACATGTTCCCTCTGTCTTCTCCAGCCTGGAATTGGATTCAGGTGTTGCTATTCAGGTGGGTTTTTTTTTTTTTTTTTGCTGCCTGTGCTAACTTTTCAAAGAGCAGCCTTCCTGCTACACTGAGACAGGTCCCTTCCTCACTTCCAGGTCCTGCTTTCTATTTCCCCCCTCTGCCCCCCAACCCCTGCCTCAGTTGTGGCCAAGCTGCAAGCCTGCACAAGCCTTTGGGGGGCTTTCCCAGCAAAACCTGCCCTCGGTGCCCCCTCAGACCCTCCACCCCACGGAAGTGTCTCTCCACCAGCAAATCTGGTCAGACCATCCCTTCTGGATCACTACCCTCCTTTGCCCTCTGGACAATGCCCTCGGGATCCAGGTCCCTGGGGACCCCTGCCCTGCCTCCCTCCCATGCCCTTGTAGCTTTCTGTCCCTGGCTATGCCACCCAGACAATCAACATGTAAATTAGATCTTGGCTTTGGGGCCTCTTCCTCGGGAAGCCCCTGACTCCCTGTCCTGTTGCCCTGTTCCTTGCCTGAAAACTCTGAGGGTTGTTCCCATGGCCGGGCAGTGGCCAGGTACTTGGAAAGTACCGATAAATCTTTGTAGAATGATTAACTTATATGACATATGTGGTATATATCTTATTCCTTCACTCTACAACATGAGCTTGCTTCTCGGAAGGTAGGATCCATAGGGTCTGTAAGTGGGGGAAGACAGCAGCACCCTCAGCCTCCTGTTCTTGAACATTCACCACTGTCCCCCTCCCCCACCCAGTCCCACTCCTGGTCTCTGGTTTCCTCAGGCTCATTTCCACAGTCCTGTTCCCAAGGTAGGAGAGTTACCTGTTGGAAGACAAATAAGGCTTAGTAGTTCATCAACGTTACCTTTCCTGGGTAGGTTTGCATTTTTTATAGGGAATTTCAGAAATTTAGGTGGAAGAGTGATGGGAAGAGGGTTGGAGTCACATCTTGCCGTGTTGGCTTTAGCTCCGGTGACAGACAACCTGTAACTTCATGCAAACAGTAAAGGTTTACAGCTAGAAGCTGTTTTTGTTTGTCTTTATGGATGCACCGACATTTCCTCCTTTATTGGTTTCTGTGGTCTGTGTAGATGTAACGTTTGTGCCTCCAGAATTTATTATTTAAGAACAACAAAGTAGGAGCAGGATTGTAAACTTGGTTCAAGGAAGAAAGCACATGAAAGCCAACTTGCTTTGACCCGCAGGACATCTTAAGACCAATTTCACTCCTTGCCCAGTGTATCGGGAGTGGGTTGATTAAGTTTAGCTTTCCATATTCACAGGAGAATCTCTTTAGATTCTTTCCCACAACCGAATGTGGGGAATGCTTTTGAGAAGAGAAAAAACTCTATAAAGAAGAGTTATTTGTGTCTATTTCTTTAACGAGATGGCAGGTGAAACCTGGCAGGAGCCTCTAGGAGGGGTGGTTGCATGTTGGTGAATGTGCCAGGTGTCCTGTGTTGTGTATTAAGTCGAAAGTATGGGATTCTGAGTGTGCCATTGTTTCCAGTAGGTAAGGTTACGATGTGGCCTTTGAGTTGTTCGTAATATGAATTTAGTGTCCATTGATTCCTGAGCCTAGCTGATTTTCAAGAATCACCTGGGTAGAGCTTTGAAAATGAAAATTTCTGAATGTCACCCAGACTCAATCAGGGCCTCTTGGGGTGGGACCTGGGACCCCATTAAAAGCTTCCTGGGGGAGACTGCTGCTGCAGCCAGCCTGACTTCCATCCGAAGTCCAGCACTGGAGCAGCCTGCCAATTTTACAGGTCACCAGGCTACTTGCCCTTGTTGCTCTGGCTCGGGGGTCAGGGTGAGTCCTAAACAACCTCTCTGGTGGTGCAGTGATCTCGTAGTGGCACTGTTGTGAGAAGAGGTGGAGAAAATGGCTTGCAAACAGCACAACGAGGGGAGGGCTGTGTGGGTGTGATGGCTCTGCCTGGAACACCTGAATTTGCTGTGCTGAGAAGCCAGGAGGTTGAACTGATTAACCGGTTTGTGAAATCTCCTGAACCCTCTTGAGGTGCTTTGAAAATCTAAAGCCGCATGGTTTCTAAGAAGCACGTGTGTTAGGATCGCGTCTAGCCAACTATGCCTGGTTTCTGGCAAGTGTGGCTTTGTTAATAGTGTCTCCCCACTCTACTTTGGGACTCATCTGGATTGCCCAGGCTTTAGTTACTTTGTAATTTTTTGGCATGCCAGCTTCATAGTTTAGCAGGTGACGTCAGTCTGGTTGGTGTATCTAATTACCAGTGATTTTTTCAGAGACACTAGAGAATAGTTTCGAAGTTCTCTCGAGACATGCCGACAGGTTTGGGTTAGTTTTGGGGGTGGAAGCTGGGAGATGCTCTGGCTCTCTCTCCTAGTCAAGGTGCCTAGTATGGTTTGCTCATTTTCATTTCAATTGTGAATTCTTAAAACATCAGGCACACCAGTATCAGAAATATCAGAAACTTCCTCGAAGCAAACACAACTAAATCCTGAAGTATTTGCACCTGTGTTTAGTTTCCTTGGAAGGATGATTCAGGCCAATAATGCTTGTGTTTCCCTGAGAAGTATCATATCATTGCAGCCCACAAGTGACTTATCCAAGATCACTGGTTAAGGTTGTGTAATTGATATAAATGCAGAGATTTCCTGAGACCTGGCTCCAACTGATAAGGTTTGATTGTATGATAACTTTAATTCAGTAATATTCTAAAAAGCTAATTTACTGTAGTTTTCTTTTGAGCTTTCTGGAATATATATAAGTGTATAAGTTTTAAAAAGGAAAAACTAGGTCTTTGCAGCTACGTTTACATATTCTGAACACTTTTATTGGGCTTCTATTGTAAGCTAGGATTTACTCAAAGGGAGAAAATTCCATTAGTTTAATTTACTTTGGAAAACATACATACCATTGTCTGGAAACTTAAACTATTGTCTCTTAAGCTAATTTATGTGAGTTTGGAAATAGTATATCTGTTTTATTGGGTCATTCATGGTTAAATCTAAAACATAGAAAAACTGTTATCAAAAACAACTCTACGACTATCATTTCCTGTCCAAACTCTCCCTGCTTAGAGGAATGTTGGCCCCAATTAGAACTTTAGTTTTTATTTTCTTTCCTAGGCATTCGTCCTCTCAATTACACTTAATCTGAATTACTTGTGGGTAGCAATGTGTGTTAGGGGGAGATAGCACTTGTTTGAGTTAGTGATTTGCACCACGTTTTTGGGCATGCTGCCTTCAGTTCTGCAGGAGTTCAGATGTATATTGGATAGATCCATCTCTACTGTTTGAGACCTAGTCGGATGAACCAGTAAATATCTATTTGCATTGACTGGTATCCTGCATTGTACTTAAACGCCATGTGGATTATGAGTAAAGTATAAATCATGGCCCGATACTTATAATGGAGCAGTAGGATTGTTAGAGGGAACATTTCCAAGGTAACATAGAAGCATGAGTAATAATTCGTGGTAAATTGCTTTGGACAGTTACTGAGCGATACTCATCGGAGATATCAGTGTGGTCTGAAAGTCTCAAAGCCTTACCAGAGGAGGTGGGAAAGGTTGTAAAGCAGGAAAAGCAAAATTAAAATTTTTTTTTAAAACTCTTTCCATGAAGTTGGTGCTAATTTGTATTATCAAACATGAGGAAGGATCTGAGAGGCTGGGTCCCTTGCTCTGGATTCTCATTGAGGAAATAATGACCTTGAGCTGACTTTTGAAGTCCCAGGCCCACTGAGTAAGGCTGGAGGGGAAACAGCTTTTGACAGGTAGACATCTCTTTGCAGGGCTCCCAGGGTTTAGGCAGAAGACTGTACTTGCCAGAGTATCCCTGAGCTTTGGTCACAGGCCTGTTGGGACATATGGCACAGTGTGTGCACGTTCCCCTTGGAGAAGGGAAAAACGTTTATCTATGTCTATGTGTATATACATTTAAATGAATATTGAAAAAGACCTGGTTCAATAACATTAGGTTTTTGAATCTGAGATCAGCCCTAGGAATAAAGACCTAATTAAGGCCCAACATTCTCCTCTACATATTTGTGGAATATAATTTGACTGCACACTGACATATGAAACATGAAACTAGATAATTACATAATTAGGCAATTGAAACGTGCCATATCCCCAGGACACCAGGACAGGTAACTGCTAATGTGACTGTACTGCTTGTGTTTGTTTTCTCAGGGTTCGTGCCTGGAAGAACTGCATGGAGTCTGACTCTAAAATTTTGGAACCCAATAATAAGTAGCTTGTTTGAGTTTGGTGGTTTAAGTCTGGGTGCTGAAGGAATCTTCACAGCTCAGCAAACAAGGATTTGTGCAGTTTTCTTTAGTGTTTTCCATTTGCAAAAAAGTTCCAGAGGAAAAAAAGAAAATTGTATC
Source organism: Lemur catta (assembly GCF_020740605.2). Taxonomy (NCBI): domain Eukaryota; kingdom Metazoa; phylum Chordata; class Mammalia; order Primates; family Lemuridae; genus Lemur; species Lemur catta. The sequence goes on from NC_059128.1 coordinate 93,047,712, forward strand.
AGTTCCACAAATAAATACATAAGTACAAATAAATGAAATTTCTAAAAAAGGAAGACCAGAAACTCATGCATATTTAGTTCTGTGCCCCTGTTCACCGTTGGTGTTAATGTTTTCTGGATTTCATCTCTATTGAACAAAATATCAGGGGTAGGAGTGCGCAGAGTGGATAAAATTCTCCAGGCCTCAGGCCCTGGGCATGGGCCTAGGCCCATTTCTTGGGTCAGCGGGACTTAGGGGACATTCTACAGGAAGAGACACATTGCTCTTGTAGCTCTCGAGTGCAGGTAACAAATTCACTTGTGATTCAGAATTATAGCAGGCCTCCCTTCCTGGTATAGTAGCAGCTGGGCTATGTTCCCTCAACATCTGGGTGTTTAATTAAAATTTCTTATTTCTTATTACTATGTGAGTGTCTATTAGATTTTTTAAATCAGATTTTTCATTATATCCTCTGGAAAAGAATTACAGTGAACACTGGGAAAATCCTCCATTCGAATGACTGTCTTGGTCTGTTGTGTGCTGCTACAACAGAGTACCTGAGACTAGGTAATTAATGTAAAGAACAGAAATTTATTTCTCACAGTTCTGGAGTCTGGGAAGTCCAAAATCAAGGTACTGGCATCTGGTGAGGGCTTTGCTGCTGGGTCCTCACATGGCAGAAGGGAAACAGAAGGCAAGCCCGCTCCCGCAGGCCCTTTCTGTAGCAGCATTAATCAAGCCATGAGGTTGGAGCCCTCTTGACCTGAATGCACTGTTGCATTAGGATTAAGCTCACAACACATGAATTTTGGGGGACACATTCAGACAAATAGCAATGACTTAGTGTGACAGTGGGAAAAATAAGTAGCACTGAGTTTCTAAGAGTCTTATATTTCTGAGCTGTAAAGGCCTAAGATTGACTGAATTTTGTAAGTTAACCATGGTGCATAAAAATGGGAAGGAGGTGTTTTTATCTCTGTCCTCTCATGCTTCCAGAAAACTTACATTTTTCACAAAGATAAACTCATTCATTCGTTCACTCATTTATCTACCATTTATGGAGGAGTAACTATGTACCAGGTACATGCTTCAGTTCCACTTGTGTTGGGCTGGAAGTACACAGGGTACCATATTGAGATGACATGTATGAAAGCACTTTGAAAACAAGCAGAGCCATGCTGATATGTGTTATGTGATTTTTATTTGATTTTACTTTTAAATGTTTTGAGGTTTGCGTTCTCAGAGGCCAAGAAACTGTAGGAGGTGTTCCATTGAGCTTTTACTATGTTCTTTGCAGTTTACTAGGAGTTGTTTAGCTTATTCCAATACTTGTATTTATAACTAGTACTCGGCCATGACTAATTTAAGGTCCTTTGGTTTATGCCCTAGAATGCATATTTATGGAATTTTTGTGCTGCTTCTGAAACCGCTAACTCCAGAAAACCCCTGCACATAACTGGCAGGGGCAAGAGAAGTGTCTCAGAGCCAAGGAGAAGCCCTTGCCAGGCAGGCATCTGGGGAGTACTCGTCCAGATGTGTTTGACATAGTTTTTGAAATTGACCACAGCATTCATGTCACTTGGTTTCTATTTTCAGATAGTTATGTTGACAGAGGCCCTGGGCCCCAAATAGAGGGGCAGAGGTGGTGAGATGTGTACTCCTAAGGTGAAGGACTGGGTGTTTCAACCTGGGACTGTGAGTTTCAGCTTTAATAGTGCTGTTTTCAGGGAAGAAGACTGCAGCTCTGACAAGGCTCCAGCCTGGGCAGTTCACTCAGACAGTTCATCAGAGCTGTCACCTATAGTGTTTGCCGGCCACAGGGACCCAGGGGACAACCTGACACAGAAGCCTGAGGCATTTGCTTTGTAATTTCTCTTTATGTCTTATTTAAATCACCTCTGTGGCTGTGGTGCCCCTCTGCATTGATCTGATCCCGTCTTCTAGGAAGCCCGATACCCCAAAGTTTTCAAACTTGGTAGGGCCCACTGAGAACCGGAAGACAAATGCCTGTGCCAGGCAGCTGTTGCCAAGGTAGGTCTCCGGGGTTTGGCGTTTATTTCCAGTCCTGGTGTTAGCAAATCTCAGGTATTTGGACTCTATGTTTAATCCTCTTGACTGTGGACCGGGAATGTGTTCCCTGCTCGCTTTGGTTCTACTCACAGGGTGAGTTGCATTTTCCGCTTTTGAGTCAAGGTTGTGTCACCCACTGTCTTTTCCCCTAAATGGCCTTTGTACACAAGGGCCCCTGTTCTGGTATAAGGGAGTTTTTCTCGTCATACCCACCGTGGTTCTAGCTCCGGTTATTTGAAGCTTGAGTGACTCAGTTCTCCTGTCTAGATTCCCTCCGCTCCTCAGCAAATTACAGTTCATCTACGCCTCCTCTGTTTTTATTATTTTAATTTTCAAAAAGGTAAATTTCACATGTAGAAATTTCAAACAGTAGGAAAGGGTATGTGGTGAAAAGTAACTTTCCTCCACCCCCTGTCCACCAGAAGCCCAGGTCCTTAAAGGCAACGATAGGAGGAATTTTGTATATTAGTTCAGGAAGTCTCTGTATGTGTTCATATTCTGACGCCTTTCTCTTGGCTTCCTGTTCCTGTCTGTCCCTCACATGAACAGTGTACTCTCTATAGCATCAAAGTGCATAAACTTACATACCTTTATTAAAATAAGACCATCGTTTCTAGTCTTTCGCCACTTTATACAATGCTGCTGTCGTATGTCCGTGTGTGCCTGTGCTCTTCCCCCCATACAAGTATGGATACGTCTGTGGGATAAATTCCTAAAATGGTTGAGTCAGAGTATGTTCATCTTTAATTTAATATGGCTAAATTGTCCTCCAAAAAAGTTGTGTCCATTTTAATTATCTAACCAACAGTGTGAGTACCTGTTCCCCTGAACCCTTGCCAACAGTGTATTGTCAAACTTTAAATATTTGCCGATCTACTAGGTAAAAATGGTATCTCGTATCACTTATTTTATTGTGCGTGAAGGTGAGCACCTTTTATATGCTTGAATCACTTGTATTTTTCTGTTCACTCTGTGTCCTGTGCCTATTTATCTTTGTGTTATTGAGTCTTTTTCTTATTTGTATTTGCTTTTTACATATTACAGAAATTAGCGTCCATCACATGCTGCAAATACTTTCCCCCATTTTTGTCTTTGTTACTAGCTTTTTCATTGCAGGACATTTAACTTTTTTATGTGGTCAAATTTATTAATCTCTTATGAATTTTGGATTTTGTATCATGCTCCATGATACCATTTTTGTCTGCCTTCTTCACTCTATCAGGCTGTTCCTTATACCTAATTTTTTTAAACTGATGTCACAGATACACCTTTCTCCTGACTTCCTGTTGCCCTCTGCATCACAAATCTCCTACTAAACTCCTGTTTGCCTTACAGTTCTAATTTAGTTGCCTGCCTTGTTTATTCATTCATCCATTGATCTATTAGTTCATTGGTTCAGTATTCCCCATAGGTTGCATTTCGCTGTGTGTTGAGGATACAGTGGTGAACAGAGTAGGCATCTGCCCTGCCCTGCCCTCATGGAACCCACTGAAAGCATAGCCAGGCTTCTGCTTAGGTGGAATAGATGGAATTCATACCAAGAGGCATTGGAAATGCGTGACCTGGAGTCCTGCCCTGGTCAGGGCAGGCTTCCTTGAGGGACTATGCCTCAGCCTATAGCCTGAGTGGGAGTTAGCCAGGCTTTTGTGAGAGGGTCGCAGGGTGTTTGTGCAGAGGGAGGAGAGAGTGCTCCACGTTGAGGAGGCTGCCTGGGGAAGGCCCTGCGATGGGCAGGTGCTTGTTGTGTTTGGGAAACTAGTGAAGGCCAGTGTGGCTGGAGCAAGCCTGTGAGAGAGAGGAGACTTGGGGCTTGGAGGAATCGGGTATTTTGGGGAGTGTCTTCAAGGCGGTGTTGTGGATTTGGTTGTTTGATATGTGATTCTTTGATTCTGTGATTTCTTTCATGTACATCTAACATGTCAATAGAATCCCCAACACATGTGTTCAATGGATTTCTATCACTTTGTCTTTTTGTTATTTGCACAGTTCAGTTTCATCTCATATTGATTACGAGCTGCTTTAGGAAAAATACCATCAAGGCTTTTAAAAGAGCATCTCCCAGGATGGTGTATAGCCTGCCAGGGATCTAGGAAGACTTTTTGATGAGTACATTCATCAACAGCAGTGGTCAGAGTTGGGCAGGGGCGCAAATGGGTTTCATCTTCTGTTGCACGTCCTGGTGATTGGCAGTGGCTGCTCAGAGGATTGAGGTGAGAGATCATGAGGCTCCGTTGGCCTCCATGGTCAAGAGCGTTGCAGTGGATCAGTAACAGCTGCCCCACCACTGAGGTGGATGTTATGGCCCTGTTGCCTCCTATTTGCTGTTTGTGACCTGGAACATTAATTATATGGAAAGGTGCTCTTTCATCCTGCCCCTAGTGTCTGTTGGTCTAGGTAAACTTGGGCAAGGTCATGGTCATATTGCTATTGTTTTGGGGATACCTGGAGCCATCTCCTTACTGACGTGAGCTACTCCTAGCCCTGCCTAAGGATACTGATACCTCTGTTTTATGTTTTCCCCTGTAGAACTCTACTTTCAAAAAGCACCAGGATTTGTGTGTGTTTATGTGTCCACCAACTTGGTGCAGTGGCCCCTGCATCCTGAGCTATATTTTCGCCTTAAAATGATCAGGGTTAATGGCATCTACAAAAACGTATTGATTAACGCAGTTATGAATCATTTATGCTACAACTGGCAGTGCAGTGGATTGATTTACAGGCTTTTGGGTGTAGGAGGAGCACCAGACGTCGGTAGACCATCCCCTTTCCCACTCCTGCTCTGGTGGGAGCTGATGCACGCCAGGCCCCGACAGCTCAGCGGGGAAGGGAGGCATTAGAGAGGATGTACTGGGATGAGCTCAGGGCCAAAAAGCATTCAGAGAACCATTACAGGCCAGCCTTGGTCAGGTAGTCAAACTTCCAGGATGTCTGGCGGTGAGCTGTTGTTTGCTGCTCTAGAAAGAGCACGACGTGACCTAATCCAGTAGTGGTTATTTCAGAGAAAACAGAGGGGCACCAGGGAGCAGCCAGACTACCTCTTGCTTTTTGCACATTTGGCAGGATATTTAAACAGAGGTTATTACACTTTTCCCCGTGGAAATATATCCTATCCTTGTAAGTTGAAGACAACCTTGTCTGTAAAGCCGTCTGTCTGAAAGGTCCTTTCCTACCCAAATTCCGTTCAGCCGCATTCCCTTCTGTGGATGGAAGCTCAGTTTTATGTGCTAAGGTTTTGTTCTTAACATGTGTCAACCTTTTAAACATTAAGGGGTTGGTGATCTCCTTGCCTCTGGGCACTGGAAGAATTTCTGATTTGTCCCATAATTGATTGACATATAGTTTGACATATAATTGATCAGATCCATGTGTTTACGGTATAGCAGGTGTGAGAGGGAAGTTGGGAGTTAGGTGGGGCCGGCATTCGCCATCTTTAGGATGGAGCCTGGGAACAAGGATGGTCACAGGCTACTGAGACCATACAAATCCCCCAGAGCAGTGCTTCAACCAGTAAATGGCGCTCTGTAGGGTCAGTACCCTTCGCCCTGCCAAGTTCCCCTGTGTGTGAAATGCACGGGCCAGGGCAAGTGCACAGGTAATCCTGAGAACCTGGGGAGAGAGGGGTCCCCTGGCTGGGCCTAAACAACTGGATCCTTCCAGCAACAGCTGTGCCAGCACTTGTGGGACTCAGATTTAAGTCATACTTCCTACTCTTTTATTTTTCTTTTGTACTCAGGACTTAACAATATGGTTGTGATTAAGATGTAGCTGCTTGTAATATGGCTTTTCTTTATGTTTTAAAAACTAATCAGGGAACCATGTATACGTGGTTACAAGTATATGTATATATAATGTAATTATACAACATAATTTAGGATCCAGGATAGTAAATTCGTGGCCTCTATGCCATCACTTTTTGTCTTGCTCCCATGACAGACATTGCTAGACCATCATGACACTTTCCTACCCAGGAGATGCAGCCACTGCCAGTTGATTAGAGTTGCCATGTGTGATAAAACCTGTTTGTCATCCTGGACCCAGATTAATCCTTAGACACAGAACATTTGACGTATCTTATCCAGTTTTTATGGGTTGGGTACACATGCCACCAGCCTCTGGAAGCACCACAGTGAGAATAAATGTTTATTTCTGGTGAATGGCCAAAGTCAATGATGCTCTGATTATAAAAGCCTCTGGTTAGTGTTGGACTTTTCCCCTTTGGGCATGCATTGTCCCATGGGAACACTGAGATTTTGGCTTTGATTCCAGTGAACTTACAATTTCAAAAATTAATTTGGGATGAAGCGAGAGGCCATTAGTGAGGGGTTAAGATATTTGGTGTCTGTCTCTTTCAGCTGTCTCTGGGTTAACCAGGGTCAAGGTTATTCTGGGGACAGAAACTCTCTGTGCTGGGACAAGAGCTCTAACACTATGCAAGGCAGGATTCCAGGTGCAATGAGTGGATTTTGACATGGGCAGGATAACATGGATGGACTCTTCATTCACTTAGTTTAGGCATGTTCATATTCACTCATTCAACAGGTGTTCATAAAGAATCCACCGAGTGCCAGACACTGTGCTGTCTGTCCCAGGTTCAGTCTTACCTTTATACCTTTGCTCACCTGTCTCCTCAATCTCGGGGGCGTTCCTGTCTGTCAAGTCTCAGTTTAGGTCTCTCGTGAACTTGATTCTATCCCACCCTCAGAGGGAGTACGTAGTTTAGATTTTAGCATCTGATTAGTGCTGAATTGAATCATTGGATTTATGGTATGACTTGCCTTTTTAAACTCCTTGCATTTAAACTTTAGATAGAGACCAAATTGTCCTTAATTCTTACATACCTTCCCCCTTTACTTGCTTAAGCATATGGTGTGGGTTCCATTCATTGGGTGAGGCACATGATGAACTTGGCAAGAGCATGGTCCTGTCTGCAGGTCAGTAGATATAACCGGATGCCAGAGCATTTTTCCTGTAATAGACCCCCTAACCTGAAGGGTGGGGTGGTGTTTGTGCCCACTGGGGAGGACAGTGCTGGCTGTCCTCTTCTGCTCTGGCGAGTGTTTCCATGGCAATCTTTCTTCAACCCCTGCTTGGCTTCCTGGATCAGCACAGTGGGAATTATTGACCCTCCTGCTTCTATACGCCATTGATACCTCTCTTCCAAAATGGAGCTGTCATGCAAAGCAGCATGGGATATGGGTGCCACGTCTCTTACCCCTTCAAAAGTTTAGCTCCTCGAGGCAATTTCAGCCATTGTGTACCCTCCCCCTGTGTTGCTCGGCAAATGCTGAGAGCATGAATGAATGATTATTACAGCAGATACCGTTCTGAAGGATGCAGTCTATAAAATGAGGCTATTTCTATCTTTTGGAAAATAGCCTGTAGAAACAAAGCCAGGTTCTGGATATAGTCACATTGGTGTATAGCAGACGCTCGTTCGACTGGTGCTTCTCCATCTCCTGCCCACCCCCGTTCATGCCTGACGTGTGCTCCAGGGCCCTGCCGCACTGGCCGTGGGTCAGACGTTGAGTAGTGTAAGGGGTTCCAGGACAAGCAGGGATGGATTTGCCACGACGCCACACACAGGGGGCCCTTCCAAGGCCCTGCACTGATCTTATTCTTAGAGAGGGCTTCCTAGCCTGGGTGAGCTTGCGTGGACCCAGCCCTGAGTACAAGTAAACAGAAAACACTGAGATAATTAGAGATAGAAAAAAACCCTGTTCTCTAACTCACAGTCGCTCAGCATTTCTGACCCCAGATGTTGGGGAAGGGTCCTCAGACACGAAGCAGTTCTCTGGCGGTCATGTCCTCTAACTCAGTCTTTACAGCATCTACCTGGAGATAGGGTCAGATCCCACAGACTGAGGGTTCAGTCCCTCAACACTGTCCCCCACTTTAGATGCCATTCACCACTGCTGGGGAAGGGAGAGGGGCCAAAGGTTAAATTGTTCACCAATGACTAATGAGATAATTAATCATGCCGGTGTGATGAAGTGTCCATAAAAACACAGGACAGGGTTCAGATGAGCTTCCAGATAGCTAAACACGTGGGGTGCTTGGAGAGGAATACAGGAGCTCTACACCCCTTCCCCCATACCTCACCCTACATCTGGTGGTTCCTCTTTATGCTCTGTAATATTTATAATAAATGGGTAAACTGTAAGGACAGTGTTCCCCTGGGTTTTGTGAGCTGCTCTAGGAAAATTAAACCCAAGAAGGGGTCCTGGGAACCCCAGTTCATAGCCTGTTGATCAGAATCGAGCAGGCCTGAGGCTTGCGACTGGCCTCTGAAGTTGGGGGGCCAGGCTTGTGGGACTGAGCCCTCAACCTGTGGGATGTGACACTATTCCCAGGTGGATAGTCTCGGTATTGAATTGTGTTAGAGGACACCCGGCTGGTGTCTGCAGGAGAATCATCTGCAGAATTGCTTGATTGGTGTGTGGACACAAACCCCCACGTTTTGGTGACCAGAAGCATCACGCTGAATAACTGTGTAAGAGAATAGGAGAAAACACTTTTTTTTTTTTTTCTTTCTTCCTTCCCCTATATCTTAGTACCCAGCCTTTAAAATCAAATCAAAACAAAAACACTCTGGTGCTGTAACAAATTACTGCAAATTGAGTAGCTTAAAGCAACACAGATTTCTTCTCTTACAGTTCTGGAGTTCAGAAGTCATAAAATCAAGGTGTCAGCAGGGTTGTGTTCCTTTTGGAGGCTCTAGGGGAGAATCCATTTCCTTGCCTTTTCTAGCTTCTTGAGGCCACCTACATTCCTTGGCTTGTGGTTCCATCTTCTGTCTTCACAGCCAGCAATGTAGCATTGCCTCAGTTCTCTCTCTGACCTTGTCACACCTCCTTCTGACACTGACCCTTCCACCTCCCCTCTTTTAAGGACTTCTGTGATTATGTTGGGCCTATCTGGATAATCCAGAATAATCTTCCCATCTCAGTACCCTTGACTTGATCATGTCTGCAGAGTCCCTTTGGCATATAAGGTAACACATTCACAGGTTCTGAGGTGTGAACATCAATGGGAGGACCATTATTCAGATTACCATAGTTAATAATTTTAATAAATGATGTTCTTTGGAAATCCAGTTTAATAAATGCCTTCTATCACTACTTCTGATACAGTGTTTGGTTTTTGTCCATGCCCTCCCTGCTTCCTTCCTTAACTGGTTCTAACATAAAATTGCAGGTTTTTTAAATTACCATTAACAAATGTCTGTTGAACAGTGACCTTTATTGGTAACAGTTCTGCATCTTTATTATAATGTTAAAACTTGGGCAGTAGGAAAATGTGTCGTGCTGTGAATGAGCTCTTTATTAACACTGTAAAGGAGGAGGATTTTTCCTGTTCATCAATTTTTATTCCCATCTACCTCTTAGGAAACCTGTATCTACTAAAATTCCTAAACCCAAAACAAAGACTAAGGAGCATTAGGAAGAGATGAGAGTGGGCGTGAACATACCTCCCTCGTTCTCCTGATTGCACCTGCTGGTTGGAGAGTCTGGGAGTCAGTCTATACGAGGCCTATAAAATGGGAATCTGGTTTCTAGCAGTTGACTGATGTTAACAGAGTTCACTGTCCAGTCAGGAAACCTTGATTGGGCACCTACTGATGTGAGCCTTGGAGGGGACAGTTAGTGGTGTCGGGGAGCAGTTTGAACCTGCAGAGGAGTCTGAGAAGGCACGACCAGTGAAGGAGAAGTGAGGCCCAGGGAGTGCTGGAGGAAGGCCAGGTTAGGAATTCTAGGTGCTGCTGAGAGTACAGGACGAGGAGGGCTGAGGAACGGCGTCTGTCTCTAATGATCGGAGGTCCTTGGTCTCAGTGGGGGTCACAGTTCTTTAGATGACCTCGGTTCTATAGGTGGTGTGGTTTGACTATAGTATAAGAAATAAATTCCATAAGGAATCATAGGCCTTGGTCTTGGAGCTCTTGTGAATCCCCAAATTTGTGAATACTCTTGTAGTATATAAATCTACCCCATAAAATGCAACAATGTAGACTTTGAAGATTTTGGATTCGTCAATATTTCTATTTTCTAAAGAACCTCTTGACTTTGTCTTGGTCTTCAACACCAGCACAAGGCTATTAGTAACCAGTTAAGTCAACAGTTCTTAACCGCAGTGTCCTGACTCACTAGTGTGTCATGACCGATTGTGAGACGCGTTGAAGTAATTTGCCGCTAATTACTGGTTAAGGCACTGAGTGTTGTGGATGACGTACTAGAAAACAGGCAGCAAGGTGACTCTTGTAGTAAGATTGCTTCTCCCTTGCATGTCTCCTGGCATGCTTTACCGAGTGGGGCAGAAGGGGCAGAAACAGCCGCCGCTGGGGAGTCACACGGTGCTGGGTGCTGGCCAGCGGAGGTGGAGTTGTGCAGCATTGCCCGTCATCTGCAGTGTTGGTGCATGTGTCTTCGTGGGCTGGTGGAGAACTGCTGGGCCTTGGTGATGAACTAAAAGTACAAAGAACCACTGTTTATGCTTTAACAAAATTATAGTTATTATGTGTCATGGCCATGGAGTTACCAGGAGAACGCTCAGTGTCAGCTCTCCAGGTCAAGTTCTGGGCAGGAGACAATACCAGGGGTCAGGGAGGCCTTGCTGGAGGAACTGACCTTCAGGAGTAGAACTGGCTCTGTTGAAAGGCCCAGCAGCAGCACCTGCAAGCGAGACACAGCTGACCCCAGGCCTCCAGGGCAGTAGTTCTCATGCCTACCCACGGGCCTTGTAAAAAGAGCAGAGACCCACATTTCCACCTTCAGAGGTCTTGGTTCTGCATTAGCAAGTAACAACCTCCCACCTCCAAGCAATTCTGATGTATGTGCCACATATGCTGGAGTTGATCGCATGATACTTTTAGACTACTAGACGAGTAAGAGGTGTCGCAGTTTCATTACTGGATTTCTTTAGGAACAAACCATTCACACATGTGATATGTGTGCGTGTGAGCACACCCTTAAGTAGCATTTGTTTGGATATAATCAGGCCTTATATAAATGTAGCTCTCTAAGAGGTAAATGCTGAAACTATTAATGTGATGTTCCATAAACAGTCAAGTATCTTATTCAGTTCTACAACCTACAAATGTCAGTCATTTCTTGGTACTCTTGATACTGAGCTCTGAAGCCTTAAAATCCTAACAAGCATTCTGGTATTGTCAAAGAGTGCTTAACTCCTGTTTAGCTGAGCTTTGGTATTTCTTGGATCTTCTTTTTGCATTTCAATTCTTTGTACGTGGTATGCCTGTGTCATACTGCCTGTGCTATTCAAATCCCTAGAATACCCTCTGTTCCTTTACGTGCTCGAAAACCAGGTGGAGCCTGGGAGGGTAAGTCTTACTTAAATCACAGAAGGAACACTAGCTAGGGAGTCCGAGGACTTGGGTTCTCATCATGGTTCTATTCCTGACTTTTTGTTACTTTGGACAATCCATTTTATATCTCTGGGCTTCAGTTTCCACGTATAAAAACCAAATGGAACCTTACTTGATCTCTGTGGTTCTTATTTTTTTTTAATATCCTAAGACTCATCTGTGGTTTTTTTTACCATCAGATTTAACACTTTCAAATTAAATAATGAATTTCTTGAATATCTCCTAAGGGCTGGACTAGGAACTATAGGGAGTTCAAAGACATGCAAGATGTGCTCCTAACTCAAATGAATATTCTACTTAAGAGAATATATAAATCCACACAGCTAAATAGCACCAGATTAAATAACTGTTCAAGTCAGACATGGCATAATTAGTTGTTAGATGAATGGAATAATTCTGCATTTCCCCAACTATTCGTGGATCATCAATTCTGCAAGAAGGTAATTAGGGTTTCCTTGATAAATGGGTTTCTAGGTCAGTTGAGTTTAGAAAATGCTGGGTCAAACAAAATTAAACAGTTTGTTTATTAAAGACCTTCTCAGAGCCTTTAATAAATTAATCTCCATAATGAGTGCATATCTACATAATCTTAGGTCTCCCAGACTTTGTTGTTCAAGAAGCCTTTAATTTTTTTTTTTCTTCAAACAAGCATGAGCTATTAGTGCAACTTGGGAAGTTAGTATTAAGGATACGTGCCTGAGGAGTTTAAGGTGGGAGAGGTAGTTTCAGCCTGGATGGCCAAGGAAGGTCTTACAAGGTGGTGGGTTCCTGTTGAGTCTGGATTTGCACAGCTGCAGCAGGTGGGGAGGGAGCTAGGCTAACAGCGTGTGGCCGAGTTACCTAGACGAGTGAATGGAAGGGAACAAAGGACCCCTAACACTCAGTCTTCCCAGAAATGCTCCTTGGACAGGTTAACCTTTCTCAAGAGTTCTAAAGCCCCCGAGGATATGAGGGCAGCCCACCTTCTACTCCCCCACCCCCCACCCTGTGCCTTTCCGTTTTGCTGCTGCTGTGTCCACTCACAGCAGCGGATTCTAGACTCGCACTGCCTGACATGCTACTCTGAGGGGCTCATGGCACCAAAATAGAACTTGGCTACTCCTTACTCTGAGTGGGCCAGGACAAAGTGTCTAAAGGCTGGCCCGAGGGCCAGCCGCCCTGAAGCAGGTCCTCCAGGGAGAGGCCTGGGAAGCTACAGATTCAACAAGCCCCAAGGCCGTGGATCTAGGAGATGAACTTCAAGCAGAGCCAGCCTGGCTCTGGCTGGGCCCTGTGACCCTGCATAGTCCCACCTTACGTTAGATTTCACTTGACCCCTCAGGTTCCCCAGGGGACAGCATGGGCGACCTGTGTGCTACAGACTCCAGTCCACAGCACCGGAGAGTAACGGCTCCTAGTTGTTGAGGATCTAATTCCATATAGCTTCCCTCGAACAAGTACATCCCAACGCTTTATAGAATTAGGTAGCAGTTATTGAATTGAGCCACATTTGCAAATGTAGTTACAGAAATGCATGACCATATTAGAGGTCCTCCTTCCAAGGAGGAAAGAATTAAGCTTGTACTGGGCAGGCTGCATGAGCTCCGCCTCTGTATTCAGTTTATTCTGTTGTGTGTTTGCCTTTCCCCCCCAGTGTCCTCTCACTCCTGTGTTTTTTCTCAAACCCACGTGGAATCATTGATTACAGAGTTCTGATTAGGGCTAGAACACTGGAAACCCACGGGGAGGAAAGACATTTATGTTTCGATCCTATGGTGCAGCTTATTTTTAATCAGAGAGAAATGCTGAGTTTGGTTTGTTGTGAATTGAGATACAAAATGTTAGAAATAAGCTTTGGTTGTTAGGATAAGAATTCAGGGAGGGGGTCTCCAGATCGACCCATCTATTATCCCATATCTGAAGCAAGAAAGTACTTATAGAGCCCAGCATCAGAACCCAAGTACTGACCTGGCTTCAAATGTTAAAATGCAACTCACCGTATTAGCAGACAGGTCTTCTGGTTTCTTCTTTATTTTTCTTTTCTTTTTTTTTTTCAGAGAGGGCATTATTTGCATAATTTTGCAGGGCAACTGACTTCTTATTCATTTTGCATTCCTTAGTGGTGTTTCAGCTTTGCAGTTTTAGGGGGAAATTAGCTTTTGATGTGTAGTAAAAATGATAACTGATTTTAATATAGAATAGTGAATGCTGGGTATTAAACTCTTGGCAGTAGGAAAAATAACGTGTCAGAGAGCATTAGTTTTCAAGACCCGAAATGAAGTGGCTTTAGTTATCAACAGAAGCCTTTACGACACAGCAAGTCTTAAAAAGGGAGGAGGGCCCAAATGGAGTGGGGGGTGGCATGTGGAGGGCGCCTGGGGCTGTAGGCTCTCCATGAGCAGGTCTGTGAAGGTTTTATGCAGGACCCAAATCTCTTGCTTCTAGGGGAGGGTCTCAGCCAGAGTTTGGCTCTGATGCTGGCGTGTGCTCCCTGTTCCTCCTGCCCTCACCAGGTGCCGTGGGACTGGAGTCTGGCTATGCTTGACAGCCCAGAAAGAAAGGGAGCTGGCAGGAGACACGAAAGCTTAGAGTCCCTGCGTAGCACCTTCTGTACTAGGACCACTCTAGTGTTAAAAGCCACTATCCCCCGAGTGCCAAATTCCCCTTTTAAAACAGAAATAAGCAACAGAACCTTGATCAAAGCTACGTGAAGAAAAGACAAGAGCAAGCTGGGAAGTAGCCATATTCTTAGGCTTAGGCTTCACAATAAAAAATGCACAGTTCTGTGAATTTCTGTCTTTATTATCTCTAATCACTACTCTCCTCGTCCTTGCTGTTTCTTCCCTGTCCTGGTGGCAAAAGGATTTGGGTTCCTGGTAGAGTTCTGCCACACAGTTAAATTTTGTGCTGCCACTCTCCTTCTCTTGCTCACAAAGCTTCAGTGGCTCCCAGTTGCCCTCGTACCTGGACCCCCAACTTACCTTTCTAATGTTGTTTTCTGTTGTTGCCTGCAGAAGCTGTGCTCTGGCCAGCCAGCTTCCAGGCTGACCTCTCAATGTGTCTCTGGAATCCTCACCTTTCAGCTCATTCTCAGAAAAGCTCCCTTGCCAGCCAGCCCTCAGATGGAGCGAGGGCAGGGAGCCGGTGTCTCTCGTGCAGTGGAGCATGACAAGGGAAGCTGAGCGAGGAGGCAAATGTAGAAGCTGATGGTGTGTCAGGACTATTAACACCATGTTCATAGAAGCTTCATTTTTCAGTTGACTTGGGCCCAAGTTTAACCTGCATATCAATGCATGTTCAGTGTAGAGAGTCCCCTGTGGGATATTCGGTTTGGGATTCACTTTTTTTCCACCTAACATCTGTGAGCATTCCTCTAATTCATTCTTCATTAGATAGGCTTCATCATATTTTCTTTAAAGCTCAGATCTTGCTTTTTTTTTTTTTTTTTTTAATGTATGGTCCAAGGATCCCTGCCTCTAAAACTGCCTGGGGTTCTTGCTTAAAGATTCCTAAGCCCCACCACCAACCCAGGCAGAATCCAGAAGGGGAATGGGACACACTGGGATTCTGAGGCCCAGGAGCATTGCTGGCCCCTGGAGTCTGTTGACTGCTGCATGGGTGTGGTGCATGGTGTGAGTGGCTAGTTGTGCTCCTTTAGTAGTCTGGCCAGGTCAGGGTTGGAGTGGGCAGGTCAGGGCCACTGAAGAGAATCTGGATTCTTTAAGAGGAGTTGTCTACACAGCCCTGATTACTGGGCCAGGAACTGACCAGGGCTGTGGGGGAGGGGTCCTTTGCTGCTGCCTTCAACTTCCTACTTTAACCATTCTTAAGTACATAGTTCATTGGCATTAAGTACATTCACATTGTTGTGCAGCCTTCACCACCATCCATTCCCAGAACTCTTTTCCTCTTGTAAGACTGAAGCTCTGTGCCCAATACACACTAAATCCCCATTCTCCAGCCCCTGGCAGGCCCCATTTAACTTTGTCTCTATGATTTTTGACTACTCTAGCTACCTCACTTAATTGAAATCATACAGTATTTGTTCTTTTGTGTCTGGCTTGTGTTTTTAAGTTCACATTTTTCTGTTGGATCGCTTAAAGCCCAATAAGTAAAGTAGAGGAGAGTGGACTTTGATGGAGGCGGTCATCCTCCTCCTTCTGCCTGTCCTTGTCGTTGCCCGGAGTGGCAGGGCCCGTGTCCTGCTTTAGCTAATCCTCTGTGCAGGGTGAGCTGGCAGCTGGGGGCTCCTGAAGTTTGCTTCCAGCTGTTATCGGGCCTCAGCTTTTTCCCTGGAATGATAGTGACCTAGAGTTGCCCGATAAAATACAGGCTGCCCAGTTGAATTTAAAGCTCAGACAAATAGTGAATAATATTTGTAGTATAAGTATGTCCCAAAGATTGCATGGGAGAAACTTATATTGAAGAACTATTGATGGTATATCTCAAATTCAAATTTAACTAGATACCCTGTGTTTTTAATTGCTATACCTGGGCAGTCCAGCAGTGAACACAAAATGAAGTGGCTCATCTGTAAAAGGCTATGTCGTTGGCTAGAAAGATCTTGGAAGATGGGTGGATTTGATGGTGCAGAGAAGGACAGGGGTGATTTGGTATTGTCAATTTATTTTTTGGGAGAATATTAAAAACCTGGAGCCTCAAAATAGGATCTGAAAGTAACTGCATAGACTCCTGTTGATTGTGTCTTCATATAAACGGGCAGAAAGTACCTGCTGATCAGAATGTGATCTGCACGTGGCAGGTGCCAAAAGTACATGCGCTCTAGTACAGGGTCCTTTATTCCGGTGGAGGGTCTGGGCTACCTGAGCGCCAGCAGGGAGCCAGGGAGGCAGTTTTTGAGGAGTTGCCCAGAGCCAGCTGCGAGTCTTCCCCTGGCCGTGGCCCATGTTGCTGACTGATGGAGCCAGCTGCTGAGAGGTGGTTTTATGTAGTGTGAAAAATTGAAACTTGAAGTTTCCCTCTCATCCCTTTCTGTTGAACTAAAAGTCAACTGTCCTCAAATTTATTCTTTCTGGTGCACTTTGCATCAGCCTTCCATGTGAGAAGTCAACAGAAATGCAAGCGGTACTGAGCGAGCCAGGCCAGCGTTGCATCACTATTTTCTGTGTTTTTTGTGTCACTGTTTTTTTGCTTGCCCCTCCCCCTTGGTGTAGGTTCCTGTGGCTGGCTTGCTTTCTCCTCAGTGTTTTGGAGGACAGAAAATGATAGTTCTTAGGATTTGCAAATAGTGTGAGCTCTTCCTGTAGCTGCTGGTGGCTAGGAGGAAAAAATCAGTGTTTGGGGCTGTTGTCCACGAGCCAGGCCCACCCCCACGTGCCCATGGCTGACCCGGTTGCCTGCCGAAAGGGCCTGTGGGTCAGAGGAGGAGGGTACACACGACACTCCCATGCTCCCTTCAGAGCAGAGGCAGACACGCTTTATTTTGGGGTTTTGAAGCCCTAGCAAGTTGTGGCTCCTTTTGGCCTTTTTCTTCCCCTAAGGGATTGTGTGATATTTAATGACTCAAGTCTGATTGTGCTCCGGATGTTCCCTTCCACCGATGTCAGTTTATAGAGCAGTCCTCAAGCAAATGTTTGTGCGGAAAGAGAAGGAGGCAGAGAGGGAAGGAAGAAGGGGGGTCCTTGGGACCCCAAGAGTGGGTTTCAACTGCTGCCCCCCCACATCAGCAGGGCCAGGCCCTGACATTTCAATGCCAAGGGCCTCCAGCTTCCGGGCTCACTGTGGAGAGTCCAGCGGGCTGGGCTTGGATGGATGGTACCTGGGCCTGTCTCCTGCAGGGCTGCTGGCCCTCTGGCTGGGCCCTCAGTACTTTGGGGTGCCAGGTGGGTTATGGGATCACTTTTAGGTCTGGCAGGTGCCTTGGAGCAAATTCTTCAAGAAGCTGAGCAGAACAGGCCCCCACTCCTCCATCACCCCCACAGCTCTCCCTCCAGCTCATCTCCATAGGACTTCACCTTGATGCTGGGGTCAGGGCAGGGGTGTGGCAGGAGGGAGGCCTTGGTTTTGAACAGTTAGGTCCAGCTCCTTAGCTTGGTTTGGACCTTGCAAAGCTGGTTTCTTTCATTCAGCCCTTTAAGGGAGTGGCTCGAGTAGCCCAGTAAGGACTGAATGCCTTGGGATAAAGGTCTGAGCAGATGCTTCTAGAACATTCTTCCCTAGGCCCTGCCTTCCTCTGACCATGTGGTGGTGGTTGGGGGGGCAGGATGGGAGGGCAAAGACAGACACCAGCATCCCTCCCACCCCCCAGGTCCCTTAACACAGATTCATTCCTCACTTCTGCTCCCCTGAGGGGCTGACAGAATCACACTTGAGAAGTACTTGACGTGTAGGGGTTGTGTGGGGGCGGTTGTGACTGTTACTAAACATGAGGAATGTGAGCAAAGGAGGGAGAAAACTGTTTCTAAAGAAAACCATCTTCTTGGATTTACTGCTGTCTTTTGAGGGTCTGTCGTGGGCAAAGGATCGTGGCACCTGCGGAGAGAAATCGGAAGCGGTGACATCTGGCTCTGCCTGCAGGCGGATGTGATTGGGGGGAGACAAAGACGCTGCCATTCGCAGGTCAGGACAGAGGTGCCCAACAGGGAGGGATGTCACGGGGACCTCGGGAAGGGGTTCCTGGAGGTGCCTTTCAGCCGCACCTGAGGGTCCATGGGACATCAGAAAGCCATGGGAGAGATGGAATGAATGAAGACAAAAAGAAGTGGGGAGAGGGAGGCGCAGTGCAGAAAATCAGATAGCTGTGAAAAGACGGGGCTCTCCACTGTTTGGGGAGTGATTTTTTTTTTTTTTTTTTTTTAAAACACTGGCCTAATGTCACTTGGGGAAATGTCCATTGACAAACTTTAAAAAAGAGTAAACCTCTGCCTATTGTCCCCGCTTTGGACTTCTGCCATTGCCCCTGCGCCTGAGTAGCATTCTGGAAGGCCTCCAGCAACCCTTCAGTGGCCAAATCTCTGGGCTCATCCCCAGGCGCCCCGCTCCTGGCTGCCCTTCAGGGTCCACTGTGTCGCATCCCCAGTGCCCTCTCTCCCTTCCGCCTCTGGGACTCCATATGCCTTGACTTCCTCTTCCAGGATTCCCCTCTGCCATCCCTCCTGACCCCCGCACTCACCTGCCTTCCCAGGGTCCTGTCCTCGGAGCCAGCTCCCCTCCGCCTGCCCCCGCACCTGTTCCTGTGCCATGACTTCTTTACCTCCGACCAACCCAGTGCCGCTGGCCCCACTCCTGGGGGTTAGGGTTCTGTATTGTGAACCCCAGAAATGGAAGTGAAATTAGTTCCAGAAACATGTCCTAAGGACCTTCTGGATGCAAACCCCTGGGGAGTAAGTCACAGCCCGGGATCATCCAGGGAGTCCCTGCTTCCTCTCCCGCCTTCTCTCTCTGAGGGCCTCATCCCTTGAAAGCTGTGAGTCAGATCTAAGCATCTAAGGAGGCTAAAGCCCTTTTTGTCCTTTTCTATAATCTCCAGCTTCTTATATGCCTTCGCCGCGTACGTCCTAGCGATTTGACAAAAGGTGAAAAGCGTTTCATGGGCTTTTCCGAGCGGCCACTGTAGCAGTGGTGGCCCCAGCCGCACGGGAGGTGGAGGAGCTGTGGAGTGCTTTGTCCCCAGCTTAAAATGCAGGGCTGGGCCCCGGGGATTTGTGTGTTCTCTGGGTCTGCGTCTTGTGCAGGCGACTTTGAATTTGACACCCCTGTCACATAGCCAGTGCCTGGAAACCCTGAAATGATTCCTGGTATTCATAATTCACATCGGGTAGGCTTAGGTGGTATTTATAGCAACTCCCAAGACAAGTTATTGCCAGAGGAGGTAGTGACACTTATCGGGGCCTGTGTAGGAGACAGAGCTGAGTAGACTCTTTCTCTGGCTAATTTTAGATTTCCAGTGTTGGGGTTGGAATGACGACTTATCACATAGTCAGTGTGCTTCCAGAGGCTCTGATCTCCCTGGGAGACAAGTACAGAGGTTCAGTGGCCATTTGTGTACCCCGGGGCTTACTGCCCTGCCCAGTGTCTGACTGTCCCGTTCTTCCTACCTCTGCAACCTCCTGCTGCCCTCTGGCAGATAAAGAGGGAGGGCAGTGCTCCTGGACATCCGGGCATTAGGTCACCAAGCTATGGGACGGGGATTTGGGGTGGGAGAGGATTTGACAGCCGGACCCCATGACCCACAAGCGTATGTTTACAACCTGTGAAAGCTGTGAAAGCTTGCTACACTGTTTGGCTTGTCCATGGCACTGTCTGCTCTTGGTAAAGGGGAGTCTCCTTGGGGTGTGTGTTAGCCTGGGCTGCCATAACAAGATACCATGGACTGGGTGGCTTAACAACAGGAATTAATTTTCCTCTGGTTCTGGTGGCTGGAAGTCTGACATCAGAGCGCTAGCATGGCTGAGTTCTGCTGAGGATTCTCTCCTGGCTCTGACAGCTGCTTGCTGTGTCCTCACATGACAGACAGTGTGTGTGCGTAGGCGCAAGCAAGCCCTCTGTGTCCCTTCTTACCAGGGCACTCATCCCACCATGAAGGATGTACTCACTTATTATCTCCCAAAGTCCCCATCTCCAATACCATCGCATTGGGGGTTTAGGACATCAACATACAAATTTGGGGGGACACAATTCAGTCCATAGCGGGGTTTCTTGGCAATTGTTGAGCTCCACATTCTTTAAGGCAGAAGGTGGTGACTGCACAGAAGGAGCTGGGCCCCGTCTTCCTCGGGGGTTAGGCCTCTGCTGGCAGAAGAGCTTTTCCCAGAGACAGAGGTATGGGGATTGGAGGGGCTGGAGCTGGCCAGTGTGTGTTGGGTTTTCCACTGTATCTGGGCTGTACAGCCATGACATGCTGAGGGACTTGACAGAGGGCAGGAGTGCAGGAATGTGTGTAGGCAAACACGTGCCTGCAGCTGCGTGGGAGCCAGCTGGCAGGTGAAGGGGTGCTGGGGGAGGTGTGGAGGGTGAAGGCCCACTCTGCCCACTGTGCTGCGTGGCTTCAGGCAGTCCTCTCTCGTGTGTCCCCCACCCCTGCTTTGAGCACCTAGAATAAATTCCTGTTGTGTTTCTTATGTGTGGCTTGTCATAACTCAAACTACCTGTGTAATTAGCCATGTTTTGGAGGTTCGGGATGGCTCGGAAGCAACTCTGCTGGAAACCTGGTTTCCTCAAGTGATGGCGACATGATCAACTGGCCCGGTGTCCCTTCGTTGGGACTTGCAAATTTTCACGAGTCAACAGTGGAGTCTTACTGGCTGGCAGCTCCCTGAGCGCTACTCTGTGGCCACGCTGGCAGGTCATGGTCGGAGCAGGGGCTGGCATGGTGGTGGCGAGCAGGCACAAAGCTGGCTCATGCTGGGCTCCTTCCAGTGTCTCAGTGCTGAGGGTTGGGCAGGGCCACCCCCCACCTCTCCCCTGATTCCCTGAGATGGCGATAGAAACCGCATGTCTGGGGTCTTTTCCACACTGGGGACCTGGCTCCTTGTGTGCTTCCAATTCCTCTTTCTGAGCTGGGCCTAATGAGAAATGGCACATTGATTAATTGTCAGTAAAGAGATGTGCCTGGTTGGTTGTGGTTTTGCTGTACCATTCTGTCGTCCTCTAGGAGGAAGAGGGGTTCTGCTTGAAGATACTCGATTAAGAAACTTGAGGATGACGCAGGGCTTCACTGGGACTCTGTCATCCCGTGCGCCCCAACTTGCCCAACCGGCGTTTCCTCCCTTCTGCATCCCTCTCCTGCCTCTGCCCCTTTCTCTCTCGTGACTAGAGGACCTAAGGTGGGGAGGCCGTCGTGGTTAAACCCCATTCCAGGGGTCCGCTGGTTCACGTGGCACCAGCTATATTTGGGAAGCAATGGATGCTGTATTTTTTTTAAAAGTAAAATGGAGTTCCATTTATCTGCCATTTCCACCCCGCAGGGTGCAAACGTAAATCAGGTGACAAAATATGAATGCACTTTATTAAAAAAGGTGTTATATTTTATAATTCAGTAACTATATACCTTTATACTGTTCCTCAAGCCCTGAATATCCTACAAAATTAATTTATAATGGAGAAAAGCTGACTCAAGTTTGAGGTAGGAATGTGCACACGCATGTGTGTATGAATAAACACGCACAGGTGTGCTAGGCAAGTCAAGTCTCAATTTCTGTTTTTTAGGTTGACGGTAAGACCAGTGACCCAACCAACACTCGTTGCTGGGCCCCTTAGTGCTAAGGATATGCACACGTGTGTGTCGACTCTGTATCTTGGGCAGGCTTGGTTTTTCTTTTCTTTTTTTTTTCCTTTTTCTCCTCCCTGTAATTCTGTTTTAGGGCTTGTCCTTCAGGTCATAATTGGCCCGGGGCCATTGAGCTGTCTCAAATTTTAAGCTTTGGACTGAGCCAGGAGACCATTGCTTTGTTACTCATATACGGGTGTGTTTCTTTCCCTCCCCCCTGCCTCAGAGAAGAGTTTCCTCTTGAATGATCAATTTTCATGAAATAATTGAAAAAGAGGAAATTACTAGAAAGGCAGCAAATGACCCATGGTGGTTATTCTCTCTCTCTGGTGTGACCCAGGACCTCAGTTCAGTAGGGTCTGAGCAGAGTTGTGGCTTCAGATGCCTGCCCAGGTGCTGCATTGGCCTCGGGCAGTGACATTCCTACCACCTGTTTCCATTTAAAGCCACTAGTATTTATCAGGACCTAGGCTTGCCTTTCTGAGGCTGCAAAGGAGAAGACTGCAGCAGGCAGCTGAGTGTCCTGGCGGCTTTCACCTTTAGGAAGCATTTGATGTGTTCAGACCTCACCTGCTAGCCACATGGCCCTATGCACAGAGGCAGGTGTTGCATACCACTCACCCAGGGGGGGCTCTATTGTCTGATTCCAGTCCTTGTAACAGAAAGGAGTCTTTAGTTGGCTCTTTTAAGAAAACAAAAGAATCCTATGTTTATTTCAGACAGTATTTTATTTGAAATGAAGTTGTGTTGAAATAGAACATAGAGAAAAACACATAAATGGACAACTTGATGAATTTTCACGAACTGAACACAACTGGGTAACCTGCATCTAGCTCAAGAAAGAGACCACGACTAGGACTTCAGAAGTTGCCTGATGACCCTACCCAGTGACTGCACGCCGTCCCCCAACCTTGGTCACAATCCTGACGTAGTTTTGCCTGTTTTTGAGCTTTATATAAACAGACTGACCAAGTGTGTCCTCTTGTTGCTGGTTATTTTTGTTCAACATGTTTAGGAGCTTCACCTACATTGTTGTGTGACCTGTAGGTCTGGCATTCTCAATGTAGTATGGTATTCGTTCATTTATTCATATTATCTGTAGTCTTCTGTGTAAGGCTGGTATCAGTAATCACATACATGTCTTTTTTTTTTTTTTTTTTTTTTTGAGACAGTCTCACTTTGTTGCCTGGGCTAGAGTGAGTGCCGTGCCGTCAGCCTAGCTCACAGCAACCTCAAACTCCTGGGCTTAAGTGATCCTACTGCCTCAGCCTCCCGAGTAGCTGGGGCTACAGGCATGCGCCACCATGCCCGGCTAATTTTTTCTATATATATTTTTAGTTGTCCAGATAACTTATTTCTATTTTTAGTAGAGACGGGGTCTCGCTCAGGCTGGTCTCGAACTCCTGACCTCGAGCGATCCACCCGCCTCGGGCTCCCAGAGTGCTAGGATTACAGGCGTGAGCCACCGCGACCGGCCCACATGCATGTCTTATGACACAGGTGGGTGCTTAGGTACATTTGCTTTGCTCTTCTAGGGTGCTTATTCATTGACTAAGTAGTTCCTGAGCACCTGCTGTGGGTGAAGCTCTGCTCCAGGCCCTGTAGTGACAGCAGGAGCAGGACACGGGAGGCCCCGTGGGGGAGAGGGGCGGCTGTTTTGGATGGGTCTCTAAAGAGTTGACATTTAAGCGGAGACTTGAAGGCTGAGAGCAAGCCAGCTAGGTAGAAGGCGCGTGGGGAGGAGCACTCCATGCAGGGGAAGTGCCCGTGCAGGAGCACTTGATGGAAGTGGCCGCTGGCTACAGTGGCCCGGTCAGCACTGAAAGGTCCAAGTGCTGGCTAGACCCTATCCAAGCTAATGACGTAATGGCCTGGGACATTTAACTTTTCTTGGTAGGAGTCAGGAGGGAGGGCTGTATCTTTTTTTGTTTTTGGTTTTTTAAATAAACTAAAAGATGGAAGAAGGAGCAGCATGGTAGGTTGTTTCACGGGGGGTTGAAGCCCCGGGGAGAGGACCAGGCATCATGCACCAGTACTGTGTTCCATGCTGTCCACAGCTGGTCCCCGGCCTGGGTCTGCTGAAAGGCGTGTGGGCTGTCCACTTGAGGGAGTTGGCTGACACGTTGTTAGGGCCATCTGTTTTGGAAACCAGCACTACTCGTTGGGTTCCTGGTTTTTAGCCAGTGACTCATCTTCCTTGGACCCTCAGGGTCCAGATTCCCAGCTAGGAATGCGCCAGGCATGCCAGAGCCTCGGGGATGTAGGAGGTCTGGTTAGCCAGAGGGACCCCTGTGCTGTGCTTAGGAGAAGAGTGGGGTACTGCTGTAGGCCGAATAACAAGAGGTCCTAGCAGGAGGAAATGGCGTGGTGCCGTGGGTGTGGCTCTTGCCAGCTGGTCCGGGCCTCCCTTCCAGAACTATCAAATGGAAAGCCAGCTTGGTGTGAGCCTCTGGTGGGAATGGGAACCACATGTAGGCTGCAGGCTGGACAGCATCCTCTGATTTCTCTTTCCCTCTTGCATTGCCTTGTGTCTCATCTTTAATTAAAATGCCCTTGTTAGGAAATCTTCTAGCTCTGGTGGAAATCTATCCTGACCACAGAGCTGCCACCCCCGTAAGGAGGAGGATGCGGAAGGAGACACTGAAACAACTGCAGACTCCCAAGAATTCACTCTTTGTTGCACAGGTTGGCCGGCGGCTGTGGCCACGAGGGCCCCGCGGCTGACCCAGGGTATGGGGGCCTCTTGCCTTTGCTCCAGCCCCATGTCTCGGCAGCCCTTTTCTGAACTTCTGCTGATGTTTTTCTAGTGTATCTTTTCACCCTTCATTTAGTGAGTAAAGGAGATAAAAGGCTCTTCTGTCTTTAATAAACTTTTGAAACCATCCCTCTCAGGGAGCAAGGCTACAGCCACCCACTGACTTCCCCTCCCCCGCCCCCGCCTCTGGTGGCTGAGGGGTTGTGAGGTGGATTCTGCTGTTCCCCTGGGGCTGTCCCTCCCGCCCAAAGTCACATTGCAGTTCTGTTTTTGGATATGAATGGTGACAGCCATAGTTGTTATAGGTTTTTATTTCCGGATTATTTCTTTATTCCATTTCACTTTGCTTGTACGTATGAATTGATAAAGAAAATAACGTTTGTGTCTAGGGGGAGTTTAGCCACCAGGAAATTAACTTTTTTTTTCCCCCATCACCTTGTGTTCATGTGATTTCACTGTATTTTAAGAGTTAATCTGGCACCTGACTTGTAAGATGTCTAATAATTAGTCAAAAGTGTTCTTCAGTCTGCTAGGGTACCCGGATACTTTTGTGGCAATTACATAATTAGAAATCGGGTGTTGCGAGGGAGCGCTTTTATTCTTGTTCATGTTAGCAGCCAACCACCGGAGCATTCTTGAAATGCTCATTTTAAATGCAAATTCTTTGCACAGTTAGGAGGAAAAGGAAATTGTTCTGGCTCCCAGCACTCACTCTGCATTTTTGCCATTCCTTCTGATGGCCAAGGGGAGGGCTCATGACTAAATCTCTCAGTGTCTTTATTATGATTTCGGATTTGTACTTGCTGAGTGGAAGCCTTGGCCCCAGGGCGTTAACCCTCAGTTGCCCACCGGCAGCACGTGTGTGCCCGTGCCATTGCTGTGAGTTCCCGCTAGTCATTCCTCCCCTTGATTTGGATTTCCTTTCTCATTTGCTTTATGGATGATGCATGTACTGAGAAACTTGTGGTGAGGGGCTTTTTGTTTTGTTTTTTAAGGCAAACGAAATACATTATGCTAAGCCCTTTAGCTCTTCCACTTAGCAGCATTATGTGCTGTTTCCTTTTAGCCTTAGAAGGTCCCTGTGTTTCCCTCTTTGCTGGGGCTGCCTTGTCCCGGCTTGCCACCTGGAGAATCCTTGGCCTCACCCATGGATGGAGATAATGGGATACCTGTGCCACATGGCTGGGGACGTGATTCCATCTCTTCAACCCTTTCAGAGAGAGTGCAATGATTGATAAACGTATGGCAGGAGTTAGGAATGTCGATGTTCTCCCCTAGTCAGGCCAGTTACATTTCTTTTCCTGGAGGTGAGAATTTTACTTGTGAAACAACTCCTATAATCTGTGGGTCTCGAGACTGTCAGGTTGCGTGTAAAGGGGTTTAGCCTCAGCTATGTTGCTCTCTTCCATAGAGCTGTCTGTGTAGCTGGAGCTGGTGGAGAACTAGGTTCTGGGAATGGCAAGGTGGTAGCATATTTTCTCTATCCATAAAACAGTGGCTTAATTACCAAGTCTGTCCTCTAAGCTGGAGTGGTGGGCTGATTTTTATGGTTGCTAAGTATTATGACAACGCAAAATCCTTATGTGTACATTGAATGCAGTTGCAGCCCTGCTGTTTTCTTTTAATTTTTTTTTATAAAGCTGAGTTTTTTTTCTTTTCTGCTTATGCATTTTCGCAAGAACATAGAATTGGAAATGAAGCTTCCAGGTTTGTCCTTTAGTCTCTTGTCATAGAGTTTCAGAGCTGAAAGGAGGTGGTGGAGTCCAGGGACTCTCTGCATCTTGTTTCTGTGGACTGGAAGGTCACCAAGGACTGTCTTGGTGGGTGGTGATGTGCAGAAACAAGCTGCTTTCAGCATTGCTCCCCTTCCCAGTGGAAATGTGCTAGGACTTGGAGAGAACTTGTGGGAAAATGCCCCCTGATCGCAGGAGTGTTGTGGTGAGAGGCAGCGGCTCCAGGCATGGAGAGCAACCACACTTGATCCAGGCGTGGAGAGCAACCACACTTGAAGCATTTGAGAATTAATGGCTGAACTCAGTTTAGGGGTTGCAAAACCTTTGAAACAGGCCAACCTCTCCATTTATTGACAGTGAACCGGAGACCCAGGAAGTTGTGGTGATAGGTCCAGTCTAAGCAGCCCTCAGGGGAAGAATTAGGACTCCTGATTTTGCCCTAGTCCTCTTCCTATATTTTAGGGTTTCTCAATGGCTCTACTGGCACTTTGAGCTGGGTGATCCTTTGTGGTGTGGGGCCGTCCTGTGCATCATAGGGTGTTGAGCAACATCCCTGGCTCCTACCCACTAGATGCCACTAGCTCACCTGCCTTCTACCCACTTTCAGGTGTGACAGCCAAAGATGTCTCCAGATACTGCGAAGTGTTCCCTGAGGGGCAGAATTGCTCCCTGTTGAGAACCATTGCTTAAGATATATTTGATGCTCCTTGGAATTTGTAAACACAATTTTTATGTTAGCATGGTTCCTTGTCCCCTTTTGCTAGAATGTAAAATACACAGATAAAATATTTAGTACAGATAAATATTTAGTACACAGATAAAATATTTGTAGTAATATTTACTAAAACTCTTACAACATAACATTGGCTCAAAGGCCGTTTATAGAAAAGTGGTCAGCACAGCTCTGAACTACATTGTGTTCAGGTTGACGGTTTCCCCTGAGTGGGGTTGATTTGGATTTTATTTTCAGATTTTATTTATTCTTAAAATTTATTTATTTTTTTTAGAGACAGGGTCTCCTTCTGTTACCCAGGCTGGAGTACAGTGATGTGATCATAGCTCACTGTAACCTCCAACTCCTGGGTTCAAAGGATCCTCCTGCTTCAGCCTCCCTAGTAGCTGGGACTATAGGTTTGTAGCACTGTAACCGGCTAACTTTTTTTTTTTGGTAGAGATGGGGTCTTGCTATGTTGTCCAGGCTGATCTCAAGCTCCTGGCCTCAAATGATCCCCTCTGTCTTGGCTTCCCAAAGTTCTGAGATTACAGATGTGAGCCACTGCACCCAGCCAATTTTCAGAGTTTAAATGCTGATGATACTGGCTCCTTTGACTCATCTCCACTAAGCAGCTTGCACTTTTAATTTTTGAAATAGGTACGAATGGGGACACAGTGCCCAATGGGTGGGGAAGAAGTGAAAATATCCCAAAGGCCAAAGGAGGTTTTGGCACTCTGAAACCCGGTGAAGAATCAGGCCTGTATTTTGTGAAGCCTGCATCAAGCTTGCGGGAGGACACTGGCTAACTATAAACCTACCTCAATATCGAGCAGACGTGTGGGCAGATGAGTTAAGGAGTGGTTGTTGCGGCCTGTGAACTGGATGGAGGTGAAGGGTCAAAGAGCCCCAGACGAGGAGCCGGGGAGGCCTGGGTTCTGCACCTGGGCCTGCCTCTAAGTCTCTTGGTCAAGTCTCATCGTTTGGACAGTAGGTTACTTGTCTGTAGGAGGAAGGACAGAGACAAAATTCCTGCTTCCCGGACAGGGGTGAAGTGCTGGGTGGCGAGCCTGGCTTTATGAAACCACAGGATAAACCTTAGGCATCTTACTGGAGCCTTAATTTTACTCAGGGAATTTGGAAGACAAAAAAATCAGTATGACAGTGAGCATGCACATATTGAATAATTGCAAAATTTGCATGATGGGAATTTAAGCTAGAACACAGAACTTTGTAAATAAAATGAAGGAAGCCTCATGCTTGCTGTGCATGGCTTCCCCAGTGCTAGGTTGCCCACCCCGTTCAGTCCTCAGTGGGGTTCTGGCTGGAGAGTTTGATTATTCCTGGGCTTACCCGATTTCCAAAGTTCCTTCTAGATCCAAAAATTCTAGTTGGAGCAGAAAAGATACCTCCTTGGTGTAGAATCTTGGCTAAATTCACATACCCATCACTGGACAGGGCCTTAGGAAGAATGGACAACAGTAATAAAGGTTGTCTAGCCTTTAAGCATCCAGGCACCTCAAGTTTTCCTTCCCTCCTTTTGGTGTAAATTAGAGAGCTTTCGGCTTCCACTCTGGAGTGTGAGCTGATGACCAAAACTGAAAAGAAGATGGGCCCAGTTTTGGTGTGGGACCCTTGGGGCTTTTGAACACTGCCACCTTCGAGTTTACCTAATCTAGGAAATGTGCCCGAGGGGATAACATGCTGAATTAAACTTCTCTGAAACGTCTGTAACAGAATGATGAAAAGGGGTTTGTGTGTGGGGTCCCTGTGAAAGTTAAACCACTGACATCCCCTCGCAGCTGGGGTTTCCTTACCTGGAGAGAGTTAGGATGTTAAGACACTGCTCTATCTAGTTTTTTTTTTTTTTTCCTGAAGTTAATATTATAAAGGAGTTGATGTTGTTGTTCATGATGATTTTTTAGAAAATATGGCAAAGGCTTCAGACAGGGACACTTACTTGCCATCTGGATTCTTAAGAGAAATAAGGCCAGGCCTGGCAGGCAAGCAGAAGAACACCTACGAATAAAGCGGTTATCCAGAAAACGGGCTGCCGTAACCATTTGTCAACAGTTTACCCTCTATGAGACAACTTTGCTATATGACGTACTAAAGATAATTTATAATGTTTTCATGAAGGCAGGAGTAGGTGGTAGTGAGGTTTTTCTTTGTCTTTTCTTGGCATGTAATTGAAACAGAGCTTGGACCAAATGAGAAACATTTGTGTGTTGGAAAAAGATTCCAGAGGCTTCTTGACTGGGGTCAAATATTGCTTCCTTATTTTATTTGGAGCATGTAAGCAGACTTCTCATCTGAGATGAATGTTAAGAACATTGCCATTTCTGAATGTTCATGAGCAAATGCATTTTCTAACCTAGGGAACAGTCTAAATTCTAGACCATTAATGCACGATGAATCAGAAGAAAAAGTGAATTGATCTGTCTCAAAAGAAATGTGGCTTTTAGGTGGATTTATAAACTCAGTTCCTTTCACAGTGCTACTTACCCAGAAGCTGTTCTTCATAAAGAAGGGTGTGTGCCCGTGTGTTTTAAAGTCCCAAACTGTTTTTAATTGGCCCCAGCAGAACGCTGGAGTTTGCAGGGGAAGTTTAGTTGTTCGGCCATTGGGGAATAGGGTCTTGAACAGATGGACCAACGTGGTTGAATACTGCATGTTGGTGGAGTGGCAAAGAAGAACTATCCCTTTGTTCAGGCTGCTAGGGTACTTGGTTACATTCTAGAAATTGGCACTCTGAGAGCCACCCACAAGCACCCTTGAGGCACTAAGACACAGGCGATGCATAGGTACATGCCTAATGAAGGAAATACTTCAGGCCCTTGTCTCTTGCTAGGAGTTTCCTCTTCTCTTCTAGCTGAAGTCTGCAGTTTAAAAAAGCAAATGCCACGTTAAGAATACAGAACCCACTCCTCAATATGTCATCTTCAAAAGTAAAACATCCCACTGGATTCTGCCATCTTTCCTGAGCTCAAGACCGGCATGACTTTCGCGTGTGGGTTTGAGCGTACACACACGCACGTGCAAGGCCAACATTCTTCTTGATTGACTCAAAACAATAGCTTTCCAGGGAAACCATTGCTAAGAGCTCAGGAAAAGTAAAGGCCTGCCAATTCCAGAAGGACAAAGGGCTTCAGCAGCTAACATGGGAACACAATGATCTCATGCCCCTTTCCCACTGCGCCTGTGCATAAGTGGGGTCCTTCTCAAATTCTGAGTGCTCGTGTGCAAACGCAGTCAGTGTTTCCACCCTGTGGGACCCATGCAGGAGGATGGCCAAGCCAGGAAACAGATTCCAGAGGTAGCTCTTTGATGTTTAACCCGAACGAGCTGCTGGCCCAGGCTCCTCAGCCAGGGAGGAGCTAAAACTCTCAGTGAGGAGCGAGACCCTGGCTTATTCTCAGGCATTAGTCACTGCATCCACGGGCTAGTTCCTTTCAATCAAGGGGCGGGGCCAGGACTGAAAGTGGACCCTCTGATAACAGCCCTAGTGACTCACTCCATGCCTGTCTCACGCCTCAGAACATGGGCATATAAAGAGGCCACACGCTCCAGGCCTCAGGATGCCCCTGCCCCTATCATAGGGCTGTGGCAATGGGAATGGTGTGCAGCCCTAAAGGGTTGGGCAAGATGTGTGCACGATCCCTGGGATGCAGCCCTGCTCCCCTTGTTTTATCACACATCGAAGTGCCAGGCACTGGGCTAAGTGCTGGGAGAGAAAGGAGGAGGTACCTTTTAAGGTCCAAAGGTTTTACAGACACCTCCCCGCATTCAGTAGTATTATACTTTTGGTATCCTTGGAAAGAGGATATTATCAAGATGAAAATGAATATTTCCTTAGTCCCAGTAGCCCCTATGTACACTTAAAAAGTAGCGAAAAGTAATTCTGGGACACTGTTTATTCCATAGATAGTACTTGACACGTGTGGCTGAAAGATCCTTTCAATAACTGACAATACCAAAAAACGCCTTTATTGTGCCAAACTGGTACAGCAGTGGGGAACAGAACACACAAGACATCTTTTCTGCACTTACGGGCTATGCCATTTGAAAGAAGCTTTAGGTCATGCGTGAATATGTTATTGAGATAAGCTCTGACCTGCATCACCTCCTGTGGTTGGGGGGGCCGCCCCAGCCAACGCCCCATGTGCAGCTGTCCCACAACACGTGTGCAGGGAAGCCCCTTTCATTCTGTTCTAGAATTGTCTGTCCCCTTGTCTCTTTCAACTGGAAGCTCCTTGAGGGCAGGGACTGCCTTTTCCTGCTGGCACCCTGTCCCCTTACATGGGGCCTGGCACCCAGGAGTTTTATTATAAGGGAAGGGTGAGAAGGGGGTAAAACATTCTTTACAGAGGACCTGGCAGGTAACTGAGGTGAACACTAACATTTTGGGGAGGGGGAAGGGTGAGATTGGACCTTTCCGCCAAGAGTCCAGCATAATTCAGTGATTTCACATTTGGGTTTGAAAACTCAGGACTGTAATAATGACACAAGAAAAAAGTCTTCCCAAAGACTCAGCACAGATGTGGGACTCAGATACATATTGCTGCTGTGCTTGCACCCTGCACTGGGTTTGAAGTGTGCACTGTCCAAAACTAATGGGCTGAAATGTTGTGTGATGTCATAGTTAAATTTGGCTATTGTAAATTTAAAAAAAAAAACCAGCTTTATGTACTAGTGAGATTACAAAAAAATTGTTTTTTTAGATGATATGCTCTTGCTGAAATTATTAGGATTGGAGTGTGCTTCCCTTATTTGGTCAAGACAATGGTGGTGGGCTAGGAATTGAGACACACTAACCATGTCTCTGGCCTTTCCCTGTTTTTCTGGCCACTGGATGACTTGACCATTCATTGACAGAGCAGAATTCTCCTGAGGGGGGAGGGTAAAGTAAGGATGACACTTGGAGGAAAAGGTGTCAGGAGCCGAGGCTTCTGTGTCCAGCAGAGGAAGAGGGCGGCCCCGTGTTCCTCCCGCCTCAGCAGCAGGGCCTGGGTCCGTGCTCCTTTGAGCTGTAAAGGATGTCTTAATGAGACCGTTCCTGGTAACAATGTGCCATAGGAAACAGGCCAGCAGGATGTGTAGGACCAGCGGGTTTGCAGAAACCCGACACTGGCTTTTCCCAGACTGACGGGCAGCACTGAAGGTCAGCGTGGCATTAGCCCAGGGCACAGAACTGTCCCAGGGCGTGGACTTTTAAAAATGAAAATGTATTTATAGATGATGTCCCTGGGGCCAGAACTTCCAACTATTCCCTGTCAGGCCCCACCCTTTGACAAGCACTGAGCTCACTTCACAGTGTAGTGGTGTGTCTTACACTGGGCTGACAATGCTTGGAGGATAACTCTTGGAGGTCCCTGTGGCTGATGCAGATTTTTTTTGTAATGCTCAATTGTGATATACATAAAGAAGAGTATGTAAAATGTAGGTACAGTGAACACCACCTATGGAGCCAACAAATAGGTTACAAAACTTTAGAAGTCCTTCCCATCTTCACAGAGGCAACAAGCATCTCACCTTTGTTTTGACCAATCTTTGCTTTTTAAAATTTTACTACTTGTGTATTCACTCCTAAACAATAGGCACTTCATTTATCGTCATCATCATTTTGGTTTTGCAAAGTTGAGTACCAAGCACAAATCTGGCTTTGAGGGGAAGGTTCCTACTGAAGCTCTTAAGTGAAGGATCTCGGCAGACGCAGAGGGCTCCAAAACAGTTGTGAGTGTTGCTAGGGGAAGAGTCATATTTTCCCCCCATAAATGTGACAAGAAACCAGTTTCCTCACTGGTCCCTGTTCTCCTGTGTCCCTTAGTAAATGGGGTTGCCATTCACAACCGCATTTACAAAGCGTTTGTAAAAAGATCAGAAAGTGATAAAAAGGGACTCCTTATAAAGGTCCTTAACCTGAGATACAAAGAGATTTCAGGGGGCTCCTGGACCCCATGAAACTGCATAATTTTCTCCATGTTCTCCTTTTGGGTGAAAGGGTCCATCATATTCTCAGAGGAGTTCCTGACCCCCTCTGCTCCCCTTTTCCCCCAATAAGAATAAGGAATAATGTGGACATTAGGGTAGGGTGTTTTGTTTAAGTGGACCCTGAGGCTGTTGAATATTCTTTGAAATGTGTGGTTAGTTTGTGTCTGAGTCTTCCTTGGCTTCTTATGTTGAGAGTGCCTGGCTGTTGAAAGGGAAATGAGCGGGAAGTTATACCCTGGGCTGTCCAGGGTGGACTCTGGACCCTGCTGTGGGTGGTCTAGCAGCCTTTGCGTCTTCTCTGAAATCTGCATCTCCCTCTCTTGACCCAGAGTAACTAGAATGCTAAAATAGAAAAAAAAAAAAATTGGAATGGTTGTTGGAGTTTCAAAACAAATGACCTCACTGCCTAAATTCTACTTTACGCAAAAAGAAACCCCAACTTTTGCCTTATAAATGATCATGGACCTTTGGGGAAACGGATCCAAATACCCATTTAGTGAGGGCGGGGGCCGATGTGTTACTGCTTGCTGAAGCTAACTCCCTAGAAATAGAATACAACCATTGTTACACCAACTTAGCAATTATTTCCTAAGAGATAATGGTAATTTAAATTTATAATGACTGACAGTCACTGCTTCAAAGTTGGCAAGTAAATTTTGCATATGCTGACTTAATGTGAAATACTTTCAGTACAGTTCCAAAGTGTAATGGAGTTTTAGAATTTTCTGGCTAAAGGACACCTGAGGTTTATTATCACGTGTCTCATTTTCCAGATGAGTTGACTGAAGGTCTGCAACGTTGGTTGTCATCTACCTGAGGTTGCACTGATTTGTCGGGGCCAGCTGGAATGAGAACCCAAGGGGAAGAGGCAACTATTTAGATGATTATGCGTAAATAACACAATTAGATGAAGATTTAACTTGAAAAAACCTCCATAATCAGAAGCCTTGTTTCCTAGACGGTTAGCATTTTGGTCATCCATTTCATTTTTCCAAAATGAAACACTGACAATAGTCCTAGTCCACCAGCTTTTGAATGTACTAATTTCTGTGGTCTGTGAGCATTTCCGGTGAGGGGTTCTTGTCTCCAGGGTGTGTAAACCTGATGTTTGGAAAAGGAACTTTCCTTCTTGCCTTCTCGCTGTTCTTTAGATCTTATAAATTCAGATTTTTTTGTTTTGTTTTTTTTTTGTTTTGGTCTTTAGGTTTCCCTCCAAAGCATTTAGATTTTCCTCCCCTGCTCAAATGTGGATAGTTCTTTTAAACTTTGTTTTTGAAGAAAACCAGGAGTTTCAGTTTGGCTGGTGCAAGTCTTCTGAGATTAAGGCGAGAGAACTAGAGGAACGGTTAAGACTTGGAACTGCAGGCTGCTTTGTCTCTTCTCAGCTAGGGGCCAGACAGGATAAGAATAACATTTGTTTAGAAACTGAGTTTTATTAGAAAGGTAATTTACGGGTAAAATTTAAGCTTTATAGACTTGATTCTGTGGTTCTTTTCCTGGCATTGCTGTTACCCGCTGCTGATTTTGGGCAAGGCCTGTCTTCTGAGTCTTGGCTTTTCTCATCTGTAACAAGAGGGGCTTAGACCTGATTATTTCCAAGGGCCCTTGGCAGCCATATGCCTGGACTCCATGTGGGGGATTTGCAGAGGGGCTGCCGGTGGACTGGAGGCTTTTAGAGGTTGCCAGCTGTGTAGCTGCACAGTACCCTGAGACCATCTCCTTTTGTGCAGCATTTTCATTTTCTGCCCTGTTTATCAGCCGAACCCCATCAGTGTTGTTCAGCGTTGAGAGAATGTCACTCGCCTGCTAATGTGGCTGCATGCACTGACACATGTCATTTGTGTCTCCTCTGCCAGTGCGCTGCTGCAGGGTAACATCTGGACTAGGCTCCCGCCCCTCGATGCTCGGCTGGATCCACTTGTTGAAAACCGTGAGTAATCTCCACGTTTCTACTTTTGCAGGCAGCTCTGAACTCGTGACATCTCGGGGTTAGAGAGGCTGTGGCCAGCAGTTACGGAGTCCGGCCAGGTCTGGGTGGTGGACTCCTTCCCTCTGTGGCCAGCGTCTCTCACACTGAGCCCCCAGAAGCCTGGGGGGTGGCAGCTGGGACTCTGGGCAGGGCCCTCCTGTCCTGTCCAACCATCAAAATTGTCACAGGGCCTTCTGAATCTGTCTCGTTAGAGGTGCTTTGTTCCACCACCAGAGCTAGACCTATGACTCTCTTTGGTGCCTCGTCTACTCCCCTCTTTGACAGTGCTCCAGCCACTCTGGCCTACGAGAAAGCACCGTCTGTATGGTGGCAGACGCAGGTGCTGTTTCCTCCACCTCATATCTCTTCCCTGGCATCTACCTCCTCATCCTAATGCCCACCCCCTTTAGAGAGGCTTATCTGACCACCTTTTTAAAATAAATCTTCCCACCACCCCCAGATAGTCATCTGTCTCTCTCTGATCCTTGGCTTGTGTCTGCTTTTTTTTTTTTTTTTTTTTTTTTAAAAAGAGTCTTGCTCTGTTGCCCAGGCTAGAGTGCCGTGGCGTCAGCTTAGCTCACAGCAACCTCAAACTCCTGAGTTCAAGCAATCCTCCTGCCTCAGCTTCCCGAGTAGCTGGGACTACAGGCATGTGCCACCATGCCTGGCTAATTGTTTTGCTATATATATTTGTCCAGATCATTTCTTTGTATTTTTAGTAGAGATGGAGTCTCGCTCTTGCCCAGGCTGGTCTCGAACTCCTGACCTCGAGTGATCCTCCCGCCTCGGCCTCCCAGGGTGCTGGGGATCACAGGTGTGAGCCACCACGCCCGGCCTCGTGTCTGTCTTTGCACCTGCAACAGAGTAGGTTTCTTCAGTTAGTTGGTAGACTTCATATGCATCCATCCATTCATTCAGCAAATATCTATTGAATATTTACTATGTGTGCCAGCAGCTAAGAGAGGCACAGTCCGTGCTATCAAGGAACTTCCAATCCATGAAGACAGACAAGATCAAGTAAAAACCTAATCAAACTATCAACCCTATCTGGGTAGACTGCTTTGTTTGAAATACTCTAGAGAGAGTGTCACCTGGGCATTTCGTTAACAGCAGATCCTGATTCAGGAGGTCTGGGAGGGCCTGAGATTCTGAACTTCTAACGAGACCCAGGTGATGCTGTTGTTGCGTAGACTGCACTTGGAGGATCAGGCTCTAAGGCTTTCAGTGGAAACGAGGCTTCTCCTGGAGTGTGACTCGGTGAGCTGCCTGAGTCGGGTGTGTACAGCCACAGGGACCTGCAGCATTTTGTCTGGCCTTATAGTCTCCGGCTGCGTGAGCCTGAACGGTCTGATGTCTGAGCCCAGCTGGAAAGCATGGGAGCCTATTACTGTCACCTGTATCTGTGTGCTTGTCCTCATCGTGGTCGTCGCAGGTTGGGGTTTTGCCCATCGAATCCTCCCTTAAATCTGCTTTTCAGATGCACGTAGTAAAATCCTATGGGTCCTTTCTGCAGTGTGTGTCTGGGTAGGTCAGCATTTCTGAAAATACTGGGGGGATGGTTTGTTTTTAAGAGCAGCTTGAATCAGCTGGGCTCACGTGGCAGTTGTAGTGGGGTGTCGAAGAGAGACTATTGGAAGCTGCGGACTGGCCGCAGACACCTTCGGGCAGGGAGATGCAGGGTCTGGAGGGAACAGCAGGAAGGGGTTCAGGGCACTGCTGTCAAGCAGTGAACTGGCCCCGGGGTCGTGCTTTTGAGATACTGGTGTGCTGTTGCAGACTCAGCGCTGTCGAGCGACTGCAGTAGACCAACTCACAAATTTTTAGACCGACTCACAAATTGATTCTCCACCTGAACAGCTGACAGTTCTAACAGCCCTTTATGCAGCACTTCCCAGGTCCTGGGTGTTGGGCTAAGTGCGTGGCACATACTCTTGTCACTTAACCTTCCCAGAAGCCCAGGAGGCAGGTGCCGCCACTGATTTACAGAGGACGCCCAGGTCAACACAGTAGGAGTGTTTCGGAGTCGGCATCTGGCCTGGCCTGTTGGCCCTTGTGGGGAGGCGGGGGCGGGGGCGCTCCTCCTCTTGCTGTTCACTACCTGCATCATGACTAGAAATGGGATTTTATTGCCAGTGGCAAGACTGGGTTGCTGAATTTTTGCAACCTAGAGTATTTGTTATTTTTTTTCCCTTTTACTCACCCCCTCCAGCATGACCCCAGATACAGCCCTTCCCCTGTAGGGCAACTTAAAATGTTGCTTCTGTAGCACTTTGGCCCCTTGAATTGGGAACTTGGACAAGGTGCAGAAATGAATAGGGAAGAGAAAGAGTGTGTTGGGTTTGGAGGTAGACCTCTTGCTCCACCTGTGCCTGCCTCAATGGGAACAGTTCTCCAGGGGGACTGTGAGTATTGCTGGTGGTCCACAGATCCAGTGCTGTGACTCAGTCCTTGATGGCTCACAGCTAGGAGGTAGGGATCAGGGGTTGCTTCAGTGTGTTCCAAAGACCATTTTCTGGCCACTCTGGGATTTCTGTATTGAAGATAATTTCCAAATGACCTCACTCTGCTTAGGATTATTTTGTCTATTCTGTATCAGATATGCAGTTCTAGCTCCTTAAAGGTCCCCCCCCCCCCCCCAGTTAGGTTCCTCAATTGTTGGCTTCATGTATATGAGCAGTTTTGGGCTGGGCCAAGCCACTCACCAAATGCAGAATTAAGTTGAATCCACTTAGTCAGGCTTCCGCGGCAAGGTGTATGCATTGGAATTCTTGTGTTTTAAGCAGTGGCAGACAGGCACCTTGCTATTGCTCTGTGACACACTGTTGCTAAATCCATGCCTATATCTCCCTTCTGCAAAGTGGGATGCCCATCCACAGGGCGGAAGTGGATCTTAAAAGCAGCTCCTATTGCTTCTTTAGACTTAGGGTGTTAAGCTTGTTTTTCCATCTAGCTCTGGAGCTAGTGGGAGCTGGATTTAATCCCATCTCTTTAGTGTGAAAATCTCATGCCTGTGTGCAGTTGCCTGGGCTTCAGTTTCTCATGTAGATACTAATGACTAGTAACCTCTGTTCTCTGGCCCTGTTTCCTCAATAGTAAGAGGAGGGAGGGGATTTTTGCTTTGCAAGGTTGCTTTAGATCTATGCTTTTAGACTACTGGGTACTTATCCTGGCCACTCATCCTTCGAGGACTGTCTAAAGTATCCCCAGGCTGGGCATGGCGGTTCATGTTTGTAATCCTAGCACTTTGGGAGGCCAAGGCAGGAGGATTGCTTGAGGCCAGGAGCTCGAGACCAGCCTGGGCAGTATAGCAAGACCCCATCTTTACAAAAAGTAGGAAAATTAGCCAGGGATGGTGGTATGCACCTGTAGTTCCAGCTATTCAGTAGGCTAAGGCAGGAGGATCATTTGAGCCCAGGAATTCAAGACTGCAATGAGCTATAATGGTGCCACTGTACTCCAGCCCAGGCAACTGAAATCCTTTTTTTTTTTTGTTTTTAAAAGAAAAGTCCCTTTCCACTTGTGTCTAGCTGATTCCCTCTAACTGAGCCATTTCTCATTGTCTGAAGCAAACCTCTTTGTCTTTAGACAGTGAGCCCCTTAAGGGCAGGGATTATGCTTCAGGCTTGTGTCCCAGGACCCGGCACTGGACCTTAAGCTCAATAAACGTTTGTTAAATGAACCGCACAAAGTAATTTCCTTCTTGTGTGTGCTCATCTAAAGCCAACCCAGGTGAAGAGTGATGAGTTAGCAGGCACTGCTGATGAACACTTGAGCAAACCCAGGAGTGTAATGGTGGCCAAATTGGTCTCCTGTAATTACCAGCTTACAAAGGAAAGCAGTCGGTAGCTGTTTCCTTGCCTTTTGTGGACTTCAGGAGTGCAGTGCAGACCTCTCTGGAGTCCTCAGTTATTTGAGGCAATAGGAGAGAGCAGGTGGGGTGGAAGATAGTGGGTGAGTATCTAAAAAAAAAAAAAAAAAGTGTGTTCTTTCCTTTAACACAGGTTTTGTTGTACTTTTTAAAAAAGTCATCTTTACAAAGTCACACAAATAATTATATAACCTGTTGATTTAAAAAAAAAAAATAGGAAGAGAAAACTTATAAAAAGGGAAAGCAGCTTCCCTCATAATGGTCTTGTCACACTGGTAACTCCATCAGTGTTTCCCGCCTGTGTTGCCTGCCCTAGAGTTGCCAGACTTGGGACTGTCTTCCTTCATTGTGCCAAGCTGCACTTTTTTTT
Source organism: Lemur catta (assembly GCF_020740605.2). Lineage (NCBI taxonomy): Eukaryota > Metazoa > Chordata > Mammalia > Primates > Lemuridae > Lemur > Lemur catta. The sequence goes on from NC_059128.1 coordinate 93,086,745, forward strand.
TTTTTTTTTTACATTGCAATGTAATTTAAATTTTAGCTTGTCAGGGACAGAGACACGAGCACTTTCCCCTTTAGGTACGGTGCTAAATAGCGTTCAGACACTTACTGTTGCCTTCTTACTTCCTGGCTCAGCCTCAAAGCAGAATTCTCAGTGCTTTCTCCTCATTCAAAAAGTCCCCACCCGAGAGCCGGCCTTGTTCACAGGGCAGCTGGGCTGGGAGGTGCAGAAGGATTTTCCCTGCGGCCTATGGCTAACTACCCACAGGTAACCCCCATTCCGGCATGCTGGGTGTTCCAAACCGTTTTATTGTTTTATTACATTGTCTGACGTTGAGTCTAGAGTGATGTCCAATTACAGTTCTTTTGCTCATTTGGGACCCTGAAAGACATGTTTTCTTCATTAAAAAAGCAAAACCAAAAAACTAGAAAGCATGATCTCTAATGAAAGGAGTGGCTTAACATAATTTGCAAGTTGGTTTGTTTTTTTCTTTCCTGCAGAGAGTGTCTTACCTGGCTTAAAAACATTAAACTTTGTGGTTAACCATATTTGCTTTTTGTAAGAAGGAAAAACGTTTTCGAAGTGATATCAGGACTTCATAGTGCATAAAATCTTTATGACCCTTGGTGTTTGAGAAAGTGTTTTTTTAACCAATAATATTATTCTATGAGATGCATTTTGACAACTAATATCAGACATTTAGTCTGTGCTAACATTAAATCTATCCTGTATTTAAAGACTACATATTATTTCTTATGTATTTTTTACATGAAAAGATGAGTTATGTAACCGTTTGTTCCCCTGTTCCTGGACATGCCTCACCCCCAGGTTTTTTCAGATACTGCATTGAGCATTTTTGTAAATGCTTTTTTTTTTTTTTTTTTGAGACAGAGTCTCGCTTTGTTACCCAGGCTAGAGTGAGTGCCGTGCCGTCAGCCTAGCTCACAGCAACCTCAAACTCCTGGGCTTAAGCGATCCTACTGCCTCAGCCTCCCGAGTAGCCGGGACTACAGGCATGTGCCACCATGCCCGGCTAATTTTTTCTATGTATATTTTTAGGTGTCCAGATAATTTATTTCTATTTTTAGTAGAGACGGGGTCTCACTCTCGCTCAGGCTGGTCTCGAACTCCTGACCTTGAGCGATCCACCCGCCTCGGCCTCCCAGAGGGCTAGGATTACAGGCGTGAGCCACCGCGCCCGGCCTGTAAATGCTTTTTTGTAGACCATTTTGGGTAGCTCTGTAGAATTTCAAGGTCGAAGGATATGCTTCTTTAAAAATTCCCCCTTCGAAAGATGATATAATTTACATCCCCAACCACCATTGAAGGCCCTTACTATCACAGAATATTATTAATCTTCAATATTTTTGCCATTTTGAAAGCAAAATAAATACAGAAAGTCTTCTTAAAAATGGTTGTAGCAGATGTGGGAATTCACTGGGCTTCCAACAAAGTCTTCTAATCAGCAGACCCAGAGGCAGCAGGATGCCCTTTCGGGGCTTGCGATTCAGCTTCAAGGCCTCACGCTGGTGTCTCCCGGACTTCCCAGCACTCCCTGGGGGCCCCTCCTTTCTGCGTCCCTCCTGTTCTTGTTATGCCCCATGGTGCTTAGTATTGGCAGGTGCTCAGGAGCAACCCCTTTTAGTTCAGGTGTATATGAGACGGAAGGTAAGGGTCCAGTGGAGGCTGCTGCTTGTCTGGGCCATGGCAGCTTGGCCTGTCTCCCTCCTTCTAAGTCATTGGCTGACCCCAGTGGCCGGGGGTCCTTGCTCAGAGGGAAGCTCCTTTGCACGCTTGCTGTGGCCCTTCTGGTCCTCAGGCACACAGAATTACTCTTTGATGTTTGTTGGAAGCACATTTCTCCAAGGCAGAGTCACAGCCCTTCTCTGTCATTCCACAGACATCTGGGGCAGATCTCCTATTTAACAGGAATGTCTGATGACAGGATGATAAAAGCTGATAAGATTCCCTGTGGGGTAAGCTTTGCTGACCTGCCACCCCCACCAGGCCTCTTCCTTCCATGTTGTGGTCAGTGCCTTGCCTGGCCCATTGCTGTACCAAGGTGCTTAGAGCCAGGTCTCTGTTTGGGGCCAGAACCATTTCTTGTGCAAGTTCTCAGTTTATATGTGCTTTTTCCTTTAAAAGTGATGTTCCCTATCTCTGGACACATCTCCCAGCAGCCTGCCTGGTGGGCCTCACTTTTAAGTAGATGGGAGGCAGATTAGCAAATGCAATTGCCGCTCTCTCCTTCTGGGTCTGCCTTGGGCAGCCTTGACCTCCTTCTGCCAGAACTGCCCTTGCAAGGGGTGCACACTCTGCAGCAGATGGTAGAACGAAAAAGTGGGAGCTCCAAATAGGTTACACTCTAAAATAAACCATCTTGACAAAATCCGCAAGGCTTGACATGGGCCTTGTTAGCGAGACAGCATAGCAGTCGGGACAGTAGCTGTCTCCCCCAGATGTTATGTTCAATGGAAATATTTCAATGATAAAAATACTCTCGAACTCCCTTCTGAGAGCAGAGGCAATCAGTTAAGTAGCTCCCGCTGTGTAGCAGGAGCGAGTCACCACACCCATGCATTACATTTGGCAGCGTGTCCTCGGGCCAGCTGCGTGGCTCCCAGGAGGCAAAAGGGCAGTTGTGGGGAGAAGATGTGCATAGAAATCGGGAGAAGGTGACCCTTGGGCAACAGCTGAATTCCCAGGGCTGGATTTGGGCCTTGCTGCCCCAAGTTGTCCAGTTGCTGCTGCCGCTTGGGCCTGCAGTGGGGAGGGTGACTCAGATCTGGAAGGTGGCTGTGCGGATGGCAGGATCAGAGGAAGGACGAAGCCTGTCTAGGGCGGGTGTGGTTGCTGGGGAGAGTTCACTGATGAAGTGGGTGCAACCTGGAGACTGAAACACCAGTGCCCTGGGCCACTGGGGTCTGCCAATAACTTAGTAACTCTGGCAAATTTTATTTTTGTTACTAAAAGAAATATGAGAGCTCTGGTGACAAAATATCTTACAAAACAAGAGCAGATGGTACTAAATAAATTCAGCTGACACAGGTCATTCATTTTGTGAATTAATTATCTTCAGAGACCCTCTGGTCCAGGGGCTGTGGTTTTTCCAGCGATGCCCCAGGGGCTTCTGGAAGGTCAAGAGGGGAACTCTAGGCTCCACTGACCCCACTTCTCAAAAAGGATGAAAACCCACTCCTTTCCAATGGAATAGGGCCTGTGTTAGTGTTCTGTTGCTGCTGTAACAAATGACCATAAACTCAGTGACTTAAAACAACATGGGTGTGTTATCTTACAATTCTGTAGATTAGAAGTCTGACATGGGTCTCACTGGGCTGAAATCAAGGGGGAGAGGGCGGGGGGAGCGCATTCCTTCTGGAGGCTCCAGGGGAAGACCGATTTCTTTGCCTTTCCCTGCCTCTAGAGGCCACCTGCATTCCTGAGCTGGTGACCCCATCCCTTCATCTTCAAATCCAGCTACCCGGCATCTCCCTCTGACCCTTCTTTCATCTTCACACCCCACTTTGGCCATACTGGGGGAGAGCCTCTGCTTTTAAGGGCCTCTGTGACTACCTTGGGCCCACCTGCATGATCCAAGGTAATCCCCTCATCTCAAAGTTCTTAACTCAGCACATCTGTGAAGTCTGTTTTGCCATGTGATGGAACACATCCACAGGTTCCGAAGACGAGGACGTGGGCATCTTGGAGGACCATTATTCTGCCTACCACAGAGTCTGACAAGTGTGGTGGTTTGCCAGGCTTGCCATGGAGGCGAGTGGCTGAAGCAGGTCCAAGGAACTAGGTCTCCTGATGGGTCAGGGCCTCTCCTGCCTGCTGTTGCCTGCACCCCGTGATGCCTGGTGGAGTGGTCTGTCTCAGGCTGCACTTTGCATTGCAGCCACTTTGTCCCTGGATATATAGAGGCTTTGGGAGTGGGAGCAGGAGCCACCCCTTCCCATGAAAGGGGGCAGAAGCACGGGGTAGGAGCGAGTGACTGTGCTCCAAGAGCTCCACCTTGCTATGGAATCATCTATGGTGACCGTTTATTCCATTGTCAAGTTGGTCTAAATGAAACGGGTGGGACTCCCCTCCCTTGAAGCAGCTCTTGGATCTTTCTGTTCGTGCCACCTTTCCCCTTCTTATTTAAACCAGGTAAACCCCTTTGCCTACATTTCTTACAATGACCCCCACACCTGAAACTTTCCTCTGTTCTGCTGAGCCCCTCTAGCGTCCTGGCTCAATCAGTGTGTCTCAGCTTGCACTTCCTAGGAGCTGAGACTGAATGGCTGAGTTTGGGCCAGGTGTCTGTTCACTTGGGGGTGGAAGTGGGACATAGTTACCTGGGTCTGTGGGCCAGTCTGTGCTGACAGATGAGGTTAATGTAGGGGGCCTGGTCACATTCACCAGATGTTACTTCAGAAACACTTGGTGCAGATTGGATTTGTGTTTTCAAAGACTTTATTTTGAAATAATTTCAAACTTACAGAAAAATTGCAATGAGAATAAGAACTGTGTAGGGTCACCTAAATTGATCAATTTTAAAACTCTTGCCACATTGGCTTTATCATTCTTTGTATTACCTATTGTCTTTTCTGCAACATTGGAAAGTTACACACCTTGAGCCCCTTTGCCAGTAAATACAGAATGTCTTTCCTAAGAACAAGGACACTCCTTTTTCATAACCACCGTTCAATTAGTAAAAATGGGATGTGTAATACTATTACAGAGTATATAGTTCATATCCAAATTTTGCCATTTAACATGATAATGTCCTTTATAGCAATTCTTCCCCCTGCTCTAGGATTCAATCCAGGATTATGGAAATTGTGTACTCAGTTGTCATGTCTCTTTAGTTTCTTTTGATCAAGAAAAATTTCTCTGCTTTGTTGCTCATGACATTGACATTTTGGTAGCAATTTGGGTTTGTGTGATATTTCCTCACTATTAGATTCCTCACAGTTATATCTGTTTTTGTCAGGAAAGCTATATAAATGACGTTTTGCATTCTTCTTAGGACATCACATCACATTAGTGATACTCGTTTCAATCTCTTAGTTAATTTGCATAATTTAATTTGCATAATTTAATCTATCTCTTCTAGAGGAATTTAGCACTTAAAATCAGGCACTTAGAGAGGGCAGTCTCCTCTTCTAAAGTTGTTTGGTTTGCAAGTGGTTTTTGCATGTTGGATTTTCCTAATGTGGGCATCCTTGTTTTCTGCAGGGTGTGCTCTTCGATGCAGGTAGAGAGGATAACGTCCTGAGAAAGCTAATGTCCTTCCATTGCAAGGAATAAATTGCCTGAGATTTGAAGAGGGAATTATCTCTGCCCTTGTGGCAAGGGTGAGGTTCATCCCAGAAATAAGAGCACAAATACACTGTTCACGGTGCATTCCCTTTGACTGTATCCGACTACCCTGGCTGCCTTGGAATTCCTAGGAGTGGAAAAGACAGATTAGGACATGGAGAAGTCTCTTCCCCACGTACATTTGGTAAATGCTAAAGGAGATGGTCAAGGCTTCTGCCACTGCATTTTCTCCCTTGTAGATCTCTCCTAACATTGACTTGTGGGGCTGATTTGGTTTGGTCAGCTTGTGTGATGTGTGCATACCAGGCTAGTCAGACCCACCGTGACTGCGTGTTCACCAATTACGAGATTCCTTGTGGAGGTGACTTTCAGGACTCCGGATGCTGCCACGTGGGAAGGATGTGCTGCCTAGAGCTCTGGAAGTTTTCAGTATAATTATAGCCGGTATTAGCCTGGGTTAGATCTTCTCGAGCTTCCTCCAGTTTATGAACTGTTTTGTGCTGGGCTTTTGACCGTGCTGACCCCTGTACCTGTCGTTCCCTCTTGTCATCATAGATGTAAACACAGTGACCACATGCAGTCCACTCTAGGAGTAATAGAGAAAATGGTACTTTGTCAAATGAAATAGAATAAATGATCGCAAAAAATAAATGGTACGTGATGAACAACCGTAGATCTTGACTATCCTACCTGGTATGTTGTTCAAAAGCCAGGTGAACATACAAACACTTGACCTGGTGAAGGAGTACAGCTCCTAGTGGGAAAGGACTGGGGACATCTTTTAGGCTGGGGAGGTCAGGAAAGGCTTGACCAAGCAGTGGGCCTGAGCTGAGCCGTGGAGAGTGGGGAGTGGATGGGAAATGTCAGCAAAGCAAGGGCAGCGGTTGTAGGCTCAGGTTTGGGAACGAAAGCTCACCCTTGCAGACCACTGGCAGGATCAGACTGAGTATCACTGCAAAATGGCCAGAATTCGTGTTTGTGAGAAAATCTGAGTAATTATTGAATGATTAACCCAGCATTCCCAATTAAAATGAAACTTGGATGAGACCAGTCTTCTAATTCTGTCTGATGAAACATAAACGGGAAGTCTTTATAATGTAGTATTACTGCTTGAGTGATTATTTTCAGAACACAGCGATCAGCCAAATGGCTCCTAATTGATCTCAAAATATTTACTGAGCCTCTCAGTGTGATAGTTTTCTACCGCACTGCTGATTTATCTCCCAAAGACAGTAAGAATATGAATGTTCCAAGACTAATAAGACTCACGTGCCGTGAATGGTTAAAGATATAAATACAAAACACACAGCTCCATGAAGGCCATAAAAATGTACACAAGGATCCTCTTTTCTTCCTTTTCTTCACTTTCACTAAAACAGTCCTTTGGCATCTTCAGTATTTCGCAGTCTGTGAAGAACCAAATGGAACAGGTCACACATCCAACTTGGGTGCAACTTCTCAAACATGGCACAAGCCTATGAGTCTCAGTTAATTAAACGATTTATCTCAGAGACACTCTTCAAAATAACACTGTGCAACTGTCCACCCCTAAGAAACATTCCCTGAAACTTTTCACATAGCTGTAAGTAATTGGAGAATTTGTAATTCCTGAATCCTGACTTTATTTTTTGACACACTCCTTTTCCCCTCCACCCTGCCCCCAAGGCACCAAATACGTCACTGTGGTTGCTTTTGAAATATGTCTACAAATCTTTGATTCCCTTCTCTTTAAGGGACAGGGCCTAATGCTCTTCCCCTTAAGTGTGGGCTGGACTTAGAAGTGAGTCACTAATGCACAGAGTGAAGTGGAAGGGATGGTGTGTGACTGCAGAGACCAAGTTATAAAAGGTGCTGCGGCTTTCTCCTTGTGTGTGCTCTTGGATTGCTTGCTCTTAAAGATGTCAGCTGTCATGTCCTGAGGACATCAGGCAGCCACTGGAGAGTCCCACATGGTGAGGAACTAAGTTACCTGTTGTTGATCAGCTGTGTGAGTGTGCAGTCTTGGAAGCAGATCTTCCTACCTTGGTGAAACCTTCAGATGACGGCAGCTCCTGCCGACATTCTGAGTACAACTCAATGAGAGAGAGCCCCCTAGCTAAGCTGCTCTCAAATCCCTGACTCACGGAATCTGAGATAATGTTTGTTTTAAGCCACTACGTTTTGGAGTAATTTGTTGTGCATCACCTTCAGTAAATAATAGACCTTAGATCATTAGCAATGATTTTTGGCATACTTACAGTCAGACTTACTAGCATTAAGTCATAATCCACAGGGATATTATTATTATAAGCATTATTTTGCAGCTTTATTTTTTAAAATGATAGCTAATGTGATGTATTAAACATTAGCCTCCCTGGTGTTTATTTTAAAGGGACTGTTACTAACATTAAATTGATTCATGGATTCATTTGTTTCTCATATATTTTTTTATTTGTTCCGGGCAGTTGTTAATGCTAGAACTTATTTGTGGAGGTTATCTGTGTGACTTGGGACACATTTGTCCGTGTTCTCAGAGGAATTGGCAGTGACAATAGGCCTTCAGCACATCCCAAAGACAGCTGGTTGGAAAAATAAATATGCCTGAGCATATATTCCCAGAGGTGGTGCCTGTCCCTGAATTGGAGTAAAAATTATAGGCAGCCTTGGAAAAACTATATTTGGAGACATTTTATCTTCCCCAAAGAGATGTTAACAGTTTAATTCCTTATCCTGTGCTTTGGTATTAGCAGAAGCTTCTCAGGGTTGTGTGTGCTCTTAATTGTTAAAGACACGGATATCTGTCACTTGGTGTTCTACCTATAGAATTTTTGCACGAGAAAGTTGCTTTGTCAAGGTGGGCATTATGTTTATTTTTACACCGAGTCCTCTGTGCCCGATACAGAAATATTAACGCTAGAAATGATTTCTAGGTTCTTGTTAGATTGCTTTGGGGTCATTACCACTTTTGACTCTTAACAATGTTGTACTTGGAGGCTTCGTATCTGTCGGAGCAGTACCTCAGTACTTGCTTTCTGCTAGAGAGAGGAGTCTCTGTGTTCTTTTCCTTGTTAAGGAATGTGCTTTAAACTAGAGGAAGCCTCATCTCGCCAAGGCAAAATAGACAAATAACTGGCCTCTGAGAATTGGGGCAGGGAATGTTGGTATGGAATTTCTTCCCCTCAATATCTGGTCTCTAGGTATGTATCTTAATAGTTTACTAAATGTCTAACACAAATTTATGAGCAAGCTAAGTTATTCAGGTATATTCTATAACATTTGTTATATACGTAATACATGCTATTATAGACAAATTAGAAAATGAGTAAAAGAAAATAAAAACGATTCCAATAATCCCACTGTCTGGAGATAGCCTCTGTTTTTAAAATAATGGATTTTGCCATATAAGTTTCCTGTTTAGTTTTCTTTGAAAATACTTTGCCCTATAGATTCAAAATGTCTCAAAACTGAAATTCACAAATAAAAATGCCTACATTTTTTATTTTGCATTCATTTATTCCAAATAATTGCCTATTGTCATGGTGGAATTCTTAAAATAACGGAATTCTACCATAACAGAATCCATAGAATTCCATGGCAGAAGAATCTTTGTAAAATCTTATGTCTCTAATGGTCCTTGGACGGTGATTTGGAAAGAGTGGGATAGCCCAGGATGATGGTCTAGTCATTCTGAGTTAGTGACACTTGAGAACTCGGAGTATCGGTGTGGCCTCCCTGTTTAGGGGTTGAAGGATTGGAAGGATTGGAAATCTGGAAAAAAAAATAGCTGCATTTTATTCGTGTTCCCTCCTGCTGCCTTTGGGGTGCCGTGTAGGATGTGCATGGTTCGTAGCTGGAGAGCCAGATAATGGGCAGTAAATCATGATGTGGGAAGTCTGGTCTCCGAACAGCTGTCAGCCAGCTGCTGTGCTGGAAACTGGGCAGACAGTTTTGATCTGATCATCCAAAATGTGTCAGCAACAGCAGAGCCATATTCTCAGATGCCTGAGTTCAAATCCTTCCTCTCCCCCGTGAATGGCTCTGTGACTGCAGGCCAGTTAGGGAAGTGTCTGAGCATCAGTTTCCCCACGTGTGAGACGCTGGTGCTGTACCCACACCGTGGGACTTGCGTGAGGAAGGCGTTAAACAGGGTAGCACAGGGAGAGCAGCCAGCACAGGCCTGGCTCACAGTAATCCCTCAGCAAGTTCCTGTCCTCTGCCTGCTAGTATGTTGTTACTATTGCGTGTAGGACGGGTTTGAAGAGGCTGTCGTTGGGATGCGTCTGTTCTAAGTTGACGTCACGAAAAGGTCCCCCAAATCTACACAGCCACTGCCCTTTCACTCTGCTACGTAGGAAGCCGGTCCAATGCAGGAAGCTCATAGGTTAAATCTAATGTCCATAACGCTGGATCCCCTTGTCTGAAAGAAGGGAGGATGTTGGTGAGGCAGGTTTTTTTGTTTTTAAAGATCTTTCACAATTTAGGGATGCAGCCCCCTCTCTGTCTCGGTGATACTGGGATTCCTTTATTCCCAAGAAGACCCCTGGGTGGAGGCCAAACAGGAGACTGACCAGTAGTTTTCACATGAACTTTTATCCTTGGTGCTTTTAGTGTCTTCAGTTATCCAAAGCATCCTGAGACCCCTGAGCCTGTTTTCTCTGAGTCTGGGTGGGCCCAGCTGAGGGGCTGTGGGATTCCCTACAGCTTTCATTCAGGGATGACTTTACCCCAGCCCAGGCACGGACCCTTGACAAAATTTAATTACATCTCCGCTTATGGCTGAGCGGAGACCTCAGCTGGCAGGGTCTCCGGGGCTTTAAATAAAAGCACAAGCCTCCCCAGCAGTTGATCAGGGAGACGACCATTCAGGCAGGGGATTTGGACATGTTAATTCTCCTCGGAGCAGATATCTGCCTGGGAAAGGGCCGTGTGACCTTATTTAGAAAAATGGCTCCACTTAGTTAACCTTTATTCCCTTAAGAAGGAAAAATCATTACATGGCAGAGGTTCAGGCCCCAGGGGGGGGATTTTCTGGATGATCCTCCGTTTTAAGAGTCATGTCTCCCCAGATGTGATAAAATTATCAGTCACTTCTAACTCCTCCCTCCCTCCACTCTTTTTAGTTGAAAAATAAAATCTCTATCCATATTTCTTGTATGTCTTAGGCTTTTGTCCCTTCCTTTCCAGCTGTAAATGTCAAGGATAAAGACTTTTTTTTTCTTAAAGGAAGAGGGAAAAAGGCATTCATTGGAAAAGACATTGCCCTGTGCACTCCCCTCCCACCATGCTTTGATTCCGTCCCGGAAAGTGGTCAGCGGATTCTAAGCAGACGCAGCCCAGCAGAGCTGAGCAGTGACACTGGCCCCTTACGGTCAGAGAAGTCGATTTTGGGGTAAGGGAGACCACACTGACGTGGAGTTGGAAGACCCGGGCCCAAAGGCAGGTTTTACTGTCTGCCAGCTGTGCGACTCCGGGCCCTCCACACTGGATTGCCTTCACTGCACTTGCAGTTCTGCTGTGCAGTGCCTTCTCCGTCTCCCAGCCGGAAAACTGAAGGACAGGATGTTGTTCATCCTGTTATTTCCAGTCATTTATCTAGTCATTCATTTCTTTATACAATTACCCTTCGAGGACCCAAGAGTAGGGAGATGAACATGATACATCGTGGCACGTGGTAGGAATTGTAAACTGCTGCTTGCCTTTTTTTTTTTTTTTTAAAATGATCCACATATGGTTGAGAAAGCGTTGACTTTTTCTCCCCAGAGCATGCCACTAGACAGGGGGAGCGGGACATGGCCCTGTCTGCTGACCCCGCCTGCGACACTCTGAAACCAATCTTAGGAAAGCCTCTCGTGGGAATGGCATTTCTAAGATTAGAGGTCAAGCGAGACCTCTCTGTTGAAAAGTTTTCCTGCCCTCTGCCCAGAGTGTACAACTTGGAATGAGATGGGTAGAAATTGGGAGCATGGAACAGAATTTGAACTGCCTTGTTAATGAAAAGAGGATGTAGGAAAATTCGAAATGCTGGTATTTCACCTGGGCCCAGAATGATCACCTATTCCACCTGGAAGAAAGGTGGAATAGGTGATAGGAGAATAGGGGATTATTATTTCCCTTCCTTTTCCCAGAAGTAATTTTGTGTGTAAAAGCCCTGAAGGACCACATTCCACTGATCCCTTTTATTAACAAAATTGTGCTTTGCAGCAAGGTGGGGAGTGGCCTCAGAGCCCCTTAGAGAGGGGAGCCTGTGGGCAGGGGGCTGCTTAATTGCGTGTTTGTCTTTTGGCTTCTTTCCAGTCTTTCATTATAGATGACCCCTTATCTGTAATTTCTAGGCAAAAAAAGAAAAATTCTGTTTTTCCTCTTTGTGTGCCTTTCATGAAGCTAAACAGCTTATGATCACGATCTAAGCACTGGCTTAGGAAAGTAATTACAGTGAATGGAAAGGGTCAAGATGGATTCCCCGCCAGCTGTCAGCTGGGCAGGCTGTGGCTACAGGCATCTCCACGGTCGAGTTGACCAGTCTGGCCAGCTTAGCTGGGCTGCCTCTTCCTGACTCGCTGTCCTCTGGATCTCTGGAAGCTGCTGGTTCTTACCTGTCTACAGGGAGAACTGACTCATTTCCTGGGGTGAGGTGGGCCCAGAGAAGACCTACTTGACTGTAGTTCACAACTCTGGGTATATATACCTCAGAATCACCCGTACATCTTAATGAGCAAGTACAGGGAACCCCATCTCCTAGAGATTCAGTTTCAGACAAGGATTGACATTTGTAGTGTTAAAGAGCCCCATCTGTGTCTAGGATGGCCAGCACTGGGGACTGTAGGCCCCACTTACTCTTCTCACCCTTGCTACTCAGTGTCGGCTGTGGCCCAGCACCTTCTGCCTCTCCTGGGAGCAGATCAGGAATGCAGCCTCTCAGGCTCCACCTGGGCTTCCTGCACCTGAGCCCAATGTTTAGCGAGGTCCCCAGATGATTTGTGCGCACATTAAGGATGGAGAAGTCCTGCCTCAATGTGGTATGTGGTATGATCAGTGCTTGATTGTTCCTGGAATTGAATGATTGACCCTGTGCGTTGACTTGTTTGCTTTCCCTCCTAAGAATTTGGCCCAAATTTGCATACACAGATGCAATTTTAAAAAAAAATCAAAATGTGAATCATCTCTTTTGTGGATTGTGACCGATTTTCTGAGTTGCTTTGCCTTCTGTTGTCTAGTACATGCACAACAATGTGGTTCATTTACATGTACTGAATTTGTAATGTGAGCTGTGTTCGGTAGGCAAGTAGGAGGATTTATGTTCTGCCTTTGTTGTGTGTATTATCCTTGCCACTGTTCCCTGCATTGTGACCTGGTCTCTGGTTGTGCCTCATTCTCCCCAGATGGAGGTGATTGCTCCTTCTTCTGGATTGTGATTGTCCCTTATATACATGACTATTAGCGCACTTATCCCATGTGTTGGAAATTTTTGTTGACATTTCTGACATCTGTGGGAATGAGTCCCTTTTTTATTCATAGCTGCATCCCCTGTGTCTAGAGTGTATTTAATACTTAGTAGGGATTCAATGCATGTTCACCGCGGGAGTGGATGAATGAATGAATGAGTGGTGGTGGTGATTGAGAGCTTCCGGTATACTCTGAGTATGGACTTGTGTTTTCTCCATTCCTCCCTCCTCAAAATATCTGGGGTGGAGGGGGAAAGTCACTTAATTTTCTATTTGAAATTGTGGTACTCGAATCAAGAAATTTAAGTCTATGAAGGTGAACACAATTAGGCTAAATGTATATAGCCCCTTGATTAGATTGTTAGGACAGCCATTTAGGTTTGTATTGATTTGAATTGGTACCTTTCTCCACTCCTTCTGGAACTCCAGCTGTTGCTCCTTGCCCTCCTGTGGATGCAAGATTCCTACTTTCTCGAAGTGGGAAGAATCCTTTTTCCAGGTTCAGCGCTAGTTTTGGTTGATACTACTTTTTGTTTGTCTGGTGTTTTTGAGACAGGGTCTTGCTCTGTTGCCCAGGCTGGAGTACAGTGGTGCAATCATAGCTCACTGCAGCTTCGAACCCCTGGGCTCAAGCCATCTTCCCACCTTAGCCTCCCGAGTAGCTGTAACTATAGGTATACAACACCACACCTGGCTAACTTTTTTTATTTTTTGTAGAGATGAGTTGTCTGTATGTTGCCCAGGGTGGTCTCAAACTCCTGGCCTCAAGCAATCCTCCTGCCTCGGTCTCCCAAAGTGCTGGGGTTACAGGTGTGAGCCACTATGCCTGGCCTGGTTGATACTTCTGAAACGATTTCTCAGGGCTCTTTCCTAAAGTCATAACCCCCAGGACTGAATTAGCCACACATTGCTCAGTTATAGCAAAGAGCCTCATTACAACATGATTTTTTTCCCAAAGATGATTTTATGTTGAGAAGACTCTATAGTCAATTTAATATAACTGTAAGCAATTCATACTTGAGAAGATAAATTTATAGTTGAAAATTTTAAAAAGGAATGATTTCTAGTGCTCATCTAAGTTCTTTTTTCCACGGTGGGGTTGAAGGTACTTGTGTATTAAACAGCGTTCTGGCGCCTCTGTGCTGCTGACTTAAAACTGAGGAAAGGCCCGAGCTTCCTGTCTTAATTGAGAAATGTAAAGTATGGAGTTCTATACCTGTTAAAGATATAAGTAAGAATTTTAGATTTTTTATTTCGAAGTAAATGCTCTGGTTCTTCTACCTGACCTGAACTTGCTTTCTAGGTATGTTTTGTGCAGGTCTCTTTAGGATTCGGAAGGATTGGATCCTACAGAGAATGGCCTCAAACCTTTTATACAGTTATAGTGCACAACACTTTGGTTTTTTACAGCTTTTTTAGCCTTGTGTTCAGTGGTCAGTTCCTCTACACTCAGCCTTCCTGTTGTTTCTTAGTCTCCTTGTGACCTGGCAGGAAGGCATCTTGGCAAGTTTGTTGGAATCATCTATACACGATAATCAAAGTTCCGAGTCCAGGCGAAAGGAGCTGGCTTTCGTAGGGAAGTGTGAAGCTGTTGGGCAATCTCTTCATTTGCCAAAGGATATTTTTTAAAAACATGCTTTTGGCTTGGTGGCTGTGTGCTGGAGAGCTGGGGTTACCACAACCCTGACCTGTATCTGAGTATCGATCTCGGGAGTGTGAGGTATGTCCGGGTGTCAGCTGGTCCCTAACATCTGGGATTTTGCTTCCTAGGAGGCTTTTTTCCTTAAAAGTTAATTCTTTTCATGGGTAAATATTAATCAGTCACCAATCTATTACATTTTAGGAATGAGAGGTTCTGTGGAGGGCATGAAAAATTAAGAAAAATGTGGCAGAACTATTCCTTCAAAGGAATTGCCACCCTCTGAAGAGAGCTGTGTGAGGGTTATTCTTGCTAAACAGTCTAGATCAGTTGGTGGACTGTGGCAGAGTCTCAAGTCCTTGCTGACTGAATGACCAGATTGAGACGATTTGATCCTTGCCATTATACTGACCATGAATGAATCTGACTCGCCATGTTGACTTACAGAAGTTTCTAGGAATAAATTTGATGACAGGGACGTTTTTTTCCTAGGCCTACATTTATATTTTTAATCTGTTCTTTCTGCTTCCTGGGACATTATTTTTATTGATTACAAAACATGGAATAGAGAAATGGCCTGCGTGTGGCTTGAAACCAGGCTTCCTTTAAGCAGATGTATTTTGAAATTGAGGAGATAGGAGGCAGGGCAAACATGCTGGCCAGTAAATGTCGTTTGCCAGAGTTTACCATTCCTTAAACGGCAAAATTTCCTCAAAAAATTCTTCCAGAGTTACAATTCAGATTAGAGTAGGATGAGTAAATGTTCAAGACGGACGGTGGCCATTGGTGGTTTAACATGAATGCGGCAGGACTTTGCTGGCCAAAATGGCTCCACAGAACTTTAGTTGCTGGGGAACAAATATTCATTGTCTCCAATGTGCTCAGAATATAGGGAGGCATTTTGGCGGGACTCCCTACTGCAAAACAAGAGGACACCCTTGCTGTGGATTAAAATGTTTAAACTGGGTTCCAGATGGGTCAGGGGGGAGTCTGATTTGCCTTTGGATCACTGGTGTCTAAACAGAGCTAGGTTTATAGCAGGGAAACCTGAATCGAGGCAAAGGAAGAAAGATTTTGTAAAGCAGAATTCCTTTAGAAATGGCTGAGAAAGACCCGGATATCTGTTGTGTCAGTCTGAAGCCACATCAGTGCCCTCTTGGGTTTGGGCACGATGTGAAATTCCTTCTTGAGGGAGCTCTGTTGGGAAAGGAATTTTTGCCTCAATTGAGTAACTTTTCCTGGCTATTTAATATGCATACTCTTCTCGAGCATTTAAAGATGCAGAAGAAAGATAGCATTGTTCAAAGACAATCCTCCCAGGCTGCGCTTGGACTGTCTTCTGAGTGTGCCACAGTCCATATGTCAACACGGTTCTGTTTGTTTAGAATTTGGTAACCTGAGGGGGCTTGTGGTCTTGCCAGGGAACTTCTGTTCCTCACAAATAGTGCCACTGAAAAACGCCTCTTGTGCAAGTTTGGGAGTTTAGAAATAGTCTGCTTAAAAGTGCAATGTGCTATGGGGCGTGCTGTAGACCATCCCGGTGAGCAGAAGACAAATGGCCTTTCTCAGAAGGCTGAGGGAGCTTGGGACAGGTAAGCTTCCCTCTGTTCATTGTTTAAGAAAAGGAGGGACTTGTGTCTCTATTCCTTGCTTCCACTTGGCAGAAGGAAGTGGGTTGGGCCATCTGTTGGCATACTCAAGGCTATACAAGTCCCTTTTGTTCCCCTTCCTCCTGAGCGGGTCACATGTGCTCTCTTTGCCTGAACTTATCAAACGAGCCTCCAGCTGAGGCCAAGGATAGGGCTGGGGTGGATGCCCTTGACTGGCCATTGAGAACCCCCATCAGTTTCATCCCCGCTAGATTCTTACCAAAGGTGTGACCCTCCCATAAGTTTGCTAGATACCCTCATTTGTTCTGTTGGCTCCCCAGAAATGAAGCCTGCACTCACCCTAACCAAGAATTCAGGTTTTCCCAGGGCAGAGTTTTTCATGAGTCTGTCATTTCCTGACTAGTAAGACCACCTGCTGTGGTGCAGAATATCTGAATTTCAGAAGTGACTGGCAAGTATTCCTTGGGAAGGAAGAGGCAGTTAGACCCATCCACACTGGTGGGAGTGAACTTTTGGGAGTGTTTCCCCCCTCCCAATTGGATATGGTTATACCAGCAGGATTGTAAGGTGGTAGATGATTTCATGCCATGACTGATGAAGGCTCACTGATATTTTCATGTTGTTTAGTTTAATTTTTAGGTATCCTGAAGAATCGAATAAGCCTTATGGCTGATTTTTGAGATGATTATTTTTAAGGTGGGGAAGAAATGGCATCATTTCCGTGGAGGACAAATACTAAGACACTAGTTGAAAACCAATTAAGATGTAGTTTGGGCACATTGGTGTCAGTGGGTTGGATACGGAGCACAGCATGTGGTAAGGCTTCCTGACCTTTATTTTTCTTTGTCCAAAGCCTGTGATGGGCCCAGTGGGAGAAACCGGTCGCAGGTGGTTTTGCCTTCAAGCACATGCTGGTCTAATGCATGGATTGGAAGGCACTGCCACAAATTTCCTTAACTGATGGAAGCTTTATAGAATTTGGGGGCTTATTCCCCTGACAAAGCTGTCACTTCCTTCGCATGTTCTTTTTAAAACAAAATATGCGATGTTTTTTCTAGGGAAAGGCATGGGAGCTTGAATTTATTTGACAGCTTTTCTCAAATGACTTCAAAACATGACATTGCCAAAAAACAAAGGCTTGAACTGCTGACTTCCTTTTGAGAGGACATGAATTTAGTTTTTGGGTATTTAAATTTCTAAGGAGAGAAGGATGTTTTTGGTGGGACAAGGCACTGGATAGAGAGTTAGCCAGGATGGTCAGGCCGTGCCAACCGCTGCCTGGTGCCTGACCTGGGATAAGTCCCTCTAGGCTCCAGGCCTTGAGTTTATTGCCAGAGCACTGGGCCTGGTGATAAGTGTGGGGTTGCCTTAAACCACGAATTTCAGGCAGAAATCAACTGTACTCTTAGCTCCAAAGCCAGTTATCACAACTATATTGATCCATAAAGACTCACGAGGTGTCATCTGTCGCTTGGCTTCTGGCCTGGCTTGGGGAGAGGAGAGAGAGGCAACATCTGTGGCTCTGGATCCAGGTTTGCAGATGGAACTTGGAAACACTAACAGGCTGTGAGAACTGCCACTTGCAAAAATGCAAGTGAATGTGCATTATAAAGGCCCAGTGCTAGGTGGTCTTGGACTTCTCTATTTTCTTGTCACCTCTGTCTCCCTTCTTTGCTCTTAAATGTTTGGTAACAACCTTGAGGCTAATCTTTTCATTTTAGCTCTCACAAAGCCCAGAGATGAGTTGGAGGAAAACAATTTTCTGAAGCCCAGAAGGTTCGACTTTATAGCTCTATTTGCAGCATTTTCAAATACTACTTTATTAGCTGTCCTATCTTCTAAGGCCAGGCCACTCTGATCCGTATTGCTTGGATTTATGTGGCCAGATTTTGAACTCTGCTACAAAAGAGTTAACAAACTCCCTCTATGGCCATTAAAATATATAGACATTATTTTTTTCAAATTACAAAAGTAATATGTGTTCATCTGTAAGATGTAGGAAAATATAAAGAGAATAAAAATCACCCACTCAGTGAAACAAATGGAATTGACCCTCTTAGGAATTGGCCCGTAATCCTGTGTCACCAGCACTGAGATCTGAACGATCTGCAGACCCCTGAGATGGGCAGGACTTAGCCACGTCTTTGTGTGTGGTTTGTGATTATTCTACCTTGAACTTGAATCCTCTACTTAGTGCAACTTTTAGCACTGACTTGACTGCTTAACTCAAATGTGCTTTATACATGGAGAGACTTCTTAAGTGATTAGTGACTCACTCGCTCCCACAGTCTATTAAAGCTTCTTAGGAAAGTGATTTTCTTTTTGTGGAGTGGAAAGGAAGTCACAACGCCTGCCCTGCTCCCCAGCCTTTCCCTTCTTGGAATTTCCCAGGCATCATGGTGGCCACGCGTGTACCCTTGGTGCGCCCTTGGCTGTGCTCTGTGGACCTCCCATAGTATGCCTGTCCCATTTCCTCTCGGCTCTTCTCCAGCGGAGGCCTTTCTAGAAGGATGTTTTTCCTGCTCTGAATTTTTCATCTTGTTTTATTGGTTTCTTCTCTTTCCTCTCTGTCTGTGAGCCTGTCTGAGATCCTGGGAGCCTCACTTAGCTTCTGGGAGCAGATCCTATAGCTGGGCTCACACTCCTCCTCCAGTTCTTCTCTCCTGCCAACCTCCCTTTGATTCTTAGTTGTCAGCAAGCTGTGCAGCATCAGAGATCCTGGGATCTGAATTGGGGAAAGAGTACTTAGATTTGGGCTCTACATCTTACCTGCTTGATCTGTGCTTTTTTTGAGCCTTTATTTTTCTAGCAGTAGAATTAGTCCCATGTAAGGCTTATTAAAGAACTGTGTAAAATTGTAAATTATTTTGCAGATTGGGTGTTTTCCAGCTGTTCTCACCTTCTTAACACACAAGGTAGTAGCTCTAGATTCTGTGTTACTGTTCTTGTTTGATTCTGATAGATCCCTTAAATTAATAGAAAGATACCATGTTTATGGATTGGAAGACTTGATATTGTTAAGATGTCACCTCCCCAAATTGATCTATGACTTTAATGCAATCTCATTCAGAACCCCAAAAGGGGGAGTGTGTGTTTTATGAAATCAACAAGCTGATTCTAAAATTTACAGGGATGTGCAAAAGGCTCACAGTAGCCAAAATAATGTTAGAAAAGAACATAGTTGGAGGGCTTACATTACTTGATTTCAGGCTTTTCTGTAAAGATTCGGAAATCAAGACACTGTGATACTGGTGTAAGGGTAGACATATTAGATTCATGGAACAGACTAGAGTCCAGAAGTAGTCCCACACGTATACGATCAGCAGATTTTCATCAAAGGGGCCAAGGTAATTCAATAAAAGACTAGATGGGCTCTTGAACAAGTGATGCTATAACAATTGGGTATCCATACGGAAAAAAGTGAACTTGATTCTTAGGCTATACCATATAAAAATTATCTTGAGATGGAGCAAAGATTTAAAGTAAAAACTCTGTTAGTTCCATTAGGCTATTTATTTATTGTAATCAGCATGAGGAAGGACCCAGAGTGTTAAGTGTTGAGAGGGTACAAGGAAGTAGTTGGTGAGTGTGTGTGTGTGTGAGTGAGTGTGAGAGAGAGAGAGAGAGAGACAGACAGACAGACTGACTGACTCTGGGCCATTCTACACATGGCCCTACTGCACTGTTTGTTGAGCAGTAACATTAAAATTCAAAAACATGTTTCTTACTGGTACCTTCAGAGGATAGTTTTTGGTTCTCCTTTTCCTTTTATTTTATAAGCAAATCTTACTTTAGGTTATGCACTAAATCTGGCTTACATAAATGTAAACCTATTTTAAAAATTTACCAGGAAATCCTGGTGTCATGTTAGTGAGCAAGGAATCCTTCTGTTGAGCCAGTGTTCTTGCGGAGTTCTTGTCCTTAGTTATTGCCCACTGGAGCCCACCTGCCCTCTAATTGGGATCTAGGGGTGGGGAACACAGGTGGTGGGCAAATCTTCACACAGCTCTGTAATTTATCTGGTGGCCCCGGGCTGGGGCGCTTCCTGGACTTCTCAGAACTGCAGTGTTGGCTCTGTCTCATTTTATGCACAGAGATTTTATTCTCAAACATGTTAGGTGAAACTCCAGTCTCCCTCTTCCACACGCTCTGTTAAAGATTGATTTGTGATATCTGTAGGGAGTAAATTAAGGAATTCACAACTGATACTTGAGGAAAGGTGAAAGTGGTTCTCCCTAAACTTCATCTGCCCCTGGGGAAGGGTGGTGAAGGGGAGGGTCTGCCTCTGTGGGTAGCCTGAACTTGGTCCCAATATTACCCACATGTCACTGAGGCTAATTACATGATGGCTAAGTCAATGGCAGGTCTAGGATCATCCTTTCCTGTATACTATTTATAGAACAAAGATCAAGTGAGCATTTACTTTTTGGCAGGCATTGTTGCAGATGTGGGGAAAACAAATTTGAAAAAGGCCTATAAAGATCTGGTCCTAATGGAGTCTCCATTGCGGGAGTAAAGGTTTCCTGGTACTTTCTTTTGTGTTTTTCTCTGAAAGCCCAGCTCAAATCCAGCCAACTGTGATATGACTGAGAGGAAAAGGGCCTCTCTGTTCTCTGAAATCATTTTTGTGTCGCAGGTTCCCAGAGCGTGGCAGTTGTTACAGCACATGTAGCAGTGACTGTCTGTGTTAGGGTTTGGGCTACCCTCTGGGACGTGGACCGTGCCAGACCTTTTCTGGGTGTGGTGGGGGGGGGGCAAAGAGGGAGGAGACTCTGCCGTGGTGCCTTCCAAATAGGAAACGTTCAGCAAATATTTATTGAGCAAATGCATATCTGCATGAGGTAATCACAGGGTGGTACTACAAACACCGGACTGGATTCCAGCTCTTCAGACTAACATTTTGAGTTCCTAGGAACTGTGCTGAACCAAGGAAAGATGAAAGCCCTCCTGCCAGGAGACCCTTTCGTTTGTTTCTGGAGCATTCCTGATATGAAAGCTCTCCCATGGAGGTTGGGGGAGTTTTAAATTGCCAGCGTGTTTGAAACAAGGGACATTGTCTCGTGACCTTTCCCTAGGGTCTTGCATTCTTTGATACGGCAGAAGCAGGCATTGCTCTGAAGTTATAAATAACTATGCAGCTTGAGAGTTACGCTCTAGGGCCCCGAGTTAGAACAGCTGATTCCACTCTTGTTGTAGAGCAGAAAAACATCTTTTCAGAATCATGTGTGAGCAGAACAGCATTCAAACAGGATATTAATCTTCCTAGAAATTATACCAGGAAAGCAGAATGCTGCTTCTTTGCCCATCCCCTTTTACTTATTTAGTTAGTTTTTGCCTTATATGTTTGTCATTTTAGCATGTGTGAGATGAACGACAAGATATTTTTTGTTGTTTACCAGTGACAGATGATTAAATGTCTTCACTTCCTTTTAGCTTACAAACATTTGAGCTGCGATGAACTGATTTAAGGGTTAGAAGCGACCTTAAAACCATTTTCCAAAGATCTGATCCAAGAATTGGTATAAAGTCAAAAGGAGAAAAATAAGGAGAATATTTCTAAGATAAATTTATTCAGAGATTTGCTTTTCATTAAAAGATTTTGTCCTTTTTACTTTTTAGGTGTTAAAAATGTTTTTAATGAAATGATCTGAGGTAGCTTTCGCAAGCAAGCACGTTCAAGAGGAAGTTATCAGTCAGCCCAATTTAGGAAGGGTGGGAAGATTCTGCTCTCATAGTTGGAAACCCCGTGTGATGCTTGGGTTGCCCATCTCCCACTACGGAGTGCCCATCGAGTAGTGGTGTTTGCACTGGGAGTCCCCTGTCCCAAGGCTTGTCTTTCTCTGGGCAGCTTAGCCTGAGGTTGGAGAATTGGTGTTCTGTTGAACTTTCATAATCATAACCCAGCCAAGTGCCCGGGAGGCAGAGTGTAGGCGGGTGGGGGGGAGAATGTGGGTGGGCTTTGGGTCAACTCTTTGATTTCCGTGGCCAAAGCAGAAATGCCCATGAGCTGGTGTTAGTGCCACGAGTTAATTGCATGGTAATTAAATGCTAACATGACTGATCAGAGGAACTGTATAATTGAAGCATAATAAAATGTGACATGCTTAGTAAGCAATTGAGTTGTCTTCCTAAGGATGTAGGCAGTCCTAGGCAGAAGAAGCACAGATGTCTTTGACAAGCTGTTCTTTGCACAGTTTTGCCCTTTTGTCTTCTAAGGAAGATATGAGGTGTTATTCTAAAATAATGAGCCCAATCCCACGTGTGATACCTGAGAACCAGATTCATAATTTTGTATGAAATACTCTTTATTTTATAGTACTTTGCATACTTTTTTTTTTTTTTTTGCACACAGAATATTTACTTCTTGTCATTGGTAAAATTTAAAGGTTTTTTGTGGTCAAAGATTTTTGGTCTTTTCTCTATATATTATTGAATGGGAGAATGTCCAAGAGGATTAAATTCTCTGTAGTAGCTCTCTTAAGCCTTAATTGGTATGTTTGGTAGAGATAAATGAATATACCATTTAATCATGATGACAAATTCGAATATATGTTTCCTTTTATATGAGTGAATATTTAAGCTCTAGACATGATTATTGAAGTAAATATTTTTTATAATAAGTGAAGACAATTTGAA
Organism: Lemur catta; assembly: GCF_020740605.2. NCBI lineage: Eukaryota > Metazoa > Chordata > Mammalia > Primates > Lemuridae > Lemur > Lemur catta. The sequence continues at coordinate 93,109,355 of NC_059128.1, forward strand.
ATAAAGATGACCAAATTTGCTACCAATTTGAAAAGACTAGGGAAATATAATTTATTTAGTAAATAAAAGGTAATGACTTTGAATGATAAAACAAAATTTTCATAACTTAGGTAACTATCTAAAATTCTTCTTAAAAATCTGGGTCCAAACTTTGAGCGTGAAGTTTTAGTTGGTACAACATTTAGACTCATGTTTTCTTGTTTAGATTTTTTTCTGTAATATTACTTTTAGAGCAGTGAAGGTCTGTGTATAGCCATTGTTTATCCTTTCTGTAAATAGAATATCAATCTAATTAGTATTCTTGGCGTTCTTGTGCATACATATGATCGCAAAAGTTACGTGGATGGGAATCTCAGTACTTTACTTTTTTAGCTTCCTAACACCCGTATGAGATAGGTCCTGTTTTCCACTCTGTCTTACAGATAAAGAAGCTGAACTACAGAAAGCTTAAGTCACCTGCTTAGGATCCTCTAAATCAGGATTAGAACCAAGGTCTGGCTCTCTAGGATCTGTGATACTAACCATTACCCTTTACTTGCTGTCTGTGTATACTAGTCATTCTGACAATTATAGATTTGAAGTGGTTCAGGATCTTGGAACAGCTGCCTAATAAAAATAGATTGGCTTATTTTCTGTAAAGATATTATGGTTTTGGAAAAAATGTATGTTGATACCTTATTTTGATAATAGAGACTATTTAGTCAATCACAGGTAACAGCATTTGTTACAGGTTATTCTATTAATTGAGCTCTATTTCTGTTATTTATTTTATAAATGTTTATCTTGCGATGATAATTAAAAACATATACCCAGTTAGCATCTGCTATCTGCTTGACTTAGCCAACTTTCAAGTTGTCTTCTAATAAAATCTAGATTCTAAAGAACCAACTTAGCCTTGGGATTGCACTTCTAGCACAGCATGTGGGTGCTGAGTTGTCTGTCCCCACTCCTTTCCTTGGTGTGCTTTGCCTGGAACTCGAGTGTGCTCTGAAACTGGCCCCGCCCAGTCCTCTGGGCCTCCTTGTGTCCTCTGGCTGATCACACAGAGCCAGGGAGGAAACGGGCTTTCGGGAGCTTGTTAAGTCTTGGCCATCCATGAGCCTCAAGTGCAGACAGGACCTCAGAATTGGGGGAGGTTGAGGGTCCTGCCTGGGTCGCCTCTCACCTTCCTGCCCGGAGCTCCCTCCCTCCACTTTGACTCTTAACTGCCCCAGGCTCCCTTGAGAGAGAGAGAATCCAGTGGCTTTGAATCCAGCCTCCACACCCTGTTGTTTTCCCAATCAGAAAAGGAAACACTTAGCTTGGGATTTGGATAGGGACCTTAGTTTCAAATTAATTCTGTATTTCAAAATTTTATTTCTGTAAGTCATTTGAAAAAAATATTTTTAATACATAGGAAAAGTTCTTAAGACTATCAGGATCCTCCCTCCCAATAGCCTGTATTTTCTCATTCTCTTTGGTGTTTCTGACTGGCAGCCTTAGTTAGGCATCTTGTAAGACGGGCTGGTAAGATGTGGTCCCAGTACCCCAGATGGCTCATGTACAGCACCTCTTCTCATGACAGGTGCTGCCAGCGCCTCAGGGGACCCACCAGAGCATGCTGTCTTCTTCCGGGGCCCTGGAGAGAGGTTCAGAAGTGTTGGGCCCTTTGTGTGGTGAACCAGAGGATGGGGACACTGGGCTTTAGAGTCGGTCACACTTGGGTGCTGCTTTCTGGCTTTTGGCAAGTCGTTTAATCTTTCTGAGGCTCAGTTTTTTAAGCTGTAAAATGGGGACATACTTGTACTTTATGTAATTGTTGAGGTAATTTAAATAATGGCATAGAAATTGGCATGACAATATATGTATAATGTATGGATCTTGCCCAACACATAGTAAAACACACTACTCAGAGCTGGGCTTGTGAATTAGCCTGTCATTTAATTTGCAAGTTATGGGTGTTATACTTTGGGGGTCCACAGGAAGCCTCTGTTCCTTTTCCCCCACTAATCCATGCATGGTGGTAATTTGCCTGCGGGCAGCGCTGTGGCCAGGTGATTGGGGGTTTGCTGACCTCACAGGAAAGACAGCGAGTGCCTGGCCACCGAACAGCATCCTGTCTCTGCCCACTGGCTGAGTCCAGGTCCTTGGAATGCCTTTCTGAGAATTGCTGTGCCTTTATGGATGTGAAAGAAGACAACAACCAGAGAAGGTCAAACTAAAACAATCAGGGTAGCTGTACTTGGTATCAATGACATATGAACATGGTAAAAATAAAAGCTTCTGAGGAGTTTGTCAGTCTGTTTTTCATTCCTTGAGATGTTTCTGAGTTAAAGAAGGGCTGATGAGAATGTAAGAAATATCCCATACTTTTGCATAAAAAATGCAATTCCTACCCCTAAAAGAATTGAGCCTAGGTCCAAACTGCCCACCGTAGGCTTGTGAAAATTTCTTTGAATTCTCCCATATTTTTTCTTAAAAATACTTGGATTTTACATTGTATCTATCCTATAGTGAATTGTGTTTGTTTTAATATTAAAATGATATTTTTCTTCCCAAATGTTAGAGGAGGGTTGATTTGCCTGGAAGAGATGACACATTCATCCTGAAGTTCCCCAGCTGCCATGGACCCTGGGTTAGCGGGATCCTCCTCCCCTCCCTATTCCACTCCACCCCCAGGGAGAGAAGAAATCCTTTCTACCCCGACAGAGGGATGTTTGTGGAAGCGTGTAGCCATGTTCCATGGAGTTAACCCCTGAACATTAAGGATTAACCCCACTTTCCTTAATCATTATGGAACTTCTAGAGATTAACATATCTAACTCAAGATGGACTCATTTGTGTTTAAACCATTCCTTTGAGTCAGGGTGGAATGAGCAATCTCGTTTTCCTGGATTTCCTGTCTTAAGTTAAAACAAAAACAGATCTTTAACTTGCTTTGAGACAGTCTCCTTTGGATGTTTTTCTGAGAAGCCATTCTCATAAACTGAGAGTAACCCTGGCTGGTTTTGCACCTCTTTGTAGGGGCCTGCCTGGAATGCTTCCTGGTGCTGCCCTTGGTTTCCGTGTCTAGTCCTGGTCAGTGCCCTGAGGAATATTCTTCACTGCCCACCCGGCCACTGTCCTGGGTCAGAATTAAGAGTGGAAAAATCTGACATTAATACAGTTTGGATGACTTTGTTATATTTTTGTACGCATTTGCTACTTGAGACACTCATAGGTCCTCAGTGTTTTTCTGTGTGGTTAGGATCTCTCATGGTGATGGGGAATTTTAGTCTTCTAAAAAATTTATTTTTATTTTTTAGAGATTAGGGTCTCACTGTGTCATCTAGGCTGGGGTGCAGCGGTGCGATCCTAGCTCACTGCAACATCCAACTCCTGAGCTTAAGCAACATCCAACTCCTGGGCTTAAGCGATCCTCCTGCCTCGCCTTCCTGAGTAGCTAGGACTACAGATGTGCACCACCACACTGGCTATTTTTTTTTTTTTTGAGAGATGGGATCTTGCTGTTTTCCTCAGACTGATCTCGAACTCTTGGCCTCAAGTGATCCTCCAGCCTTGGCCTCCCAAAGTGCTAGGATTACAGGTGTGAGCTACCACTCCTGGCAGAATTTTTGTCTTTTAATGGTGAAATGACTGCATTTCACTGAAAGGACATAATTTCTTGGGCCCTGTGGCTGAGTTTGTTGTCTATTCTCTTTGAGAGGCTTATATCAGGGCCATTCTTGGTTCAGAAATGTCTCTTGGTGGAAAATGTTTTCCCTTTTGTTTCCTATGTTCCTTTTTTTCCATTCTGAATATCATAGTGATCTGAACTAGCATGGTTATCCTTTCCAAGAAGGCACTCAAAGTCCTCTAGAAACATAGAGACTTTTCAGAACAAAATGGGACATTTTCTTATTCCTTAAGGTACTTATGGGATACCTAATAAAATTTAGATAATAATTGCTCAAAGACATGATTTTCCCATCCAAGAATGTACATTTTCTTTCTTCTAATGGTGGCATTTAGAGTTCTGTAATGGTATTAGTTTGACAGGGCCAATTATTTAAAATTCCTGGGTTCCCCTTGCATTGAGATAAACCAGTGAAATCAGGGGATCCTTGTCTAGATGTGATTTGCCCCTAGTATGCTCCAGTTTCTTAGGAGGAGAAACCATCCTACAGAAATTCTCTCTGCTACACTGCTGGTTTGGGTCGGATGTTTTGAACATCTTCAGACTTCTCTCTCCTGTTTGGATTGGCAACATCATCTGTTTCCCCTTCACCTCACCTGCAGAACTGAACGCTAGTTAAACCCTGGTTTCTTCAGCCTGGACTTCTTCAGTCACAAAGTCACTTCCGGCCTGTTTTTCTGACATCCTAGTTTCTAGATGGCTTCGGTTGGTGCCCCAGCCTCTAATCACTCAGCAGTCTCCTTTATGCATCCAATCTGTCACTGCTGCACAAGAATTCCCAAGCCCCGCACCTTGTTCCAGCTGTTCTTCCTACCTCAACACCCTCTAAAACTCTTTATGCCTGAATGGATGCAATACAAATCTTAGCGGGTCATGCTGAGTCCTCATGAGGATGACCTGAGTCCTGCTGTTCTGGTCCCATCTCCTCCCAGTTTTGTCCAGCCAGTGCCCTCCTTGCTGCTCTGCAGGCCCTTGGGCCTTCACCATGTTTTTCCTTTGCTTGCCGTGCTTGTCTACCTGTTGCCGGCATCGCTGTGCACCTTGTTTCCCCAAGCCAGCTCCAGTGATTGCTCTTTTGTGGACCCTTCTGCCTGCCTGCCTGCCTGCCAGGTAGGAGGTTCTGTCTTCCTTGCATCAGCCCTTGTGACACATTGTCTCCAGAGTGCTGAGTCCTTCGCTTTGTCTTAGTGCTTCCCGCTCTGTTGCAAATGTTGGATTTCCTTCCCCTTTGGGCAGAGAGGTGTTCTGTAGCCTGGGGTCGGCATAGGGCAGTAAGTATAACCACGTGTAAGTAAACCTAGGTTTACTTTCTGCTTCTGCCCTTGGGCAAGTCACTTAATCTCCAATTACCCCATTTGTGAAATGGCCCCTCATTCTTCCCCCTGGGGTGATTGTGAGAGTGAAAATGAGATGTCACACTGAGGGGCCTAACAGAGTGTCTGGCACATTTGCAGAGCTCAGTAAATGCTAGTTGCTTCCCAGTCTCCAATCCAAATATGGCCTAGGAGAAGCTCTGCATGAAATTGGTGTTCAGTAAATATTGATGGACTTGCAAACCCTCCCAGAGCCTACATGGTAGGCAGGTACACATTAAGTTGGCATAAAAGCCTGTATCCCTGTCTGTTGGAACTTTGAATCTGGCTCTATTTCACCGATTTCTGTCTTTACTAGGGGCAGAGAGTGTTCCAGATCTCTTATGTGTTAACCCCTCCTGCCTCCACTGACCAAAGCAAAAGAGAGAAAGGCAGTACCTTGTTAGGGAGCGGGCAGAAACCCCAATATTGCCTTTGCTGTAACTTGAAAGACTTACCTGTCTCCTTTCTTGCCTAATGAGGCACACAGCACACACAATACCTTGCCCTTTTCCTCTTGTCACCAGTCTCTTGCGGGCTACTAGCCTAGTACGCACACACCTCCAGCTTTTTCCTCAGTTCTTGCAATAATTAATTTCCTAGAGGCTCTGATTACGTGAACAAAACTTTTGCATAGACTATGAGTGAGGTTTTACCTGATTTCATTATGTCAGTAGTAGTATGAAAGCAGTGAAATATAATTCTGTTTAAAAAGGTCAAATATCTGATGCTCTTGAGAAAAATCCTGAGTGTCCCTTTAAAAATAGACATGGTATGTTGGAAACAAAGCTTTAATGTGGCTTTTTTCTCTCAAAGGTCTTTTATAACTTGAATTAGGCAGATGACCTTGTTTAATTACGAGCGGTAATTAATTCAGAGAACTCATTAGCATGTAAACATAATCTGACCTTCAGTAATGTAGATGATATGTTAGCAGTTCATGGGCATTGACTTTTCAGGGCAGGAAGAAAACAGAAATTGTCTCAGTTTGGTGTATTATTTCAAAACACAGAAATTAATTTTGTGTCAGGTTATGATTATAATTGAAGTGTTAAAGACTTCGAGAGTCAAAAGTTGCATTTAATCTCTCAGCAGTCCTTAAGTGAGTATTCAACAGATATTGCTCTAAATAATTGGCATTGCTAATGAGAAGAGGTAAATCAGCATCTATCTTTACGCCATTGGGATGTAGAATTAAGAAAGTGGGGAAATGAAAACTTTCCCAGAAGAGTGAATATGCAAGATGCAAGTTTTCTCCTATACCTCACTTACGCCAAGTAGCACAGAAATGTAAGTTGGGAGCATTTTGTGGGGAGGAACAGGTATGGGTGCAAAAGCACAAACCTGGGACTTCAGAGCACGTGACACTTCGAACTGCCCATCTGGCTGTTTCCTTATCTGTCACATGAGGCTGCTGGAGAAGATCTAAGGCCCACGCTCATCCCCCAATATAATTATCATAATCCTCCCCAAAAGTAAATGTGTCACTTAGCTGTTGCGATTCGCTCAGGATTGAGTTGGTGAGATTCATCCACGTCGTTTGCATCACTAGTTTGTTCATTTTTGTTGCTGTGTAGTAATTCATTGTGTGAATATATTAATACTGTACTTAATCCATTTTACTGTTAATGGAAATTTGCATAGTTTCCAGACTTTGGCTGTTGCAGAGAGCCAGCAACTTGTGGTCTCGTTTTCTGGCATGCCTGTGCACAGGAATTGAAAACTAACTTTCCTCTTTTCATCCAGATACAGCGACAGCAGATCCCATTATTTGCCAAGTTGAGTAGACTCTGTGATGAGTGTTCTCCCTTAAGGAGGGCATTCCACAGGGTTTGAAGTATTACACAGATACAAGAAATTATCCTTAGGCTTATTGCTATCAGTGACTAAAGGGATCTGTGTTATAGGGAAAACACACATCTGGTTTTGGGTTTTAATTTTATCTTCATTTTACGTGCCTTCTATTCGTGATGGTTTTGTTTTTCAAACTTGTTTTTTTTTTTTTTTTTTTGTACATGTGTTTTTATAATGACTGCACTTACTGACATGTCTCTGTGTATAGTGACTCGCTGAAACCCAAGCCTCGCTGATGATAAAACTCCCCATTCAACAAGAATCCTGGGTGGGGAAGGGCAGCTCTAACTTGATGTGGCCATGACTACGAGAGAGCTAATCAGGTGTGTCGGCGAATTCCCGAAACTGTGAAGATATTTGACAGCAAGGCTATACTTTGTGGATCATCCATCCAATCCAACCATCTCTTTTTACACGTGGAGATGTGGGTTTAGAGAGGTCAAGTGACTTCTCCAAGTAGAACACATGTCTTTTTCTGCCATTTGTGTTGCAGCTTGTCTGACAGTATTATTTATTGATTGAGCGTAAGGCATTATGGAGAGAGGACTTGGTGTACTTACAGCTTATTATTAAGAGTTTTTGGCAATGGGAGCTTTTAAATTAGGTCCAGAATAACATGTAAATTTCTGTCACTTTTTTTTTGCAAGTGACACACAGCATCCTTTCCTCCTTGGTTTATGTTCTCAGTGCTTTTATGTGGGTTGCAGGTTTATTTTGGTCCTAATGACATTACGCTGACATCTAGTTAGGAGTTTGCTGCTCTACCTAAAGAATTCTAAATTTCACTCGGTTTGTTTTGACTACAAATAAGACAAAATTTGTCAGGTGAGGGAACACATTCACTCTATGGTGTTGATAGTGACCTATAATTATCTCAGGTCTTTTTTGATTTCAACTTTGGGTGCATGCTTGCTTCTAGACAGCTGCTGCAGCCTCCATTCCCATCCCCGCCCCCCATCCCCTCCTGTCTCTTTCCTTCCCGTGGCTGAAGGCCTGGTGTCCTTCTGCCTTTGGTACTGTCAGTCTCTGCCCACACAGCTTAATCGGACGGAAGCTCTGGGAGGCAGGTGATCAATCATACCACTACTCATTTGCCTGATGCCAGGCAATCATTCTTAGTAGCTGTGCCTCACATCATTTTGATAGCAGTAAAGTTTTTTTTTTTTTTTTTTTGAGCTGTTTGAGTAAGATTTCAGGTAGGAGGTGAGGTAAGTAATTGCATGATAAAGAGGCAGAATTATGTTTAGATAAACTTGGCCCTGAGTTTTATTGCAGGGGTGTAGGTTGACCTAGAGGAGGGAGACATGGATTTCATTTGGAACATCCCGTGGTGGTATCGCTCTGACTGTGATGCTGTAGATTGGAAGAGTCTGCTGATGTGCCCCCTGCTCAGTCACCGCGTGGGCACCCCCTTGCTGTTGCGATTTCATTGAGGACCAGTGAATATGGATGAATGAGCTCATAAGATGTCAGTGGAAGATGGATGTTCTGAAGCCCAGGACAGCGAGAGGTTGCTGCAGATGCAGAGATCACGGAGTCCTCCCACCCCTCCTCCCACCTTGTGCCTTTGCGGTGCCTGCTTCCTGCACCGGGGCCTTTCCTCATGGAGCCTGTCTGTCCAGCCTGACTGCTCCTGAGGCTCACCTGCCTCCCTTTGTCCTCTTCCTTTTTCTACATACCCTGATCTGCTGTTGATAGAAAACTGCAATAAAGGTTGAGGTATTTGTTCTATTTGGAATAAAATTAGATGTTTCTTTTTTTTTTTTGGAAAAATGACTGAAAGTCTTACAGAAACAAATATAAAGACATCCTAAGCAAAATTGTTTCTGCTTTTGTTTTTAAACTTGCTGGGGGCTGTGGTTGTCTACCCCCCACCTCCTTTTGCTGAGCAGTGGAGAAAAGGAGGCGGTGACTGCTATTTTGTAATGAATCTGAATAATTATCTCCCCTGACCCCCCATATTTTAATTTTGTGCCTTTTTTAAGCAGAAAATAACTTTGTCCTGGAGATTGTTTGAGGATCAACTTATAACTTGTTTTTTAAAACTCAAACATACTGCTAAGGGTATAAGAGAATTGGAGCTTCGTGGCTTACCATACTGCCCACTCAGAAAAACAAACTTACATGTTAACTCTTCTAAGGAACATACTGATTTGATGATACCAGATACCAGTTTACCAGATCTATTGGGCAAGTCCGTCTGTCTGTCTTTTTTTTTTTCTTTTTTAAATAAACCAATTAGGAGAGACTCTACAGCCTTGTGCTAGCTCTACTACTTACTTAAATATCCCTGGCCATCTTACGCAAACTATTTGAAGCCTCAGTTTTCTCATCTGAAAAATGGGAGATTGCTATGTGGAATGAGAGTGTATACAAAGCACTTGCATCGGACCTAGCACACAGGGAACACGCATTAAATGTTGGCTAACAGCATTCCTTTTTAGTTATTTGTGTCTGAGGCAGGATGGAATACAGGGCTTGGAGAGGTAGGAGGAGTCTAGCTTTTGAAGACAGACTTGGGTTCAGATTTTGGTCATTAGCATGTTTGGTAGATTTTAAACTTGTCTGAGCCTCAGGTTCTTCGACTGAAAATTAAATTTGTATGAAATATTAAACTATTTAAACTTCACAATAATTCTAAGAGGTAATTAATTACTATTATTCCTGTTTTTACAGATGAAGAAACTGAGATACTAAGTGGTTAAGCATCTTGGCCAAGGTCATAGGGCTGTACCGGGCAGAGTTGGGTGAATTCAAGTCTGTGAGTGGAACCCCCACAGTATTGACTGCAGAGCTGGGGCTTTAAATCAAACGCTCTCCTCGTGACTCTGCTTCTTATATATGTAAAGGTAGACATTACACCAACAGTCAGAGTTGCCTAGCTCAGTTGGGTTGGGGGTGGTTAAGTATCTCTCACTTAAATTGGTAAATATCTCATAAATATTAATGGAAACCAAGTCAAGTCTTGGCCTGGGCCATGATGATTTTTCTGTTAGTGTTCACACCTTTATTTTAAGCTGTGTCCCTGGTGGCTCATAAATGAGCCACCAAGGGAATTTGCTTCCTATGCCTTTTCAATTGAAATTATTAGCCGGAGATGATGATCGCATATTAAATAGGCTTAACCTTGGAAGTTCTGCTTCTTTGCAGAACAGAGAATTGTGAATTGAAGACTCCAGTGTTCTTGTGTCTTCACAGGCTGATGCAGGGCATGCCAGCTGCTAGAACTGGGCCAGAAAGGAAAAATGATGGTTAAAGGAAAGTGGTGGGTCTCATCAGTGGTACAGAAGGAGGAGTATAATTTGTTGCAGCTAATTTCTGTTTGGTGGTTGAAGACTGTAAAATTGGCTACACAATTCTCAATGAAGCACATTCTCTAGAAAATAGTGTGTCATATGCATGTAGAACTGAAGTTGTATTTCTAGGAAAATATTCCTCAAGCTTTTCAAAAGTCTTTTAGTTAGTGTCTTAAAAGAAAAGTTTGAACCAAGAGCTGCAGAACGTATGCCATCTTCCTTTGGGTCTGCAATCTTTACCTGTAGAGTTGTATGCCTTCCAAAGACGAGTTCGTTAATTGTCCCTTCTGAAGGGAAATGGCACGTGTCCATCTCATCTGCTGCTTGGAAGAACCTGAAATGTATCCCTTAAGTCTGTTGAAGGCACAGAGCTGTGTGTGTGTACAGTGTGTGTGTATGCACAGGCACACAAGCTTCCTTTAAGGGGCCAAAAAATACAATTCTCAAGGCTTCCATCTTTAATGCATGGGGAATACAGAATTATGAATAGGTTTTGTTATTTCTACCCCTCTGTTGACAGTGGGGCACTAAGTCAACCTCCTCTTGTCTTTGGAACAAGAAGCATAGCTACAGCATAGAGACCAAGGAGGTGGCTGGAAAGATGACGGGTATATATTGTGAAGTGGGAAAAGGAGCATGAAATTGCCAATTGAGGAGATTCAATACTATTCAATTAGTAGTTGATTTTTTTTTTAAGTGTGTATCTAGCTGTTTTGGAAGCTCTATTTCCAGAGGGAGATTGAATGACTTAAAAAGTTATCTCTTTGGTGGCTATCTTTTCACTCTTACTCAGTTGTTTTGTTAGGGACTTCTTAATTTTTATAGACTTGTTAAATTTTTGAAAGTACTGTGTGTGTTTAATTCCTTACATGCTTCGTCCTTGCCAGGGTGAACAGTTAAATGCCTGATAGCTTGGATGGAGGGAAGGAGAGGGTATTCCATTTCAGGCCTTGGCCTTTTTTTTTTTTTTTTTGTTCCCCCTAACACTGTCATTCCTTTGTCCCTCACATAGATTGACAGGAAAGCATGTCTGGTCCTTTGCCTTCTGGGCCAAAGGTGCTTAAACTGCAAACCTAAAGCTTAAAGGGAAAGGTGATGATAAGAATAGTGTTTTGGTGAATTGTGGATTACATCCCACCCTTTTCTTTCTCCCCTGCAGCTGGGTTTCTCACGTCTGTGCAGTGGTTTTGAGGAAAACAAAGAATGACTGATCTGGGAGCCCTGGAGTCGCTTTAGGGCCGCTCTGCTCTTTGACACGTGGTGGGACCGCCAAGGATAAAAGACAGCAGGGCACGTCAGGGGCTGAAGTGATTTCTCTTCTATTTTAGAGAGAAGATATCAAGAAATAAAAGAGGGAATCTATGTCAATAAATCCTGTAAAAAATTTTTTTTATTCTGGGTTTGACAAACTGCACGGTTGGTTGGTTTCTACACTGCATCAGGGTTTGGCTTCTGAATACAGTTGTAGGCTGTGGTGGTCCATTTGTCAAGTTCTCATGAATGAAATACAGGTCCTCTTGCCAAGGCCTTCACAAGCCCTGTTGGGCAAATCTGTGCTGGATCCTGGCAGGCGGCCCAAGTAACCTCCTGCCTTACCCCATGGGCTTTCTGAAGTTAACTGTTTCTGATGAATTTGGAGGTGAAAATCTTGTCACAGGAGTTGCTGTGGATATTTCTCTGTCTTGTTTTTTTTATTGTTGTTGATTTTTAAAGAGCAAATTTGTGACTCGCTAACCCCCGAGGCTTTCTGAGAATGGTCTTCTGTTTGGCAGGTTGCTTGCTGGTTTATTCTTCCCTTGCAGCTGACATTTTGAGGACAGAATGACTCCCAGGCGTCAATTTCAGAGTTGAAAAGCCAGAGAAGAAAATTGCATCTTCTTCCTCTGATGTGCAATTAACTTTGACTTGGAGAGATTCACTCCCCAGCTGGGATGTGAGAGAATGTTACAGAGGATTTGGAAGCTGCTAACAAAATGAATGGTCTGCCCTGAGCTTGCTTCCACACACACATTCCACCTTCCAGCCCCCAAAATTCCATGGATCCTAGGCCCTGGGATAAGTCCTCAAAGGTTATCTGAAGTTTAGATGCTAACTCTTATCTGCTTTAAATATGCCAACTGTTTCTCAGAACCAGAAGTTTATAAAGTGCATCGTGACGCAGCAGCTTCAACAGAGCCCTGAAGCTGGTAGCAAGGGGAAATAAATTCCAGGGAGAACATGCTAAACCGGGCACTTACATTGGGGAAAATCAAGTTTTTGGCTGACGTGTGATTTAATGTCCTCAATGAGGTATGGACGTGGTGGTGGTATCCGGCGCTTCCCTAACCGTAAAGCCCTGGAATAAACGCTTTCCACAAATCTGCACCCCTCACTCCATCCTGCTGCCTGATTCACAAGAGGAAGAGGTCAGAGGGCTCTAAATGTGCACCAGTGAATAGCTGCATGACCTTAGGCAAGATGTGGGCCATTTTATTAGCACCTGGCATCTTTAGAGCTGAGCACTATGCTAAGCTTATTACATGCACTTTCATATTTAATCCTCACAAGAACCCCGTGAGGTTCAAAGTAGATCTCCTTTTTATGGATAAGTGAGCTTAAGAATAGGTGGTAGCGTTGGGATTCACCCAAGTCTGTATGACTCCAAAGCTGCTGATGAAATGAATGTTCTGCCCAAAGCCATGTTGTAAATTTGTAGTATATGATAATTCTGAACTTGTTTGCTCTCAGTAATACAGCTTTTTTCTAGCCTGAGCAAGAGCGAGACCTCATCTCTACAAAAAAAAAAAAAGAAAAATTAGCTAGACATGGTGGCACGTGCCTGTAGTCCCAGGTATTGGGAAAGCTAAGGCAGGAGGATAACTTGAGCCCAGGAGTTTGAGGTTACAGTGAGCTCTGATGATGCCACTGCACTGTATCTGGGGTGACAGAGCAAGACTGTCTCAAGAAAAAAAAATACATATAGCTTTTTATGTATGTATGTATATATAAGAAAAGTAAAAATTGGCTGAATCTCAAAGGGAAATGTTGACAAATCCGTTGGCATGGTGGGAGAATTTAACATACCTTTCCCAGTAAACTGTGATATATCAAATGAGCAAAAAAAGAAAACAAAGATCTAGAATATAACTAGCTTGATCCTAGTACACATGCATAGAACCACAGCTCTCAAAACTTGGGGAGTACATGTTCTTAAGCACACGTGGAACATTTATAAAAAGTGATATGTGTACACCTCAATCATTTTAAAAGGCGAAAGGTTTTATTCATTTTGAAGAGAAACCAGAGTATACACCTCAATAATTTTAAAGAGTCAGTATCATGTGGGCCACTTAAAAAAAAATCAAAATCGATTAAGTTAGAAGTTAAAAGGCAAATAAATTGCACAGTGCTATATGAGTGCGAGATGTTCTTTAATTCCTCTCCCATACTGAGCATACTGACCCCAGCTGGAAAGAGCTCAGTCTTGGGGAGCTGACCTGGAGGCAGAGTAGTCTGAGCAAAGCCACCACCCCAGGGTCACTAGGATTAGATGCTGCTCCTGTTTCCTTCTGAGGGTCCCTGGTTGGAAGGTGGTTTGAGGTGGGAACCTCTCTCTCCTTCCCAGTTAGGCATTTTGTAAACATAAATCTCAGCTCTTCTTCTCCCTTAGGAGGAAGAGCCCTGAAAACCACCTGGGACTCCTTGTGCATGGGAATTCTGGGCTATTCCAGCATTCCTGTGCCCTGATAACATAGCCTTTTTCAATGCTGGGAAATAAAAATGTCTTATTGCACCATAAATTAAAATCATTGGCTTTCACAGAGCTGTGAATAGGAGCTTTGTAAGGGGCAGATTTTATACTCTGAGTTTTTCTGTTAATGTGACAATTACCATTCTTGGGGGGTCTTGCATGTGTGTGTGCGAAGCAGTTTTGGCACGGTCCCACCTCATCAGTGGTGCTGAGGCAGCGTGATGTAGAGTGAGAAGACCCAAGCTTAGAAGCAAGGGAGACTGTGTCTCCTGGGACAGAAGCCATTTGTTTCTCCTTCCTGAGCCTTAGACCGGGACTTCAGACCCCTACCTTGAAGTAGCTTCGAAAGGAATAGATGAAACCGTGTATTTTAAACAGTGATGTGCTTGGCATGCGATACGTGTCCGTAAATGATACCTATTGAGATTATCATCATCTTACAACTTCATTAATTTGGATTCATAGCTTTAGAATTCCCAGTTTGGCTGCATTCATACATGCATCATATGCTTGCTTTTATTCATTCATTCTTACAGATGTTTGAGAAACTGCAGGATGTGAAAGCTCAAGTTAGCGCTCACTGTTCATTAGTCTCCCAAGCAAATGAACAGAGAAGAGCTTAGATTCAAAGGATTTTGAAGGTGGAAAGAATTTTCCTCCTCTCAGTTTGCTCTTGAGGGGAAAAAAGGCCCACAAAATTAAAATGATTTGCCTTGAGTCATACTTAGTGAAGGACAAGAATAACATGATGGTAGTCATCCTCATGGTCGTCATGACAGCATCTATGTGCATGAGTTTATTTCATAACATCCTTTTGAGAATGCTGTTGCTAGTCCAAGCTTACATGTAAGGAAACCAAAGCCTAGCAAACGTAAGGCACTTGTCCAAGGTCACTTGGCTCCCTCGCCATTCCGTCTGGCTGCAGATCTTACTTACCTTCCTATCCAGAGCCCTACGTGCGCTGCCTCTTAGGTATATTTAATCTGCTTATTAAAGTTAATTTGCTAAAGCCATCCACGTGTCCTCAGACAAGGTGTCATCTTCTACAAAATGAGGAGGATACATAAAATATTTGCAGCTCTCCCTGAAATGTATATCAATCTCTTAGAGATGATTTAAAACCAGCATGGGATTGACTTGCATGTACAGATTTATGCAATTTGTTTCTGCTAGAACTTATTGAATATGTTCCCCTGTTCGCTTCTGAAATGGGGTCATTCATTAGTCCCCTGGGGACCACCCCACCCTGCATCCCCCAGTCATATTTTCTCAGGCCATTGGCAGAACTGTTCTTGAGGTTAGTACAATGCCTTTTCTGTGGCAACATTAGAATTCAGTTTGATCTTTCCCTTGGCTATTAGAAAGTGGCCAAAACTTACTGCAGTCACCCTTTTCTTGCCAATTTTGTTTCTCCCACATTATTCTTTATATTACCCTTCAGTGACAGGGTGCCAATACCTTGCAGAAAATAGGACATTTGCTTAGACTTGTGGGCCATTTTGTCTAGAAGGACCCTTAGGGATCAGGAAACTTGGTCCCAGAGAGGTGATGTCCCCACATGGGCTGTTGCTTAGCAACACAGGTGGTTAGCAACCAGCCAGATGCTGCTCTCACCCCCATGTCCACACCACACCCCTGCCCCCTGGTTCAGGCCTGCCTGGTCAGCGTGCCTCCTTGCACCCTGCTTGAGGGATTCTGGTGGTCTCGGTCAGAACTCCTGGCAGGGTGGTGCTGGATCCATACCTGCTGCCAGGGAGAACTGCAGCAAGAGAAGCTGAAAGAAGAGTCGATTAAAGCCTTTAGTCTTGCATTGGTGGTGGAGATGGGGCAGGAAGGGGGTGGGTGGGAGTGGGCAGTGATGTGCTTGGTCATGTAAATTTTACACTTGTTGTTTTTTCTTATGTAAGCCATATACTCAGTGAACAAACCCAATAAGCAGAATATTTAAGGTAAAAGTCATTATTTTTCTTTCTAATGAGGAAATCAATGCCATCTTTCCTCTGCCTTTCCTTGTGCACTCCAACTAGATGTCAGGCATCCCCGGGGCTTCACCTCTGCATCTCCTCACAGTCCCCTCTGGGGCCCAGTGCAGCCAGTGCTAGCACCCAGCCTCACCCCTGGTTTGGAGCGGCCGGGCCAGTCGCAGTGATCTCAGGGGCCCTTCCCTCAGTGGGTCAAGAGTCCTCCTCCACTGGGAAGGATCCCTTGGAGATCTTAAAGGTGTTCCACTTCCCAACAGAAGCAAGAATTTGAAATTCCATGTCTTCATCGGCTTAAGAAGCTGGCCCAAAAGGGGCTCTCCCAGACACTGTCCCAAGTGATCTTTATTTCTGTTCAGAAGTTTGAAAATGTTCTGTTTCTATGTGAGAGGTAATGTAAGGGTTACAGGTGCCAGTCCCTGTTCTCAGGGAGCTTCTCTGTCCTTTGTGTGTACAGACAAGCCATGGATGACTGCAAAGTGAAGCCATAGTGTTCACAAAACTTAGGTGTCTGTGCGGGTGTTACAGTATGTGTGCACGTATGCCAATCTGCAGTCTGTATTTAGAGTCTGTATATGCACGTGTGTTTACAGTCTACACACATATACACATGCATACATGCACATGTGGTATTGAAGAGAGACCGAGTGATGAGCTTCCCTTTCATGCTTGGGAAGCCCTCAGGGAAATTTTTGAGACATAGGCCCTTTAGGAGGGTGGATTGGATTTTGAAGTTGTAGGTGAGGAGTGTATACTACTTACAAGCTGGTGGAATAGGGGAAACTGTGTTAGGTGTTTGGTGCCAGAATTTGAAGTTTGCTGTGGATTCTCCAGAGATCATTTTAAGTGATGATGATCACGAGTGAGGTTTAGCCTTCTGTGGGGTGTATACTGGGTTCCATGTGGCTTCTCTCCTATCGTACTGCCTGGTTGAGCTGGGACCCATATCCTTATACTGCTGTGGTTCCAGGTAAAATTTCCAGTGCGTCTGCATCAGGGAACCGTTGGCCTGTATCGTGATGCCAAAGCAAGCCCTGTTGAATGAAAAGCCCACCGGGCTCATCACCTGCTGTCAGGTAGAGGTTTGAGTAGGGCAGGAGGGTCACTGGCCTCTCATATTGGTGACAGCAGCACATGTGTCATGGGGAAAAATGACCTCATAGCCTCAGGGAAATAGTGGTAAGTCATTCGCAAAGATGGACAGATGCCTTAGCAATTTATAGAAAACTTCCATCTCTTATTTCTGCAGCAAGATAGGTAGACTCGGATAGATTTTATTTTAATGTAGAAGGTATGGAGACTCACAGCTGAATATAGTAGGGCTTTAACTTTCAGTTTCAGGACTAGGCTTTTAGCTGGTGGAACTTATCCACTGCCAGCCTCTTTTTCTCAAGGGGAAAAATGCTTTTGTGATCATAAAAGTACAAGATGATCACTACTGAAAGGACTATAAAAATGGAAGAATAAAGTAGTTATTATGAATCCTACAGCCATGGTTCTCATTTTGATAGATTTCCTGCTAGTCTTTGTGTGTATTTAAAAGTTTGTAACTTTCCCAGATTATAAAAATAACACATGTGGAAAATATAAAATATATTTTAAAAATCACTCACATATATTACTTACATTGGAGATAACTGCTGTTAACATTTAGTGCATTTCCTTGAATTTTTTAATAGATGGATATGTGTATATGTTTTTCAATTCAATAAAATTAGGTTACTTTTATATCATTTCTATTGTGTTCAACTTTATATTCATTTTTCATGTTGAGAATGCTTATGTTACTGAAGCTAAAATGTGATTTAAATTGATACTTAATTTGTTAAATGGATATATCAAAATTTTTGTGATCATTCCTTATATTAGGCAGGGTAGGAAATTATCTTGATGTGATGGCAGCCTCCAAGGACACTATCCTAGAAGTCATGAACAGATAGACTCATAGACCAAATTAAAATGATTGGACTGTTCAATTTATTAAGTGGATTTAAGTACACAGAAACAAAAGGAAGGAGACGAGGCAGGTTAACACACATCTGTCAGGGCAGATGGACCACATGGCTTATATTCCAGTTGGGCAATATTCATATCCTGTCTCTTTGTCTGCCACACACCCTTCCCCTCCGATGGCGAGGTCATGAGGACCAGATCTGAGAATGAGCCGGGGCCCTCGGGAGACCAAGGCTCCCGGAGCCCACACATGCCTGCGCTGTTGGAGACACAGGGACACACGTCTGGCCACAGGTGTTGCTCATCAACAGCTCCTCTTGAGGGCCTGGAGGTTTGCTCCGTTTGTCTCGGGCAAACAGGTTGGGCCAGAGTGGGTATTGGCAGTGGGTGGGATGTTGATGAATAGCGAGTCATCACTTGGTTCTTGTGTCTTTCCCTACCTATGTTCAGATACGTGCTCTCCTTCCTTTATCTATAGCTGCCTTGTCTCACAAGCCACATGCTTGTCTATTTTCCATACTTCACACATCTTGGGGGTTTTATCTGTCCCAGTCGGTTGTGCTTTCTTGTTCTCTATGCTGAACGGAGCATTCTTAAAGCACACATTTCACTAGTTGTTTCCAACTTTTCCCTAATCTAGGTAATGCTTTGATGGACATCTTTGTATATGAAGCTTTTGCAGTAATTCAGGTTGGTTTACCAGAAATGGAATTACTGGGGCTGACGTAACATTTTTAAGGCTTTTATCGTGTATCGTAAAATCGCTATTGAAGAGAGATGGGGAGAACTCCTCAGCGTTATACTTGAGTAGTTTGTCTCTCTTGCCCTGTCCTGTCTCCAGTCCCTGTGTCCTCTGCTTCTCTTGTTTTTTCCCTTATTTTAATTAGGTTTGCTTTTTTTTTTTTTTTTTTGAGGAGGATGTGAATACAGAGGGCAGATAGGTGGGGAAAGTAATTATTCCTACTACCTGTCTTGCTTAGGCACCAGTTTCCTTCCTCATAGGGAACCTTCTCTTTTATGTGTGCATTTTTAAGCACAGGTGATAGCATGCCATATTTACTTTTCAGTAGTTTGATCTATCTATTTACTTATGTGCAAAGTTCTCCAATAAAGGACTTCCGGTTTGGGAGCTTTTTGAATGGCTACTCAGTGTTGTGTCACATGGATACGTTGTGACTTACTTGCCAAGTCTTCATTGATGGGCATTTTTTGGTCTCTGATAATTTGTTGTCCTTAATGAATATCTACAAATAACGTTTTGCATATATGTGAATTTCAGATAAATTCCTGAAAGAATTGCTATTGGGTCAAAGGAATATAAATTTTAAAAATTGACAGGCATCTAATTTCCCTTCTGGGACAAAAGATGTAAGAGACATCCTGTTTCCCACTCCTGTATCTACACTGTTGTACTTTTTGATCTTTGTCTTTCTGAAAGATGAAAAATGTATCATATGTAGTTTTATTCTGCATTTCTCTTATAAATGGATTTGAGCATCTTTTCATTTGCTTGTTGAAGAACTGTCTTTTCTAACAGTTGTGTATACTTCTGTGCGTTTTTTCTGTTAGATTGTTGGTCTGTTTCTTACTCGTTGGAGCTCTTAATATAGTAAAAGTTTGTTTTGGTTATGAGTTGTTTTTCCTAGTTTATCACTTGTCTTTGGACTTTGTTTATAGCATGTATTGCCATTCAGATTTTTAGAAAATTAGATCCAGCAATCCCACTTCTGAGTATTTATCCAAAAGATTTGAAATCAGTGTGTCAAAGAGATGTCTGTACTGCCATGTTCATGGCAGCATTAGCCACAATAGCCAAGTTATAGAATCAACCTGAGTGTCCAGCAGCAGAGAATGGATAAAGAGAATGTGGTGATGAATATGTTAATTAGCTTAATTTAACTATTCCACATTATATGCATAAATCAGAACACTTTGTACCCTATAAATATACATAGCTATAATTTGTCAATTTATAATTAAAAATAAAAATTGAAATTTGTTAAAAATTAGGTTTAGTTGATTTTATTTTATTTTTTTTGAGACAGTCTCATTTTGTCACCCAGGCTAAAGTGCAGTGGCATCATCATAGCTCTCTGTAACCTCAAACTCCTGGCCTCAAGTGAACCTCCTGCCTCAGCCTCCCAAGTACCTGGGACTATAGGTACTTGCCAGGCTAATTTTTTCTTTTTCTTTTTTTTTTTTTTTTTTTGAGGCAGAGTCTCACTCTGTTGCCCGGGCTAGAGTGAGTGCCATGGCGTCAGCCTAGCTCACAGCAACCTCAAAATTCTGGGCTCAAGCAATCCTTCTGCCTCAGCCTCCTGAGTAGCTGGGACTACAGTTATGTGCCACCATGCCTGGGTAATTTTTTTTATATATATATTAGTTGTCCAGCTAATTTCTTTCTATTTTTCAGTAGAGACGGTGTCTCGCTCTTGCTCAGGCTGGTCTTGAACTCCTGAGCTCAAATGATCCACCTGCCTCAGCCTCCCAGAGTGCTAGGATTAAAGGTGTGAGCCACCGCACCCGGCCTGAATTTTTCTGTTTTTAGTAGAGATGGGTCTTGGTCTTGCTCAGGCTGGTCTCGAAGTCCTGGCCTCAAGCTATCCTCCCTCCTCAACCTCCCAGAGTTCTCAGATTACAAGTATGAGCTACTGCGCTTGGCCAGTTTAGTTGAATTTAACCATCTTGTCTTACTTGGCTTCCAGTTTTTGTGTTATACTTGGGCCTTCCCTACTCAACTTGAAAACTTGGGAGATTTTTATCTCCCTAACATTATTATGGATTTTATTTTCATCCCTGAATCATTATCTCTGAGAGGGATGGGGCTCAGGAGTCTGGTTTTAGATGGAGCCTTAGGTGAGCTTCCTGAAGCTAGTCTGTTGGGAACCCTGGCCTTAGAGTAAGTGTGTTGTGTTCCCCACGTAATGAGTGAGCCAGGTTAACAGCATGGGAAGAAGAGTCTAAGCTACTTCAAATGTCGCTCACTGGAAATAATTTGAACTTCTTGGAAGCTAAATGAATGTTTATCAGGTCATTGGATTGTATTTGGTACCTGGACCCAGCCACAGCCCTCTGCTCTCCAGAGTTTTTTATGATACGTTGCACACTGTCCCTATTGGCAGCATCCTGTCCTGGGAAGTAGGACCCAGAACAGTCCCTGAAATACTCCTATGAGAGAGACCAAATCTTTCTTTCTTAGAAAAGCATTGCTGTTGCTTCACATGGCAAAAAGTGATTTGGCAACAGTAACATACTTGTCTGTTTTTTGTGAATTTGCTGCCGTGGTCGAGTTGAAAGAGCCTCAGATGTGTGGTGTTTTAGCCATGGTCGCTTACCTGCTGTGTGACCTTAGGCAAGGCACTGAACTCCCCTGATCAGTTCTTGCTCAGAAAAGTGGGTATTGCAATGCCTCGCAGTTGTGAAGATTAAGTAAGGAGTCTGGTAATTCTCATGTAACTGTGTGCCTAGGTCAGGTGGCAGGAGGACTCATATTTATGTGTGCAGGAATCCTTGGGGAAGGAGCTGTTAAACATGTGGATTCTTGGGCCTAGGAATGTGCATTTTCAGTGGTCCTCTTAAGTGATTCTCAAGCAGGTGGCCCGTAACCCACACTTTGAGAAACTTAAGTCAGTAGAGTTAGGGAAGGCTGGTGGGCATGTATTATTCCTTTATGGCTACCCTCTCCCCCCACAGTGATCCATTTGGATCCAGCTTACATTTAGTTGTAAGAACCCTAGTTCAGGTTTTTAGACTGTAAGAACCATTATGGATACAGATATAGATATCTAACATATAGAGAGACATTAAGATGATTAGCTCCTTTTTGTTCTGAAAGTGGTAGTAGTTTTCTTTCTACTTCATTGGTTACTTAAAGAGTTTTACCCCCTGTGGCTATAAAAAAATGCCAGGAGGGTTTGAATTATGATGGTATGTTTTTAGATGTCTTTATGGGTATTTGCAGGTGTTAGCACCAGGCCTGTGGGCTTCCCTGGCACTTTGCCAAAGGAGAGAACTTGATCTTTCTGTCCAGCAACCTGTGGGCAGCTGTTTAGAAACACCCCATATGGCAGGCCCTGTGAATAGTAACAGTTCGTGGTGTGACATGCGCCCCATTTCTTTTTTTTTTTTTTTGGAGACAGAGTCTTGCTCTGTCACCCGGGCTAGAGTGCCATGGTGTCAGCCTAGCTCACAGCAACCTCAAACTCCTGAGCTCAAGCAATCCTCTTACCTCAGCCTCCCGAGTAGCTGGGACTACAGGCATGTGACACCATGCCCAGCTAATTTTTCTGTTTTTAGTAAAGATGGAGTCTTGCTCTTGCTCAGCCTGGTCTCAAACTCTTGACCTCAAGCAATCCTCTCACTTCAGCTTCCTAGAGTGCTTAGGATTACAGGGGTGAGCCACTATGTCTGGTCATGCACCCCATTTCTGTGGCTTCAGGGCTTAGGTGACTGGGTGCTCTTTGCCTATGGTGCGACCCACAGACATTTGCTGATCATCTTGATGAAAGGTGATCACTTGGCTCTGGGATGGTATTAACTCCAGTGCTTCCTAAATGTTAATGTGGGACATCGGTCCCCAGGATTAAAATACAGATTCTCATTTTGCAGATCCAGGCAGGGACTTTGTTGTCCAGGGACCTCACTTTGAGTAGCAAGGGATTACGACTCAGACAGTTACAGCTAGGTTTAAAGCCTGGCTTTGCCATTTCATGGTGTGCTACCTTGGGTGACTTTGTTTACTCAGGTTATCTTGCTTGAGGCTTTTTTTTTCTTTGTGTGATAGAGACAATATGATTGAATGAGATAGTATATATAGAGAGAGCACTTAACTGGACAAATGTTAGCATTTTTCCAACTAGACAATAGTTTATAAGATTAGGGAGAAGTAGGGAACACTAACAATTGGCTCATCACCAAAATATGTCAAAGCAATACATTCTGAACAAATCGGGAGGCTTATCCGTTGAGTAGATTTTTAAAAGTACCAAAGAAAAAATTTCAGTATTATGTAATGGCTGTGGTCAAGATGTTTTTCCTGGTAACACATGTTGTTCATCCTGTCCTGAGACTTCTGAGAAATAGTTACCTATATAAAAACATTGTTGGCCAATATAATCTAGCAGTGTTGATTTGGTCAGAGAGTAGAGGTTTGTGAGAATTAGATTTTCTGATTCCCAGGTTTCATAATTTGATAGGTAGAAGCTGACTTTTAATTAGTTTTTTGGTAATCTCTTTTTTGGGGAATGATATTTGTGATTTTGATGGAGGCATGTAAAGATATAGAAAAAAGCAAATTCAGTTTTTCTTAATATACTCTGAAAACACTCAACACAAAATACTTCTGTGACCTCTGGTCGCCAAAATATGTGGGTACGTCTACACCCACTTGCCCACGGAGCAATCCTCCTGCGGACTCTCCAGCAGACAGCGGCTGGGTGTCCGATAATAGTTCAAATTTCTGTAGAACGTTGGTCCTTCTGGAGCAGCACCAGCAACCTGGGGAGTTGTTGGAAATGCGGATTCTGGGTTCCCCGGTGCCAGACCTTGTGAATCAGATGCTCCAGGGTGGGGTCTGTAATCTCTCTTACAACCAGCCCTCCAGGAGTTCTGATAATTGAACCATGGCAGTGCTTTAAAAGTTGTCAGCAGGTTCTGAGACAATTTAGTATGTTATTGTGGGTATCAAAATGCCTTTCATGTTTGGTTTGTGGATCTTGAAACCCAATGGGAGTTTTTAAGAAACAAAGATGTTTGGAAACTTGGGTAGATTTTAGTGAACTGCCCTGAGTTGAGTGGAAGGCACAGGGATAGATGTGATTTTATTGTTTGGGAGCCATATCCCCGTGGGTAGGTGTGTGTTGAGCTCACTTTTGCAGGGGTTCTTCCTACCGTTCTACAGGGAATTAGACGTGGCTGCCCACTGGGGTCACCTGGAGCGCTTTTAAAACTACTGATGCTCGGAACCCCGCCCCTGCTGCCCCCCAGGATTCTGATGTGATTGATCTGGGCTGCTCCCTAGGTGATTCTGATATTCAGCCAAGATTGAGAATTACAGGATTAAATGAGTAGATCACTTGATTTTTTTTCTCTGTATGTTTTAAATTTATTTTTAATTATTATACAATAACTTCTTGTGTGTGTGTGAACAGTTTTGTGAGTTTTAACAAATGCATGAGGTCTTTGTAACCACCACCACACTCAAAAGTCCTAGCATTCATTTTTCACTAACATACTTTGAGTTTTGTTCCTTAAAATGACAAACTGAAACATATAGCCTTCCTTTGATATTTACTATCGTTGTTGTTGCCGTTACTGTCTAAAATCTAGTATCTTAAAATAACTGTAAATTTCAAAACTGTTTCGTAGCCCTTACTTGCTATGTAGCTTGAGGACTCTGGTAATCGGTGGTTTGCAGTGTCGGGTGCACAGTAGAATCACCTGGGAAGCTTGTACGACGACTACTAATGCTCAGGTCTTGGTCTTTACAAAACTGCCCAGGTGTTGCCAAGGGCAGCCAGGCCTGAGAACAATTCTCTAGGATTCGCCCATAAATTAGCTGCAGGTCAAAGGTCATGGTTTTTGGTCAAGTCCCACTTCTCTCTCTGCCATAGGTGCTTCTGATATTTGTATTTTCTTCTGTGGTACCAATTTGGGTGCATCTTTGTAAAGAAGGAATCCAAGAAAAGGACTTATTAGTGCATATTGATTATTGAGGATGGTTAAATACTGTGAATAAACTTTTGTATTTTTGCCTATCTGTGATGGGATCCTGCCAGTCTGCACAACACGTTTGCTTTGTCTTTCTTCTGCAGGCTGTCTCCGCAGGACCGTAATAGTGCAGATGGTGGCTGCGCCGTGTTACTGTTACTGTCGCAGTGATGTCTCGGCACGTGTAGCTTACTGGGCGAGTGCTGGGAGACATGGCTGCTCTCCGCCTGGGCTTTGCGACACCAGCTTCGCCCTATAGTGCTGTATGACAGGAGAGCTCATTCTGTAATTATACAGTGTTTTGTTGTTTGTTTGTTTATAGAGACAGAATCTCACCATATTGCCTAGGCTGATGTGATTGGTCTCAAACTCTTGGCCTTATGTGATCCTCCCACCTCAGCCTCCCAAAGTGCTAGGATTACAGGCGCTAGCCACTGTGCCTGGCTTATAATTGTAGGTGGTTTTTTTTCTTTTTTTTTTGAGACAGAATCTCACTTTGTTGCCCGGGCTAGAGTGAGTGCCGTGGTGTCAGCCTAGCTCACAAGCAACCTCAAACTCCTGGGCTCAAGCGATCCTACTGCCTTAGCCTCCCGAGTAGCTGGGATTACAGGCATGCGCCACCATGCCCGGCTAATTTTTTCTATATATACTTTTAGTTGTCCAGATAATTTGTTTCTATTTTTAGTAGAGATGGGGTCTCGCTCAGGCTGGTCTCGAACTCCTGACCTCAAGAGATCCACCCACCTTGGCCTCCCAGAGGGCTGGGATTACAGGCATGAGCCACCGTGCCCGGCCTGATTGTAGGTTTTAAAAGATATTTTCTAAACCGTTGGTATTCAAGGAACACTTTCACCTCTAGGACTGAAAGCTCCTTGATATTCAGGGGTTGGGGTCTAATCTTTAGCAGTACTTAGTCCAGAAGTGGAACCGGCTTACCTGGAGGTTGCAGCTTCTAGAAGGTGTGGTAATGCCATGCTTCGTAGAAAGTTTCTAAAATGCTGTAAAGATGATGATCTTGTTTGATGCTTAAAACAAACCCATTTTATGGATGAGGAAACTGAACTTCAAGGGAGAAAATGATTGACTTGCTGAATCCCCTGGATCTGACTTTTAGCCCAATCTTAGATTGTTTGCCCAGTGGGTAGGTTCATTTAAGAGGCTAGATGATGGATAAGAAAGTTAAAGGGTAATTTTAAGTGGGGATAGGCCTGCCAACGTCAAACCTGATTGATTGACTGCCTGCTCCTCTATTCTGGGAACTTCTTTGATGTAAAGAGCCCAGTTCAGACATCTAAACAGGGCACATTTTGCTTTTCCTGGTGTTAAGGAAGTTCACAAATGTCTGACCCAGTTGCTGTGTCACCATAACACTCCTCCTGGGCTCTACTAAGACCACCAGCCTTTTGTGTTTACCATTCTAATACCAATTCCATTCTTTTATCAAAAATTTAAGAATAGCTGCGTGCCTGTAATCCCAGCACTTTGAGAGGCTGAGGTGGGAGGATTGCTTCAGGCCCGGAGTTTGATACTAGCCTGGGCAACAT
Source organism: Lemur catta (assembly GCF_020740605.2). Taxonomy (NCBI): domain Eukaryota; kingdom Metazoa; phylum Chordata; class Mammalia; order Primates; family Lemuridae; genus Lemur; species Lemur catta. The sequence goes on from NC_059128.1 coordinate 93,135,426, forward strand.
AGTGAGACCCTGTCTCTGAAACAAAACAAAGCAAAACAAACTGGGAGAAGTGGCATGTTCCTGTCGTCCCAGCTACTTAGAAGGCTGAGGTGGGAGCATCAATTGAGCCCAGGAGTTTGAGGTTACAGTGACCTATGATCATGCCTTTGTACTCCAGCCTGGTATGCGACAGTGCAGGGCCCTGTCTCAAAAACTAAGAAATAAAAAAGTTTAAGAATAATATAGTAATAGTCATGGCCATTGGATATTGAGCACCTGTGAGCCCTAATTCTTACAGGGCTACTGCAAAGTATTATCATCACTACTTTGCATTAGATGCAACGTAACTTGTCCAAAAGGTCTCAGAGCTCAAAGTGTTGGATTGGAACTCAGCTGTGTCAGATGAATAAATTATTTCCAAGTTGTACAATGGAAAGGTCATTTTGGGGACACATAGGAGCAAATTTTGTCCCTGGCGTGTGAACTAGAGAGACTCTTTTAGACATCCTTCCTCTTTGGTGTTAGATTTGGGGTGTTAGTTTGATTTCTGCAGGATTCAACGTACACTTTCTAGGAGGCCAAAAAGAGGTTAGTTCTACTTGTAAATTAAAATATTAAATCCTTCCCTCTGACCTTTTTTATGTGAGGAAATACATACCTACGCGATAGACTCAGGCCATTTGTGAATCAATAAACCTAGGACTGTCATTCTGAAAAATATTAATAGCTACAACTTCTAAGAACAAATAGAATGCTTTCAGAAAACCTGGGGGGGAATATATATCCCCTTTGATTTACTCTGGAGAGAGGGCGAGTGTTTTATAACCTGCTGATTACCATAGTAAAACATCTTTGTTCTTCAAAGACACATAAAATGACATAGATCTTAAAGTACAGTGTCCTTACTTCTGGTGGGGGACTTGGGTGTTTCGATTGTAATTTGCAAAGAGAGAATACCAGTGGCATCTAAATTTTAGGGCCAGCCTCCAAGCGGAAAACCGGAGCTGACCTGCAAGCAAAGACATGACTCTTTATCTGCCCGTCCGTCTCCACACTTACGGTTACAAGCAGACAACTAGGGAGCGCATACAGTGAAATTCCAAGGCAGTGCTGATAGAATGAGGCTTGCTTTGTTGGAAGCATTTTTGTTTTTATACGTGTAAGATGTTGGGAGTGGGAGAGGGTTGTCCTGTTAAATGATACCTGTGCTAAGATTGGGTGGTGGGTGGGATCAGTGTCTCCACCCACCGGGCTTTGAATAGTTCTCCTGGTGGTGATGGTGGCATTTCTAACAGATCTATCACCGAGTGGGCCCATGTCCAGAAGAGGACAATGTCTGTGATTGGGGTGATAGTGCACCTTCAGCGGGAGGGGACGCTCAAGAGATTAGGGGTCTGCAGTCAGAGTCAGACGAGGGCCTGACGGAAGATGTGATTAAAGTCAGCATGGCCGAGAAGGGTGCTGGCAGGGGCGTGCAGCTCGTCCATCAAAGGCCCGAGGCCTGGAATTAGTGGCATCCGTGTGACTGGAAGGAGGCAGTGCCAGCCTGTGGGGGGCGGGTAACCTGAGGGGTTCATTACCTCAGGCGAATCAGTCGGGCAATAAGCATCTACCTGGCATGAGGCACTTGTTGGGGGAGACTTTGAACGTTTAAAGGAGGAATTCCTGTTGTCTCTTTGGCTGTCATCCACCTTTTCATTTGCTTGTTTTATTCATTAAACATTAACTGAAGACCTACCATGTGCCAGGCCCTTTTTAGGCAGAGGAGATTTAAAAATGAGTAAAAGCATATTTTAGCTTTACTAGACCTCCAATTGCTTACGTGAGGTGGGAGGATGGCTTGAGCCCAGGAATTCAAGTCCAGCTGGGCAACATAGCAAGACCCCATCTCAAAAAAAAATTAGAAAGTAAAATTTTAAAAGTGAATAAACACCCCAGCCATCAGGCAGTGCTCCATAAAATTGAGAGTGGGAGGCCTTAAGAAGCAGTCACTCTAAAACAATGTGCTAGGTGTGCAAATGGAGAGATGTGCAAGGCATTATGCAAGTACAGAGTCGGTACCCAACAGGCCCTGGCATGGGACGGTTATTACAGGAGGCTTTCTGAAGGAGGTGGGAAAGAAGTGTTAGCCCTAGCCTGGTGGTTAGGGACTGTGGTGGGTGGTGGTGTTGAAGAGGGAAGACATTCAGACAAAGGGCTGGAGATGAGAAAATGCTCACAGAAGGCCAGGAGCTGGAGCTTGGAACTCCAAGATGTCTGTTGTTGTTGGACTTTTGGGAGTGGTGATGGACTTGAAAGATACGTGAGTGCCAGAATGTGGTGGCCCTTTCCCCCTGAAGGGGTGTAGGCAGGTAATTCACAGGGTCAGGACGCATGACCTAGGTAAAAGACAAAATTAATACATTCATAGGGAAAAAATCACCAAAGGAGTTCAGGCAGTGACAGAGCCAAGATACATCAGTGTATCCCCCATGGTTTATTGGGAAATGGTTGGGATCTGGGGTTGTTGCCCTAGTTGTGTGGATGTGGCACATCAACTCTGCTGTCCTGCTGATGTTTGCTGTGGTCACTGTTGACAACATGTCAGAAAGGTGAACTCTGTTCTTCCCCAATTAAAGAGAGATTCATGTGCTTTAGAAACCAGGCCATAAACTTGTGAAGTCAAAATTAAGAGGCTGACTCAAATTTTCGCCCAGGCTTGCTGAGATGACTTATATCTGGGGCTGGAGCTGGGGGGTGAGGGGCATATAGATGAATCAACAATCACCCCGAAAAGATGATTTTTCTACCTGTATTATGGGTATGAGTTTTCATTGAACTGTTGTCTCTACTTTTGTGTATGTTTAAAATGTTCTGTGATAAAAAATGAGGAGGATAATAGCTTTGTGGGTTTTTGTGAGAATTAAATGAGATCACACCAGTAACTATCACGTGTGGTTCTGTTGCTGTCAGTCACTGGCCACTGTCTTGGCTGACTTTCATTTTTCCTTCCCCACTCTGTTATTTCTTGCTTTTGACTTTCTTGGCCCTTTCTCCTATTTCCGCCTTGGAATTTGCTCTGTGGATTTTGGACAATCTGGCTTTTCTGGTTCTGACCTTGGATCATTGTCCTAAGGGACATGCCTGTAGCTCTTCTCTGGCTCATTTGCCCAGGGAAACACCTCTACCAACTCCCGCATTTCTATCACCCACTCCAGGGTCAGTCACACCTGACTGAACCTTATATGCCCAGGTGTGTGTGTGTGTGTGTGTGTGTGTGTGTTGGAGGGGAGAGGAGGAGATTGAGAGGAAAAGAGAATGGGCCAAAGAGAGCACAACTGGTAAATAACCCCTTTATATAATGGATGTCTCCTTGAAGTGTTCTGTGACAGTTAGATTTTTGTTATGTCATGTTTTTATTTATGGGTGTGTCTGTATCCAGTAGTAAAGCCTGTGACTCTGTCGGCCTGTAGACATTATTATAGGCATTTATTACCACTTTAAAGATGTTTGTTTCCAGTTTGGATTGAGCCTCAATTGTCAGTGCCTGTCATTTTACACATGTACTTCTGGCTGCTTTGCTATGTTGTGGATTATTTGGAAACAAATCCTTTAATATAGTAGATGAAAGATTATTTAAAGGAACCCTGTGGTGAATCCTTCCCTAAGAAGTAAAAAAATACTTATTTAGGACTTGTCAAGTGCCAGACATTGTGCTAGGTCCTTTCCTGTCCCTCGTTGATCTGTAAGATATCCTTCTGAAGTAAATGCAATCTCCATTTTTACTTTTTCTCAAAGTCATCCTAAGGGGATATGTTCCAGGACCCCCAGCGGATGCCCGAAACCGAGGAGAGTTCTAAAGCCAGTTGCCATCAGTCAGAACACGTTTCTGTTCATGTTTTCCACCCATGGATTTAATGTCTTTTCCATCTTAACTAAGCACTTACGTACTGTGGCTGTAGCTTTTGCAGTCTGAGGTGTAGCAGCAAAACTAGCATGAATTTCTTTTTCCTTGTGCACAATTTCATGGATAAAAGATTTGTTCTCACCACAGATCTTAGTGACCTCAGCATATGACATTTTTTCTTTCCTTATTAAGCTGAGAACTTTCACTTTTCATTTAAAGGACACACTTGATGACTTTTCTTTGGCATATCCGAATGGCCAGCATCACTACTCTTGTGCTCTGGGCCATTATGAAGTCAAATAAAGGTTGGTGGAACACACAAGCCCTGTGATACGAGGACGGTCGATCCAATACCGAGCCCGCTACTAAGTGACTAACGGGCGTGTGGCATCTACAGTGTGGATCTGCCAAAGCGATGATTCACGTCCCAGGTGGGATGAAGCTGGACGGTGCAAGATTTCATCATGCTACTCAGAAATGGTGTGCAGTTGAAAACTTAAGAATTGTTTATTTCTGGAACTTTCCATTTAGTATTTTTGGGTTACAGTTTACTGCAGGCAACTATAAGCCATGGATGAGGGGGAAATGCTGCATATACTAGGATCCTTTTGGTTGCAAGTGAAGGAAGACCTGGCCCAGACTGATCTAAGTAAGAAAGAGAATTTAGTGGTTCTTGTGACTGAGAGGCACAGTGTTTCAGGTATGGTGTGGTCCCGACATTTGAGTTGGTATCGGGGATCTGGTTCCATGTCCAAGGACTGCCTTGGCTCTGCCTTTCTTTGTATGCGGGCCTCACCCTCAAGCTGTCTTTACTCAGGATAACAAAAACCACCTTAGAAGTTTTAGTCTTACAAGTGAGCACCCATCAACCATGGAAGAACCAGCAACATTGAACCAGCATCGCAAGCAGAAGTCTCAAAATTCACTAGGATTGGACGGGTTCAAGTCATGTGTTGGCCTTAAACCGGTCGCGGGGGCTGGAGGACAGACTCCACTGCTTGGCTTGACCTGGGATGTGTCCAGAAGCTGAGGGAGTGACATCAGCTTCAGGGGCTATTTGCTAGGTGCTGGATAGGCGTCCATGGGTGTCCACAGCAGGGACAGGGCTAGGGCGTGAGTGTGGTGCCCTCTGTCCAGTTCCAGAGCCTTTTAATCGAAACAATATCTCCTTTAAAGTGGCTTTCCCTGCAGCAGTATTTAATACCTTCACTGTCGGTGCTGTCCCTCAGGAAGCCTTGGGTCTTAGTCACTTGCATGTCAGCATCTAGTGATTGCCCACATCATCTAATTGTTCAGAAACTCAATTTTCTCTGTATTTCTTTAGTATAGTCCAATTAATTCCATACATATTTACCGAGTACCTACTATACCAGTCTCTAGGTCAGGGGCTGGAGATATCATTATATGCAGTGTGGACTTGGCCTCTGCCCTCGTGGGACTTATTAACTAGTGGAAGAGACAGGACTTAATTGAATGAAAGACAGATGTAAGATGGGGCTCTGATACATGCCTGGCTCTGCGTAGGGCCTTGGGAAATAGTTGTTGAATTAGCGAAGTAATCACACAAATACAGTTTTAAACTATGTTCAGTGCTCCCACAGGGACCCATGAGAGCATCCACAGGGAGAACTACAATGAGTGAGACAACCCAGGGTGGGGCCTTGCGGAACGTCCATGTTCAGGGTCTGGTGTGGAAGGCAGTGTGTGGCTCTTGAAGTCCCTTCTAGCCCTAACAGACTCTGATGTCCTCTTAGCCCCAGGATTCTCAGAGTTAATGAGGGGTCCTGCTCTCTCAGGAAGTCATAAGAGAAGTTACCTACCTTGCTTTGTATATCTTTGTGTTCATAGAGTTGGTTAATCTCCATTTGAACCCACTCATTATGTTAATAGATTTCAAATTCCTTAAAAATGATGTTTCTTTTAAAAATACTGTGGAAGGTTCTTTCCTGTAAACGGGTGGGTACCTGGTGTAGCCCAAGGGCAGCTCAGTGCCTCTTCCCTGGTGCCCCACCCTCCCCAAGCTCGTGGCACTTGTTCCTCTGGACTCCCTAGCACTTGTGGTCTCTGCCTCCTGCAGTGGGTCTGTGTCCTCGGCCATCTTTCCATGGGTCTTTTCTGAAAGACTATAAGCAATGATGACTGGAAAGGAAGGTATGGGGTTGTTCGTGGATTCCTAGAATGCTCGTCATCACAGACACCTGGAAGAAAAACCTGCACAGGGTGGACAAGGAAGGATCATGTTTTTCTAAAAAGAACACACACTAATTCCATAGCCTTGCAAAGGCTCTAAGTTCAGATGTGGTTTGGAACATTTTTCATTTCCTAGAGCCACCCATTCCTAGCTTATCTGCCATGGGGCCATTCTACATTTTCTCTTTTCTGCCTCTACCCTCTGGTCATCTACCATTTTTAGAGAAAAACCTTTCAGCAGCAAGTCTGAATACTAAAACTTATTTTAAAAAATCACAGATCTGAAGTTTCCATGGCAAGTTGCAATGGAAGTAAGAAATGGTGTCAGGATAAGTTAGGTTTGTTCCGGTTTTCCTTGTTTCTTATCAATGCTAGTGGCAAACGGTGATTGCCCCGACCTGTGTTAAGTCTGTGGAGATTTGAGGATGACCTCAGGGGTGGTTTACTATGTGTGTTTTGATCTTTCTTTTGTTGACTTGGGCGTATAGGAAAACAGTATATTTCTTTGCACTTTCTTTTATAAATTTCCTGTAATAATGATTGTTACCGAAACAAAAAAAAGTGCACATTTTCCTGTGGAAGAGGACAGAAGGGGGAAGAGCAAAAGGGAGGGGAAAAGGTAGGTTAAACAGCATAGGAAACTAACCTTGCATATGTGTAGTGTCTCTTACCCAACTCAGTGTGTGTGTGTGTCTCGTGTTCTTTCCTGAGTTCCGTGGCAGGGTTCCAGGCATAGCAGAGCTGCAAATCTTTTGCAAATTTGCATATCCCTTTTATGCTCAAGTGAATCAATAATGAACAATTGTTCCCTGTTGTTGGACAGAGGCCCGAAATCCATATCGCTCTGTGTGCACTGGCGAAACTTCATCTCAGAACCCTTATGTGCGAGCCTGCCCTTGCTGGAGTGTAGTGACAGGGCCTTGTCCTGACAGGGCACTCAATAAATATTTGTTGAATGGATACCCAGAATACCAACCTGAAGCTGGGGCAGTTCGTGTCCTAGTCTGTCCTGTCATTTCTTTCACTGTGCTTTGGAAAGAGCACTAGGGAAGAACTTGGCTATGTCTGTGCATCCCGGCTCTGTGGATTCTGTTTCCTTTCTATACTTGACTGTTTCTATGAAGCGGTAGAGCCAGCCAGGCAGGACATAAGGTGGGCCTGGAACATTCTGGAAGATTGGAAACGATGTGGGAACAGCTGTTTCTGCTTCCTGGGGCAAGAGCAGGTCCTCTGCTTTGACGTGGTGGTGGACAGTGTGGGCAGGGAGGTAGACACTGGTTTCAGTCTTTACTTCCTCTGAAGGGGGCTTTTCCCTGACCTGTTGGTGACAAAAGGAGTTGCTGCAAACCACTTGGGTTTATTGAAATAGATTTTTGCTTGGGATTCCTTAAGAAGACGCCAGACAGGTGAGCTCTGGGGCATGGCTGGTCTGCGTCTGTGTGGGTTTCCTGGAATGGATTGAAAAACGTGAATGGAGATCTTGTGGTTGGTTGGTTTGCGTTTTCTCTGATATGAACAGCAGCTGTTTGGATCCAGCCCTCTGATTTTGCCATATTGATTTTGGTATTTCATTTCTCGCCCCATAGTTGTGAACTGCTAAGACGTTTTTGAAAAGAGAAGCAGAGAGGGAGGTGGTCCTGGACTGGCTTCTCAGGAGACAGTCTTCTTAGCATCATTCTGTCTGAAGCTTTGTTCTTTCTGTCCAGTGACAAGGACAGGATAGAGGGTCCCTCTTAGCGTCGAGCCAGTGAGAGTCTGAAGTGCACGTGAAGCTGTCCTGGCACCATGGCCGGTGTGGGTGGAAAGGCAAAACCAGTTTGATCGCTGCCACAGTCTTGCAGAGCAGGGGGAGCTTTGAAAACCATCTCTAGCAGCCAGACGGCTAACAATGAAGCTCAACTTTGAGAGCATTTATAGACTAGAGCAACGAGGAGAACTAATCTCATAGTAACGCGATACGCAGAGGCCGTGAGAAGGCATGCAACGTTTCGGTTGCCAGGTCCTTGATCTGTAACGCTGCCGTTTGTTTACAAGCCCCTGCAGAAAGTCCGTGTCCCTCTTCAGAACCTATTTAGGACTGAGGAAAAGGACAGTGTTAATCAGGGAATAAAGAGCGTAAGGAAGCAACACTGAAAGACTGAATCTGGATACTTAGCAAAGAAGCTACTGTTCCTTATGAGGGGAGGATTAACTGTAAATAAGCTCTCAATCATTATAGGTATATATGTATTTGTAAGGTATTGGTTTATTCTCTAGGTCATTCATAGTGTTATTTTAAATTTTGTCAGTAGCCATTTCATTTCTCTAATGCGTTGAAAAACATGTTCAGGTGCTGTTAATATAGATCCTAACAGGGAAATCAAAATCCTTGTGCAAGGAAGGGACTTGTCATGCCACACACACACAAGGATTAGACCTTGAGTGGCCAGGATGATATCCATCCTGTGGCTTCACTGACCTCTTTGCTGCCGTGTGCGAACACATGTACACACTCCCACACTTACACCCCCTTTTCCTGTGCTCTTGTCATCGTCAGTGGAAATGGTACTGGGTCCTGATGGGACTTCTCAATGTCCTCGTTATTTCCTGACCATCTCGGTGATGGGCGTAGATCCCAGCCTCTGTTTATTTCATGTCCCTCATTTAAATCTCATAGATGTACTCCCAGAGTGCCCCAGAGGGACCTGGAACTACGAGTATGGAAGCGGACATGAAAGGCTTTGAAGGTGGTTGGAACCTATTGTTCTGTGGATGCCTTGGACTGTGTGTTTTCATGGCTTCCATTCTGGTGTTGCCTCCCCCCCCACCCCCCGCCCAAGATGATTTTATATAGATGTTGGGAAGGTGTGGGTCTTTACTTTTTTCGAACATACCGAGTTAGCCTTCATCTTTGTTGGAAGGACTTCAGCAGTCTGCAGACGGGAAAGTAGCCTGGTAAATTTCTGATCCTCATCCAGCTGTTACTGCCAGTCTGGTTGTGAAATGTGATGGGACCATGGCCAGTTGCATGATGTTGAAATATATTGCATCTGAAATTACTTTCCGTCCTCTGCATTGCTATGTGAATTAAGAGGAAAGACTGGCAGTGATCAGGAGGTCTAAATCACAGTTTGAATCTGCCTAAATAGGATTTATTGGTTTTCTGTTAATCACAAGACATTCTTCAGGGGACCCTTTACAAGTGGTTGCAAATGTGTAGAGCTTGCATTCCAGCTTAAGACTATGCTTGGAAAAGGATAATTGAAAGTATGCTGTAGGATATAGATGACAACTAGTATTGATAATCTACTCCAGGTTAGAGCTCAGATGGGACAAGAAAATTATGGTCCTGGATGTCTGCCCTCAGAGGGATTAGGACTCCAGCCTGACTCTAGAACACAAGACAGAGTTTGAATCATGAAGAGAGCAAGGGAAGAACATTTTAGGCCAGTGAATGACACAAAAATGGGGAGATGGGAATGGATGAGGTGTGTTGGGGGACAGTATGCAGATTCTTGGAAGAGTGGATTTATATGTGTCCTAAGAGAATAGGTAAGACCAGATGGAAAAGTTGGGTGGGCACATATCATGCTGCTTTGCATGATAAGAAACCCAAACTGGCTTAAACAATAAAGACAGCACATTGACACAACTGGAAAAAGGTCTCCTTTTCAGGTTGCAGACATGGTTCTCTAGGTCTGCCTTTCCATCCCTGGATTTCCTGTGTTCACAATAAGGCTGACAGCAGTAGCCAGAGCTCCACATTTCTTTACTCACCTCTGTAACCATCAAACAAAACACCTGAAATTTGTTCTTTGGACCAGTCTTAACTATCATGGCAGCCAGGAGGGAATCCCACTTGCTTAGAACTGGGTTTCTGCTTATCCGAGAGCTAGTCAGAATGGGGTTGAGGGGGAGAATTGTGCTGCCTAGGCTATGCCAGTAAAGGTCAGTCTCTGGAGCTAAGTTTGGGGCCAACGCCTCCCAAATCTTGTGGCCGCTGTATAGTGAATACACAAAGGAAAATCTAGAAAGCCAGAAGGGAATGGCAGGATAGAAGATGCACTAACAACAAAAATATGACCACTGAAGGGTAAAATTGGTGGTGGATCTGAATCCTAGGGTAAATGATCTCGAGTGATTGCAGACTTTGTTCTGTAGGCAGATCCTCTTGGGGTTATTACTGTACTTGTGTTAGTCCTTGATGATCAGAATGTTTAATGTTTTTCCGCTTGCCTCAGCTATATCTGCTTATGCCCAGAAAACTTCTTTGGTAACAATTTGCCTTCTCGTCCTCATCATCTGTTTCAGCTCCTCATGAGGACTGTATGTGCTCAATTAGCTGTTTTTATTGAGACCCCAAAGAGTGGCAAACATGAATGGCTCTGGAGGGCTACCTTTCCTCGTTCTGTGGGGCTCCATGAGTCCTATCCCAGTTACTTAATTCTCAGTGAGAGGTTATTCCTTTGAGTCTTCCATTTATTCACATTGACATTAATCACAGATTATGTAGACTTGCTGAAGTTTAATAGTGCCATCCATCCATCCATCCATCCAGTGAGTTCCTACCATGTCCTGGCCACTGGGGGTGAGTCCAGGTATGGCACGTGGTCGCTACCCTTGAGGTCCCTTGTTGGGAAATCTGACGAATCCGTAATTTTGATTTTATGTGGTATATATTGTATGTAGTATATTATGCAAGTTTAGAGAAGAGACATTTCTCTCAACTGGAGGTGTTGGCCAGTGACATTTCCTAGTTGAGGTGATGTTTAAAATGGGCTTGGAGGAGGGGGTTGGGCAGTGGGCGGCAGGTGTTAGAGCAGAGGGAAATGTGGTAAATGAATCAAGGCTATAGTGATTTCGTTTCCTGGAAGCCACAGGTGTTATTCTATGGCTGGGGTATAGTTCTTAAATAACTGGGGGAGGTGGAATGGAAATGCAGATTCCCAAGCCTTCCCCCTCAGTTTCTGATCAGTAGATTTTGGAATGTGTCTAAGAATTGCATTTTAACCTTCACTTCCCTAGCTGATTCTGATGATGGTGATCCAAAGAGTACTGGCTTGGGTAGCAGAGTGTGGGTGTGGGGCTGGGAGGGTTGAAGGAAGGGGCTGCAAGTGTAGGCTGGATGGGGAAAGAGCAGGAGTCTGGAGAAGAGAGGCCAGAGAGGTTAAGGAAGGACGGAGGAGAGTTTCCAGGTGTGAGTGGTCACCAGAACCCTGCAGAAAGTTGAAGGCATCAGCCAGCAGAGTATATCATCTCCAACAGAGCATACTTACAACAGGAAATAATATCTTAGGCTTTTTTTTTTTTTTTTTACATGGTTGAGCTAAAACATATTTACAGGAAAAAAAAAAAACACTAACTCTTGAAATAATGACTTGGCTTTAAACTGATGCAGGCGAGAATTCCGGTTCCAAACTTCAAGTGCAATTCTTAGTCTAGTCTGCCTCCCAACTGGGAATTATTTATCTTGCTATATTAGCTCAGTGAATTTGGAACACTCTTGAGTAACTTTGGAGGCCACTCTACAAATTGCTTGATTCATTATTTAAAAATAGGATCAATTCGAGATTGAATAAATGTGTAATACTGAATCCACATGAGTGGGGCATGGAAGGGGGTGTGTAGCATCTATACAGTTAAGGATATTTGGGGGGAACCACTTAAATTGGGCCTCTTTTCATAGAGTGATTAAGACTTAGCATGACATTTTAATTTTCTTCCTCGGGGTAACCGTAAGAACCTTTTCAAACTGTTCTTGACTTTGCAAACTGCTTGGAATGAGCTGGGTTCTTCATCTCATGGATGGTATACGATAGACCATACTTTTTACTTCCTGTGCGTTGATAATTTTTATTTACTTGGTGTTAAAACAAGAACTAGATTTCAGACTGACTCTGTTTTGTGTTATTGTTGGAGTTATCCAGTCACCGTTATAAGCTTAGTGGAAATTACTGAAAAAGCCGCACTTTTCAATATAACTTTTAACTGCTCTGTATCTTCAATTGCATTTAATAACATTATGCATTAGGTAAGTTTGAAAATAAAAGGCCACTAAGTAATGAAGCATGAGAACTGCTTCATCCTTGACATTTAAAATTATTTATTGTTTTAGGCATTAGTGTGTGGGTTGACAGAAGGTACAGGAAGGTACACTTTTACAAAAATATTGACATTCGTAGGTCAGGTAGCGCAGGATTTCTCAATCTTGATACTATTGACTTTTGGGGCCAGATAATACTTTGTTGTTGGGAGCTGTCTTGGATGTTTTGCAGCATCCTGATCTCTACCTACTAGACCTAGTTTTGACAATCAACAAATGTCTCCGAACGTTGCCAAATGTCCGCTGGGGAACAAAATAACCCCTGGTTGAGAACCACTGAGTTAGAAGAGATAAGAAAGCTTTTTTTATGGACTATATTTTTATTCTGTGAATCTATCTTTTTTGGGAATTTTAACTATTTAATACATACAAGTTGATTCTTATTATTCATGGAGTCCATATTTGTAAATTTGCCTACTTGGTGAAATTTATTTGTAACCTCCAAATCAATACTCTTGGCACTTTTGCAATCATTTGTGAACATATGCAGCAAAAAATTTGACTTGAATCAGTATGCACATTCCCAGCTGAGGTCAAACAAGGAAACATCTGCCCTCTTGTTTCAGCTTTCATACTATAAACAAGTGTCCCTTTTGCAGTATGATTAATGCCATATTTTGCACATTTTTGTACTTTTTATTGGTGATTTTGCTGTTTAAAATGACCCCCAAGTGTAGTGCTGAAGTATTGTCTAGTGTTCCTAAGCTCAAGAGGGCTATGATGTACCTTAGGGAAAAAATACAGGTGTTAGGTACGCTTTGTTCAGGCATGAGTTATGGTGCTGCTGACCATGAGTTCAATGTTAATGAATTGACAATGTGTTAAATACGGTGTCTTAAACAGAAATGCATATAAAACAAGATTACGTATTGATTGGTTGACAACAGTGTGACCACAGGCTCACAGGAACCTAACCCTGTATTTCCCCTAGGAGCAGTGGTTCAGTATTTGCTAATTCAGTGTTCGTAGAGACTTTATAGAACATACTACTATAAACAATGAGAATTGACTGTGCATTTTTTTCCTAGCCTATATTTCAAAAGCCTACATTTTAAAGAATCTCATGTGATATGTGATTAAACTTGATTGCTTTTCTTTATAAAAAATAACATACCCATATTATAAAAACTTATAAAATAATTGCTGAGTCAAAGGATATAAATATCTTTAAATATCTTTCCATACATAGTGAAATAGGTTGTACTGATTTACACTTTTAGCTTCAGTGCATGTTTGCTTGCCTTATTTTGCCTTTTTCATATTTTTAAAAGAATGACAAAATTGATACATATGTGTTAGAGAAAATTCAAATCACACAGATATATTTGAAATACAACTTAAAAGTATTTCTCCTTTTCACCTTTTCCCACTTCTTAATAATATTAAGAATTTGATACATGTTATTTCAAGCCCTTTTAGAAAATGCACATTAAAATAAACGTACTTATGCCTATAATTTAATATAAAAAGGACTGAATTATGTGTCCTTTGCATTGTTCTTTGTTCCTGCATTTAGTTTAGGTGGAAAAATACTTCTTTATTTATAAAATACTTACTAAAATTACTTGTGAAGAGAAATTACATAATGATGCTTGTGTTTATAGCTGTTATTTAATTTTTGTACTATGCAGTTAGCTTATGCTATATCTTTTAATCTAATCTTATTTTTTTTTTTTTGTTTGTAGCTAAAGTTACAGAACATAACACAAATTCAGTCTTGCAATTTTATTATTTTCTGTCACTAGGCTTGACAGGATTTCAGGAATTCACTTTGCTGATAGAAAAGTAGTTAATGACTGTCCGCAACGGGGTAAACGTTATCTAGGATCAGTTAAGATGCTTAATCTAAATTAGTACAACCACAGATGTTTGTGGAATGATTACAATGTGAGGGAAACACTTTAGTGTCCAAGTAATTCTCTAACCCTCGCCCCCCTCACTGTGGCAGGAGGAAAGAGGACATGGAGGGTTGGTTGGTGCTCACTGGTGTGTTTCAGGCAACAGAGGGACCGCTTGGGATGACTAGAATTCCTGTAGATGAGAGTCCCTTCATACCTAGTGTGAGGAAGTGAGACCTTGTACCAGCTGTTGATACCAGATATAGAATTTTGACTGAGTTTTAAGCCCTCCTTATATCAGAAAACCCTACTTATATCAGAAAGACTTAGATAATAAAAATGCTACTGGGAAAGACTAAAATTTTAGAGAGTCTAAAATATTAGTAGTTTTGACTGAGAGAAAAACTCAGGAGAATTGCAGACCTTTGAAATAAGTGGGATATATTGTTTATAGGACGGTGGGACAGAGAAATTGTAAAGGTTTTGGGTTACCTGTTTACTATTTAGAAAAAAATAAAATAAAAATGACTTTATTAAAGCCAGGAAAGATGACTTCTGGAAAGACTGGAAAAGACTGGGTAATGCTACTGACTGAGCTGAGGGGACAGGGTGCCCAATGGCCAGGCATCAGTTTCACCAAATGAGGAGACAGGACTAGAGTATTTTTAAGGCCCATAGGATTCTGTTTTCCAGTAAGAGTATCACTCACAGGATAACTCCGCACCTCGATCCCAAATTCAACACTCTAGCAGGATTCCAGTAGTAGTTCTTGCAGGTGTAAAGAAAATGTAAGGGTTTGGCAGTGATGTTGGATTTTTAAAAAATCTTTTAAACTGCATTTGCTATGAAAAATTCACAGAATTTTTGAAGTTTGTAAACTCCATCTAATTTAGAAAGAAGAAAACGCCCCACGTTTCCCCCAGGTTAGGATTTATGAGACCTCTTCCCTAGGATAGCCTTAGCTTACTCTAGGGATGATGTTCTGTTTGTTTACTAGTATAGGCATTCAGATAATCATCTAAGTCCTAGAGGCACACCCTTTGAAGTGCATAGTTTCTCTTTTAAAACATCTATGGGAGAGGCACTGAGGAGACTGTTTGAAGGAAAATATTTCAGATAGTCGTCCACGTTCCTCTTAATTTTATTGCTGAAAAGTAGCAAGCAAACCTTGTTTTCACTCCACTAATTTTTAATTTGTAAATACTTATGAAAGTACTCAGTTGAAGTGTTCCTTTATAGCAACTTTTTGGCGAAAATGTTTTTTTATACATAGCAATAATATTTGAATTCTTGTTATGAAAGACTTAAACATTGTAGAAAGCTTTAGAGTAAAAGTAATAAATAGATCAGGTTAATCATGTTCCCCATCAAAAAATTCTTTGTGTATAATGTTGCTTTGTTGCTGTCTTTGAACTTTATGAAATATAGAAGGTTTTAACTGTTGTGTTTGCCACATATGTGAATTTTTCTTTATCTTTTGGGTTTTGTAAATACAAATGATATTCTTCATATTTTTCTGGTAGTTTTATTTTTTAATATTTGTATCTCCTATTTATCTAGAATTTGTTTTTGTGTATGATAGTGGTAGAGCTAGAACTTAATTTTTATATGGATATTTACTTTTCCCAATATAATATATTGAATGGTTTGTTCATTTTGTGCCAATTTAACTGACGTTTTTATTGAATCCTAATATCTACGCATTTGCTTTCTGTACTCTCTAGCTTGTTCTAGTGATAATAGAATGTTTATTTCTGCAATGATATCACTGTTTTTGTTAATATAGTTTTATAGTATATTTAGTTTTGTCATGATGTTTCCTTTATTTTTTTTATAAAAACATTTTTTAGTCATCCTGAAGCTTTTTCTCTTCCAGTTGGACTTTAGAATTAACTTTATAAGTTGATGTTGGTTGGATTACATTGACTTTATAAATTGATTAAGGGAGAATTGCTGTCTTACCAATATGGACTCTTCCGGGAAATGGTAGTTCTCTTCATTATTTGTATCTTTTATGTAAATTTAAAATAAGACTGGTTTGGCATATTTATGGGTAGGTTTATTTCCAGGAGTTTTCTTTTTTCTTTCCCTCCCACCCTTCCTTCCATCCTTTCTTGCTATTATGAGTGGATTTTTTTTTAATGCCATTTTCTAAATGGTTACTGTATCTGACCGTCTATAATCCACTTGATTCTAGGCAGATAGGCATTTCATTTGCAAATATTCAACATTTTACTGCCTCCTTGCTAGTATTTTATTCCATTTTTCTGTTTGTGTGGGTCAGAGGGCGAAATAAAATGTTGAAGAGTAATAGCAGACATCCTTGTCTTCTTCCTGACTTTAATGGGGTACTACTTGTAATTCACCATGTGTTTGCTCATTTCCATACATTTCTGATTTACTTTATGAGGAAATATGTGACTTTATAAGAAAGTATCAAATTAACTGCAATCATAGGTAATACTTAAGCCATTTATTTTGTTTCCCAAATGATTTGGCAGTGATGTGAGATATGTCAAGGTTAAAAAAAGGTTTTATGATTCATTAAGATTCTCCTGTTTGTCTCTTCTCTAAGGAATTCACAATGTATAGGAGCATGTTAAAGCATCTGAGGACTTACTGGACCACAGAACCACTGAAGAAATCTTAGGAACACACTTTGAGCTAGGTTGACTTACATGAACCTCCCTGCTTTGTCTGACTTTCCTGAAGGAGGGTGTAAATGGAGGAATAGAAGGGTCCTCCCGCCAGTGGCAGTGCCTAGGCTGGAATGGGGTGTTCTGATGTGGAAGTCATGTTCTCTGGAGGCAGGTGGAGGCACATTCTAAGTGGGCCCTGAGAAAACTGGTAAGGTTGAAATTCGGAAAATCCTTACTAATTATCAGATCCAGGACTTTGAGGGCTGTGTAGAAACAGTGAATTTAAAGATGTCAAGTACCAGATATTCAAGAGGAAGAGAACGACACATAAGATGTATGATGTGCTAGCCCAGGACTCAGGCACTTGCATGTGGTTGGGGTCCACACCTGTGTTGCTGAAGAGTGGGTTGGCAGGGTTATAGCCAAAGGCAGACCTCGTAAACAATCATTCTTTTGTCCTTAGTCGATTAGGCTACCTGGGAACACTTTCATTAGGTAAATTTCAAATTGCTATGTGTGCCTGAAAGCCATAAGCTCTAATACCTTTAAATGAAGGGTTTTGCAGGGATGATTCCCAGAGCTCTCTGTGTTCTGCAGGGGTACCTGATACTTCAGGGGGCTGCAGAGTGGTAGGGCTCCCAGTCTCAGCCCCCATCTCAACCAGAGCCACTCTGCTTTTATGAATCTGCTGCTTATTGGGCTTTTTGAGAAGAATTACGTTTGAAGAAAAGATTTTGCTGCTAAAAAGTTTGAAAGCTATCATTGTAATTCATTTACCAATGCATGTTTGTATGGGTAATATTGATCTTGCATAACTATAGGCATTTTGTATTCCAACTTAATTGCATTTCTCCAGGAAAATTTTCTTGCATGCAGGATTTAAAAATGATTTCCTTATGGATCTAATGTAGACCTTATGGCATTTGAAGTATGCAAGCTTGTGACTGGGTGAGTTGTGTGCGTGTCATATTTCCTCTGATAAATGGTGAGCTTCTTAAAGATTTGCTTGTGTCTTTCTTGTTTAGATATAGAAACCTACTCTGACCCTCACTCCTGAACACCTATCATATAAGTTCAGGATGTTTTAATGGTTCCTGTGGGGGAAGAAAAATAATTTTTTTCTTCATCCCTCATAGGTTCTTACTTGGAACAGATCCCTGTAACAAAAGATAGGTTAACAAGAGAAAAAAAGAAGTTTATTAACACGTATATTTCATATCCACATGGCAGACACCAGGGAATGGGTAGTTTTCTAAGAGGTGGCTTTGAATTCCAGCTTACATAGCATCTTCAACAAAGAACAGTAAATTTTTAGAGAAGTGAAAAGACCAAAAGAAAAGGACTTTGGGTCTATAAATGTGGCAACTTGGCAGAAGGCAAATAACTGGCAGATAAAGGCTAAGTAGTAAAGCTTGTTAATGTAAATTCCTCTGCTACCATCTCCAGGCCAAGAAGGGTCTAAAGCTATCTTACGGTAGTTAATCTTCGCTCTCCCTGGTGGAAGAGGGGGCAGAATACCTTTAGTCTGTAAACCCACGTCCTGCTTTTAGGCAAGTAGAGGACAGAGAACTTTCCTTTGTCTGCTTCTTAATTGTCTTCAGTACAATAATCCCTCGGATTTTGGGGCAGCCTATTCTGGTCTCCTGCATTCCTAACTCGCACCCCTATGAATGAACATCTCATTTCTCTTTGGCTGGTGATGTCACCGAGAAGGCAGGACAGGAGAAGTTTAGAGGGAGGAGTCCTCCAGCAATCTGAGTTCCTTCTTGACTTTCAGTGTACAGGGGAGTTGTTAAGAGAGCTCTAAATAGTCTCTTCTGGGGATTGCTACATTTTACTAAGGTCACCAAAAATTGAGGCAAGAGAGCTTGCCAACAAAACCTCTCCCAGTTGTGCGTGGGCTACAGTCTAAGTAACTGAGGCCAGCGGATGTGGACTGAGCCCAGAGGAATTGTGGTAAGAAGGCCTTATTTCACAGTGGGATTATCAGTGTCGTCGTCACGACTACACCCTTCCTACTTTTTATGGCCAAATTGGAATCCTGTCTCTTAAGCAGCTCTCTCTGGCAACTCCAGCCCACAGTGAGCTGTGTTCTCTATTCTTTAGCTAGACCACGTGTATTTTATCAGTATTTTCTTGTACCCATGCTGCCATATTCTGCAGCTGTCCAGTAAGGGGCTTTGTCTTCCACACTAGCTGTGAGACAGCACTGTTGTCACAGCACCAGATACATACTGAGTGCTTAAGCCTCTCTGGCAGTAGAAACCCATTCGTACCAGTTTTGTAAACAGGGAAATTCTCTGTATGTCTTTGGAAACAAAGGGTCTTGGGGATCCCAGGAACGGGGCTGAGACACTCAATGTGTTCTCCTGGGCTCCCACTTCCCTGGACTCTGTGTTGGGGTGTGCTTTATCCTCTCCATTATGCAGATGAACTTGCAAGACCATGATTACTTACCAGTTTGCCATAGCCCTTTCTAAGGCTGTCCCAGTATTTGTGACTTCCTCATTGTCCAACCACTCGGCTAGAGTTCCACCAATGAGACTGGCTCAGTTACTAGGGCGAATCCCAGTGGCCAAAATTGACCTATTTGAGCCAGACCACACTAGTATTGGGTCCCTGGTCTGGGAATGGATTAACTGCCATAGGGTCAGGCTCCACCCCTGCCCAGATGGCTTTGGTGGGGGTAGAAAGGTAGGGCACCCAAGGCAGCTCCTTTGGGCTGGGCAGACCACAACACACATCTTACATTGTTCAAATATCTGTTAGATAAAGTGATTCATCCTATTTTCCAAATCTAATACTCAGTGTTTCAAAGTGAAATTTTCTTACACCCCCTGTCTTTGACTGTAAGAATTACCATTTTGTAGTATGTGTTCCAGCTGTCTGGATGACCACCCCTGCCCTGCTCCTCAGCCCTTCTTTGGGGTTTGAACCCCGGCTGAATTGCATAGTGAAGGTAGCCAGATAGCGTGGCAGGTCAGCACTGCCCTTCCTGCCAGGTGACGGAGAGGAGACCAGCTCCACAGGTGACGGGACTTGGGGCCTCCTTCACCCCTTCCTGCTGGCTGAGTGTGCAGGGCTGCAGCTGAGCAGCGAGGGGGCTGCATACATAGCCTGGGGGCTGCATACATAGCCTGGGGAGTGGTCCCCGACTCACATGGCTCTTTCTGGAGAGTAAAAACGATTTGCCTTTCCATTTGTACAGAATGTCCCTGCTTCCCGCTCTTCCCCTACAGAAGAGAGAAGGGAAAAGAAATCATCATTCTAAAACGAGAAAGAAAGAGAGCTAGCCTCGTCCAGGGAAGTCAGGTTCTGGCTGGGCTACGCATTGCAACTGCATCAGACCCATGTGTTATTTTTGAGTGGCGGGAATAATAGGACTTACACCTAATCAAGGAAAGGAATTCCAAACAAAAGCTCGGGTGGGGTTTCCTGGGCAGGAGCGTGATATTGTAATAAATGGGAAACAGTTCTGGAGTCCAATCTCTGGTCTGATTACTCAAATTATAGCAGAGGCCCTGTTTTCAAAGGAATGTAACACACCCCACCTAGGCCCCTCCTCAGTGGGTGTGTCCACATTTCCTCAAGCTTTCTCCTTCACAGTTAATGCTTTTGCCAGAGAAGCCCAGGGCCCTATGCGGAATAACTAGGATGCCTCCATTAGGGCCTCTGCCTTGGGGCCATTTACAGGTGAGTTTAACTTACCTTAAGGTCCTTTAGGGACTCCTGCGCCTAAATTCTCCACCCTTGTCCTGCATTACTGAACAAACAGTGAATGCAGGAGTCTGACGTTCTAGTCATAATCGCAAACATTTCCAAGCACTACTGAGCCAGGCGCTTTCTGTGGGTAGAAAAAAGGATTTACATGAAAAATCTCTTTCCTTGCAGAATGGGCATCATTCTCCGCACCCTTGCCTGGTGGCTGCTGCTGTCCTCAGCGTCTAGATTCCTGCCTGGCCTCCTCGCCTTCCCTTCCCTTCCCCACTCCCTGGGCTCAGCCTGCAGAGCCCCTTGAGGGTTCCCTGAAGGGCTGGGTTCCCACCTCCCTCCAGAACTCTCTCCTTGCCACTCCCTCTTGTAGTGTCTGGCCTCCCATGCTTACCCTCTTGTCTCTCCTTTCCCCCTGGTCTTCAGATCTAAACACCCTCTCCTTTGAGGAGGCTCCCTCCCTGTACCTCCTGGGCACCCCCAGCCTCTCTCAGCTCCCCAAATGCACCCTGCCTTCACCTTTTGACTGCTTATCTCACCCAGTGTTAAATGATGCCTTTACTTCATTTTCCTTCTTAATTTACAAGCTCCTTGGTGCCAAGGACTGTCCATCTTCAAATTCCCAATACCTGGCCCATAAGAGATACACTTAAGTAGTTTGGGGGATATTGTCTCTTCTCTTACTAATTTTATTTTTTTACTAGAGCCAGTTTATGCCCCATATCAGATGTATTTATGTCATAGCCCTGTCTATTTAGGATCTTAAAATTTTTTTTTCCTCATATCATTTTGCTTTGTTTTTACCCATATGTCTTGCTGCCTTATCTCTGTTTGACTGCAGAATGCTAAGAGCCCAGCAACTGGGCAGCCAGGCATCCCTGAGCCAGTTGCCTGACACCTGGCTCCTTGGGTTATGGCCCTCACTTTTCACTGGGGCTTTGTTATGGTTACAGCAAAAGCATAAGGACAAGATGAAATCACACAGGTCGTGGTACCTGCTTCCTACCTGCCACTTTGATGCCCCCTCCCTCTGTCCTTCCTGGCCCTGCCCCCTCCAGCCTTCCTGAGCTGCTCCCGTTCCTTTAAAACACCAGTACTTTTCACGGTGCTTTTTGCACATGCTGGGCCTTATGCCTGGATTGCCAGTGTCCCTCTCCTGTTACGCAGAGCATGTGACCTGTCATCCTACCAGAGTCAGCTTCACCTGAACTCCTCTGGGAAACCTATGATGCCTTCAGCTTCCCCCACAGTTGTCCTTGGTGGCACGCTTATTTCAATCTGCAAACTGGGAAGAGTTTCGAGATGAATGAGGAAGGGGAGAAGTTCTGTGAGCACTAGAAAAGGTTGTGCTAAAGTTAGCCCCCACCCTGGATTTGTATACCTTATAGATTTTCTTACCGGTTTTACTTTTGTATTTCTCCTGCTCGCATTAATTTTCCTGTGCTATGTAAAATACTGCATTGCCCCCCCCACCCCACACATGTACTCAGAAATGCTTATAAATATCCCGTTGTTGCCTGTGTAATTAGCAACAAGGAGGAGAGAGATGCACGTAGGAGCTGCTAATTTGTGCGTGTCTGCTTGCCAGAGATTCACCAGCAGTGAACCCAGGCAAGCTGTTAATAAGTGTTAAACACCATGGGGTCTACATGCCGGGTGACATCCCAGCTAACACTCAGGGGACAAAAATTTTTCCCTTGACGTGGCCTCTCTTGATTGTCAGGGGTGAGTAAGTTCATAAATACCATTTTGAGAAGTGTTTACAGTAGTCTTTGGGTACAATAAAATTTCATTAGTTTGGGATAATGGAAAGTCACCTAATGGTAGGGGATTATATAACAGAGAAATTTAAATACATTACTTAAGGTAATACATAATAAATTGCACTAGACTGAAAGATGATATGCCTAAAAGAGGTTTTTGAAATATGATCTGTAACACAAATTTAAGACATTATTGCCCAATGGAGGGGTTTAGGGGATCTATGCTAATGGGTATTTAAGAGCAGCAATTAACATACCACTTCATAATTAAGTACTTCTGGATTGCTTAAGGGGGGGTACTCTCTGGCAACAGTAGGACCCTTAAATTCCTTGCATAGCCCAGTGTTAATTTGAATGAACTTAAAACTATTTTGATTATCCTTGTTTTGCTAGGCAGACCCTCAGTCTAGGGTTATCTCATATTATCAGTTAGTGTGGTCCCTGTTAAGGACATCCATCCCCCTATGTTTCAAATCGTCAAGTAGTTGATTGTCTGCTATGTGCAGCAGTGTAGGGCAGCTTTCAAATAGTGATAAAATGTATTTCCTGCCCTCAAGAAGTTTCCAGTCCACTCTGTAAGACATAGAAACTATCTTGTGGCCCCAGCAATAGCACTGTCAAGGCCTGGGCTTTGGAGTCAGACAGCTCTGCTGTTTTACCAGTTGTGTAAGTGTCTTCTTTCACCTCTTAAGCCTCAGTTTGTCCACCTGCAAAATGGGAATGATGATACCTGTTAGGGTTATTGTGAGGGAAAAGTGAGGTAAAGGCTCAGCCATCAGTGTTTCTTGTTTATTTCATGTGGATGCTGCTAGTGTGGTAAGGAAATCACCAAGGTATGACATGGCAAGTGTTCTGTTAGGCTAGGTACATGTTGTATTCCGTGAGACCACCGAGAGGTGTGAACAGATGACTCCTGGTTGGGGCGCCGGGGCCGAGAGAGACAGGTAGTTTGGGGAAACGTTGGAGAGGAGGCTGCATGTGAGCAGAACATCAGTGCTTTTCTGTTTGTTGATTCAACAAACATTTTTGGGGCATTTACCCTGTGCCACAGACTTTGCCGGGCACTTGGGATTACAGGAGTGACTCCAAGCAGATGACAAGCCATGGCCTCTTGGAGCCTGTGTGCCAGCAGAAGAGAGTAGAAAGGAAGTACGTACCCATGTGTGGACAGACACTGAGGTGCGGAGGGCATTATTAGGCAGGGTCTAGGAAAATGGAGTAATTAAATGTGGCCAGAAGATAGAGTGGGTGTGTGGGGTGACGGGGAAGCGGGTGATGGGGCCGAGGAGAGAAGGAGACACACACTTGTGAAAGGTCCTGTGTGCGTCTTTCTAAAAACTCTGGCAGCAGTGAGTAGCCGTGGAGGCCTTGATTTTTTAAAAATACATTTTCCTCTCCTCCAATTATAATGACCTATTCATTATAGAAAACATTTTAAAAATTGTAAAAGAGAGAAATAAATACCCGTAGCCCCACTGCTCAGGGAAAATTTATATTTTGACTAACTTCCTTTCAGATTTTTACCCCATGGGGTGGGTCGGTTGATTTCTTGAGTTGACATAGTGGTGATCATACCCTAAGTACAATTTAGCTTTCTGGTTTTTTTTTTTTTTTTTTTTCCATTTATTATATAGTAAGCGTTTTCTTAAGTTCCCATCAACTGCTTCTTTTTGGCCAAGTCATGTGCAATCGAGAGAATGAAACATGGCACTTAACCAGCCCTTCATCTGGATCATTGTTGCCAGGTCCTTATTAGCGCAAAGAATAAATGTTTAGCATCTTTCTATATGAAAGCACTTCTGCCTCTAAGATTATTTCCTTATGTTAAATCTGCAACATTGCGATTACCAGTTCAAGGGAATGGACATTTTCAAAGATGTTTGAATGTGACATTGTCCGAGTACTTCCTTAAACAATTGCACTGACCAAAAAGTTTCCTAAACTTACTCTACTGGTTACAGAGGCATCTGGGAGTGTGGTGGAGGGTGGATGTGAGCAGGGAGAGGTTGGAGGGAGTCAAGAGCTGTTAGGAGACGAGGCTCCCCCCAGGCAGTGGCATTTCTGAGAAAGAATAGACAGGACCTTGCTTGAGCGTGAGATGTGTAGGTTTATGGCAGATCATTAACTCTGGCTGGGCAGGGAAGAGCGGCAGTCGCTTTGAAGCTGAAGATGCCTTTGGTTTAGGGCCTCCGAATTCCTTCTTCCCTTTTCCCCCTGTAGTTCTTACATTGTAATCATTTGCTTAAATGTCACTGTCCCCTATTGAGTTCTCTGGAACCCATGATCCAGGACATTAGCATTTTTGTGTACCTAATTATTGTTTAAAGTCCATAAAATGTAGGGGTGATGGGAGAGGGAGCTGGGCTGGGGTGTGGCTTGGGCCAGGAATGTGGCCCTTGCCCTACTGGGGCTGAGGCAGGGGCTGGGACTGGCAGGGCTGGGCAGAGAAGGGCAGGGACAGATCCGCCCTGGCCAGGGCAAGGCAGAGTAGAGCTCGGGCCGGCAGGGACTGAAGACATGGGCTCAGGAGTTGGCTCTTGGGTCATGGTTCTGGCTTCTCCACTGAGCGAGTGACCTGGGGCAAACTGTTCAAGTTCTCAGTGCTTCATTTTCCTCAGGAGGTGTGCCAACAGTGGCAGTCTCTCTCTCTTTTTTTTTTTTTGGAGACAGAGTCTCGCTCTTTTGCCCTGGCTAGAGTGCCGTGGCATCAGCCTAGCTCACAGCAACCACCAACTCCTGGGCTTAAGCAATCCTGCCTCATCCTCCTTGAGTAGCTGGGACTACAGGCATGCACCACCATGCCTGGCTAATTTTTTCTATTTATATTTTTAGCTGTCCAGATAATTTTCTATTTTCAGTAGAGACGGGGTCTCGCTCTTGCTCAGGCTGGTCTCGAACCCCTGAACTCAAACAATCCACCCGTCTAGGCCTCCCAAGTGCTAGGATTACAGGCGTGAGCCACTGCGCCCGGCCGGCAGTCTCTTTTTAAATGTGACATGAAACGATTATTTTGAGGTCTAATGTAAGAGGTAGCAATTTAAAGAAAAGGCAGGGAATGATGCAGTCAGACTCAGAATAGGTAGTCCTCTTAGGAATGTTGAAAACACAGTGTGTGGCCCATGGGAAGTGCCCAGTAAATGTTAGCAACAGAGGCTGATGATGACAGCCAGTCATCGGAGGATACACATGGCGTCGGAGTGGCTTTCTCAGTGACCATTTGGGAAGGGTTTGTTCTTTGGGTGGCACTCTGCCCCATGACAGATGGAAACACTTTCTCTTTTGACCGTATCCCAGAGCTTATCCTTTGGAAAGTGTCCTTGGCCTGGGCTTTCAGGGCTGGTGGCATATCTTGCATCCCCACTTCCTGAGCTCTCCCATGGCTGCAGGAAGAATCGCCCAGAGGATGCCAGCTGCACCCCTGACCTGGCCATTCTGGAACCCTGGGGCTGGAAAGCCCAGCGTTAGACCAGCTATCACCTGCCTAGGGCTGTCGAGAGAAATGACCACAACTGGTGGCTTAGATAGAACCACAGGAAATTATTCCACAGGCTCTAGGGGAGAGTCCTTCCTCACCTTGTCCTGCTTCTGCTGGCTCCAGGCCTTCCTTGCCTGGCGGCTCCTTCATTCCAAACTCTGCCTCTGTCTTCATACCATCTTCACCTGTTCTCTCTGCGTCTTTGTCTTCTGCCTCTTACAAGGATACGTCTCATTGGATTCAGGGCTCCCCTGTGCAATCCAGGATGCTCTCATCTCAGTATCCTTAATTACATCTGCAAAGATCCTTTTCTCAAATAAGGTCACTTTCACAGGTTCCAGAAATTAAGATTTGGAAATATCTTTGGCAAGATATACCCTTCAACTCCTACAGGCCAGAGGTGGGTGTGTGCTCTCATGGGAGGGGTCCCCTCTGATGTCCCTCTGTGCCCCAAAGTCCTGGACACTTGGCCAGACCTTCTGGCTCTGGGGCCTCGCTTCCCTTTTAGGAGAAGCTGGCAGATTGGGAAAGCTCCCACGGGGAGGCAGGCGTTCACCCAGCATTTGGGGCCCAGGATTGCCTGGGCATTAGGATGACTTTCTCAGGCATGCCCAGACGTTCTAGAAGGATGACACCTGGAGCTCACGTGGGAGGTTAGTGCAGTCTTTAGTCAGAAATCTCTTTGTTTCTTGTGTAAGCAGGGGAACTCGGTGGTAGTAATTGTAGCTATGATTGAATTTTTGTGGTGAAGGGGAGTGGCTGTGAAAAATAGGAGCTCGGGCGGTGTGTGGCAGAAACATTGTGATTGTGTAGCCCAGGCACAGCTGAATTTCCGTTACCAAAGTTGCTAAACACTTAGGGTGAATGCAAACAGTATAATTCAAATGAAGAAGCTGTGATTGGTCATTGTGGAGGTCAGCTGTGGGGTATATTTCAGGGTTAATCGGCTAACGGTAGTCTCCCTTGGTTTTAAAACTGCAGTTGATGGAGCAATAATTGTGTGTGAGGTTTTCCTTTCTGCCTTGTTCAGGTCAAAGCTCTGCTCAGTTATTTGGGGATAATTGTTCTCTCGCTCCCTCCTCCTCTACTTCGCTGTCCCTTAGATTTTCTGTGTGCCAGTGCTCCCCTCTGTCCTCTTCTTAGACCCTTCAGTGCGGTTGAAAATGTTCTCAGGATTGCCCTGGTGATAGGGACGAGTTTCCAAAGCAGTTTCAAAGTGGCTCCATCAGAAAGCTTAGGTGGATTTTAGGGATCGGCCTTTGTGGACCACATCCTCCCTTCACCACCCACAGGGAAGGGTGCCAGGCTGCTCCTCGGCTCTGTTCCAAGTGTGTCAACAGCCTGTTGGTTTCCAGTTCACGAAGAGCAGAATAATCTTGGGTAAACATGGCCGTTGGGAAAAAGCAAATATTTGCCTTGGCAGTTGTAGTCTCTCAAGTGTCTGCTCCCTCTTGTTACTGGACAGAGCAGGAGCTACACCAGAGGGCACGGCATCAAATACCGCATCTGGTTACGAAGTATTCGTAGAAATAAGTAAACAAGAGACATTTTAAAAGACAGTGCTCTTTCTCCTTTCTCTCTCCCCCTCTCCCTTCCTTGTTCTTTGAACAATTCTGAATATTCCCTTGCCCCTAATTTTAGTTGCTTAAGCCAGAGCTCCTCAACTTTAGCCTGTTGACATTTTGGGCCAGATCATGTTTTATTGTGTGGGGCTGTTCTGGGCCTTAGAGGATGTTGAGCAGTGTCTTGGCCTCTACTGTCAGATGCCAGTAGCACCCCTTACCCAGTTGTGGCTGCCAAAAATGTCTCCAGACAATGCCAAATGTCCCCCAGGGTGGGTGGTAGGGAAGCGTGGCAGCAAAATCACCCTTGGTTGAGAACCATGGGCTAAGCCAGTCCTCCCCAAGGTGGTAAGTGTACTACTGAAGGTATGAGAGGAGCAGCCGTGCACGTGTGTGTGTGTGTGTGTGTGTGTGTGTGTGTGTGTGTAGGGCAGAGCGGCAGTGGGATCTCTTAACCTTAACTCTTATTTCTTGAGGGTCACCTTCCAACCCAGCCGTGGTCAACATGGCCGTGATGCAGGTCTCACAGCAATGAGAGGGCAGTTGGTGATGATCAGATCAACATTATTGGCTGTTAACTTTTACAGCAGGCATTAGCTATCTTCTTCCCAGGCCTATTGCCATTCCTCCAGTGGTTTTAAATCAGGGATGCCAGTCACACCGAGGGGACTCGGGAGATGGGCTTGACACCTGGCACCTTTTGGTTGCTTTATTCCTCAGCCGGGCAGCAAAGCATGACAGGAGTCTATCGCCCATCGTGCCTGTGAGTCAGTCAGACTTGCTGCATGTCATCGGGGGGGAAGGTGCCGAACTTTGATGTCAAGGTGACATGCTGCTTTGGTATGTGTAGTTCCTGGGCCTTCTCAAGCGTAACGGCACTTTTGTACAGCCTGCTAGTCCTGCTTCTTTAGAAAACTTAAGACTATCCCTATGGAACTGTGCACCTACCTTTAAAAGCCTTGAGTGTTTTTATCATTTTTAAAAACACGCTTTCAGAGTTTGGAGTTTGCTGCAGTAGTGTCGTGCTAACACAATTAGGTCAAAACCGAAGTCCTTTACCTTCCCGTGTTGCCTCTTATTTTTTTGTTTTGTTGTTGTTTTAATTTTTTTATTGGAAATTGTGAAGCTCTGCAGAAATTGAAAGAACAAGGTAGTGAGCCCCCATGCACCCCCCCCCCCGCCCCACGGCCTCCATGATTATCAATACACAGCTCATCTTGTTGTATCTAGAATCCCCCTTTCTGTACTCATTTGATTATTTTGAAGTAAATCCTCAACATGACGCCATTTCATCTGTATATATTTCCGTATGCAGCTCTGGAGGGGCTCTTTTCTTAAACTTATGGTTATAATCCCTAAAAAAATGAGCCACCATTACACCTAAAATTCCTTAGTATTAAGTGTCTGTTGGATTTGATTGACATGTTCCTTAGATCTCTTGTAGTCTACTCTTGTACTACCTCTTCATTTAATGAAAATGCTCAAGGGCAGGACAGGTTCTGGAAATCATCTTGCATGTCTGCTGTGCTGAGCCTTGTGCCTCGCACCTGGCAGGAACTTTGCGGATACCTGCCTTCGCTCTCGTACAGGACTCTGTGTCCTCCTGCCAGGTTCTCTGGCTTGACACGGGGCACAGCATTTTCTCAGGGGAGATGCTCAGCTGGCAGGTGCCTCGAATTGCCTGGCAGTTCCTCCCCACGTGCCTGTCCTTGGGTGGGCTGCTGTCAACCCTTTTTTTCCCCCCTTAGATGAAGACTTTTAAACCTACTCTCTGCCAAACTTGTCTATGCCAGTATTTGTGGTACCAGCCAGAGTTCTGGACATATGTGAAAATGTAGTACTAATGCCATAAGCATTATAGAGCTCAGACTGAGCTCAGGTCGCTGCTTCCTGATGCTTTTGGTGCAAGGTACCTTCCGGGCCCTCTCTTCCTCTCCGTTGGCCTGTGTAGGCTGTGCCCCTCCTATAGCCCCACAGGCCCTCGCGGGCGCTGACTCCATGGTGCCATTTCAGTAATCCTACCCTCTGTGCTAGCCCATCATCTCTTCCTACTGCACACTCCCTGTCTGGTCCTGATGGGCCCTCCCCAACCTGTGCAGTCTTCTGGCCAGTGTCTGGTGTCACCCTGGAGCTGGCCCTGCCCATGGGCCTTCCCAGCTCCCAGTTTCTCTCTCATAGATGGCAGCTGTGGTGCCCCTGCTGGCCAACCCTTCAACGACTTGGCCACACATTGACCGTAAACTCTGAAAGCCTTCCCTGCAGCCAGCAGCCAGTTTTCATAACTGCCCTTGAACCAGGTGTGGTTTCCCCAGAAATGGTGTTCCCTTGGCATTTTCTGTCCATACTGATCACACCCCCCGCCATCTGCTCTTTGACCTCATCGAAACCTCCCCGTTGTAACTTCTCCTTGTCCTCTCGCCCTGGTAGGCACCCCTGCTTCACTTCCTCCTTTACTCAGGCCCCTCTAAGCAACCTGGCTCCTTGATGCCCTCACCCTGAGCCTGCAGAAGGCAGGCAGCGTGGCCTCCTCCTCCTGGGCCTGGCCCCGCCTTCTGGGCACATTATTAGACTGGTGCCAGCTCATGTGATGACCCACCACCTCCACTCAGCCCTTTGCCCACATGGCATCCTTTTAAGGGCTCCGGTGCACACATACTTGGGTTACTCTGGAAATAAGCAGTCCTTCTCCCCTCTTCCTCAGCACCCACATTTTATAGAGGGCCCTCCTCCTATCGCATGGATAATAGAGGTCTCTACATGCCATCTTCCCCGTTTCCCTCTACTCTCCCTTCCCGAATTCCAGTCTGAGGGAAGAGAGTGTGGGGTGGGAGAATCTGCCCCCTTCCAATCTCTTCCCAGGGTCTCCCTTCTCCGGGAATCTCCTCTTTCCCTAGACCACGGTTTCTCCCCTCCTCCTTTTTTTTTTCCTCCTTCCCTTCAGTCTACAAATTGTCCAAATCCCTCAATTTTTTAAATAACAGAACAAACCCTTCCTGGAACCCTGAGGGGGGAATGCATTATTTTTCCTTTTTTATAGATGGGGACACAGGGCTTAGAAGGGGGAGTAGCTGCCCAAGCTCGCACCAGCTGGTTAAAGTTGGAGGCAGGGTGGGAGCTCAGCCCCCTGAATCCTCAGACGTGCCCCTAACCTCGGGTCAAAAGTGGGGGGAAAGACACAGCCTTCAGAGGAGCCCCGCCCTTGGCACAGGGTTGAGGAAGGAGCTCTGAGTCTGAACGTAGCGGAGATGACTGCCAGTGCAAGTCGTGTGAGGCTTTAGGCTGCTGAACCCCCAACTCGTTGATATTTTAGATACCATCTGTCTTCCCATCTCGATTGTGAATTCTTCAGGGACTGTCACTTCATATATATATTTTTGTCTCTTACAGCAGTCCCCAACCTTTTTGGCACCAGGGACTGGTTTCATGGAAGACAATTTTCCGCAGACAGGGGCGGGGGATCGGGGGGATGACGAGTGGCTATAAATACAGATGAAGCTTCACTCCCTCCCCTGCTGCTCACCTCCTGCTGTGTGGCCTGGTTCCTAACAGGCCACCGACCAGACCCGTACCAGTCTGCTGCCTGGGGGTTGGCGACTGCAGTCTTAGAACACGTTGTGCGTAGTTGGCGCTTAGTATTGGATTCCTAATCTAGAAATTTTTAGACTTTAACTCCAACCTGGAAAGCCTTTAAAAAACATGATTAATTTCTCTGTGTGTGTGTACAATGAATAGTTGACATTTTTGCTTAGTTGAGGTATAATTGTTCCAAATGAGTTTGTTTGTATATATTTTATATTTGTGAAATCAGGACCCCTCAATAATGTATTAATATATCACAATGTGGTTTAAAAATGCATCATATTTTGTAATTGAAGAAATTTGGCATTTTAGTTACAGATGTAAAAATAGAAATGTTACAGATCCTAATCTTAGCTTTTTTCCTCCTAAAAATATAGTCTCAGCTCCGTTTCTCAGTTTATCTTGCCACTCTCTACCTCCTACAAATGTAGAGGGAGATCCCCCAAAACGTGAGGATTCTGGTGGGTTGGTCTAGATCAGTGCTTCCGAAATCATCTGAAAGTTTAGTATCTGTTTCAGGCTGATGTACTTTTGTAAAATTCAATAAAAATTAAATATTTGAAAAAACAAAATACAAGCAGATTTAAAAAATTATTAGATTCAGACAACATAAATTACTTTGTCAAATTGCAAAACTTCTCAATTGTTTACTCTCAATTTTGGTACTTGTATCATTGCAGACCAGTTGCAAACTGGTGCCGGCAGACCACCCTTTGGTAGCACTGGGATAAATAATGGAGTTTTACTTAGGGAGTCCGTGGAAATTGATGAATTTTTTTTTTTTTTAAACCAAATTAATCCAGCTTCTTCTGATCCCTGCTGACCTGCAGAAGACTTAGAGTCACATGTTTGTGTGACTCACCTTAAAAATAAAACCTGTGTTCAGGCTATAGTTTAATCAGATGTCTCTTATTTCATCCGTGGAAACCAATGGAAGGCAGGTGAGTGGCTATCCTCCTGGTTTATGGAGAATACCCCGTCCTCCCTGTCTTGCTGTAGAACTATAGATTTCAATATTTTCACATCTGCCTAGAATGAAATCTCAGTATCCTAACCCATGACAGACTTAATTGTAGCATATTCTGATTTATTTGTGAGATTCAAAATACTGATTGGGAATTGCCTTTGAAATAGGAGTTAAATATTTTGGCTCTCCATCTGGACGGGTCTGTCGGGGGTTAATGTGGTATTTTATGCTCAAGGTAGCTGTGACTGTCTTACTAGAACACTTAAATATTTAAATCTTAATGTAAATTGGCGGAAATTGTTCAGGAAAGTCTACAACAGAATTCAAAAAAAAGTCCAATTAAATCAATTTTCACTTTAGGGTTATGTTCAAGTAATAATATTAATGGTGAGTTGACATGAAATATGTTGATGCTTTTGTGAAAAGGAATTATAATCAGGAAGAGAATTACCTTAGGAATACCAAACACATACACAATTTTAAATTCTCTGTAGCCACATGAAAAAAGTGAAATTACTTTTTAAAAATGTACTTAACCAAATACATCAAATTATATTTTAAAACATAATTAATATGAAAATTACTAATGAGGTATTTTACACTCTCTGGCACTAAGTCTTGGAGACTGGCTACATACTTTACACTCACTGCATGTCTCAGCTCCTTCTTGTGCCACTGCGAGTGCTCGGTAGCCACGTGTGGCTACATGGCTCTCACGGTGGGCAGCACAGAACTAGGAAGTCAAAGCCCACTGTGAGGCAGGTAATTTGCATAATTACCTGAGCTGTTTTATATTTGAATTATGATTTGGTCCAAAATCATCTCTAAATGGTTTCCTGGTTACCTCCGGGAATACAGCAGTGGACCCGGGGTCTGGGGAGTTGTCCCCTCTCCAAAGGCCTCTGGCCAGCTGCATAGGTGAATTTTTAGCAGGTGGGTCCTGTGGGTGGGCTGGTTATCTCATCCAAGGGGGGCAGAGAGGGAAAAGGAGAATTGCTTTTTTACTTGTTCTGCAACAAGTAAAGAGATTCAAACAGGTCATTGCTCTGTATTTTTTGGTCTCATTTTAAGAGTTGGGAAGGAGTGCCGGGTGCAGTGGCTCATGCCTGTAATCCTAGCACTTGGGAGGCCGAGGTGGGCAGATCCTTTGAGCTCAGGAGTTCGAGAATAGCCTGAGCAAGAGCGAGACCCCGTCTCTACTAAAAAAAAATAGAAAGAAATTATCTGGACAACTAAAAATATATAGAAAAAATTAGCTGGGCATGGTGGTGCATGCCTGTAGTCCCAGCTACTCGGGAGGCTGAGGCAGGAGGATTGCTTAAGCCCAGGAGTCTGAGGTTGCTGTGAGCTAGGCTGACGCCATGGCACTCTAGCCTGGGCAACAGAGTGAGACCCTGTCTCAAAAAAGAGTTGGGAGGGGGAAAAAAGATGACAGAATGATTTCCCCAATAAAAGGGGAGTGGGGAGGAAACGTATTCCTGGAGAAAACATTGCTATGTGAATATATGTATTTTACTTTTCACAAAGGGTAAGCAGGGACTAAGTCACTATGGGTGAGATGCTGGTGCTGGGAATGGCAGACAGAGGAGCCCTGAGAACGTAACAGGGAAGTAGAAAGTCCTTGCTGTACCGTGAGAGCAGGAGCCCAAGCTGGCGAGCCAGAGTATCAGAGCCCTCGTGTCCTGGTTTCTGTCCCTGGGAGCGAGTCTGGTGGGGAGGCGTCCTGCCCATAGTCATCCAGCCAGCTGTGTGCCACCAGGAATCGTAACTCAGGCCAGTTGCATCTTTCCTGGGTCACCTGTGCCTTACTGCGTGCAGCAGGGACCAGACACAAAGTGGCCGTAACTTTATTGGATGAGTATAGAATTTGTTTTTCTAAGTGAAAAACAGCTTTATTACGCATTTGATGATTAAAAATACTAGTTTTATAAAATATAAAATATTTATATTTAAATCCTATGATATCTACATCATGACATGCCATTGTGTCTGTGTTTGCAGAAGAGTGTGGTGAGGCATGGAGGACTCAGCGTGGTGGTAGAGAACAGGGGTGCTCCTGCCCTTGGGGGAGCTGGTGGCAGGCTCAGTGCTGGGTACTTGAGTATACTTGCCTGTGTCGTCTGAGAACTCTGTGTGTGGAACAAGTGTTAGAAATGTGATAGCTGCCAGATTATGCTGAGAAACCTACAGGACCCATGGAAATTCAGAGAACCGCAAAAGTAGGGGAACCACAGGGGAAAGAGAGCTTAGCAAAGCAGGAGCTTGGGATGACAGCTCAGGGACAGAAGGGAAGAGATGTAAGGCTACGGAGAATTAATTTCCACAGTACACTGACAGGAGGGGGTTTCAATGACAAAAGTACACTTTGTTGGAAGGTGTTTTGGTTTTGAATGAAATGTACCATAACAAATATGCAAAGAATCATTGGCCATGTGAGGAAAGAGAAGAGGGATTTAGCTTTTTTGAAAAATACATCAGGTAGCAACTTATGAAGACCAGGTTTCACGTGTTAAGAGATACTAGGGCAGCAAAATTTGCTTTTGAAAGACAAATTTTGAGGGTTACAATAGCTGCTAATCAGGGACAAGTGGTGACAGGTTCTTATTTATAGAAAATGAATGTCTCTGATTTCTACATTATGTATACCTGAGTTTCTAATTTGGTCTTGATTAGCCAAATCATCCTCTTGAACGACCCTATGTTCTCATTTGTCATATATTTCTTAGGTTGCCAGGGGCCAAAGGAGATTTCACATTGCACCTTGAATCCTCTTCTGTCACTTTTATGCTGTGGCATGTTGGCTCACGGCACCCAGGTTACCAGGCTTTGAGGGCTGGAGGATGTTGCCAGTGGGGGTGTTCATAGGAGCATGTCCCCTACATAGACTGCCGCTGCCTCTCCTAGCTGCAGAGCAGGGGTGTTCCATTACAGATGACAAGGTTTCCGTTGATAAGGAAAAGCAGAGGATTTACCACTGGAAGAAGTCCCCTTCTCTCTTCCTGTCCTTTAGTTGGGCCGTGTCACTATAGCAGCAGTTACCGAGTTACTAGTATGGAGGAGCAGCCCTCGGGCTAATGGTCAGGGTGGCAGTGAGAATAAAAGTGGGGGAGGATGCACCTTCCCAGGGTCAGTTCTAGCAGCGTGGAGCCCTGCGTGTGCAGCCCCTGTTCCACCTGAGTGCTCTGATACGTGCACGCAATCTCCATCTGCCCGGGAGCACCCCAGATCCTCCATCGCTGCTTCCCAGGGCCGAACCAGCTTGTGTCACTCTCAGCCCCTCCCCAGGCTCTGCCCTGCAGTGGTTGGGGTCCCGTAGGGAATTCCCTGGCTTCACTGCCTGAGTGGCATCTGCAGTGCCTGCCTCTCTCAATTTTTTTTTTTCAAATAATTTTTAATGGACTTTTTTAAATAGCAGTTTTAGGTTCACAACAAAACTGAGTGGCAAATACAGAGAGCTCGTATGTAGCTACTGTACCCAAACACAGCTCCCCCATTATCAACCTCCCACACCAGAGTGGTACATTTGTTACCACTGATGAACCTGTACTGACGTCTCATTATCACCTAAAGTCCATAGTTTACATCAGGGTTCGTTCTTGGTATTGTACGTTTTATGGGTTTGGAGAAATGTATAATGACATGCGTCCACTATTATAGTATCATACAGAGTAGTGTGACTGCCCTAAAGATCTGTGCTACCTGTTGATCCCTCCCTCCCCCCCCCAACCCCTGGCAACCTCTGATCTTTTTACTGTTCCCACAGTTTTGCCTTTTCTAAAACGTCATAATGTTGGAATCGTACAGTATGTAGCCTTTTAAGAATGGCTTCTTTCACTTAGCAATGTGCTTTGATTTTCTCCATGTTTTCTCATTTCTTTCTAGCACTGAATAGTATTCCATGGTACACATGGACCTTCTCGCTCTTTTTACTGCAGCCTCTCACCCTGCCTTCCCCCAAAGACATGCTCAGATAGTGGATGAGTAACACCTATTGTGTGCATCAGGTTCCACTGTCGTTATTCTGTGTGCTCTCCCAGTGGTCCCGTTGGAACGAGAGAATAACAGGCAGATGCCCCTTAGGTTTAGGAGTGCAGTAATAGCTTCTAGAGGGGAGTCACTATGTTCTGTTCTCCAATGGTTGTACCTCTGAAAGCCTTTGCTAGCTGTGGAGATGGGAAAGAAGGTATGATTATGAAATTATGTATTTCCCTAATTGACAACCGGCCTGACCAGAGAGAAACTTATTCAAAGACACCGGGTTGGTGGAAGAAGAATGAATAATGGTTCAGTCTCTGGGACTGAAGGAGGAAAAGGGCATTAGCTGAGACCTTGAAGTACCAGGGAAGATGATCATGGACTCAGGCAGTCCGTTCTCTTCAGTGTATGCATGCACATGTGTTTCTTGGAGTTATTAATCATACAAGATATATTTATAAATTTTCAGGCATTTATTGAGCACTTAATGTATATAAGGAATTGCCTTCTGAGCTGAGGATAGAAGTGAGGGGGAAGCCACAGTTCTTGCCCTCTAAGAGCTCACAGTGTACTGGGGAATATAGACACTTAAATAGATTATTTAAGCACACTATTATAAGTACATAAATTAAGATGTGGTCAGTGAAGTCTCCTTGGAGCAGGTGGAGCTTGATGGACAGGCAGATGGATGGGGTGTGGGGAGGCCGTTTTAGGCATGGAAGAGTGGGCATCAAAGGCCCCTTAGGGGGAAGCAGCTCAGAGGGTGCAGGCATGAGGAGCGTCAGCTCAGTGGTGCTGAAGCACAGACTTCTGGGGCAAGCTCAGCGGGAGGTGAGGAAGTAGGCATTGCAGCATCTCGTGGCCTGGGAACTTGACCTTGATTTTATAGAGACTGAAGACCCAACCCAAATGACTGTCCTGGCTGGTTCACCCTGGTGGGGGAGGGGAACTGGCAAGCAGGCAGGACTGGGCAGGTTGGGATATAGCCCAAGCAGAAGTTGGGGATTGCCAGATGGGAACATCCTGGCCATTAACTGCTTTATATGAGGAATTGGGGGTGGGGAAGGGTCTAATTAATTTAATTTTCAGTTTTTGTTTTTTGGAGACAGAGTTTTGCTCTGTCGCTCTGGCTAAAGTGCAATGGTGTCATCATAGCTCACTGCAACCTGAAACTACTGGGCTCAAGTGATCCTCCTGCTTTTCCGCATCCTGAGTAGCTGGGACTATAGGTGCACATCACCACACCTGGCTGATTTTTCTATTTTTTGTAGAGATGAGGTCTTGCTCTTACTCAGGCAGGTCTCGAACTCCTAAGCTTAAGCAATCTTCCCACCACAGCTTCCTAGAGTGCTGGGATTACAGGCGTGAGCTACCACGCCTGGCCTAATTTAATTTTCTGAATGACCAAGGAGGAATTAGACACTATTCCCTTGCTCTTTCCTTTCCTGCCTCCTTAAAAAAAACACTGTTTCAAATTTTTCTAAAATGCACTGTCAAATTTTGTCATAGAGAATTGAGTTTAGCAAAAACATTGAAGTTTGTGTTTGTTCATTCAAGGTTGTTGCAACAACTCAGGGTTATTTTAAACATTATGTTCAGAACATTAAATGTAAACTAATCATACAGGATATTTCTTGATACCTGTATTTCATACCCAGTTGCTTTCTCTTGGGCAAATCAATGATAAAAGCTTAGTTCTGTAGAGTTGCCTCCTTCTAAAATATGTGTTTCTTTTTTCTTCCCCCAAAGGAGACCCTCTGCATAGCACTGACTAATTGAAATTCCTAGTCATTTGAATGTTAGTTAATTAGACTTTTGTTGAAAACAATTGGCTGTAATAATGTACTGAATATGGTAGTTGATCTAGAGATAAGAAGTTTCTTCTAACCCAGAAGTCATGGGGAAAAATATCCTCTTCTCCTGCATCTTTTTTGTTGTTGTTGTTGATATTGCAAAGGATAGGAGACTGTGCTAGGAATAAAATGGGAAAAGCAAAACTTTGCGAAAAGAGAGAAATAAGAAATCATTTTAGAGTGAGCATTTCAAAGTCAATTTAAAAGATAAAACTGTAGAATGTATACTTTGGCTAGTTCATAAAATAATGAGTTAATGGTACATTTAAGAACAGCTTGCTTACTCATTCTTACATAGTCAAATATTTACGGAACATCCTCATACCCAGCACTGTTGAAGGGCTGGGATGTAGATGTGTACCAAGTACAGTTGTTGGTCTCATGAAGCTTACATTATATTACATATATTACTGATTGATTTTTATTATAAGTGTTTTAAAATTTTTAGAGAAGAGAACAGTGAATTATGGAACATAAGGAATTCATGGCATCTCATTTTTTTGTCATGAGAACATTATAAAGATGGAGTGAAGTAAAGTGGTATAAATAGAACATTTCTCTTGCCCTCCTTAGTAAACACATATTACACACGACTTTGGATTAATATTCTTTACACCATTAACTGATCATTTATACACATTGTGCTTAGTCATTTAATTGTGAGTGCAGTGGTGCAAAGTGAGCCTTCAACGATCATTTGCATAAAAACTAATTAGAACATTATTCTCCAAAGTGTCCTGGAGGGGAAGGAAGCAGAGCTCTGGCATGAAGGCAGTGATGCGAGTGATGGGGAGCAGCTGTAAATCCAGATGAAGCTTTGCTTGCTGGCCTGCTACTCACCTCCTGGTGTGCCCCCCTTCCTAAGTTTCATGGAAGACAATTTTTCCATGGATGGGGGAACAGGGTAGAGCTCTGCAGCCCGGTCTCTAGGCCCAGGGGTTGGGGACCACAGATATAGGGCACTTGTCCCAAGATGTAGACCACAAAAAAAACAAATCTGTGTACAAAAAAAATTGGAGCCGTTTACTCATAATCAACTTGAGCATGTTAAAGCATCCTTCATGTTCTGCATTAGAGAAGCTCCTTAATTTTGTTTAAACCAGCATTTCCCACATTTATCCTGAGAATCTTTTTTGCCTGTAATATCTCTTACCTCCTAGTTTGCTGCAGAGAATAAAGGGATTTCTGGAGCTTTTCTACTAGGGCTCACTCTTCTCTCTGCCCTGCAAAGGACAGGGTGGCGTATTATTTCTCATCTCCAAAGGCCTTGAGCGTGGATGCTGCCTGATTGCTCTTTGTTGAGTCTCCTCTGACCGAGGCCCCGCACGCTGCCTCTATCTGGCAAGTCAGTGAGGGGAAGCCAAGAGCAGAAAACTGGGCATCTCCCCTTGGACTGAGATACCTTCTGACCTCGCAGAGCTGGACTCCAATCATTGGGCTGCACTTCGAATAAAAATGTTCTCAAGGTTTCAGCAAAAACAAGTAACACCAATCCTTGGCAAGTGGTAGAAGTTAGGAGAATTTTGTTTTTCAAATTTCTTTTTTTCTCTGGCTCTTCTCATCTATGTAGCATTACTGAAGAACTGTTTGGTTTATTTCTTTGCTGCTTGGATTTTGTAATTTTGAGTAATTAGTAATATGTGTGTCAAACATTAGTGATAACTTCAAGCCAAGAGTTCAAGTTAGTGGATTTGCTCTGCTTTGCTTGGTCTTATGTTATAAAAGTACTTTTGTTAGCTCTGGGCAGCAAAAACACTTGGGATGGTGCCCATATGGGCCCATACTCTGATTTTTATGCTCATGCAGATGGTGTTAGGGTAAAGCCTGAGTGTAGTGTTATCCTGCTCCTGCCTTTTAATGAAATCTTATGACAAATGTATTCTCGGCCACGTGGGCTCCGTAGCACATATTGAAGTTTTGGCCACATGTGTTGTGCAGACTCCTCAGATCCCCTTCAGCTTGTACCCACATTCCTATGGGGATTATGCCAAGTGGCACGTGGAAAACAAGAGTGTGTGAAACTCTCACAGTGAAAAACTGCCTGGTGTGGTCTCAGTCAGATGACTTAATATGTGTTTTGTTTCTTTAATGCTGTTGAGATGATAGTGTTAGGTGTACCATTTATTGAACACTTACTGGGTTCCAGGCAGCATGCTAATAACTTTACCTATACTCTCTCATTTCATCCTCAAAACATCCAATATAGCTAAGTATTACTACCTCTGCTCTGATGATGAACACCCTTGGACTCCGAGGTGTGTTTAAGCTTCTCTTGGCAAGGAGGGAGCAGCGTGGGATGCAGAAGCCGTTGAGTCCTGCCCTGTGTCCTGCTGTTGGCGATAGGCATTTCAGGCAGTAGCGTTTGCTGACTTTTGTTCACACGTACCTGTGCTTCTCAAAATACTCCAGAAAAGATGCACTGTGGGAGCTTCCGAGCGATTTATCATACAATGCTCTGGGAAGGCTGCTTTAACTTAAGGCAAGCTTCCTTTAAATAATAGGCTCCTGCTACCCTCAAACTCAATTTCTGTTTACTTGAATGGATCTTATCCTTGTTAAAAACAAGCATTTTAAATAGGTATGTGCGCTGACATAGAGACGTCGTGTGTGTCAGCACTCTCTGGGGAACTTGTTATGATCAAGCAAAGAGTAATGAGTTTCTACCACAGGCAGTTGCTGTCACTGCTCCCACAGAGCTCAAGCAGACTAAGCGTTGCTGATTGACTCAAGTATACTGTCTCCTCTGATGCTCACAACAGCCCCTGTGACTGGCATTATCACAGAGGAGGAAACTGAGGTACAGAGAGGTTAAGGCACACCAAGGCCAAATGACGAGTAAATGATCAAACCAGGATCCAACACCTTACCCTTAACCACTGTGCCCACTGCCTTCCCTAAACGCGATGTTTTGTCTCAAATGCTAATGGGTCTCAGTCTCCGGTGTGGACTTCCTCGGCACTGAAGAGGGTTCAGAACAGAGAGGCCGGCAGCTGATACTGAGTAGCCTGTGGGTTTGTCTGTTTGTGCTCCAGAGTCACAAATACTTAGTCTAAGTTAAGTCTCCCCATTTCTCATCTCTGAAACCGGACAGTAATTCTTGCCCTTTGTCTACCTTCTAAGGAAACTTTCTGGGGCAGAGGGAGCCACCAGCAGTTGAGGGGTTAATTAGATTTGTACTTCATATCCGACACACCTACGTGCACCTTGTGCATCTGCAAGGAATTATGGCTTTTTAGCTAAGTTTGCAATTATGGTATTATGAGGATGCATGTATTACATGTATTCCTGAACCTTTAAAAATAAAACAATGAGAAGAATGAAACTGTTTGCTGGAGATAAAATGAACACAAATGGGCCCATTATGGGGATACATTTCTGTATTTTATAATCTCAATAGAAGATTTATATATTTCATATATAAATATAACATGACAAAAATAAATCTGTGAAGAGGTTCAACATATTACAATGGAGATATTTTAACCACAGGGAATGGCCTATCTGTACAATTACATCTCCTTTGTTTTCACTCTTCTTCAAATAGTCTCTTCATCAGTTCTCTTGTTAGGAGTGAATCTACTTGTCTCTGGAAAGTTTTTTGCGTTTTTTTAATACTAGCTTTGAGCATCTTGCTTCAGTGACTTTAGCCGTAGTGCATAAACATTTGTTGAAATTGTGTGTGATAACTCTTCATTCATGTGATTGTAAGATTTATTACTCCATTTTCAAATAGCATGTGATGATTGAGAAGATGGAAAATAAAAGGCAGCACTGTATGAGGTGGGATTCCTTTGGTCATAAGTAACAAACTCTAGCTTAAATAAAAAAAGGAAATTTATAGTAAGGATTCAGGAGTGTCTGAGGAACCCAAACGCAGGGATGAAGTGGCCCTCAGGCGTGAACGGGAGCTGGAGGTGAGGAAGGTAGCACCCCACCAGGTGCTTACCACGAGCGCACATGTGCATGGATGTTGGTAAAATAAGGGAGGGAAGTTGATAGAAGGAAAGTAGAAATTTATGTAGTATATCACTTAACACTTCAGCAGGAGATTTAAAAAGTTAAATAGCTCCACTGTATTTTTTAGGAAAATAATTCATGTTCATTTTATGAAATTCAATTAGTGTAAGAAGTAAAAATCATCTCATTCTGATAGCCAGAGTCACTAACTATTCTGGTAAACATTCTTCTAGACATCTCTCTGGACATCCAGGAACATACACACACAAGGAAATCATAATGCATGTGGTCACTTACCTTTCATTCACCCAGAAGTATATCATCAGAACTATTTGACCAGGCATGGTGGCTCACACCTGTAATCCTAGCACTTTGGGAGGCTGAGATGGGAGGATCACTTGAGGCCAGGAGTTTGAGACCAGCCTGAGCAAGAGTGAGACTCCGTCTCTATTAAAAATAGAAAAATTAGC
The DNA here is from genome assembly GCF_020740605.2 of Lemur catta. Lineage (NCBI taxonomy): Eukaryota > Metazoa > Chordata > Mammalia > Primates > Lemuridae > Lemur > Lemur catta. Next base: position 93,177,352 of record NC_059128.1, read on the forward strand.
CAGGTGTGGTGGGGCACACACCTGTTAGTCCCATCTACTTGGGAGGCTGAGGCAGGAGAATTGCTCGAGTCCAGGAGTTGAAAGTTGCAGTGAGCTATGATGATGTCACTGCACTGTAGCCCGGTGACAAAGCCAAGACCCTGTCTCAAAAAAAAAAAAGAAAAGAAAAGAAAAACAAGAACAACAAAAGGAATATATCATCATGTGTAAATATATTTTCTAGTTTCTTATTTTTAACAAAAGTATCATTGTTTGGTTTCTGTTTTTAAATTTTTTTTTTTATTTTTGCCATTCATGTATTTTAGATGTTTTAAAAATGTAGCTAGCCAAATGTATCAGTCCTTTATAATTGCATATTTTGGTGTTATTCTTAAAAAGGCTTTTCCTATCCCTATATTATAAAACTATTCTTGTACATATTCTTCTAGTACTCATTTCATTCTATTTTGAGTTTTATTCACAAGTAGGGAGGGAGAGATCTAGATTTTTTTTTTTCCTCCCTAAGTAGCTAACCAACACCATTAACTAACTAGTCTCTCATCCCTTCCCAGATTTGATTACATGAACTTGGGTCTGTTTCATATGAATCTGTGGTTCTACATTCGGATGTTTAGTCTCTTTCGTTGATACGTACGTATGTTCTCACTCAGACTCCTCTTTTGTTAACTGTGGCTGGGCAATTTTGTTGATTTCTACAATTGATTATGGTGCTTCTCTGCTTCAAATTGGGTTTCCATGGAGTAAGTTCCCAATGGCTGGAGCCATATGGGAATAGTGGAAGCAAGAAGAGACCACTTCACAAATGTGTTAGAGGAACAAAGTGGAGAAAAAAGCAAATGAGACAAGGGTGGCTCATGTAAACTAATTTAAAAAAGAATCAGCGTGCAGTGCCTGTGATTTCTGTTTTAGACATTTAGGGGAGGGACCAGAGAGGGGGATGTATGTATTTGTTTTTTGCTTAAATTCAAAGCCATTGAAGCATTCCTACCACAGGGAAGAAAAGAATGTGTCTTGTCTCTTTGCCAACAGTAACATAATTTTGGTCTTCGAAATAAGTGTCTTGGGACCTCAATTCCCTGTTGGGAAAGAAAATTCCCAGCCCATGTGTTGTGGTGGAAATGCAGTTTCCTGAGTTACTTCCTTTCTTGCTTAGTGTGAGGGAAATGACAAAATATATATGTTGATTTCCCCCCCACCCCCAAAATGGTACTTGATTCTGATGACTTGTATTATTGTTTTAGGTATTGCTGCTGGAGTTTCTCACATGCTTTAGGATATCTTCAGGGAAATTGACTCTGTACGTAAACTGAAAATTTAAGGTGAGTCGTTTTAAAAAGATACTTTATTCTTATCAATCAGCCACCCCCTGCGTGGGTATAGTTTTATAACATGTTAAAACATCATCTCTTATGCCATCTTATTTGATCTTCACTTTGGTTCTGCAAGGCAAGTGTTTACAGTACTCGGTTCTAATATTGCTGTCGCCATCTGAGTTTTTTTCCCACCTGGTGGTGGTTTGGTGGGGTGACAGTAGGGGCCGAGAAGAGAGGCTGAGTAGCTGGCTTTTGACTTTATTGGACCCTCTTGTTCATTCACATCTGTTTGCTTCATACATCTTTTGGGGGAGGTGAGGGGTAAGTGCTGGGGAAGGAATTAAGGTAGAAACTCCCAGTAGTCTTTGAACTGAAACTGTTTGGTGATTGCTGGAACCCTCCAGAGTTGGGACAATTGCTTTAGCATGCGGTAAGGTCCACTTTGGTTACAGATTATTGACTTCCCCCTTTGGTTGTGGTGGATGGGACTGTGTGTGAGCCATGTGTATGAGAGTTCCCTGGGCAGAGGCACAGGGTTCTTCTGCAGCTCTTGAATACGCCTAGCTTGAAGTCTGATAAGGTTAAAAAAGTTGGTTTATGCTCTTACTCTCCAAAGCTGCATCATGGCACTCCCACAGGTATCGGTTCTGTTCCTGACCTGCTACCCAACTGGGGCCAGGTTAGTTAATCTCTGTCTCCTTATTTTCATCTGTAAGATTTGTAGTTTGGCCTCGTGTGGTCATTTTAGATTTTGTGGAATGACAAAAAAATAGGACCAATTTTTAAAATATTTTTTGCTTGTACATGAACAAAGTTGATGATTGTTAAAGCTGGATAGGTGAATTGGGGGTTCACTATATATTTTATACTGTTCTTTGCATTTTGTGTTTGGAATTTTTAATAATAAAGGATTTATTTTCAAAGAATAACTACCATCTAAAATAGTTTCATTAAAGAAGAAATACTTTAATGCTAAGAGAATAGGAATGTCATAAATCTGTCTTGATACTGTACGTATTTAGCATTACGGAAACGCTCTTCGTTTCCTACCTCGTCTGCATTTCCCTGCATACCAGTGACTATTAGCCATAGACTAACCAGAATTGGTCCGAGAGCTAGTGTTTGGGAAATACTGGGGTACGTGACTGCTGAGGGCTTTCTGCTGCCCCTAAGACTATATCATTCCTCTGAAGCTGGAGAGAAATGTACTTTACATATATGTCATTTATTTCCAGAAAATGTTGTGGATAGACAGCTAGCGTGGCTGAACTAAAGAGGTCAGAGGTCAAACAGAAGGGAGGGAACTGTCCTGTTGGGAACCCCGAGTAAAAATGGCCCATTTATGGGGAACATTATATTCAGCTGTGAGTCACACTGTGGTCAAGGTAGAAATGAAAACTTGAGAGTGTTTTAAGTAGCCTGATAGAAGTGTACAGAATCCTCCCCTCCACCATTGTGGGGCAGCCTCTGGCCAGGTGATATGTGACAGGTAAGTACCTGCCTGGCTGTGGGGATGCTGGGAGCCAGGGGTGAGGCAGGCCAAAGCCAGGCTTGGGGGGAGACCAGCGCAAACCCCAAGCATGAAGAGCTCGAGGCTGGGCAGAGGTCGAGGGTGCAGCCAGAAGTTCTGTGCTCAGGGCATTGGGATCAGATGTGCTCAGCGCAGGGAAGAGCTGTACTCCTGGAGGATCACCTGGGGCACCCTGGGGTGGGTGTTGTCCTTTGAGGACCCACAGAGGGTGCTAGGTGGTCTGGTCTGGCTGAAGAGCCTGGGGCACAGTGGACAGGAAACACATCAGTTCGATGCCTTCCCCAAGATTTCAGACCTGCAAGGAGTATTGCAGGTGGATTTTTATGCTGTTGTCTGTAGAGAATGGAAAACCGTGCTTTCCGTTTGCTTCTTGCGCTGCGGGGATGTGTGGGAGGAACAGGGCAGGTGGAGGGTAGCGGGAATAATGGACTGAATTATTAGTGCGGTGGAATAACATGAGGAAGGAGCAGCAATACCATCTTTTCCGAGGAGCCTGTGCAGCCGTGGCTGCTTCTGAGAGTCCTGAGAAGTTATGTGTAGTCTGCATGGGTTAGAACTTGTGGTTCAATTCAGTCCTTTGGAGTTCCTCCCTCGGTGATTTCTGGCTTTCATTTGTTTTAACATTCCTACTTTCCTGGAAACTTAAATGAAATTTGACAGACTTGCTTGGTTGTTTTCTGTCCTGTCAACCCAACTCTTGGTTTACTGCCTGAGTGTGCTTCAACTGGGTTGCCTCTACCCCAGAAATGTTTATCCTCTGCTCTTTTTAGGAAAAAGCTGTATCAAACAACCACAGCAGAAACATTTGTCATAATGCATAGGAATATGAATGATTACCCGAAATTTCTGAAAGTATATAAAGTCATGAGTAAATGCTCCCAGGAGCTTTTATTTTGACATAAACCAGAGGAAGGAGAATTATTTTAAGGAATCTGCACAAGTCCAAGTCTGAATAAAACTTAATGAATGAACAATGTAACCAATCAGTCACGTTCTTGAGCCTTTCAAAAGGTCAGGACATTCTGGGTGAGATCTTGTAGGGCTGAGCAGTTGAGAATTTGAGACAGCCATGCTTTGCGGGAATAAACGTGATGTTTTCAAGAGTTACGTGTGTGTGTGTGTGTGTGTGTACATACGTGTGTGAGAAAATGAGAGACTGATAGATGGGGTGAGGGGATGATAAATGATTTGTTTAGCATTTTACATAATGACTTGTGATATATTCTGGGTTTGACAATCCATGCGGTATTCTGAACTTACCTCCATGTTCCCTGCAGGCTAGTAAGAAAAATATTTTGAAATCCATTTTCAATGAAAAACATTGGTTTTTGGCTCTCTGGGAATTTTTGGTTCTCACTGCTGTTTAGGCAGCATATTGAATCTGTGAAATTCAAAGGAGGATCTTTGTAGCTGTTTGTCATTCGGTACCAGTCACTTAAGAGCTATGATGTCAGTAAAGATAAGTCATTCCTATGCTTCCTTTTCTTCATTAAAAATGAAATCTGTTATGCACTTTTGTCTTCCTGCCATCCTCCATTAGCTGATTTCTTGGGAGTATGCTTCTTGATGGCTGCAAGCACCCTCAGTTGCCTCCCACCTGCCAGCTCCCTGAGTGACTGAGAGTCCTAATTAGCATTGTCTTGTTGGTCAGGGTTCCTCGACCTGTGCTGGGGTCCTCACTCTGCTGCTGGTACTTAGTAAGTGTTGCAGAACAACAACAACAACAATTTCCAGGCTGTTTTTCATAATTAAACTTACTAATCCATGGTATAATAGGATGTGCTGTTTCCTTGAGGTGTTTTTGCTAATTATGTTCATCAGTTAATTTCTTTCTAAGTTAAAAAAGCCCTCCTGGAGAACTCGGGATATGAGCCTTTTCTAAGAATTGATTGGATTTTGCAGATTCAATGACTCTAGAGTACGTTTGCCTGCATATGAGTATTCTCCTATTAGAAGCTGAACCTTTAAAAATAATCACCCCCCCCCTTTTTTTTAGCTGTGAAATCCCATATTCTGAAGATCTAAAATGGTCGTTTCTGTTTACAGTAAATCAGAGTTGGACAGCTTTCCAAATCCATAAAATAACTAGTGCACTTACAGTGTTTAAATGTGACTTTTACTAAGATTAAAATAAACACACTATACAAGGCCAGCTGCAATGGTCTAAACATACCACAGTGAAGCCTGATAAAAGTTGAGGTGAATCCACACTGTGATCTAAACAATGGTCTTATAAGAGTATCTTTTATTTTTAAAAATTTAAGTCAAAATACTGTACACAAATGGCTAAAAATAAGAAATGTCTCTGTGGAATCACAAAAGACCCCTTATAGCCAAAGCAACCTCGAGGAAAAAAAACAAAGCTGGGGGCATCACACTATCTGACTTCAAAATATACCACAAAGTTACAGTAATCAAATCAGCGTGGTACTGGCATAAAAACAGACACAGAGACCAATGGAACAGAATAGAGCCCAGAAATAAATCCACATAGTTGTGGTCAATTGATTTTTGACAAAGATGCCAAGAGCACACAATGAGGAAAAGACAGTCTCTTTAATAAATGGTTTTGGGACAACTGGATATCCCATGCAGAAGGATGAAACCAGACTCTTATCTAACCCCATATACAAACATCAAGATAGGTTAAACACTTAAATGTGAGACCTAAAACTCTAAAAGTACTAAAAGAAAACACAGGAGAAAAGCTCCATGACATTGTCTAGGCAGTGGTTTTGGGGATATGAACCCCAAAGCACAGGCAACAAAAGCAAAAATAGACAAGTAGGATTATATCAAACTAAAAAGCTGCTGCACAGCCCAGGAAACAATCAAAAGGAGTGAAGAGAAAACCTACAGAATAGGAGAAAATACTTGGAGACCTTATATCTGATAAGGGCTTAATACACAAAATATATAAGGAACTCAAACTCAATAGTAAGAAAACAACCTGATTAAAAAAATGAGCAAAGGACCTGGAGAGACATTGCTCAAAAGAAGACATACAAGTGGTATATGAAAAGTACCCCAAATCCCTAATTATCAGAGAAGTGAAAATTAAAACCACAGTGAGATATCACCTCACACCTGTTACGATGGGTACCATCAAAAAGACAAAAGATAGCAAGTGTTGGAAGGGATGTGGAGAGAAGGGAACCCTTGCACGCTACCGGAGGGAAGGTAAATTAGTACAGCCATTATGGACAACAGTGTGGAGGTTCCTCAAAAATTTAAAACTGGAACTACCACGTGATCCAGCAATCCCAATACTGCATATATATCCAAAGGAAATGAAAATCAGCATGTCAAAGGGATATCTGTACTCCTGTGTTCATTGTAGCATTATTTGCAATAACCAAGATGAGGAATCAACTTAGATGTCTGTGAATGGATGAATGATAAAAAAAAAAAAAGTGGTGTATATGCACACCATGGAATACTATTCAACCTTAAAGAAGATCCTGTCATTTGCAACAACATGGATGAACCTGGAGAATGTTATTAAGTGAAATAAGCCAGGCACGGAAAGACAAATAGCGTATGTTCTCACTTATACGTGGAATCTAAAAAAGTTGAACTCCTAAAAGTAGAGAGTAGAATGGTGGTTAAGAGGGGCTGGGGCGGGGGGGCAGTGCTGGTCAAACATGCTTTCAGTTAAATGGGGGGAACAAGTTCAAAAGATCTATTGTACAACATGGTGACTATAATAAACAATAAAATATTCCTGAAAATTACTAAGAATAGATTTAAGTGTTCTCATTGCAAAAAAGTAAGTACGCGAGGTAATGCATGCTAACCAGCTCAATTTAGCCATTCCACGATACATATGTATTTTAAAATAACATCTTGTACATGATGTATATGATTTTTGTCAATTAAATATTTTAAGTCAAAGTGTTACATCCAAATGGCTAAAAATAGGGAACATTACAGAAAAGCCGATAATGAAAGGCAGCACTTCCTTCACTGAGTCCTGCTTCTCAGAGCAACCCCCGCTTTTTCCTGTAGATCATTTTTGCATCTTTTGTGGTGATTGCCACGTGTACGAATGTTCTGCCTGCAGCCCCATCTTCCGCTTTATCAGTTGTGGAGGCCGTTTCTCGTGGTCTTGTTGGGATCTCTGATCACACTGGCAGCTCCCTGTGACCGTCCCCGCCTCCCTGCCCCTGACCCACGCTCTCGGGCCTGTGCTGCTGTCCTAGGCACCCTCAGACGACACATGCTGCCTGTTTCTTGCTCTGTCTCCTAGACACACGTTTTCTTGTCTACACCAACAGCCTTCTAATCCAGCCTCACGTTCAGGCAGCTGTGCCTTGAATTTTATACTCTGAGTCGGTCATACCTCCATTCTGTTCTTTAATCTCAGGAAAGGCTTTCATGACTTACCTGTAGATTCCAAATGTTAAAAACCAACGAGCAGCATTTACGCTATTACAGTTAAGTAGGTGCCATTCATTCCTGTTGGAGCCTGGTCGTATGTGGCGCTCGGTTTTTTCCTCTGTCAGCCTGATGTCCTCACACTCTGGCCCCTCGGTGGAGTATGTTTAAATAGATTCTCCCTTTCCCACTGCACCAGCTGTCTTGAAGCCCTAGTCCTGAGTTTTTCCAGGTTCTCAGTCATCTGGTTTCCTCTCCTAGAAGCCCTCTTTGTTTCTGGAGGTCTCACTCCCACAGCCCCTGTCCTTCGTCAGGACAGTTTGATCTTCAGGCATGCTGCATGCCCCTGAGCAAGCGCTGGCGGCCAGGAAAAGCGTGGACCACAATTGGAAAAACAGCTCCGGCTTTGTTGTCTTGGCAGGGGCAGTAGCCTGATCTTTAAAATTTGCCATTATTTACTGAGGACCTGATGTGTTAGACACCTAGATACTTGAGGCCTGGTGTCTCTCTTATCTCTCTCTCTGTCTCTTCTCATTTTTTAAGAGATGGGGTCTTGCTCTGTTGCCCAGGCTCAAGTGCAGTGGCATCATCGTAGCTCATTGTAGCCTCGAACTCCTGGGCTCAAATGATCTTCCTGCCTCAGCCTCCTGAGTAGCTGGGATTATAGGTGCAAGCTACTGCACCTGGTGAAGCCTGCTGTCTCTTGATAATCCTTACCTCAGCCCTGTACAACAGATGTTACTGACATTTCACACACAAAGAAGTTAGACTCGGAGTGGGTGATTTCTGACACCTCCAGTGGGAGGTGGCCTGGGGCCAGGGTGTCCAGCTGTGTTTCATAGGTTGGAAAAGACTTCTCTGTCTCTGGCGTGTCTTGCATACTTTTCCTGTCTTTACTCCAGAAAATCACTGCTGCTTTAAGAAAGAGTTAGCTGTGCCCACTTCTCAGCCTCATCCTTGTGGTGGGTGTGCTGTGTGAGCCAGGAGCTCATTATAAAGAATTCTCCTGCACTTGGATATGGGAACATCCTTCTGTACTCAGTGTTCCCTTGGTGAATTCGAAGTGTAGAGCCTCTTACCCAGCCCTGCTGGTAAGTGGGAAAAGGTGCGTTATCAGTGGTGGTGGTTGTATTGGGTGTTTTTATATAGCCTGAAGTATATGTGTGTGAGTCAAGTACGTTTCATTCTTTTAATACATGGTGTATTTTTGTGGTTCATTTGGAAGAAAGGTTAAAGAGATAATCAAGTTTTACTTTTACCAGTTCCAGTTTCTTGCATGAATGGAGTAGTCTGAATGTATCTCTTTATATAGTTGCATTTGGTGAATTACCTACTGTGATAGTGACCGGATGGATGGCAGGGGCCCTGGGGAGCTGCGTCCCTCACACAGTGACGCTGTCCTCCCCCTGTTCACTCCAGGCTGCTTGCCCCCCTCACGGTGCAGATTCCAGGTGAGACCATGACAGTGGACCCAGGAGTTTCTGCACAAATGTTACCAATGAATTGCTCTCTGTTTTCTACTTAAATAGCACGTTGAGTTAGTGGGTGGCTGTGGGTGAAGTTCTTCCATGTGACCTCTCTGGTGGCAGCATTAACATATGCTGTCTCAGTGAGACATCTTTACGTATTATGTTTATGCTCCCAAATAAGTATTGAATAAAAGGAAAATCTTTAAAGCTGGGCCTCATTCACTTATGGAGGTGATACTTGGCCTCAGTGACGTCAGGTCTTAAGGAATAGACAGGAATCGATATTCACCTTGTTGCAGGGATGACTAAGGGTGACATCGCACATTTAAATTTGGTGATATGCAGTCCAAGGTTACCCTGTTATCAACTTACAGTGATCAAATTCTGACTTGAAATTTCTTAATTTTTATCTTGATTGGTTGTAAGGCTAGGATAGTGTCTAAGCAAATAGAGTTGTCATCTATATGAGGCATCTGGGACTCCATTATACAAAGGTCACCAATCTTGGATTATCCAAGTCCAGTGACACTTGGGAAAATGCGATTGAGGGGGACAAATCTATTTGGAAAACTTAAATCTGGGACAGACCCCAGGCTTCATTAAGAGAAGGAAATAAATGAAGTTTAAAAAGTCTTTTGTTACCTGATCCTAAATATTCCCAAAATACATTATATAGTCTTCAGTTTATTTACCTCTGAAGGATGAAGAATGACTCATTCTGCAGGAGATCTTTTGGCTCTAGGTACCCAGATTGTCTTGGACGTTGCTGTCCCTTTGGAAAGGCTGATGCAGGCGCAGAAGGTGAGCTTTGGAAACGTGAGGGTGAGGGACTTTCTCTGTTGGCCTCTCATCTCAGAGGTTTGGGTTCACAGGAAGTGGATTCAATACCTAAATTCGTAAGGAAACTGAGATTGATAGTGCAGGATACAATGACATGGGCAATGTTCTCTTCTGTTTACATGTTTCCAAAAACACTGTAGTGCAAAGGGGCCTGTGCTAAGGGACATATAAGCAGAAAGTTCAGAGGAAGAAGAGGGTATTTCTAGTGGGGGAGCTAGAATAGGTTTCCAAGAGAAAGTAGAATTTCTTCCTTGGTTAGTTGGTGTGAGTTTTTGCTGAAAAGACTGGCAACTACAGTGGGTTAAACAAGATAGAAGGTTATTTTTCTCTCACCAGGGATGAAGTCCTGAGAGCGGCTGTTTAGGGTTGGTGAGGCAGCTCATGGAGGTTGGGCAGGGACCTCGGCTCCTTCCAGGATGGGTAAAGTTTCGGTGCAGTGCAAATTCCACTTGGGAGTGAACTAAATTCAGCACCTCAGGCAAAAATTCCTTATAGACAAAATTGCTCTTGAACACCCCTTAGGAAAGTGCCACATTAGAGGCCAGTATTCTGTCTCCTGGTCAGTCCAGCTAACAGACTTCTCCTCCAGCTTTGGAACAGCTTGCCAAGTCGTGGGCTCCTATGTTTAAGGGCCATGCTGTAAACAAGACACTTTCAACAGCGAGGAAGGATCCCAAGAGACCCTGAGAAAAACTGAGCAAGCCCAGGGAATGAGATAAATTCTTATATTCCCTCCCATGTGCTCACTGAGAGGAATGGAAATGGAGCTGCCTGCCAGATTTACTTACTCATACTCTTTTTTTATGGAAACTTTCAAACATATTTAAAAGTGAAGAGAATTTTACAGTGGAGCTACGTGCTTATCACCCAGGTTCAGTGATGATTAGTCAGTCCTTAGCCAGTCTTGTTTTATCTGCATCCTCCCCTCTGCCCACCCATTACTTTGAAGCACATCTTTCTTATTATTTCCTATCACTACTTTGTGTATCTATGTATCTAAAAGAATAAGACTTTAAAAAAACTCATCTATAATACCTTATTGCACCACAGTCATAAAGATTACCAACACATCCTTGATGCCATCCAATATCAAGTTAGTGTTCAAATTTTCTCAATTGTCTTATAAATTTTATTTTTGTTTTCTTTGAATCAGGGTCTAAATAAGGTTTATTCACTGCAGTTAGTTGATGTGTCTCTAATCCCCCTTTAATCTGTAGGTTTCCTCTCCATCATTCCTCTCGCCCCCTTGCAATTTGTTGAAGAAACGGGGTTGTTTATTGTTTTAGAGCACAGATTCTCAAACAGGGACAATGCCCATTCCCCATCTCAGGGCATTTGACAATGTCTGGAGACCTCTTTTTGGTTGTCACAACTGTGGGGTGCTAGTGGAGTCTAGTGGGTAGGGGCCATGGATGCCTGTAATACACACGGCGTCCCCCACGACAGAAGATTATCTGGCCCAAATCATCAGTACTGCCAAAGTTGAGAAACCCTACTGTAGTTCTTTATAGTCTGAATTTTGATGATTGCTTCCCCATTGTGACATTTAACTTGTCCCTCTGTTCATTATATTTTCTGTGACTTGTTAGTTAAATCTCAAGGTTTGGTCCACTTCACATCTGTTGGGGTGTATTTTTGATTGTAGTTTTTTTTTTTTTTGCAAGAATACATCATAGGCTGTGTGTTTTCAATGAGAAATACATAGTGACTGGTAGTCTCTCTGTTATATTATTGGCCACTGATGATCATTGCTTATATCCTTTAATTCATTAGTAATTGCAAAATAATGATGTTCTAATTCTATCATTCATTATTTATATACAGAATACTTATATAAAGAGAAACTTACTCTCAATTATTTGTTTACTCCAAGGTTCGTATAGGAAAGTTAGGGTAAATGCTCAATACATTCTATTTTTCAAAGCAATTAGTTCCCTAACGGCATCCTCGAGAAGTTATTGATATTTTTATTTTTTCATTTTTAGTGTAGATGTAATTGATGTTTTTCAGTTTAATATTCTTATTGACGATGAAATTTTTCCATATTTGGCCAGTGGAAACTAACTCAAATTGTCTCCTCAGTCCTTTTGACATGACTAATGTATTTTTTTTTTTGTATATTTTTGTATACTTTCTGGAGTGACAAAATGTTATGGGCTTGTCTTACCTGTTTCTTGGCCCAGACTTGGATCTGCCACTTTTCCAAGGAGCCCTGGCTCCTTTGAGTATTTAGAAGGCACAGTATAGAAACCAGGCGTGTTTACTGCTTCCTAATTCATCATAGTTTCCTTCATCTTTTCAGTGGGCAAAACTAGAGGGTTTGTGTGTACATAGATAAAACAGATTATTAGTTCATAGCGATGCTTCCAAGTGAAATTCAGATATACAGGATTTTTAGTTAGCTTCATCAATTTTATATCTATGTTCTTTCACTTACTGCCAAAATCCAGTTCTCAGGGAGACTATCATATCTTTTCATCTGCCTCATCTCATGTTGCCTACACAGCAGTCTGTGTTTGAAAGATATTTGGACTAGGACTCCTCTTTGTGATTGTGCCACCAACTGGATACATAGTTAGGTTCATTGGTTTCATTTTATGTTCTGTTTTTAGAGGTTCCATTTTTCAACTTAAATAATTATGTACAATATTGTCAAGTTTCCAAAGTCTCATATATAAAATACAGCTTATTCAGAAGTATTAATGTCTTAGTCCATTTGGGCTGCTATAACAAAAATGCTTATAGACCTGCTGGCTTATAAATAACGGGTTTGTTTGTCACAGCTCGGAAGGCCGGAAAGTCCAAGATCAGGGTGCCAGCAGAGATGCAGTGTCTGGTGAGGGGCACACTTCCTGGCTTACAAACGGTGTCTTCTTGTCATATCCTCACATGGCTAAAGGGTCAAGGCAATCTCTGGGGCCTCTGGGATGCTAGTCCTGTGAGGATGGAGCCCTCATGACCTACCTAATCATTTCCCAAAGGGCCCCACCTCCAGGTATCACCATACTGGGGATTCAGTTTCAGCATATGAATTTGGGGGCGGGGGGTACAAACATTCAGTCTGTAGCAAGAGGTGTTTGCTTCTACCCCAGTCCTCTCTGCATTCTGTTTCCTCCCACTCCATATAGGTAGCAATTGAAAACATTGTGATTTATCCTTGCAGTGGTGTTTTCCGTATGTGTGTACAAGTAGAAGCCAATGTGTGCTTGCTTTTGTATTTGTATCTCCCTCCCTTCTGAAACAACAGCATCCTGTACACACATTGCTCCACATTTCTCCACTTTTTTCACGTAGTCTCTCCTGGTTCTTATTCCATATAGTGGTGCGTAGGGATAGTCCACACTCTGCGCAGCTGCATCTTCCTCTGTTGTGTGGTTTGCTCTACCTTATTCAGCCTGTGCCCTGCTGATGGGCACATGGGTTGTTTCCATCTTTTACTACTTAGAGTTCTGTTGTGAATAGCCTTGACACTCTTAAAATCATTTTTTTTTAACCTCATGGAAGTTAAATGTATATTTGATGTGACTCCTTTTATGAAGAGAAAGAAGGATGTCTGCAGACTGTTGGGATTGAACAGAGCTTTGGAGCAGGAAAGGGAAAGGGGATAATGTTTGGGTGAAATAGAGGAGAGTGTTTCAGTGGAGCAGACATTGTATCTTCTAGGACAAGTGAGTCTTGGAGGAAGGTTTGTTAGATCCAGATTTCAAGGGCCTGTATTGTCAGGCTAAAGGCTGTGGATTTTATACTGCAAGCCAGGAGTCAGCAATCTTTTCCCATAGAGGACTAGATTGGAAATATTTTAGGCTACTGTCTGTTTGCAACTATTCAACTCTGCTGTTGGCAACCAAAAAGCAGCCATAGACAATTCAGAAACGAGTGTGGCTATGTTCCAAAACAATTCGATTTATGGGTGCTTAAATTTGAATTTCATATAATTTTCATGTATTATGAAATGTAATTCTGGGTTTTTTTGCCATAACCATTTAAAAATGTAAAAAAAAAAAAAAAAACCATCTTAGCTTGTGGGCCATAGTTTGCCAACTCCTGCTCTAAGCATTTGGGAGCCATAGAAAATTCCTGAACATAGGAGAGACCTGCTGGAAAGGGTTGTTCACAATTAAAGAGGGAAGGAGCCCAAGTTTAGGAGGCTACTGATGGTTGCAATGTGGGTGTAGTTGGAAGTGGGAGTGGAAAGTGGACTTCCTCTTTTTTTTTTTCTTTTATTATCTGAGATTGAAGAACTATAGGGCAGCATGGAACTCATTATATTATTTGATATGGAATTTATATTTACTTGTAAAAAGTGTGTTCTATAGATTTTCACAGATTATATATAGAGAGTGCCAAACCCACTGTTCCACGTTGTGTGGACTTAGGGCAAAATTATCTCATTCTTTTCCTCTTCTTCCTCCTCCCACCCTCCCCTTCTGTCATGAAATATTGAGCCCCTTTCAGAGGCTAACCTTTTATTTCAGCTGTCTCTTATGTCTTGTTTCTTACTGTATTTGCAGGCTAACTGTTGAGAAAATAGTATTTTGTTTGTGGGAGGAAAATCAAAGGTGATGTAAATGAAAAGTACATTTTCATATAATGGAAATTATTAGAGCAACTTTTAAAATGTCACTGCAGATTAATGCAGATGAGAAGGAGCTGCATATATTAGAAAGTAGGTCAAGTTAGCTCATGTTTATGAATGAGGTGAATTACAGTGTAGATTTAGGTTGATAAAATTGGGCAATACTGTAGTTTATATGAATTATCCTAGCCCAAATGGCATTATACTAAAATATAATTAAAATAAATTGGGTTTGTTTTTTTTATCCTTTGTGGCTGAGTATTTTATACCTCATATTCTACAAATTTAATAAACTAGTAAAAGCAATGAGCTGCTTGTTATTGTTCACATTTCCTGTATCGGACATAGAATCTACTCTAGGGAATTAAAGCTGAAGTAGATTTAATCCAGGGGGCAAGTGCTTCCAGAATCCTTGGAAGTTTTTGAGGAAGAGGCTTTTGGCTGAGCTTCCAGGCTACTCCCCACCCCCAGAACCAGTTTTTCCTACCAGAAGCAGGAAAGTTGCTAGGGCAGCTGCTGTGGGAAGCTGTTGAATTGGGGACCTGGTACTTGAGCTTCTAGCTCAGACACTGCGCCGCCTCCGCAAAGAGGTCCGGCTTCTCAGCCATGCCCTGTGCTCTGCCTTTCTTCCCTGTGACTCGGTTCCAAATCAAAGTCACCTGTGAGCCCATCCCACTGGTGTGTCTAATTCACGTTGGGCACCACAGCAGCAGCGGAGTCTGGGCGACATACAGTTTTCAGGTCTGCAGCCTCTCTGTGCTACAAGTGAGCCAATCCGTGGTGTTTGCCGCCATTTCTGCCATCACGAAATGCCTCCTGACGTGTGCATGCTACCACAGTTAGGCATTTGAAGGACACAGTATCAAAATTTCCCTTCCTTAGATGCGTGTGATACGTTCTGATAGACTTGTCTAGAGTTGCAGCAGTGTCACTAGTTGACTGGTGTTAGTTAATGGTGCTGATGATGACTGAGACAACCTACTAGGGCAACATTTGCCATTTCAGAAAGATCTTTTTTCGGTTGGAATTATTGTGAATCATACTAGGAAAGGAATACCTATGGTTCAATAGTAAAAAAGGTCCAATGATGGTGGAGTGGAGACCTAGAAGACAGTATTTAATTCTGCCCATGTAGGATGGTAGGTGAAAATACCGTCCTGATCATCCGTAAGCGTTTATGGTGCTAACCCGAACATAAGGTCAGTGACACAGCATCTGTTCACCGTATTTCTGGCTAACTTCCTGACTTCCGGGCACTGCTTTTCTTTCCATCAGGATAGGAGCAGTCACTCACAAGCAAGGAACTAGAAACAGTACTTCAAATAGAAGGTCATTGATTCTGAAAGTGGGCAGACTTGGTTCAAGTCATTATTCCACCATGTAACAGATTTGTAAATTTTAGCCAAGTGTGGACCTTTCTGTACCTGTCTCTTTGCCTCTTGCAAGATGATGCTTGGCACAGGCCTGGCACGTGCTGAGTGTGCCGTGGGGGGCTACTGCTCTTGGTGTGGCGGTGTCACCTCCACTGCCATCATCATCTTCATCACCATCATCACCACTGGTGCCTGAGAGTCCTCTGCCCTTTGCTCATCTCCTCATGTGTTTTCCATATGGTTAGGCTACTTGTGTCCCTTTGCAGCAGTAATTTTCTCACCTGTGATCCCAGGTCCCTTGGATGTTGCTTCCTTTTTCTGCTTACGGGGCTTTTTCCTGCCCTTCAAGTGCCCTTGGATTCCTATTAGACTTTCTCGTTCCCTAGGGAAAAGATCGCTGTTAATGCTTAGTTGGCATCAGAGCAGTCACGGTGTCGCAGAAGTCATGGTAGCTTTCTGTTTGTCATCCAGACATCGAGACCCCCTCCTGAGGCTTGAGAGGATGATAGCAGCCCACCCGCACCGCCCCACCTTAACAAGATTACCGATTCCATTTCCATGATGGTTTCAAGCTGAAATGGCCTTAATTCTGTTGCCTTTGCATTTTTCTTTCTTGACTCCATCTCTCCTTTGACATCCAGTGATACCTAAAGTAGGGTGTGTGACAGGAGCTGGGAACATATTGGCCTCTATTTAGCAAAGCCTCCAGAATGGCTGGATCTTAGTGGAGCGTTGGAGAAAATACAAGGAGTAATAAACAAAAGGTGTAAAATGATCCTCCATACTGTTGTGTGCCCAGTAAGTTCCTGTAGATGGTCACCATTTGGTTTTTAGCTGTGATTTGGTCTTCCTTCCTTAGGGTTTATTGAACCCCTGTGTGGAACAGGCCTGGCTTCCCCAGTTCCTGCTCTTTTGTGCGTGTTTGTGTGTGTCTGTCCCTGTCCCTGGGTGATCTTCCTGCCTCTTCCAGAGTGTACCATCGACACAGTATGGGCAGTGTGCCCCACACAGTAAGCGTAATGGAATGGAATCCTGCTATGGCCTGTGACAGCCAGCTGTGGTATAACTACTGCCTACTTGGCTATAGTTTCCCTCCTTCCTCTCCACTGTTTAACCTCAAGGACCTTGAACTTGAGCTGCCAATTATTTTGTGCAAACTCTCTCTGATGTTTTTGTTAAACCTTTGCCAAGGATTTGAGTTGTGTGCTTAATACCTTGGTATATCTGAAGACTTGAGTTTGTGTGAAATAATATTAAGTTGGTCTACCATTCACCCCAGCTAATAAATAGATCTATCCAGTCATTCAATAAGCATTTATTAAGCATCTACAAAGTACCAGAAATTTTGCTAGATATTGGCAGCATTATTAGAAAAGGAAAATATTTTTATATAGTTGGTACAGAGAATTTAGGACAGAGTTGGGGTTGATAGGTAGGTCTTGTAGTGTCTAGTGAGGAGGGTGTTTAGATTTTTCTGTAAGAAGAGTGGGCATCCATTAAAGGGTTTACACTGAGTGAACTATAGTCAGATTTGGATTTTTCAGAAGCCCACTGGCCGAGATGTAGAGAGTGTATTAAAATGCAGTAAGGGCCGGGTGTGGTGGCTCACGCCTGTAATCTTAGCACTCTGGGAGGCCGAGGCAGGTGGATCGCTCAAGGTCAGGAGTTCAAGACCAGCCTGAGCAAGAGTGAGACCCCATCTCTACTAAAAATAGAAAGAAATTATCTGGACAACTAAAAATATATATATAGAAAAAATTAGCCAGGCATGGTGGCGCATGCCTGTAGTCCCAGTTACTCGGGAGGCTGAGGCAGTAGGATCGCTTAAGCCCAGGAGTTTGAGGTTGCTGTGAACTAGGCTGACACCATGGCACTCACTCTAGCCCGGGCAACAGAGCGAGACTCTGTCTCAAAAAAAAAAAAAAAAAAAAATGCAGTAAGAATGGGTGTGAGGAGCCCAGCTGGGGAGGTGTTGCAGTAATTCGTATGGGAGGTGATGGAATGACAGTATCCTGGAGTGAGAGAAGAATACAGATTTGAGAGCTATTGGGGAACTAAAATGGTCAGGCCTTAGGTGATTGGCTGTGGAAATGCAGGAGAAGGGGTTATCAAAGATGATCCTCCCATCTCTGGCTTTGGCAGTTGGATGGATCTTGGAGCCACTGAGGTCAGGGACACAGGAGGGAATCGGGTTGGGAAAGGCTGCAGGGGAGAGGTGATGAGTTCATTTTTCAATAGGATGAATTTGATATGCTTGTTAAAGACCTTGGGGAGATACAAAGTAGACTTGGATAAGGAGTGCAGGGGAGAAGTCTGGCCTCTGTCTGCAGGTCTGATGAGTGCAAGTCCTGAGAGCATGTGAGATTGACCAGGCCAAGGGCACAGGGTAGGAGGAGAGGAGGAACTAGGAGAGAACTTGATGTTTAAACAAAGAAGAGCCTGTGGGAGTTGGGGGTTGGGGGCTGAGAAGGGACGAGTTTGAAGGATGCAGGGAGCCCACTGGAGTAGCTGCTTCTGTCCAGTGCTGTGCAGACAGGTGAGGACTAGAAATGGATGACCTTGGCTAGAACACGCTCCAGTGGAGGCTGGGCAGAAGTCAGAGGAGGAATAAGATGTGTAATTGGAGATCTGTGTAGGGAGCCCTTATAGGCATCCCAGCTGTGTGCAGGAGGGAAGAAGCAGGGCAGTGGCCTGGAGAGTGTGTGGGCTTGTGGTGGTATCTGGTAGGTGAGCCGTCAAAGACAAATGCTCCTCCTGGCTTCCTCCCTTGTCCTACTGACTGTTCTACATTACGCAAATTTTTAAAAAAATACTTTAGAAAGTTTTTGAGACAATCACAGACTTGTAGAGAAGCTGAAAGTACAACACAAAAGATAGTTCCCTGAACCATTTGATTGTGAGTTGCTGACCTAATGCACAATCACCCAAGATTACCTTTATTTTAGCAGGTATTTCCTATGAAAGGACATTCTTGAATATAACCACAGTACAATCATCAAAATTGCTGTCATTTAACCCTCAGATGCCATTCAAGTTTCATCAGATGTCCCAGTCACATCCTTTATGGCAAAAGGATCAGGTTCAGAGTCATGGGTTGCATTTACTTGTCATGTGTTGTTAGTCTCCTTCAATCTGAAACAGTTCATGAGTCTTTCCTTAACTTTCATGACCTTGACCCTCTTGAAGATGAAAGGCCAGTTGTTTTGCAGAGTATCCCCCAGTTTGGAGTTTGTGTCTTTCCTCATTATCAAATTCGGCTTATGCACCTTTGTCAGGAATATCACAGAAATGATGCTGTGTTCTTCTTGCATCCTATCATGTGATGCACAATCTTGTCCCATTACTGACGATGTTCACCTCATCATTTGATCGAGGTGGTATGAGCCAGCTTTCACCTCTGTAAAGGTTATTCTTTTTCCTGTTCTACTGAATAAGTATTTTCTGGGAAAGGACTTTGAAACCATGTAGCTATCCCATTCATCCTCAGACTTTCATTTTATTTATTCATTCGATCAGTATGGACTCAAGTTTCAGACTTTACCCAGCAAGCTATAATCTGCTACTGTCATTCTTTTGATGTTCAAATTGTTCTCAAATTGGCCAGTGGGAGCTGTTTGAAACTATGTGCTTTTGACATGTCTCTGTCATTCTTTGAACAGTTCTTTACTTTCTGGCAGGCTCATCTTGTGCTTTCCCTCTTCCAGACCTACAATCAGCTTTTATTTCCCACAGAGCCTTGGTTTGTTTTATGACAAAAACGGTAATTAGAAGCCAAGATCTGAGCATTATGTATGCTCTTTGCTGTTGGGTGTCATTCACCCCAGACCTTCTCAGTGGACAGAGCTAGGGGATTCAGTTGGTTCTTGTTTACAGTGGTTATGTTCTTCGAACACTGAATTAGAGAATACTGAACCATTGCTCCTATGGGAAATACCAGGTTAGGTTCCTGCAGGCCTCTGGTCACAGCATTTTGTCCACCAGTCAGTACATAACCTTGTTCTAAGTATATTTCTGTTTAGAGACACCGGACATAACATATTTTGTTGATTCCTTAACATGGAACTCATGGCCAACAACACTGTAATAATTCACGCCTGAACGAAGCTTATCTAACACATGTATTTGCTCTGTGAGACACATCACAGCCTCATGCTTAGCAACACTAGACAGCACCTCAGCACTATACTTAGGGGCCATTTTAAACAGTAAAATCAATGAAAGACAGAAAAATGCTGAAAACTTGGCACTCAACAAACTATGCAAGAGGGACACTTGTTTATAATGTGAGAGCTGAAACCAGAAGGCAGAGTGTTGCCAAACGACCTCAGCTGGGCAGCTCAGATTTTTCACTGCTCTGCACGTGTCCATGAGTGACTGCAGAAGTGTCAGGAGTATTGATTTTGGGGTGACAAATAAATTATAACAAGTAGGTGAATTTGCAAATTTGGAACCTACAAATGAGGATGAACTACTTTATATAGGCACACCATAATACTACTAGAAAGCACACATACACATCTGTGTGTGTGTGTGTGTGTGTGTGTGTGTGTGTGTGTGTGTGTGTGTGTGTCTATCTTGAAACCCATGACTCACACCATACTTTAAATTACAACTTAACACTTTGGGATTCTTCCTAGATTTTCCCTGTTCTGGGCCACCATGGCACCCCCTCCCACATCCCCTGCTGTTACCTACTTTACCCATTCCCACATGTGATGGCTTTAGAGCTGAATTTCTCAGGAAGGGAAGAGTAGGGGGCAAGAAGGGGAGGGGTGTTATTACATCTTATGATCACATTTCTATTCTATTATGCCAATTTAAAATAGGGTGATATTAACATATTTATAAAGCCTCTTTTTATTCTCATAATTTAAAACAATGCAAGTATCATTAACTTTAAGAAAAAAATTAAAATTTCAAAGCTGATGAGGCCTGAGGAATTGAAAACTACTTTGTTATTGACTTTTATGGCAGCACCGTGACATATGGGAAACAGAAACACCTGCTGTTCTTATTGTAGGCTCAGGTATGGATGATGGGGGGTCATAAGTTGTGCCAGCGCTTCAGGAGTATGTTCCTGGCTGGAAGACCCACTCTTCTTGGAGGTGTTGATTTCCCTTGATAGACAAGAAATCCCTGGAGGGCAGGGACTGTGTCTGATTTATAGATTACTGTGTCCTCAGGGCCTGGCATGCGAAGTAACTGGTGAACATTTATGGGATTGATTGATTGATTGAGACAGACTCTTGCTCTGTTGCCCGAGCTAGAGTGCAGTGGCATCAACATAGCTCACTGCAACCTCCAACTCCTGGGCTTAAGTGATCCTCCTGCCCCAGCCTCCCTAGTAGCTGGGACTACAGGTGCGTGCCACCACACCCAGATAATTTTTCTGTTTTTTTTTTTTTTTTTAATTGTTTTTTGGAGAGACAGGGCCGAGGTCTTGCTATGTTGGCCAGGCTGATCTTGAACTCCTGGCCTCAAGCAGTCCTCCTACCTCGGCCTCCCAAAGCGCTAGGATGATAGGTGTGAGCTACTATGCCCAGCTGTGGATTTTATTTGACCACATCCCACCAAATGGTTGTCCAGCTTCTGTCAGAAGTCCTTTCCTTCTCTTGTAATGCTCTTGCCTCTTTCTCTCCCATTTCTCTAGAACTGTGTATCCTTCTTTCCTGCAGGAAACCTTCTAGGCCCTCGCTACCCAGAGGGATCATTCTCCCATGAGTTTCTGAAAGCGTTGGGTGGGGGCGTTGTTTGTTCTAAAGAGACTGGGTCTTGCATGCTGCCTGTGCTCAAGTGATCCTCCTACCTCAGCCTCCCGAGTAGTTGGGACTAGAGATGTGCACCACTAAGCCTGGGATTTTGGAGAGTTTTTATAACCTTGTAGCTAAGACCATCAGCTTTGGAGTTGAACAGAGTCGCATTGGATTCTACCACTTACTAGCTGTGTGGTCAGGGGCAAGTCGTGGAACTTTTTACCAATCTGTTTAATAATCTGTAAAGTGGAGATAAGAGCAATGCCTACCTCACATTATTTTTCTGAGGATTAAATGAGACGGCATTTTGGAGGTACTTATCAATTGGCTGTATTTGGTCAATGTTAGCGAAGATGTCAGTGCTGAATGACTATTTATATGGGACTGAGTGTTAGGATTTTTTCTGAAGAGTAGGCCCTTTCCCCAACTTCGTAATAAACTTTATATTGGGGTTGGAGAGCTTGTTTCCTGCTTCTTGCTTGTATCTAACCACACCTCTACCCACCTGCCCACCCCAGCCTAGTACAGTGTTTTGCATCCAGGAGGTATTAAGTATATGTTGATTTGTCATTGAACAGTCTCCTTCACTCTAGGATCCCTTTACCTGTGCATGATCTTGCTAATAGACCAATTTCCTTCCCTTTTGTCAGAGTGCTGGGGAGATGCTGATTATTTTTTCTAGCCTTTCTTCTTCTTTTTTGATTATGAATCAATATTCTGTATAACACAGTCGATGTCACAGTCCGTGTCTGCTAGGAAGTGGAGTTCCCCTTGCTTTCTTCTTAATGCAAGCTCCATCCTTGGTCCCCATTGGACTCTTAGGCTCTCTTTAGACAAAGGAGGAGCTGCACAGTTACCCTCTGTTTTTACCCTTTTGGAACTATGGCAACAAATGCTGAGACGTTTTTAAAACACAACATGTTCCTGACCTGCTTATCTTGCAGCCCTGGGTATTTATGGTAAGGCCCTTTAGTGACTGGATTGGATTTTGAAAAACCACAGCAGTCTGACATACGGTGGATAATGAGTCTGCCTGTTCGTGAGATTTTTTTTCTCCTTTCTACCAGAAAAGTAGTCTGTTAAAAATAAGCCATGTTCTTTGAAATAGTATCTTTTCACTTCTTAGGACTGACTTTTGCACTTAATAGATGACATCTGCTGGATGGAACTAATCAACATCCATTCTGTCATTGCTCGGAAAATTTTATATTATGTAGAAATGTTGGTACTATAAGGATTCAGCATTTGCTCTGATTCTTTAGGTCAAAATGATATTCCAGGACTTATCAAATGATCTTTCTTAAAGGTCTGAAATCATTTATCTCTGAGGTAGAACTGGAAAGAAATGCTAGGGATAGTTCATGGGGTTATTTATTTATAAGATAAATAACCAGTATTTAAGAATGTGTAGCTGGTAGCAGAAGATATAGGTAGTAGTTAAGAGCTAAAGCACAGTGCTCAGACTTGTGGGTTCAAATCCAGGCTCTGCCACTTACGAATTAGCTTGGTGACCATTCGTAATTTGTTTGTTCTTGGTTTTCTCACCTATAAAATGCGTTTGATGGTTTAAGTTTAGTACCTACCTCTTATAGGTTTATTTTAGGGTATTTACCAGATGGAATACATAGAATCAAGCACATGGTAAACAGAAAATGTATGTTGTTGTTCTTTTTAATATACTTCGCTGCCTTTTCATGATAATCTGTCCTGCAGGGAGAGGGTAGAACTTCAAAATGCACCTTTGTAATTATATTTAGAATGGTCAACTTATGCTTCAGTTCTATAAAGTAGGCAAATTCTGAATTGAGCATATGGTATGTAGACAAGAGATCCTGTGTCCTACAAAACATACATACAGCTTGTGTGGAGCAAATGGAACTCACAATATGCTGCTTGTGGGAATGGAAAATGGTACAACCCATTTGGAAAACAGTTTGGTAGTTTCTTCAAAAAGTAAACATACACTTATTGTGTGTTCCCCATCATTGTACTTTCTGACATTTCCTCAGGAGAAACGTAAGACGTGTCCTTGCAAAGACTTGTACATGAACGTAAAAGGCAGGCCATTGGACACATGCAGTTGTTACTGTGAGCTTTATTTGTAATAACTCCAAATTGCAAACTACCCAAATGTCCGCCCACATGTGGAAGGATCAATAAATTGTGTTATACCCATTCAAGGGAGTAAGACTAAGCAATAACAATGAATGGTCTATTGGTATATGCAACAAGGATCAGTCTCGAAATAGTTATGCTGAGTGAACAAAGCCAGACCAAAAAAAAAAAAAAAAGAGTATATGCTGTGTGATTCCTTTTATATAAAATGCTGGAAAAATGCAAACTAATGGATAGTGACAGGAAGCAGATGAGTGCCCACTATCCTGAGGATAGTGGGCAGTGAGCGCTAGGACATTACGAAGAGGCTCGGGGAACCTTTCGGGGCTAATGGCTGTGTTCATTATCTTGATTGTCAGGATGGTTTCACAGGTGTATACAGACATAAAAACTTATATACTTTAAATATGTGTAGTTTGTTGTATGTCAATTATACCTCAATGAAAATGGTTTTAAAAATCAGGCCTACTATAACAAAAAACCCCCAATACATTTGTTTTGCTGCTATAGCACAAGATTTATCAGCTAACTTCAGTGAACATTTACTGAATCATTTATTAGCTATTTTGTTTTCTTTTGGAATTTGTACTGCTTTATTAGGATTTTTGTGAGGAATAATATGTCCAAGAGAATTCACATTAATGACATTTTTGTCTTTTAATCAAGCCCTCTGTGACAGGTAAAGGCCTCTGTAATTACTGCATTGAGCTTATACTTAGCCATTGCAGTATATGAACATTATAAATTTTTTTGCAGACTTCCAGTTTTGCCGCTTGGAAATCTAAATAGCCTTTTTTTTTTTTTTTTTGGTGGGGGTGGGGGGAATTTCTGCTTTTCTCTCTTCTCCCTTTCCTTCTCCCTACCCCACCGACTCTCAGCTCAAAAGAACATTTCCTTCTCCATTGCAAAAGGAATGCAAAGGATGCCTTATTTGACATGACCTGACTTATAGTTATTGTCCAAATAATTGCACTTTGTCAAAAAAGGTTAAAACTTAGAAGCATAAAAAGTTATAACCTAAAACATACACATTTGCATTTTCACCAAAAAATATGTCTTTAAACAAACTTGTCTGAAGGTGGTTCTGATGACTTCCGCAACATCTTTTCACCCTAAATCACTCCAGTGCTGTGGTGTCTACAATTCCTAGTTTGGGGGTTCTTTAAAGTGGAGTGTGAATTTAGAAGATACTTGAGAAGTAATCTGAGTGTATACTCCTTTTATATTAAAAAAAAAAATGCCCAATCCGTTGACAGATGTCTGGCAGTAATTTTCTTTTTTAGTGATTCACAAAAGCATTATACTGAGTTTTCATACAAACATCAGCTCTTTCTTTTTGTACTCATATTTCTTTGGCTTATGCCATATTTAAATACATAATTGCATAATAAATGTAACTGGCTTGAACAGATTTTAGAACAGACTCTAGCAGGCCTCCCATTTAATGTTGGTTAACACAGAAGAGTAGCTTTTAATTTGGCAAGTTGGTTAAGAAGAAGTTGTATGAGACCATCTACTGTATATGTACATTGTAGGAAGTAAAAACATAGCAAAGCATAAATCATTTATAAAGCCAGAGTTTAAATATAATAAAATTGACTATTAACATTTAGGTGGATTTTATTCTAGTCTTTTATGCACATACATACATTACATATATGTATAAAATGAGTTTATATCATTTTGTATCCTGCTTATGAACAAAGCAGTGATGAATCTCTTGGGCCATAAATACTCATGTTTATCTTTAATTACTCATTTTAGTAAACTCCTAGAAATGAAATTATCAGTCAAAAGAGTGTTACCATATTTATGACCCTTAAATATTAAATAATAATAACATATCAACTGCCAAAAAGATTATACCTGCTCGGGAGGGCAGTATGTATTTCTCCATATTTCTTGGCAACATGTTGAGTGTTCAGATCCCTGCTAAAATGATAGAGAATATCTTTTTTGGCTTTGTATTTTAAAGGTACTATTGAGGATGAATTTTTTTCTGTTTATTTTCTTGCCATTTGCATGTGTTCTTTTGTGCAAAAATGTATTAGTGTTCTTTAACCATTTTGTATTAGTATATTTTATTTTCTTACTGAGTTTTAGTCTAGATGGTATTTCTGCAATAAACAATAACATTTTGTCATATCCTACAAAAAAACAAACAAAAAAAACCTCCTCAGTAACTAGGACTATAGGCACACACCACCACGCCCAGCTAATTTTATTTATTTATTTTTTTTAGAGATGGGGTCTTAACCATGTTCCCCTGGCTGGTCTTAAACTCCTGGCCTCAAGAGATCCTCTCGCCTTGGCCTCCAAACCCCTGAGATTGCAGGCATGAGCCACTGCGTCCAGCCCTCAAAAATATTTCCAAAGTTCATTGCTTCTGATATTGTTTCACAAGGTTTTTACTTTTTATATTGTGAAATCTTTTTGTGATTTCTTCTCTTGCCTTGTTTTTACTTAGAATTTACCAGTGTGACCCAGGTAATTGGTCATGTGCACATGTGAATGCTGTATATGCACTAAGCATCCTGTCTTCTTTATCTGTCCTGTACTGGCATGAGGATGTAATTATTTTAGCTTTGTATGTTGGTTTTCTGTCTGGCAAGCAAGTTTCCATTTTTTTCAGTATTTTCTTTACTACTCTCAATATATTTTCTTCTGAAATAAATATTTCTAGATGGTATGTATCCAGGTTCCTAGTGGTAGTACAGTTTTCTCCCCAGTTTTCACGTTTTTGGGTCATTTCACTGGGAATCACATGTGTAGTTGGAGAGCCTTTGCTCTCTCATCTGAACATTTGTCTCTGAATCTTAGCATCATTACATTCAACCTTTACGGAAAAAAATAGTGTTTTCGCAATTGCTTTTTCATCTAGTCTGAGTTGTCTTGTTAGTCTTAGAAAGCCCTTGGTAAATAATAATCACTTTTTTTAAAAGAACAGTGCAGAGATCACATGTCCTTGTGACCAGCGTGATCCGTGCCATCTGGACCGGCACTGGCAGAGTAGATGTTGCCTGCGTGTGTGTCTTCTTGCAGGATTTTCTAACAGCTCGGAAAAAGAGATACGGCCACGCAATGCCGCATGTCTTTGAAACATCCCAATTGGGGTTTGGGGTTCAGTGCAAGGCTTCACGGAGCTCAGAGTGTTTGGACTGTCCATTAAAAATCACAGCGCACAGGCGTTGTCAGGAGGGGGAGTCAGCTGCTTCATTTTTAGTCTGTCAGCTTTATGCATTTGGAGAAAATTGGACAGCAGCTGAAATGTGTCCACACAAAAGGCAGAAGTTAGCCGGGCCAAGTCTGTTTTGCCACCTGTGTTTTATGGGTGAGTCCAGAGGGTCTTCCTGAAGGATGACCACAGTGACTTTGGCATGGTCTGCCCCTTGGATGACACCCCTTGGTGATCACTTTTTAGTTTTGGTGTCTCATTCTGGCTAAGTGATGCTGATGTTTTTCCTTCCTAATCTGATACGCTGAGGCACTCACCTGTCATCAACCGCACATTTATGAAGAGCTATTCGCGGACTTAAGAAAGAAGAAACAGAACTGTAACAGAAGCAGGGGGACACACTGGCCACCCCACCCCTTTGTCATTGCCTCTGCAAACACCCCGTGTTGGCTGTCACATCTGGAGAAGAGAGGCCATCTCGTATAACCATGGCCCAGCTGCCACCCTGCATTCCCACTGCCAAATCAGGTGTCATGACTGTCACCTGCCTGTTTGACGTGTCTGTTACACTGAATGGCTCCACACTGAGGTTTCTATTCTTTTTGGTTTTCTTGAATTTCTAAATCAAATGCATATAGGAGAAAGACTTTAGTGCTGAGGAAGTAAAGGAAGGAATTTACACTTTCTGATAATTAGGAGAAACATACTGTGTGGCATTTATAGTGTGAGACCAGGAGCAGAGTTTGTAGTCTTGCAGATGAAAAGTCCTTTCTGAAGACAAAGGGGAGAATCTTGAAGGTGGTAGAGCCATCCCAGCTGATTGATCTGTCCGGCGATTCTTTCCATATGCTTTTGGCTTCTGCAGTAACAGCTTGGGGGATCTTAGTGGCCCAAAATGCTGGGAGATTTTTTTTTTAGTGTTTCATTTAGTTTGAAAATTTTCTCCTGTTTGTTCACCCATATTTTGTTTAGGTGTTCTGATAGGACTTATGTCCAACTTCACTGTTTTTTGGTACAGGATTTGAAATGTTATTTTTAACTTAATTCTTCTCTTCCCACTCCCCCCTGCCCAGTGGACACATGTACCTGTCACGGGAGTTGATGACAAACGGTGGACCCCTGATACAGACATGTGACTCAATAGGAACCTCCTGGTCAGAGGGCTTGGTTGTGATCATTGTGAACTGGTTGTGTGTTAAAAAGCTGCTATGTGCAGTTTGGGCCATAGATTTCCCCTTGAAGCCCCAGGCGCTGGCCGTGTACTGCTTGTCATGACTAATGCATTTTCGGAGACCTGTGTCTGCATCCGTCCACCGGAGGAGCGACAGAGTAGAGTGAGCTTCGACAGTTTTCTTCTTGGAAATATTTCTGTTATTATGAGGGTGGTTGATTCCTCAAGCCTAGAGAATCTGCAGGCGTGTAAGGGTTTTCTGAAGCTTTCCAGTTTGTTCCTCCTGATGTGTTAGTTTTTAGAATGAAATATTGTACTGAAGATGTTGAAAACCTTTCCTAGATGTGTACGGAAGAAAGCTTCAGTTATAAAGCATGCGTTGTTAAAACGGCCTGCCTTCTTCAGTTGCTGTTAACATTACAAGTGAAACTCATGCCATATAAACTAGTTTACAGGATTGAATAGTTGTGCTTTTAATTTTTATAGAATAACTTGGAGAAGCAAATTAGCATTTCTGTCTGTAGCCTATGCAATACCCTGTTTTCTGTTCTCAGTTTGGATGAATTTATGCTGCCTGGAAGCTGAAATGTTTGATTAAAAATCAAACTGAGCAGAGCAAAGATTCTAGGCTTAAAAAGCAGTATATGTCTGTTATAAATCTTTTTGGGTTGGAGGTGCAAGGAGAGAGGCTAGTAGTGCATGTTTTTCCTGAAAAATGTCACTTACTTGCTGTGTTTTCTTCTGATGACAGAGCTCCGTTAGAGAAGAGTGAGGTGTTGGAGGAGCTGTTGGTGTGGGAGTCGTCGTTACTGCGGCTGCTCTTAGCTCACCTCACCTCCAGTTTACCTTCTTAGATGAGGTTGCTCACATACTCCATTCTCCAGTTTCAGGGATGGCTATGTGGATGCTATTCTGCATTTTCATAATTCTACAGAAAGTATTATTTTTATAGCAAGATAATTCTTGTCCTAAGAGTCCCACTTGGCTTTTCACTAGCAATGGAGTGGGTTGCATAGTGTTTCCCCACCCTCAATTCATGTCTACCCCAAACCCCAGAATGTCGCCTTATTTGGAAAGAGTGTTTGCAGATGTAACTAGTTAGGGATGGAGATGAGATCATACTGGATTAGGGGTAGGGTATCTTTAGAAGGAGAGGAGGGGATGCAGAGAGACAGGAAGGAATGACGTGTGAAGGCAGAGCCCTCGGAAAGCTGAAAGAAGAAAGGTAGCATTCTTCCTAGAGCCTCTGAGGGCAGTGTGGTCCCACCAGCACCTGGATTTCATGCTCTGGCTTCATAGCTATGAAACACTAAACTCCTATTGTTTTAAAACACCAAGTTTGTGGTAATTTTTTTGTGGCAGCTCTGGGGAACTAATATAACAACCGATCCAAACTGGCAGAAGATGGAAGATCAATCTCTCATTGACCTTCAGCTTTAGGTGTTCTGAGCTTATCTGGGTTTTAAACTGCAGTGTTTACAATCAATGCAGTAAAATTGTCCGTATGTAAAATGTTCCTGTGTCTGGTGCACCTTCCATTTAATTTGGTCAATATATATTGTAAAAGCAAATTTACTAGAATCCTATACCCCTGGAAGGAGTTTCCATGATCTTTAATCTTAACCTTTGGAGATGGCCTGCAGGGATGGATGCCTGTTGCCTTTGTTGTTCTGTCACAGTGAATTTTCAAATGCCTTAAACGTGCTTTTTTTTAAGCACCTTGGGACTTAAAGAATCCTTTGTGTCTCTGAAGTATTTATTTGTTCACAGTTACCAGTACTCAAGGATTCAGGTTAAAGCGTCAGCAAAATTGCAAGCCCTGGGAAGGATGCAGGATCATGCTGTACAGCTGTGTCCTTTGTAAAGTTTTGTGGGAAATACAGCATTTGGGGTACAGTATGCTAGCTCACGCTGCTAGGATGAGGGAAAAGGAAAGTTAGTATGCAGATACGGAAAGCAAGAAAAACAGTGTCTTTAAAAGGGGAAATGACTGTCTTGGTCAATGGAGATAAATATATAGTATCTTAGTGGCATTGATTCAGCACCCATGGCCTCCCTCCCCCTCACCCCCATGCCCCTAGCCCCATGTTCTCAAATGTGTATTCGATGCTTCCATTCAGATAGCTCAGGTCCTCACGCTGGGAAACTCAGTTATGCAGCAGCGATA
Source organism: Lemur catta (assembly GCF_020740605.2). Lineage (NCBI taxonomy): Eukaryota > Metazoa > Chordata > Mammalia > Primates > Lemuridae > Lemur > Lemur catta. The sequence continues at coordinate 93,207,212 of NC_059128.1, forward strand.
TGTTCACGAGAAGCCGCGATGGAGGTACTTAGGTGGTTCCTGAGCTCCTGGCATCTCGCACTGTAACGTGATGTTAGTTGGCTAGGTTTCTTAGAACAGGGGTCCTCTCATTTGCTGTGAAGAGCTCCCTGACCATTGAACTGGCCCAGTATAAATGGAACCTCATGCCTCCAAAGTAGCTGCTGGTGGCACTAGCATTAGCAGATACTAAAAAGGAATGGCAAAATCTGGGAGATTTCTCCACACAGCATTTCTAGCTAATTCTACCAAGGGAACCTCCCAAAAAAGATGGGCCTAGGACATAAAACAAATTTGGAATGGAGAATCACTCTGCTAGTTTAGATGTCATTTGCATACATTTAGGAAAACCTTGCTGGTATCCAAGAGAGAAAACATGCTTTCTCTTACTTACCAGGAGAGGCCATGTGTGAACCAGGCTGCTCTTGGTCTGAGGGACTTAAGTGCAGGGGTGTGGGGGGCACAAAGGGAAGGGCAGGAACATTTTTACAGTACCAGGTGTTACTTACTCAATTGAGTCTTGAGAGTAATCCTATGTTCCGTAGGCCTTGGTATTATTAATGTGGAAATGATTGTTAATGTTAGTTTGGAAACTGAGGATCAGAAAATTAAAATGACTCACCCCAGGTCATGCAATGTAATGATTAGTAGGAACGTCTTTTGAAGTACAAAAGGAAAGAAATTGGGGAAGGAGTGCATGTATGCATGTATCTGTAAATGTTGGGGAATTATTTTATATGATTTCTGATTTCAGTCATTTAATTACAAATTTAGAGGGACTCCTTCTGATCCAGAGGGGTGGAGAGTACCCAGCACCCAGTCTCCAGTTGGTAGAGCAGGGGCTGAAGTGAGACCTATCCTTTTCGTTACCGCTTAAGCAAGTGCCCCTTGATATTCACAGAGGGGTGGAGAAGACGGCCATGGCTCTCCTTTCTGCCCTTAAACAAAATGGTATATAGATTAAATAACAGAATTAAATAATTTTTACTTGTATTTACTGAAGAATTTTATATATCCTGTTCTTAACTTAAAATGCAGGCAAATGGTGTTCTATAATCTGTCTTACCCGTATACATTCACTGAGTTAAGATGCCTTTTTCTCATTTAACATATACATTGATTTTTTTTTTTTTTTGCCTGTGTCAGTGGTAAAAGAGATAAAAGCTTCCTTAGTCCTGCACTGTATCATGGACAATCCAACTTTATCTTAATAAAAGAAGATGGAATTTGGGTCTCTCTTGGGCCAGTTCTGGATCCTTAATAACACTATAAGCTGTCCACATAGCATCCATCACTGCCCAGACCAATTGCCCGGAGGCCGGCGATGTTGCCCATTGTCTCTGTCTGTGTGCCCTGCACAGCTGGCCCCAAGCGCCAGCCAGTCTTTCCTACTCCATCTGACAGCGCTAATCAGGATGATCAATATGGCCCCCACTCCTCATGGCGCAGTCGCTAAGTGGATTTACTTCACTTAATATCCATATGGAGTAACTGTTTGAATGGGCAGTGGAGAGTTTAACTAAGCCGTCTGCTGATTAACCAGTGCCGGAGTGGACAAGAATGAAGCCTTACTATAGCCATAAAAACAAAAGCACTTGGGGACAGGATATCCCCAACCAGGTGCATTTATGTAAATAATATACCTCTGTAGAATTGTTTTCCAGATGGTTTTCTATGACTTAAGTGTGAAGAGTGCTTTTGGTTTAAACACATGTGGAAAAGTCATTTGTCTTAGTTGCCCTGAAAACCTCATAGCTCATAAGAAGGTAGCATCTCTTATACAGTTCATCCGGTGATCTAATGATGGGTCCATTTACCAAACGAAGTATAAATTTGTGAGTGGACTTTTCCTCTGTTGCTAAGATAATGGTTGTAAGTTTACTCCGTGGTTCTTGTATGAAATCCTAGACTTTTATAGAATGTGAATGCATTGTTGTACCTCAACTGAAGTTGAAATCACAGCTAATCTATGTTAACACCAACTGAGATCACCATTTGATATAGACAGTTTACCCTGGGGGTTACTGTTAACATTTATCTGGCCAAAGATTCAGAATATACCTTTTCTTCTAATCCTTTGTTTCTTACCAAGTTGACTGTTATCAGGTAGTTTTCCATTTGGTGCAGAACCTCTTTGCCTTCATTTTTGCTATTTCTTTCAGGTTTATGTATTTCATTTGGAGGTGAGAATAAGTCTGGTAAGTGTAAAATATGGGAGAAAGCTATGTGGATTCTCAGTTTTGGAAGATCAGTTGATTTGTCATTCCATTGAAGAGTGGCCCATCCCACTCACTGCTGATGTTGGGCATGCCCTGCATTGGCTCTTTGCTTGAGATACTACTGTAATTTTTCCCTTGCTGTCAACAAAGGATCCAGGATTTTTATTGTATCATTAACTACAGAGGAGTGTGAGGGATCGGATACCTTGCCAGGGACCTGAGGATGTGCCTTCTCCAAGTGGTTTTGTAATAGAGCTGAGTTTGAATTTTGTATTCCACACAGAAGTAACATATTGATGTTGGTTTTAAATGGCCAGTTTAACTCTAACCTTCGTCAGATCCAGCAAGATCCATGCTGTTTGACTTGCAACTTCATATGCTCTTTGCATATGATCACATATTTCCATGTTTGTTCCAAGTTTGGGAAAACTGGTCTTAGCCAGCTTGCAATAGTATTTTTCTAAAGAGTTTAAAAGTTACTATAGCACCGTAGGAAGGTCCTTGCTTCTCACCTGGTAGAGTTAGCCACCTCCGCCTTGCTGAGTGAATCCCCCCGGAGCGTTCTGGTCCGAGAATGCCTTGAAGTAAGTAGCAAGGTCTCAAATGTGACAGGATGTGTGAGTGTGTTGTTTTGTAGCTTTGTCTCAGAAGCTACATCATTCATCATTGATGTTGAAAGTCATAAGATTTTCTGTTTTGGGGGCAGAAAGGAAAAAAAAACAGTATTAAGAAGGAAGAAGAGAGAAGGGAGAAATGGGATAAGCGTTGACAGTTTTCCTCTGCTTTTTTGTGTGGTCATCTTAACACACTTTGCTTAAAGCACTGGAGTACTGACTTAATTCTTCAGCAGTCCGGTGTGTGATGTCAAACGGTGTTCGTGGAGGATGTGTGTGTACAGTTACGTACGTAAGCATATGAGTGAGGGCAAAGAGAGCCTTTGTTTACAAAAAAAGTAGCTTTAAAGACTAAAAACACCATGTTAATGTGAAACTACTGAACAAATAAGAAAAAATAATGCCGCTAAGAAAAATCAAGCCCATCTTAATCAGAGGCTATTGCCTTAGTCCACTAGAGCATGGTGACCTGAAAGCTGCTTGTACCAATAACATCTTAGATTGCTTTTTCTTTTCTTTCTTTTTTGTGGCTGCCTGAGGGGAATAGTGTTGGGCTTTCAGGGTGACGGAAGATTAGGGGTGTGTATCATTCTGCTGGAAGTGTCAAGGGTGGGAGGGGGGCAGTAGCAAGAGGTCTCATCTGCAAACATGGCTTGCATCTTGCAAACCATGCAGAACTGTGGGGCTTAGCTCTCTACTAGCAAATGTGCACATTGGGCTTCAGACTATGACTCAGGTCCCTGACCTACTTTTCTGGTTACACAAGCCTAAATGATGAACCCATTAGAGAGCTCGTCCAAGTTAAGAGTCATTCTGATCACCCCTGGAACCTTTCAAAACCCTGGCCTGAAGCAGAGCCCCCTCCACTGGGGTATGGGCAGGCTTTTGGTGGCTGCAGTGTAAGCTGAAGATATTTCAGTACCAGAGACTTAATTATTATAATTCATCCTTATAATTGAATTAAAGGTCAGAAGGCACAGGCTGTGGTTAGAATCAGAAATACAAGGAAGTGCCTTTTGCCACGAGACGGTCTTAGAGGTTTTGGCATCCATCCTGTTAGAGCGCCAAAAGGAAGCCAGCAGCTGCTGGGAGCAGCTAGGCTCCTGCGCACTGGCAAAGACAGGGAGAGGACAGGAACTCCCACAGCATATGTGTTGGGGGCTGGAGGGAAGTATGGGCTGAGACCGATACGCAGGGAGGAATTTTAAATGGAGCCACCTGTCATTTTAGAGAATAAGGCTCTTTCAAATCCAGCCAGTTCTGGGCTTCCGTGTTGCCAGCCTGGCTTCCAAACTGTGCTCTGCTGATGTCATTTTGCTGGAGACCGCAGAGATCTGAGTGGGCAGATGGGAATGGCTGCTGGAGGAAGGACTGTAGGCCCACTCATGTGTGAAGGTGCAGTAGAAGGAGACCAGGGACGTTGAGGATATAGTTGGGGTGGGGCCTGAGTTCCCTATGAAATCTGTCCCCAAACGATGAGCAGATGCCACAGGTTCCCCTGCGGCAGAGGACGAGTTTGAGAAAATGTGTCTCGCAGCACTCTTGACTTCAAACCATTCATTCTAATGATTCCCAAGCATTTGGGATGATAGCACGTGTAAAAGCACACATGAGACATTAGCACATATGAGTACATATAAGACATTTTACCAACACCTGGTCTTGTATTCAGAGCTTTTAAAATTATTGACTCTCAAATACTTTTAGAGCTCAACAATTCTGTCTTATATTTGCTAGAGTTTTGTTCTCTGTGGCTTTTGAAAATATGAGCAGTTATTTTTGTTGCTTTTCATCCAGTTGAATGAGCAAAATACAGAAACAAAAATATGTATTTAAGGTTCATTTTGCCTGGAATAATAGCATAAATAGTTTGCTGATATCTGCCAAGATGTCGTCTTTCACCCGCTGGAAGACTATGGTCAAAGGCTCAGGCAGGCCAAAGCACTGTTGACTTGAATGTGGGAAATGAATGAACATGCTCATCACGGGCCTTCGTTAATTTCTTCCTTAAGTATAAGGTCCTCAATCCCTTGAGACAACTGAACATAAGAACCTGAGACTGCACTTGGCTTTCTCCCCGTTACGGGCAAGCTTGCCAGTGCAGATGTACACTTAGACGTTACTGCCGTGGGTGCTGGAAGGCCTCACTGAGATCACGTGGTCCTCACTACAGAGGAGGAAAATGAGACTCAAGAGATGATAAAGGCAAGGACACACAGCTCTTAGAGGCCCATTTATTGCTACGTGGGAAGTTACAAAAGTGAGCTTTAGGTTGGATCAGGTATCTGTGGCTTCTGGTGTGAAGTGGACATATAGATCAAAATGAAGATGATATAAATTGTGTTAGTGGGCTGGTGGGCACAGAGGGGAAGAAACTTGAGTATAGGGTTAGTTGTAGCACAAGGATGAATACCAATGGGTTTCCTCTTGGTGTAGGTATGCAATTACATTAACATAAGTATTTTAAACTCTGCCCAGCTAAAATAAGATCGTGGACATATTTTGGGGGCTGAAAGGAAGGACCCAAGGTAAGTGCTGGTGGTGACAAAATCAGGGAACATCTTGCTTTTTGCTTTCTTGTGCCAGCCACGCCTTTATTACACATGCCTTTTAAAATTTCATTATCATTGAAGGCTAATGCAGTTCTAGTAGTTAGACCATTTTGTTTCTTGGCGAAAGAGAATTCTTAAGGGGATCATCCATCCGCCTTGATGTTCACGAAGGAAGGTCAGGTACTAAATTCTCCATGTTGTTCTGCCTTTGGTAGGGCGGGGTTATATCCAAATATCTCAGTTGCTTTCATCCTGAGGAGAATTTATAGGTATTCCATTTCTGTCTTGCTGTCTCTTTGTCCCTCCTGATGGAGGGCTTGGTGAATTTTGGGAGCTAGCCAAGGAGGGAATTAGGTAAGTAAAATCTTAATTTCTGTTTGTGCCTTATATTCGTAGGGTGGTAATATTTAACAGTTGTAATTGTCTGTAGGATGAACAAAGAGATTTGCCATGTACAGAATCTTATTGTGACATGTTGATTTGTGCTTTCCTAGAGGCTAACACAGAAATTGAACTGCTGTGTCTGAGATACTTTCTTTTAAAAATAGAAAGAGCCATACTACTTGCCTGCTAAGGCTTTTGTCTCCTAGCTATATCAGAATAACCTGCTTTTATTTGATCTTTAAAAGTTGGTTATGATGCAGTTATATTATCAGTATCTAATACATAAGTTTTCTTTGCCTTTTCTAATTTCCTCAAGTTTTTTTTCTTCCTTAAGAAAGCATCTCATTAAAACTTTCGGAATGAATGATTTTTATTAGGCAGCTTTCGGCTTGCTTGTTTTTCCCTCTCAGTTGTTTCCAAGTAGGAGTTGTGTTATGTTTCCTGTGCCCTGTGTCATGTGGAGTTTTGACATATTTGTCATTGGAATTTAATCCATTAAGATTCTAATCATGCTACGACTTTAGTTTTCAATAGAGAAAATTACAAAAAAAGGCAAAATCACATACAATCAACATGGAAAGCAAACATTCTCCTTTTCTATAGCCTGGATATAGAAATGAGTATTGCATAATTGTATTAGCAAACTTAGCATCTATAACTGAGAAATGTAAGATTAACAGTAATGCTAATTGATAGTTATTGCTCTATTTAAATCTCTTGTTGCAGTAATTTAGTCTTGTTAACAAGCTGAGGACTAATTTTCTTTCTCCTTTACTAATAACTCATGGGTAAGACTAAAATGAGCGTAGTTTTGAAACTACTCATGTACCTATGGGGGGCTTCCTTGGTCTTTTAAAGCAACAGATTCAGATTTCACTGCATAGGCATCCTGGGATGCCTTGTACAGGCAAACTTCCTATTAGATAATGCTATTAAAACAGGAGCAAAAAGTTGAAGTAATGCTTAGAAGAACATCATACACAGTAGAATGTCAATAAGCTTTTATTGAATGAAATGTGATTATTGTAAGCATGTAAGAATTGTAATAAAGACCATGTTTTCTCTGACCCTATGCTAAAATAAAGGCATTTTTCAAGGTAGATCCTAGATATTAAGTAAAGGCTTGATAAATTTAATATCATAATTAAGATCAAGGGATGGGCATTCTTGTATACCAAGTATGGGGAAAGAAGTCCAACAGCCAATGTAAATGGGATATTGCGTCTCCATTCCATAAACCCTTGTTGTTGTGATTAAGTGACGAAGGGTCTGCTATTTCAGGGAGAATTCATGAGAGGAGTTTTTATTTGGAAGTCCCTTGGAAAGACAGGCCGCTCGTGACACCAAACACTGTAGCATGAAGGTTGCAAATTACTTGTAGAATCAGAGCAGAGAGTCCGGGGTGACCTTATAGGTTTCCGTCGTGAAATAATGGTATTCCGTTGCACCTTCTTCCACTCCAGCAATTCCCTGCCCTGACAACCTGCAGAGTTTCCCCAAACAATCCTGGAGACTTTGCCTATTCGATGGTGTGACTCTCAGTTTTCTATTTTTTGTATCAAATTTTGGTGATGGACCTCATCTAGGCTCTGCTCTTCCTGGGTGTCGCTGGCTTTCCGTGGCTCTTGGGGTGAAGGGGATAAGCATCATGTGCCTGGAACATAATGGGTGATCAATATATGGTGTTCCCATTTCTCCATGAGATGGTGCCTCCATGTCAGCCACTTGGGACAGTTCCCCAGATTATACTGGCTCCAAGGTGATTCTTCTCCTAAGAGAAGAACCCTAAGCTAAGCTTCAGTAGTTATCTTGGTGTTACCAGTTGTGAATTTTGTTTCTAGAGCTGCTTATTTTTGACCTGCCCTTCTGGGTTGATGTCTGTTAGTTTTCTGTGGTTTTCCCCCAAGTAAGCCATTTTCCAAAGTTGTCCTGACATTCTGAGGAGGCCCATGTGAGGGTAAGTCATGAACTCTCTTAAGATAGCAATTTTATTTTGTTTGCAAGATCCTGTCTCAAAGCAGATATTAGTGAAATGGTTGTTCCCTTTAGAATAATTGCTATACTGATTTTGCATATTTTCTGTTTGTCTTCCTAAATATGTATTTCATTTTTCTCTATTTTTTATAGTGCTTTTTAAGGACCCAATATAAGCAAATGTTAAATTATTTAAGATTAATTAAGGTAGAGCTCCAAGCAGCAGTTAAAATTGAGTCCTAATCTGTTTAAGTGCTGGAAAAATCCATTAGGAAATACATGAACATGCTGAAGATAATTGAGGGTGCATGGGCCCTTTTAATGCCCTCTTCTTATCACTCTTAGAGAATCTCTTCTATCTGTACCTTTAAAGTCAAGAAATTTTGTTTTTTGTTGTTCGGTGAGGTGGTTGTCCATTGTATAGCATACATAAGGAGTTGCCAGAGTGATCATTAACAGTACTGTACAGTCACAGCTACTGTCACAGGTAGCTTTTTTCATAACTATTGGAAAAACCATGGAAATATGGCACCAGCTAATTACAGTTTGACTTATTCCCAGGCTGTTACTTGGGAAGAGGACAGACCATACAGGTAAAGTCAGACTGTGTAGGTACCAGAAGAGAGATGTAGAAAACAGACCTAGGTTTCAAGTACTTACCTTCCTTAGAGGTCATCAAGTCTAAAACATAGCAAGAAAGTTGAGGAGGGCCACTCAGACATTTTTAGTGCTGAGTGGGGACTTGACCCCTGGGACTTTTTAAAAATCCATTCCACGATGTTTCCACTGTTCCCACTGGCCCTACAGTCAGACTGGTGGGGCTTAGCCCTAAGAGCGCAAAACTCAGAGGAGGTGTCCACAGACTTGGGGGCTCTCATCACAGACCGAGGTCCTTGAGCAGCCATTCTCCCATGCTCCGAGGCTAGGTTTGTTTTGACATTGATTTCTTATTTCTATTACTGTTCTCTGGGGATGTATCACAAAGAGATTTAATGAATTTATTCTTGGTCTGCTTTTATTTGATGCATGACCTGGTGACTTGAGTTCCACCGTTACCTTTTTTGCTTACTGATTGTGTACCACATAACTAAATCAATAAAGAAGAGAATGGAGAAATAGCTCTGTTTAACATTTCAGGGATGATGGAGTAATGCTGTCTATAAATATTTATATTTTCCTGAGAAGATGTCTTTTTCTTTTTGACATTCCAACTAGTTCACCAAGAGATTCATCCCTGCAGGGAGAGGGGGATGTGAGGGGAAAATGAAAAGACATTTTTTTTCCTCAGTAATTTTCTGGATGTCTTTCAAAAGATAAATAGAAAAGAAGAAAACTCCAAATAATTTTTCATTCTAATAAGTAGTTTTTTCCCTAGGGCATTGAAATACTTAGCCAGCCTTTTCCCACTCATGGTAGTAACAGTCAGGGGAAACACAGATATGCAATTGAATACTCTCAAAAAGCCAAGTAGACTTAGTTGGCTTACAGCTTCTTATGAGTTCTGCATCTTCCCATTCCTTCTTGAATTGCAGCAGCCCAGTGTAGATGCACTGGTCGTGCCTTCTGATCATGGGTAGGTCTTTGGTGACTAGAAAATGGACAGTGGATTGTTATAAATGTGTGCAGTTTGGGGGTAAATCAAATCCTTTTGAAATATGGGGGCCATGAAATTTAAAAAATCAGAACCAACCCTGAAAAAGTTGAGATCCACAGAAATAATGGAGGAGACTGAACATGTGTGTATCTGGGGCCATCTTTGGTGTGGACCCAGAGTTAAGGGCAGCAGTTCTGTGAGGACTTGGCAGCAAACAGTGGGGCTCAACATGTGAATTCTTAATGGGGTGTCTTAGTCTGTTTTGTGCTGCTATAACAAAATACCTGAGACTTGGGCAATTTATAAACAATAGAAATTTATTTTTCATAGTTCTGGAGGCTGGGAAGTCCAAGAATAATAAGCCAGTGGGCTCAATGTCTGGTGAGTGCTGCTGTCTACCTGCAAGGAGGCACCTTATTGCTCTGTCCTTATGTGGTGGAAGGACCGAAAGAGGGATGAACTTGCCCTCAGCCCTTGCATTGGGGATTAAGTTCCAACTTGAATTGTAGAAGAAGCACAAATATTCAAACCATAGTGTTCTACCTCTGGCCCCCCCAAATTCGTGTTCTTCTCACATAAGAAAACATTCCTTCCATCACGGTAGCCCCCAAAGTCTTACCTTGTTCCAGCATCAACTCAGAAATCTAAAGTCTCATCTAAATATAATCTAAGCCAGATGTGGGTGAGATTCAAGGTATGATTCATCTTGAGGCAAATTCCCCTCCAGCTTTGAGCCTGTGAAATCAAACAAGTCATATGCTTCCAAAATACAATGGTGGGATGGGCATAGGATAGTCATTCCCATTCCAAAAGGGAAAATGGGCAAGAATAAAGGGGTAACAGGTGTCAAGTCCAAAACCCAACCAAACAACATTAAATCTTGAGGCTCATGAATCATTTTCTTTGTCTCCATGTCCTGCTCTCTGGACACACTGGGGCACAGGTTTGGTTCCCGAGGCTCTGGGCAGCCCCACCACCATGGCTTTGCTGGGCATGCCCACGCAGCAGGTCTTGGGTTGGAGTTGGGTGCCTGCGGCTCACCCAGGCTAGTGTTGCATGCCGGTAGCTCTATACTAAGCATTGCCCTAGTGGGGACTCTCTGTGGTAGCCCAATTCCCCTGGCTCTACTGGGCATTGCTCTAGTGAGGACTGTCTTGAGCACTCCACCCCCATGGTTCCATTAGGCATTGCCTTAGTGGAGGCTTTCTGCGACAGCACCACTCCTACGGCTGTTCTGTCTGGGTCCAGAAGTGCTCCAGGGCATTTGAAATCAGGTGGAGGCAGACACTTGTGTACCGTGTGTGCCTGTAGAGTTAGCATCACATGGACACTGCCAAGGTTTCCTGTGTGTGCCCTACAGAGCGGCTGCCCCAGCTACACCTGGGTCCACTTGAGCCACAGCTAGGGCAGCCAAGGAGTGCTGCACTTGAACTTGAGGAGAAGAGACTTGAAGTCTCATGAGTGCCCTGGGCCCCTCATCTGAAATCCTTCTGCCCCAAAGGGCCTCTGGCACTGTGGCTGCCATGGGAGTGGGGCACTGATAATCTCTGCAATGTCTTCAGGGTCATTCTTTCATTGTCTTGATTAATAGTATCTGGCTTCCTTCTATTCAGACTAATCTCCTTATCAAATAGTAGCTTGGCCACACCCATGGTATTCTCTCCCAAGCCTGCTTTTTTATTGTTCACAATCTAGCCAGGCCCAAAATGTCTAAATTTTACTTTCCTTTTATTTATAAATTCTGTCTTTAATTTGTTTCCCTCTTCTCACATTTCACTTTAAGAAGTTGAGAAAAGCCATGCAGCTCCTTCAGCACTTCACTTAGATATTCCTTCTGCCAGATATCCGAGTTCATTACTTGCAAGTTCTGCCTTGTTCTTTGCCACTTTAGAACAAGGATGGCCTTTCCTGCCGTGTCCAACAACTTGTTCCTTGTTTTCTCTTAAGACCTCATCAGAATTATCATTCGTATTTCTACCAGCATTCTGATCACAACCACTTAGGTAATTTCTAAGAAGATCTAGGCTCTCCCTACACCTCTTCTCTTCTGAGCCCTCATCACAGTTGCCACAGATGTTCCATTCATGGCAATATGGTCTTTTTCTAGCCTGCGCCTCCAAACTCATCTAGCCTTTGCTCATTACCCTATTCCAAATCCACTTGTACAATGTAGGCATTTGTTATAGCAACACTCCACTTCTTGGGACCAATTCTTAGTTCATTTGTCTGCCCTGCTATAACAAAACTCCTGAGATTAGATAATTTATAAACAATAGGAATTTATTGTTCTGGAATCTGCGGAAGTCCAAGATCGAGGGACCAGTGTCTGGGGGGGAGCTATTCTCTCCTTGTAAGATGGCACCTTTGTGCTCCCCCCGCATATGGGATGAATGATGTGTCTTCACAGGGCAGAAAGGACAAAAGGTGCAGACTCCCCCACCTTAAGCCCTCATGGCACTAACCAATTCATGAGGGCAGAGCCCTTAGAGCCATGTCACTTCTCAAAGGCCTACCTCTTAATGCTGTTGCATTTGGGGATTAAGTTTCAGCTTGAATTTTGCAGACGAAACAAACATTCAAACCATAGCAGGGAGCTTACTCAGTGAATTCTTATTTAAGTTACAGTGCCTTCTGTAGCACAAGTAATCATCCATCTATTATTTTTTTGAAGCGTGATAGTTTCATAGTGAGGTGTTTTTCAATAGTCTCTTCTTTATATATTCGGGTAACGATGATAAAATCTGTCAGTTCCAGTGTGGTCGGGAGCTGTGGTCATGTGAGAGCCCACAGGGGTAGCAGAGGGTGCAGCCACTGGACCACCAGTAGGAGAGAGGCCACAGTGTCTCTGCGAGTGCCAGTTGGAAGTTATTTGTGCTCTCCCCTCTATCTTGCATACAAATTTATCATCACAGCTTTCTAGACAGCCCAGCAGCTGTTTTTAGGCCTTTAGTTATTATAAACAAATAATTAACGGAGGACATAGTCTCATGCTGGGGACTTGTGCCACTGTGTGGGATGTTGTTAAGGCTGAACAGCTCTTGCTTGCTTGTGCTGGAAGCTATTCCCATTCTGACTAAATCTCACTTGGGTCTTGCCTGGGATGGTGTAGAAGGACCTAGAATAATCTTGGAGGAGTCTCAGGGATGGCCAACTACCTGAACCTTTGAGCTGTGACTTCCTCCTGGAATCACTTAGATGTTAGAAGGACTTTCATGATCGGAGTGACTTAGGCTCTCATTCCAGACTCATCGCCCTGTATTGCTTGTGGGACCTGTGGGAGCTCTCAGAAGGCCTGGCAGGGCTCCTCTTGTACAAGCAGCATCTGGTCTAGTAGCTGGCACTCTCCAACTCTGTGTGGGCCACATGTGTGCGGTGAGAGTTCAAGCCACTTGGATGCAAGACCAGCATTAGTCCGTCCTGTTTATTCCCCTGAAGAACTTGGCACAGTGTCCTGTGCATTGTAAGTGATTGACAAATATTGATAGATATTGATATGCCCGTCATCCTTCCCTCTTTCTGTTCTGTCACCGTAGGCATGGAATCTGAATCTTCTGTGTCCACACGATACTCTGTCCTACATATTTATGTCTGCAATTGAAGGTAATTGTGCTGAATGTGGAGGGGGAGAGTCCACTGAGCTGCTTCCTGTCCCTTTATAGATGGAGGGGCCACCTTACAAGGAATAAAGCCACTCAATCTCATCAGTGTTAGAGTAACTGAAAGTGGGCTTGTGTTGCAGTTGGACTTTTATTTTAATTCCTGGAAAAAAATATATACTATGATAAAAGCTAAAATAAGTCAAACCAAAAAAAATACTACAGTTCTGCCACTCCAATTAAGCACTTGCATAGTCTGTTCCATATTTGCCTGTAAACACCCTGAATTCTACATAAGCTTAAATCATACTATCCTATTATCACAGACATTTTCCATGTTGCAATGTAGTTTCGTTGGGTGGTGCAGGTTGGTGGTATTGTAGCCAGGCATGGACCCTGGAGGCAGATAGGCCGGGTTAGAGTCCTGCCCCCATCACTTACTAGCTTTGTGACTTTGGGCACAGTATGTACACATGCATGTGCCCCTGCCTTTGCCTGTGCCAACACCTGCATCTATGCTTGTATTTACATGTTCATACATGTGTTTATAATTCCACTGATTACATTTGACTAGACTGTGTCAATTTGTGTCAAAAGAACTATATTTAGGCATATTGTACTGATTAAAATCCTAATTGGGGCCATAATTAGCCTGGCTCGGTGCATATTAGTTTGCTAGCACGGCCGCAACAAAGTACCAGTAACTGAGTGCCTTAAACAACAGAAATGTACCGTCTCACTGTTCTGGAGGCCAGAAGTGCAAGATCGTAGTGTCAGCAAGGTCGCTTCTTTTGGAAGGCTGTGAGGGAAGGATCTGTCTCGGGTCTCTCTTGTTGGCTAGTAGACGGCCTTCGTTTATATCATCTTTCCTGCGTGTCTGTGTCCGAATTTCTTCCTCTTAGGAGGACGCCAGTCATTCTGGATTATGGCCCACCCTAATGACCATGTTTCAACTTGATTGCTTCTATGAAGACACCTCCTTCAAAATAAGATCACAGTCTGAGATAGTAGAGGTCAGGACAGCGACATATGAATTTGGGGAGGACACAGTTCAACTGTAACACGTAGTGAGGTGTTCTGCCGAAAGAAAGGATGAATATCAGTTTGACAGACCGACACTGACAGATGAAAAAAGGCTACGACATAATTCCTGTTGACGAGGCACTTTCAGAGTCAGGGAATTCTTTAGTCCTGCCATTTCTTTAGGGATCACGTTTTGCCCCCTTCTTTATGGATTGGTCTCTGTGTTTCCTCTGTCATTTTTCCAGCTTTATCTTAAGATTTATATTTGTTTTTGAAATCGTTTTCCAAGAATAAGTCCAGGTTGTGGGAGAAAAAAAAACAAATGTGACAGTATTCTAAAATAATCTTTTAAAATACGACACTAGCCTCAGCTACACTGTTGAGAAATTATCATTTCATGTCATCTCCCACAGGGATGTGTTTTTCTTCCTTGTGCTTTTGATGAAGTAATATTTATGTGTACAGACTTCAATTTGATTTATTTTTGTTATTTGGAAATATAAATCTTACCCATAACTCACTGATGAAATTGGTAAGACTTTTGATCGGGCTTTATTTTATTAAGTATAGGAAAATGATACTCCATCAGAATACTTCAATTTAGTTAATATGCTTTTTGTAATTCTGGTTTGATCTGCTAGTCAGTTCTAGAATCTCAGGCTTAACAGAAAACGGAGCATTGCTACTTACCATTGCCTGTGCATTGCTATTTTCTGTAGTAAAGTCTAGTCCAATCCTTTCTTCTTCTCTGTCATTTCCACTGTTTGCAATATATCTTAAAATTTATGATAAGCATCTATCTTTTCTCTGCCTCTTTTCTGTAAATCTGGTTTATTGCCCATGCCAGATGTTTTTCGGCCCATTCATTCCTTTGTCAATTCTGTCTTGTGGTCTGGCCCCTAGCAGCCTGAGCCCTGGATGCCAGGATGATTCTGTGGGGTAGATTGAACTATAAAACCTGGATTGATTATTGGCCTTCTTAGTTGTTAATGCATATTCATTTAGCTGACCCATAAATCAGATTGCTGCTATGTGTACATTTGGATTTCATTACTTCTCGTCTTCATATCTTCTGTGTTGCTCTGGAAAAATATTGAAAATATATTGAACAAAAGAGGAAATTTGGCTGAAGAAAATAATCTGAAATAAAAAACAAGAGGTTTCAAACAGAAAAATCTTTATTGCAGCCTTGTTTATAGTAGTGAAAACTTGCAAATATCTGATATACACAAAAACAAAGATACAGCTTAGTTATAGGGCCTTACATTGCAGTATTATTAAATATTGTATTTATTAAAAACAGTGTTTCTAAAGAGTTTGCAATACTGTGGGAAATGATTATTATGTAATTAGAGTAGGGGAAACCCAGGATATAGAATCACAGAGCGTATCACCTCAACTACATAAAAATATGCACAAACCCTGGAAGATGTGTCAAAATGTTAGCAGTGTTTCTCTCTGGGTGGGGTGGGACTGGATTTGGAAGTCTGGATTCAGACAGACCTGGCTTTAAACCTGTGTTTAAAGTCTGGATTCAGACAGACCTTCCTTTCGTCTGTGTTTGCCTGTTACTTATGAGACAACACCTGTATTAAACCTAATTTATCCAGGGTGAATAGGACTTTTCTCACCAAATTGTTAGGTAAAGTGCTTAGTTCACTGTATGACATAGAATAATGCAACAAGTGAAAGTTCAATTATTATTAGAAACGTTATCAATAACTATTTCTCCCATGTTACTGCTCTCCTAACACAAGCACTAGACCGATTTCTCCATGTTGCCTCCTACTGTAAACAGCACACGTGAGGAGGCAGCGCTCCCAGCCCCCTGGCCTCTGTCAAGTCACATAACTGCTCTGATCTGGTCACCCTGCTTGGGTGAAGTGTAAACCCCTTAGCATGGGGTGATGTTGAAAATTCAGTGTCTTGACCTGTAAAAAGTGCTTAGAATCAGTGCCAGGCACATAATCACTTACATGTTAGCTGCTATTATTTATTTTAAAATTTTAAAAATATACGTATGTATTAGTATTTCTTCTTACTTGTGGGAAAATTACAGCCACAAGTCCTATGGAGAACTGGACTTAATGACTTCTAAGTGTGAGACTGCAAAGTGATACGTGATGGAACTGAAACATTCCAATTTGTAGGTGTAAAATGGGGGTGATCTTGGAGTGAGTGGCCGTGGAAAATGAGGATCCTTTGGAAAATCTAATCCAGTCTGTGCAGGCCGAGTTGGGAATGTGATGACAGGCTGATGGGCTTTGAGTCTACAGAAATTCAGTCAGGTTCCTCGGTTGGTTTCAGTTCTCCAAATATATGCAGATTTTTAGGTCTAGTCTCTAACAGAAATGCCCTTTTGATTTGTGGTTAATGGATTAACATAGATAAGTGGCAAGAGTACGTTTTTAGTTTTTTCCTTTTTCCTTCAAAATTCCTCCTTGCCAAAAGCATGCGCTATTGTGTTTTTGAGTGACATGTGGTGTGGGTTTGCAGCCTTTTCCTTGCTGGTCCTTGCTGGGGAAGGGAGTGGAGCTAGGAAGTGGGAAGAGTCTTCAGTTTCTTAAGGGAAACCCAACATGATAATGTAGATTTGCGTGGTTGCTTTGCAGTCCTAATCTGTGCTGCTCTAGCTGACGTTCTTCAGTGGGGCCATACCATCTCAGCACGAAATTACCTGCAACGTGAGGGAGGGTCACCTGAGAAGGAACTTGTGTACAGTTCTTTTCACACATTCTTCCAGTTTCAATCTGGGAAACACTGAAAAATTCCCCCCAGATCATTGCAGAACAAAGATCTATTTGTTCCAAATAAAAGCTAGCATATCTCTGTCCATCAGAGTGCTGTGTGCCTGAATGACAAAGCTCGTGTTGACCAGCCTCCGTAAGTAGCCTAGAGAATCCGCTTTCCTGAGATTTGATAGGCTTGTCACAAAGGGTCAGAAAAAAACAAATGATGAGACGAGTTAGTCCCAGTTATCCAGACAAATACATAATTTGCAGTTCTCCTGCTCTTGACCTTCACTTTTATTTTTCTTCTGTTTTTTTCTTGGACCTGACCTTTTACTTTTATACCATATCTATTTTTGTGAACAGCCCATTTTCAATCATTTGAATGAGTTAAGGTATAAAAGAATTCAAAATCAGAGTTCAATTGAGAGCTGCCTTCTTTCTTCAGCTTGTAACAAAAGGTAGAATATTGCAGCACTGAAAGGTAGACTCCGGGAAGACTGGGATGTGTGGATGATTTATTCAGCCGTCTTGGCAGCTGCAGGGGTGAGCAGTGAGATTGCCAGAGAGAGAGCCAACTTAGCCTTCTTAGTGGTCCGATGGAAAACGGCAGTATCTTCCACACACGGGCCAGGAATTTGCTTATCTTCCCAGATCCTCTGCTTTCATCTATGAAAAGGGAATGCACAAAAACCCCAAATCTGTCTCACTCTCTAGCCTGTTGAGCACAGTGGCAAGACATATAGGGAAGTACCAGGGAACCTTTGAGTGCCAAGAGATGGCAGGTGATAGCATCTCCTGTGTGTTTCAGTGGTGACTCGGGCCAGAAGTTGGTGCTGGCTACGAGGCTGCTGCCGAGGAGAGGATCCTTGCTGGCTGGGTGGTTTGAAAGACTAGTTTATAGAAGTGATGCTGAATGCCGAGCTTGAGGGATGAGTAACAGAGGAACTGAGGGGAGGGGGATACATTGCAGACACACAGGCTAAATTAATTCAGGCAGTTTTGCAGGGATTGGAAAAAACCATCCAGTTTCGTCAGTATGGAGAGTTGTAGTGGTATGAGCGGGAGATGGGATGTGGCGGGTGCGGCTGGGTGGCGGGTGGGGGCCTTGATCCTTGGGCTAAGCCCTTTCAACCCGATTGCCCATATGTTAAAGATGGGCATTAAAGATCAGCTCTAAGCACAGTTGCAAAGCTGTGAGGACACGGGGTTCTGCTCCCCTCCCTTTTGGGTGTGTGTGGGGGGTCGTCTTCCTGTGCTTCCTGCTCACTGCCCTTTCTCAGCTGGGCCAGAGTTCTGGATCATTCTACAGCACCCTAGCCCTTCCTCTGCAGAATTTCCTCTCGGGCATCATCATTAACAAAGGGCAGCTCAGCTAATTTGCCTGGAAGGTTCTGAAGCTTACCATTCTAAGGTAGTGATAGAGGGCAAATGCACAAATCCACTTCTATAGCAAAGTTGAACTGGGAACAAATCTTATGACCAGCAATATACTTAATGATGGAATTTCAGGTGCTGCCAGTGCCAAGAGCTGCCTGGCAATGGGCGGGTAAGGTGGAGGGATCCTTGAAGGTCCCTAATTGCACCACGTGGGTACCCTCTCCGTCCCTTGTGCCAGTGTGAGGAGGTCTGGTTGTGGTTTTCTAGCAGTGTGACCTTGGGAAGGTCTCTTGATCTCAAGATTATAGTTTCTTCATCTGATAATGGAAAACAGTATCAAAGGTCTTTTCTCATCGTTCTGTATTCCACATTGTGGGCACTCTCTTTGGCTCTCTCAGAGGAGGTAGAAACGCTGACTTATCCCTCCATTCATGCCTTAAATAAATATATATTTTGAGCCATCTCGGTGGCAGGTACGTTATTGTGAGGGACACACACGATCCTGGCCCTTAGGGAGCTTCCAGTTATTCCTGACTGATGTGGCCTTGGTTCTTGTTTGAGTAGTCCGTTTGCCGAGATGGAGAGCTTCGTGGTGTAAGCCACGAGGTGAAGCTTCCGTGCTCTCGGGGCAGGTTGTTGTAGGTAGACACAGTTTGGTCTGCTGGACACTGGCTTCTGCTCCTCCTTTAGTCGGATGTTAGTGTGGATTCCTAATGACTAATTTAGAAAAACGTCCGGTGAAGTCTTTCCATGGAGTACATATTCATTCCACAAATATTTATTGGGCACCTCCTGTGTGCTGGGCACTGTGCTAGGGCCTTGAGATTCAAAGGTGACTATGATGATCCAGCCATTGCTCTGAGGCCAGGAGGGGACATGGACTTCTAATGACAAATTTATTCCTGATGCTGGGTACTGCCAGCATACTGGGGACAGGCACGAGTACACACAGGTGGCCCTGTGGTTTACCTAGGGGTGTATGGGGCTTGCATAGCAGCCCTGGGTGCCGATCACTTGGCTGGAGTTCTTATTGACCCACCTGGCCTGCTGCTAAGTCCACACCTGTGTGGGCGGTTAATCACTTCTGTGTTCCTCCACCACTTGACCTTTAATGACGGTTATTTCTAGTTGAAGTATTCAAAGCTAAACAAAAGCCCCGGCCTCTCTTGCCTCTGTGAAAGAACTACATCGGGATCCTTATGTTGAGTGTTCTCTCTGGTTTTCTGGTCCCTGCGCCCTGGCTGCGGGAGGAGCCTGTTCGTCCTGGTGCCTTTCTGAGTGGCTGTTAGCCACGTGGAAAACTCACATCAGCTGTGCTCATTACTGTTTCCCCTGAGCTTACTGCTGGATGGAGCTCTCCCAAGTTGTGGATAGGGAGACTGCAGGAGCCTCTGTGCTCAGGCTCTGCTCCCTGGGTCTCACCAGTTAGGAAGAGAGATGAGGGGCCCAGTGGGGAGACAAGATCGCTGAGAAGGGTCTGGTGGCTCACAGCAGATGTGGCTCCTTCGGAAAGCTGGACTGAAGGTGCGACCAAATGCAAGCGCCTGCTTCTTCCCCTCCTTGCCCCTGCTTGAATTAAAGATAGCTGGCTCCCCGGGAAGGGTTGACTTGACGTACCTTCCAAGACAGTGACAGATAGGCACCTCTCTGTGCGTGGTCTGCTCAGTGCTTGGAGCCTGAATGTTCAGGGAGCCCCAGTGTGCCTGAGCACAGACTGCCCCGAAGACCCAGATGGAGGGAAAGGCCCTGGCTTTGGCTTCGGTGGCACTCTGGAGAGCTCTGACCCTGTGCACAATGCGTTCTTACCTGCCAGAGGAGCTACTTCTCTTCCTGCCTTGTAGAGGATCAGGTAAGGAGTGGAGAGAAGGGGAAGCTCTTTCTTAGGCATTTCTTTTAGGAGAGCAGAATTGTTCACAGGAGATTGAGATGAATGATAGCTTTACAAAGGCCCACATTTTATGCTGACATTTGGTTATGTGATACATGCTATTATTAAACAGGGCTGTATATCACCTGCTGAGAGGGGAACAGACATAAAGAAAGGGGGCGGCAGGTACAGCCATCCGTATAATTGGCTGCTGCAGCCTTACAGTGGGCCGTAGAGGAGAGTCCGTAGCTGGAAGGAGACAGCAGACGGGGATGGTGGCCAGCTCTCACTCCCCTGGAGATCCAGGGCCGACTCAGCCATGGTGGCCTGACCCTGTGGTCCTGCCAGATGCGGACAAAACCTCTGCTTTGCCAGGGGAGTGTGTAGCGCCCCCATAATGCCTCCTATAAGTTGCTTCTGGGCAGAGGTCATTGATGAGCCCTGGGGCAGCAACTGTCACCAATACCAGCCCTGCCCACAGGGTGTAGGGTTTTTTTTTTCCTCTTGACCTCTTGGATTGGGGGATGTGAGTGACTTCCAAGAGCAGCCTAGGTGCTATGAGTTAGCTGCCCACAAACATGCTCTGCTTCATGACTCTTCCTCACATGGATCTACGTCTAGAAAAAGCATATTGTGGGACTTGAATGTGGATGAACACAGGAGCTGTGTATAGTGAATAAAGGGCTTACTAGAAGGTAAGCTCCGTATAGACAGGAATCTTGTCTGTGTTTGCGCCCTAATGTCTGTTACGGTGTCCGGTAGGTAACAGATGCAAAATGAACAATAAAATGAATTCTGCAGCTGAGATGTAGCTGAATACAGTACACTGCTTCCAGTGTTTCTTCAACTCCTGTGATTAATATCAACAAACCCTTACCTAGCACTCTGTGCCTTTGACGTATATTAACTCATTTAATTCTCTAACAACCTTACAGGTAGATCTGTTATTATCTCCCATTTTATAGAGGAGGGGCCTGAGGCAGATGGCAGTTAAGCAGCCAGCTCAGGGGCTGGGGCACCTCCTGGCCCTCGATTACCATCAGGCAGAGATCCAAGGGGAGGTGCTGGTCTTGACCAATGACAGGCATTGATTTTGAAGAGGAGGTGGCCTCGGCCCAAGCTGGGCTTGTTTGTCCCTGGGTGGAGCAGGCTTAGCCCGGGCAGCCTGTGCTGCTGCCATCATCCTGGGCTGTTTACAGCTACCTGGGACTGAAAAGTGTTTCTTTTAAAAGGAAAATGTCTGGGCTTCACTGCTGGTTCCACTGGCTCATCTTCCACAATGGGGAGGCCATGGAAGGGTTTTTGTGTGGGTCCGAGGGACCTTCACACTCACAATGAGGGCAAAAATGGTCAGAGTGAGAAGAGATCATGAGAAAAACAGTGCATGTTTTATGAATTTATACCCTGTCTTTGAGCAAATAAAAAAGACTTAAGATCCAATAAGATGGCAGATATTCAAATTGTGTTAAAAGAGAAAAATGAATAAGGGTAGGGTCATAAAATATAGGGGTTAGATTGTGACAGCATACAAGAAACTATACACAGATTTGGCTCTGAGCTTTCCTGCAGTGAAACCAGACAAGGAACCCTGAGCAGTTCTCCTGGCCTCTGAGTCTCTACCAGTACAAGCCCACAGAGGGGGTGGGTACCGCGGCCAGTTGCAGGCTGTACCGACGCCGTGCTGCGCTGAAAACCTCACAACAGGCAAGCACCATAAGTCTTTATCCAGACATGTTGTCTGCGTGGCATCGTTTTCTCAAGGCTTTAGTGTATGTGCAGTGAGACTGCTCACCAGTGTTGAAAATGCACACTCATTTCTAGTTGACATTTCTAGGTTGCTATGCGCTTTAGTCCTGCTTTCTTTTTGCCGTGGGGTAAGTCATCGTACTTGTTTCCAGCAAGTGTCCATTTTGCCAGTATCTCATCTATTGTGAGCAGTGCTATTGCTGTGGTTCTTGTGGGAGGGTGATTAAATCATCGTGCACTTTGGTTTCCAGGCCTCATCTAGGCTCCCCTGTGTGAATGGTCTCCTTGTACAGTACTAATAATGATACCTTGACTTTGTACGTAATGTTACAGATTATAAGGCATTTTTACATGCATCATTTACATTTTAAAATCATTCCTGTGAAGTAAATTATTGGTCTTGTCTCATGCTTGGGAAAACCAACTCATAATAAAACAGGGATTAGGAATAAAGGGACGACACTGGGGCATGTTAGTCTTGGACCCACATGTGGTGCTGAGAATGATAGCTTTGGTTTTTTGGATTTTTTTTTTTTTAAAATAATGTGTTCCTGTATAGTCCTATTGATGATTTTTTGTAATAGTTGTTTCTTGAGTGATAGAAAAGTTGAGAACACAAGTCCCGTGATGGATGTCTGTCTGGTGTTCCTCATCTGTTCAACATATCCTGAGCTAGGGTGGTCCCTGCCTTCCACGGCCCCCCTCGTCAGATGTTAGGATGAGGAGACAGGGGAGCAGATGGGAGTAGTTGGCGGAGCATTGAGTATCTGCAGGAAGATCCTTCTGCAGGAGCTGGGTGCCTCCTGCTCTCTGAAGGCTGCAGAGAGGAAGTGAAGGATCCAGGGGCCGCCCAAGGCAAGGGCAGGCCTGGGGGTGAGCCTGGACTGTAGACTCCTCATCCAGCGCTCTTCTCTGTGAACCCAGACTCACCCACTCTTCTCCCAGACAGACTCAGGGGCAGCAATGTGGGCCGAGCCCAGAATGGAGAGACGTCAGGTGAGGAAGGGCACTTAGCTGTCCCGAGACTGTCTCTAGGGCCACAAAAATGTAGAAACCATGTCTGTAGATAACTTCCCTGTGGAGTTTGCAGCAACCATGTGATGCACATTTTTGCATGAAAAAGTCTTAAGATCATGAATTAGAGCTAGCGCCTGTTCCTCTGCCCTCTCCCAGCAGGACTGTCTGGAGGCTGCACCTGCTGTGCCAGCCCCTCTTCTGTCCTCTTCTGGACCTGCTACTCCAGGCAGGCTCTGCTCCACCCCTCCACGAGACCCCTCCAACTGGCTGGATTCAGTTGTTGTTTCTCGGTGGCATCTCACCTGACCTGTGACCAGCAGTCAGCACAGCTGGTCTCTCCCTTCTGTTTGCTTCACTTTCTTCCAGTCTCCACTCTCTGTCTGCTCTCCCCTTCACCTGTCCTTGCTCCTCTTCGTGATTCAGAATGTCGTTCCCAGGCCGGGACTCTCTCTTTGTCTCTTTTGCTCACTCCCTAGACAGTCTTCCTAGGCCCTCCTGCCCAGCCATATCTCCAGCTTTGCATGTGACTCTCTGCTCCACCTCCCCCATGAATACATCCCAAAGAAACTCACCCCCAAATCTTTGTGTCCCCATATCCGTGTCTCCAGCAGCCTTTATTGCCCTGGTGGTTTTGGACAGATTTTCCTCCTCTCCTTCCTGTCTGCCTCAGAGGGTCTCTCCTGTCACCTCATTGACCCTGTGTCCCCAGGTGCCTCCCCTACTTTTCCTGCCCTGCTCCCCGGAGTGTCTCCTGCTTCTTCCTGAGCTACAGTATTGGGTCCTGCTGCTACATCTGGCTCTCAGGCCCATGTCCTGGATCTGTGTTGGCCTTCCGTGAAATCTATCTCTGCATGCTTAGAAGGACCATTCATTTGGTCTTCAGAAAGCCCAATTTTCAGCCAGGAAGGGCAGCCTTCACGCAGAGGGGATTACGCACCCTAAACAGCATCCATACCAACCTGGAGCTCTGTGGCCTTCCCCACTGACTGTTAGCACCAGCCATCCCATTGTCACCAGCCCCAGGGGACAGATTAACCATGGAGTAATCTGCATCACAGCAAATTAGTGCATTTCTCTCTGAAGTTTAAATTTTACTTCCCCAAACTGAGGAGTTGCTTGGCTAAATATACCTATAAAAAGAGGGGTAGCAGTAGCATTTACATACGGTTTCAAAAGTGCTTGACGTTACAGTTGGAAAATTGCTGAATATCTTGAATTCCTCTGCCGTGTCAGCAGTCCAACCACTGCCCAGGCTGTAGTAAATTAATTCAGTTTTGGGCAGATTCTCAGTAAACACTGCTATGGTTTGTTGAGGAGGTGTATCTTGACATTTCTCAAAGAGGAAATATTTTTACACTTTTACAGGCAAAATTCATTCAGAATACAAGCATGAGGCAGCATGGCTTTACAGCTGGGTGGCCTGAAAGGTTGCTTCATGGGGACAAACCTGCGCTCGGACAATGGAGCATCTGCTGGAAAATGTTCTCTGTACCCCGGTGACCCAGCCACCTGTTGTTGGGAAGCCAACAGCGGAGCGTGCTGAGAAGCCGAGCCCTGGAAGGCCCCACTGCAGCATCTGGGCCCAGGCAGCCTGGTGTCCACTTGGCCTTTTGACCTCATTGCTTCTTGGCACTTGCCTTGTTCAGTGGGCAGGAGGCATAGAGGAGGCCAGGGCCCAGGCTTGCTACCTGTAGGCACTCTAATAAAAGACAAGAAAGAATGTGAGCGTGAGATGCCCATGGATTTACGTCATCTGTGATGCGCTAAGATTCTTTTTGTTACTCACTGGAAAGGGCCTTGTTTTGTTTGCTAGGATGGTACCCGGCCAGTTAAGTCTGAGTTGGTTCTTCAGGTGCAGGGAAAAAACATTTGTGATACAGGTTTCTTTCTGTCTCCATCTTGTGCTCAAAGCAGCCTACATGTGGTAGAGGCTGGCTTGGGTTTGGGGAGCTGGGGGGTGGAGGAGGCAGTCAAGTTTCTGGCCATGGAATAGAGCAGATACTGGAAATAGACCATCAGCCACCAACTCAAATGCACTAAACTGTTGGATTTACATTTTTTAAAAAGAAGACATTTATGAGATAACTCAAACTCAGCCCAAACCTGTATATTTCCCAAAACCATTGAGCTGGACAAGAAGTGAAATACCTCACTAGTTTGTCTGAACAAGATCAGAACTGGGTTGGTGTTGTATGCAGTTGGAGCCTCTGAAAATGTAAGGCTACATGGCACACTTGGCATTCACGTCGGCTGGTCTGGCCTCATTAGTGATGGCTGCGCATTGGCCTTGCATCAGTCTTCTGTCGGGATTCTATGTTCTGAACCATGCAGGGCTAGTATCATTATAGACACTTTGTGGAGAAATTGAGGCACAGAGTGCCATGTAACTTGCTCAGATTGACACGGACTCTTAGTGATGGAGCCGGGCCCAGAAGTCACGTCTTCTGGTAGGTGGGTGGTGGAGCTCTTTGTCGTGAGGAGCACCCGAGAGGGCACCTCTGATTCTTCCCTGTCCCCACAGGAGCTGGTGGGGAGGGACCCAGGGGCACTGAGGCTGCTGACAAGCATCTTCAGGAGACAGCTGTGGGCACCCAGGGCTCCCTGCCTCTCGCCTTGATGACGTTAACTGGGGAAATTCTGCTCCCGAGGACCCCTTCAGGGAGCCCCGAATCGGAAGACTGTTGAGAGGGAGGCTGGGTGAACATGTGCAGTTTCCACCTCCTAAGGGATTTTCCTTGTCACCCCGTGGTAACGACCCTTAGACTATATGCTGCTGTCATCTGTCTTTAAATTTTTCAAAAGTGATTTTTAATCTTTGTTTTGTAGCTGCAGTAGACTCTTGAAGCGCTGTTTTATTCTCGATTTTTAAAGTTGATCTGAGAGTTCAGTGTTTTTTTGTCAAGACGAATGTCTATTGTGAACATCAGAGTTTGTGTCTTTGTGTTTTCCAGACATTCTAAGTGAGACCTTCCCAATCATCTAGGAAAATGGTGGCCCTGTCCTTGAAGATTTGTGTCCGCCACTGCAATGTGGTGAAGACCATGCAGTTCGAGCCATCTACGGCAGTGTACGACGCGTGTCGAGTCATTCGGGAGCGGGTACCTGAGGCGCAAACCGGGCAAGGTGGGTCACTGCTGACTTACCGGCTTCTTCTCTCTGCAGCTAAAGAAATGGAGGCTCTGAGGGGTGCACAAGCCCCCTAGCATGTATGTTGTAAGTGAAATGTCTTCTTGGACCTGCTCGCTTCCCGTGTGAGACTGGGGATGACGGTGACCACACCTGCTGCCGAATTGTCGTTATCTTGACCCCCCAGGACATCAAAACTGTGCTCTGAGGTGTACAAGTCACTTTAGGGCAAGTGAAGCTGCCCTAACACTTACTGCTTGTGTGCATCCTAAGCCCTGTTTGCCCTGAACACTTTCCACTGCCTTCAGGACCCAGGGCAAGTCTTATGTTTCAAGTCCTTTGAAGGGGCTGTATAAATTTTATCTCAAACCTTTAAAGACATTTGTCATATATGTTTTGTGTGATGTTTGGTTAAAGCACTGACCCCATTCGTCCTAGTGTAAATAAAAAGCATTCAAACAATTTCATTTCCTCTTTCCTTTGTCTTCTTTCCATGTGTCCTTCCCTTACTTAGCATTTGACGGACAGTTGAGAAATTGGATCACTCAAATGGATAAGGCTTTAGTGTGAGACTGGGATAAAACATATCTGAAAAATTGGAAGAGTAAAAATTAAAAATCAAACATCACATCAAGGGTTATGATAAGTAAGATGAGTCTTCTTGTAAAGATCTATAATACTTTTCACAAAACTCTTCTGATCTTTTGGTCTAAAAGCATTATTTATGTTGTTCAAAATACTGTACTATTTCTGGATTACCCAGAAATAAAAATAGTTTGCTTATGTCCCCAGCCTTACTCTCTGATTTGGTTGTTCATCATTTGGTTGCTTTATTGTTCTTTTTTTTTTTTAATGTTTTATAGTTTGCTTTTATTTATTATTTATTTTATTTCAAAATATTAAGGGGGTATACCTGTTTTTGTTACATGGATACCTTGCTGTTTTTTTATTGTTTTTTTTTTTTTTTCTCTTAGGTTTTTCTTTATTTCTTTGGTCTGGATTGCTATATAGCTCTTGTGAAGGCAAAAACCTTTAAAGGTCTTGAAGTTGTTTCTCTGAGTAACAGCAGAAGCTCCAGCCCTTATCTGGGTCTCTGAGCAGGAAGAAAGAAGCCTTTGGGTAGAAAATGATACCGCTCCCCCAGTCCCTACCCGTTGATCTCCCAGGCCAGATTCAAGGTTTCCTATGGAAAGTTTAACTTTCTAGAGTTTTTATAATCTGGTGGCAGTGAGGGGGCAGAGGCTTCATCTCAGGAGGAGGTCCTACCTCTCTTTTATAAGGCTGTCTTGGGATGACGGGGACCATTCAAGGTGTAAGGGCTTCACCTGTGCCCCTTTGCCTGAGTGGCCTTGGACTTAGATGGTCACTTCCATAGTTTCTCCATGGCTATCTTCGCATTCTCCATGGGTTCTTGGCCTGGTTTTTATAGCAAGGGTTAAGGAACAAACTCAAATTCGGTTAGAAAGAAATTTGGACTGCTTTGTTCTTGTGTTTCCCTCAATTTTAGGCACAGCTACGGCCCACTGGTGTTAGGAAGCACAAGCCTCATTTGTGGGTGTTGCTTCTGCAACTCAACTCTTCCTCCTCCAGGTCTGCTTTGGCCCAGCGGCTGCTTGTGTTGTCAAAACGAAACGTTTCTCTCTGCCGGCGCAGAGCACCCACGTCCTTGCCGAGTCAGCAGGCTCAGCGCTGGGAGTCAGTGATGGCTGCATCACCACCTTGTCTTCTATTTTCCTTTCTGTTTGTGTTCCAGCTTCCGACTATGGGCTGTTTCTTTCGGATGAAGACCCTAGGAAAGGGATTTGGCTGGAGGCGGGCAGAACACTGGATTACTACATGTTGCGAAACGGGGTATGCTGCTCATCCCACGCTTTGGGTTTTCATGACTTTGCCCCTGGGCCTTCCATAGAAGCCAATGTTATTATGCTATTTTGATTCAAGGGCATCTTAGTAATAGTTTTGATGTAATGAGCTTTGTAAGGGCTGTCCAGGTGGTGATAGAAAACGTCAGCAATCCAAATTCTTGCGATAGCTCAGACAGATTGAAGCAGTTTGGGTTAGCGTGTGGAAGCAGTTTTACATGCCATCGTTGGACTTGGTAGGTGTGAGATGCCATATAGCGTCTGGCTATAAGTGTGCAGGAGGTGTCCCTGTGCCTGGGGACGGGGGAGTAAGGACAGATGAGAGGGGAAATGAAATGGGGTCCTAAAGGCAGTTGGAGACTGAATATTAATCAGTGTTTTGGTTTCAAAAAAGAAACTTCAAATTAGAGATGTGAGTTTAATGATCAATAATAGTATACAACAACAACAAAAATGGTTGTATCATGGAAGTAAGGAGGGGCAGTGAGAAAAAAATGGGTTAAACGTTCTGTTCAGCTTAACCTCCAAGGTACTGGGTGTCTTGGTATGTTGGATGGAGTGTCATATTGGTCCGTATTCCATAAAGTAAGAGTAAAATACGTGATGCCGATTAATTTCCCTTCCATGGTTCTATTTTTAGGAAGTGTAGTAAACAAGAAATCTCTCATTTAAAAATAAGTCCTAAAGTTTTTACCCGTTTGGTCTTGCCATTATTGTTTCACTGTACTCTTGTGAATAAATACCACTACTACAGCAATACACCACCACTAGGAAGAATTATGGGGATATTACGCATGTATTTCATTATATATAATATAGTAAAATTTTTTAAATTTTTATTTTATGTGTATAGATAGTAAAAATTGCTTATGGCAATATGAAAGATAATTGGAGACACATACTAATGTCTTTTTAAAAGGCAAGTAGTCATTTCCCTCTACTAATTCTCATTAGAGCAGATAATTCCCAGCCTTTCAGGAGGACATACATTACTTTCATTTCACAAAGGGTAGCTTTCAGTAATTGTGAGCTATAGATATTACTTCTTGGGGTGCAATTTTACTATCAGATTTTAAAGAAATCTTTATGAAAGCAATTATTTAGCACTAGAGAGTCTGTATTATAGTAGTGGCAACAATCCTATGAAAACTTAGGAAGGTTTTTAAAGACTTTTTGGAAGAAAGGAAATCAGAGTCTGCTGGGGAAAATCTATTTTTTGAAGAAAAGCATCCAAGTTTATTATCTGTGTTCCCACTCGGTGTGACATGTGTGTGTGGTTTGTGCTCTAGGATATCCTGGAATATAAAAAGAAACAGAGACCTCAGAAAATCCGGATGCTGGATGGATCTGTGAAAACAGTGATGGTGGACGATTCCAAGACAGTGGGGGAGCTCCTGGTGACCATTTGCAGTAGGATAGGTGAGCGTCCACGTGCCTCTGTTGCGTTTTTTGCTTTGTTTTTGATTGCATGCCTCTTCTCCTTCCCACCCTGTGTGGTGTCTGGGCAATTTTGAATGTGTCTTAACACAACAAGTTCTGCCCAATCCCAAGAAAGTATATTCACTCTCCTGATTTGCTAAGCCGCTAACCACGCGGACTTCTCACTAAGTCACAAGTGAAAGCTTTCATTTCCCTTTCTAGAACAAAGGGATTTTCACACTGAAAGTAATACTTTTAAAATCATGTAATTTGGTCTGCCACCCGTTGCTGTATTCTATGTAAGCGTCATTGATGTGCCCTGTCTCCTTGAATACTAATGGCGACAGCCTATACGATTGATCATTAGACAGCTTGTCCTCTGTGGCTTCTGTCAGTCCCCCCAGAGGACAAGTCTGCCTCCTGTCTACATGGAGGCCTTCAAATATTTGAGGAAAACAGACTTGCCCGTCTTAGTTTTTTCTTCATGCAAAGGAAGCCCAGTTCCTTCAGACACTTCTTGGTTGACATTGTCTTGTCTTCCCCTGAATTATCCCTACTTTGTTGTTTCCCCAAAATTAGAGGAGAGAATTGAACATGATGTTTTGAATGTGACTGAAGTAGCTGTAAAGGTCCTTTATTTCATTGGTCGTGGCTGCCTCCCTGGTCCTCACGTCAGCAAGGCCTCTTTGTCCTCTGCCACCGTGCAGTCCTTGGGATACCGCAGACTGTAGGCTGAAAGGGATCTACTGCAGTTCAATCTTTTAGAATTATAACCTAATTTCTATTGTTAGGAATAACGAATTATGAAGAATACTCTTTAATCCAAGAAACTATAGAAGAAAAGAAAGAGGAAGGGACGGGTACGCTCAAAAAAGACAGGACGCTGTTACGAGACGAGAGGAAAATGGAGAAGTTGAAGGCCAAGCTTCACACAGATGACGACCGTAAGTGTCTGAGAAGGAAGTGAGGTGCAGGCACTAGGCTTCGCCAAGCCTCTTTCCTCCTTCTGTGCATATGACTCAGGGCACGTTTTTGGTGTTTTAAGTCTGTAAATAAAAATAACTGTAATACCATTCATGTTTAAAGAAATAATCTCTTACATCAAATATACAAAGCATATTCACAGTTTCTTCATTATCTTCTAAAAATGTTATAATAGTTTGAACTGGGATCCAAATAAGGTTGGGCAGCATGTCACTTAATTCTTAACTAAGTAGGTTCCCTCTCCATCTGTTTTTTGATTGACAAATAATAATTCTGTACATTCATGGGGTACAATGTGATGTTTTAATTTATGTAGAAAGATTCATTCAAGCTAATTAACCTATCTATAACCCTCACTATCTTATTTTTTTGTAGTGAAAATGTTTAAAATCTATTCTTTTTAGCAATTTGAAATATATATTATTATTAACTGGTCACCATGCAGTGCAATAGTCCATCTCTTTTTATTCCTTGCAATTTTTGTGTGTGAAGAAACCAGATTGTTAGTTGTATAGCATTTCCTACAGTCTGGATTTTGGTCATAGCATACCTATGGTGTCATTTAACATGTTTTTTGTCCCTTTTAATTCCTTAGATCTGAGGGCTTGATCAGATTTAAGAGTGTGTATGTGTTTTAATAAAGACGCCTTCCTTAGTGGTGATGTGTACTTCGATAAGAGAGTTGTTTCTGACTGTCGTCTTTGAGGGGATGCTACGTCCGTCCAGAGATGACCATTTCCCATACCCATTATTTCCTTAGGGGTAAAAAAATAGTAAGATAATTCTATTGTGGGAATGTCATTTTCTACAGCTGCACAGTTAATATATGGAAAAGCCAGCACAGAATCTCACGTGCCCTTGAAGCCCAAGCTGTGTACACCTTGCTGCCTGACCCTCCACTGAGAGGACCTTAATTCATTGCACAGTCCACTTGGATGTCCCAGCCTCTTTCTTTCCTTGCTCTTTTTCTTGATGCTGCATTGGAATGACGTCCTCATTGTCATTGTGTTTGTTGATCTTTGGTGGGGCTATCATTTCATCTGACCCTTTGTTTTTTTTTTTTTTCTTTGTACCTCGTTTGATTTCCAGTTATATACATCTTTCCAGGAGTTCAGTAGACAAATCCCAAGGATTTCTTATTATGCACATGGTACTCTGTGTTCTGAAGTTGCTTATAATCTAGTAAGGCTGGTGAGAAGTACAACATGTATATTAAGCCCAGAGAGGAGCGTGGCAGTGAGAGCTATGCACCGTGGGGAGGGGAGTGACCCGTTCCCACGCATCTAGACGTGAGGACGGGGTTCTCACGCTGGCCGAGATGCGAGCTGGGCCACACGTGGGGTTCCGTCAGTCCCCTCTTTGGTGTTCTGTCTGCCCCATCCCCTCCACACATTCATTCTCTTCCTCTTTTGTACTTGGGGTCTGTTAGGCTCACAGTCCCAAAATTACTTCCCTTGCTGAGACTGAAATATTTACTCTCGATTTAAAAGGAAATCCTGACTTGGTTCCTTAGCACAAATGCTGATTTCCTTATTTCTTCCCCCAACTGCCCTACAGGGAGAGGGACCTGTTATAAATTCATTGTATTGCCTTAGCTAACTTTAGGAATGGCTGGGAATTCTCTCCCTCATTCCTGTTTCTGTCGGTCATATGGTAGATGAGAAATTGTTTTGCAAAGTTAAAAAGCACAGTTCTAATATAAGAGGTAACCGTAAATATCAGAGTTGAAGAAATCTGCATCTACATCACACGGCTATTTTGGTAAATCCCCTTTAATTAAGAGGAAAAATGAATAGTTCTTTTATATGTCTTGTTGTGTTGCAGTAAATTGGCTGGATCACAGCCGAACATTCAGAGAACAAGGAGTGGATGAAAATGAAACATTGCTGCTTAGACGGAAGTTCTTTTACTCTGATCAGAATGTGGATTCAAGAGACCCTGTGCAGCTGAACTTGCTGTATGTTCAGGTACAGTATTAACTGCTCAGACACTGAGGTGGTTGAGGTTTCAGGAAGCTCCTGGCTGTACCAGAGCCGGAGCGTGGCTCTGGCTTCTGTCCCATGCAGGGCGTCCAGTTTCCGGTGGGCGCTGCTCATGGACTCCTCCCTTGTTTCGTTGTGGTACAGATCGGTCTTCATTGTGAACTGCCGGCCGTCCAGTGCAGGGCCTCCCTGTGGCTCCCCAGATTGAGCATTAGTGGCCAGCGCCGCCCCTCTCTGCCTGGCTTTGAGAGGCAATTGTATTTCGTTTAACCTGCTCACCATTTCAGATGCACTAAAGCTTTCTTAGCATCTTAGAATACAACAGAATATCAGTCAGAAAATCAGTACTTCTCATTAACTGGAAGATAGCCTCTCAGTAACCTTTCTGTCTTTACCACTAACTAATTACTTAAACTCAGAGAAGATATTTCACATATTTGAGTTACACTTTTTCAGTATGTGAGATGTAGGCTTAGCGCACCGGATTGCCCCCGAGGTTTGTTTTGGCTCAAGGAAAACATCATCTGTCTTTCTGCTGCCTTCTCTTCCCCCCACCAAACTTCCTTTCATTCTTTCCTTCCCTCCTTCCCTTTCCTCTCCTTCCATTTATCTATCTATCTGCCATAGAAATAATGCAGGGATTGACAAACTGCAGCCATGCCCTCTGCCTATGTTTGCAAATAAAGTTTTATTAGTACAAAACTCATTCATTTAAGTATTACATGGTGCTAAATCCCTTTATGTGTTACATAACTGTGTATGTATTTTCTGTGGCTGTTCTTATATTCCAGTGGCAGAGTTCAATCACTCTGACAGAGGCTATATGGCCCACAAGGCCTGAAATGTTTACTATTTGGCTTTTTAGAGGAGAAGTTTGCTGACCCCTGAGTTAGTGGATGGAAGGATGGCATGGAAGGGGGGCCAAGAAGACAGGCTGGGAAGCCAGGAGGGAAATAGCAGGGAGATGAGAAGATGCTTGTTGGTTTAAGTCTCAGAGTGATAGTTAAGTGTCCATCCTAGTGTCTGAAGGGGTCATTTACCTAGAGAAAGGAGAGGGAAAAATAGCAACAGTAGTGACTATGGATCAAGAACTAGGAGAACTTCAGACACACGAGTTCCCCGTTGCTTGTCATTTCCCCTAAATGTCTTGAGCCTTGAATTGTTGTCTGTGTGTGCATGTGTCTCCATCTTTCTCTCCTTATGTTACATTGTTCTTTATCTTGGGAATGGAAGTTGGATTGATTTTACTTGTAGATATTCTTCGTGCTAGCTTTATGATTTAGGGCCATAAAAAGTAAATCGTATTTCTAATTTGGCCTCTCTGATCATTTCACAAGATTTTCCTTTGCCTCTTTATTTTTCGTAATCATGCTGCCTTCCTGGATTATGATCTAGTTGTACTTGGGATGTACCCGGCCCCCCTAATGCTTTCCATCTACAGGCCATTTGGGGCAAAGACTCGTTTTCCTTTCACCTTAATTCTGCAGTGCTGCAGTCACCCGCTGTGTCATGCACGTGTCACCGTGGGTTGGCTGGCGCCTTCCCCTGCCCCACAGAGAGCGGGCGTGTGTCAGTGGAGAGAATGTGTCGCTGCCCCAGGCCTGATGCTCTTCCTTCTGCTTGTGTTGCAGGCCCGTGACGACATCCTGAACGGCTCTCACCCCGTCTCCTTCGAGAAAGCCTGTGAGTTTGGTGGATTTCAAGCCCAGATACAGTTCGGACCTCATGTGGAACATAAACACAAACCTGGATTCTTAGAGTAAATGACCCTTTGTTGTTGTTTTTTCTCTTTTGTTCTCCTGTTCCTTTCACATGTTTATTTTTGAGCTAGGTACCCAAAATACACACCCTGATTTCAATCAATTGTGAGGATGTTAGCTTTTACTCAGTTGAGTGTATGACCAAATTTGTGGACCTTGGGGAAAGCCAGGGAAACTCGGAATATTTCTGCCGTTGGATAGAAATTCAGCGCTGAGATGGCTGTAAAGGTCGTCCAGTCCAGGGTCAGACAATGTATGATTTCCTCTGTACCAGCGTCTTTCACACCCTCCAGGCTGTTGTCTGGCGTGTCCTAGGACATCTGTAGAGTTGAGAAACTCACTTCCTCCATCTTCTATAACCTCTGCCCCTAAGAACATTCCTTCTTTATATTAGAACAAATGTTGTTATCTTTAATGTCTTTGTATCTCTGTATTAGAACAACAGAGTATAAGATTCACAGTCTTTATTATAGTCTTAAGAATTCCTCATTGCTTTTAATATGTGATGTATATGTGAAATACTTGCTCTGTTCTTTCCACCCATTTGGACTTTGGATCTTTTTTATAAAACGATGGTGCATTTTCTGGCTCCAGACTTCAAGATTCAGGAGAAAGCTAACCCTGCAGGTTCATCACGGCCCCACAGGACGTGGCTTGAGGTTTGGGTTTCCTGGAAGTGCCCAGCACATCCATTCCAGCATTCATAGGCTGCTGTTTGTCCAAGGATGTTCTCCCCTCTTTTTCAGCCTGGATTTTCCAAGGGTCTTGTCTATTTCTTCCTCTCGTAGTATTCCTTTTCTTTATCTGTGTTCCCCCTACCTCTTTTTTTGTTTTACCTTTCTGCTTCCTTTTAGTGCAGATGAAACATTTGCATAAGCCATAAAAATCACTCCAGAGTGGTCAATGTCATGCTGTCACCTACAGTCCAGCTTGTAGGGGGTTTGGAAGTGGGGACATGGTGTGAAGGCTGACCTGG
The DNA here is from genome assembly GCF_020740605.2 of Lemur catta. Classification (NCBI taxonomy): domain Eukaryota; kingdom Metazoa; phylum Chordata; class Mammalia; order Primates; family Lemuridae; genus Lemur; species Lemur catta. The sequence goes on from NC_059128.1 coordinate 93,242,034, forward strand.
GAGTGAGAGGGCACGAGCTTTGCTGGAGGATGTGACAGCCGGCATGAGGTGTGTTGAGTAGACCGTCCATCGCACTGTGTCCATGTGTGTTGAGGGGAGAGGGTAACAGAAAGGCTTATTTGGCCCTTGACCCCACTCTCACCTTGGTGGAGAATAATTGGGACCAGCACATACTCTTGTGTAAGAAGAAAATCTGACTTTTCTCCTGGTGGCAGAGAATGCCTGGCCAATGTGGTTATTTGGTCTAAATTGAGTTCTTGCCAGAAAAACCCAAAAACTTCTACCTTTGAGTTGGTGAATCCCTGAGGTCTTTACAAGGTGTTGTTTTCCTCTACAGTACTCCATATGGTGACCTTGAGTCTGAGAGTGGCTCTGAGCAGTTCCTGTCACTGTGTTCCATATTCTCCAAACAAGTCCCATGGGCAAGTGTTCCTTGGGATCCATTTCTACCTGGCTATTCTGGCTTCCTTTGCAGGAGCCTCAGGAAGCTCAGACACTTTTCCAAAAACCACATGCACATGTTCTTTTAGGAGTTTCTACATTCCCACATTCTAACCTCACAGCTGGTCCCTCACATACATTTGATGTCATAAACCTGAGGATCTCTTGGCCATGGATATTGATAAATAAACACCAAGAACTAGTCAGGCCTTGGAGAAAACAATATTTCTGTTTCTAGACTGACTGATGAAGAGTCGGAAAAATGGAGGGAAAATGAATGAGCCAAAAAAGAATTGAAATGTTTATTTAGGGCTTTCCTAGCTGTACATCTGTGTGGCCCTGGTGGGAAGGGGATACAAAGGAACCATTGATTGGGTGCCTAAATGGGTGACGATGCTACCCAGGTCATGTCATTTCGTCACTGCTCTGGGGCAACTAATTCTCAGGGCCCTTTTGTGAATTGGGAAAGCGGTGTTTTGTGTGATAGATGTGGAAGCAGCGGCACAGGGAGGAGAAGTGGCTTGTCCACAGTTCCTCAAAGAGTTTTCTGCAAATAGCTTCTGACTTCTAACACTGGGCTCTCATTTTCAGAGACATTTCTACTTCTGGTGAAAGGCAAAGTTGCCCTTTTCACTGGTCTCCCAGTATGCAGCAAAATGAGGAAGGGACTTAAAAATGTGATTACAAAGGTCGTTTGGTCTCTTTCCTAGTGTTATTGGTTATACAAGCCAAATCGTGGTGAATGTTACGACATGACTGACTGCTTGTGTTGAGATTACAAACTCGTATCAGAGCATTGGTATCAGCCTTAACGATGTGGACTGCAATTTATGGTTCTATTGAGTGTTGCATACTCACACTCCAGCAAAAATGTTTTTCTGTTAATAATTTGATATTGTAAAAGTTAACCAGTTTTTTCTTTTTTCTAATATGAAGCTCATGCCTCTAGTGATATGTGCACCCTTGCTCAGATTCCAAATTAAAATAAGCTTATTTTGCCTGGTGGCAATTACTTTTCCTTATGAATTTGATTTACTTTTTAATTAGACCAAAGCTAGTCTAGGTAATGAGGCATTTTCACTTAATGTAGACATTTAATTGTGTGTCTTATTGCTCACACCATACAGGTGAAACTTCCTGAGGATATAAGTCCTCTCTTAATTAAAACAAAACAGCAAGGCCGCATGTCCGTGATCTGTGAGTTGGATGGTCGGGTCCTGTTTTCTCCTGGACTGTCCCTGGAGACTGGCAGGGCTCTCTTTTCCAGCCTTTATACCTTTCCCCATCTAGCTTTCATATGTGCTATCTGCTTGAATAATTCATGGATTAAAAAAATGAGAAGATTGGACTTTTGACAGAGCCAGGTGGAAGATACAGCCACCAGAAATCTCAATTGCATAGTTTCTGAATGAGGTACCTAGCGGTGTGTTTAACAGGTACATATCTTTTAATTTTTCGAAAGTTTGCTTAGCATTTTTGCTCAAAGTTAGCACAATGTGGACATTTTTATGAGATTCTCTTTCAGCTTTCTTCAGACTCTTCCATGATTTCTGGATTCAGTACCACCTTAGTGAAGGTACTCACTTAGAATAATGAAAATCGGAGAGTAAGAGATTTTCAGAGATTTAAGGATTATTTACTGTATCTCATCAACTCTATAGATGGGGAAAATAGGTGCTAGAGAGAGACAGATACAGCACAGAACCGTCAAGAGCTGGAAGCCAGATGAAAGCCAGGTCTTCCAAATTGAGTCTAATATGTTTTTACTTACATGACGGTTTTCCTCGAGTCACCTTCAAAGAGTCCCAGAAAGGGACATTTTATATTAGTGTATGAAGTAAAAACAGCATATCTAGTAATCAGGTATTTGCTTTATGCTCTTCTGTGTTTCAAAAATGCTTGCAGAAAAGATACCTTTTGTTGTTCTTTAACTCACTGAGGACTTGGACATGTGTTCTGTTGTGTCAGGTATAGGGAAGATACAAGAGAGATATTGTATACTAATTCTCTGCTGTCTATGTGGTAAATAAACATATGAAATCGTTATTATGGAGAGGAAAAAATTGGCTCTGATGATTTCAACAAAGTCCAAAGTCTTAACTATGCTTTAAATGCAGGATGGCATATGTAGGAAGTCAAAAGTTGCAATGCAGGCTTTGGGGACGAGTAGGGATTGTTTCTAGAAGGGTGGAAAGAGTATGGTACAAGAAGCAATGTTGATCAAAGAAATTGACAAAATAGAAGGTAAATCTAAAGAATTAAGTCTGAAGACAGCAACCACAAAATAAATTTTAACAATGACTAATTTCAAGAACCTTAGAAACATCTTAGAAAACTTTAAGAAGTGATCAGAGTAAAAGCTTTCTGTAGACTGTTTTGTATCAGAGAAAATTAGAGTTACCGATAAACATTAGACCTTAAATGAAGTATATGCAGTAAACTTAAAGGTAACTCTTCTCATAATAAAATTGTTGGGAAAAATACTGAAGGTAGCCTAAAGGAATAGAAATAGACTGTATTTGGAAACAATGAAAGAAACAGACTTTACAAGTTCTTTAATAAAATTTTAACTACTGGTCAAAACAAAAAAATAGTAGACTGTATAATTTCCAAACCAGTAGGACAGTGGGGGCATGGGAGAAATGCAGATAACTTGAACATTAAAAACAGGACTTGTGCAGGGTGGATTATGGAAACAAAGTGAGAAAAATACGGCAAGAATGCATAAAGTAAACATTACATAACAAATACTTCTAAATATGTTAGACATCATACCAAATATAAGTAAATCAGACTCAATAGTTAATAAACAGAGGTTCTCATATTGGATAGAAGTTTTTAAAAGTTCATATCTCTATGATGTCTAAAAGGAACACTTTAAGGACAAAGAAAAGTTTAAATGGGTGGAAAATGATGTGCCAGGAAATTACTAGTTAAAGCTGAAGAAAATTACGTTTAAGGTCACACAAAATAGAGTTTAAGGCAAACAAAGCACAAGTAGAGATAAAGAAGATCACTGTAAAGGTAGAAGGACTAATTCACCAGGATATTAAATGATTGTGACTGTATATCCACCTTAACATTGCCTTAAATGTATTTAAAGGAAAAATAAACAATATTACAAAAATTTCAGATATATCATTTTAGTGGAGTGATTTAACATACCTCCCTCAGTAAATGATTAGTAGAACAAGATCAAAATAGAAGGAGGAAAATATTTATGTTAAGAGAAAGTAAAAATAGAAACCACAGAGAATCACTAGAACCAAAAAGCTGGTTCTTTGAAAAAATCAATAAACTTAGGTAAACCTTGGATAGATTTAACCAAGAAAAACCAAAGAAGAAAAAAGCTAAAATATTAGTAATGAAAATGGAGCAGAGCTACAGGTAGAGATTTTTAAAAGCATAACAAAACTTAAAACCAAAAGAAATTTTAGACAAAACGGACAATTAGAAAATCTGAATAGACCTATAAACTTGAAAAGAAATTGACTTATTTAAAATATACCAATCAAAAAACAACAAAATAAAAACTAGGCCCAGGTTATTTCAGAAAATAGACAAAAAAAGTAAAGCTCCTCACCTTAATTGGTAAAAAGCAGAACTGTAATACCAAATTGAATACAGATCATAAGCTTTTAAATTGAATATAGATGTCTTCCCCACAAAAGTTAATAAAATGTTGAACTAAGTCCAACATGACATTTGCCTATATGTTTACGTGTAAGTGCAAGTTATAGCTAAATAGAATTTGTTCTAGGGATGCAAAATTCACTTATTCAATGAATAATTCATTGAGTGCCTCCTCTGTAGTAGGCACCAGGCACTGGGAGAGCAGCAGTGAAAACACAGTCAAGCATTTCTGCCCTCATGGAACTTAGATTCTAGTTTAGAGAGGCAGACGAGGACTAATAGGGAAGGTAAAGTACATAATATATTAAATGATGATGAATGCAAAGATAAAAAATAAAGCAAAAAAAGGGAAATAGGGAGTATGTGTGTTTTCGGGATTGAAGGAGAATTTGCCATTTTAGAATGATAGCCAAGGAACACCTCGTAGAGAAGGTAACATTTGAGTTTGGTGGTTTAACATTAGAGGATGTGTTTATGAAAATCTGCTACGTTAGCAGCTTTTTACAAAAGGCTGTGATTGTCTTCATTACTTGGAGAGAAAGAATTTAATAAAATGAAACAATCTTGATTTAAAAAAAAAGACTTTGTGGCATACCAGGAATTACATGGAAACCTTCTTAGTCTACTAAAGGATATCTATAATGAGTATCATAATTAATAGTTTAATATTAGAGGAATTCTCCTTAGTGTCAGGAAGGATGCCTGCTATCAGTGCTGCTTGTCAACAGGATACTGATTCCCTAACAAGTGCAATAAGGAAAGAAAAGGAGATAAATGATATCGGGATTGGAGAAACAAAACTCTCATTAGTTGTAGGTGATATGATTATCTACAGAGATAATCAGTCAATCTACAGAGGAGCTTGTTAGAATTAACAGGAGTTTAAGCAAGATCTCTAGAAAAATCAGTATGTAATATTAATAGCAAATAGCATTCCCATACGTAACAAATAGAAAATGTAATTGAAAAAAGGAAAATACCTTTCACAATAATAACAAAAAGTATAATTTACCTAGGAAGGAAGCTGTACAGCGATCGCCAAGATCTACCCAATAAAATGATAAAAGCTTATTGAATATTATAAAAAATATGAATAGATGGAATTATTTGCTGTATTAATGGTTAGGAAGACTTGATACCAGATAAAGCAGTTCTACCTAAATTTATCTGTAGATTCAGTTCAACTCAGATCAAAATCCTACTTATCTAATAATGAGAAACCTATTCGTAATATGAATATTTCAATAAAGCTGTTATAAATTAATATGAACTAGTCAAGGCTCAGGAATGGCCAAGGCTAATTAAAGGGCTCATAAAAATATCACAATTTCTTATAAAAATACAGTAATCAAAACACTATATTATTGTCATAGGGTAATACGGTGATTCAAAATACTGATAAACCTACCTTTAGTAAAATTATCTTATTAGGCGACAGGCATCATCAAGAGTAAAGCTTCAAACTGAAATAAAAAATTTGCATATTTGTAATGCATACCTGTAAGAACAAATTAATATCCAGAAGATATTAAAAATGAAAATTTTCTAAGAAAAAGATCACCCAGGACATCAATAGGCACTATAAAGAGGAAGAAACTCAATTGGCTTATAAAGATATAAAAAGATGTTCAACTTGATAAGTAATCTAGAAAATGCAAAATCAGAAATAGAGCATTTCACATCTATCAGGTGTACATAAATGTAAATGTATGAAAACACTAACATACTTTATAGAGGAAACAAGACATTTCAGAATATGAATCTCTGTATTTAAAAGTATACACACAAAGAGAAACAGGATATATTATTCATAGATATTAGGAGATATAGGAACGTTAAAATATCCCGGAAACCATTTTCAAGAAAGTAGCTACCATTAGATAAAGAAGGGATATGGGAGTTCAGTTAATTCCATAATCTCTAGTTCATTAATAAAAGAATTAACGGTTATAAAGCCAGTACAGCCACCTGTTAACATGTATTTCTCCTTGGTGTTAGGTAACGTAAATTACAAGACAGGTAGTTTTCTATAATTTGAAATGTTTCACAGTTAACATTTCTTTTGAAAAGACAATTGCAGTACTCTGGGCTTGAAGTGATAATCGCTTGCATTTGCTGAGGTTGGACATATAACATGTAGCCAAGGCAAAATTAATAGGTATTGGAGGCCAGATAGAAAGGTTCCATTACTCCGCACGTTATGGGAAGAAACGGTCCGATGGTTGGGTGTAGGCAGGCAGGTTGCAGGCTGAGAAAACCTCTCTCATCCTTGGTTACCACAGCCCCTTTGTCCTGTTTGGGAATTCCTCAGAAGTGTTTTACTGAGAAAACAAAACAACCTAGGGTATGAATCTTTGTTGAGAAAGAATTTAGAATGGACTTGGAAATTTTCCCCCACAAACTCAAGATAACTCTACTGTCAACAAGCAAAGCTTTTGACACAGTAGGAGGTCTTAAGTCAGTTTTTTGCTTGGCATCTGTCCAAACACATGTTCTTCCTTTGGAATTGGTCATCTGTGTGCTTTTGTCCACATAATTTGGCTGTCAATTCTGTTTTCAAACTAACCATAAAGTAGGCGTTTTGCCTTTTGCTTTTCATCAACCAAGATCCTCCCTCCTATTCCTCACCACCAGCCTCCCGCGATTATTAAATAAAAGAAAAATACAATAAAAGGGCATTTGCATACTGTTCTGCAGTATTGTTTCCTTATCGACTGCCTTTGTCCTGTGTTGCTCACACCCAGGGCACTCTGTCTTCTCAGCATGGGGAGGTAGGACCATTGTGTGGCACCTGCACTGTTTCCTCCTAGCAACCTCCTGAGGTTGGTGCCTGCCTCCCTAACTGCTTTCAGATTCCAGAACTCTCCAACCAGGAGCCCCTGAATTTATCCAGCCCTGAGCTGTCTCTGAGTTCCTGGGCAGTGGCCCGTCCTTAGGTTAAAGGGCATTTGGATTGGTTCAGGATCACAGAACTACTGTGTGGTGGGGATAGGTCTTCAAGCCCAATTCTCACGCTTCTACCGCGCCGCTATGGTTGGAACAGGTTTCTTCCAAAAGTCAGGTGTGTTAATGTATATTAAGAGGTGGAGCCTTCAAGACACGGTTAGGCCCTGAGGGCTTCTCCCTTCTGAATGGGATTAGGGCCCTTGGTGTAGCACTCAGCCTCCTCGCTCTTCTGCTTCGTGAGGACATAGCGTTCCTCCTCTCGGGTGGGGAGCAGCCCTCACCTGACAGCTGAACCTGCCAGTGCCCTGGATCTTGGACTTCCCAGCCTCCAGAACTGTGAGAAAATAAATTTCTGTTCTTTATAAATTACTCAATCTGTGGTATTCTGTTGCAGCAGCACAAATGGACAAGCACACGGGCCATCTTTGCTTCCACTTTTTCTTTACCACCCTAACCATTTCCCAACTCAGTCAATGCTTCCGTCTACCCTTATCGTCACCTTGCTTAACCAGAACTTGATACTCTCAGTCACATAGACATTTTGAGTCTAGATTCAAATCCAGGTGTGTCTGATTCCATAATTTGAGCTTTCAGCCCACTGGAGCTTTCAGCCTCCAACTTCAATCTGCATCGGAATCATCTGGAGGGCTCATTAAAGCACAGATTGCTGCACTGCAACCCCAGAGCCTCTGATTCAGCAGTCTGGGGTGAAGTCTGAAAATCGGCATTTCTTTTTGTTTTTCTTTCCTTTCTTTCTTTCTTTCTTTCTTTTTTTTTTTTTTTTTTTTTGTGGAGACAGGGTCTCACTCTGTTGCCCAGGCTGGAATGCTGTGGCACAATCATAGCTCACTGTGGCCTTGAATTCCTGGGCCCAAGTGAAGCACTCTTCCTGCCTCAGCCTCTCAAGTAGCTGGGACTACAGGTGCGTGCCACCACACCTGACTTCCCGCGCCCCCCCCCCCCATTTTGTAGAGACTGGATCTCACTATGTCGCGTAGGCTGGTCTCAAACTCCTGGCCTCAAGCAACCCTGTCGTCTCAGCTTCCCATAGTGCTGGGATTACATGCGTGAGCCACTGTGGCCAAAAATTGGCCCTTCTGACAAGTTGCCTAGGTGCTGCTAGTCCTGGGACCACACTTTGAGACCTTCATATGATCCCAAATTTGAGATATTGTTAATCATTTAGTGATTGAACATAAAGGTGTGGGAGTCAGGATCCTGGATGTTCCAGTGACCTTTGGGTGATACTGTCCCTGTTGTATTTCTCTGCCTTTCCAACCCTCTGTTCCTCCACCCTCTACTAGGTAGACACCTCACTGCTTGGTTTGTATGTTCACGTTGATGCCCTCAGCTCTCACAAATGAGCAGACATCCCTTGTTTTCAATTCCTGTGAGCAATAACCTTCACAGGCAGGAATCTTCTCTGTTTTTTAGGTGGTAAAACCAGCCTAGATAGGTGGTGACTTGCACAACTTGGTGGCAACTCTGTGATAGATTAGAGGCAGTTAACATTTCCCCAAGTCACAGCTGCCTCGCCATGTGCTTGTAAGTTATGGCCAGACCAGAAAACATCTCTGGGACTCTTTCTTGGGAATTACTTGTAGAGGCAGCTTGAATTTTACATAAGAACATGAGGTTTTATTATACATAAAATGGAATATTATTTAGCCTTAAAAAAGGAGATCCTGCCATTTGCAATAGCATGGATGAGCCTAGAGGACATTATGTCCTCTAAGTTAAAATAAGCCACACACAGAACTTAAAATACTGAGTGATCTCACGTATATGTGGAATCTTAAAAAACTCAAATACATAGAAACGGAGTAGAAAGGTGGTTACCAAGGGTAGGAGGATGAGGGAAATGGGGAGGTGGTGGTCAAGGGGTGCAGAGTTTCAGTTATGCAGGATACATGAGTCTAGAGAGCGAATATGCCTCATGTGTAGCACGAGAACTGTAGTTAATACTGTATTGTATACTCGAAATTTGCTAAGAGTAGATTTTAGGTATTTTTTACCATAAAAGTAACTGTGGGAGAGGATAGATATGTTAATTGGTTTGACTGTAGTAGTCATTTTACCATATGTATATCAAAGCATGTTGTATACCTTAAAGATATATAACTTAAAAACCTTAACTCATCCTTAAAGAAAATGAGATTTCAGTGAAAATAGGGATTTGAATCCAGGTCCCTTCCCTGGTTCCAGTGGCTTCTGGGCATTTCTAGAAGATTGCTCCCACATGGTCATTAATTATCTTAATATGATTGGTTTTTGTTATTTTATTCCAAAGGGTCTGAAATACTAATATATGTGATGGCGTTTGATTAGAGGGTAACTGAGAAGGGGCCGAGGTGTCTAGTTGCCAATAGCATGGTCTCTGGTGCCCACAGATGAGATTTAACTTGTGGCTGTGACTGTGGGCATCTTACTTAGCAAGGCTGAGCCCCAGAGCCCGTGTATCTATAAAGTGGGATTATTTCTTCCTGGGGCTTTTGTCAGAATTTAATTAATCAACTTATGTGTGTAAAGCACCTACAACAGTGTCTGACCTTCAGTAAATGGCAGCTATTGTTAATAGCAGAAATCCTCTGTCTGAGCGGTTTGGATTATTGATTGGATAATCCAAAAAAAAATTGTTTAAAATGTAAAATCCTGACAAATGATGTCTACCTCTCAGAAACCCTTTAACTTTTGCATTCATTGCCGTCTTTTGATGTAGGGCCAAGGATTTTTCTTTGTGTGATTCCCACCAATTGGGTTTCTAGACTGTCTTTCTTATATGAACCACACATAATGCATCATTGATGAGGGGATCTAGACAGTCATGAAGCAATCTGAAGGCAGAATATTTTTAGATTTTTGTTTGTTTGTTCGTGTAGATTTAGGGGGTACAAGTACAGTTTTGTTACATGTATATATTGCATGGCGTGAAGTCTGGGCTTTTAGTGTAGCCATCATCTGAATGGTGTATATTGTATCCGTTAAGTAATTTCTCATCCATAACCCCTCTTCAGCCCTCCCGCCTTTTCAAGTCTCCAGCTTCTATTATTCCACAGTCTCTGTCCTTGTGTACACTTCAGCTCCCACTTGTAAGTAAAAACACGTGGTATTTCTTTTTTTTAGTGGTTTATCTTTTTAATGAAGCTATAAAACTTTCCATATTTATACTGTATTAACTCTTTTACTTAACTAAAAATCACAGCTGTGTTTATCATTTTAAGCTATGTCAGGGTTGGGGGGACAAGTAATACACGTCACAGCTACTGAGAACTACACAGATGGCAATTGGTATTTCACTTTCTGTTTCTGAGTTACTTCACTTAAGATAATGGCCTCCAGTTGCAACCATGCTGCTGCAAAAGACAGGATTTCATTCTTTTTTATTGCTGATTAGCATTCCATGGGGTGTGTGTGTGTATGTCTATGTGGGGGTGGGTGTGTATATATGTGTGTGTGTATACACACGCACACCACATTTTCTTTATCCAGTCATTGGTCAGTGGGCACTTAGGTTGATTCCATACCTTTGCTACTGTGAATAGGGCTGTGATAAACATATGATTGCAGGTATCTTTTTGACATAATGATTTTTTTTTTCCTTTGCGTAGATACCCAGTAGTGGGATCTAGTTCTAGTGGTAGTTCTAGTTTTAGTTCTTTGAGGAATCTCCATACTGTTTACCATAGAGGTGGTACTAATTTACATTCCCATCAACAGTGTATTCCCTTTTCTCCATATCCTCACCAATATCTGTTATCTTTTTACTGCTTAATAATGGCTATTCTGACTGGTATAAGATGATATCTCATTGTGATTTTAATTTGCATTTCACTGATGATTAGTGATATTGAACATTTTTTCATATGCTTGTTGGCTATTTATTTGTATGTCATCTTTTGAAAAATTTTCATGTCCTTTGCCTACTTTTTAATGGGGTAATTGGTTTTTTGTTAAGTTGTTGAAGTTCCTTGTAGATTCTGGATACTAGTCCTTTGTTGGCATAATTTGCGAATATTTCTCCCATTTTGCAGGTTATCTGCTCGCTCTGTTGATTATTTCTTTTGCTGTGCATAAGCTTTGTGTTTAAGTCCCATTAGTCTATTTTTGATTTTGTTGCATTTGCTTTTGAGGTCTTGGTCATGAATTCTTTGCCTAGGTCAATGTCTAGAAGAGTTTCTCCTAGGTTTTCTTGTATTTTTATAGTTTCAGGTCTTACGTTTAAGTCTTTAATCCATCTTGAGTTAATTTTTGTATGTTGTAAGAGATAGGGCTCCAGTTTCATTATTTGCGTATGGCAATCCAATTTTCCTAGCACCATTATTGAATAGGGTGTCATTTCCCCAGTGTATGTTTTTGTCAACGATCAGTTGGCTGCAGGTATGTAGCTTTATTTCTGGGTTGTCCATTCTGTTCCACTGATACAGAATATTTTTAGATTTTTATGATTTTCTTTTCAGTATTTTACAGTTGTCTCATATCTAATAACTTTTTGTCAATATTTACCTTTAGGAAGCACTCAGTAGCTCAGTTTTGATACTATTTTAGCAGTTTATGGGTCATGTCAGTACACGATCATGTGATATGCAGCCAACTGCAGCAGATTGGAGAACAGATACAGGTGACTCGGCCAGAGTGAAGTCAGGTTCCTGAGAAGAGGAGTCTGTTGGCTGCAAACTTTCAACCTCTCATGGATCTTAGAGACGAAGAAGAGCATTGATTAGTCTACACACTTACTGGAGTGGAGGATCTAATATTATGATTGCATTCAGAAAGGGCTATACTTAAGAGGCTGGCAGGAGGGTTTGGAGGAGGAGTGAGTCTAAATATTAATACATGACTTTTAGATGGCTTTGTTTTTAAGGTAAGAATAATTAAGGAGGCATAGGGAGGGACTTTGCTTGGCCAGAGCTTATTTAATTAGAAAAATTTCCGATCAGGTTTGAGAGTCTTACCTGTTTGCTCAGAGAAGGCTGACAGATTTCACTCGAATACATGTCCCAGATGTTAGGAGCCTTCCAAACTTGGGTTTGATAATCAAAACCACTGTTGCACTGCTGGCTGGCAGGCATTGATGACACACTGCCTGCTCGTTCCCACTTTGTGCTGACACTGTGCTCATGGCTAATTTACTGGGGGAAAATGCATGTCACATGCACACACACAGACATACTCTTCCATATTAAAATACTTTAAACTCCTCCAAAACCCACTTTTTGGATAGCAGGGGTAATGGGTCTCCTGTGCCTTTTGAAGTTGGTTTTAGTACCTCCCAAGGAATGGATATGAGGCAGATTCAGGTGGGTTGGTTTGCTGAGTTTGGGTCAGGGAAGCTTGTTGCAGCACGGGACTTTCTTGCCATGGCTGCCCAGCCTGTTCTGCCCCTGCCGGGCCACTGGATGCCACAATCTGGTGTTCTGGTAACAGTCATTGCTCTGAGGGGGCTTGACGTGGAGCCCTTTTGGGGTGCTTTAGCTAACCTTAGCCGGGTCTCTTGGTTGATGGTGTATAGGAGCTACTGTCTGGGAGTCACAGCAGTGGTCATGATGCTGCTTCCTTATTTTAAACACACTTCTGGGGGAAAGTCTGAAGCAGGTGTGTGTTCAGGTCGGACCCACTCTTGGTCTGGGAGATCAGAGGCTCGCTGCTACTTACTGACGAGTCATGTGACCTCAGCTAAGTCTTCACCTCTTTGAGACTCAGTTTCCTCCTTGTGATGTTGGTGCCTTCCAATTCGCTCTGAATCATTCATTTTTGTCCCTGAAGTTGCTTAATGATAATCATGACATCTAAGCTATTGCTGATTAGGTATTTCTTAGATCCTTCCTGCTGACACTTGGGGTCTCTTGATGAGGCCAGAGTATTTTACTCATGCTGAGACCCAGATCCCTGAAATTCCAGGAAATGTACTTAACAACTTTCCCTGCAGAAGTAGTTTGCTAATCGACCAGACACGATTATTCAGGTCTTAATGGACCCTCGCCTGCCCCTCCCTGCTCTTGTTTTGCTGGAATATTTGAAAGCAAATCCCAGACATTATATTGTTTCACCTGTAAGTACTTTGGTGTTTCTCCAACAATACAGAATTATTTTCCATAATAAAAAAATTTCAAAAAACAAGACATACAGAAAATCTACCTTAACACCCAACTAAATTAGCTATAATTCCTTAGTATCATCTAATACCTAGTCTGTGTTAAATTTTCCCTCATTGTCTCAAAAATGTCGTTTTGTACTTGTTTCATATCGGGGTCTACACAAGGCCTACAAATTATATTTGATGTTTTTTAAAACTGCTATATTGAGATGTAGTTTACATACAATATGCCCATTTTAAGTGTATACTTCAATGTTTTTAGTGTATTCACAGGATTATACAACCATCATAATCTAATTTTCGAACATTTTTGCCTCCCTGGAAGAAAACCCTACGCCTATCAGCAGTCATTCTGCTTTTCCCCATTCCCTCCCCCAGCCTTGGCAACACCAGTCCTTTCTGTCTCTGTGAATTTGCCTGTCTGGGCATTTCTTATCTGTGAAATCATACAGCTTTTCTTTTGTGACTGGATTCTTTCACTTAGCACAGTGTTTCCATGTTGTAGCATGTATCAATACTTCATTCCTTTAGATCGCTGAATAATTTTCTGTTGTATGGATAAACTGCATTTTGTCTGTTCATCAGTTGATGGACTTTTGAGTTCTTTCCACCTTTTGGCTGTTATGAATAATGCTGCTGTGAACATTTGTGTACAGGCTTTTGTGTGGACATGTTTTCATTTTTTTCTGGGTACACACTGAGTAATAGATTGCTGTTTAATATTTTAAGAAACTCCCAAATTGTTTTTCAAGGCAGCTGTACCATTTTACATCCCTGCCAGCAATATATGAGGGTTCCAATTTCTCCATGTCCTTGCCAACACTCGCTATTGTCCATCTTTTTTATTGTAGCCATCCTAGTGGGTGTGTAGTAGTATCATCACATTGTGATTTTTCTTTGTATTTCCCTGTTGGCTAATGATGTTGAACATATTTTCATGTGCTTACTAGCCAGGTATATCTTGTATATCATGTATATCTTGTGTATCTTTTTTGGAGAAATGTTTGTTCAGATCTTCTGCCTATTTTTTTAATTACGTGATTTATCTTTTTATTCAGTTGTAAGGGTTTTTATATATTCTGAGTATAATTCCCTTCTCAGATATATAACTTGCAAATAACCCCCCCCCCATTCTGTGGACTTTATTTTCACTTTCTTGGTGATACTAGTTGCAGTTAATGAGTTAATTTTGATGTGTTCCAGTTTATCTATTTTTTTCTTTTGCTGCACGTGCTTTTGGTATCATATCTAAAAAGCCTTCGCCTAAACCAAGTTCGTAAAGAAGTACTGTATTCTGAGATTTTTATAGTTCTAGCTTTTACATTTAGGTCTGTCATCCATTTGGAGTTGATTTTAGTGATACTGTGAGGGAAGAGGGTCCAACTTCTTTCGTTTGCATGTGGATGTCCAGTTGTCCAAGCACCGTTCGTTTAAAAAAAAAAATTCTTTCTCCACGGAATTGTCTTGGAACCTTTTTTGAAAACCGGTTAACCATAATGTGAGAGTTAATTTCTGAACTCTCAATATATCAATACTGTACTGTCTTTGTTACTGTAGCTCTGTAGTAAATATGTTTCTTAAATTGCTTTTGATCTATGACTACATTCTTTTCACCACCACCCCCCAAACCATTTATTTCTGTGGAACCTGGGTTGTTATTATAGAATTTCCCATGTTTGGATTTGGCTGAGTATATCCTGATACTATCATTGAACGTGCTCCTCTAGTCTTCTTTTTGTAAACTAGTATTTAGATCTAGGGGCCTTAATTAAATTCAGGGTCAATTTTGTATTTCCTTGTGCCAGGAAGCCAGGAATACTTTCTAAGTGGTGCTGTACACGTCCTTTTGCATCAGTCAGGAAGCATTTATTGTCTGGTTATCCTACTTTCATTAATACTAAAATTGATCAATGGGTTTAGATGTCATTAGACTGATCCATCTATTACAAAGTTCCCTATCAATTTGTCATTTACTGGTTTTTGCAGTCATTGAAGTTTCCTTTGATTTATCAGTTATTTCATTAAGAGTTATAAAATGATGGTTTTGGACTTCTGTTACTCCTACATTTCTTACCTGTGATTGTGCCACGTCAACAGAGAAAAACATCAGAATAAATGTTTGCTTCCTTCTCTTCATTTATCAGTTTTCAGGATAAGTTTGGTGACTTCTGAGGTGACTATTGATTTTTGTGAAAGATCTTTATGGATTTTGTATATCCGTGTTTTAACCTGTGGCAGTCATCCTTTTGCAGGTGCTCAAATTGTCCCATCACATGAAATTAATTATATGATGTGTGGGATTTGCTTCAGGGTAATCCAGGGGGATGACTCGTGGGTGGGGAAGTAGATGGGTCACGATTGGCCACAGGTTGATAATTGTTGTCGAAGCCAGATAATGGGCTCATTATATTGCTTTCTCTTATTGTATATAATGTTTTAAAAATCATCCCGTTTTTGGCCAGTAGGAATCCATTCATGTTGGCTCCGGTACCATCTTGGTAGCCTTTTTGATTCAAGGCACGAGAAGTCCCAGGAACATTTTATACATTTCCTTTCCCAGACCTGGAATCAGTTATTTCTCCATACTCCCTGGTTCCTTTTAGTGAAAATGGAATTTAGAAGAACACCTGGCCGAGGCACGGGCTGTGCTGGCGCCACCAGGTTGTACTTACTCCTGGCTTCTTCAGAGGACACAGCTAGAAAATGTTTTTTTGGAAAAAGAAAAATGAATCAGGCACTCAGGCTGGTATTTCCAATTCACATAAAAGACTGCAGGATTTTTAGTCAAGTATTTTTGCCTTTTTTTTTTATTTTTATCTATTTTATGCTGAAAATCTTGGTTTCTAACAATGAACATAATTACTCATTTACTTTATCCTAATTATATATAACATCCTGCTTATAGATAATGTAATATCCAAATTTTATTGTGTGTGTGTATGTAGAGAGAGTGGGGAGGGAGGAAGGGTGTTAGTTTTAAAATATTGATGTCAGTATTTTTACTACGAAGTCTGTGGTTCCTTTTGTCCTTAAGATATAACCCACTAAGGGTATATAGTCAAAAAACTGTATTTCAAAGTTACTTGAAATAATTATTCTCCCTGTAGTTATGTTGTCATCTTGATATACTGTTAAGTTCATTGGTTTCAGTTTGCTTTTGACTTTTAGGTGTTGCTTTTTCGTGATTCCATGTGGTTCAAAATGAAAACTATAATACAAGAAATATTCAGAGACATTTAGTTTCCATCCTGTTCCTTCTCCTTGTTTATTCCTTCTTCCCATGGGGAAGCATTTGTATTAGTACTAGGCTTATCCTTCCATTATTTAAAAAAATACAGAGAGACAATAGAAAATAATGTTTTTAAAATAAAAATATTTTCCTTCCTTTCTTACAAAGGGTAGCATACTGTACACTCTTGTGCTGTTTTTTTTTTTTTTCCACTTTATAATATATCCGGGAAATTCTTCCCTCTTTAAATATGTTAGTCTGACCTTTTTTATCAAACTGGTTTTATGTCCATGTCCTTATTTAAGTGCATTGTAGGATACGGCAGTCTGGTATTAATTACTCCATAAAATATTGGAAGAGTTAGTGACTTAACTGTGAGTTTCATTAAAAGTCTTTGCTTCGCTTCTCATCATAGAACATGATAAATGCCTTACCTTCTTTTAAATTTCTCTCTCTCAGTCTAAAGGAGTTCCTGCCCAAAGAATACATCAAGCAGAGAGGAGCTGAAAAGAGAATATTTCAGGTACTGGAAATCTACAGAAATTTATTATTCTCCTCACTCCCTATCCTCATTTATTAGTATGAGGGACCTCTGCACATGATAGTTTTATGCCTCGTGCCTGTACTCTTATGTAATAAATGATTAGTGACTCAAGAGTAAAGAAGCTGACAGTTCTACTTTGGGCAGATTTATTATCTTAATCCATACTTTCTTGCTAAAGGTTACTTAGCCCTTCTGAGAAAAATATGCATACATTTAATTCCAAAGGCATTATCTTGGTAACATTGAAACAAGGTGATAGACCATTAACATGCCCTGATAAAAAAGCTATAAAAAGTAGCTTCTTTGTCCTGAGCTTTGTTTTTGAGACAGAGTCTCACTCTGTTGCTGGGGCTAGAGTGCTATGGTGTCAGCCTAGCTCACAGCAACCTCAAATTCCTGGGCTCAAGTGATCCTCCTGCCTCCGCCTCGCAAGTAGCTGGGACTACAGGCATGTGCCACCATGCCCAGCTAATTTTTTCTATTTTTAGTCATCTGGCTAATTTTTTTTTCTATTTTTAGTGAAGTTGGGGTCTCACTCTTGCTCAGGCTGGTCTCAAACTCCTGATCTCAAGCGATCCTCCTGCCTGAGCCTCCCAGAGTGCTAGGATTACAGGCGTGAGGCACTGCACGTGGCCACCTGAACTTTGTTTTTTGAAGCTAGAATTTGGGAACTAGTGCCTTTTTAAAATCCAGAGTTATTCCAAAAGTCAGAGATTTGTCCATTCTCGGCAACCAGTAAGAAAAGTCCTGTCACCAACTTTGCCATCAAACTAGTGAATCCAAGATACTAAAGTCTTTTTTGATCCTGAAATGCAAATGTAAATTAAAGTACAAATTTCATGTGTATAAAACATACTTTTTACCCAGTATTAATGAGTACTGTCATGTATAGGCATGTATTTACCCTGCTCTTTGGAAAAAGATATATTTTGGATGGATGTTAGAATGGTACCTCTTCTGAGAAGAACATTTTTCTCTAGCTATCATTTAAAGTGTTGGCTCTGAACCATTTGGGACATGGAGTCCTTTGAAAATTTGATTACAGTTATGGACCCTGTTCCTGCCACACTGCACGTGTGCATGAATTATCACATTTAGTTTTAAAATATATAGGCTGTTTGGGCTCAAACTCTGGTTTGAAAGCCCTGTGCTACATAGAGTTTTTTGTGTCCTCTGATCCTTGGTCAGCAGAAGCCTATGTCCTGGAGGAGTCTGAGACACAAATGTCACCTACTGATCATTCGTAGCCACTGAGTATGGCACATGTAGTAACTACCTCCCACCAAGTCCCCCTGCTGGCAGAGCTGCAGTAACTGAGCCCTGGCTACTGTCACTTTTGCAGGAACATAAGAACTGTGGAGAGATGAGTGAAATAGAAGCCAAGGTCAAGTACGTCAAACTCGCCCGGTCCCTCCGCACGTATGGTGTGTCCTTTTTCCTGGTGAAGGTGAGTTGGGCAGAGTGGAGAAGAGGGTTCACCTCTGCTACTTGTTCTTTGAGTAAAGCGTTTGCTGTTAAGCTTGATTTGTCATGCCCAGACCCCTGGCATCTGCAGATGGAGCGTCTGGCCAGCGCCTAAGTCCACTGTTAACAGCATCAGTTTCCATTTGTTTTCTTGAGTTTTTCTATAGTCCTTCAGGTATGAAATTTATGTCTTACATTCACTCCATCTTCGATTAATCCCATCCAACTTGATGCAGAGTTTTTTTCGGTGATGTGCTGAAGAAAATCTTGTGCCTCTTGCACGTGTAAGTCAGTAAATTTAGGATAATAAATAACACACAGAAAACTACATGTAATTAGAAAGGAAGAGAAATTGAACAGCAAATTGTAGAAAAAATAAATTTATTCTCCAAAGACAATTTAAGGTCCAAGAACAACCTGTCCATGGGTCAGTAGTGTGATTAGAGATAGAGCTTCTGGTTACTTTACTTTTTCAAATTTATCTCTTTGAAGAGAAGAAAGGGTTAAGAAAGTAAGCAGCACTTGCAACTTGTATATTCATATTATTCAAGCTTTCATTAATTGTATTTTTCTTATTTTATGCAATGTTAGTAGCACGTTGCTCACCTTTATTTTTTGCTCAGTGGTCCTCTTTATTAGTAAGCCATTTTATTTTATAATTGTTTTTAATAAATATAATCTACTTGACCATAGTTTTCCTTATTTTAAAAGTGGTACAACTGAAAATTTAGGAATGATTCAGTATGAATTAATGAACCTTGTAAATCAGATCAATAGGTTATATAACCTATGAACCAAATACCACTAAGGTATTTGATAAAATTCAACATCTGCTTCTTATAAAATTTTTTTTAATTCTGGAATATAAGTGTACTTGTGCAATATGATACAGTATCTATGTCAAACCTATCATCAGTATCATACTTAACAGAAATGCTAGAGAGAAATCTATAAAAATTGGAATCATAGCAAGTGCACTCACCATATCATTCCCTTTCACATTGTTTTGGAGGTTCTAGGAAATGCAGTCAGATATAAAGGTGAAAAAGAAAGTCATTGCTTTAGGAAATGAAGGAACAAAATTATTATTACCTGTTGCTGTGATTATCTCATAGCAAGATACACCAAATCATTTTTTTAACTTTCTACTTTGAAATAATTATAGGTTCATAGAAAGTTGTAAAAATAGTACAGAATCTCAAAAAGTCAGAGTGTTGGTGAGGACATGGAGAAATTGAAACCCACCCCCTACACTGCTGGTGGCAACGTAAGATGATGGAGCCACTTTGGAAAGCAGCCTGTAAGTTCCTCCATTGATTAAACAGAGATACCATAGGACCCAGCAATTCCACTCCTAGCTATTATACACCAAAGACAATTGAAAGTGTATGTCCAAATAAGAACTTGTACGTGTATGTTTATAGAAGTGTTTAGCCAAAAGATAGCAGCAACACAAATGTCCATCAACTGATGAATAGATAAACAGTTTATGGTATATCCATACAATGCAATGTTGTTCAGCCATAAAAAGGAATGAAGTGTACTGATACATGCTAGAACGTGGATAACTTTGTAAACGTTATGCTAAGTGAAAGGAGTAAGTCCCGAAAGACCATATACTATGTGACTCCATTTACATGAAATGTCCGGAATAGGCAAATCTGTAGAGATACAAAGTAGGTTAGCGGTTGCTTAGGAGCGTGGTATGGTGAGGGGAATACGAGAATGATACTAAAAGGTGCACGGTTTCTTTTTGATGTAATGAAAATGCTCTAAAATTAACTGTGGAATTTAAAAACAAAACAGATCTTGTGTACCCTTCATCAAGTTTCCTTTAATGGTAATTTGTATAGTATAGTATCACAACCAGGAAAATGATATTGGTACAATCCACAGACCTTACTCACAGCTCACCAGTTTTATGTGTATTAATACTTATTTGTGTGTGTGTATGTGTTTAGTTCTATGCAATTTTATCACATGTGTAGATTCATGTAACCACCACCAAAGTCAAGTTGCTCCAGCGCCTGTTGTTGAAAGTGCTGTTCTTGCTCCATTGAATTGCTTTTGCACCACTGTCAAAATTCATTTGGACACATTTCTATGGGCCTATTTCTGGATTTTCTATTTTGTTTCGCTGCTTTCTGCATTTATCCTGCTGCCAATCATACTATCTTGATCACTTTAGATAGATGGTAAGCGTTAACATCCGGTGGAGTGACTCCCCTCCCTGTTTTCTTTTTCAACATTGTTTTAGCTATTTGAGGTCCTTTTCTTTCCATATACACTGTAGAACAACCTATCTATATCTACAAAAAACCTTCCTGGGATTTTAATAGGAATTACATTAAATTTATAGATCAGTTTGGGAGAATGGACATTTTTACTATGTTCATTGTTTTAATCCATGAACATAGTATTAGAGCCTCCTTGATT
Organism: Lemur catta; assembly: GCF_020740605.2. NCBI lineage: Eukaryota > Metazoa > Chordata > Mammalia > Primates > Lemuridae > Lemur > Lemur catta. The sequence goes on from NC_059128.1 coordinate 93,262,821, forward strand.
TTGTAATTTTCAACATATAGATCCTTTACGTGTTATAACAATATGTATAGAATAATTTTAATGTTTAGATTTGTTAAATTCATTAAATTTGCCAAGTAAATTAATAAGACATATGTCAGCCACATGAAATAAGCCCTTAGTACATGTAAAAATAAAACCATTTAGAGTGTATGATAAAGAGATCACATATCGAACAGCACCAAAAAAAAAAATTATGTCTAAAGGATAGTAAATTTTTAAAGTCGTCAGTAACAGATTTCTCAGACCCCAAACTGAATGTAGCATTAAATTGTAAAGGAGCTTCATTAGCATAATTTTAAGAAGTAAATTAAAAGGAAGCAATTTCAGCTTCTCATTCACTTACTTTTATAGTCTTCTATGAGAAACTCTAAATAAGTCAGTGAAATTATAACTTACTAAACATTTAAATATTGATACTGAACATACTTAATGATGCCACACAACCTTGAGATGAATCATAGATATTCTGAGAGAGCTGGTTTCATGGTTAGAGCCATGTTTTCTTCCATGTCGATGATTATTTTGTCCTAATAGTCAGTGTTACACTTTACGTTGCTATAGTAGAAAGCACTCTCGTGTTGGAGTTGGGAAGTTTGGCCTAAAATCCAGGCTGACTGTGTATGCTTATGTGAGAAATAGCAGAAACTTATATGACCTTAAGGGTCATACTTAACCTCTCTCAATCTCAGTTTCTTCATCTGACAAGTAGGATGATAATTCCTTACTGAGCTCTAATGAAGATTAAGTGAGCTAATGTATGTACATAAGTGGAATGCCTGGAATTGCCTAGAGTGTGAGGATATTTGATTAATTTTAGATGATCTCTGTCACCTAACCATTCCCACATTGCCCAAATTCCTGGCAGATAGTAAACATCTTATGCTTTGCCAGTCATGCCACTCAGCTTTGCCTTGTAACATGACAGCAACCATAGGTGACAGGTAAATGAATGGGTATGGTTATATTCCTACAAAACCTTATTTATGGATTCTGAATTTGAATTTCATGTAATTTTTACATGTCACAAAATATTATTCCTCTTTCTTTTAATTTAAAAATGGAAAATTCATTCTTAGCTCTCAGATGATTAAAAAAATCAGGCAATAAGCTAGACTTAGCATCAGCCGTGGTTTGCCTGTCCCTAAAGAATATCTGTAAGTGGTATAATGGGGCCACAGGGAACAGCACTAGGCTGCGGTTTTCTCAGTGGCTAAGACTTACGCTTTGAAAAGGAAGACCTGGGTTTGGATCCTGGCTTTGCCACTTGGTAGTTTGACCTTGGATAAGTTACTTTACCTTCCATCTCTAAACTTCAGTTTGCTTGCCTAAAAAATGGTTACTTTTTATGAGGTTTAAGTAAGATAATATAGAAAAGGGGACTGCCTCGTATAAGAGCTCAATAAATGGGAGCTGTAAATGACTTCATTCTTCCTCCTTCATTGATTTCTTTTGCATTTCGTCATGATCTGCTAAATCAAAACCCCATAAGCAATGGTAAGGTGTTTCCCTTCACCTGCATAGGATCTTGTTTCATTCCAGAAAATTCTTGTGTAACCCTCTTCTAAATTTGCCTTTGAAATTTCCCTGTAGTCACAGCCAGAGACTTGAGGTGTGAAATACCTGGGAAGCTGACCCTCTTCCCCCCTGGAACTGTAAAAATATCACAGACGACATTGAGAGCATCTCAGAATCATGAGTTCAGTCAAATGGATTGCCACTGGTTTTTAGAGAGAAAAATGGCTGATCACCAGGGTCTTTAACACCCTGTTTTGCTCTTGAGCCGCCATCCCTTTCTGCCATGCCCCTAAAAGAAATACTAATACTGACTACAGAGCAAAATACACAAGCCCGCCCTTTGACCAAGCCAATGCAGAGCTCTAGTGGCTCAGCTGGAGCACAAGGAGGATGCTTTGGGCTTAGGCCATGTTGAAGTGAGGGGCTGAGAGGAAAAAGCTTAGCCCAGTTGCATCCATCACTCTATTCTGAATCTCACCTGTGAAGCACAGGTGGTGTAAGAATCAGCCAATCTCCACACCTGTGAGAGGAGCTGGCCAACAGCAGGCTTGATCACAGCTGGCCACCGGGGCTCAGTCCACAGTAAGGGTTGAGATACGTTTGAAAGAGGAAGATTATTAGCAGATCCTGCCTCTCCTTGGTAGAATGCCTACATTCTCCTGCCTCTGAATTATGCAAGTGATAGCCATCTTCAAAACAAAACCAACCTCATCAGGACCACCTCAAGAGAGAAGCTTCTAGGTAGCTGGCAAAAGTCATAGCTGCAGTCTCTTCGTGTGTGTCAGTGTATGAGATAGGTGGTTCTTCGCCGGAGCCTGTCTGAGCTTGCTTTTGTCTACCGGAGACAAAGGGATGCTGGTCTGTGCAGTGGAAGGATGGAAGGCTGGAAAGGAATGGTGTGGGGTGGCCTGAGATTCCAGGTGTAGGAAAGAAGAAGGGAGCCTTATCACCTTGTGGCCTTCTCCTGACATCTCTGTCACTGAGGACTAAGGTGGGTCTCTGCGCCAGGGAAGAAGACCCTGCGTTGCTGTCGCAGATCTGAGCCGCTTGCTATTTTAACTTTCTCCAGCTGCTCTGCATTTTGTGTGTAGGCGCTGAAATAATTCTATCCCTTGATGGTGGTCTCTGTCGCCAGTTTCAGCCTTTTTTGAGTTCCCTAAACCCCTTTTCCCCAGTTATGACCTGGAGATGGAATGTCCACTGTAAGTTGTTTGTTCGCTGTGGTTTCCTCTCCCAGTCTGGAATGGTCTTGACAAGAGTGTGGGCAGTCCATCATGATTCTGTGTTCCCGCACCCTAGAGACCCTCGCTGGGGAGAAGTATGGATGGGAAAGGATGAAGGGAAACAGCTGCAAACCATATTTTATCTCCGATCCCCTTCCTGGGTCCCAGCAGCTGGGCTTGCGCCAACCCTGTGTGACTAAATTAGCCGCCCTAGAACCTTTCAACCTAAATCTCTGTGTGGCTCCTGAAGCCAAATTAGATGAACTAGCATTGTCTGCCCTGCGCTGATTTCCCCCATTGTGGAACTGGCCTCTTTTTGAAATGAATCTGACTCTTCTCTGTGTTTTAAGACCTGAGGTTCATACAGTGCCATATTCCCCTCCTCAGACACCCACACGGATTCCTGATACCATTGTGTCCTTCCCCTGTGAGGAAGCTGGGGGTGTGCTGTGACCATCACCATCTGAGGGTTTATGAAATACCCATGGCCGGGGGGTTGGCCTTTTCTCTTTTTATTTCCACCAGAAGATAGTAAGCTGTGGTGAACAGTCTGCTTTTGAAGTCAGATATTTTTGAGCTACTCAAATATGTGTTCAAATTATGGCTTTACCACTCATAGCTGTGGGCCTTGGGTGAATCAGTGGTCTCTTCATTTGCAAAATGAAAACTGATGATGATACCAACTTTTTGGAGACACTCTGAGGATTAATGGATGATGCTTATTAAGTGTCTATCTTAACTTTCTCTAGCCTTATTTTAAGTACACCCCAACATGGGTGTGTGTACATACATCCACATGTACATACATGTATGTATATGTGTGTGAGAGAGAGAGAGGGAGAGAGAATGTATTCCCCTGAGAAATAGCAGGTTAGGTGTTGCTGTATTCCAGCAAATATTACTTGAAAAGTTTTTCTTTTTCCTGACAACACTAAAAATAAACGTGCATTACGTTTGCAGTCCCCATCCATGGGCGGTGGACTGGTACCAGTCCATGGCCTGTTAGGAACTGGGATGCACAGCAGGAGATGAGCAGTGGGGGGAGTGAGCGAAGCTTCATCTGTGTTTACAGCCACTCCCCATCGCTTGCATCACCACCTGAGCTCCGCCTCTTGTCAGGTCAGCGACCACATTAGATTCTGCATTATGGTGAGTTGTATAATTATCTCATTATATATTACAATGTAATAATAATAGAAATAAAGTGCACAATAAATGCAATGTGCTTGACTCATCCCGAAACCATACCCTGCGCCCCATCCGTGGAAAAATTATCTTCCATGAAACCAGTCCCTGGTGCCAAAAATGTTGGGGACTTCTGCATTAAGTGAAATTTTGGAAATAAGGAAAAGCACAAGAGAATAATATAAATCACATGAGATGCTCAGTGTTACCATTTTTTCATGTAATGGACATGTACCTATTAAATTTTTATTTCACATAGAATCAGGCTATGTATACTGTTCTGTTTTTTACTTTGTAATATATAATGAAGAATTTATTTTCATAAAACCAATTGTTTTCCTACAATATGATACTTAATAATTATAGAATAGTCTGTTATCTGGATATATCATTTATGTATCAAGTCCCCTATTATTGAACGTTTGGGTTCTTTCTAGTTTTTCACCATTATGTATTCTGATGAAACTTCATGTGGCATAATGTTTACACAAATTTATAACATTTTTTTAAAAAGTAGGTTTCTAAGAGTGAACTGTGTCAAAAGTAGGAACAGTTTTAAGGCTTTGGATAGATGTTGACAGATTTTCTTCCATAACACCTTTGATATTTTAAACTTTCATCAGTAGTGGACCCTGTCCACATCTCAATTCTGGGTACTAATCTATTTCAGAAAAAAAAAAAAAAAAAAAACTCTGCTATTTTACATAAGTAAAAAATTTATTTGCTTATTGTTCAGTTTATTATTTTGAAAACATTTTCTGTTCATGTTCTAAAGCAGTTATTTTTGTTGATTTATGAGAACACTTAACATAGCCAGTATATGAATTTTAATATTTATTTGTTGCACATTTGTTCCTCAGTCATTTACTATGAAATATTTAATTTTTTAAATGGTGAGGTTTCTTTTTTGTGCCTCTATCTCTATCCCTCCCTCTCTTTTAAGACGTATCAGATACATATATTTTGAGTTAAATCTGTTAATCATTTCCTTCCTGACTTCTTATTTTGGTGTTTTTGGTAGATAGTCATTTCTCACCTAGGAATCACAAAAATATCCACTTGTATGTTCTTCCTGAATTACTACTCAATCTTGAATTTGTTTTAGTATGAGTGTGAGATAGGGATCCATTATGTTAATAGACATGATTACTATATCTTAAAAAAATCATTAAAACTAATCCTAAAGTTGTTTAAGTATTAGTATCAGTAGATATGAAAAAATACCAAGAACAGAGAATCCAAATGGATATATATTTCAGAGATTTTTAAAAAAGGGGCCTGGGATGCTGTATCTTCTCATAACGAGATTTACTTGGCAGAGTTTTAGTTAATTTTAAATTACAGATTAACCCTCTTTTGCTACTCACTGAGCTAGCTACTGGGATTGGTAATATTTGGAATTCACCCTAGCTTCTCTGTCTCTGGGTGTCTTTTTAGTTCTGTCCTCCCTTTCTGACCTCGTCTCTGATTTTGGAGCAACCTGCCCCCCCAATGTCTCTTTCCAGGAAACAAGCTTTTGTGGATCTTTCTAGCCTTCTGATGTCTCTGTTTTAACTTCCATCCCTTTAATTTAGTGAATCATTCGCCCAGCTTCAAAACCTTAGTTTTCCAGTAGCCCTGCCTGTTTTGAAACACAGCGTATGGAGGTTGAATGCAGATAAAAAATGGCGAAGTCCCTGATACCGTAGTGAAATCAGATGTATTCAGAGGAAGAGCTCTGACTCTTGATATCCTCCTGTTTCAGGAAAAGATGAAAGGCAAGAACAAGCTGGTGCCTCGACTCCTGGGGATCACCAAAGACTCGGTGATGCGTGTGGATGAGAAGACCAAGGAAGTGCTGCAGGAGTGGCCCCTGACCACGGTCAAGCGCTGGGCAGCCTCGCCCAAGAGCTTCACGCTGGTAGGGACTGGCAGAGGGCAGTGAGGGGGCTAGCACGGGTGATAGTGTGGGGCAGGAGGAAGACCAGGTCCTCGCCCATTGGGATTCTCTGGCCTTCGAGAGCCAGCATGGAGGGGGAAGATGGTGTGAGCCTGTGGGCAGGGAGGGGGACTGGTCCAGCAGTAAGAGACAGGCCAGTGAGCCTGGGTTTCCTTGGCCACCGCTGCCGCTCTTATTCAATTCGGCATAAGTCTGCCTCTGGTTCATTAACTAGGAAGAGCCACTTGGCAGGGCGATTCTCAGTTCTGTGTTCCGGATGACATCTCTAGCACATCCTGAAAGGAAACTTCCTAACACTCTGAAGCCCTCGCAAAGTTCCCATCTTTAGCTGTTTTTAGACATTCCTAAGAATTGTGACATCTTGCTGAGAAGTGTTTTCCCAGCCCACCTAGAAAGACAGCACAGTATGTAGTGGAAATAACATAGATTTTGGGAAAGTATTAGAACTCCCATTTTGTCATTCCCAGCTCTGTGACCTTGTTCATGTTACCTCTTCTCTCTAGGCCTTAATTTCCTCAGTTTTAAAATGGTGATAGTAATACCTATTTGACAGAATTGCTAGGATTAAAGGAGATGACGATGATAAAATGTTTAGTATAAAATTCATGGCAAGTAGGGAGAAATATGTGTGTGTTCCAGGTCTTCAGACCTCTGAATTCTTCCTCCCAATTTCAGTATTTGCTGTTAGCAGAGTTTAATTGTATTGCCTTATCTATAGCCACATTTACCTGTGAAACTAGATACGACGAGTATTTTGGTAGGGCAAGTTGAGCAATAAGAGAAATCAAAAAGTGCTAGAATTGGTCAAATTCTTCAGATTCCTGAAGTCTGTCACTTAAAAAAAAAGTGTAAAGGGGCCTTGGAAGGAGTGATTAGTTATCTAATTTGATCATAGATTGATAGGTTCATGCCAATTGGAAGGAACCTTCAGAAAACATACCTTCTTTCCTCCTCTGGTCAGTAACAGCTATACTTACATGGCCCTTAACGCTGGGTTTTCATACTTGGAGAGCTACATCATCTTCCATTGTAGTAAGTCACATATAATTTCTAAAGTAGAAAAATCAAGAAATCAATATAAACATGTTATTTGGAAATACTAGAAGAAACTTCTAAGAGTTGAAAGTGGTTACCTTTGGTCAGTGTGTGGTGAAAAGTGAAAGTGTGAACGAGTAGGACAAGGAACAACTGTGTTTTGTTATATATCTTTTAATACCCTTGGTCTTTTAAACTGTGTCCAAGTATTTATTAATACAAAAAATTATTTAAAAAATAACAAATAGTTATGATGATCTCAGTAACTACCTCAAGCAAAAGAGAGAATATCAGTATTTGTATTAAAGTATAAAGTTGGATTAAAGCTCATTATGTGTAATTTTTTTTCCTTCCTACTCCTAGGCTTGATTTAGTTTCCACATGTTTGAAGGTTTTCCTGTTGGCTTTCTATTATTGGTTTTAGTTTGATTCCATTATGGTTGAGTATGTATGAGTATCCCTGTATGATTTCAGTTCTTGAAATTTTAGGGTTTGTTTTATATCCTAGGATAGTATCATTTTTGGTGAATGCTCTATGAGTATCTGAATAGAATATATGTTCTGTTGTTTGGTAAAGTGGGTTCTATAAATGCCGGTTAGATCTCTGTTAGTTGATGGTGTTGTTCCAGTCTTCTATATCCTTGTTAATTTTCTGTCTAGTAATCTTATCAATTGCTGAGAGTGCTCAACAATAACTGTGGATTTTTCTACTACTTTCTGCTCTATCAGTTTTTGCTTCATGTATTTTGAAGCTTTGTTGTTTGATGCCTATAGGTTTAAGATTCCTATATCTTCTTATTAAAGATACTATTTTGTCATTATGTAATGTTCTTTTGTTTTAATAATTTTTATGCTCTCAAGTCTACGTTCTCGGATATTAATATGGCCACACATGCTTTTTAAAATTAATCTTGGCATGATATATATATATATTTCCCATTCTTTTACCTTCAACCTACCTATACTGTTATATTTGAAATGAGTTTCTTAGAGGGCTTAATTAGCTGGGTTGTGCTTTTCTTTAATCCGTTCTTTCAACCTCTGTATTTTAATTTGTATATTTAGATTATTTATATTTAAGCTAATTATGGGTATGTTAGAGCCTAAGTCTATCATTTTATAATTTTTTTTGTCTCCTCTATTTCTTTTTTCTGCGTTTTTTTTTTTTTCCCCTCCTGTGAGTTGCTTAAACATTTTTTAGAGTTCCATTTCGATTTCATTTATGTTTTGGGATATATCACTTTGTGTAGTATTCTTAGTAGTTATTCTAGATATTACCACATACATGTGAAATTAATTACAGCCTACTGGTGTTACTGTTTCACCCTTTTAAGTAAAGTTTAGGAACCTTACTTCCATTTAGGTCTCTCTACCCTCCCCACTTTTGGAATATAATTGTTCAAATATTTCTTCTATATACACTAAATACCAGATAGGGTGGTATTTATAACTTTTGCTTCAAACATAAAATATGATTTAAAAAAACCTCTCCAGGTGAAAGGGTAGTCTCTTACATTTCCATCTATTTTCATCCATCTCATTGCTCTTCTTTCCTTCCTAAGGTTCCCAGCCCTCTTCTGTTACCATTTTGTGTTTGGAGAGCTTCCTTGAGCTATTCCTAAGGGTATGTTGGCTAGCAACAAATTCCTTTAGTGTTTCCTTCCTCTGAGAGTGTTTTTATTTCGCCTTCATTCGTGAAGGATAATTTTGCCAGCTACAGCATTTGGGATCAATAGTTCTTTTCTTTTAGCACTTGAAAAGTGTCATGCCACTGCTTTCTGACCTCCATTGGTTCAGAAGGGAAATTTGCTGTCATTCAGGTTCGTGTACATTTATAGGTAATATGTCATTTTTCTCTGGCTGTTTTTAAGATTTCTTTATCTCTAGTTTGCAGAATTCTTAATGTTGGTTTCTTAGGGTTTATTCTATTTGGAGTTTGCTCAGCTTCTTGAATTTGTAGGCTTATGTCTTTCACTACTGTGGGAAATTTTTCAGTCATTGTTTCTTCAAATACCTTTTTTTTTTTTTTTTGGTTCCATACTGTACTGTTCTGTAATTCTGGTGACATTCATGTTAGATCTTTTGTTTTTGTCTCACAGATCTCTGAAGCTCTGTTTGCTTTTTAGTCTATTTTCTCTCTCTTTTTCAGACTGACTAAATTCTTTTGATCTGTTTTTAAGTTTGCTGATTCTGTCCTCTCTCATCTCCACACTACTATTTAGTTTATCCCGTGAGGTTTTTTCATTTTGGTTATGGTGTTTTTTTGTTTCTATAATTTCTGTTTGGTTCTTTTTTATGACTTCTGTTTCTTTGTTGAAACTTTCTGGTTTTTTTTATATTGCTTCAAGAGAATTCACAGTTGATTGTTGAAGCATTTTTATGATGGATGCTTTAAAATCCTTAGCAGATAATTCTGATTTGTTTCAAGATTGGCATCAATTAATTGTCCTTTTCTCATTCTTATTGTGGTTGATCTGGTTCTTGATAGGAATATTGATTTTTTAAATTATATCTTAGACATCTTGGTGGTTAAGTTAGGAGACTCTTGATCTTACTTAAATCTTCTATTTTACCAGGCAGCTACTTTGTTCAGGTTCAGTGTGTAGTGTCCTGGCCTACTTTTGTGGGATTTATGACAGTTTCATTTTCGGAGCCCTTGCAGTGCTATTCTGGACTGCTTTGTTCTTTTGACTCTGCCGATGTTCGTGCATAAACCCTGTTGGTTCTGGCTGTGAGAGCAAAAGGCACTTCCCTGGGCTGCCTGCTGGGCAACCTTTGTTGGAGGAGGCAGAAGCCACTGGACAGAGGGCAGGGAGACACAGAGCTTCACTGTGGCTGCTGCTATAAAAGGATCAGACTACCCACCTGCCTGGGTTGTGGAACAGAGCCTGGGATGGTCTCGCAGGGGTGGGGAACCTATGGCCTTGGAGCCACACGTGGCCTTCTGGATCCTTGAGTGCAGCCTTTTGACTGAATCCAAATTTTACAGAGCAAATCCTTGTAATAAAGGAATTTGTTCTGTGACATTTGGATTCAGTCATGGGGCCGCACTTGGGGATGTGGAGGGCCACGTGTGGCCTTGAAACTGCGGGTTCCACACCCCTGGCTGGGGTTTCACTGCTCTGCAGCTGCCTATAAATGCCAGCCCAGGCTGTTGAGCTGGAACTGGGGCTCCCAACTAGGTCCCTCTTGGGCTTCCCCCCTCCTGGTCCTCTGGCTGGAGAGAGCAGGCATTTCCCAACTGTCTGCTGAAGGTCCCAGTGTTCAGGCCTCTACGGCTTCCAGTCATGGGAGTATATGGGATAGAAAAGAGGCCAAGAACTCACTGCACTGTGGTTTCTCAAGGCTTAGGGCTCCCAGCCAGTTCATCGTTTCCGTTTTCAGAGCCTTTATCATCGTGCAATAAATTTTATGGTTTTCAGTTGTCTTTAGAGGGAAGGAATAGGGAAAAGTGAATCTCTGTCACATACTGTCCCAGAACTGAACCTCCTTGCCTTTAAAACTTCTGATGTAGCTGTTATAGCTGTATTTCTTCCAATTCTATTTTTTCAGGATTTTGGAGAGTATCAGGAAAGCTACTATTCGGTACAAACCACTGAAGGAGAGCAAATATCCCAGCTTATTGCAGGCTACATCGACATCATCCTCAAAAAGGTATTTTGTACTGATGCAAATTGGAAAAGCGAGATTGCTGTAATAAAATGCTCATTTAGATGATGTGGCTATCTTGAAATAAAAACCTTATTTGAAATATCTGAGTCATTAATCTCTGACATTAGATTGCTTATGTGTGAGATCTTTGACCTCAAGATCTAGGAGAATTTCTGAGTTCACTACAGCACATACTCATATCATTTACTGCCAGGTGATGAGCAATAGTGTGTCATTTAGCTAATGAATGAACCTGGCTTACCCCTCAGCATCTTCCTCTCCAGGTAGGTGTGTTGTGGTTTTTAGATTGAAGGGCAAAAAATGTTCTTTGTAGTTTTCATGTTGTTTTTTTTTTCCCCTAACCAAATGTGGTGGAGTTATATGCCACAGTGGTATACAGAAAGACAGACTTCCTAAGGCTTCAAGATATAGCCCATTCAAATAACCAAGCTAATAAGATGTTAATATGTGCATCTTGATTTTTTTTTAACAAGGTAAAATTGTCTATGAAATAATTACAAAAGACATATCTTTATAGGAAATAATGTATTTATCTGTCTTATGCTTTTGTTCAGACATCACTTATTAAATACCCAAGACAAGAAACTTTGGGTAAACCTTAACATTTTTGCTTATGCTCCTTCAAAATGTCTTTTCAAAGGTCCTTGTGTTAAGACTGGCTAATTTTCATTTTTACATCTTGGTTTTTTTTTTTTGCATTTTTTTCCAGAAACAAAGTAAAGATAGATTTGGACTAGAAGGTGATGAGGAATCAACTATGTTAGAAGAGTCCGTTTCCCCGAAAAAGTAAGTGTTGTTAAGGGTGCTGGAGAACTGCCTCGCCCCGGGTGAGCAGGTTTCCGCAGGCCTGGCGCTGTCACGTCCGTCACCTGGGGAAGATGGGGGCAGGTGTCAGTCCAGTCTGGCTTCTCCAAGTGCGGGCCCCAGGTCAGCAGCACTAGGGTGTTGCGGTGTCTGGTGAGGATTTCGGGGAGACACTGAGTGAGAGGTGGTGTTTAACTCTATCCCGAGGGGGGAAGTGAGTGTTCATCAGTCCCATTTTTACTTCTGATTTAAATCTCATGAACTGGGTCGTTATCAAAAAGCTGGAGAATGGGCTTCTGTTGGGTTCTGGCCCTTTTGGGGAGAGGGTTTGGGGGGTGTCCAACTAGTGGCGGGGTTGTTGTCTATAAAGTACTTGTCTCCCGCGCTGCGAGGCTGTATAGGGGAGTGGCTGACGTGGACTCTGGAACCAGACTTCCTGGGCTCAGATCTGGGCTCTCTGTTCTCCTCTGTGGCCCTGGGGAAGTTACTGAATTAATTCTCTGCCTGCACAAGCTCATCGATAAAATAGGGATAACAATTGTATCACCCTGTGGGTTTGGTTTTCATGATTGAATTACTAATAAAGCACATAAAACAATGCCTGGCACTGTAGTAAGTGTTTGCAATTATTCTCATCATTATTTTAAATGCAGTGTTCTCAGTTTAGCTCCGTTTATAGATGAGGAAACAGATTTAGTAAAATTAAGTAACATCTATAAGTGATACTTTTATGTGAAATAGAGCTCTGTAATCACTTTCCTTATGTACACTCCGCTGTGTGTGTCCGACATGCTATCTTATCCGATCCCAGTAACAACTCCCTATGCAAAGGTCGACCAGAGATTATCACACCCAGTTCCTGGGTGAGGAAACCGAAACTCAGAGGTTAGTGGAGATGCACACACGCCGCAGAGCCAGGACTTGGATTCAATTTTGTGGTGTTTCCTATAGTACACTGCCAGAAAGTTCTAGCATGTTCCACTGTATTGAACTTGCTCAGCCATAATAGTTTACCAAACATTTCCACCCTTTCCGCCATTTTCTCACAGTCTGCTTCCTTGTCACTCTGAAGGTGCTTTTCCATTTGTCCCCTGTTAGTACACAAGTTGGAGCCAAAGTTGATGGGGTCCATTTCAAGTACTTGCTACCCTCTGGCAAAGCACCTTACGTCCTTGGAATTATTAGTGACTATTGGATGGAAATTGGTAAGCTAGTGCTTCCTGATGGGGGGTGAGCTGTTCACTTCAGAGGACTCTGCTGTACTTGTGCTTCCCGTAGGAGCAGCTCAGTAAGCCTCTGAGCCCAGAGTGCTGGGACCCTGCCCACCCCCCGCCCCCTGTCTGGGACCACTGTAGCCCCCTCCACTGCCTCTGGATCTGATCACTGTGGAGTCTGATCAAAGCAAGCAGGAAGAATGGTCCAGGGTGGTTCCCATCACTAGACCTTCCGCTTCTTCCTGTATTGGTCTTTGGCTGAGATCTCAGGATGCAGCTGATTTCTCACTGGAGTCCCCACATAACCACCCTCCCGAGTCTCACACCCTCCCCCTTCCCCCAGACATCACGTTTCTCCATGGATGTCTGTCGCTTGGGATAGCATGGCTATCAAGCTTTGCCCTGGGCAACGGAGTGATCTGTGACCATTTGAGAGCCCTGGGAGGGAAGCCCCTGCCTCTTAATGCAGCTGCACTCCCCTCCCCCCTCCCACACATGCATACAGACTCCCCCACCCCATTCTCCCTGTGGGTTTGTCCCCTGGGCTTCCAAAGAAGATTCCACCCTCAGACTTCTTACCTTTGATCAAAGTCCTTTGTACTTTCCATTCATTCTAAGAAACTATCAAGAAGTTAAAAAATCTATAATTTTTTTATTAGACACCCTAAGAGTCTTCCCAATCTTTAGTTGAAATCATCTGGAAAAGGTGCCACAGACTCACATCGTGAAGTGTCCAGAGGCCGTGAAACATCCTCTGTGTCAGTGGCCTTGGACCTGGGGGAGGGGGGAGCTAAGCTGTGGGAGATTTCAAGTTCATTTCCACATTTCTCCCTTCAAGTTCAGCAATGATTTGTATCTCCAGTCCCTAGAATGGAACCTGGCATGGGTAGATACCGTTTGAATGAATGTTCTTTCAGGTATGATTTCCCAAATAATAGATCAGTTTATCTAGAACCTTCACTTAAACCTGGAACATCATTATTATAGGAACATCTGCTTTGTTTTGTTTTTTATAAGGACAAACTAATTGCATAATACTGTGAACCTATTAGGTGGATAAATTGGGAATCATTATTTGCATTATTGATTGTAGCAGGATTCATCTCGGGGTTCTTCCTCTGAGCATTTTAATACTACTTCTTCATTCCTGATTCTCTGTCTGTGTTTGCTGCTTTGAATCGGCCTCCACAGCGCAGAGCAGTGAACATATGCGACATCTATGGTGTCCTCTCATGACACTGCACGCAGGTGACCTAACTGCCTTCCCCGCAGGTCCACCATCTTGCAGCAGCAGTTCAACCGCACCGGGAAGGCGGAGCACGGCTCGGTGGCGCTGCCAGCCGTCATGCGCTCCGGCTCCAGTGGGCCCGAGACCTTCAATGTTGGCAGCATGCCCTCGCCGCAGCAGCAGGTCATGGTTGGGCAGATGCACCGAGGCCACATGCCGCCATTGGTGAGGCTTCCTGTGTGTGTCCCCTGCTCGTTAGTAGGCTGCCTCTGGTGTGCGGGGGACGCTCTCCAGCTCCCGTCGGAACCACGGCTCATTCAGCCGTGAGCTCGCTGGATGACTCTGATCATTGCCTGTCTAGGATCAGAGGTATCCTCCGTGGCTGGAGAATTAGGGACCTCTCAACATGACTTTGATGTAGGGACAGAACCCTGCTTCCCTGCCCTGGCAGGGTCAAACGGATCGGCCCAGATACCCCTTGGAGAGTCTGGGAGGTAGCCAGGTGTTCAGTGATCCTGACATTTCACGCCGGGGGCCATTGATTTCCTTCCCCCGTGCTGGTCTGTCTCAGTGCCTCTCTGAGCCCTGCCTTGGGGATCCCTGGCTATTCGGCAAGAACTTTTTGAAAGCTTAAGAGCCTCACAGCTCAGAAACAATTTGACTCTGCAAAAGCAGGTGGGCGTAGGTTTGGGTGGGATCCTTAAGTATTTATCAAGGAGTGTTCTCATTTAACACTCCCATGTTTCCTGTGCATGACATCATCTGTCATCAGTACTCAAGGATGGGATCCCCTCAGTTCCCCTGCAAGGACTTTTCTCAGCCTTCTTTTCAGCTAATTAAGCTCTCCACGTGCTCCTGATTATAATCCCTCTATTGCAATCACCTTCATATTGGATTCTATTAACATAATGCAATATCTATTTCTGGCCTCCAGGTTCAAACGGGAGATGGTTCAGGCGCTGTTGAGATGTAGCCTTGGGCTGCTTTGTCTTGAGCTTTTAGTTCTGTTTTGCTTTGTTTTGCATAAAGGGCCATGTGAGTCCCAGCGGTGTGGTTTGACTGCCTTGTGTTCATCTGCCCTTGCAGACCTCAGCCCAGCAGGCCCTTATGGGGACCATCAACACGAGCATGCACGCCGTCCAGCAGGCCCAGGAGGACCTCGGTGAACTCGACTCGCTGCCACCTCTTGGCCAGGATATGGTAAATATTCTTCAGTTGTTTTCATTCCACGACTCTGCCCTGGCAGAAAACAGGGCTGCGCATTCTATCTGGATTCAACTAGTTGAATCTCTATTTCCAGCTAGGTGAGATGGACACCCATTTTTTTTTTTTCCAAGATACTGAGTCTCCCTTGGTGCACCCACATGGGAGAGAGTCATAGGGTGCTACTGACTTTGGCAGGACCACAGGAGGGCTAAGAACAGGCCTCAGAGGGTGTGGTCTGGGTTCACATCCCAGCTGCAGTACTCACTGGCTGTGTGAATCTGGGCCACTCACCCTCTCTAAGCGTCCACTTTGTCGTCTGTAAATAGGCTTGCTGTGAAGATGCGGTGTTCTAATCCGTGTAGAGTGCTTTGCACAGTACCTAGCACGTGGTGAGTGCTCATTAGCATCAGCTGTGTTTGTTTTATTACTACCTGTGGTTCTCAAACTTTAGCATGCATCAGAATCACCTGTAGGGCTTGTTAAAACACACAGCTGGGCTTTCTCGTTTTTTCTGACTCAGTATGTCTGGGGACGGGCCTGAGAATTTGCATTTCCAAGATTTCAGGTGATGCTGACGCTGCTTGTGTGGGGGCCATGCTTTGAGAACCCCTGGTGACTACTACACTTTTCAGCTAGGGCAGGGGAATTAGCCCAGAGACCTTCCTGTAGCTGATGTTGCAAAAATCACCTAACTCCTCACCACTCAAATCATAGTACACGGACCAACAGGATTGGCAATACCTAGGATCTGGTGAGAGGTGCAGAATCTTCGGCCTTGCCCCAACCTAATGAATCCGAGTCTGCACGTTAGCCAAGTTCCCAGCTGCTTTGTGTGCACATTCAAGTTTGAGAAGCGCTGGCTGGTACTGTCATGCCCAGCTTTGCTTTGTGCATTAGAATCACCTGAGGAGCTTCGCAAACAAAGCCTAAGCCCCTAGCTCAGACTGAACAAATCGATGTGCCTGTGGGTGTGGCCTTGGTATCAGTGGTTTTTATTCTTCCCAGGTGATTCTAATGGACAGTCAGGGTTAAAAGCCACCGCTGTAGGACTGGTACCATCACAGGGGCCAGAACCAAGATACAGGCTGCAGCCTCGTCTTGTTCAGATGGGGTAACTGCCCTCCAAATTCTCCCTGAAATGCTGGGATTTTCGTTTGCATATTTGTGTGCCTGGAAGCTGCTGGTGTCCTCAGTGCTGTTTCTCTGAAGAGCCTGAAATCATTAAACATTTTGCTTTGGGGAACTTCAGGGTGACACTATATCTGGTGGACTCCCACAGGCAGCACAATTGTGAGGTAGTGTTTTAAAACATGCCTGCCTCACCAGTTTTCAAAGAATTAGAATACAATGAAATATTATTAGCACTAGGCATTCCTAAACCCGGGTTAACATTTTGAGGATGTTTTGGGAAGCAGATCAGCACCTTACTTACAGGGTCATCATTATCAATAAAAATGATCATTTACTAGCTAAGTCCTGGAATGCCAGAAAATAGAGAATTTGCTATTTATAGGTTCAAATAAACATATAAGAACTGGAAAGGGTTTTTAAAAAGGTTCCTACAGTAGAAGAAATGTAAGGCACAGGACTTGGATAGAACGTGCCCAGGGTCATGTCACCTGTTAGTGGGAGAGCTGGACCCAGAACAGGGGTCTTAGCCCGTCCTCCCAGTCTTACCAGGAAAGGCGTCACCTCTGCACGAGCATGGCACTTAATCATCTTCAAGGCAGTTCATGTGATAAACAAGAGACATTTCCTGCGTTGACAGAGAACACCTGTGAGCTGAAACACCCTAATTCTAACCCTGCTCCCTAAAAAGCAAGGTGAAAATTATCAACCACTCCTCATTCTTTTTCAGTTGAATTTACCTAAATAAAGCCACATAGCACTTTCCCGCCTAAGATCTTAAAAGTTAAAAACAATATAGTGTTAGTATAGACCCAGGGAGGGAGAATTTACATGCCATTCAGCATCTTTGAATGAGCAAGAGGCCTGCTGAGGATGTTGTCTAAAATAACTTAAGGGCCATGTCAGAGCTGGCCCAGTAAGAAGAGTGTGGCCAAAATGCTGGTCTCGTTTTATGGCTGGACTTCTCTGGTCTCCTGGGTAATTCTGTGCCATGATCGTGTCATGCTGTTGTCTGGCTTTGCAGGCATCTAGGGTCTGGGTTCAGAACAAAGTCGACGAATCCAAACACGAAATCCATTCTCAAGTTGATGCTATCACAGCTGGAACAGCTTCAGTTGTTAACCTCACGGCCGGTAAGTCCCTGAGGGATTTGTGGTGTGCTGTGGTTTTATTATTAAAAAAAAATTAAAAATAAATAAGGTATTATTTGCTGATTGAAACAACAGATTTTCATCTTGTGAGAGGGTAGTCTATTTTAAGGTACTTAGAGTACTTTCAGGCATTTTCTCCCAATGACCCAGGAGAAATGTAAGGAACATCTCATTCCTTTTTGTCTGTATCACGCGTCAGCATTAAAAAGTCACTCACTTAGCTCTTCTCATTGTCAATATGCTGGACACACTTTGAAGTCTGTTGAGGCTAGTTTCTGCCTTCTGGGAGCTTCCAGTCTGAAAACGGTTTTGAATGCACTAACTGTCTCATGTGCCATTGCCCGTCTTGCCCAGCAGTGGCCTCGTGGGGCATAGGGTGACTCCCAGCCTTGCGCTGTCACGTAAGAGCTGGGAACTCTCTTGGCTTCACCCTGCAGCATACCAGTGCTTTAGGAACAGAGTTGATCACCCCTCCCCACCCCTCACCCCTGGCTGCTGACAGGAGCCTAATAAAAAGGTCCCTGAGATGCTGAGACTTCCTTTGCAATTTTGAAGGTGCTCATGCTCAGTATTTCATTGTATGAGGCATCCAGGTAAAAGGACCGTTTTGAAGTCACCTTGGAGACAGGGAGTAGCCCATCTCACTGTGCTCATGTGAACTTTGTGTCTGACTCAGGCAGGATGGTGGGTGATGAACTCTTGCCGATGTGGGGTTTTGAAAATTCTCACCAGGACCACTTGCCTCCTGCCGACCTGGGGTCTCCCCGACATGCCCCACCCTCCTTTAATGGTGATGGTCCTTCCTTCTCTGTCCCAGGTGACCCTGCAGACACTGATTACACAGCTGTGGGATGTGCAATCACCACTATTTCTTCCAACCTGACGGAGATGTCCAAGGGCGTGAAGCTGTTGGCAGCCCTCATGGACGATGAGGTGGGCAGCGGGGAGGACTTGCTCAGAGCTGCGAGGACCCTCGCTGGGGCAGTGTCAGACTTGCTGAAAGCTGTGCAGCCTACTTCTGGAGAGGTAAGCTCTACAGACGAGCAGGCACTCAGATTCTGATGAGACAGGTGCATCCTTTGGGGGGACCGTGGGGCTCTTCCTTCCTGAGCTGTTCCTTCCATCCTGATGATGGGCTGTGTTACCATACACTATTTGGAGTTGTTGAACTGGGAGCAGACACTACTGTTCAACCTGAGTTCTTAGTATGAAGGACGCCCCCTCAGGGGTACTCGATTAGCTGCAATTGAAGGAACTTAACATTCACAACTAATATACATTTAAGGGGATATGAGTTTGCACCCTACATTCCGTATAGCACTTTATCACCTTCTTGCCAGCCGAATGAGGCTCATTTCATTGGACATTTCAAATCCGTGCACCTATTGCTGATTCCTGAGACAGTGAGTGTTTCCTTGCACAGATTTCACCAGGACGCTTATGTCTCCTGTCTGGCTGACAACCCAAGAGTCTCGTTTATACACAAAAGGACCCAATCCCAGGAGATGCCTCTTCCTGCACTGCCATGTCTGATGACACTGGAGGAAATGCACTTTCTTTCCAATGAAGATGTGTTCTTTGTTCACAGCCTCGACAGACAGTTTTGACCGCTGCAGGAAGCATTGGGCAAGCCAGTGGGGATCTTCTGAGGCAGATTGGGGAGAACGAGACTGATGAGCGATTTCAGGTAAGATATTTGCAGCTCTGCGGTCTCGGAAAGGAATCTCAGTGATGGTCTAGACTCAGGCAGGGAGTATGTACTAGAAAACAAACCAAATCTTCCTTGAGCTGTTGAGAATAAGATTGAGGTGAATTATCTTGGGAGTGAGGTCTTTTTGTGTTAATTAAAAACAATTTTTTTAATGGAAAGACTCATTTCATTTACATAGCATTTATTTAACCCTCTGCTTGTTTGTCAACATGCTGGGAATTCTTTAAATACAAAAGTGGAGAATGTAGCTTCATGAACCACTTTGTTATCTACCACCCAACCTCTGCAATTATCAACTCCTGGCCTGTCTTGTTCTGTTTGGGGTCAGTTTTTAATAGCATCGTTCTTGAGTCCACATATAAGTGTGAAAACGCATATACTCACACACACACACACACACACACGCACACACACACACACACAGTGGAGCTTTCCTTTGTTTTCAGAGCTGGGTCTACTTTCTGTGTCTTATCCAAAACCACAAGTGTGGCAGAGAAGTCTTTTTTGTGACCCTTGTGTTCCAATACCAGGGACAGGTGCTATTTGTCCCCTGGTGAACAGCTGTCACCACTGCAGCTGGCTTGATGCATGGCCAGCATCACCACACCGTGGCTCAGATGAGACCTCCACTTCTCTGTCTCCCAGGGTGCACAGGCCTGCTGCTGGGGTGATTCAGGCCAAGAGGAACTTCTCATGTGCTCGTGGGCTGATGCCCTTTTATTCTTCCTCCTAAGTCTCTGATTTTGCAAGTCATAGGTCAATCTTCGTTAAAAGCTTGCAGTTCTAGCACAGGTTGCCTGGAAGATGCCCTTTTCCAAATAATGTGTCAAGTTCACTGTTTGGGAGTTCTGCAGAATTTCATTGGCTTCTTTAGAACCTTTTTTAAAATTTTTTTCCAAATTATTAATTTTTATCTTACATATAAATATGTAGTTAAACATTTAGTTAGAAAAAAATCACAAATTACAAACTTATAAGAACGAATATCACAAATATAACCAAATCCAGAAAAATAACATAATGGTTTTTATTTAACTACCTGACATCCCTAAATAGCTTTTTCCTCACATTTTTGGCTGCATCCTCTTTGGCCACCTCTTCATTTGACAATGATTTTTCCGTATTTGATAGAACAAAAACACCATTCAGCCTTCTGCTGATATTCAGGTTTCTTCATGGGTGGCAAATTTACAGGCCATTTTATCTATTATAGAAATAACAAACTTCATTGGCACAAGATGTGTCAGATACACTAAGACATGACCATATATGTTGTGAGACATGAAACCTGCATCTTCATCCATAGATACGTGTTTCTCTTTCAATCTCCGCATACCTGGGGCCATAGGACTCATCATATCCTGTGGTTTAATTAGACATCCAGTGCACAGACATCCATGTCATGGTGGAGGGTGAATCTCCGTCATGGGTGGTGTGAGTATTCCTGAAAGCCATTTATTTCTACACTGAGATGGCCAGTAATAATTTCACTATGAACAGAATTTACCTAAGACCACATAAATAGACCCCACTAAACCCAAGCTAATGGTGTCCCCATCCTTACTTCCCCTTCCATATCCCCAAACTGCCCTTGCACTGGCCTTTAGTTTTTGTATCAGAGCAGGTAATTTTTAGGCAGGTACCTACTTAGGAATTTAGTAAATACGAGATTCAGCTGCTATTTAACTAGGCTTGATTGTCTTGAAGTGGTCAGTCGACTTTCCTCAAAAATATTATTGCTTTCCCCAAAGTGTTAAGAAAGATTAAGGAGAAAGTCACAATTCTTTCTTAAGACATCTCATGTATTCTTGTATTTTTAAAAGATTTACCTTTTTATTAATGTTTACAGGTTATTTTCATTGGGTACAGATGCAAACTCTGCTTCCTAATGTTTGTTTCTATGCAGACATCCAGAGAAGCAGGGTCACGTTTAGGGTAATAGTGCTATGAAGTGTGTGTTACCTGCGAAAGGCCTGACTTGAATGTTCGCATTTGTGTGAGGTCTCTAGGTAAGGACCAGGGGAGCGAGGTGATCCTGCCCCCTCCTCCAGTGATGGGTGGCCCCTGACTTACTGACACTGGATTTCTTACTCCATTTTTCTGATTCTTGAGATCCTATCACAGAGCTTTTCTTGGGTTCTTAATGTACTGCATGTTCCCAGAGTTGACAAAGATTTATTTTACACAGGCTACATAATAGTGGTCTTGTTGAAAATTTTGACAAAGGCCTCGTCAGCAACCATAGCTGTAGTATCACATTCTTTTTCCAGCTATTTTTTTTGGACAAAATGACTAGGAGGAACAGGATTTCTTTAAACGATTCTAACAAAGCCCTTTAGAACAATTGTGATTCAACGTGACCACATCCTGGTCCCCATGTGAAAAGATGAATTCGTATCAAGTGAGGGAATACTGTGACCTACTTTGGCAAGTTATTTTTAAAAATCTTTTAAATAATTTGTGACATTCAAGCCGTGTTTTCACTGAGCATTGAGGTAGCTGTCTAAGAACTGTAACTGTGCCACATGGGGAGAAATTCCTATTAATACAAGTTGTGTAGCAGACAGGTGCCAATCAGATCCCAAAGGCATCTCCAACTTTGAGCACCACAGGCTTTAGTTTTTCTTTGGATATCCAGGAAACGTGACCTAAAAAAAAGACTGGACCAACCTATTCCTTTTTAAAATGAGCTTACTTGCTGGATTCATGGGTTTCTGGTCTGCCTAGATTACATATAGTCATTGTTCTGTGTAAAATTGTACAGGCTGAATATTCTTTCCAGTATATCTTCTCATAAAATACCTCATTGTAAAGACTCTGTGGGTGCCCTTTGCATTTAGAATCAAAAGTGCTTTTTATCATCTGATGAATTAATAAAGACTTCTGACCACATTTCCTCTGGGGGAAAAACCTTGACATGTTTGTTCAAAATAGAAACGGCTCGTATGTTTGGGAAGATATTTCCAAATCAAATAAACTGTTTTCAGTATTAAAAGCAAAGAAGTAAATGAAATGTAACAGTGGGTATTCTTCAGGTCAAACAGATGGGTGAGAAAGCTGGAAAGGCTGTATCAAAGGATTCTTCATTCTGCAGGCGGAATGCCTTTGCATGGAGTGGAAGCAGGAAGTGATCTTTAAAGGTTCCGAGCTCCTTGGATCTTCAGGCAGATCATCTTGTAGCTCGTTTATTTATGTAGGCTCCCTTTCCACTTTCCATAATAATTTAATTCTTATCCAGAAGGCTACAGAACACTGAGAATAACTCATGTTCAGAGCATTCCTTGGCTCCCGATCTGTGGATCTGTAGGTGTGGGTGCCAGCTATGTGTCTGTGTGTCCAACATTGCCCTCTGCAGGTAGAGATGTGGCTGAATTTCTGAGGATAACTTGGATCTCTCTGCAAAGTAGAAATCCAAAAGATAAATTTTGGAATTACAGTGGGGCATAATGTCTCATAGGCCATGAATTATCACCTTCCTAGAGCACGTGATGTTTGTGGCATCTGGATATATTTTCAGCCTTTCCTGATTCACCACGTCAACATGTTCAAAGAGATGTCATCAAGACTCCGTTTTGGATGAGTGTGCATCAGTGTGAATCAGTGGTTAAAATAAAAACCATTCCCTCAAATTAACCCATTTTAGATTTAAACCTATGCTGCTTAATGCATGTATTAGAGACTGAATTATGAGGACATAAGTCTCCTTCCTTAATTACCTCTGAAGATAAGCTGATTTTTCAAAATATAAGTGAAGAAAAGTCTACAGTGCTGAAGGAAAAAGATCAAATGGAATTTTAATAAAACGGTTAGGTGGATGCCACATTTAATCGTCAGGCTGTGAGGGCTGATTAGAAAAAGATAAATGAATAGTCTTTGATTCCCTTTCCGTAGGATGTCTTAATGAGTTTGGCCAAAGCTGTTGCCAATGCTGCTGCCATGTTGGTACTGAAGGCGAAGAATGTTGCCCAAGTGGCCGAAGACACCGTCCTACAGAACAGGGTGATCGCTGCTGCCACCCAGTGTGCCCTTTCCACTTCGCAGCTTGTGGCGTGTGCCAAGGTAAGCCAGCTGGCACCCCAGCCCTCCCTGCGCAGTGTCACATGCTCCTGTCTGCCTCCAGGCATTGGGCAGGAACAGGGGCAGAATTTGTTCAAATAGTCTGAGACTTAGAGCTTGTTTCAAGTGTCTTCTCTTAAGTGACATGATAGGATTTTAGCATAAGCTGTCTAATTCTGCTTTTATGGTATGTTCTTTGCTCAAGTTCTCAAGCAGTGGGTACTTTTTGCTAATCCACTTCTATATGCAAATTGCCGTCTTACCCTTTGGACCTCTCGATACATCTTATTTATACCTGCGCAGAGAGAGTTCTTGCATCGTGTGGTACATCATCATAAATGGGTGCAGAAATAATCCGCAGGGTTCATGGGAGCCCTTTCTATACTACAGCAGTGTCCAAGTGAGGATGTTAATTGTTGCCAGGGTGTACACATTCCACGTGTCATAGATCACCTCATATGATCTCCACAGCAATCCTGTAAATTAAGCTCGGCTATCTCTAGTTTACTGAGGGGGAACCTGAGACCCTTAGATGTTACAAGTAGCCTAAGGCCACAGAAGTAGTAAGTGGCAGAACTGGGGTTATAACTCGGGTCTGCTGGCCGCCAAATACCCTTTCCACTCCGTCACATGCATCTTCTCAGTGATGTGTCAGAAGATGGGAAATGTCCACTTCTGGCCTTGGTAACGTATCCTGCTGTGCAGAGGTGTGATCTGCCTCAGCCTGGCACTGACAGCCTACCGATGGATTTGCAGTGTCGATCAGAGGTATGCTCGGTGGTCTCCCTCCTGCTTTCCTCGTTGACCCCACCAGGGTCCACAAATAACTGACAGAATCTCCCTGTCCTTTAAAGGACCATGAGGCAGACATCCATGTGTCTCTAAAAAAAAAAAAAAAAAAAAGAAAGAAAGAAATAACAATTCTTTTAGGCGGTCCGCTTACCCTAACTCAGAGGACTTAAATTCCAAGGATCCTAAAAGGAAGGAGATACAATTGGTAAATATCAGAAATTTCTGTGAATGAAAGTAGGTCGGTGGTATGGATTGTCATGTAGGGCAAAGATACGGATTAGGGGGACATCCAAAATCACAAAATGAAGCAGAATAGTGAAGTGTGAGGAATCTCAGCAGTGGTTTAGTTGAATGCCTGGTCCTGTGAGTGAGGAACTGAGGCCCAGAGCAAGGAGGGACTTGTGGGGACTGCAGGGCCCACGGGGGACCCGGAGTCATCGCGGTGCCCAACACCCTCCCCTGTCTCGCTTCAGGTCGTGAGCCCCACCATCAGCTCCCCCGTGTGTCAGGAGCAGCTGATTGAAGCGGGGAAGCTGGTGGACCGCTCGGTGGAGAACTGCGTCCGTGCCTGCCAGGCGGCCACGGCCGACAGCGAGCTCCTCAAGCAGGTCAGCGCGGCGGCCAGCGTGGTCAGCCAGGCCCTGCACGACCTCCTGCAGCACGTGCGACAGTTTGCCAGCCGAGGCGAGCCCATCGGCCGCTACGACCAGGCCACCGACACCATCATGTGCGTCACCGAGAGCATCTTCAGCTCCATGGGCGATGCTGGTAAGGCGCTGGGCTGTGGGGGTGGGCTTCCCTGACGGTGACCATCACCATTAGGGAAGGTGACAGCTGCCTGCGTGACTGGCGAGGGCAGACTCTCGTCAGCCTTGGCTGAGGGTTCCTCACTGAGGCTCAGAAAAAGATATGAGACTCCAAATGTGCTCTTTCAAGCCACGCTTAAAGACTTCAACAAAGTTAACCAGGTTTTTATCATGATTTGGATTCAAGGTAAATCCCTTTTGTTCTGAGAACGCACATGTTGGATATGGTATGGTTAAGTTGGAGCAGCCACAGAAGGAAACAGGAACAAGGCTTGGGATGAAGTTTATTACACTTCCAGGTCCCCTGGAGGGGGGGTTATGACATGCTGCACAAGGTCATGGGGGGACCACGAGGGTGGTCAGGAAGCAGAAGACAGGAACCAGGGGGGGAGGGCCCAGACCACAACCTTTATTGGAATGTTCTCAGGAAATGCAAGGCAGGGCAGAGGAAACAGTTTGGGATTGGCTAGTTTACGTAATTTTGCAGGCTCTAAGTTATAGAGGGTGGTGGCTAGTTGCCTGGTACCTGTGCCTGTGATGATCGAGGCAGAGCAATATTGCCTCCTGTGTCTCTGGACAGGTAGAGGAGGTGGGGCTCTGGATCCATTAGTTCGCATATTGGAGGCATTTGCCCAGCAGAGCCCTTTGCCGTCTCTAAGAATCTCTCCCCAGCAGAAAGGTGTTTAGATGTCAAAACATTATACATGATATACAGCAAATTTAAAAATAAATACCTTTTCAATCCATTGAAAAGTAAGTCTCCCCAGACCAAATCCACCACTGTCTCATCAAAATTAGCCATTTATGTTTTATCTGTCCAGAATTCTCTGATCTGCCTATAGTCATGTGGGGGGGGGGGGTGAGAGAGACCCTCTTTTTAACATATATTAATGGAATTGTATTATATATACTGTTTTTATAACCTTAGAGTTATAAAAAATTCTCTTAGAGACTTTTTTCATGTCCCCCAAATATTAATCTTTTTAACAACAGCATAGTATTCTATTTTTTCGAAATATCATAATTTAACTGGTTATCTTTTAATGGACATTTAGGTGATTTCCAAGTTTCTCTGTTTTGCTTTTATAAAAGTTATAAGACAGTAGGCTTTCTCATAAAAATAGTTTACTTTGTAGGAGCACCTATGTAGGGTAAATTCCTATCGGTGGAATTTCTGGGCCAATAGATATGTACATTTTTTATTTTAAATGTGTCTATGACAGTTCTCTCCAGAAAGGACCCACAATTTGCACCCCTCCTGATAGTTTGGAAGAGGTCTGTTTTCCTAGGTCCTCACCAGCATAAAATGATACCTTATAACAAGTTTTCTTTTTTAGAAAATTATCGTGTGCTCTTTTATATCCTTCTTAAATGATTAGATAAGAATGCTATACACATTTGGGGTTTTTTCATTTATTTTGCTTTTTTAATCATCCTTTTATTTTGTAATACTTTTACATATACCAAAAAGTGACTGAGGTAAGACAGTAACTTTCCCAGTTTCCCCCATTCCTGACACCTTCCCCGAAGCATAGTTTTTGTCAAAACTGGGAAATTATTAATAGCAGTGGTACCTTGCTGCTAACTAAACTACAGACATTATTCGATTTCATCCGTTTTTCCCCTGATGTCTTTTTACTGCCCCAGGATCCAGTCCAGAATACCACACTGAATTTAGCACATTTTTATTTCTATAAAAGCTTTTTTCTTCCCCCCTTAGTGTTACAGTGCTTCAGCATTCTTAAATGACCTTTGGGAGAGGAAGAAATCCCTTGTATTTGAGTTGTTTTCTTTTTCACGTTGATTATTCCTCCAAAGGGAAGTTGAAATAGATTTCAGTAAAATCACAGGCACAGTAAGACCAAAAAAATAATAATACAAGATGAAAACCAGTGCTGGGAAGAAAAGGATGAGCAAAGAGAATCGGCAGGGAACACTCTGGGCTGAGACACATCTTAGCATTTGCGCGTGACGCTGGGGTCTGTGCTCCCTGTTAATGAGGGCCACGTGGCACAAGTGTAATGGATTGTGTGATACCATTCATGTGGTGTTAAGTAGCATGCAAATTAATCCAAAATTTAAGAGTAATTTTATTCTGTGCCATTCTTCAAAGCAGCAATCCCCAACCTTTTTGGCACCAGGGACCGGTTTCATGGAAGACAATTTTTCCACGGGACAGGGGTCGAGGGGTGGGGGCTGCAGGGGCTGGAGGTGGAGCTCAGGCAGTGATGCAAGCAGCCCGTTCCTAAGATTCATGGCAGACAGTTTTTCCACTGATGGGGGATGGCGGAGGCAGAGCTCAGCCACTGATGTGCGGCCCAGTTCCTAAAGAATTTATTATAGAGGCTTTTTTGTAAGCAGTACTGAAAGTGAAATAAACAATGTTTTCTAAATAAGAATTTACTAAAGGTAAATCCACATAATTTTATTCCCTGCCTTCTCCTTATAAAGTGCTTCTCTTTGGCTACCTGTGTCACATTTTTCCTTCACAGTTAACAGTTGAAGTTGGATGTGTTTGGGGCAGACTGTTCCTGGCAGCCACAGAAAGTGTTTTCGGTTCAGGTTCCAATTTGGGTGCACTGCTTGGGAGTAGACCGTGGAGGTTTAGTCTTCTCCACCCAGCTTGCCAGAGGAGTAGTGACAAGACTGTACTGGCTCCTAAGGTTTCATTGTTCTTTGGAAAGCAAGCAGACCGCATCCTCTGTCCTATCCTCTAGGTGAAATGGTGCGGCAAGCCCGGGTCCTGGCCCAGGCCACGTCGGACCTCGTCAATGCCATGAGGTCAGATGCAGAAGCTGAAATCGACATGGAGAACTCAAAGAAGCTCCTGGCTGCAGCGAAACTCTTGGCCGACTCTACTGCTCGCATGGTGGAAGCTGCAAAGGTATTACTCTGGATTTGTGTGTTTGAGAAGTGACTAATAAGTGTTAGGATTTGGAAATTACCTTCAAGATAGAGGATGGTCAGCCGCGTGTGCATTTTTGTTTGTTTAAAACCTACGTGGCTTGTAACATCCAACCTTGTGGCAAAAGAGGTGGTTGGACATCCGAATGAAACCCTTTTGGGGGATGGTGCGGACTCAGCCATAGCAGCAGAGCACCTTGCTTACTTTTCCCATTGGGTCCTCACTGTTGACTACTTTGAAAGGGGTGATTAATTTAAACTTGAGATTTTCAACAGTGAATTCACGTACACCTGTTTTCTTCCTGCAGCCTTAATGTTTTTTGCCCCACATTTGTCTTCTCCTCCAAGCTCCGATCAAGATTTTGCATAGCAGAATGTCTCCTGCTTCACTGTTCTTCAAATTCCACTAGCAATTTTAGATGTTATCAAAGCATGAAGAGCTAAGAGTTAGCTTTGTGCTTCTTGATAGTTATGCTACAATATTTCTGCAAGACAGTGATTCTTAATCAGGGTCTGTTTCAGAGCCCACAGTGAAACAGTATTAAAATGCACTTGCCTCAGTTTCATCTTCAAAGATCCTCATGTACAAAATCACAGGTGGGACCAAGTAGGGGCATGTATTTAACTTCCAGAGGATATTCTGGTGCATACCTCTAGAAGAGAACTGTTTTAAATGGTAAGGCTGGATTCTTCTATGTTTTTGTTATGCATCAAGCATACATTTCTTGTGGAATTAACAGAAAATGTAGATAAGTATTAAAAAAAAAAAAGAAAAAAATCGCCTTCAATTCCTGCCCCCAAGATAACATTTCTACGCGTGTAAGATTCATTAACTGTCTCTGCGTCTTATCCTATCTCCCTGGCCTTCAGCAGAGCAGTAGTGTATCTCAATCGGATGTGTCAATTGCTTCACTTAAATTGTATCGAGACCCGCTGTGAACCACGCACAGGACCTTCCCCATTTGCACTTGCCGTCATGTCCCCTGAGGGGACTGTGAATTCCTAGAGATCACTTGTGGGCAGGGGTGAAGGAGAGCCCCAAGGAGGGAGCAGGGTCTGAACTTCTTCCCTCTGTCTCCTGACCCTTGTTTCAGCCAAGAGCCAAGCTCTGCTTTTATCTACCACCTTTTGGCAAAAAATGTACTTTAGAGTTTTGTATAGTAGGTGATTTTTATTTTAAGTTTTTACTAGTTTTGCCTTCCCTTCTAAGTCTACACATGGCTATTTCAAGCAAATCCTCATGTTTACACACACACACACACACACAGAAATTAATTGCTAGACTAGAAAGAACCATAGGGAAAATCTAGTCAATGCCTTATTCTACAAATGAAAAAAAATTAAAACTCAAAAAGATGAAGCCTAATATCACATAACCAGGGCTGAGCCAGACCAGTGCACATTTTTTCCTCAGCAGGCTAATTCACTGACTTCACCAGTGACCAAAAACTTGTTTCTTCTGTGTATTTGTGTGGGTTTTGGTTGTTTATATTACACTGGACAATGTTAAGTGTTTCTGTATATTCTTTTAACTTTTGGTTGTCATTTTGTCTTGATAGCAATATTTTGACTTAACTGAATTTTGTCGAAAGCTAAAGAATGCCTGATGGTTGGACTTCCAAATAATGTATTTAATGGGCAAATATACATATATTTCATAATTAATGACTAAGATCTCAGGCTAAGATTAGTACCCCGTATCTGATACACATTCCTCATAAAAAAGACATTGCTGAGCCAGGATCCAAAGCACACCCGTCAGTGTGAAATGCAGAAGTGCTGGTTTCCAGCTGCTCAAAGGATCAACTGTAAAATCAAGGCTGATGTGCCACTTGAGGCATCGATAAAGGAGTGACTTAAAAAATACCCGATGAGCAGGAAAAATAAAACGATTTTCATAAACTTGCAGAAGAACGCAGGAGTATCCCAAATAATCCTTTTACACATGACACATAGAAATGAAATTTCTTAATTGCTAGAAACACAAAAGTCTAGAAGAATGGTTGAAGTTTGAAAAAACGGGAGATTCTATTCCAGAGGATTGCTAAAGCAATTCTGCTGCAGATGTTAAAACCATTGCCTCCAGTATGCATTGCTCTCGCTTTTATAAATAGTTAAATAGGTTCTTGTAAATTGGTAAATTTGGCAAATTGACTGTTTGGAAAATCTAGACATTCAGAAAATTGATTTTTGATAAATTGGCATGCTGTTCTCCCTGCCTCAAGAGCAAATAATATTGCCCTGAAGTGTTGATAGGAAGAAACTCGTTGATCTTATATATACCATCAAGCACATGTTACAGAACATCCAGATCTTGATTGCTGGTTTGATGTTGGTGGGAGAGGAAGGTAATGTAGGGAGAGGATACAATTTCAAGTCTGTGTTGCACTATTGTGATACAAAATTGTATCCTCTCCCTGCATTACCTTCAGTCTTTCCCTAACTTGGAATCCTACCCTTGTAAATAAAATCCACTTGGATTCCTAAGACATGTTCAACTAAAGCAACATCGTAAAAAGGGCAGTAGAGCTGGACAAGGAAAGTGTGGTGACGGGCCGTGCATGGCGCCTTCCTCTTTTCCTGCCAGCTTAGGGCATCGGGTTTCTCTCATTAATTCAGTACAGTTGGATGCCAGCTCTATTTCGCTGTACTTTACAACTCAAGCTCTCTAGGAACGCGATTTCTAACATGGCTTTCTTTAACAACATTTTCTTACGGTCCTTTTGAATGTCACTCGCCTCCATGCCCCCATGCATTTATGCTGGAGGAGCAGTAGCCCTACACATTTACCAGGACCACAGGGCGGAAGAGTGTTTCAGCAACGACATAAAGACATGTATCATTACTGTGTCTGTGCCAATGAAAATAAAATTATCCCTGAGAAAGATGGGGAGAAGGGGAGATGGGAGATTTATCTTCATATCTTTTAAACCATGGGTTTCTGACCACAAGTTAATTTGTATGGACAACCAAGGCTGTGATCTCAAGTGTTTAATTATTACCTTGGATTTCTTACTGTTTAGCCATGCAATTTTGAAGCATCCCTTGGTAGATGTTTTTTACTGCAAGAGGAAACATCTTCATCATAAAGATATTGCCTGTGGCATTTGGCTGTCATTCCAAATTCTTTCTATTACTAGGAAAAAGTAATTTTGAAGGCATGAATTCAGCAACTGTGCCCCCTGGACCACTTGAAATCTTTATTTTCACCTTTGCAGGGTGCTGCAGCCAACCCGGAGAATGAGGACCAGCAACAAAGGCTGAGAGAAGCTGCAGAAGGTCTCCGGGTAGCAACCAATGCCGCTGCCCAGAATGCTATTAAGAAAAAAATTGTCAACAGACTGGAGGTCAGGAAAGAGGCTGGCTTTCTGAGTTGCCTATTTTAGATTGCAAAGAATTATTTGAAAACATAGTTGAATTAACAAGGCAATGCCCATATAAAGAAAGCTAAATAAGGGTTGACGACATCGTTCAATAGTTTAGGAACTATAAAGGCATTGACAGAATTGGAAAAATTGTTTTGGTAAGCTAAAATTCTTTCTGAGTGTAACATTCAGGAATAGAATGCAGACCTTTTTCAGGAAGAACACAGGATTTTGTTTTTTTTCTGGCATTAAAGGATATACACATTCAAGGAAGGACCTTGTGCTAAAAATGTTTATATTTTGTTGGAGGCAATGACTTTTTCAAGGCTTCCCATGGGAGATATGGACTTTAGAACTGTGGGCCAACCCCCGGGCCACAGACCAGTGCTGGTCCATGGCCTGTTAGGAACCGGGACACACAACAGGAGGTGAGAGCAGCAAGGGAGCGAAGCATCACCTGCGTTTACAGGCACTCCCCATCACTGGCATCCCCGCATAAGCTCCACCTTCTGTCAGATCAGTGGAGGCATTAGATTCTCATAGGAGCACGAACCCTACTGTAAACTGCGCACGTGAGGGATCTAGGTTGCTCGCTCCTTATGAGAATCCAATGCCTGATGATCTGAGGTGGAGCTGAGGCAGTGATGCTAGCACTGGGGAGCGGCTGCAAACATGGATCATCATTAGCAGAGAGGTTTGATTGCACAATAAATGTAATGTGCTTGAATCTTCCTGAAACCATCCCCCATGCCCCTGATCCATGAAAAAATTGCCTTCCATGAGACCGGTCTGTGGTGCCAAAAATGTTGGGGACCGCTGCTTTCGGAGTCTAGAGATGGAGATCAGGCTTGAGTAGTGAGGTTTGAAAAGGAATAAGAAGAAACATTTTGCCATTTTTTGGGAATATTTCTTCTGAACAAAAGTTGCATATAGTAAGAGAGGCACAAACTAAGAAAAAATATTTCTCTCATGAATGTACACAGGCGAGCCTATACTAAAATTGGGGGCATTGGAAGCCAAGAACCTGCCTGTGTAATGAGGACTCCCTCCCTATACAACCTGCTGCATTCTGGAAGGAAATCAGTTTAGGAGGATATGAGAGAGGAAACGGGATTAAGGGCCCTGGAGGGAAAATCTCCGCATTTCTGCATCCAGGCTTACCGGTGTCTTGAGAGGAAAGTCGTGGACATCAGCGTTTGTGCTTGACACGGAGCAGCCTGTGCTGCTCGTGGGAGATCTTTGTTCCTAAAGTGGTGCGGCTTCTCAGTGCCATCACATCTTGGAATTGTCCCTGGTCTTTTGAGAAAGACAAACGGACATCAGGACTTGAGCTTTCCAGTGTGCCTGTCTTTATCAGTTGTCCCAGGGAATGTCAACCCAAGGAAGATAAGGGTGTTACAAGGTTAGGCTTAAGGTTTTTAAAATAAGGCAGGGTCTGCTCTTGGAGCTCCTTCAGAGCAGCAAACCTGTGCCCAACCCTTTGGTGGACGTGACACGCAGAAGGTGCCCGTGTGTCTGTCCTGCTCACCTTGTCTCTCTCTCCTCGGCAGGTCGCAGCCAAGCAGGCCGCAGCGGCGGCCACACAGACCATTGCCGCCTCCCAGAATGCGGCCATTTCCAACAAGAACCCCGCGGCCCAGCAGCAGCTGGTCCAGAGCTGCAAGGTGAGGTTCAGGCGCACAGAGAGCTGGGTCTGCTCTGGCGACCCTGATAGCATTAGAGCGCCCGGTGCCCTGGTAATTCAGTTAACACAGATTATCCAGGCCCCTAATCCAGTTTGCTCTGGCTCCCGTGTTCCAGGTGTACATACGTCTGGTTTCTGTCTGTCAAGTGGATGGCCTGGGTTTGGAAGGAGAGTATGGTTTTCTTCCTAGCATTGTCTTTGTCCCCATTCATTTCTTTTTGAGAGACAAAGAGGATCAATGACGAGGCCACTTTAGGGCCCTGAAACAGCAATGAGGCGTTGAATTTCTGCAATGCCTCTCTTTGACAGGCGGGCCTTGGCGTTCGGTCTTCGCTCACTGTAGCAGCCGTGATTTCCTGCTTTCTACCACCCCACCTTGAGGATTTATTTCTACCTGTCTGGCCTCTGTGACTTGGTGCTTTGGTGCTTTCTATTGTTGCCTGTTTGGCTCTGTTCTTCCCACACCTGGGCCTTGATGCTAAGTTGAGGCCGGCTTCCCACCGAGGGCACAGTGAACCCCTCTTTGTCTTCCCAGAGAGCTGATTCTCTCAGGATACCTTCACATGGTACCAGACACAAAGTCCGATTGCAGAGCCATCGCCCACATGTGGGCATCGTGTCTGACTGGGGTGTCCTGAAGTACCCCAGCCAGCAGTGGGAGCTGGGTGTGAGAGGCATGTTTGCCTGGACTGGGGTTATGAGAGCTAACTGCTTTCTCTCCTTCAAATCTCCTCTGTAGAATAATGATTGACATGTGAAGGGGGGTTGGTCACTGCTTCTACTTCAGAAATGGGTTTACTTCTGAGGGGGAACCGCCTGGGGCCTTCTCTTCCCAATCCTGGGTTCTCCGAGGCCAGCCCTGCTGTTGAGGACTGACGTGCTCTAGTGGGAAAGGCCTCAGGGATGCAGTAGGGTCCTGGATGGATGGAGAAAGGGGTCTTGCTGAGAGTGAGGCCCCTGCTCTGGGGGAGTCTGTTTCCTGTTGGGGCCTCAGCTCAGCTGCCAGCAGTCGGGGAGGCTTAGCCTTTCTCCTTCTCATGGAGCACATGGTACTCATATCTAGGAAAATGCCACAAGATGAGCCCTCTCTCCTCTCTTTTGCAAAGAGATGGAAGATAATAGGTCTTTGAATGTCACTGCCAGGAAATGAGAGGGTCACTATTTATCAGGTTGAGGTGGAGAGAGGAAAGTGGGCAAAATTACTGGAATCAGCAGCCCTGAAGGGGTTCTGGGGAAAATTCCATGGTAATATTTTTTTTTTTTTTAACCCTTGCTGGAGCAAGTTCCAAAAAAAAAAAAAAAAAAAGTGTCACCAGGCCAGCATGCACCAGGCACCTTTATCAGCAATGGTGATGTGGTGCCGTAACCTCTGAGAGCTTGGTTATTCGGAGGGCTGTGGGCACAGAGGGAAATGCAGGTGGAACACAGAAAAGGCAGAAGGCTTGTCTGCTCAGGCACCAAAGGAGATGGCTGCTGTACAGCAGCCTGGCTGGCAGAACGCTGCTCCTCCGTCCTTTACCCTGGCTGTAGGTTTTTCCAGTTTGCATAATGAGAAGTTCTACTTTAGAGAAAGAGGGGCTGTGAGTGACAACAGGAAAGCCCATGCACAGAATGCACACCTGCAAAGTAAGGGGCCAAAGCACTCAAATATGCTGGGAGCTGAATATTTCTCTCATTGTCTTCTGATCATGGGACCGTGTGACTTCGTTTTATCCACCTGTGAATTGTGTAGATTATTTGATTCTGAGTGTGCAATGCCAGTGAGCCATGATGGTGTGCGTTGTAACTAGGGAAATCACTTTAAGGCCTCATATAGAGAACCGTCTTTGGTGGAACGTGTTGAGACCTTCGGGACCCAGGGGTAGGGTGGATGTGGAGGAGAATACCCAGAGAATGGGCTCAGTGTTGGGGAGGACCGGGGCGGGGGGGGGCACTAAGTGTGCTGTGTCAGTCCAAGGCCTGGGAGTGGGTATAGCACATCCAAAAAGTGTATCACCTGCATCACTTTCTAACCTCTTTTGACAATTCCACCATTCTAGCTGTGTTTATTTGCATTTCCATGTGTTCTGTAGGCAGTGGCCGACCACATCCCTCAGCTGGTGCAGGGGGTGAGGGGGAGCCAAGCTCAAGCGGAAGACCTCAGTGCCCAGCTGGCCCTCATCGTCTCCAGCCAGAACTTCCTCCAGGTAACGCAGAAGCAGTCACCTAGGGCTTACTCAGAGCCCACACCTGGGCAGGGCTACCCTTTCAGGAGAGGAACTAACAAATTCCCCGGCCTCAGCTAAGTCTTCGTAGTAAGCAGGATTACTCCTGTATACATTGCCAGTTTCAGGAGAACTTGGCAAAACAAAATGCTAATATGCAGGGAAATTGCCCCAGGGAGATGGCACGGGATCCACTTTTCTCAGAATTATCATATTTATTTCTCTCCTAAGAGAGAGAACATGTAATAAGTTGCACGTCCTGTCCTAGGACCAGGTATTGCTTTAGGTTTCCTAGTTTGCAGAGAGCCTAATGCTATTATTCATGGACTGGGAAAAGGGAAGTGGTAAGCGCATCTTCTCCAAAGATGTGATCATTCTTTGTGGCAATTGTACCCTTAGCATTGTTAGTCTTTGTAGGGGTGGAGGGCAGATTGATTTTAAGGCAAATTAAATCCATGAGAATATTAAGTTGTGGGAAAACTCCCTTTGACCTGCTGCTTATATTCAAATCTCTCTACTTTGTCAGCACTGTTTCTCTACTTGTATTTCATGTGCAGTTGATACGATTAGGCAGTTCAATTCCTCATCCTTTTCTAGTTCAGCTGATAGTTGCAGGATGCAGTGATACATCTATCTGGATTATTTTCAAGTGCTGTAATTCTAACATGCAAAGATAAAGCATGAGAACTTTGATGTGTTTCCTTATATTTTAACTACACACATATACACACACACAGAGATATGTGTGTGTATACGTATATATTCTGGTAAATGGGGATTCATTATATATAGGCCCTTTGTGTTTTTCTTATACCATTATGAGCACTTGTGATTTGGAATAAGTCTATCATATGGCCCTGCTCTGTGTTTAACTATTCTCCCATTATTAGACATAAAAGTTTTTAATTTTTCTGCCATCATAAATAACCTATGATTGATAAAAATCTTTGCTCAGATCTTTATTCCCTTCTTGAATTACTTCCTCAGGATGAATTCCTAGAAACAGGATCTCAAGCAGCTTATTTTTATCTTCAGGACATTGAGAATTATGACTTGGACAAGATTTTTCTCTTTGCATTGGGGTGGGTAGGAGCACAGAGCATGGTTATATGGCGTCACGGCAGAGCAGTGTGGATGAATTCCTGGTTCCACTATGGCCCTGCCCTTGTTTTCCCTTTTGTTTTGTTCTTTTGACTTTGCTACCGTAGACACTCAGATCTTTACAAGAAAGAGGCAAGGTTAAAAATAAATAGAAATGGAACTGACAAATCAAAAAGTTTGTACATTTTAAACTTTCTTCATACACATTATAAAATTGTGCTTCCAAAAGGTTGAGCAAATCTAAATTTATAGCTAGTAGTATATGGAGCATACTTTTTTCATCTTTTATGAGATAGGGAATCAAGCATTTAAAAAAACATACATATTTTTGCCAGTTTGCTCTATAAAACTCCTTTTGATTTTGCATTTAGTATACATGCACACACACATCAATGCATGGTAAAATTATTTCTGTGAGATGTGAGGTCATTTTGTTTTATTTGTCTGCCTTCATTCAAGTAGTCTATTGGGTATATTTGAAACTCAGAATAAAGAGCTATTCCAAGAAGCACAAAGACCTATTTAACAAGGAATTCTTTGAAATCTGTTTTACATGAGAATCTTAAGCCACTCTCCTAATTTTGCTTCCCCCGCCAATGAAACATTTTTTTTAACATTCCTAGAATGTATTACCCTAGAGTATCTGATTTGGGGTGGCAGTTGTGTGTTGGGGCTGGGGGTGGGGGTGGGGGGCTGGTTTAATATTTCCTTTTTTTTTTTTAAGGGCAAAATAAGTTCTGGCTGATAGGAAGGCGTAGCTATTGAATCTCTCCTCTCTGCCTCTTGCTGCCCAGGAGCTGTCTCTTACTTCCTGTTCATCTCTCTGCAGCCTGGAAGCAAGATGGTGTCCTCTGCCAAAGCTGCAGTGCCCACCGTGAGTGACCAGGCCGCAGCCATGCAGCTGAGCCAGTGCGCCAAGAACCTGGCTACCAGCTTGGCGGAGCTGCGCACGGCCTCACAGAAGGCAAGTGTAGAGCCTTGTCACAGCAGGTAGCTCGTTAGGAATGGAGCTTTTCATTCCCTGCTGCTCCTGTGGCTTGGGTGATGCCCAGGGCCCACACACTGCTGGACTTGTTTCTTGGCAGAGTTGTCTGTTCTGTTCCGTTTGCAGGATCGTTAAGGATGCTCCTGTGGATTGGCTTTTACTGTGTTTAGCCACTGTCTCCCGGACTTAGTCATTACCTTCTGGTTCCAGATGACTTTTGTTGAACTATTTCAAGTTGCATGCTTCCTCCTCCTCCTCTTCATCCCCTGCTTCCTCCCCACCAATATCCTAGGACAAGCAATGGTCCATTTTTCACAGTCTTAAAGGAGATTGGTGGTCAACAGTGTCTTGGTGCCAGGTAGATTATGGGCTAAAATAAGGGATCTTATCTTCTAGGTATCATCTTGTAAACTTAATAACAAATAATTTAGGCAGAAAATCTACTTGGGGGAGGGGGGTCATCTATATTGTCTTTTTTTCCCCTGAAAAGTTTTCACATCTTGCATGGAAACATTCACCTTCACAAGGTCCTCAAGAGAACAGAATTGGGGACTAAATGAATTTCTGTCTCTGGAACTCATTAATTACCAAAAGGCCTCATTACTACTCTGTTTGATATGGTATTAGCATGAGGTTCTTGCATGAATTCGTTTTTCCTCATTGTAACAATCCCTTTATAGAAACAAGCAGACTCATAAATCGGTAAGGGAAGAAGGTAGAAGCTGACTTGAATTGTTAATATGAGCAGCACACTACATTGCCAAAGAAGAATATCCAGAGCTTCAGACTATAACCAATAAAAAAGTATTTTGAGCCGTGTTTCTCAAAGAGAGGTCCTGGGACTGTCTGCCCTGGAATCACCTGGAGGTGCCTGTTAGAACAGAGGTCCCTAGAGCTTCCCTCTGAACAACCAGACAGAATCTCTGTTCATGGGGCCCAGACATCTGCATTTTAACAAGTTTTCTTGGTGAGGCTGAGACACACACGTGTCAAACAGCTGCTCTGGAGCAGTGATCCCCAAAGTGGGACTTCGGTAAGACTGTCCACTGGGTGCAGGAAGACCCTGTGAGGGCTTGTAAATATATATATATATATAAACACATATATATATATATATATATATATTTTGTATAGTGTAAGGGTTGAGAGTGCAGGCTCCAGAATCGGACTGCTTACATTCAAATTCTGTCCCTGCCACTGACTAATTTGTGACCTAGGCAAGTTAGTTAACCTCTCTGTGCCTCAGTTTCCTCATCAAGTAATGCTGGCACATAGACATCAATTCGTATTTACTGCTGCTGCTGTTACTATTTTCTAAAAAAGGAAAGAAATTAAGATTTACCAGTATTTAGTATACTGATTAATAATTACTCATGTATATAATTTATTTACATGTGTCTATCGGTGGCATGCATCAAAGCATTTGGAGAGGAATGTTCTAAATTATCAAGAGAATGCAGTAGTTAGGGAGGAAATAAACTTTTATAATCTTCAGTATGGAAAGATAACGATGTATAATCTAGAAATTTATAAAGAGGATCAATAAGGTGGGTATAGATTTACCCCCAGAGTGCTGGGTTCATTTGGTCACTCATTCACCGCATACTTGCCACGCCTCTGTGTTACCTGCTCACTGTGCCAGGTGCCCTGTCTCTAGAACCCAGCCACAGTGGATAAAGGGTCCAGTGAGTCTAAGAGGCCAGATGCATTTCAGATAAAAATAGCTTCAAGAAGACTTTTAATTGTATCCAATTGTGAGATATACATAGGCGATTATTTGGGGAAGTTAAGGCTGAGGTTCTAAGGTTGATTTTGTTCTCTCGGGGGGGAAAAAACTACTTGCTTCCCTTGCCTTCTGCTACTGGATCTGGAGAATCATTGGGTGTATCCAGGAAGGCATTTCATTTGTTGCAAAGAACTGGGGACACTTTCCCCAAGCAGACTGTGTACAGACAGTCCCACATTCTCTGTTGACAGGCCCATGAAGCCTGCGGCCCTATGGAAATTGATTCGGCTCTGAACACTGTGCAGACTCTGAAGAATGAACTGCAGGATGCCAAGGTGGCTGCCGTGGAGTCTCAGCTGAAACCACTCCCGGGGGAAACGGTGAGCTGTCAGAGCCCACTGGGGTGCGGGTTTTACCTGTTACGATGTTGTCTAGTTGTTGCTTTTTACGATGTCTGTTACTTGTTGACATTTGTTAAATGTTGAAGGATCTGTGGCCTTTTCCTGAAAGAATGCCCAGTGCAGCTGGAGGAATTGGGTTTGGAGCTAGGAGCGCTCCCTTCTAGACCCGGCTGTGTCATCAACTGGCTGTGTCTCAAGAGTTTTAACTGTGCAATGGGTGGCAAGGAGGTTGTAATGATAAACACAAAAAAGGTTATCAACAGTCATGCTTTCTAAGAAACATTTGCTTAACGCAAAACACAGCGTGAATAATGGCAAAGCACTTTAATATAGTAAAGCCACTACTGGAAGGGGGTGATGGCACCAGAGATCTGCTGTGACCACATTATGATACCTCCTGATGGCAATGCCAGGTCAGGGTTTTCTGGCTAACATTTTCCCAATCCTCCTCATTAATATGTACTTGCTTTCCCAGATTACTGAACATTCCTAAATAAAATACCACCATTTATTAAACACCAGTTAGACACTGTACACACAGTCTAGTATATCCTGCTAGTAACCTTAATGAGCAAGTTTTATGAACCCCGTTTACAGCTGAGAAAACAGAAGTTGTTAGTATTCTGTCCAGTGTTTTATCTGCCGGTTAGTGGCAGAACCAAGGTTTGAATCCAGATCTGCTGGGCTCCAAAACCTGTGTTCTTGAGAGCTTCTGCTCTTAACTATTGCTGTTCACTCTTCAAATGAACTAAAGACTTTTAGAATATAAAGACTTCAGGGGTATCTGATGTGCTGTGGATAGAACAATGCCTGGTACATAGGAAGCACTCAGGAAATATTTAAGTCAAGTTAGCCCTAATTGTAAAGATAAAGAAACTCACGCATGCGATGGCTCACACCTGTAATCCTAGCCCTCTGGGAGGCCGAGGTGAGGGGATCGCTCAAGGTCAGGAGTTCGAGACCAGCCTGAACAAGAGCAAGACCCTGTCTCTACTAAAAATAGAAAGAAATTATCTGCCCAACTAAAAATATACATATAGAAAAAATTAGCCGGGCATGGTGGCACATGCCTGTAATCCCAGCTACTGGGAAGGCTGAGGCAGGAGGATCGCTTGAGCCCAGGAGTTTGAGGTTGCTATGAGCTAAGCTGATGCCCTGGCACTCTATCCCGGGCAACAGAGCCAGACTCTGTCTCAAAAAAAAAAGAAAAGAAAGAAACTCAGGCTCAGAGAGGTTAAGTCACTTAACTGAGGTCACCCAGCCAATGACAGTGTTGAGTCTGGCTCCTGGGCCAGCAGCTCTGCAGAATGGTCCAGGTGTCTCTTTGCAAACTTCTGTGCTCCACGGGGGCCCAAGAGAGGCTGGTATAACATGTGCTCTACCTTTGCACAGAACTGGTCAGTTAGAATGCAAGAAACACCATATACTTTTTAAAGAAATTGTTTGCTCTAAAAAACATGTTACTGTATTATAATATATTGTTGGTTATAATGGACCAGGCTCTATTTTTTATTTGAAGGTCCTGCTTCTCTTGGGAAACATATTGCAAGACTCAAAATGCATTTGTTCTCTATGCCTTTTTGCACCCTCCTGGTGTACCTAGAAATTCTTTTCCAAAATGTTGTCCTTATCTAGTAATCAAATAATTATCCATACCCTAGGCCTTTACTGACTTTGTTCTCTGAATTCTTTATTCAGTTTACAAAGCAAGATAACCTGCTGTTCATGGGAAGCAAGCGCTTTGCCCGTTTTCATAATCTCATTTACCGCTCCAAACCTCTATTTCTATTGCATTTCCTTTCAGTTGGAACTCCTCAAAGTATAATGATCAAATTGAACAATGTTAATGGTCCCACATGCCAGGAAGGTGGTGCCGCTGGATGTCTGCCCACTTCCTGCCAAGGCATAATTAATTCCCGCTAAGGATTTGTTGCAGACTTTCTAAATTAGCTTCTAAAGGCATATTACTAATAGCTACCATTTGTTGAGAGCCTGCATTAATTCTCTGAAAACCTTCTGAGCTAGGTATTATGATCTCTTCAGGAAACCGAGGCTTGGAGAGGTTCAGTAACGTACCCGATCTCAGGCTTAGTAATTGAGGGGTGAGAGCCCAAGGCAGGGATTTGCACCCAGATTTGTTTGTTCTAAAGCTCGGGCTCTTTCTCCTGTATCACCCTGCTGCCCCTTAGCGCCACTGGTCTATTTCATGGGAAATAGCTAAGGCTCAAAGTTTTATTCTCATTATTTTTCTAAATTATGCTGTGACCTCAGCAGATGTTTCTTTTCTTCTAAATTCTCTTCCTCCTTGAATATTCTTGTAGCTGGAAAAGTGTGCTCAGGACCTGGGAAGCACGTCGAAGGCAGTGGGCTCCTCCATGGCGCAGCTGCTGACCTGTGCAGCTCAGGGCAATGAGCACTACACAGGTGAGACTCTCGCCCGTCGCGATGCCGCGTGGCCAGGTGCGGGCCACCTGGGCGTGGGGGCGGGGAGTGCGCTGATTTGACAACACACCTGACTTTTTCCCCCCTAGCAGTTCACCATACAGTTTTCAAGCACATTCCACAGGCTTGTTACTGGGCTTGATACTGAGCGTACAAAGACAAATAGAATATGATTCCCCCAGACTATCTGTGGATTGCCCCTACGAGACTGTAAAGAAATAGTAATGACAGACTTCTAGAACTATCTCTGACTCCTGAAATCCCACTAAAGTAAAGGAATAAAAAAGGTCAAAGAGAATAAGCGATGACCACAGGTAAGTTGTCAGTGAAATGTTTGAAGACGGGAGAAGAAAACTGAGTGGAGCTGAATGAACAGAAACCTAACGAGTAGGGAAGCCAGAAAGAAGCAAAACCCGATTTGTGCCACAAAACCCTGGGGGAGAAGAAGATATGGAGTACTGGTGATACCAGGTGCCCCTGAAGGCAGGAAACTTTTTTTTTTTCCTCTGCCCACCTCCGAGAGACTCCTTAAACAGAAGTTTATCTATATAAAGAACAGATTGTGTAATTGTCAAGTCTAAGAAAAGCAGAAAGCTATACAAAAAGGAAACGTTATTGTAGTAGGAAGTCTATACATATCTCAGATTTAAAAACCAAGAAGTTTCAGTATAAGCATGTTACTAAAAATATATGAAGTATTGGAAGAAAACTGAGTAGCTCTAGGAGTGGGAGTCGGGTGAGGAGGAGTGGGTCATGGATTATGGCTTGTGTTGTACAATAGTACTGCTTAACTGTTTTTGAAATATCCATGATTACTGAAGTACAAAATATACATACAGAAGACAGCACAAATCCTAAACGGATACCTTTACGAATTATCACGTATCAAATGCACCCAAGAAGCCACACCAAAGTCAAGAAATAGAGCACTTTCTGCATCCCAGACTTGCCCACTTCCAATCACCGTATGTCCTGTCTCCTTCTCCAGAGATAAACTCCCGTGACTTCTAATAGCAGAGATTAATTTTGCCTATTTTTGAGCTGTAAATAAATGGATTTGTACAATATGTGTCCCTTTGTGTCTGGCTGCTTTTTTGCTCAGCATTGTTTGTGAGACATCTATGATACATATAGTAGTTCTCTCATTTCCATTGATTTCTATAGTATTTCATTATATGAATA
Organism: Lemur catta; assembly: GCF_020740605.2. Lineage (NCBI taxonomy): Eukaryota > Metazoa > Chordata > Mammalia > Primates > Lemuridae > Lemur > Lemur catta. The sequence continues at coordinate 93,305,501 of NC_059128.1, forward strand.
TACCTGTTGTTATTTATACTGTTGATGAGTATTTGGGTTGTTTCCAAAAAACACTGCTGTGAACAATTCTAGTACCTGTTGTTTAGTGAAAATAAGTAAGCGTCTTCTAGATCTTATACCTAGAAGCGGAATTGCTAGGTCAGAGGCTCTGCATATATTTGGTACATTCCTTTCAGCAGTGTATGAAAATGCCAGTTCTACATCCTTGTCAACACTTTGTATTGTCAGTCTTTCAATTTTAGCCCTTTTGGTGAGTTTGTAGTATCACGTGATTTTAATTTTCATTTCCCTGATGAACAATGCATTTCCCTGTGAACAGTCTTTTCATACGTTTATTGGCCATTTTGTGTGTTTATATCCTTTGCCCATTTTTTGAATATTGGGTTATTTATCTTGTTTGTAGGAATTCTTTGTCACTTGTATGTATTTCTTACATCTTGTGGCTTACCTTTTTAAGCTCTTAAAGGTGTCTTTTGATGAACAAAAGTTTCTTTAATTTTAATATAGTCCAATTTATAATCTTTTCCTTTTTCTTTCTTTCTTTCTTTTTTTTTTTTTTTTTTTTTTGAGACAGAGTCTTGCTCAGTTGCCCGGGCTAGAGTGCCGTGGTGTCAGCCTAGCTCACAGCAACCTCAAACTCCTGGGCTCAAGCGATCCTCCTACCTCAGCCTCCCGAGTAGCTGGGACTACAGGCATGCGCCACCATGCCCAACTGATTTTTTCTGCATATATTTTTAGTTGTCCAGATCATTTCTTTCTATTTTTAGTAGAGACAGGGTCTCACTCTTGCTCAGGCAGGTAATTCTTTTCTTTATGGTTAGTACTTTCTGTGTCCTCTTTTAAAACTGTGGCCTATCCAACATCATGCAGATATTCTCCTCTGTTATATTCTAGAGCTTTATCATTTTATTTTTCATATTTAGAACTCAGATCCATCTGGAATTTGTTTATGTGTGGTAGAGTTCCAGTTTAATTGTTTTTTTTTGCTTGTATATCCATTTGATCCAGCACCACCGATTGAAAACACCATCTTTTCCCTAGTGGTCTTTATTGCCACTTTGTTGTAAAGTAAGTGAACATACACGTGTGGGTTGTTTCATGGTATTTCTTTTCTTTTCCATTGATTTAACTGCCTGTTTTTGTGTTAGTACCACACTTTCCTAATTACCATATTGCAGTTTTATCCTAAATCTTAATGTCTGATAATGTAAGTCCTCCAACTTTGCTGGCCTTCCTTAAGTTAGTGTTGACTACTCCTTGCCTTGTGTATTTCCACATAAATTTTAGAATCAGCCTAATATCTGGATCACCTGTGGGTCTGTTTTTATTGTCTGGGTTTTTTTTTTTTTTTTCCTCTTGGTTTTCAGCCATTGGTCTTGTTTCCTGGGTTTTTGATATTTTTTTCTTTAATGCTGAGCATTGGTATTTTAAACTACAAAGATAATTTGAGGCCCTGAATCGTGTTGCTTTCTCTACGTAGGATCAGGCTTTGCTTCTGGCAGGTAGTTAAGATGAGGACAGATCACAGTAAAAATGTGTGGGCTGAGCTGACTGGAAATTGTAAGGTCTATTTCCAGTTTACCTGTTGGGATGTAGCTCTTTGTGTGTCCCCTCAGAAAGGGTGTGGTGTTTACCAGGCCGTTGTGTTTCTTAGGATCAGAACTATGTTCTTTTTAATCTTCCTAGCCCCGTGAGATTTCAGGAAGCTTCACTCAGCTTCTCCGTGTCTTGGCAACAGTTTACAGATTAGGAAATGCCTTTTGGGAAAAAGCACGTTGGACTCACCTCTGTGTGAGGTTTTCCTTCTTTTCAAGATCTTGGCCCTCTATACCTTGGTGCCTTGGTATCTCTCCAGGGCCTTCAAATATATGTTTTATGTATGTTTTCCTGTGTTTCTAGTTGTTTTTCTGTGGGAAGGTTGATTTGTAATAAGTTGTTTTGCCATTACTATAAGCAAAATCCTCTTTGATTTGTAAAACTGCATACATTTATTACTTTGAAGATCAAAATTGAAAAGCACAATAGAAACACAAGTTATGGTATAGTATGATATAGTACATTTAATAATAAGAATGTACAATTTGGTCCTAGTGGGAGGATAAAGGAAATTTTCAAAGCAGAATTGACCCATGGCCAGGGTTTTGAGGCTTATTTAGGACTCCTTTAGCATTTGAGGAGAAGGAAAGTATGTAGGAATTCTTATAAAACATAGGGTTATATGAGAGGTTTATATTTGAAAAATTTCTATGTATTCCCAAAATCTTGCCAGATTTTGTGTAGATGATGAAATGCATATTTAGTAGAGGGAAGACTGTCTTCCAAGTTGCATCTTCTGATACTGATGACTTATTGGAAGACAGGTTTACCTCGTTGGTATCTGAAAAACAGCCTAGAAATAGCACCAGTTAGTTTTGACAGGCTTTGAAAAGCGGGCACTGCCTGAGTGCCGTCCGAAAGGTGAGGGCAAAGAAGGCTGCCTGAAGTAACTGAGGGTGGCTAAAGTAAGAGGCAAAGAGTGGGTGAGAAGAAAGATCGGGCTGGGAAGTTGGGTGGGGCAGATGCTAACGGGTTTCATAAGCCAATCTAAATAAACTGGAGTTTAACTGAAGAACGTGCAGGCATTTTCAGCTGTGGATACAGTTCAGCTTGTCTTTCCTATACATTGCCCTTCCTCCGTGTGTAGAACAGATTGGACAGAAACAAAGTTAGGGGCAGGAACCATCAGCAAGCAGGCTATTGCATTAATCTGGATAAGAGTCGGTAGTGTCCTGCAGTGGAGACAAAGGGATGGATTAAAGAAGCAAAGACAGGACAGTGCTTGATGCCTGGTTAGAAATTGGCAGGTTGGAAGTAAGGAAGGTAACCATGGACACCTCCAAGTGTTTGGCCTAATAGCTGAATGAAGAGTTGTATGAATCACTGTGAAGGGAACATAGGACCATTGGTAGGAGGGGGGTTTGGATGGGAGAGGTGAAGTTCAAGGATGCAGGGTTCCACTTTAAATTCATTTGGTTTGAAGGCCCTGGAGGATATGCAAGTGGAGATTTCATTAGGCAGGTAGATCTTTGGCTCTGGAGCTAATAGAGAAGGCTGGGCTGGAAGATACAAGATTTAAAAATTGTTAGTAAAAGGATAATGATTTGAAACCATGGAAGCAGTTAAGTTTGCCTACAGGAAGTGGTAGAGTGAGAGAAAGCTTATCCATTAGAACCCAACTAGTTAAGGCAGAAGCGGAGTAATAGAAATCTTCCAGAGAATGAGAACCTGCAGCTGTGGAGAGGGCAGGGAACCCGGGAGAGAAGGATGTCTCTAGAACCATATACGTAGTTGCTGCCCAGAAATTGGTGTCTCGGGGTGGGGGGGGTACTTAAGAAGCATCCGTTAGCTTTAGGAGTAAGGAGGTCACTGCTGTCCTTGTTGGAGGCAGTTTCAGGAAAGTTGAGGAATGGGTGGGAAGTAAGGAAAGAAAGAGCAAGTGTGGACAAGTTCTTTCTGGGTCTCAGTTCCCTTGTGCACAGCTGAGGGGTGTGGGATATTCAGAAGCTAAATGTTAGCGGCCACTGGGCTGCATTCTGATGCCAGCGTGGTTTGATTTGGCCAGAGCAACATGCAGCATACATTTCTGCATAGCTGCATACAGTTAAACAGACCAGAACCCTTTCGCAGTACTTTGAGACAGATTAAAGCTTTGTGCCATGCCTGGTTTTTACCTTGTGAGCTTGCTGTGTGGTCCAATACTGCCTGGACGCACAATCCACTTGAATTCTGATAAAGAGTAGCAACCATTAGGAAGAATGCTGCTATATTCAGTATCACTTGATATGTCTTCTTAAGAATCTGCTACTGAGTATAATTTAAGATCCAGATATTAATAGCAAGAATACTGTGAAAGTAATCTGTATTTTCAAAGGACTGTGGTTACTGAAACAGAAGTCTGCTTTAGTATTTCGCACTGATGGTTCTGGCATTGTGCTGCACGCTTGACTGCAGAAACAGTTCTGGTTGGAGGGGAGTGTTTGCTTGGAGATGTGACCTCTAGCGATTTCCATTGAGAAGGTTGCTGTGTACAGCCTTGGATGTTCACTGGGCTCTCAGGCCCTTGGTGGTCTTGTTTCATCCTTTTGATGGTGCGGCTTCCCCTTTCCAGGAAACCTAATCCCTCCCAAGAAGATCCTTGATGTGCCTTGAGATTTCACAGTGAGCCCTCGGCAGAAAACACATGGGATGGACAGGCTTAGTTTTTTGGAATTTAGCTCTTCTGATTTCTGCATTTTTTAAGTAGTCTGAGTCTATGAAGGGTTTTTCACTAAATTTTTTTTGCATAAACGTGTCTTTTCTAATTGCGTATATGGTTTATTCTTCCCAATTTCTATCCAATTCAAATAAAATGGATTTAAGAGTCCATGTGGCAAATGGGGAGACAAGAGGGAGAGGTCTAGAAATCACAGCCTGGAATCTGTAATGGTCAGAATCAGGATCTCACTGTCTCCTAAAACCTGGGGGAAACTGCGGCCCAGAGGGAAAAGGCAGCAGTCTAGACCACACAGCTAATCAGCAGCAGAGCCAGAGCCAGACGTGGTCCCCACCACATCTGGTGCTCTTCTCAGCAACGACATCCTCCAACCCTGTGCCAAAAGCTTAAACACAAAAGGGAATGACCGTTTGACTCTGCCGACTCGGTACCTTAGCTTTATTTACTTTTGTGTTTTCTCTTCTGGGCTTCTCCTCTGCCATAGAAAGGACTTCATTTAAAATTCTTTCATTCCACAAGCTGCGCTCAGAAGTGCCATGTGATAAACGGTAGATTGGCAGCTTTGTAATTTACCTTGATTAGATGGCAGAGTTATATCCCAGCTGTGTGATTTACTAAATATTTACATATTAGCGAGTCTGCAGCACTGAGAAGCTGTCTTGCTGTATGGACCTGGGGCCTTTCTCAGCCTCTGTTGTATTACAGAGCCTCGTCCTCAGTAAAGAGAAGACCACCTGCTTGTGTCCATGCGGACTCAGCTGAAGCCATGGCTAGTAGAGGTCAGACTCACTGGTGCCTGGAAACCGTCCAGCTCAATCCTGTAGAAAAGAGTCATTTCAAAGTTTAGTGAGCGAGAGACATTGATTTGTGTATTTTTCGTGCAGATCTTATATGTTCTAAAAAGAAGCCCTCATCGTTCTCCCTCCCAAAGAGCATTATGATGAGTGTTTGACCCGAAAATTAGGAAATCTCAGATCTAGCTCTGGTGTTGCCTCTACAAGTGTTTGTGGGCAAGACACTTCTCAGTGCTGGGCCTCATCTGCAAAATGGTTGGATGAGATGAGCTCTAGCGTCACCTCTTCTGCGCTTCTCAGGGTTTGTTATTTGCGTTGCCATCTCCAATTTTTGCCCTCATCTTGCATGTGCCAAGGACTAGGTGTCACGTAGTAAGACTCATGTTTATTCTGCGTGAGGTGGTACTGTAGTTTTAAAGGACTAGTTTATATTCATAGTTTATTACCAAATCCCAGCATCTGTTTAGATGTGAATTTAGAGATAAACAGGCACTTCACAAAAGAGGATATCTAAATGGCCATGAAGTGTGTGCAGAGGTGCTCAACAGCATTACTCATTAAGGGTATAAAAGTTAAAACCTCATTGAAATACAACACACACCCACCAGAATGATTAAATTAAAATCTGACAATACTACCAGGTATTGGCCTGAGATACAGAGCAACTGCAACTTTTATACATTGCTGGTGGTGTGTGTTATGGCAAAATCATTTCATATATCTTACAAAGCTAAATATGCACTTACTCTGTGACCCAGCAATTCAACTAAATTCCTACGTTTATATCCAAGAGAAATAATTCCATGTCTCCCTGAATGTGTCTATAGAACTTTCTTGGTAAATTTATTCATAATACCCCCAAACGGAAAACAACCTAGATGTCCATGAGCACAAGAATGGGTAAACAAATGCTGGTGTACTCATACAATGGAATACTACACAGCAAGAAAAAAGAATGGACTGCTACACAAAACAACTTGATTGCCCTCACAGTTAGAATAGTGATTCCTTCTGGTGTGAGGGCATATTGACTGGGAAAGGGCACAGGTGATGGTGGATATGTAGCTGGATCCATATGTTCAGATTCACTGAGCAGCACATGTGGGCTTGTTCACTTTATTGTACGTAAGTTATTTCCCCCACAGAGAGAACTGAGATGGAAAGTGAATTTAAATGATCTCCCACACACCTGTACATGGACACACCTGGGTAATGTCCATCTGTGTGCTTGCTCCCATGCCCTGGGCGTCTTAGGTCTAGGAACACGTGAGGCAGTAGGAGCAAGGGAAATCAGAGGGAAATAGTCTTTAGCATTGGGTTTGTTATAACATCCCTTGGATGGGCCCAGAGCCAGGAGGATGAGCTACTTCTTTGAGAAACAAAGCAATTCACGTTTTGTAAAAATTAATCTAGAGCTCCCCCTGTGCCAGGTCCTGGGCCAGAGGCCTATTCCCGAGGCGTAACTTTTAAATGGAATCTAATAGAGAGTCTGACGGGATTTTATCCCCAGGGGTGGCTGCTAGAGAGACGGCCCAAGCTCTGAAGACGCTGGCCCAGGCTGCCCGTGGAGTGGCTGCCTCTACAAGTGACCCTGCGGCTGCTCACGCCATGTTAGATTCTGCTCGAGACGTGATGGAGGGCTCCGCCATGCTCATCCAAGAGGCCAAGCAGGCCCTGATTGCACCTGGAGATGCGGAGAGTCAACAGAGGCTAGCTCAGGTGAGGCTCAGCATTGGAAATTGTGGCCGTCATTGTCACTATTTACATGGACATGTTGGCAAGCTGTCTCCTGGGCACTTTTTCTTGGTGTGAACACTTTGACTCAGCAGGTATTTTCAGAACCTTCTGAAGTGCCATAGCAGTGCTGGCCATGCATGATGCTCGCTTTTGTAAGTCTTGCCTGGTGTTCCTCACGTTAATGTGAGATTTGCTTAATTCACAGTCGACAGAAGGTATGGGGGCTTTGAACTCTGTCTCTGGAAGTTTAGGAGACAAGACATAACACGTTGGCTCAGGCCTATGTATGCTGAACTACATTCCTCCTCTTAGCCTGGGGGGTGAGGTAGGTAGACTAGAGCCAGCCACTCAGAAGTTTCGCACTCTCTCTATTACTTCTTCAGATGATTCTCTAACTACCTGATGAAACCAGTTGGCCAGGTACCATCCAGGCAAAGTTCTAGACATGCGGCCAGGAGGAGACGGTGGAGATTAAAGGGAATGGCACAGCCACCTCCAAGACCTTACTTACCTTTTAGCTGAAGATACCAAAGAGTGCTAACAGGGAGCCACGTACATATCCCTAGGCAGTGTGTCGGCAACTCCAGGATGGTCTGTAAGTGCTCAGGGCATCCCACTTGCCCCCAGGCAGAGTGAGGTTTGGGGCGATGGCACCAGAAGGTTGCTGAGCAGAAATCAATCCACCGGCCTAGCTAACTGTGATCCAAAGAACTCAAGGTCTGCTTCCACCTTGGTGACCTCAGCAGGGCTCTCAAGAAGGGAGATATTTCTGTTTTTCTTGGTATAAGATATCTTTTAGAACCTGACCTCATCTTGGAGAATTCTGTGTTCGAATCACAGAGCTGAGACATAGCCAGGCTTTGGGGAGCAGGTGTGATGTGCTGAGTCACTGTGCCGGACCCTTTGCTAAGGCAGAATGTTAACCCCAGTGAGCGGGTAGAATTTTGCTCTTGGACAAGAAGCCTGGATGAGGTGATGTAATGCAGTAAACAGTGTCAGGTAGATGCTGGTAGATAATTTCCTTATCTGATTCAGGTCTGTATTGTCACTCACTGCTCATCCACAACAAATGGGCAAAAATGTTTATACTGGAAGCTGCCGTCTTACGGTGCTTCTCTCCCTCCATGTACTCAGGTGGCCAAAGCCGTCTCACACTCCTTGAACAACTGTGTGAATTGCCTCCCTGGGCAGAAGGACGTGGACGTGGCCTTGAAGAGCATTGGGGAGTCCAGCAAGAAGCTGCTTGTGGATTCGGTGAGAGGTTCTTGGACTGGGAAGGGGCACGGGGGAGCAGGCTCACCTTAGGTGTGAATGGAGTCTTTTCCTCTCCACGGGATCTCTGAGCAGCTAACCTTTCCCTTAGTAATCCTGTTTTTCCTGCTCATATGTCTTTCCCTTGTTTTGCTTTCTGATCTGCAAAGTTCCCTGCAAAGTTCCCCGGTGGAACTTTTAAAGTTTACTTTTTCTTTGAGCCTATGTTGCTGTTTGCTCTGGGGCCATCCCAGTGAGACAGGAAATGGGTGTGGGATCATCTGGCTTCTGACCAGGCATTGGAGGGGCACATGTGTCCAAGACTCACCAAGAGAGCAAGTAGGCAGCAATGTCACCTGGGGCTGGTTCCCTCCCCTGCTTAGTCTGCTGAAGGAGGCTTGTGCTTGTTCATTTTTGTTTCTTCTCTACACAGGTATGCAGGCAATGTATGTGGGTGACTAATAGAGTCTAGCTTAACTCTCTGGAACTTTTCACAAGAGGTTATCATTCTGCTAAATAACAATTGTATTCTGTAAAAAAGTTACCATTAGGAAAGACCACTAATAAAACAAGATTGGTGGGTATTAGTTTGGAAGAACATGATTTGAAGTTTGATAGCATCTACGTTTTAGTTGTAGAAAGCTAAAACTTTGAGAGTTTCCATCTTAGGAGAGACAAAATAGGGTGGGAGTTCAGAGAATGGACTCCAAAGTCAGATTGCCTTGGTGTGGAGTCTGTCTCTGCCACTTAGGAGACCGTGAGCCCTGAAGAGAAGCTGTCCTTACCATTTTTAGATACACAATGTCAAGCGTGGAGTAAGTGTTCAATAAATGTGAATGAATGAATGAATGTCTATATGTTGAAAGTCAAACTTAACATGGGCTCAGACCACACAGAGCTTTCTAGTCTTGATGACTCAGAAATGCATCCCTGAACAGTCTTCCTTCCTTTCACAATACCTACCTTTTTCTCTCCCATCCAGAGTAAAACTTCTCACGCGATATGCCTTCTGTTCTCTGTAGCTACCTCCAAGCACGAAGCCTTTCCAGGAAGCCCAGAGTGAACTGAACCAGGCAGCAGCTGATCTGAACCAGTCCGCAGGGGAAGTTGTCCATGCCACCCGGGGCCAGAGTGGAGAGCTGGCTGCAGCCTCTGGAAAGTTCAGTGATGATTTCGATGAATTCCTCGATGCTGGTATTGAGATGGCTGGCCAGGCTCAGGTGGGTGTGCGGGGGGCTCTCTGGCGTTGACTTTAGCCCCTCTCTTCTCTGATGGATTTCCACCCTTGAGACCAATTGAACGAATAGGAAGAGGGAACCTGGAAACGCAGGCCACAGGTGCATTCATTTTGCTGCTCTGGAAGCTCCATGACCTCACAGGAGTGGCATTCGCAAAGACGCCGTCAGCTTCCACGTGAAGTGCTGTTAGTGATGAAAGATAACTTTTCCCACGATCCTCCAGCAGAATCTGTAGTCTTATGTTATTTGGAGGGAGGGCAGGAAGTGGGAGGATGTTTAGTAGAAATTAGGACAGCTCTTTGAATGTAGGATAATATAGTAAAAAATATATATATGTTTGTATTTGAGGTTTACTGGGCCCATTTGAATGTACTGTGTCTAATACTGAGTATCAAGTGATTAAAAATTACCCCCTTCAGATGAACAGATAAACGCCTTGTTTAGAACAAGGGAGCATGACTGGTCTGGTGTCAGCTTGCAGAGCTGTTTTTTTGTTGTTGTTGTTGTTTTTCTGAGCTCCTATGAATTCCGTAAAAGAGAGATCTGGGGTATCTCTTGCTCTGTTATCTACAGAGGAATGTTTCTCAGATGGCAACCAGGTGAGAAATGTGTCGTCTCCCGAGCCGGGAACTTCGGGGATGCAGTCAGCTCTGAATATCGAGTCAGTGCTGGTCGTCTGTGCCAGGCTGAGATGCACAGCTACTTGACAACTCCAGCATTGTTGAGCAAGATGCTGGAATTGCTGCCTGGTCTGTGCATTGGCTCTGCTCAGCTCTCTCTCCTCCCACCCCCTCCCCGCTTCAATGCCTCTACTTGTGAGAAAGCACTGCTCTTGGCTAACCCACTCGGGGATGGATTTCTCTCCCTATTGCCTGCATCTCGATCTGAGCATCTCTTTGGGGAAGGGTAGACACTGGTTAGTGTCTCAAGGAGTTAGGCATCTGCAGACTAATTGGGTTTAATGTGATCTATACAGATAACTTGTCTCCGTTTCAGGATGCTGCTCCTAGCTCTCTGATGTTTGCTTTGAGAATTGGACAGTCCCTAATTACTCTGGCTCCTTTTGACCTTTCAGACAAAAGAAGACCAGATCCAAGTGATAGGAAACCTCAAGAATATCTCTATGGCATCCAGCAAGCTGTTGTTAGCTGCCAAGTCTCTCTCTGTAGATCCAGGAGCTCCCAATGCGAAAAATCTCCTGGCTGCAGCTGCAAGGTAGGAGTGGGGCAAATGTGTTTTCATGTGTGGTTAAACAGTGTCATTGCAGTCTGAAGGATGTGCCTTGACATCCTGCCACTTTTGCTGAGCAAAGAATCAGTGCTGTCCTTAGGTCATAAGAGGTGGAGTCGAGTGACAGAGACTCTGATATTTTATAATGGCTCATTTCCATGTTCTTTCCCCACTGAAAATGTCTCTGTCTTCTCATATAGCCTTTTCAGGAGGGACTGATTTGTAAACACGATGACTTAAATAGATTTTTTTAAGCAGTGTTATATATCTTTCAGATTATGAAAGTAATACATGCTTGTTGAAAAAGAAATCAGAAAATACTGAAAAGGATAAAGAAGGAACCAGTGCTCAATGAGTCATTCAACAGACATTGATTGAGCACTTACTATGTGCCTAGCGTCAATGTTAGATTGAATTTAACATGTTATATCTGTCACATGAGGAAGGGCTCCAGTTCAGGATGAATGGGAAGGCAATGGGAGTAAACTGGTTTTGGGAAATATCTTAAAACAGGAGTCTGAGTTTTGGATAATTTTAGTGTCCTTCTTTCCTGTTGGTTTCAGCCAGGGAAGTGGGTAATACAGCACAATTTCTGCCCCAGGGCCACTGTGGCACTTCGGTTCCGTAACTAGCAATTGCATGCCAGTACATGGAGCCCTGCAGGGGTAGCCCAGGAGATCTTATATTAGCAATCCCACATTCGTTTTCCCGAACCCACAGGGTGGGGTGTGTTATGACTCTGTGCTGGTGCAGGTATTTTTTTAGCATTATTTGATGACATGTTATATACAGAGAAGCTGACAGTAGAGGGAGATTAAAAGCAGGACTATTAGGGGATATAGAGTAATTGGAAATCCTTTCTAAATGTGCAGATTAGTGACTTTTGAAAAGCATAGCTTCAATTCTGCTTTTTTTTTTTTTTAACTTGGTTTTATTTGTTTGCTTGTTTGTTTTTTCATGACTTTATGCCTCCTCTGGGAGCTCAGTGGCTGTTTAAGTTATTAGAGTCAGGAGACCTGAATTCTAGTCCAAGCCTTAATATTTGACTAACTCAATCATATTCGTCAGGTTGCTCAACCTGTCAAAACTTTCCCATCTGCAAAATGGGGATCTGAACTACATAATAATCCTTAAGGCCTTTTTAGTTCTCTGTACGTAAGATTTCATGGCACTAATGGTTCAAACCTGACTCTCATCCCCTCTTCACTTGTAATGGTTTTTGTGGAGGGTTAGACACTGTCCGAGCAGTTTTCTTGCAAACCCTTGAGTTTCCTCATTTATTCCCAGATAATACATTTTAGCTGCAAACAGTAGCTAGAGCCACTAGAGGAATGGAAAATTATCTTCACATCTCCCCACCTCATCTCATGCTTTGTTTGTGATTATTCCGGCAAACAAGTGCCCTCTCTTGATGGGGGGCAGAGATGGGGGATGTCCGCTCTGTCGAGCAGCTGTCCCTTTTCTCCTACAAAGAGCCTTGGGATAATGCAACTGCCATGGCCAGGTATCTGAACTCAGATGTTTTTCATTATCTCCAATTTTTTGCATCATTTCAAAATTATGGTTTCCAACTTGGCACGTGTTGTTTCATTCTCTTAAACTGTGGGAAGCAGGGGAATGTATAAAATACGGCCTTTGGAAAGCCAGACAGAGAAGGAGACAGACCCAGAAGGCATGTTGCTGGTCTGTGGCTCCGTGGGCATCTGCAGGCCCCCTGGTGGTGGCATTGAGGAGAGTCGGTAAAAAAGCTGCTTTTGCCTCTCTGTCCTGGCTTACAGCGATTGACAGAGTTCCCAGCCTGGTGGGTTTATAGCCAAGTAAGCTCTTAAAAATCATCACGTGAAAATGATTGTCTCAGAATGGAGCTGTTGCAAGAAGATGTTGGCACACCCTCCTTGTTTCTTGGCACATTTTGGCAAGCTGCTGCTTCCTGGGTGGTTTCTCAGCAGAAACTCCAGCCAGGTCAAGAGGGGTCTAGGCAACTTCCAAGGTTTGTTCGTTCATTCTTTTGTTCTTTCATGTGTTCATTACACAGATTTTTATCACAGGCCTGGATAGGTGAGTCCCAGTGCTGGGTACACACTGTGAATACGACAAGGATGTGGTTGGCCCTGGTAAAGTTAGGCAGGAGAGAGAGAGAGAGAGAGAGAGAGAGAGACACACACACACACACACACACACACACACACACTCACTCACTCACTCACTCACTCACTCACTCCCCTCATTTCCTCTAGGCACAGGAAGTTGAGCAGCAGGAATCCAATCATCATTATCCTCAGTCTTCATTCCACTGCCCTCCCTGTTCTTGAGACGGCCAAGCCCTGCCTGTCTTTCAGATGAGTGTCCCCAAAGGCCCCAGAAATGTCACTGCGGGGACCCAGGCCTGGCCCGACTTGTCTCTGTCCTGCTCCTGTGTCGGCAGTCTTGTTGACCTTGTTCTGTGCGGTCTCTGTGGTCTTTCCTGCTCTGGGAAAAGAGGTTTCCTTCTGGAGAAAAGGTGAAGGATGTCCTTTTCCTCTGCTCTGAATTCTGCCTCTGAGCCCAGGAACGTTTGGAGACTCCAGCCCCTTGGTTTTCAATGCCTAAGGGAGAGGAAATTGTTTTCTCTTTAGTGTCCAGCTTGTTCGTCGTCTTCCCGTGTAACTGATGGGGCTCTGGCTCTTTTCTGAGGAGTTGGAGAGAGCTAGAGACCCTTTGCCAACCATTCATCAGCCTTTTCCCCAACAAGGGGCTGGTCTGATGCTACCTGAACTTAGTCAAGGAAATGGAAAATCAGCTGGTACTTGCAAATCAGCTGGTACTCCTACCTCTGAGCACCTTCCCTGAGTCTCTGCTCGCTGCACAGTTACTTTGGCCAGGAGGACTCGGAGCTGAGAAGCCTTCATGCCCACAACTGCCAGCATCAGACCGAGCCAGGCAGGGTTCTCAGCTGCTTCCCTAGGAACCTGCAGGCAGCTCCTGGCTCCCTTTTAGTTTGAGGTTCCTGCAGGGCAAGCTTCCTCCTCCCTCCAGAGACTGTGAAAAAAGATAATCTAACAGGCTGCCTCCACTCTATGAAATAGAAAATGCAAATGGGGCCTTTGTTCTCTCTGTTGGTCTTATCTAGAATGTTCTCTTCCCTTTATCCAAATCAGGATCTCACTCAGCCCTGCCTCTTCCAAGTGCTTCAGTGCACATTGAGCCCTCCTTTCATTGCAGAATCTGTGTCCCATGGTTAAGGTTTTAACTCTTTTCCAGGCTCCTGTGAGCACCCCCGTTGTCTGGCCTCTTGTTCGAGCGATCCATTGTGTCCTGTCTGCTGTCATGCCCTGGTCACTGCTTTCTTTGGCCTAACTTCTTTGTGTTTTGTCTTCTCTCTCCAACTAGGTTGCAAGCACCTTGCCATCCTGGAGAGATTTAAACTATATTATTTTTAATTCCCCATGCCTTGTGCATACGACCACCCGGGCAGTGCGTGTGGATGGATTTCTATTTGCTCTTGCCTCCCTTCCCCAGCCTCTCTTCCCTGGAGGGAGATGTCTTGTGCTGCTTTTTTCCCTCCAAGCTCCTTATTGGGTGATATGTACTTAATAAGTAATCAGAAGCACAAATTGGTTGATTTTCTTCTCCCACCTTGCTCCAGTTCCGTGTCTATTTAAAATTTCCAGCCAGAGCTTCAGTTACATCAATTCAGTATCTCTGAACACTAAATGCTTTTCACTTTAGAAAGTTCTTTTTAACCTCTGAAGTTGTAGATCCCAATTTTCAAAAAAACTAAAGAGTGGCTAGATATGCCTAGATAAAGAATAAAATACGCAAAAAGTTATCTCTAGATGGTGGAAGGATGGTTATTTAGCTTTTTCGTATTTTAAAAAATAAATTTGTATAGCTTTGATCATTAAAAAAAATTGCAGAAAAAATAAAAATAACTGTGGTTCAGGCCTATTTGGATTTACATAGAACAGAGACCCTGCTAATTTTGATCATATTTTTTGTGATAATGTAAATTGATTAATTTCTAATTTGGGAGTAGATTTATTGAAATTTTTTCTTTAAAAATAACATTATAAAATTACTGTTAACATTTTTATATATGTCATTGTGTCATTTTTCAATGCGTACATAAACAGTATGGTACCATACTGTTTATACCATTTTGTAAATTTTATTTTATTTTACTTAACCATGTAACATGGATATTCTTCTATGACATCAGTAATACGCTACACACTGTGACTTTTAATTGGTCCCCAGAATTCTGTTGTGGGCTATTTATTTAACCAATCCCTTATTGTTACCTATTTGGGTTACCTCCAATTCTTTGCTCTTATAAATAACTGCTATAGTTTGAAACATAAAACTATTATTTTTTATTATCAAATTCACATAACCATTTTCCTCTCAACTACCTAGTTTACTATTTGGCTGTGTAATCCAGATTGAAAAGTGAGGTACGGGAATTAATGATACCTAAAGAATGCTACTTAGCTGTGGATCGATCGATATTACTCAAGCAACTCACTAAGACATGTGCTGCAGTGCTGGCACTTTGATGGATTATCTAACCACAGACTCTTGGTCTATTTTTTTTGTTGTTGTTGTTTTTGTTTTAATCTCAAATTTTATTTGAAAATTTTTCACATGTATAAAAAAGAGTAGCAAAGCTGGCAGCTTTCTCACACCTGCGTGTCCTCTGGATTCACCAATTATAAACACGTCGTTTTTCATGGAAAAATCTTTCTATAGAAACTAGGTTTTGAAAAAATACAGTTAGAGGAAACATGGAGAATTAAGCTAAGTGGAAAGCTTCTGTGATGGGTAAGAATATTCTCCAAAGGATCATGTCATCACAGCATTCTTCTCCCATCATGATGTTGACATATGCCAGCCTGTCCACTCAGAAGTGTCTCTTGAAGGTCACCACACAGAGCACTGCGTTGGACTCTCTCAAGGACATTCAAATGCAGACATCATGGGCCACACCCTCCATGGCCCTTGGAACTAGGATTGTCCTGCGATCTCAGTTGTTTTGTTTTGCACCACAGAGAGCTCAGTGTTTCCCAAGACACCTTAATTAACCACTGTTCTCCGAGTAAATGAAATCACCACAGTCAATCTCACAAAAACTATTTTGCAATTCTTTCTTGAGTTGGGAATGTTTTTCTTTTTAAATTTAAAATTGAAAGCAGTATCTCCTCATCAAACAATTAAGCTGATTGCTTTTGTACATTGGCAACATCATTTTCCATCTAATTTGATATGCTGTAGGAAGCTGCAAAGCCAATTTAACTAATAAAATGAGGCATCTTTTATGTTAGACAGTGTTGGAGATTAACAGCAATATGTGCCCTATTTTGTTTTTGTTTGTTTTGTTTTAAGTTGCCCTTTAGCTGCAGTGATTAGAAACTGAACAGAATTGTGGGCCCTGCCAGAAGTGTGGACCAGTTATGACCCTGAAGAAAAGAGTTATAGGTCTGGCTTTGAAGACAGACAGGCGCATGGACTTAAGTCTTGTTTCTGCTCTTTCTTTGTATTAATAGCAGCCCATCAGGGAGTTTATCTCATCTCTCTCAGATTTTTCATTTATAAAAGGCACAGGTATTCAATTTTAAGACTTAATATAAAGCTACAGTAGTCAGGACTCTGGTATTGCCAAGAGGTTAGACACCTAGATCAATGGAACAGAGTCCAGAAGTAGACCCACACAAATATGGCCAAATGCAGAAATAATTCAGTGGAGAAAGGATAGTCTTTTCAACAAATGTGGCTGGAACAATTGGACTTCTGTATGCAAAAATTAAAAAAAAACATGACCCATATCCTACACCTTATTAAAAAAAAAAAAAACTCCAAATGGGCCATGACTTTCTAAATTACTTATATTATCACTTAAGACAAATTAAGCAGGGGCGGCTCAGGAGAGGTAGAACCCTTGTCAACGTAGAAAAAATCTAGGCTGCCCCTTATGTTCTAAGGTGAATAGAAACACAAGTAAAATCATGCAAAAGTCTCTCATTTATTCCTATTAACGTTAACAAAGGAAATAGCTATGTTAAAGAGTAATTTTGGACTAACTTCAAGGAACTAGTCAATCATATAGAACTTAATAGAAAGTAGAGATTTTAAAATCATAAGCACAGTTTATTTTATGTCTGCTGTATTAAAAGTTTACAAAATATTCCAAGTTGCTTCAGGTAATCTTATTCTTTGTGAGCTACTAATTAAGGGTCTTAAACAGCGTTAATATGATCTCTTTGCTATTTGCAACTTCATTGTGAATTCTCTCTCACAAATATATTAAAAGATAGTCATACTTTTTAAAGAGAACTACAGTTGACCCTTGAACAATGCAGGGGTTAGGGGTGCCAGTCCCCTGCACAATTGAAAATCCACGTATAACTTTTGACTCCCCCAAAACTGAACCACTAATAGCCTACTGTTGACCAGAAGGCTTACCAATAACAGTCGATCAACACACACTTTGTTATATGTATTATATACTATATTCTCATAGTGAGCTAGAGAAAAGGAAATGTTACTAAGAAAATCATAAGGAAGAGAAATATGTATTTACTATTCATTACGTGGAAGTGGATCATGATAAAGTGGATCACGATAAAGGTCTTCCTGTTGAGTGGGCTGAGGAGGGGTTGGTCTTGTTATCTCGGGGGTGGCAGAGGTGGAAGGGGGCATAGGAAAGGCAGGCACAGTCCTTGTAACTTTTATGGAAAAAAATCCATGTATAAGTGGATGGGTGTCGTTCAAACCCAGGTGGTCAACTGTATTAGGATCCCTTAAGGGTAAATCAGTAATCAGAAGCAGGGGGAGGGATTCTCGCCTCTGTGGAAGAGCCTTCCTGGGGACCCCGGCCTAAATAGTGAATTAATTGTATTTCTGGTGAACCTGCAAAAGCATTGTTGGGAAATTACTGTTGATTTTTAAAAAACATTTTTTTTTCTTTCCCAGAGCTGTGACAGAGAGCATCAATCAACTCATCACTCTGTGCACCCAGCAAGCTCCAGGCCAGAAAGAGTGTGACAATGCTCTCCGGGAGCTCGAGGTGGGTCCCAGGGGAGGCTGGTGAACATTGAAGTGTGTCTGTGTGTGTCTTTCTGTCCTTTCTCTTTGAGATTGGTTTCCTCTCCTCTAAAACTAAAGGTGCATTGGGTACAACCCTGTATCTACTGATATTTGTCCGTGTCAATATAAATTGTGTTGGCTAGCCTTACATACATGTAGGCACGCTGATCTTATGTGCCTTTAAAGGTTCTCTTGTGTTTCCTGGGACACTACTGAGATCAAAGTTCCAATCCAAGTGAGAAAGAACAGAAGAAAAATTAGATTTAATGGGATTGTCACCCCTACTTCCCCTTTTCCCACCAAGATGAGATTTATTTTGTTAAAGGATTCTTTATTTCAAACAGGAAGAGGTCTGCAGTATTGAACGTAGCCT
Source organism: Lemur catta (assembly GCF_020740605.2). NCBI lineage: Eukaryota > Metazoa > Chordata > Mammalia > Primates > Lemuridae > Lemur > Lemur catta. The sequence continues at coordinate 93,323,438 of NC_059128.1, forward strand.
GAAGGATCAGCAATATCTAGCTAAAAAGCATTGGAAAAATTATTCTGGGAAAATTGGGAGAGAGCTAGAGGCAAAGATAGGTGTGTTTTTGGTTCAAGATAATTTCCCCATGTGTTTTATTCTGTAACATGTAGGGGGCACACAAGAGGCAATCCAGGACTAACACTACTCAGTCACAGTGGCTGTAGGACCCTTCCTGGCCCCGAACACAGTGTGGGTGCTTTTCAGTTTATATTCATACTCGTGTTATTTGTAATTGAAAATGTATGCATTCCCATAGAATATGTGTGGGTAAACATAAAATCAGTGTGCCTACGTGTATGTAAAGTGGTCCTAACCAATGCAGATTATATTGAAACAGCCAAATCTCAACAGATCCGGGCTGGTTGTCCCCAACGTGCCTTTAGTTTTCTGGGTGAGTAGCATGGTGAGAATACCGATTGCAGCATCTGAAGCGCTTGATTGAGGCTCTGCTGATGGCTCCAGGCCACGGTGCACAGCCGGAGGTGAGACGGGGCCACAGGACTGCAGCATTCTGAAAGCAGTCGAGAGTGTTTGCTACATTGGCTGAATGATGCCCTACTCTGCTCTGTTCATATTTGCAAATATAAATACGTGGGCTTTTGCTCTAAACGAGCTCTGTTGGCCTAGGTGCCCGTACTCTGCCCCTTAATGGTATCCTTGGTTGCCAAAATGACTATTTCAGGATTGCTGTTACTAAAGCCACTTTGATCCAGGGAGTAGGAGAAGGTTCTTCAGTGCAATGAGCTCACTCCTTACACTGCCCTCTTTCTCTCCTGTCTTTAACTGAACAGCTCAGCAGTTCCCAATACTTACTGCCCCCCCACCCCCCGACTCAAATGACTATGTCTTTTTGTTGGCTGTGCCCCAAAGGCTGCTGGGCCCTAAAGCTCGATGGGGAGGAGGTTGAGTGGCTGCATCCCTAGGCCTGCCGCCTCTGGAAAAGCAGTGAGCACAAGTGTTGATCAAAGGTCATTACAACATGAAAGCTAGTGATGATTTTCAATGGCTTGGAGACAAAGACAAGAAATAAGTGGCCCCATAACCCATTTATTTCCTTGATGGGGACCTAAACAAGAGTGAATATGTTCTATACTTTTTAAATTAAAAATAAATGAACCATCCAGTGGACAGTTTTGGGGAATTACCTTCTTTCATGCCTTTCTATTAAAAGTTCCAGAATTAGAAAAACTAAGGGTTCTTACTAGTCAGGAAGAAATGAACGAATAAGTTCTTTGAAGTTTAAACTCATTAGAATTAGCAGAGAAACTTTGCTAGTGGACTATGAATGTGTTGCCTTACGTTAACAGTCAAATTTCTTTTTTAAAAACATCTTATTCCTCTGTGGGACATCATGCTTCTCCTCCTTCACAATGGAAACCAGGAGATTCTCACCTCTGGCAAAGCTACCCTGAGACACACACCTCCCCCCACCCCTGCCCCTATCAGTGTTGTGTTACTGGCAGGAGGTCTGTGGTCATGATACTACGATCTAAATTCTTCTCGAGAACCTGAGTAAATGAGGGATCGTGACCAGAATCTTGTATATAGAGTGGACATGGGTAGTATCTTGTGTTGAATTTCTCTTGTTCGATGACACCTGCTTTTTAAGTTGTGTTCTCCTTCTGTAGACGGTCAAGGGCATGTTGGACAATCCTAATGAACCTGTGAGTGACCTCTCGTACTTTGACTGCATCGAGAGTGTGATGGAAAACTCCAAGGTAAGCCTGTCGTGCTGTGATTCAGAGGTTCGCGGTGTTCCCCGGTGTGGGGAGGAGGGGAACATGCTTTGTGAATATCTGCCTGTGTCTGTAGGGCTGCGCCATTTGCAGAGGTGCTTCTCAAACTTGCAGGTGCATCAGAGTCACCTGGAGGGCTCATTAAACGCAAACTGTGGAGCCACCTCCAGGTTTCTGATTCTGTAGGTCTGAGACGAGGCTGAGGTCTGCCCTGTGGCCCAGGAACCGTACTTTGAGAACCACTGCTTGTCTCATATCCCAGATGGGTCTTAATGTGAATCAAATCATGTCTTTTCTACCCCTGGGGCTGAACTCATGTGGGAAGTCCTTCAGTGACCTTGGATTATATGGGGTCCTCTTGTGTGTTCTCTTGGCCAGCTATCCCTAGCATGTATTCTCAAGGGGAATGAAAATTGTTTTGTTTTTTTGACAGGGGGTGGGGTTTTGAAAAAATCTAAGATAATGCAATGGCTTGTGCCTAACCCCCCCATCTTAACCCTGCTCAACAAAGTCTTATTCCTTCGTATTTAATTTGATGGGGGTGACGATTAGAGAAAAAAGTCTTCTTAGTGGAAAAATAATGGAAAAAAAAAAAAAAACTGTTGAAACTCTGATCTGGGGTCATCGTACCAGTGTCTTATGTGAGGATACCTCAAAATCGGAAGGTGAAAATGAAATGCCGGAAGGTGAACGGGTGCCCCCAGAGCACAGCTGCGTGTTGTTTCCATCACTTTTAGATTGGCTTTGGGGGAACATCTGTATTGGTGATGTCAGAAGGGCTCGGTTCATGTCGGGCTGAGACCAGCATTTCCTCTGTCTAGCATCGTGTGTGGAATTACAGATGGTCTAAAGGGAAGACCCATACGTTTTACATACTCGGATTAAAGAGGAATATGGGATTAGGAGGGAGGGGGACATATTGTACATAAAAATCCCCTCTAACTTCTTTGCTTTGGAAGTCCTTATACAAACTGGATTATTTTGTATATCTAAGAAATTTTAGAGAATTTATTTCATTTCCCCACCCATGATGGCTCATAGACCAATGCAGAGCTTTGGCTTGGTTCTAGACTTGGCAATGCCATCGTCTCTCCAAAGGGTTGAACATCCTTCAGTGTCCTGGTCTGTGACTCTGGAAGGCATGACCAGCCCCTCCTGGTACCTAATGAGGTCCCTATAAGACAGAACAACAGATTTGCAACAGGCACCCTGTGCCTGTGTGACCTTCTGTGTGACCTTGACCTCTCTGGGTTGAATTTTAAAGTCCCTTTCAGCAGTTATTATAAGATCTCTGAAGAAAGAACACACCAGTGATTTTCAAAATAAGGCAAACTACTTAAACATATCTTTGTTAAGTATGTTTCCTAAATACTTTAAATTTTACTTGTCAATAAGTAACAAATGATATCTGGAAGGTACGTCTTTTGCTTTCTGTGTGTGACTTCACTTACAGCTCAGTGGATGTAGTCTTTATATTCTAAGAACTAATAGTTCTCAGTTTAGACCATTCACCCATGGGATGCCTTGTATATACTCTACTGTCCGTGTGTATTAACTATATCTTCTTGGGAGGTATAGATAACTTTGGGGTGAAAGGCTCATACTTTCCTTATTCATTTCTCTTTGTGAACAGAAATGATATAATCTCTTCTTAATGCAAATAAGGAGAAAATGGCAAATATTATAAATTAAGTGGCCTTGAGTATTAAAGTTGGAAGCGTAGCCTCCTTTACCCCTTGTTTTGAAGCAGTGCTGGGTAGAAAATACTGCTGGCTATTTGTTTTTTAGGTTCTGGGTGAGTCAATGGCAGGGATTTCACAGAATGCCAAGACCGGGGACCTCCCTGCCTTTGGGGAATGCGTGGGCATTGCGTCCAAGGCTCTCTGTGGGCTGACAGAGGCCGCGGCTCAGGTAAGGGGCTTGTCCTAACACAGCCTTGTGCCCTGTGCCGGATCCCTGTGGGAGGGATGGGGCGGGCGGGGGGCTCCAGCTTCACCTCCTTCTCTGAGAACCACCGCTGAAACCATTGAAAAGCCAGTGGCTCCTGTGCTGGCTGGAGCATTCAGACAGAATACCGGCCCGGTACCCACCCAGGGGCAGAGCACCTGGGGCCGGGCGAGGGAGGACAGTGAGACACACTAAATACTGCAGACCCAGTGCACAGGCTCAGAGGGCAGTCTTTTCTTGGTGTTTTTATTTTTGAGGTCATTATTATAGGTGAGTTGTTTTGGGAAGGAAAAATAAGCACTAAACCATTTACATTTTCTGAGGCTTTAGAATTGCGAAAAGGTTAGTCATACTCATTTAGGATCAGAGAAAGAGAAAATTGGACACCATCATGCAGAGACATGATCTGGCATGTTCCTTGCCCTTCTTTGACTAGCCTGTGCATTTTTAATGCACACATCAGCGTTTACCTGGAATGATTTGTCATTTGACAATTTCCTTGAACGTAGAAGATTTTACTGAACCAAAGAGAAACATTCCTAGTTTGGAGGATGAAATTCTCTACCCTTATCCTTCCCTCACATCCCAGGGGAAATGAGTGAAGGTCAGAATTCCTGCTCACAGATTTGTTTTCTCCCTGTCATTTGGCTGACACAGCCAAAGGGAAGCCAAAGAGAAGACCTTCTCTTATAGCTGCTTATCCTCTTGGGAACCAAATGCTGTCTTTTTGTTGTTATTTTCTGGGCCATCTTACTGAATTACCAAGGGAAGACTCTGCTGTTGGAGATACTGACCTACACAACAAGGACACAGTGAGCTCCGCGATGACAGACCCTCAGGGAGGGCAGGCTCCAGAGCCAGCTGACCCAGCAGTTCCTCACCGTCAGTTTGCACCCACTGTATTCTGCCCTTCCTGTCTGCCAGCTGGAGACTCAGCTTCATGCTGAGGCTGGGCAGCCTCATGGTCATAAGGTGGCTGCCAGAGCCACCAGGGCTGTGTCCATCCTTGTCCAAGCCCCAAAGAAGAACTTCTTGAGGCTCTCTTAAGAACAAGGAGACTTTGTTCCTGAAGCCTGCAGCAAACTCCTGCTGGCATGTCAAGCTGGCAGAAGCATGTCTACCGATACACCCTCGTTGGCGAGAGGGATGAGATTACCCTGACCAGCTTGCACGAAGGAGTGCCTCAGCATAACTGCTGCATGTACGGTGGGGACAGTCGTCCCCCGCAGACAGGCTCATCAAGGAGCGTGGAGCCTGAGCTGTGGTTTTTCTCCTCCTCTTCCAGGCTGCATACCTGGTCGGCATCTCTGATCCAAACAGCCAGGCAGGCCACCAGGGCCTAGTGGACCCCATCCAGTTTGCCAGGGCCAACCAGGCCATCCAGATGGCGTGCCAGAACCTGGTGGACCCTGGTAGCAGCCCGTCACAGGTAACCACGGGGGAGGACGTGAGGTTTGGGAGTTCTTAAGCTCCTCTGGGTGGGTTGTGGGAGAGCGTGAGAAATTGGAAAAGAAGCCTGTTCTTTCAGAGCTCACAAAATGCAGCACTGTAAATAATGACTGGGTGGAGAGAGATTGCAAAAAAGGGTGAAAGTGGACACTTTTAGGTGCTTTGAAATGGTGTGCTGAAAGGCAACAGGAGTGAAGTAATCAGTGAGATGTATGAGGAGGCTTCATTCAGTTTGGGGGGCGTACATTGAAGGCTTGTCTGTGCTCAGCACTAAGGGATCAACACCAGTGAGACCTGATCGTTCACTCCCTTGGCTCTTAGACTGTTGGGCAAAGTTTGGCAAATGTAGTGATCAGGGTCTGATGACAGTGCCAGGGATATACAAAAGGAGGTGCCATGAATTCTCTGAGGGAGCTGTCAGGGAGGACAGCACTGAGCCAGGCCTCAAAGTCAAATTAGAGTCTGCAGCCCAGAAAGGAGCCAGAGAGACATTTGAGGAATGGACAATACATGTGACATTTTATGACACTTCTCATACCCAAGTAGCATGGGGTCCTGGTCATTTATGAAAGCAATGTGTACTGAAAGGAGAAGTGGCTGACACGGGGTAGCAGAGGCAGTCTTGTGAGCAACACATCCAGTGTGACCCATGGGACCTAAAGCAGGCGTGAGAGCTGGTGTGTCAGTGTACCTGGGATTCGTTACCTGTCCAATAAGGCCAAAGGGGTATTACCAGCATCCGCAAAGTAGAGCAGGTGGATTTAGGAGAGCGAATGAGTTGAAGGCGGAGGGTGGAGCCTGTGGATACTCCCGAGCCAGACCCCTCAGTAAGGTGCCAACAGCCCACCCGTGGATGAGAGGGAGCTGTCGCACCCTGATGTTCACTTTTCTCATCGAGACTTGGACTCCCCAATATGGCGGCCACCCGCTACATGTGGCTGTTAAGCACTTGATGTGTAGCTAGTCCAAATGGTGATGGGCTGCAAGGAAATATAAAAAACGCACTGGATTTCAAAGACTTGGTATGAAAAAAAGGTTATAAAATCTCATGAGTACTATTTTTAAATTGATTATATGATGAAATATTTTGGATATACGGAATTAAATGAAATATGTAATTTCTCGTGTTTATTGTCTTATCTTATATGACTACTAGACAATTTGAAATTGCCTGTGTCTAGACCAAGGTCTGACCTCCTGTTTAGGGGTTCCCGGGGCTGGCTGACTGCATCGCCTTGGAGACTCTCGGGGCCCAGCTCATCCCCACCGCCACATCAGCACCTTTCCTTTTATTCTCTTGCTCGGTATTTCTTGCTCTCTCCTTTCTTGGAGTGACTTTGGGGGTGGCAGAGCTAGACACACATTACACAGGCTCTGGACATGTGAGTTGAAGAGGAATCCAGGGCTGGGGACCAGGGTGGACCCCTGCACACTGAAGCGTAGGGTGCCCCCAACCTGGCTCCATGTTTTGTAGGTCCTGTCAGCTGCCACCATCGTCGCCAAGCACACCTCAGCCTTGTGCAACGCCTGCCGCATCGCCTCATCCAAGACAGCCAACCCGGTGGCCAAGAGGCACTTTGTCCAGTCGGCCAAGGAAGTCGCCAACAGCACCGCCAACCTGGTGAAGACCATCAAGGTAGGTCTGGACTGCGGGCCTTAGTAATCCCTGGAGCTCCTCTTGCCACGGGGAAAGAGGGATGGCATTTAAGCTCTGCTATCCCAAGGCTTCTGTCTGGTAAAGTTTAACTTCTAATTTACTCTCGTGATTTATGTCACCAAAGGGGGTCCCTTAGTGATTGGACATTAATCATGAAAAACCAACAGCCTTAGTCTGTACTAACCTTCTAGACGGTGGGGAGAAGGGGCCTCCCCAGATTCTGTGCATGAGGAGCTTAGGGACAGAAATCCAGCTGGAAAGGGTTGGTTATGGGGCCTCTCTTGGCACCATGCTTGGGTAGCAAACATGCTGTTTTTGCTTAAACTGTATGTTTCCGTGGGGTGGTTTTGAGTGGGCTGGTAGAGGGCCCTGCCAATTGTTGTTGGATATATACGGACCAAGAGAGTAGGTGGAGGGAGAAGGGAGTGGGAAATTATAGAAAAATCACTTTAATGTCTCCTGTGATATTCTGTTTATTCTGTTTATAGCTGTTTAAAATTTTTAAATGGAATGGAGAGTCAGCTTTTTAAAATAGAGCATTCTGTGTTCATAAGACATTCATCTTTGCGTTAAAGTCCGTGGGCATAGGGGAAGCAGGGCTCACTTGCAAAGGGAGGGAATTGCAGTAGCTGGGCTTGTCGCACTTGTAGGTGAGTGCTGAGGCCACAAACACGGTCTGCCCTCAGCTGGGACCCAGCAGGCGGCAAGCAGCTGACCTTGTGGGAAAACAGCCACAGCCTGGACAACAGACCACAGGCAGAACAACCCCAGCAGCATCCCCCCTCCCTCCAATCCCCAGCCTTCAAAGGAGCATTGTCATGGGAGGCAAGATACCAGTTCTGCACAAACACGCTGAAGGGAAGAGCATTGGAAGTGTTAATGCTTTTTATTTAAGGGCTTTCAGATACATTCAGGTAGGAGGATTTGCTTTGCTGCTGGGACAAGTCCTACAGTAACAGGATGTTTCCCAGTTCTGTCCAGAGGATGGGACACTGCACATGTCGTCTTCCTTTCGCCGCAGTCTACAGGGTGAGCCAAGAGGAGGCAAAAGCGCAGAGCACATCAGCCCCGCAGCAGTTGGAAACTGGCTGAGAGCACGGGGCACTTAACCCCAGTCAGCAATTTCTTAGCTGTTTAAACAAAGAATCTATTAAAAAATGAACAAACAGGAAAAAACCCTGTCTTTTTGAAGGCATTAATAAGCTAGGTTGAAAATGAATAAGTAAATCACAGCCAGTGATTTACTGATGCCAAATGCCCCCGTGATTCTAGGGGCAGCTCACCCCAGTTGCCATCATTGTTCGTGGCATTAGCAGTTAATAAAGCCTGCATTTTTAAACATGTATTTTATGCTTTGTATATATTACTCATTCAGTCCACACAAACACCCTGTGCTTATCCCCATTCTCCAGATGGGAAACTGAGGCACAAAGAGGTTAAGCAGCTTTCCCAAGGTAACCCAGCCAGTTAAGTGGTGGGTGAGAATTCAAACCCAGGCCCTGGAGCCCCTGCGCTCAGCCCTGGCATGTGCTGTTCAACTCTGGGATGGAGGGGACTAATCCATCTCTGCAGCCTGGGAAGAAAGACCTTGCTGTGTCTGCAGGGCTTGTGTGTAAGCGTGGGGGGAGGTGGGGATGGAAAAAGCAATATAGTTGACAGCAGTGACATCATTGTTGGTTGCTGCATAATTAACTTATCTCGGTTAAAGTCAATCCTTGTCTGATCATTAGAAAACAGATTATATTTAGATGGCCCAAGAGGGGAAAAAAGGAAAGAACTCCTTATTCTATAGAAATTCCTGGAGACCTTTATTTCTCTGCCGCCTCCTTGGTTTTAAATCCTGACCTCTCTCTCTCTATAAAGCATCTCTGTTAAGATCTCATGTTCTTTTCAGATTCTCCTCACAGTGTCAAACCCTCTCTGCAATTCCCTGCAGCAAATGAGCTCTTGTGATGGCCTAAAAGATAGGCAGAAACATCAGAGGAGCGATGTAGGGGGGTGTGATATGGAGGAGATAAAGGCCTCTGTCTCTGGGAGCACCCTGGGAACCGGGAGCAGGGCGAGAGGAACAGAAATGAACATACTGCCCCTCCACGTTCTGTTTTTCAATTCCCAGTGCGTGGCAGAGTTTGCTGGGAGCCATGAGCTGTGTTTTTAATTTACTAACAGGAAGATGGTAAAGGTCATTTCACTGTGACACGTGGTACTAGACACTGAATAGATTTCCTGTTTGAAGGGAGAGTTAAGTAGTCTGTCAAACAGAAAAACAAATGAATATTTAATTGTTTTAAGACAGCTGCCCTCATGGCTGCATTTTGCTCTAAATTTTATGCTTCTTAGTGCTGTTTTCTCTTTTAACCATGAGGATGTGCCCAAGCCTAAATCCCAGCGGCCACACCCTTGCAGTCCAAAGAAGGGAGGGGAGTACCTTTGGTGGCCTGTCAGCACCCGTGGACAGAGTGTGAATCCCGGGATCTTAAGCTCTCCACTGGTGACATTCTTTAAGATCCCAAAGCACGGCTGTGCAAGAGTCCATTTCTGCATCCACACTGCCCTGCCAGGCGCTGCTCGGATGTCGGGCAGGGTAGGACACCCGCCCCTAACCCCGGCTGCCAGCACCACTGCCTGCTTTTCTCTCTTCACCCAGCTTGTTACCTAGTCTTGAATCACACGTGTGGAATGGAATGTTATTTTAAATGTGCAGCCACTCAGGTTTGGGTGCCAAGTAGAAATTATGCAACAGCAGCATTTGTTTTTCTGAGAAGTTGAAGTTTGGCCTTGCCCCTCGCGGCGGAGTTAAAGCTCAGGGTTTTGCAATTAAGCACTTGCAGTGTGTACCACAGGCACCCTGTCCAGCTCTCTTTAATCGAGTTTGACTTGGCTGTAAGTATGTTTTCTTGGTCATCCTTATGTTTGGGTTGGTAAAGTGGTTTCTTCAGAAGGAAAAGGAAAAAGGCTCTTGGGCTTCTTACTACCTTAATCGTGTCGCCTTTGTCTAAGGTCCGTGGGAGAAAAAGGAGCCTGGAGTCTTGGGTTCTGGTTTGAGGCGTGCCAGGAAGTAGCAAGGCAACTTCGGCTCATGTCACTTTCTGGGTGCTGGTTTTATTGTCTGGAAAACTGGGGGTTTAGGATTGAATTGTCTTTAGGGTCCCTTCTAACCCCCCAAGTCCCTGAATCTTTAATTCTATGCATACACAGAAATGGTTTCTCCCAGATCTCTGGGAGATTTTGCTAAAGGAGAACACTCGGAGGAGCTGGCCAGGGCTTGGGAGTGCCCTGTCTTGAGAGGGTGTAGACCTGTGGCTAAAGAAGTCTCCCCTCCCATCGTTACGCCTGGTGTCCTAGGACTTACGTGGCGCAGAAACCCTCATGCCTGCCTGAAATCCCACCACGGGGCAGCTTGGAGTATTCAGTTGACTTGAGTGGTTCAGCTGTTCCCAGAGGAAGCAGAATTCAGAAGTGAAACAGCACCTGCACAAACCATGCTTTCTGATGCCAAATGCCTTTTCTGGAGGAAATAACTTTTCCTTTTTGAGAATGGCAAAAAGTGATTGATGGAGTTTGCCACGCCAGTGCTTGAATGGCAGTGGGCTACGTGGTATCTAATTTTCAGGCCTGTTCTCAAAAAAAAAAAAAAAAAAACCTTTCTTCCTCCTGAGGGTGCAGTACGTGGGTGAATGGGTGAAACTGCACAATTAGAAAGCCATTCCTGGAGGTTTACCTGAAGTAGTCATCTTCAGTTTCAATAGGTTCACCTGAGGGCTGGTGGCTTACTCCGATGTCCTTTTTCTAAGACAGAGATGGGAGAGGTGAGCAGACCGAGAAGACAGCATCTCCCTTTGAGCTCGAGTCTGCCCAGCCAGAGGGGTGTGATTGTCAGAGGCCACATGGCCGGTGGGGCTGGGGCCTGAATTCCCTTCACTCCAAAGTCCATCTTAAAAGCAGCTAGCTCTGCTTGTTTGCCTGTGCTGGGGCCACTTGTGTGAGGCTCCTGCAAGGTGGCACCCACCCCACCTCCCACTGGGGTTCCCAAATCGCTCTGAAGTCGAGTAGATCCAACCTGCAGCCGTCAGCGGTGCTAACAGTGCGACAAGACCGAGTGCCAAGACAGCTCACCTCTCGATTGCCAGCGGTAGAAATCAGCATTTCCCAGGCGCGTTAAGTGGCAGTTAGAAACAAGGCCGTGTGTGTGAGCAAGAAGTAGCAGCACGCGGGTTTCCCTTGGACCTGGGAGAACGGCAGGATGGGGAGGTGAGGGCAGGGTCAGTGCCTGTCTGGTGGGGGAAGGGCACGTGCCAAGGCGAGCCAGGCACTATATTAGCGAGTAAATTAGCCGGGCCTGTGGGAATTCCTCTGAAAATATTAGCATTGTGGATGTGTAATTATTGTCCCAGGCTGCCAAGGCTTGATTGGTATGTAGTTGTTATTCAGAAATTGCCTTCAAACCCACGGTGCCTGCCGCCTCTTGCCTTCCTGAGAAACAGAAATGCTCCTGTCTCGGATGTGGTTTGTTTTGTAATGCCAGGGCCCCTGTTTTTTCTTTTTTTTTTTTTTTTCCTAATTATCTAAATTGGCTTTATATATTGCTCATAAGGGTTAAATTAAAAGTTTAATTGATCATTTAACAAGGAAATTTACGTTCTTCTGCAAACATAACTGCCTTCTCAAATGGCCCTGCCCCGGGGAGGCAGGGGTACGGCCGCTGGGTCTCAGGGTGTGGGTTCCACCAGTCCTGTTCTTGAGGTGCGGTCCAGGGTGGGGGAACTTCGAATCCAAGTGTTAACCTTTTGTGAGGCAGCCTGGCCTGGGTCACAGGCCACATTCCCTTATTCTCATCCACCCAGGCCATTAATCAGCAATGGGACTGTGATCACTCAATGTCATTGTGTTACTTGCTGCTAACTTTTTAAAAATTATGAAGCATAAGATGCATAGAGAAAAAACACACGTCAAGGGTAGAGCTCAGTGAATTCTCTGAAGCTGCACATGCCTAGGTACCTACAGCCAGATGGAGAAACAGAACGACATCAGCACCCAGAACCACCCCCGCAAACCCCCCCACCCCGACCCCTATCTCACCTGCTCCGGGCAGTGCCCCGGCTTCTGACAACCCAGCGTAGTGCCTCCTGGCTTTGTACTTTGCGCAAATGGAATTGTACCGTAGGTACCCTTTTTCTGTCCAGCCTCTTTAATTAAATATGCATTACATTTGTGAGATTCGTCCATACGGTTGGGGGTCGTTCTAGTGCTAGCCTGTTCCTTCCTGTTGGATGCCATTGTGTTCGTTCGCAAACGGCGTTGTGCCAGCTCTACTGCCATCAGTCAGCCAGGAACACCCAGGTGAGACTTAGAAAAATTTATGAGTGCTGCAAAATTGAAAGTTTTTTATCTTTTGGGCGGGAATAGACTTAATCCCAGTGAAAACAGAGAAGAAGAACCCTGGAATTATAGTCTCAAAAGCGGGCAAGAAAGTGGTTCAGCTGCCAGGCCTGGCACAGTGGCACACGGGGAATGAGGAGAGGGCACTGTTGGAACCTGTGTCTTGCTCCGTGCACACAGGCAGTTGACTGGCTGTGAGGTCAGCTGTCCCGTGAGCTCCACATTCAGCTTCACTTATTACGATTGCCAACTGAGCCCTCTGCCTGGTAGCAGGGGTCCCTCCAGTCAGTTCTTTCTTGTTTAAGAAGCCACCAAAACATTTCCAGCATTGCCATCGAGCCGCCTCCTCTCACCAGGCACTCTGCGGTGGTGTGGGAGTGATTTGTGCTATTCCGCGGGGTAAGAGCTCCCTGTTCTCTCCCACCAGGCCCTGGATGGGGACTTCTCTGAAGACAACCGCAACAAGTGTCGCATCGCCACGGCGCCCCTGATCGAAGCTGTGGAGAACCTGACGGCGTTCGCGTCAAACCCTGAGTTTGTCAGCATTCCCGCCCAGATCAGCTCCGAGGTGGGGAGATTTTGCAGCAAAGATAATACTGGGGTCTCTGGCTGATTTTGTGTGGCACTGAATGAGTGTGAATAGTGCAAACTGCAAAGTGTTAATACGTAGGGTACTGTTGCTGTGGTCGATGACGTTACATGCACTGAGTTAATGAAATGCAGTGACTACGCAGCTCTCAAGAGATAATATCTTAGCCTTATATGTGGAGGACAATCTATTTGCATAGATTGGGGGCTGATTCTTTCTTGGGTTCAAAACATGCAATTTAAGGAGCAGACATGGACTCAGTTTCCCACTAGACCCTGTGTGAGCCAGTCTCCTTCGTTCCCTGCCCTCTGTGTCTCCTTCCAAGGAGCAGAGGTGGTGACGTGGTAAAGAACAGGACGTCCCGGGGCCCGCCTTGTTCACTGCCATCTCACCCCTGACCTTGATGCCTCTGCTTGGTCTCAGGGTTCCCAGGCGCAGGAACCCATCCTGGTCTCGGCCAAGACCATGCTGGAGAGCTCGTCATACCTCATTCGCACTGCACGCTCTCTGGCCATCAACCCCAAAGACCCGCCCACCTGGTCCGTGCTGGCCGGACATTCCCACACCGTCTCCGACTCCATCAAGGGTCTCATCACGTCTATCAGGTCAGTTTCCCACCTGGAGCGGGTACCAGCCTGCATCTGAACAGGGCAGGAGGGGGATCAGCCCCCCGGGCTTTTTACTTAATAATAATATTGTTGATCTTTGTCATCCGTTTGTTTATCTCTTCAGGACCAGTGTCACCTGTCACAACAATAATAGCTAACTTAAGCACTTACTGTGTGTCAGACATTGTTTTAAGCATTTTACCTGTATTACCTTATTTGATCATCACAACCGTCTTGTAAGGTAGATACTGTCATTGCTTCCATCGCACTGATGAAAAAATGTAGGCAGAAAAGATTTAGGTAACATTCCCAAGGTCACTGCCAGGCGCAGTGGCTCTAGTCCCAGTCTTTCTGATCCCTGTTCTGCATTGTCTCTACCTAGGAGCTTAGGCAGAGAGCACCATGGTTTATTTGGCAGGATTTGGGATGACCTTTAGTTTGCTAATAAGACATAATATTCCAGGGCCCACAGTAACTCTGGGCATCTCTGATCTCCTTAGTGATAGTAAGAGCCCGAAAAAACTTCCCCTGAGTAGATATAACATTTCTGAAGTTGACCAAATTTAATACCTCACAGTGCAAAATGCATCTCTTTCCTTAGTTAGATTTTGCCTCCCAGTTGCTTTTGAAGCTCAAAATCACAGCTAACTTTCTTTCATGATGCCCTGCAAAGAAAAATGCACCGTATATCTTAACTCCTACTGTAGCCCAGGACTTTGTGAGTAGTATGCAATATTGAAAACACAGAATGCTTATACTGGAAATAGTGCTGACCTTTTTTTTAAATGAGTCCTATGCTTAAGCCAGTGAATGGAGAACCCAAGTCTAACCTGTTTCCCTTGCAGTTGCCCAACATCAGCCTGAGATGGAGGGCAGGGCCATATCCTTTCTACCAGAAATAAGTAGAGTTCTCTCGAGTGTTCAGTTCAGAAACGCATGGGCTGTGCAGCAAGGCATTGCCAGCCAACGGTTGGGGATTCCTCCTTAAATGAGGTGACTGAGTGGGGGAGGGGAGTGGACAGGGGCTCCTGGCTCACCAAGGCTGGGGCAGCTTGTGGAACCTGAGCCCCATGGAGCCTGTGTTCAACATGCACTGTCCCTTCCAGGGACAAGGCCCCTGGACAGAGGGAGTGTGACTACTCCATCGATGGCATCAACCGGTGCATCCGGGACATTGAGCAGGCCTCACTGGCTGCCGTCAGCCAGAGCCTGGCCACGCGGGACGACATCTCTGTGGAGGTAAGCCGGGCACTGGGGCCCACTCGGCAGCCCCTGGCAGTGTTGAAGGATCCCAGCACCAGGCTTTGCGGTTGGGGAGGGACTGGGGCCAAAAGTGGTTCTGATGCTACAGTGTCCCCATGAGTCAACCTTCCCCATGGAACCAACCTGGGAACTTTTTGGAGGGGGTACAGCAAGCAGTTGCTGAGCAGAGAAGGATGGCTTGGGGAAGGAATACACACACATACTACTGGGGTGGAAAGATCAAATGTGGCTGAAATTTGGGGGAAAAAATTATCAATGTCAGGTAATTTAGAGGCAAGGCGGGGTTACCATATTCATTTTTGACACATCAGTAGAGCAGACCTAGGCATGTGAGTTTTGAGTGTTTCTCTGTTATATTTCATCAATGCACTTTTTGGTTAATGAGCAAATTCAGCGTTAAACTCTAATGCATTTGGTCCATTCGGAGATAAAGGATTCTGTCCTAACTTATTCAATATCTAGCATTTGAGGAACTTTGGCATTCTATGATTAATTTAAAGCCACTTTGCCCTCTCTTGCTGACTTTGCCACAGTTTAGAATAGAATTTTATGCTGTGTTCCTTGGGGATTTTTCTATTACCAAAGGCTCCTGATTCAGACTTCTTTCTGCATTGAGAGCACAGTGCCTGACACTCAGGGGTGTTTAAGAAATATGAGTGGTCTGTTTACTGATGTTTACCTTCCTGCCACTGAGTTCATGGACCATGAGCTTTGGGCCCAGGGTTGGCATTGCTCATTTTTATAAATAGAGCTGTATCATTCCAGCTTCACCTCCCCCGTTTCCAAAAAAAGAAAGGAGTATATTCTCGTCCTGTGTGGAATGCTAGATTCATTCTTTCTAACCTTCTATTAAGGTATATTCATACAGACACGTGCATGTAAGTGCACCGCTTGATGAATTATCACAAATTGAACATGCCCTTTAATCAGCACCCAAATCAAGAAGCAAAGATGACCAGCGCCTCCGAAGTGCCCTCTGCCTCCACACTTCCAGCGTCCCACCCAAAGTATACCCTCTTTCATCCTCACTAGGAAAAACGTTCTTCCCCTTTAAGTGCATATACTCCCAGTCATACCATAGTTAATTTAATAATCTGTCTATACTAAGACAACATGGCTGGAAGATTCTTACATTCTTGACTACAGTCTCATGACAATTGTGAAGTTAACTAGATAAAACCCTCGTACTTAGAAGTTTCTCTCCACCCACCCCCATCTCTCTATTGCTCTCTCTCTTTTCCTTTTTCTTTTCCAGGGTTTTGTTTTCAAGTTTACATGTTAGGCTGCTCCTCTCATTGGAAAAACTGTCCAAAGCCCTCTCGCCCCTATTTCCTACAGCATTGTTCTGTAGGAAAGTAGAAAAGGTTAGGGTCTCATTTCTGGCGAGCGGGACATCGCCAGTTTGTCAGGGATCACCTAATGGCATGCTGGTGTGTGCAGACCTAAGAGTCCAGCGTTCTGATCTATAATCCTGAATCCATCAAGCGAAGCTCCCGTGATTAGTCCTGCAAAGGGATCTGATGTCTCCTGCCACTGGTTAATAATCTCCACCTTTGAATTCCCCAAGCCCTCACACTCCCAGAATCATCTAGATATCTTGCTCTGTCTCTTTACATCATGATTCAGTTCTTTGGGGGTGGAGAGATTAAACCATCTCTCAAAGCTGAGAAGAAATGCTCTGAGGCTGCCATCTTTAATACTGCACACACACCACCAAACACTGTCGACGCAGAGTCTGAGCTCAGCTCAGTGGGCATTCAGCATTTTCACAGTGCACTGACTGGGAAGCAGTCCTGCTTTCAGAGAGCTAATTCCACATTTACGTCACTCTCCCTCCTTAAGGGGTTATTAGCTCTGGGAACACAGTGCCCCGGATGTCCCCTCAGACCCCACCATTAGCTGTCTCCATTTGGACGAAGCTGGCTTTCCTTCTTGGGAAAGCCACGGCTGATCCGCGTGTCCAGTAGTCATGCTGAATAACCCGAAGTAAAGATACCAGTAGCATCGGTTGTCAGGGTTGGCAGGCTGGGGGGAGAGAAGCCAGTAGGAAGAATGGCTCCCAGGCCTGCCTGCCTCTTTCACAGGAGGAACCATAGAGGGGGTCCAGCCCAGGGGAGCCAAGGCGTCAACCATGGGGAAGGGAGCGGTGGGTTGCTGGTGTGCACCCAGTGGCATTTTGATGTCCGTTCCGTGTGGTCCCTCCCGTCCTTCATGTGGGCCTTTTAAAATAGGCTCCGTGGGGACGGTCACAGGATGAACGTGAGACTCTCTCCTTCTCAGGCCCTCCAGGAGCAGCTGACTTCAGTGGTCCAGGAAATCGGACACCTTATTGATCCCATCGCCACCGCAGCTCGGGGAGAGGCAGCTCAGCTGGGACATAAGGTAACACACCCCTAGGGGACTCTGCTGAGCGTGCGTGTGTGTCCATGAAAGAGAAGATATTTTATTGACTTTGTTGTTATTGTTCCCAAAAGCCTGTGGTGCCAAGGATTGTGCCCAGGTCCAGCGCTGGTTGGAACTGCAGGAAATAGCACCGAACCTCCCTCTGACCTCCCATCCAGAAGTGATCACTTCAGGTTCTGTTTTCGCCTAGAGTTGGGAAGAAAACCACAGTGAAATGTTCTGGCTATGGCCAGACTTTAGCCAACTAGGCATTTACAGTCTCCAGTTGCTCTCAACCTTGGCTGAAATAAGCCGGAGACTGAAGTTGACACTCCTAGCCTGAAGTTGTCCATCTTTTGTCCCTGGCTGGTTGGCCCCTTTGTGGTATGTTTAGGGGGGTACGTTATTCTTCTGCAGTTTCTAACGCAGTGGCTCTTCTTGCACATGATGAGGCAAAGCACAACCAAACCCTCCCTAGGTGATCACTCCAGAGGACTCATTCACCCGGGGGATCCTAACCACGTTATTTTAAATGCTGAGTGACCTTTTGCCTGTTTAGGGTTGACTTTGCAAATCCTAAAAGGAGAATTGGCTTGTCATGCAGCCTGTGCCTCAGCAAGGAAAGGCCAGAAATTGGGTTTCTAACAACCTTGGGGTTTCCCAGCATTTTATCAGTGCAGATGTCAGTACTGATGTGCATATGAAGAAATGCTGAGGCCAAAATCTTCTCGGTAGGTATTGATTTTAGAAAAGCAATATTTTTTCAAATTACGAAATAGCTTAAGGGCCTACTAACCTTCCCACTGCTTCTGAAGAGGGGTTTTCGAGATCTAAAATAGCCAGTGTCTCTGCCTTTTCAAGTGTACCACGTGTCATTTTTTAGCTGAGTCTCTTGATATTGTAATTAGAAAAGGGTTGTCTACCTGTGTGAAGAGGTTTGGGGGAGCAGAGGGTGGCGTGGAGGCTGGGGCCACCGCCTGTGTGCCCTGTTCGGGGAAACTGAGTTTAGCAGAGAAGCTTGACATTGTTTCAGCAGTTGCTTTGGCTTCCATTAGAAAATGTGTAAGAAAATATTTCTGGACATCTTTAGAGGGCAATATCGTCTCTGCAGATACTATATTAGTATAGAAGATTAATTCGTATGTTTCTGGTTAGCATCAAAAGAAACATAATATATTTATGTCACTTGACTTATAAATGTACTCTTAGCCCTGAATTGGTCTCTTTCTAGAGGAGAGTTTTGGACGCAGGCAGCCTGCAGCTCTCCCCAGAGGAGCCAAGGGCTGAGAGTTAATGGCCACGTTGTTCCTTACGGTGTTCAGGGGGTCCCAGATCAGCAGCTTTGGCAGCACCCGGGAGTGATAAGAAATGCAAGTTCTCAGACCCCAGCTATACTCATTTTCTGTGGCTTAACACAACAGAAATTTATTCTCACAGTTTCACAGTTTTGGAGGCCAGAAGTCCCAAATCAAGGTGCTGGTGGGGCCATGCTCCCTCCAGAGCCTGGAGAGCAAATTCTCCGGAGAATCTGTTCCTTGCCTGTGGCATCTTGTGTAGTTCCTGGCGCTCTATGACTAGCACGCCAATCTCTGCCTCCATGATCACAATGCATGTCTCTCCCATCTCTGATGTGACTTATCATTGGATTTAAAGCCCATCCGGGTAATCCAGGATGATCTCATTTCAATATCCTTAACTTGAATATACCTGCCAATACCCTTTTCCCAATGAGATCACATTCCCAGGTTCCAGAGATTTGGACATGGGCATATGTCCTGAGGGGCCAACGTTCAGCCCACTGTGCTGCCCTCATTCAAGAGAATGAACATCATATACCAGATACTCAAAATTTTGTGCTGTTTGAAATCATATGCTAACCCAAGTGAGGATGTTTCATGTTCTGTCATGTCTCTCAGGAACAAAAGGTATTAAAGTCCTTGCTAAGCTCCCTAAATTCAGGCAAAATCACATCCCTTCAAAAACCCCTGCCTATGACATATGGAATAACAAATACCTAGAATGTATTGATCTCTTACTATGTGGCAGTTATTATGATAGGTGCTTTATGCACATTAATTGAATCCTCCTAACAGTCCTGATGAGCTTGGTGCTATTATTAATCCCCATTTTACAGATGAGGAAACTGAAGTTTAGTAATAGGAAGCAATTTGCTGAAGATTTCTAAATAAGGAATTGTTGGGAGATTCCAACCCACTGGCTCTGAAGCTGGAGCTGAATGTCTTCGTCACCCAGCCACGCTGCCTCCACAAGGAAGTCAGGCTTTAGTTCAGTTATTATATTATTCTCAGCACACAGCAGCCCTTGACATTTGACAGTTGCAATGACGAAGTTTAAGTTTAAAATGATAAAATGAGTCTAGAAAACATGTAAGGTTCTAATGCATTAGACATTTCAACTCCTCCTTTAGTACATCCTGAGCCCTGGCCCCTGACCCCGATGGCCCATTAGGGCCACACTCCCTTTGGTGGCGACACCAGTGCCCTTTCTGGGGAAGAGGATAAAATCAAAAGCAAAGTGTGGGGCCGCTGCCTGTGGTCGTGCAGGCCGGGCCCTACACAAAGTTACGTGGCCGAAGCGGGGAGCGGCGGCTGAAATCCAGCCTGTGCTCTGCTCGCCAAGCCCTGTGCCCTGGTGTTGGTCAAGTCTGCCCAGAGACCCTGTTAAAATTCACACAGAGGTACCCTAAGGGCCAGCAACAGCCCTGCTCACATGCTCTGGAACCAATCTGTAACATAGTTACCTAGTGAGGAAAAGTGTGTTTATTGCTTGCTAATAGTCTTGTCTCACTGTTGGCTCTAATGAAGTTCTCTTTGTTGGATACCCCCTCAGCTTGTCCCAGCCACTGCCACCCTCACGACCCCCCACCCCCCGCTTTGTTTCTGTCCTAGTGACTGCTCCTCCTGGGAAGTGGCCTTCCTGCCTGCGTCCCCACAACACTTACTCTTCTTCCACGTGATGGGAAGACCCATTAAGGGAGTTGCTGGCTAAAAGTGTGGACTTAAACACCCTTGTCGGGAATCCTTTAGCCATTAGTCGTTCCCAGACGGAACGAGGAGTTGAATGGAGAAGTGGGATTCATGCCATGGTGTTTTATCTGAATGGGGGTAGATTCTGGTACCTGAAGCGAATGCAGCAAAATGTTAAGATCTGATATTCTGGATGCTAGTTAGAGGGGTGTTGCCGTATTACTCTCGGGCTTTGTTTTAAATGCTTTACCAAGCAACAAACAAATACCAAATGATAAACTTCTAAAGTGCAATGCTGCCACAGCAGCAGAGCTGGAACCTAGTGAGAAGTAATGGAGTGTGGCAGGCAAGAGCCGGCTGTGGGGTCAGATATCTGGTTCCTGTCTTCTCCCAGCTGTGTGAGAGGAGCATGCTGCTCAGCCCATCTAGGCCTCAGTTTCTTCCTTTGTATCTGCCTCTTAAAATTGTCGTGGATGTCAAGTGAGGAGCTGTATGTGCAACATTTATCAGAGAGCCCAGTGTAGGGGATGCACTGAGTATTTGTGACGTGTGGCCCCACAGTGCCCAGCTGGTGAGCTTTGGTGAGCATAGGCATGTGTGTGTGTGTGTTTGTGTGGGGGGGGGGGGGAGGATTGTCCTCCTGGACTCAGGCCTGCACCAGGGCAGTGGTTAGCTGTCGTGATAAGCCATTCTGTTCTCCCAGGGTGGGCTAATCATAAACAGAACATCTAGGCTGATGTGAAACCATTTGTGCTTTTATTCCACATCCAAGGCTTGGTCCAAATGCTTGGGGCAGAAGGCAATGGGATTGGCTTCCGGAAAAGCTCGGGAAGGTTCCTTTCATCTCAGCCTTCTTTTCTCCACTCCCCTGCTGTCCTCTCCCTCTTCCCTCCGCCTTCCTGCTGAGTGTGTAAGATGTCTTTGGTTCTTTAAAAAGTCCTTTGTTTGTAACAATTAATGATTTGTAAAGTTGAATTCAATTCTTATATCTAAGTCTGGATCTTGGAATGAGTTTCTTAGCACTTCTGCCATATTTCGAGAAGAGACGGAGAACTCCCCAGAGGAGGTAAAAACCAAGCAAGAGCTCGTTAATTAGAGAGTACTTTCAACAGTAAATTGTAGCAGATCTGCCCGGCTCTGCTCCTAGCCCCTCCCTACCATGGTGCCCCTGAAGGGGACACATGTGCTTACGTGATACATCTGTGGGCTTTTTTTCTTTTTCTTTGAAAGGTGACGCAACTGGCAAGCTACTTTGAGCCCTTGATCTTAGCCGCGGTTGGCGTGGCCTCCAAGATCCTTGACCATCAGCAGCAGATGACTGTGCTGGACCAGACCAAGACGCTCGCGGAGTCTGCGTTACAGATGCTGTATGCGGCCAAAGAAGGTGGAGGGAACCCCAAGGTACGGTCCAGGATGTCAGGGACTCACTTAGGACCCTAAGAAGGCTTTATGCATTCCTGGTGTATTCTGTCCCTCCAAGAAAGAACACCTCCATTTCTCACTGGTGGCATTTGAGTTCCCGCTCTAAGGTAGCCTTCCCAGGGACCTTTAGGGGGAAAACCAAGAAATATATATAATTAAGGCTCATATATATATATATATATATATATATATGTGTGTGTGTGTGTATATATATGTGTGTGTGTGTGTGTGTGTATATATATATATATATATTAAGGCTTATGTATAAGTTTTTGTTTTTTTTTTTTTTTTTTTGAGGCAGAGTCTCACTCTGTTGCCCTGGCTAGAGTGCCATGGTGTCAGCCTAGCTCACAGCAACCTCAAACTCTTGGGCTTAAGCAATCCTTCTGCCTCAGCCTCCCGAGTAGCTGAGACCACAGGCATGCGCCACCATGCCCAGCTAATATATTTTTAGATGTCCATATAACTTCTTTCTATTTTTAGTAGAGACGGGGTCTCGCTCTTGCTCAGGCTGGTCTCGAACTCCTGAGCTCAAACAATCCACCCGCCTCGGCCTCCCAGAGTGCTAGGATTACAGGCGTGAGCCACCGTGCCCAGCCCTAAGATCTTTTTTTCCTTGACAGAATGTGTAAACAAGTGTCTTTTGGGGAGAAAAATGTGCAATGTAATTATTACAGGAATAAAAACTAAAATACCTGCTGAATACCTGCTCAGTGCTGACACCCAGCTTGCATAGAGAAAAGCTCTGTTGTTTTCCAGTGAATACCGTTCCTGTTCCTAGGACTTAAGAAGAGACTATAGTTTAATATGAAAATCTCCCTTACAATTTACAAGATTTCTTCAGCCTGTTGTGTCACCCAGCTGCTTTAAGTGGCCAAAGATGAAGACAGCCTGTGATGGGTGGCCTTGTACCACATATTGCTTTGAGTTTGGAAACTTAGGAAGAGGGAACAGCATATGCAGAAGGCACAGATAGGGTTATAAAACGATTGTGATATCTTCAGATACTAGTGAACAGTCTGACATATCTGGAACATGCAGAGCGTGGGGACAGCGGACAGGAGGATAGACTGAACCATTTCATGACAGGTCTTCCATGCTGAGCAGTTTGGTCTGTATTGTAACTAGAGGGGAGCCATTGACGGTCTTGCGACAGGGCAATGACACAACTCACCTGTATTTTAGAAACATCAGCAAACTGGTAACAGCATGAATAATGTCTTACACTTATATGTTCCATGCTCAATTTTTCATTCATGCATCAGGCAATTAAGAGCTTTACTCTGGAGGTGCTACAATATTAAGAGCCAGCCACTGCCCTCAAGTTAGTTGCTGAAGAGGTGAAGTAGAACACGAAGAACAAAGAGTGACATTTTAACTGTGCTGGATTAACAGCAGGTGCCCTGAAGTCGGGCCGGCCCCCTGTGCCCCCTCTGCAAGCAGGAGGAGCCAGAACTCACCCTCTGACTCAGTTCTGGCTGTCCTTTCCCCAGGCTCCTGACTGCTGCGTGTCCCCACTCCCACCTGAGAGGGTGTCACTGCCAGTAGGATAATTTGAAGTAGGATTTTTCTGGACTTTTAAGATGTTAGCGTACCTGCTTGGACTGCAAGTTCAGAGCTCCTCATGGAATTTTATTTTATCCCAAGGAACCTTAAGGCTGGGAGCATACATAGCCAGCTCTGTAGGCTTTATAATAACAACGTCTGCTTGGAAATGGTGTCTGGAATATTTTTCTACCAGTGTGAAGTAGTTTTCAGTGAATGACCAGATGCCTTGGATGACGAAGCAAGACGTGACAGTGAAGGCAAGGCAGGTGATCACTTGTGTCCCTCACTGATCTCAGTCAACCTGCACCCTGTCTGCAGACCCTGCAGGCTTGTCCCAAAGAACACCTGGGATGCTGCAAAGGTGCTTTCTTAGACCCTTTCCTGGGAGGCCTGATGCACGGACTTAATCAACTTGGGCGTTGTTCTTTGGGAAGATACTTACTAGGTTTTATGTGCTACATGTTAGGTGTTATACAGGCCTGTTTGCAGAGGAAATAGAGTTAAGGTGTTGTTAAATAGTTACGGGTAGCTTTGATTTGGTGAAAAATAGCACACGCTTTGGGGTCAGACATAATTGGATTCAAGTCCTAGCTCTGCCTCTTGGTAGCAGATTACTTCATTTCTTTGTTTCCTCGCCTATACAGTGAGGTTAATTATGAATCCCTCCCTAGGGGAGTTATAAATAAGATAATGTGCTTGAGGTCGTAGGTGTTTAAAAAACATAAAGTGGTAGCTCCAGAGCCTGGTGTTCATGAATTCTATGCTTACCCAGGCATTTGCTGTGTCACTTCTCCTTACCCCACCCAATTCCCTTCTACACTCACCCTTACCCCGCCCAGTTCCCATCTACACTCATCTCTACCCCTCCCAGGTCCCTTCTACACTCACCCCTACCCCGTCCAGTTCCCATCTACACTTGCCCCTACCCCACCCAGTCCCTTCTGCAGCATCCTTGATGGGTCCTTACAGCTTTTGCCTGTAACACTCGAGCAAAGACACAGCCCTGTACACTGTTGGGATGTTCTCAATAGTTGTTTTCCCCTCTGCTAAAGTTGAAATCTCCCCCACTCCCCGTAGCCCTCTCCCGTTTTCCATACTCCTGTGATGTCTATGCCTGCTGTCCTGGACTTTGTAGTTGAAGCATTCTAATAAAGAAACAAGGCTCTCTTGGAAGCAGACTTCAGACGTGTGTCTGAATTAGAACAGAACCTGCTTTTTTTCCCGTGTTGTACCACGAGGAGCAGTAACAAGGAACCCCTCCAGCATCTAAAATAACAACTTCATGGTTGGGCCCACTGCCTCCACTTACTAGATTGCTCGGTCGTTTAGACGTGCCTTAATTGAGGTCCAGCTCTGTCTTTGGCTGTCTGAAACTACTGAGCTCAGCTAGCAGGTGTGTATGGTTTGATACTAGGCCGTCTAATAAAGATGAGACTTGGCTTTGGAGTTCAGAGGGAAAGGCCCTGGATGAGGCCTGGAATAATTGGAGGAGGCTTCACAGAAGAGGTAGACTCTGAGCTGACCCTCTAAAGATCTGTAAAACTGAAACGTGAGGAGTAAAGGAGAGCAGCCTCTGGAGGGTTCATCAGCACGCGCACACGGGAAGGTAATTCAATCCTGGGATACCCAAGAGCAAGGGAATTTTATATGTTTTGGTGACCTGGTACAGGGCAAGTGTCCTTTCAATTTTTCCAAGGAGTTCAAAGAACAGTTTTGTGATTTATTGCTGCCACCCCCAAAATTTGCTTCTGATACTTTCCTAAGCCGACATGAGAGAGCAGATCCTTGGCACGCAGTGCTCGCCTCTCCCCTGAAACGTGTGATTAGTTTTAATACGAATGTGCAGAATTGCTGGCATGTTTGTGTCTCAGCAGTCATCTCATTCTAATGGGGACTTAGAGAAATACACACCTTCTATGTAAATGAGAACGTATGAAATGCTCTTTCTGGAGGGTATGTACAGGAGATGGCACCTTCTGGCTTCTATTGCCAAAGCAGTCTGCGTAATTTGTGTTTTACCCTCTCTGTGCCACGAAATCAGCTATCAACGTAAATTACCAGTTTACTGTGTTCATCCCAAAGAGAGGTCTGTGCATCCTACACAGGTGCCTCAGGGATAACCATCTATGATGAACATATGTCACATCTCATCAGATGTCACGTTTGAAGAACCTTCTTGCTTCCCACAGCTTTTCAACTCAGACAAGGCCAATTGCTGTGACTCTCATAGTCT
The DNA here is from genome assembly GCF_020740605.2 of Lemur catta. Classification (NCBI taxonomy): domain Eukaryota; kingdom Metazoa; phylum Chordata; class Mammalia; order Primates; family Lemuridae; genus Lemur; species Lemur catta. The sequence goes on from NC_059128.1 coordinate 93,348,662, forward strand.
CTTCTTGGACTTCTCTTTTATTTAGAAAATGACTCAAAAGACATCATTTCCCACTGGCTTCCTTCCCTTCTCATCCACCCAGGTGCGAAGAGGCAGTGTGGTGGGCATTTTAGAAGGGTTGTCTCCCCCTGAGAAGGGTCAGAGCAACCACAGCCGTTGCATGGGTAGACCTGGTGCCTGGGTGCAGTGCTTAATTCTGCCGCTAACTACCTGGCATGGGGGTGAGGGCCCAGCCCTCTGCTAGACTGCCTTTATTATAAATGATAAGGTGCCTGCACCCATATCATCTCATCAGAATTTCACTGCATACTGTTGTTAGGATTATATCCATTTCACTTAGGAGGAAGCGAAGCCCAGGGCCGTGTACCTAGTTGGCAGTAGAGCAGAATGAGAGCCCAGGTTTGTCTGACCCAGCACCCCGGCTCTTCTTTGCATCTTGCTGCCACTTGAGATGTCTTTCAGAGAGCCCAGCAATGCCCTGGTTTTATTCATTCATTCATTCACCTAACCCCTGCTCTGCTTGGCACATGTGTGACACACCTGCTCCGAGGGATGGTCTCAGGGATGCGTGAGTACCTGGGGTTTTGTCTGCAGGGCCCCTGTCCTTGGAGCACTTTGATCATTCATTCCACCAATCTCTTGGCATTATAATTTGTGACATAGTTCCAAAGGCTCTTAGGCCTTCCACAGATTGATTTCTCTTGTACATACCTGCATTTCCATAGTCCAATCTTATTTATAAAAAAGGAATTATAGTGTGTTGGGCAACTTTGAAGAGAAGTACGTATGTTATGAACACATTTTTCTTTTTTTTATTAAATGTGTCCACTTATATTAATATATTCAGGAACCTGTGGCATTCTCTTTCTACCATCCTGAACCTAATAACATATAAAATCAGTCGTAAGATGCTGTTTGATGTTGCAGTTTTGTTCTTCTTCTTGATTATAAAAAAAAGGATCATTTTCTTTTTAAATTTGTCCTGCTGATTCTTGTTTTGCAAACAAACAGGCAAACGCGAACAAGGAAAGGGAAGATGTATAATAGAAGACATTGCTGACCTCCATATAGTTTTGTATTCCGCTTTTTAAAGCTGTTCTTGAAGGAAGTGAAGTGATTATTCAAAGCCTGAGCACGACTTTCTTATGCTTACGGAAACGCTTCCCAATGCCTTCCTCAGGCGCAGCACACCCACGATGCCATCACAGAGGCCGCTCAGCTGATGAAGGAAGCCGTGGACGACATCATGGTGACACTGAACGAAGCCGCCAGTGAAGTGGGGCTGGTGGGGGGCATGGTGGACGCCATCGCAGAGGCCATGAGCAAGGTGGGCACGGGGTCCCCACTCTCGCTGCGGCTCCCTGTCCCTCATACGTGGGCCTCACGTGCTTTCCTCCAAGGAGCCAGCTGACAGCCTTTTCTTTTCTTGAAAATTGTTCTGGTCAATGTCCAGATGTCCAGTCATATGTCCAACATATCATTCCTTATGATTAATGCATTACTTTTATAAGCCAGTTGCACCCTTCCTTCTAACTTTACATAAGGAAAGAAGGTATCCTAGCTTTCCTCATTTCCAAAATGGAAATAATTATTTACCTCCCCCGTCTGCTTCATGGGGAATAAACCCCACAAGGAAATAATGAAGTGAGTCCCAAGTGCTGGTTTTTGGAATGGATGTTTTAGAATCCCAGGGAACTTTCAGAAATGCACTTTCCTGGGCTCTACCCCCGCTGGCTCAGGTGGAGTCTCTATACAGTGGAGCCTAGGAATGTAATTGTACTTTAAAAATCTCTCCATGGTCCTGGTATCTAGCCAAGTGTAGAAACCACTGAAACTGTGTAAAAGCCCTCAGTGAACTCTTGTAGGCTACAGACATAGAAGATAACATGACTATCATTTTCTCATTTAGTGACCCATCCATTGAGTTGGGTCACTAGGGAAATATGACTGGAGACAGTTTCAACTCTGTATCTCCTGCTCTTCCCCCTGAGAAATCCTTTGCTAGTAATGTCAGTTTGATATTCATTAGAATGAACAATTGTTCATCAACATCTAATTGCCATCCTGTGATAGATAGCATAGCCAAGAATTTTAGGCATCATCTGTGTTTTGAAATGTCCATTGTCAGATTGTGAATACATTAATGTGGTTACTCAGGATAATAAGCAGTCTTTAATTGCTAATTTAGAGAAGATTGGTTGTTCATATCTCCATAAAGAAATGATACCCTGAAACTATAATTAGAATAATTATCCTTAAACATTATGCAGTCATTGTCAGACTGATAAAATAATAAGCCTGAGCTGGAATGCCGTGTCTCCCTTTAGAGACCCCAGGCTTGGCTTTGTCAGAGCATCTGTTAATTTTTACCGTGGGCTTCTCATGCTTCAAAGATGGACAGTCTGGCAAAAAATGAGTAAAATTCTCTTGTTTCTCAAGGCCTTTGGGTAAGTCTGAGGAGGTTTGTTTGGTTTTCAGGACATCAGAACACTAGAGCTTTGAAAAGAAGCTGTGTATCTACCAAGGACATTAAATAACGGAGCCCAAGGTTTCTGGGTTCAAATTAGAATTTTAAGCAATGATCTTTTTCTCTTCTTGGGAGAAGGTATTTTTTAGAATCACTGTAATCGGGAAACAGTCCATGAATTCCTGGAAAATGAAAGTTGGATCCCAAAGTCTTTCTTGTGACGGCCCCAAGCCTTAGGCACCGTGACAGGCTGTGGACGGGGCAGGCGGGTCCTGTCGGTGGGGTAGCACCTGCTCTCTCAGCCAGGGACACGCTGGATTCTTCTGGAAGGGCTGGGAAATAAGTCTGGCGTTACCTGATGGCAATAATTAGGAACTGCTGACGACATAGGCCCCCTAGTTCCACAAAGTATACAACTGGGGTTTCAGCGGTACCCCTAAACCCTTATCCACCCCGACCTGACATCTGGGGTAACCACACGACATCTCTTCCCCACTCTCCCTTTACTTGAGCTATCGCTGGGGACTCTGTAGTGCGTGATATTCCAGGTCCTTCAGGCCCCTACACGGGCATTAGAAACCTGGCATTTTCTCTCAGAGTTTCATTAATTTGGTCAAAACACCTGAGGTACTAGTAGAGTCTTCATCTAAAGTTCCCAAAGGCAGTGACGGGCAGAAAAATGAGTGCTCCCAAAGTTGATTCTAACTTGGATGCAATTCGTGACGCTTTAGGGACTTCCGTGATGGAGCCTCTCTTTGCCGTTCTTTTCCTGTATCTAAACACTAGAAGGTCTGGGAGCTAACTGGTTGAATACGAAGTCATCCGCTTTCTGGGTGGCTTTGGACAAGTCGTGGGATCTGGGGGATTTTAGGATGGCAGTACCTTTCCTTGGTTTCCGTTTTGGTGTTTTTCCTTTCTTTTTGGCCAAGAGGAAAAATTAAACAAAACAAACAAAATGTCTGCTATCTGCAAAACCGCTCTTTTATATAAGAAATGTCATATTAATATTGACACCAACAAAAGTGGGCAGGCTGTCTGTCATCTCAAAATAAAGGAAAGTTCTTTCAACTAAAGAATGTTGAACTCCTAGAAAACTCACTACTTTGTTCTTTTCCTATTGTCTTCAAATTTGTTAAAGGGTCTTCATGGTCGTTGGTGGTCACTAGCTAAGAGTTCTGAGCTGCCTCTAGCTCCCGCATCCTGGCATGTTTGCAGTTATGTCACATCTCATGTGACAGCTCCTTGCACATGGCCCGATGCTTAGAAGATGCTCAGTCATTTTACAGCAAGGGAATGAGCGCACAACTCAGTCCTCGTTTGACTAGCAGGGGCCCTGTGCTGTGATGGGGATATTTGGCAGCATCTGTCTGCCTGATAAGGAAAGCTAAAAAGTCCAGCCTGGAGTTTGTGTTGATACCAATGGTTTGAAAACTACATCCCAGGCCTTGCAGCCCCATCACGCACAGCCTCCAGTCTCGCACTTACCGTGTAGCTCACGTCTGTTCATTACCTGTGTTAATAGCTCTTTTTGAAGACTTCATCTAACATTTTCCAAATTGACCTCTTGGCCTCCAGTCTCCTCCCTGACTCCAAACCGTATGGCACAGGGCTGCCAGGGAGATCTTCCTAAATATGTCACCACCTTCCCCGGTTCCTACCATTTTCTTCACAATTTCAAGATTCTCATAAAAATGGATCCAGCCTCGTTCCCATCACTCTCAACAGCCCCCTTCTGTTCAGGTCAGGCTGACCTCACAAGACTCGCTCTTCCTGTGCTCATTTCTGTTCACCTGTCTCCTCACCTGGGATGTCATTCAGTAACCAACAGTGACAGTAGTGATGATAGTGGGGAGAGAGATGGGTTGCATTTTTCTTCATCATAGTCATTACTGACATTATCATCATCTTCTACCTTATCATGGTCATTATCTCTTCTTCCTTTATGTAGTTCTTCATTTTCACTACAACCGTGTGATGCTTGGAGGGTACCTGTGAAGGACCTGAGACTCAGGGAGTCTAACCAGCCTGAGGCCCCTTCACAAGCCTGGAACCAGGTCTCAAATACAGGACTTTCTGAAGCAATGTCTCCAACCCTTCAAGGGACACAGTCCCACTTTCTCGACTCTTCCACTGCACAGTGATCCTGCCCTTCTCTCAGTTCCTGTTGCAGTTACAGTCAGGAGAGCAACAACTTATTCCTAGTGCTCCCACTTTCTTCTACTCCCTGATTTAGATTGTAAGTAAGGGTTCCAAGGTGTAGATATCCGTGGACTAGACCATTCCTAGGAAGGTACTTCACGAGAGAGTCTGCCTCCTCTTTCACCTCAACTTCCACCACTTTGCACTTCCCTAGAAGTGTCGGGCTCACCTCCGCCTTCACGTGCATGAATGCTGTTCCCTTTTCTTGGGACACCGTCCCGATGTGGCAGACTCCTCACCACCTGGTAAGACTTAGCTAAAACATCATTCCTCTGGAAGGCCTCCCACTCCTCTCAGACGCAGCTGGGGCCTCTCCTGGCCTGCGTGCACATCCGAGTGCTGACGTGCACCTCTGTGGAAGTCCGTGTTGCAAAATTTGGGTAATTCTGTTGATTCTGGGCCAAAGAATCTCTGAGGGCCCCCTCTATTTTTCAGAGTTCCTAATTTGAATAAATATAGTCCACACTTCAAGAGGCTTCTTATGACTTTTGTGTTCTTTTCCTCTCCTCTAGCTGGATGAAGGCACCCCTCCAGAGCCAAAGGGAACATTTGTCGACTATCAGACGACTGTGGTTAAATACTCCAAAGCCATTGCGGTGACAGCTCAGGAAATGGTAAGAGGAAAAAGAGCTGCCGTCTCCCCTGTTGGTTGCCCTTTCTCCACTGCCACCCCCGAGCCTTCACATCCAGAATTTGTGTTGGAGACAGAGCTCTGTGCGTGTCACTGGTCCCTCCACGGCTCCAGCCTCTGTTCTTCCTCTGTGGTCTTTCTGGCTGCCTGTGGTCTAGAAGCTTCAGTCTGCTGGAGCTCTGTAAGAGGGAACGAAAGATGACTGAGACTTGGGCATGAGGACAGGGCAGCAAAGGAAGGAGGGAAAATGAGAGAACAGAGAAAATGAGAAGGAATTTGGAGTTAAGGAGAAAGGGGGAAAATCCTATGCACGTCTCAAAGGACTTGCGGTGTTTTTATAGGTTAAAATTACAGTACAAGAGAAGATATTTGGGGATAAAACAGAACAGGGATGAGATTGTCAGATGGAATCAAAGTGTAATACTTGGACAGTAAGATATTGCCAGTCTTTCAGGCAAAATGAAACACCTTGGTTACGTAAAAAACGTTTTCCTGACAGTAGAAGGCATGTAACTTTTGGAGATATTTTTTTTTCTAAAATGTAATGAACCAGAACTGTATTGTATGGAGCCTTAGATATAAATGGCATTGGGAGACAGTGAATGCTGTCTTATTATGTTGAAAAGTTGTACAAAAGATGACAAATGGTGTCCTCAAAGAATTAATAGGAGTATGTAGAAAGAGTTCCTGTCAACTCTTGAAGGCTTGACTGCCACGAGATAAGATTCCAAAATATGCCTCTTTGATACTTGCCACGCAAGCCTGAGCTGTAAGATCAAGTGGCCCTGCTAGCTGGGGGGACCACAGCGAGCCGCCACACGGCTCCTGTTCCGTCAGACCCAGGCACCTCCCTGGATGGTTTTGTCATGTAATCGTGTGTCCACTAGAGGTTGAGCTTGGACCAGAAAGGCTTCCCTGGCTGCTGCTGTTCAATTGTGGAAATGCTGTGATTGTGCCAGGCTTGTTGTTTAAGAGATCGGGCTGGGGAGGGAGGTGGGGACAGTGCCCATCTCAGTGTTTTGTGAGAAGCCAGAGTTGAGCCCAAACTTGCTGTTCTCAGGGGAGCTCAGGGGACAGATCGGGGTCCAATGCTGCAGCCCTTTGGCACCAATTCCTGATGAGCAGGGAGCCCGGCACAGCAGCAGGGAGCCCGGCACAGCAGCAGTGAAAACAATTTGAGTGGCCTCATGGTGTTTCTAGAGTATCTCCTGGGCCAGGTTCTGGTCTGGCCTGTCTCGATCCTTGGTGTCCCTGATCCTGAGGAGCCCAGGCTTGGGTCACACGGCCAGGAGTCAGGTTGCCCCCAGCATTGCTGTGTACCTGTCGGCAGGGCACAGGCAGAGCGATGGGTGGTACCCTCTCGCTGTCTTGGAGTTCAGCATGCATTCCTTGGAACCCACACCTCAGCCTGAAGCCTGTGACGTTTTCTTACAAATATGCCTTAGATGGGATGGACATTCCCATCCTGCCTCGTGGATATGTAGTCATTTAAAAGGGTTTTTTTAAAAGCCCTTTAAAATCAGGGTCTTAAAAGGCCACACAGAGGCAGTATTGTTATCCAGAGTAAGAGGGGCTGGGGCAGGAGGGAAGCCCCTTGACAAGGGCAGGGACACCTTTCTGGGTGGCAGGCAGGTTCCAACTGCTGTTGTGAGAATTAAGAGGCATTTTTGTCCAGAGGAAAAGGAAAAACTAGAAACTAACATGTTAGCTAGATAAAAGATAATTGGGATGCATTTGTCTATGAGACAGGAAAATACTGAGTATCCCGATAGTGTCGAGGTAGAACTCGACCATTTGGGCTACTTTACACTCTCAGTTAAATTTGTGCTGAAACCTTGTCATTCTTTGGCACAAATTTACTACAGAGATGTGTTCTCTATGAGTTTCTTTCTCCAAAACATTGGTTTATGCATCACTTCTTGTTCATGATTTCCTTGACAGCCCTGTCCTCATGCCCTCTCTCGTCCGGGTGGGAGCTGGTTCTGGGTACCCAGATACCAGAAGCCTGTGCCCAGAGGTATGCAGGGCACGGGGCTTGTGCTCCATGGTAGTTTCTCGGGGGTGTTCCTGTGGTGACCCAACAGGGCAGGGCTGGCCAGAGGCTGCCACGCTCACCTGCCACAGAGTGGACCCTGGGGGCCTGGCTCCACGCTGCACAGCCTGAATGCTGAGCATGTGTCCATCGGACCCGGCCAGAAGGGGCCCCGTGGGGCCTGCGAGGGCTCCGGTCTGTCTTGTGCGACACAGCATGGGCTTCGCTTGAGCTGCCCTCTCCAGCGTCCAGCCCCACACGCAAGTCCTGACCTTCACCCTGTCGGGAGCTTAAAAGTGAATGAGACCTTTTGGCTTCCGGTGGTATTAACATATGGTTCTCATGCTTTTCTATGTGTGTGTGTGTGTTTGTGTCTTGCTTGTTTTCTTTTTCCAGATGACTAAGTCGGTTACTAACCCGGAGGAGTTGGGAGGACTGGCTTCACAAATGACCAGTGACTATGGGCACCTGGCTCTCCAGGGCCAGATGGCAGCAGCCACGGCGGAGCCAGAGGAGGTCTGCCACCTTAAGGCCCCTATTTTAAGAAGCAAACACACACTGGTACCCACTCCTGGGGGTTTCTTTGTAGCTTAGCTCCATTCCAGAAGACCCCAGCCCGGTAGCCAGGGCCAGGTTTAGTTCCTGCTGCCACACAGCACGGGTCCTGACCTGGTGGCCCCAGGCTGTGCTCAGAGCTCACTGCCCTCTCTGGGGCAGACTGGCCGAGAGCTGGAGTCCTCTGGGGAGTGGGCTTCAGACAGAAGGACTCTGTTTACAGTGTTCTGCCAGGTCCCCTCTCTCCCAGCCCATCACCTGCTGCCTGTCCTAGCATGCCTGAGCCTGGGGCTGCCGTCTTCTTCTCACTTCCTACTCCAGTTAGCAGACCCCCCTCGATTACTTTTCTGTTCTCTAAAGGTTCACAGATGTGCTGGAAGAAAAAAGCATGGGATTTAGCAGCCCCTCTCTTGAGAAAGGGCTGCTGTCATGAAACAGAGTCTGACCTGAATATTCTTGGTGGCTCTCTAAGAACCAGGCCAGATCCCTGCCCCTAATCCTTTTTGTAGACACCTCTTTATTGCCTACATGCCTTCCCTAAACTAGCTTTCCATAGTGGCCAGCGTAGATGTGGCCTCAGAACGCCTGCACCCTTGAGTCTTACAGTAGCAAAAGCTTGGTTCTGAAGGCCACTTTCTAAGAACTCCCCTGTCAGACACTTCTGAGAAATGGGATGGTCCACTGGGAAGCAGGCAGGCCGGGCACAGCTCTGGGGTCCCTGAAGCACCTACACCTGCATCAGTGGGAACACACAGAAGGGGTCCAGGGCTTGAGGAACTGCATGACTTCTTAGAGAAAGAAAGCTCAGTTTGAAATAAAGAGTAATGGATTGCAAGGACACTGGGAAGACAAAGGTAACTATATTCTGTGAAATTCAGCAAGCCATTTATTGAGCGCAAACCCTGTTTGAGCTATTCCTAAGTGAGCTGGACTGGCAAGGAAAAAGGTTGTACCTGGGCTTCTCTTCTCTTCTCTTCTTGCAGTGACAGTCACTGTCCCCAAGTTACTCAGTGCTGCTGTTTCTCCTGGGAGTCAGGTCTAAATATGTCATAACAGAGACTCCCAGAAATACTGCAGAAATGAAGACCAAAAACAAATCACTAATGTGTGCTGTGACAATGCATGTGTAGGAATATCATATATATGTACTTGCGTACATATATATCTGGCATGGGATTACTTAAGTTTCTAACAGTGTCTGCATTTTGAGATTTCCGAATAATTGAATATTTAGGCTGCAGCATGAATAATTCTATTTGTGATGTGTGTGTTAAGTCACAACCAAGAAAGAACAGGTATCAGACACCCACATCACGATTCTGTTGACTCTTTACATGGGCCCATCCCTTTTTAAAAAACAGACTCACTGTTTTTGTAAGATCATCTAAACTTATAATTCACTTGACTAGCATGTAATTCTGAATTTCACAAACAAGGGTTAGGGAACTTCCGTTACAGTAAGGACAAGTTTGGTTGGACAAAAGAAGTGTTTGGCATGAAGGGGGACAAAAAAGAAGACTGTGGTTGCAAGGGGAGTTTGGATCTCTGAAACCTTTAAAAATGGAATCTACTACCATCTGCCTTGGTTAGTTTAAATGGTGACCTGCCTCAGTTATTGGGGGGCCCTTTCCACAGCTGAGTTCTCATGAGCCACCCACCCGGTATGTGAGACAGGCAGATTTCCTTACTGCGGCGCAGACCATTGAAGCAAAATATAAAGTAATGCCAGAGCAGCCAGGAGAGAAAATATATTGCTTAAAGCACAACAGCAGGTTGCTTTGGTTATTGGTTCTGCATGTATAGCCGCTGACGTTTTCACGAAGGTTTTCCCACTTCACCGTGACATCTTGAGATGTATTTTACATTCCAGACACGAGAGCAGTGTGACCTGGAGTGAAAAGGGGCAGAGAGGATATAAAATTACCAGTGGCTTGCTAAGGAAAATTCTTGGTGTGTATTTGCCAGACAGATATTTGGGGGAAAACTGAGAAGCCTAAGAGATCCCTAAAGCAACGTAGTTTTTAATTCCAAAATTGTGGAATTATTTGTGTGCCTAAGAGGGCCCTGCATCGCAGCGTGTGAAAACGTTTATATCCAGGGCAAATGAGAAGCCGCTTCCTTTGCTGCAGTCCTGCAGTCGGCTGTGTGCAGTAAGCGCTTTGGTCTTTTCCAGAATGTGGCAATTACAGGAAAAGTCACAGCTCTGCCTTTGAACATCAAGCAGGAGCTTTATCTGCTTATTTTTCCATGGAAAATTCAAACCTTTGTTAACATCAGCGTGAAAATGTTTCTTCAGAAGAGTTAAAGCCCTCCAGCAGCTCTGCAATGTAAGATTAGTTTCCCCTTAAAAAAAAAAAAAAAAGAAAAAGAAGAAGAAAGAACTTGAGGTCCTGTGAGCCACAACTCCACAATGTAAATACCAGGGAGAAGATTTAGTGACTGCAGCTTTGTCTCTGAGGAAAATTTGCAGTAACCACTTGTAACACTGGATGCCTTAAAAGCTGGCAGGATCGTTTGTTAAGCGCCTGTGGCGAGAACCACAGCCCCTTTCCTCCAAATGAGATGGATGTCTGCTCTAGAATTCTCCAGAACTTTCCACTCCCAGGCACCCTGTCTGGAGGAGGGAAAGTGATGCCCTGCTGCTACTGGACATGGACAGGCTCTTTGCTTTCTCCTTTCATGTTTTCTAACTTCAGATAAGCCCGTTACTGCCTTTTTAACGTTCACACGCTATCCCAGGCAAATTATGTTGGACCTGGTTTCACATGTAACTGCTCTTTTAAGGCCTGAGAAAAATCGGTACGTTTTGTTTAGTTTTAGGCGGTAAGGACAGACGATCAGTATTTCTTAGACCCCTCTCCAACTGAAATCAGATCCCAAACTTCATAAAGACCAGGCTTTTAATTTCCCTCAGGGCACAGAACCAGGAGACGGTTTTCTCCATTTTACTTTTATTTGGGCAAAAAGGGAATTGATGGTTTTTCTTGAGGCTCATGGAACGCTTTACTAAAGTTGCCAATTTAAAACCTCAAGTTTTATGTCTTCGAGCAACATTCCTTTATAATAAACACTGGTAGGTAGTTGGATCTCCCTGTGGGCTGGTCATGTTTACTGAGAAGTTTAGTGTTGCTTTGAGAGGCTTAGCATTCCTTAAATCCCTTATCTGTTTGAATACAGTTTTAAAAATGCATTCCCCCTCTAGGATGTTGTCTGGTTGAACAGAATGTTCTATGGAATTGCTGGTAGACTATGTTGATTCTGTTGTCTTCTTTCATTTAAGTGCCCTAGCGATCCCATGATGCCCTACAAAATGACAGTAAAGGGTTATTATTTATCAAGTCCCCACCCCGTGTTAGATGCTGTGGTGGCTGCTGTCCTGTTACCCTCCACAGCTGCAGTATGACCTAACCCCAGAATCATTTGTTCTTTCCCATTTCACAGATAAGCAGACTGAGGCTCGGGGAGCTTAAATTGCCAATACCACACAACTACAGTCATTAGTATTTTAGATACTTTATATAACTTTTTGGAATAAGTGTATGTTTCAAGTAAGTGAGTAAGTTAACAAGGAAATATGTGGAACAGCCAGAACTCAAACCCGAGTTCACTGGACATCACAATCCTGGCTCTTTCTCTGGCACTAATCTGTCTTTTTCCAACAGTAAGCATTCTTGTGGCACTTTTAGCTTTTCCAGATGTTTTCACGTGTACCTGTTCATTTGGCCGTCCCCTCAGCCCTGGGGAGTGGGCGGGGCAGGCTCTGTCCTGTTTGGTGGGGAAGGGAACAAAGGCCGTGAAGGTTAGTGGGCTCACCCAGAGAGTCAAGTGGCCGGCAAAGGGCAGAGCAAGGTCCCTGGTCCTTTCTACTGGCCATATGGGTGAAAAGTCGAGAGTGGGGCTGGACTGGGATCCCGAAATGCCATCCTTCCTCTTACATTAGCCCTCCCAGCCCATGAAAAGCAAGTGAAGCCTGTCTCAACTTGTCTTTGGTAATAATACCACATCCCTGCTGCATTGCATGCTGTCCAAGTAGGGTTGTTGTGGCCAAATCAATAGGGGGGCCTCCAGGCACCCAGAGGACAATTATGTGACCTGGCACAGACCCACCTGCTAGGGCAAAGCCCTGGGTTGCCTGAGAACACCAAGGGCCTTTGCAGCTGTTGCCTTGCTTAGTCTCATCTCTTCACGTTCTGGTGCTGGTCGTCTTTGTAACTTCCTAGCTGGAATTTCATGCCCACTGGGCCAGCTCCACCGTTGATCACTTACGGGCTCCCTTGCTACATGCCTCAGTCATCTCCAAGAAAGGGACTGAGCCAGCAGGGCATTGGGTGTGTTTTTATAGCATGGTGGGGGGGGGTGCTGTTAAGGGAGCACAAGAGCACTGTTGAAGATGTAGCCCACCCTCAGTCATGTCTTCCCCTAGGTTTCAGGTTTGCGACAGCTCAGAAGCAGGTCCCTTCTCCCTCCCACGGCAGGGGGATTTAGGAGGCATGTGCTTGCTCCAGTGCCCTGCATTCTGCATGCAGAAAAGCTCAGGCTCGGTGTGGTGCAGGAGAGCATGCAGAAAACACTGTTGGAGATCCTCAGCCTTTTCTAGCACGATGATTTTGCGCCATGTCCTTCAGAACCCTGACCCACAGAGGAGCTTTGGAGGTTCTGCACGTTTGCTTTGAGTCCCACTTTTTAAACTTAACTACTTTTAAAACTGTGAGGAAAACCAGCCTCAGCCCTGCCCTTACTCTCTACCTTTCACTCATGTGGGCAACAGAAAAGAATATTTGCCTGTGGTCCCCAGGCCAAAAGGGAACCGGGAACCGTTGGGGGGGCCTGCGCTCTGCCTTAGGCCACTGGGTGGTTTTCTGCAGATCTCAGGCTGAGGCTGCGTCCGCCTTGCCTGCAGTGGTCAAGAACTGGGAGAAAACTCCTGTTTTGGTTTATTTATGCATATAGCAGGATTTTTCTCAACGCTGTGCAACCAGAGCCAAAGACAGAAATGACTTGCTGGCCGAGGCTGGAACTGACCTTCATAACCTCGTCTTTAAAACTCTGGTTCAGTCAGTCTCATTGTTAACTTTTTATTGAGCCAAGGATATAAATTTTAACTCAAAGGAAGAACATACTAGTAACACATTATTTCTATCTATTTTGCATGTTGAGGTTCCACAGGAGATTTTATTTGGGGTGGGGAGGGAAGTGTCCTACTAAGTAGAAAAATCAAAGCATTTAGAAAAACAGTCATCTACTGGCTGGAGCACTGTGCTCAGGATTAAAGACCTGGATTCTCATCCAGCTTTGCCAGGGCCCAGCTGTGTGATCCTGGGCAAATCGCATCACTTCTCTGGGCCTGTCTGTTCATCTATAAAATGGGGGAGATTCAATCGGTAAGGTCTTTTTTACTTTAAAATTCTATAAATGTTTCATCCTCCATTTCCTCCTTACCTGACTTTTCCAGCAGCACTTTATTATTTAGAGATCTGTGGTTATCATCGACTTCAGAGCCCTCGAGTACTTAGGGTTATAAAGTATGTGGATCTAGAAAGCTTCAAAGGCCAAGCTGAGTTTAAAACTTAATGAGGCATTTCTCTGCATCAGCTTGACCTTGTTTTTAAGCCAACAAATAATGAATGTCCAGCAAACAGGTATATTTAAGCAGCATTACAGCTGTGTGGGCTGAATTAGAGTGCTTTTCCCCCCTTCTCAGTGGCAGCCTTACTGCTGCACCAGTCCAGACTTGTTTGCAGAGCTGCCCTGCTATACAATTCAGGGGAGCTGTTCATGTTTTCTGTGTGACATCTCCTCCTGACTGTGAGGCTTCTACAGCACCCGATGAACAATGCGAAAGACACCTAAAGAGCAGAAGCTCAACTTTCTAGATCACGAGAATATTCTTCTAAATGGATTTAAAAGTTCTTTGGGCCTTAAGGAATTAAGAGGAAGAAACTTTTTGTCTCAAAAGTAGCATTTCAATAATAGAAGAAAGAACATTTGCAGCCCCCCTCATTCTCCAAAGTCACCCTTCCTTACACTCTAGCAAGATGGTATCAGAAAATAGCATCCAAGTGGCCAAAATCTCCCGGGTTTCATTCACAGTACCCTGAGATCTTTTAGTAAATATTCTTGATAGATTCTAGAAGGATAAGCCATAGCTTCTAGCTGTTGTAGATTCCTGAAAATAACACTCATGCTTAAAAGTTTTGTTTTGTTTTAGTTACTTACCTGGGCTGAAGGAGAGATTATTTATGGCATCTGTATTGATCAGAACAAAATGAAAATTGATGTGAAACAGGATCAAAGGAATGTAAACTTTGGGGTGGGGGGAGATGGTATTACACCTTAAAGGAGAGAGCTGGCAGCTTACCCATAGTGGAGCTCACTGGGATTCTCTTGGGCCAAGTACCTTTTATAAGCACCACAGCCCAGAGGTCATTAAAAGAATGTTTACTGACCTTTTAGCTCTAAAAATGTAACCTTTTAAGGGAAGGAATCCTGGGCTCAGTGTGGTCACTCTGCTCAGGTGGTGCAGCTGAGGAAGGGGGTGTTCTGGTTGGTAAACATCAGTTCTGCAAGAATCTGAATACTTTACACTTAATGCTACAACTACATTTTGAACTCCTAATTACCCTGCAGGGCTGTTGTAAGGAATAAATGAGCTTAAATGCATTACCTGCTTGGAAAAGTCCTTGACACACAGTAGGGGCTCAATAAATGCTTGTTGAATGAATAACAGAATTATCCCACAGAGTTGAGTTCATCTAATTAACATTCTTATCTGGTGGCTTGAGAGGCAGATAAGCTACAAACCAGAAAAGGTAGCAAAAACCAGGAGGGTGGGTGTGCTAGGACCTGAGATACAGGCTTGCTTAATGGGAACTGTGGGCATTTTATAGCCTCTAAAAAGGGAAGCAAAAGCAACCGAATTCCATACTTCACCAAACACAGATTCCTAATAGGAGTGGAATTTTCCTAGCCAGGCCCCCATAGGACGCAGGAGAAATTTTCCACATAGGGGAGACCTCCATGGCAGGGTCCGTCACACTTCTCCTCCCCATCCCGGGCTTCCTCTGCAGATCGGCTTCCAGATTCGCACCCGCGTGCAGGACCTGGGCCACGGCTGCATCTTCCTGGTGCAGAAGGCAGGGGCCCTCCAGGTGTGCCCCACGGACGGCTACACCAAGAGGGAGCTGATTGAGTGCGCCCGCGCCGTCACAGAGAAGGTAAGGAGCAGCCCTCGGGTCACCCGTGCCGGCTCTCAGTGTCTGCTGAGATCGGGGACAAAGCAGGAAACTGTGCCGAAGCTAATCCCGCCAACTCAGCCGTCTCGTCCTCCTCTTCCCTCACAACCCAGGCTCTCCCAGGGGTGGGTGTCCCCAGGAGCCATACGCAGACACTGAGAATGTGAGGGTGTGAGAGGGACTGTCCCACGAAGGTCAGGCCCTGGCATCCCTGCCCTTGAAGGGCTCTCCTGTGGACAGACGATGTCAAAATCCCCGTCAGCAGCCAGGAGCCTCTTCCTGCAGCCACTCTGACACTTTGTGTGCCCGGGTCTTCCTTCCCAGGGAGGCTCCTTAGGTGTAAGGGCTGAGTCAGGACTGGAAATTCCTTTCATGCAACCTCAGACCTCCAACCTTAGTACTTAACAGACGGGACAGTGATGTGGGGGAGGGTTAGGGGACTTCCGCAGTTGCATGCACCTTTGTGGAGGAGCAGGAAAGGCATTTATCTGTAGAGAGATTCCCATCGTGTAGTGAACAAGGCTCTCAGATCTTAGCTAAGTTACTTCACCTTTCCACGCCTCGATGAGATAAAAATATGTAATACCTGGCTCACAGGATTGCAGAGAAAACTGCTTGGCACTGCGTCAGATACACACATAGTTAAACATTTAATACATACTAGCTACTGTTTTCTGTAAAATTCTTTTCCTCCAAAACTTTTGTTGTTAGAGGAGAGAGTTTTGGAGTTTCCTCTAAAACTCTTTACCCAGGCAGTTTTCCCTGGTTAACCGTCCTACCCTAAACTCCCTTCATCCCCAGACTGCTCCCTTGTTCTCTCCAGCTTGCAAATGCAAGTCTTCTGCTCTGCTTGAGTCTCTGAGTCCTTTTCCAGGCCAGCTCTTCTGTAGGCCGCTCGAGGCACAGGATGAAGCTCCCATGCTTTGGTGGCTCTTCCCTCTTCTTTCACTTGGGTCGTAGGACACAGAGCTCTGTGCTGTTGATCAACTTGGTAACAAGACTCCAGGGGTGGGCAGGGGGGCCCTGAGCTGGAAGCTCCTGCCACAGAGGCTGCTCTGTCCGTGGCCCCTCACCGAGGCCAAGCCACAGCCTGGCCTTCCCCCACAGCCCACAGGGCTGCCCGGCCTCCCCAGAGTAAGGAAATAAATCTCAGTTGAGGAAGGCATTTTTCCTCCCTTCAAAGCCCTTCCTTGTTACTGAAATGACTCTTGCCAGGTTCCCCCGTGGAAGACCCTGTATCGGGAGGAGGGAGGAGGGCGTCCAAGCTGCCTAGTATTTGCAAGCGTGGCCAGGCAACACGATCTCCCTGAGCTTGCCTCGGCCTTGCTACCTCTCACAGAAGCAGGCCCCTGATTTACGACACCTGGAGAAGGACCAAAGCGGGGAGGTGGCTGGTTCTTAGCAACCAGCCTTTTTGGCCGTTTCGGGCTATGTGTCCCAGCCCTCCTGATCTCTTGCCCTCCCATCTCTGCCTGGCGTGCCTCGTGTCTTTCTCGCGTGCCTTGTGCGTGTGTACAGCACACTGCCCCCCACACCGCCGTGGGCTCCTGGACTAGTCTGCCTTGTGTCCTCAGCCCCTAGTGACTAGTAAGTGCTCAGTGGGCACTGCTGACTTGCACACCTTTCCAGAGGGTGAGATGCTGTTTCCAGACTCTTCTTTCACCCTGGTTAAAGAATGTCTTATACCTCCCACCCACCCCCCCATAGACTTCCAGTTATACTTGTCTTGGGCTCTGTCACCCATGCTCTGAGAGTTCTTTCCAGAAACTAGACTCTTCATTCCTAGGCCAGCTGTGTGCCAGTCTGGCTCATCTGTTCCTGGTGGGGCTTAGTAGCATTTAAAGGAGGGTCAGGTGAGTGAGGAAGAGAAATAGTTCCTTGCACACTGGCCTTGGAACGTGGTGGGTGCTCAGGAAACAGTCCCTGTGCCCCCCTGTCAGGCCACGTGCACGGCCCTGGCTAAGGTCTTAGCAGCACAGAAGATGGAGTGTCCCACACTGAGCCTCTTACTGGTGCTGTAACTCCCCTGCCCTGGTCAGCATGTTTTAGGAAATAATATACAAAACATTTCAGACTCTTCTTTGGGTCAACTGTAGCCAGGGATGGCGGGTGTGTGCACACAGATTAATACGGGGACTCCTGGCCTCAAAGAGCCTCCAGCCACTAGCCTGACACATGCTGTTTCTAACATTCATGCAGTGGACCTTCTGAGGGCAGGGACAGTGTTGTAGAATCGTGGGAGGCAGAGCTGTCTCTGAAAGAGGAGAGTCGGGGAGGTGTCCTGGGGGCCTTTGAGCTGTGTCTTGCAGGGTGAGCAGGTCGGTGGCTGGAGAAGAGACAGGGAGGGGGCATCGGAGGCAGAGTGCAGACCCGGAGTGCAGAGGTGGGTGTGTTCGGGGAGATCAGGAGCTGGCTGGTGCTGTTGGGAGCTCAGCGCCTCTCCAAAGCCAGGGGAGAATTGTAAGCAGGGGTGTGACGTGGTGTCAGGGGTTGGTTAGAGTCTCTAGGAAAGTGTCTCTAGGAGCAGTGGGGGTGTGCCAGAGGGGATGAGGTGGTGAGGTAGCAGCGCAGGGTTTCTGACATGGAAGGCGCCGGAGTGAACCCCTTAGCCGACTCACTGGACCCTCCAGTCACTGGAATTATCATTCGGTGTTGGATGATGGCTCCCCGGAGTGTCACAGGTGGTGAGGTCACACACACAGATGCCTTCTGGACTCGAGCCCCTCTGAGCTCCACCCTGGAGAATTTCTGATCACGAGGCAGCCAAGTGAAGGGGATGAGTGTTAGCAGTGGGCTGTTTCTACTGAAAATCTAGTAACAGGATGGAATGGCCACACCTTCCACAGGAGCCTACTCCTTTATCCCTCTTTGTGGTTTCGGAAACATAATAGTAACTAAATAAATAATAGCATCTGCCCTCTACTGAGCACTTACTACATGCCAAATGCCTTGAAGACACTTCACATGCATTTTTTTTTTCCTGTTTAATCCTCCCAACAACCCTGATAGGTGAGAATAATAGCCCATTTTAAAGATAAGGAAACTGAGGTTTAGAGGGGTGAAGCAGCTTGCCTGAGGTCATGTGGCCTGAAAATGGCAAAGCTGGAATTCAGACCAAGGCCGTTGACTCCAAACGTGTGCTGTTAGCCCCAAAGCTTCACTGACTCCCAGGAGAGAGAATTCGGTGTTTTCAGAGAGAACACACTTTGGGTCACCTTTTCTCCGTTTCCCGGCTTCCCCTCGCATTCCCTTTCTGCCTACAGGTGTCCTTGGTGCTCTCGGCTCTCCAGGCTGGGAATAAGGGGACCCAGGCATGCATCACGGCCGCCACCCGCCGTGTCTGGGATCATCGCCGACCTGGACACCACCATCATGTTTGCCACGGCAGGGACGCTGAACGCCGAGAACAGCGAGACCTTCGCAGACCACAGGTATGTGGGGCTGGGGTGGGCGTGGGGGTTCAGGCTGGCCTGCCCCTGAAACTCACACTCAACCTCGGAGGCAACTGCCCGGGAGCCAGAAACGTGGTTATCTGTTTTGATTTCAACAAGATGCTCAAGTGGGAAAAGGGAACCACGTCATCCAAATAAGCCCCCTTTGCCAACTGTAAACATGGAGTCGTGTTTGCGCTGTGCCTTTGGCAGGCCTAAATCCAGCCCACTCCAGCAGAGGACGGCTTTTTGATCTTTCACTTTCTGAGCCAGAGAGCTGTTCCTCTGACTGCTCGCTGACCCCAGCAGGACTGGGAGTGGCAGAGGCAGGCGTGTTTAGATTTTACCATGTTTGGGGGAGTGGGGCTCAAAGCCTGCTCTCTCTGCTGGGCTTGCACCAAGAACACGGGCTCGCAGCCAGCGCTCAGAAGGCCAGTGCTGGAGACTCCCCATTTGCTGCCGGGGACCCCCAAATCCTCGCCATGGGTCCAGCACTTTTCTTTGTCTCTTCAGTCGGCAGGCTAGGCTGGATGGAGATTCCCAGGTCTCTCTCGCCCCTTCCAGAGCCCAGCCCCTTGGGTTATCATCACTGGACAAGGTGCCCCAACCTCTGTGTCCTCACAGCTCACTGTAGCTCTGAAGTGTTTTAAGGGATAGGGAAGCCACAGGAAAGAAGCTGACCTGTCATTTAACTGCAGGCAGGGGAAGGGAGCTAAGCTGCTGGGCTTGAATCTTTCATAGACGTTTTCATATCCATTGGCTGTGTGAATACTGGTTGGCCCAATTCTGCATACATGGATGGTGAGAGCCCCAGGTGGAATACACCTCCCCTCTTCTTCAAAGCCCTTTAATGAAAGCTCCCTATGAGGGATGTCTTTTCTTCCTAACTGCAAGTAATTGAGTTATGCCCTTTGTCTCGCCCTCCCTTCCTCAGGGAGAACATTCTGAAGACGGCCAAGGCCTTGGTGGAAGACACGAAGCTGCTCGTGTCCGGGGCTGCGTCCACTCCAGACAAGCTGGCCCAGGCAGCCCAGTCCTCGGCAGCCACCATCACCCAGCTCGCCGAGGTGGTCAAGCTGGGAGCAGCCAGCCTGGGCTCCAATGACCCCGAGACCCAGGTATGAGCAGGGCCTGGGAATGCGTCCTCCTCGTCTTCCCACCAGTGCTGTACACGGGGCCTCAAAAGAGGCCTGACACAGGGCAGGAACTCTTGAATGCATGTGAGTGTGTCTGGTTTGAGGAGCTGGTAGGAAGCAGGTATCCAAGTGAGACAGTGGCACGGACCATAGGGGGATAGAGACAAGCCGGCAGACGGAGAGGAACCTAGAAGGAAGACCTGGCCAGGCCTGGTGGAGGATTGAAGGCCGTGGGCCTGGAGAGCCGATGGGGGAGGAGGGCTCCACCTGCAGCCATGGGTAGAGCTACCTGGAGGGAGGATGAGGGTGGGTAGGGAGAGGAAGGAGAGTCATTCTGGGCATGGCGCATGGGACGTGCCAGAGACACACACAGGCAGAACCCGTGAGTGGGCCTGAGCCTGCTAGGGCACAGGGCTGCGGGTTCAGGGACTGTTGCTATGAAGCTGGCGACAGCAGCCACAGGAGAGGAAAAGCATGGGGAGAGAGGAGAACGGGGGTCAGGGCAGAACCCTGAGGAATCCAGCATGTAGGACCATGTTGTGCAGCAAATGGCGAAGCAGACTGAGAGCAGCAGCAGCGGGTGGGAGGAAAAGCCGGGGCATGGTAGGAGGGAGTGTTCCAACCCATCGGACGTGGCGAGCGTCAGGAAGGATGAAAGTCTGGGAATGGCCATTGGCCCTAGAGCCATCAAGGCAGGGCAGCAGCCAGATGAGGGTGGAGAGATGAACTCCGTCCACCCGTATAGACAACCCATGTGAGAGGTTTGGCTCTGCAGGGGTGGGAGAGGAACCGAAGGGTAGGGAAGGGCTCTGTGCCCCTGTGACCTCTGCTTCGGATTTAGTGACTTCAGTGAAATTACCTGCCTTGCTTCCCCCCAACCCAGACCATAGCTCCTCAAGGACAGTCACCACCGTTTACTCATCTTTGAAACCTGCACAGCCCCTGGCACACAGTGGACTCGCAACAAATGTGTTCAGCTGTCATTGAACCAGCAGCCAACCAGGGTCATCAATGAACAGATCCTGCCCGTTGCCAGAGTGCAAAACTTAACCCTCAGTTCTGTCTAGTCCCGGCGCCACCAAATGGTGGAAACTTCGGTTTTCACTGCTTAAACCGCACTCAGCAAACTAGTCCGTTTGGACAAAACTGTATAGAAACTCCCCACCATTCGGTGTGCAGACAGGCAGCAGTGACCGTGCGCTTAACCTGAGGCCACCAGCTCTGTTCCCTGGTGGCCCGACCCCTGACGTCCGCCAGCAGAGCCCCTGTGAGGAAACATTCCTCACGTTACTGTCGTATCCCTTCCGCGGGATTTCGTTCTGATAACATCAGGGTTCAGATTGGCCGCCTTTTGGAATTCTAAGCATTCGCTGAAATCCCTGCCTGCAGTATTGTTTTTACCCCGTGGAGGAAGGAAACGCATGAAAACGCCTCCCGGAGTTGGAACCACGTATCAGAAGCACGCTCTCCCGGCCCTGCTCAACTTTAGGAGGAGTGACTTGGCCAGGGGGGATGTAAATCTTTTCACACAGACAATTACACTGAATTGCTGTTGAATCTTTTTTTTCTGTAAAAAAACATTTTATGGTAATTTTCATCATGCACAAAAGTAAAGAAAACCATAAAATGAACTCCTATATACTCGCCACTCAGCTTCAGTGATTGTCACCATTTGCCCTTTTTATCCATTCAACCCCTTCCCCCACTTTTATTTTTTAGTATTATTTTATAATGAATGGTAAGAACATTTTAACATGGGATCTACCTTCTTAACATATTAAGTATGCAGTACCATGTTGTAAACTGTAGGCACAGTGTTGTACGGCAGATCTCTAGAACTTACTCATCTTGCATAACAAACTTTATACTCACTGATTAGTAACCCGCCCCCCCCCCCCCCCCCGTTTCATCCTCTCCCATCTCTGGCAGCCACCGTCCTGCTCTGCTGCTGTGAGTTTTGCGATTTCAGATATATAAGTGTAATCGGGCAATATTTGTCCTTCTGTGACTGGCTTATTCATACTGTCACAAATGGCAAGATGACCTTCTTTCTTAGAAGGAAATAATAGTCCATTAGATGTGTACATGCAGTGAGTACCATCCCGTTGTGTATGTATTTACCGCATTTTCTTTGCCCGTTCATCCCGTGGTGGGCGTTTTGGTGATCTCCACATTTCGGCTATTGAGAACAGTGCTGCTGAACGTGACAGTGCTCAAATCTTGAGGTCCTGATTTCAGTTCTTTTGAATAAACACCCAGAAGAGGGATTTCTGGATCACGTGGTAGTTCTATTTTCAGGAACCTCCGTGCTGTTTGCCATAGCAGCTGCACCCATTTCCATTCCCACTAACAGTGCAAGGGCTTCGGTTTCTCCACGTCCTCACCAACACTTGTCTTTTTTTGATAATGGCCCTCCTAACAGGTGTGAGGTGATCTGTCACTGTGGTTTTGATTAGCATTTCCCTGGTGGTTAGTGACGTTGAATTTCTTTGCATATACTTGCTGGCCATTTGTGTGTCATCTGTGGAGAAATGTCTATTCAGGTCCTTTGCCCACGTTTTCATTGGGTTAATTTTTTTTAAGATCTTAACTCCCAAATTGTCTAAATATCCTGAAGCACTAGCTTCTATGAGATCTCAATAGTAAAAACCTCCCCTCGGGAAAAATGTCCCAGCTCGCTCTTCATGGGTTGTCAAGTGACTGCAGGGGACAGCGTATCTGGATGTTGTGGAGGCTGGCGGCAGGCCTTGGCTTCCTGTGCCTCTGTCTCTTCTTGCTACCTGCCTTCCCCTCTGTGATCTTGGGAATCAGTCAGGGTTTGCCTTGTGGGTCCGGAAGGCTGGCTGCGGCTCCCTGTGCCCTGTTGGTGAGGGGCACAGGTGGGAAGGCAGCGTGTGGGTGAGGGCAGGGAGGGGGCTAGACAACGGCAGCGGTGCTGTGCTTGCAGCTCTCTGGGGCTCTAGAATCCCTCCTACATTTCCACGCCTGTAGTCCCAGTTTATCCTCACAGCGGTTTGGTGAGGTAGACAGGGCTGGCACCTGCTCATGCCACTGTAGGTGAGGTGCTGGAGCCGCAGAGTATAGTGCCGTGTGGAGGTTACATGGCCCTTTGGATCGATGACCAGAGTTTAAATTCCAACTTTGCCACTGCAGGCTCTGGGAGAGTGGACATATGGATTTTGCAGTTTCCACTTAGAAAGGCAGCGGTGAGAATTAAATGAGATGATGTGTGTAGAGTGTTTGCCTTGGTGCCTGGAACACTGCCCTCAATAAAGGGAAATTGTTGTTCTTATAGAAGTAGCTGTTGTTATTGGGGCTACTGGACTGAGAACACTTAAATGCAGTGCCCAGTGTCGTGTAACTCCTGTCGACAACTGGCGCTTCTGATTCCAAGTCTGGCATGCTGACCACAGGCAGTCTGTGGTCTTTGTGAAATCAGAAAAATAAACATAGATAATGCATCACATCCAGGTGTACGTGGGTACACACCTGTGTGTTCATTCCACAGGTATTCACTGAGGGCCTGCTCTGAGCCAGGGCCTGTTCTAAGTGTGAAATAAAACAGGAGTCCAGGCCAAGCCTCCTGGAGCTTGCGTCCAAGTTGGGGGAGAAAACAGATGAGTAAAAGTGAATAATGAGAAAGTAATTCCACATACTGATAAGTGCTGTAAATAAAACAGCAATCTCGCAGAGTTTCTGTATTTGTGGGGTGAGTCTATCGCTGGGGGGATCAGGAAAGGTCTCTGCAGACAAGACATATGAGCTTGCAGGTAGAGAGGATGGCGAGACCTAAGGGCCTGAACAGGAATAGTTGAGATTACTCATGAGTCACATAGACCTGAGCCTGTAGTACACTCAGTAAGGCGGAGAACCTCGCAGGCCGGGGGTGAGATTGGAGTTTTGTTGTCAGTGTTTGGGGCGCCAGTTCGCAGGTGAGGGGTGTAGCTCTCAGGTGTCTGCTTAGCTGCCCTCATCCATCTGTGGCAACTTCTCCACCGAGGGGCCAGTTAGGAGATTTTAAACGTGCTTTACATTTAGACCTGCATTCCCCATCTAGCCCAGCACCAGCCTCCGCTGGGGAGCTTTTGAAAGTCCAGACCCCTGCTTCAGAATCTCCAAGGGTGGCTTCCCAGGAAGAGGTTCTGCCTTGCTGCAGGCTTTAGAGCTGCCAATATGGAGACTTTTTCTTGTCCTCAGTGCCCCAGCCTGCCCTGGGGCTGTGTGGCCTGGGTGAGGTCAGCAGGTGACTGCTAGGTGCCTGCTCACCTGAGCTGTATACTCTCTTTCAGGTGGTGTTGATCAACGCCATCAAAGACGTGGCCAAGGCCCTTTCTGATCTCATTGGTGCTACCAAGGGAGCTGCCAGCAAGCCAGCCGACGACCCCTCCATGTACCAGCTCAAGGGGGCTGCCAAGGTAGAGCAGGGCTCCAGCAGTGGATGAGCCGGCTCGGGAGTGCTGGGGAGAAGAGCACACGCAGGACACTGGGGGACAGGCACCCATGCTCCTTTCTCATTTAAAGCAGAGTGTCTTTGCTCATGGCATTCCACCTAGAGCTAAAGGAGTAGGGACTGGGCCTCAGATAGTGACTGTTTTCTCTCTTCCTATGCAGGTGATGGTGACCAATGTCACCTCCCTCCTCAAGACGGTAAAGGCGGTGGAGGACGAGGCCACCCGGGGCACCAGGGCACTTGAGGCCACGATCGAATACATAAAGCAAGAGCTCACGGTAAGGAGCCATTGCCACCTCCCTCACGCACACCGAGTCCAACAGCCGACCCCAGCACGGACTCCTCTGAGACTTTCTGCACGATGAGGTTTCACCTAGAACACCGGAGGCCCACTCAGTTGTCTGCCGGTGGCTTTGTGTCATTGAGCACCCCTGTGTCACTGAGTTTGGCTAGGATCAATTAATAATTGTAATCAAGGAATTAATTGAAATTATTTGCTTAGGACTATTCAGGTTTAATTCCACTAACATTCCAGAAGGTTCCTGGCAAAGGGGAAGGTCACTATGACTGTCGGCATTCGCTCTGAGTTTAGATCATATGTACGGTGTGTAGCCGCTCTTGATTCACGTTGCTATTGGCAACGGCTCACACTGCTGCCTGCACATGGGCGGAATATGAAGTCTGAGGTTCGCTGTCGGAAAAGCATGGATGCCTTCACCTGAGATGCTTCCCTTTAAGATCTGGCTTCCTTCTGTTCGACTCATCGGTCTGAGAGAAATTGACCCTGTTCTTTTCTGCCTGGTCCCAGCGTTGTGGAGTGAGGACGTCCTGGAGTTACTGTGATATGGGTGTGAGCTCCCGTTCTTCTCATCCCAGGGCGATTGAGGACTGACTCATCCTAGTAGCTACAGATAGAAATATGCTGAAAATGAGTGGTTTCAAACTGTGAGATTGTCTTGTCGTAGGTCTGTTCACAGATCCAACCTTCTGAGGGGAAGGGTCCCTGCCCTTGCTGCCAGTGTCCTGTACCTTTAAAGGGCCACCTTTGAGGGTGACCTGAGGGCCAGCACCAGAAACAAAACAGTAGCGCACTTCCACTGGGCCCTGGGGACAGCACCTTGGGTTCCCTTGTCATGTCTTCAGTGAATCCAGCCTTGGTGGTTGTGTGCTCAGTTCACACTGTAAAGGGGAAACTAGAAAAATGCAGAAGCAAGTCAGAAACCGGTGGTGCCCTTACGGCAGCGCTGCCTGGCACTGCCTGGCTGTCCAGGCTGGGTGTTTCCTGCCGGGAATCTGCACCCAGGTTCTGCCACGCATGGGCAGGCCTAATGGTGGCCAGGGAAGAGATCTGAAATGTGAAGCTATCCTGGGATATTCCAGAAATGCTGTTATTCTAAGTATACCAGTGTGATTTAAAATTCCCCCAGATTGTGGGCTTCCACGGAGAGTGTGTGCCACGAGGGCCACGTTCATGTGGACTTGACATGTGGCCTCAGTTCCACTGTAGCATTCAAGGGTGGAGCTGGGATTCCAGGTCCTGGGCCATTTCATCACAGCTGCCCATTTGTAGGGGCGGTGATGTCTGGCACTGGGTGGCATGCCACGGGGACACTGACTGGGTCCCCCCTTCTGTCTCAGGGAAGCCTTCCCTGCTGGAATGTGGTTGCCTGGGGCTGAAGGCAGGGCAGTGCCACCTAGGATGGGGTCCTCATGTGTAGGGACAGATGCACGTCAGCACACAGCCAGGGCACCAGCCGCTCACATTAGACGATACAGATGGGCTAGAAGCAGAAACAGCTGACTTGACTGACAGGTGGAACTTTAAAGTGAGATATTGATTTATCATGGTTAATTTATTTCAGCTTCTCTAAAGGGGGCGGGGCATTATTAAATAATTCACAGTGTCACTGTGGCGCGCTCGACCTGAACACCTCTGCCCAGTTATGCAGTTCTGTTCGTAAGGCAGGCTAAGAATAGAAGGAACGGATGCTTCATTTCACCCGGCCTCACACCCCTTAGAGAGAGAGACGTGAGTCCAGAGGATACATCCAGGTCAGTCCTGCCCGGAAACCGGCACTGGGACTGCAGAATTTCTGGAAACTGCCGAAGCACCAGCAGGTGTAGAGGAAGAGAACTAGGAGGCCACAGCCGGCCTTCCCCAGGGTGGGCCGTGGATAAATACTGGGAGTCGGTTTATGCAGACCTGTCAGTGTAGACACCCTCACCGTGTTGTTCCCGTGGATACCGAGTGGAGGTGCGAGAGGTTTGTCCGCGCTAGGATCTTGAAAGCAAGAATGCTATTACTGTGCTCAAATTAAATTTCTAATTTCCTACCATTTGACATTTTCCTCCAGTTTCTGGTTTCGTTTTCAGACATTGAGCCTACAGCCCGGTTGGAGAAGAATAAATTATTTTTGTCTTTTCCTTTTTGATTTTTTTCACCTCTCTGTTTCTGACTTCTAGGTGTTCCAGTCAAAAGAGGTACCTGAAAAGACATCGTCACCTGAAGAATCAATCCGGATGACGAAAGGCATCACCATGGCAACAGCCAAAGCCGTGGCGGCTGGGAACTCGTGTAGACAGGAGGACGTGATTGCCACTGCCAATCTGAGCCGGAAAGCCGTGTCAGATATGTTGACGGCTTGCAAGGTAAAGGCCTTGGCGTTGTTTGGGACGGGTACATAGTTCTCTGTTGCGATTGAGGGGTCTGCAGTCTGAAGAAGGGACAGGCTGGCACGTGTTAGAAGGGAGTGGTGTGACACCTTAGACTTTGTCATAAAATGCACACTGAGGACAGCAGAGGCATCAGCCTGTGAGAAATGACTCTCCAAGGCAGTTTGGTGTTTCTGAGGGGGGTGGAGTTGGCCCTGCTGGCCCAAACCTCCGCCTCCTTTTCAGATCTTCCTAAACAGGCAGGAAGCCTTCGTGCAGAGTGTGTGGCCGGGGCCACTATGAGAGTAGTCAGCGGGGACTGCGGCACTTTGTTCCAGGTCCTCCCTCTTCTGCCTGGACCCCTGTCCTGCCTCCACAGGCCACCCCTTGTGCACTAGGAGAGGTGTTGCCATCACTGGTGAGAAAGTGAGTTAGAGAAAGACAGCAGGACTTGGGGAACCACTTTTTTGCTGCCTGTGCCAGGCGTCTTCTGCTCCTTGGGCAGATAACGACAGCAGCTGCCCCGAGCCCCTGCTTGGTGAGGGAGCCGGGTAGACCTGAACCCTACAACCTTTGCTTGCTTTTATCTGTCAAGAAAGTGACCCATAAGAGCCCCCACGTTGCTCAACATCCCACTGAGCACCCCCGACCATCACCCCTCTAGCACTGCCTTGCCCCAGGGACTCTGGCTTCCACTTGGGGGTTGGTGGCGAGTGAGGGTGGGGATGCACCACAGAAGTTGAAGACCAGCTTTTCCAGCTTGGGGCCCGAGGGCACAGAGCCGCTCTCTGCGGTGCGGTGAGTTCTGCTGGGGCTGCTGCTGCAAGGTCCGACTCATACGGCTTCTTGCGGCTCCTCAGAAGGGGTCAGATGATCTGGGAGGACTGGGTCAGGCGGGGACACTGGTAGACTGTGCATGCCAGGCCTGGGCAGGGAGCCAGCACCATGTTTAGGGGAGGGAGAGGGAGGGCTGGAAAGACAAGGGTGTGCAAGGGTAGGACCACTTCCACGAAGGACGGCGGCTGCTAGGTCAGGGAGTTGGGGCTCCCTCCTAAGGCCACAAGTGGGTGCCATTTTGGTGTACTCGATAGAATCCGCCCATCAGAAGTGATAAATTCCAGGGGGTTACAGTCTCCGTCAGAGAGTAGCATACATTTGGCAAGATTTGACCCAGATGCACACAGGACACCTCATAGATTTGGAAGGGCCACCGTATACTGTCATTTGATCCCAGCTGAGAAGGACAAAAGAGATTTTTCCAGTTTGTCAGGTGATGAAATGGATTCAGGGAGATGAAGTGGCCTGACCAAGGTCACTCAGCTATTTACTGTCAGAACCAGAACACACACCAGCTCTTGTGATTCCACGGCCAGCCTGCGTCTGCTGCCTGGGCCTCTCAGCCCTGATGCTCAAGGTTGCTGTGGGGGATGAGTGACAGACACTTTTGACCCCGTGTTACAGACATGGAAAAGGGAAGTTGAACAGAAGGAAGACCATGATTAAAAGGAATGCAGCTCAAATTTTTAAGTCTCTCTTAAGACGGGCTCCAGTTTTCAGGGGAAGAAGCCAAGCAGAGAAGTGCGGGTGCTGTTTGCCCATCCTCAGCTCGACCGTTATCCTGCCCTGGGTCAGACCATCCTGGCTTTGCAGGACAAAACAGCAGCCAGAGCTCTGAAGCCTGTATGTTGGCTGCACACTCCAAAACCAGACTTGACGGCAAGTGTCACTGCTGTAAGCCCTGAGACTCCTGTCTGGATGGGACTTATCTAGCAGACTTATTGATATTTACATTTCCTTTGGTCTCCTGTATTCCTCACCCCTTTGCAAAAGGAAATGAGGCAGCCAGCCAGAAGGGGTGTGCATGCAGCATGGCAGGTACAGAAAACCAGGGGTGTTGGGTGGCAGGGTTAAGAAGGAAGCCTCACGTGCCCAGCAGAAGGGCTGGGTTGCCCTGTTTGGGCACTGCCTTTGCACTGAGCAGGGTAAACATAGAGATTAGTTACATACCGGCTCATCTTCTCAGAATGGGAGCATTACACCTATTCCTTAGGCAGAAAGAAAGACTTTCCTAAACCCTAAGTTGATTCTCATGTGTATTCCTTTCTAGGTTTACTTTCATGTGCGTGTTTTTCTGTTAGATACAGTTTTGTGTCTACTTTTATAATTAATGTTATGTGGCTGTTTCTGTGTTGCTATGAGTCAATTAGCACTGACTTTTTAATGACTACAAAATACCCTGTTAAAGAATATTATCTTTCCCCTATTATCAGAGATGTAGGTTGTCTGCATTTTTTTTTAATCACAAACTTTACTGCAATAAACATCTTCGGATAGATCTGTTTTTCCTGTGCCTTGGATTGTTTCCTTAGGCAAAACTCCCAGAAGTAGAATCTGTGGGTCTAATGGTATGAGATTTTAAGTATCGCCAGATTGCTCTCCTGGAGGGTTCCACCAAGTTACAGGGCTTCCGGCAGTGGGCAAGAGCACCTCAGCTTCACCCTTCCCACAGCCCCAAGTGAGGGCCTTGCACAGAACCTGCTGGAAGTGCTGTTGACTGTGTCTTCCACGGTGGCATCTAGTCAGGCAGACACGGGGCTCTGTGCTCACAGTGGGGGGCACAGGGGTATGAGAGTGAATAAAAAGTGGTCGTGGCCAGTAGCATGGCTCTAGGTCCCTGCCTCTGAGCCCGTTAGTCCTCGGAGCAGTAAAACTGGGTCTGTAAATGACGTGCTGGCCATGAGGACTAGCCCCGCTCCTCCCAGGGGTGGGGAGGTCGGGGAGAGCCTGCAGGTGTCCCTCCAGCACCTCCCGCTCCTCGGGAGGAGAGGAATGGAAGAAACCACAAAGCTGGTCAGCATTCCCATTAGGATAAAGCCTTGACCTTTTATCCCAATGTGGGATTTGTATTTGATTTGTGATTTATGTGTCCTGAGTTTTCTATTTCATGTATTTCTGTAAGCTCCTCAAGTTCTTTCCAGAGTGAAGCTATGAAAGGAAGAATGGGTAGGGTTGCCAGTTTTGGCAAATAAAAAACAGGGTGTCGCATACTTGTGCTAAAAAAATTTTTTCATTGTTTGTCTGAAATTCGGATTTAACTGGGTGTGTTTTATCTGGCAACCCTGTGAATGGGTACGCCATCGGAAATGATACGTCACGAATGACTCCAGTTGGCAGGCCACAAGTGTGAGAAAAAAGCGTACGATGTGATGTCAGCCACATGCTCTGGTTTGCTTATCTCTGCTTGTGTATGATGTGAAATGAGTTATGGTGGCCCTGGGAGTGCTGGGGAGCTCACTGTCTGAAGTTTCCCAGGAGCCAGGGGACGCTGCTCGCAGAGACATCACTGCAGCTGTAGCATAGGCAGGCCGGAGGGTGAGGACCTGGGCTTAATTAGCCTGTGAACAGAGAGGGGTCTTCAGGACTCCTCATGTTGCTGAGAGACCAGGCTGACCCAGGGTCAGTATGTCTCCTGCCGTTAAGCCCTAATCATGAATCATTCCTGGACTTTAAGTGCATATGGAATTTTTTGCATTTCAAACAAATGTGAGGGTGTGGGAAAGGGAAGAACCAGTGACCATATTCAGTTGTTTCTAGCATCTGGCCCCAGGCCACCAGCAACATCCACACACACGGTGTCAGAACATACTGTGGGCCGGTGGGGGGAAGGGAGGCAGGAGAACATGGGGGAGAGACACCTCTTCTGTCCAGGAAGTCAGGGCAGGTTTTCAGGAGGTCACTGGGGCTAAAGTCTCCTGCCTCTGAGTGGGGGCTGCCCTACACTGCTGGGTAGGTGACTTATCAGCTGGCTCTTCCTGTTTTAAGAGGTCAACATTCCTCTCTTTCTCCAGCAAGCATCCTTCCACCCTGACGTCAGTGACGAGGTGCGGACCAGAGCCCTGCGGTATGGGACGGAGTGCACCCTCGGCTACTTGGATCTTCTCGAGCACGTCTTGGTGGTGAGGAGGCGCGTTGGGTGGGGTGGGGATGGAGGGTAGCTGTGTGTCATTCAAGCTGCCCTGGCTGATGTGACTACAGACCATCCTTTCCTTGGCAAAACCCCTCTTGGAGCACTGTCCAGGCACCACCCGTGAGGCTGGACTGGGACTGGACTGAGCGGAAGGGTCTCCCTCGATGCACTGATCCAGTGCGCGGGACTCAGAGTGCAGTCTGGGGGGAGCTGCAGTTAGAGTGCTGGAGAGCCG
The DNA here is from genome assembly GCF_020740605.2 of Lemur catta. Classification (NCBI taxonomy): domain Eukaryota; kingdom Metazoa; phylum Chordata; class Mammalia; order Primates; family Lemuridae; genus Lemur; species Lemur catta. Next base: position 93,379,649 of record NC_059128.1, read on the forward strand.
GGTTCTCTCCTGCATGTGAGAGGAGAAAGAGGGGTGGGCAGAGTGAGGGACGAAGCGGGTAGGTGGCCAGCACCACACCTGAGAAAGTGTCAGGAGGTCTTGCTATGAAAACCCCAGTGCATCCTGGGAGGACACAGAAGGCTTCCAACAGAGCCACGCCAGCCTCTGTGGGCAAGCTAGGGAGGACCACCGTCACTGCAACTTCTTCCTGTCCGTGAACGAATGGCTTAGGCTACTTTGGGAATGACTGCCCCAGGCTGGTGTGCCCAGCACAGGGCTGGGTTAAGAAAGCAGAAATGGAAGATACCAGGTAGGGGGTTTGGTGCTCATGGTTGGTGGACTGCCCCCGGGGGAGCCCTGGGTCTGTGCAGACTCCCGGTGCTAGGGTAGCTTACTCCCCACAGACCCTAGGCTAGGGACCAAACCACGGAGAACCAAAAAGTATGTACAGCATGCCTCTGTCTCTGTCCAGCCTTGGGAGCCATGTTTAGAATCCACCAAGGTCTGGGGCAGGCCCCGATAGTCAGGGACACCCCAAGAAGAGAGTTGATGATGTCTCTTCTCCCATCAAACCTGAATAAAGAGATCCAACAGGCCACCTTCAGATATGCAAGTCACATACCTAGAAGAAAAGAGCGCTGTCAGTCAAGCCTCGCATTTCCTGGGCATTCTGCATTTTTTTTATTTTGCCCTTATGCGGCCACATGAGGCTAACAGATCAAAGGAATGATCCAAGACACAGAAGTTTGTCCCTTGGTTGAGGTCACCCATCTATTCAGCAGCATACCTGGAACCAAATCAGAGTCTTGATATTTCCAGTCTGTGCTCGTTCTAGCGTTTCACTGCCCTCTTCTCAAAAATAAATTGTCTTCTGATTGTAAACACTTTAGATCAGTTAAGGAATCATTATTTTTATTCTTCACTTAGGTAACTGTGGTCAATGCTGAGTACATCTTTTGGGAGAGTAGCCAGTCTGGGGTTACTAACATTCAAGTGTGTCACATGTGGGCCGAGGAAGGAGCATCTCAGCCAGTCAATGTTCACAGACGTGAGCCTCTGTGGCTAAATGGGCTGGATGGATTGGGATGTAGTTAAAGTGTTCAATCTATGAGCGTGCCTAGCAGGAAATTCAGGTTAAAAAGAATAAAATCAGCAGGGCTTCCAAAAGGCATCTTTTTCTTTTATGAACCAATGTATTTTGAGTCACATGGAACTTTGTTATAACTGAAAATTGGACGGTATAGTGGAAACAGGTTTAGAAGCCTTGAGTTCAAACCCTGGGTCTGTCATATAAATACTCATAGCTGCATGACCACTGTCTCATCTGGGCTTCAATTCCCTCGGATGTCGGTGAGTTAGTTTCTTAAGGATGAAATGAGCGTGTCTGTCCGCCCAGCGCTATGTGACCGAGCTAACGTTTGCTGAGTCCTTCATTGAAATCTGCTGCCTGGAAGGTACCGTTTCTGGCTTATGGGTGGTACTGGGCTTGCGGCACCAGTGCCCTCTCTGCTTCCTAAGTGGGGGCTTCCCTCCGTACCCCATTTCTCATTGTTTTCTCTCTCTCATGTTTTTGCTTTTGTCTTGTTCATTTTGGCGGAGGGGAGGAGATACAGAGATCTTCTTATTTCTGCTTCATCACTTTTCCCCAGTTCTGTTTCTCCAGCACCTATGCCTGCATCTGCAGCACTGGATAACTTACGTGGCATCTGTGGGCCCAGGGCCTGCGCCACGCCTGAGCCTCAGAGTGGTGACTTGCACCATTGCTCTTGGCGAGTCGTTTAACAAGAGTGTGGGTGCCCACCTCCAGCACCATCTCTGACACACCCACAAGCCTGGGTGGAAAGGGGGAGGCAGCCTGTAGGATGGCCAGTGGAGTGAAGGTCTCTCTGCTCCTTCTCCAGCAGAAAGGCAGCTTATTCTGGGGAGAGGAGCTCCCGCTTCATAAGGAAGGGCAGGTGCCAGCACTTGTCTTAAGGAGAAGTTTCTCTCATGGGAGAAGGAAATTGGAACCCTGGCAGGGTCCCCGCCCTGACCTCATGCCAACTTTCAACCCTATCCCAGTATCTGGGAACAAGTTGTTGTATCCACCAAAGTGCTGCTTCTCTGCTCCTCACCTCTCCTCTCCATCCCACCTTGTTTTGGTGAGCAAAATGACCGTCATGGTTTTAGCATTCTTCACCTTTTGTGGATCTTGGTCGCCTTTAAGCTGAAAGCCCTGGGCCATTTCCTGCCTCCCCCCACTCTCTTCAAATGAAACATCAACACACAGAATGTTCCTTAGACTCTTAAGAGGAGTCACAGCCCCAAAGCTCACTTGGAGGCTTTGGTATTTAGAGACTCCAAATGGAAAACCCCTGCCTGGGGAATCCTTTTGTTTGGAGAATCTAGTTAGCTGCCAACGCACATGGATCTAATTTGGAAAGAGCCATCTCCCTGCTGCCCTGAGAGCTCTCATTTGAGTGATGTTGGCCTCTTGCATTTTGCTATTTATTTGCTGGTTTGGCATAGAGGATTTGTATCACAGGACAAGAAGCAGCTACTTTGCCTCTGCAGCAGTCATTGTTCAATATTTCTGCAAAACCACAGTATGAAGTCTTTGGCAAGGTTAAAATTACCCTCGCTTCCCCTGGCAGAGCTTTAATTTGGATCTATCTGTTGCCTGCTATTAGAAATCACGTTGACATAATGGCAGAATAAAAATAGAACGTCTTCCTGCCTTATCTACAGCTAGGGTTCCTTAACATAGAGCTGTCCCTGTCTGAGAGGGTGTAGTATACACGGAAGTGGTGCTTTATCTTTCTACATCAAGGGCTCTTCTTTTTGGAGACAAAAGTCTTTAATCATTCTACTTTGATTTAAGTCATTCTCCCCACTACACCTATAACTTTTTTGCCAGTATTATTGAAGCATAGCTAATATACATTTTTAAACACCACACTTAAAGTATATAATTTGAGTATTGACATATTAATTCATCTGCAAAAGCATCATCACAAAGAAAATAATGAAAATATCTATCACCCCTCAAAATTCCCAAACAACCACTGCTCTGCTTTTTATTATTACAGGGTTTTTTTTGCATTTTCTAGAGTTTTCTATAAGTGGAATCATATCATCTCGTTTTTGTGTGACTACTTTCACTTAGCATCAGCAGTTTTGATTCCTTCCTTGTTGTATGTGTCATAATTTGTCCCCTTTCGTTGCTAGGTAGTATTCCATTGTGTGGATTTGCAAAAGTGTGTCTATCCCTTCACCTGTTGATGGACATTTGGGTTGTTTCCAGATTTTGATTATTACAAATACAGCTTCAAAGAACATTCATATATACACAAGGCTTTGTGCCAATATGTGTTCGTTTCTCTTGGGTAAATACCTAGAAGTAGAATGTTTGTATCATAGGGTGGATGTTTGTTTAACTGTTAGGAAACTACTAAACTTTCTTCTGAAGTGGTTGTACTATTTTACATTTCAAGGTGTGAGTGTTCCAACTGCTCTACCAGCATTACTTGCCACCAGTTGGCAAGTCAGTCTTTTTAATTTTAGCCATTCTGGTGGGTCTATAGTGGTATTTCATTGTGAATTTAATTTCTGTTGTTATCTTTTCTTATGTACCTATTTGTCTTCTGTATATCTTCTTTGGTAAAATGTCTGTTTAGATCTTTCGCCTATTTTTTATTAAGTGCTTTGTCTTATTATTGAGCTTTTAAAATTTCTCCCAGGGTGTGGCTTGTCTTTTCGTTCTTATAATAGTGTCTTGCAGGGGCAAGGGAGACAAATATATGTTATTTAAAAAAAAAAAAAAAGAAAAAAGAAAAGAGGCCAGTGAGGTGGTGGCTCAAGCCTGTAATCCTAGCTCTTTGGGAGGCCGACTCAGAAGGATTGCCTGAGGCGAGGAGTTTGAAACCAGGCTGAGCAACATAGTGTGACCCCATCTCTACAAAAAATAGAAAAAAAAATCAGCCAGGCATGGTGGTGCAAACCTGTGGTCCCGGCTACTCGGGAGGCTGAGGCAGGAGGATCACTTGAGCCCAGGAGTTTGAGGCTACAGTGAGTTATGATGAGACCACAGCACTGTAGCCTGGGCAACAGAGCTAGATCCTGTCTCAAAAAACAAAAAAGAAGGAAGGAAAATGATAGCCCTACAGAGCATTGAGAAAGAAAAAATGATGTGTGGATAGAACTTGGATAAATATAAAAGTAAAAACCAAAATGCATCTTTTATACCTCAGATATTAAGCATTTAGGATAAACTGATATTAAACATTTAGGATGAACTGAATGTTTCTGTTTGCAAAGGTCATCCCAGCCTCTTGTGGTGCTTTCATTTGAATGCTATGTTGAGTCTCTTTGCAACACCTTTATTGAGATATAATTTACATATAACAAAATTCATCCATTTAGGGTGTATAGTTTATTAGCATTTAGTACAATCAGAGTTGTGCAACTATCACATAATCTGATTTCCTTCACCCCAGGAAGGAAGCTTGTATCCATCAGCAGTCACACCTTGCTCTCCCCACCCCCTACTCCTAGCCCTAGGCAATCACTACTCTACTTTCTGCCTCTACAGCTTTGCCTCTTCTGGACTTTTCATACAAATGGAATCATACAGTATGTGGTCTTTTGTGACTTGCTTTTTTCACTTAGCTTAATGGTTTTAAAATTCATCTGGTTTATACCATGTGTTAGTAGTTCATTCCTTTTTCTGGCTGAATCATATTCCACTGTATGGATAACAATGTCTTCTGAAAATTAAAAGCCTTTAATTTTGATGAAGTCCAATGTATTGATTTTCTTTTATAATTGTGCTTTTGGTCGTCTATTTAAGAATCTTTACCAAATCCAAGATCACTAACATTGTTTTCTTGTATTTTCTTCTTTACAGTTTTAATTCTCATATTTAGGTTTATAATCTATTTCTAGTTAATTTATGTGGTGTGGTGCAGGGAAAGGGTGAAGGTTTGTTTTCTTACATGCGGTTATTCAGTTGTTCCTGCACCATTTGTTGATAAAATTATCCTGTCGCCATTGAATTAAAGGTAGCTTAGCACCTTTGTTGAAAATCACTTGACCATGTGTGTGAATCTAGCTCTAGGCTCTCTTTTGTGCTCCATTGGTCTGTATATCTATATACCATTAGTCAGTTGTTTTGATTACTACCTCTTTATAAGGCTTGAAATCAGGTAGTTTAAAGACTTCTAACTTTTGTTCTTTTCCAAAATGCTTTTGGCTATTCTAGGTCCTTTGCATTTCATATACATTTTAGGATAATGTTGTCAATTTTTATTTTTTATAAAAACCTCTTGGGAGTTTGGGATTGTGTTGAACCTATAGATCAATCTGGGGAGAATTGACATTTTGACAATATTGAGTCTTTTGATCCATGAACACAGTATATCTCTTTTTTTTTTTTGGTAGCCTTTAATATTCTTCAATAATGTAGTTTTTAGGGTTCAGGTCTTTTATATGTGTTGTCAGTTTTAACCCTAGGCATTTAATAATTTTTAATGCTATTATAAATGGTATTGCTTTTTTTAAATTTCAATTCCCAGTTTTTCATCACTAGTATATTGAAATGTAATTAATGTATATATGGTGACCTTAAATCCTTTGACCTTACTAAACTTACTTATTAGTTCTAGAAGATTTTTTTATAGATTCTTTAGAATTCTCTATATAGACATATCATCTACAAACTTCTTCATTTTCATCTGACTGTCATTTATTTCTTTTTCTTGTCTTATTGCACTGGCTAGGAATTCTAGTATAACGCTGATAGAAGGATGAGAGTAAACATCCTTACCTTATTCTTGGTCTTAGGGGGAAAACGTTCAGTCTTTTGCCACTAAGTGTGAGTGTCCCCACCTACCTTTTACCTTTTGTTTATTCACGTTGTGTTGGCCACTGTAGAGAAACCATTTAATGATGCCCATGGACTGCTTAGTTGTTCAGACCCTGAATCATAACTACTAATAACCTGGTGGCCTTACAGCATATATTGTTCCAGACAAATATGGTGCAAGCCTTTTACAATTAAGTGGTGGCAAATGCCACCGTCTCTGCTTGTGAGAATCACCTGGGAACTTCAGAAGATCCTGATGCTCTTACACCAGAACACTTTTATCAGCAGCCCTTTATATGTATTAATTTATATAATCTCACAAAAACTCTATAAGGAAAGGACTGTTTTATCCTCATTTAATAATTAAGTTAAACTGAGGCTTAAAGAGAGGGATAAGTACCTGTCCACAGGTATATTGACATTGACTCCAGCACCTATACTTAACTAAATTGCCTGCCCACTGGCTGTATTAGAAAGTGAAAGGCATTCCCCTTCCTTCCACCTCTCCATGGGTTTAGTATTCTTTTGAAACTGGTCTAGGAAGCTGTTATAGTAGGACTTGTCCCAGTAGTGTGTTGGTCTGTTTTTCACTCATTCATTCATTCACCAATTCACAGGTCTGTACTGAGTTTTAAGGTTTTATTTGTTTGTTTTATTGAGACAAAGTCTCACTCTGTCGCCCAGGCTGGAGTACAGTGGCCTCATCGTAGCTCACTGCAACCTCAAACTCCTGGGCTCAGGCAATCCTCCTGCCTCAGATTCCTGAGTAGCTGGGACTACAGGTGCATGCTACCATGCCTGGCTAATTTTTCTGTTTTTAGTAGAGACGGGGTCCCGCTCTTGCTCAGGCTGGTCTCGAACTCCTGGCCTCAAGATATCCTCCTGCCTTGGACTCCCAGAGTGCTAGGATTATAAGCCTGAGCCATTGTGCCTGGCCTGTACTGAGTTCTTAATATCTGTAGAGTGATATATACAGGAATTAGGTCAGAGAATGAGAACAACAGAGCAGCCAGAATCATGGAATAATAGCCAACATAAAAAATAAATTTAAAAGATTATGAGAGGAGGGAGGATGAGGATAGGTGGGTGTGAAGTAATGCTCAAAAACCATTGACTAATCAGTTTAGTGTATGACATAATGTCATTGTATACTGGTGTGTCTGGGGGTGTTCACCATGTAACCCATTAATTCTTCCACTCTGACGTTTTACTGAGCCTCTCTTATAGCCATGGTGCAGAGGGCTAGACTGGGGTCTGAAAGCCATCTTCTCCAGAACCCTGAGAAAGACTGTACTACCTGGCTGGGTGAAAAGGGTATGGGACACCAAAAAGGGAATTAATATTTAATGAATGCCTGCTGTGTTCCAGGCATCATGTGAGATGCTACCCATGTGCTATTCCATTTAATCTCTATGCTGGGCCTGACGGATAGATATTATCCAGCTTTTATCCCACTTTTGCAGATGAGGAAACAGGTTCATGACCCAGCAACGGATGAAGCCAGGTTTGAACACAGGCTTGTCCGTCTCCAAAGCTAATGCTTTGTCCCCTGCTCAGAGACTCCAAGATTGTGCAGAGACAGACAGCAGTTGCACTTTTCTCCTGACTTAGCACTTCTGAATCTGAAAATTACCATTGTGAAACATAGGGAAGAGCGTTGGAAGAGCAATTTCAAAATTAGGAAGGAATAGGATGGTGTACATCAGAATTTAAATCTATGGTGGAAGACGGTGAGGCGCTCCCATCCTGTTTCTTAGTTCCATTCTTGGATGAATTCGAGAAGTCAGCTGGGGATGTCCTTTAAGTTGGATTGGTGTTTGGGATTTCCAATACATTTTTTTAATTCCCTAAAAAACAAAAAGCAAAACACAATTTTAAAAACCTTTGAACTAGTTCAAAAGAGGGCAAACCCTTAGGACTTCTCCCAGGAGAGCTTAAGGTCAAAACCCTGGAAATGGATTGTTTTTTCAGAAACAACTTCCTGCTCAGTTATTTGTTGCTTACTTGGGGTCTTGTCTACGACCTGAGTGGTACATTTCCTCTGGTCCTGCGTTTGTTTTGTCACATGTCCCGGCTGGCTCAAAGAATGGAGCTTTTTGTTCACTCAGAGTATTCTTACACTTTGGGTAATTTTCATGTGCATGTGTTTGTTTTGTGTATAAATAAAGGGCACATGAAGGTCTAAATAAGGGACTTCATCTCCTTCGTGATCTCTAGGAGCTATGTCAGAAGGGACCTTAGAGGTACACCCAGTTCCCAATTTTTCATTTCTCGTGTGAAATGGTACTGAAGCCCAGCGAGTCTTAAATGTTTTTCTCTAAGAGTCTGAAGTCACTTTGGGACAGGGCTGCACTCAGGACCAGGCTGTCTGACTCCACGCATACCAGTAATAGTGGGCTTCCTGGTATAGCAGTTCTACCTGCTTATGTGTTCGACTTGTTCTTCACCCACAGGTTCTCCAAAAACCAACCCCAGAACTCAAGCATCAACTGGCAGCTTTTTCCAAGCGAGTCGCCGGCGCTGTGACTGAGCTCATCCAGGCCGCGGAAGCCATGAAGGGTAGGTCGGGTGCTCCCGTATCTTCATGTCATCGTGCAGGGCAGCCCTCTGAAGCAGAGGACAAGCACAGCCAGCGCAGGCCTTTTGCTGGCAAATGCAGCCGGGAGGAGGACAGTGGGGTACTTCCTTAAAGCAAATGGGCGTAAGTTAGATTTTAAAAGTAGCATCCTCCCTGAAGCAAATCTTTTCTCTAGTCTCCGTATTAAGTACTTCTGCTTAAATGGTATCATCCAGCTAGAACTGCTCACTTCCCTTAGGAGTCTCCCCATTTATTTTGATCAGCATTTTCATTCATCAGAATACTGACTCATATGCAAATATTACTATTACTATCATATTTAGAAAACAGTGCTGCGTATGTTGTGTGCACCTCCTTTGTGCTTCCATAGAAGCAGCCAACTCACCAGGGAAAGGTTTTCCTCACCGGTTTCCTTTCCTTTGAATTGAGGCGAGGAGCCTTTCCTCGAGTGTTCTGGGAGGAGAGAATGGCAAACCTCTATGCGGCCTAGAGTCTCCTGAGGACACTTATATTCACGAGCTTTCAGTTCAAAGTCAGAGTAAGGCTCAAGCCTTGGTCCATGAGATCTTCATTTCTGAAGCTGCTGCTGACAGCTCCTGTGGTGGGACTGGTCACAACCAGCATCAGCTCCCCACCCCCCGCATCCAGGTGACCTTTGTGAGAGCGAGAGAGAAGGCCCCTTGGGACAAGGCAGGCAGTAGGCTCATGGGAGCCCCCTGCAGGCAGGTCCAGATATTGTTTGTGATTAAGCCAGTGCCCTGAGCTCTGCAGCTACCAACAGTGACCTTCTCTTGGACTGATTTTAGGAACGGAGTGGGTGGATCCAGAAGACCCAACCGTCATTGCAGAAACGGAATTACTGGGGGCTGCAGCCTCCATTGAGGCCGCTGCTAAGAAGTTAGAGCAACTGAAGCCAAGAGCAAAACCGAAAGTGAGTGTTCATTTGTGGCCGCTTGTCTGACGTCACTAGTTCTCGCAGCGGGTGGCTGTGGATGGAGCTGGCCGTGCTGTGGGGAGCCTGTCTCCGTCCCCATGGTCGGACTAGCAAGCAGCAGACCTGCTCCCCCTGCCCAGCACCCTTTTACAGAGTATGGGGAAAGAACAGCGGGTGAGTCTTTCAAGTTAACCGCCCAGAAAATACCTCTGGGTGTCCAGGGGAAGAACTGGGGCAGCTACAGTCTTGATTTAGTTCTGTTACATAAAGCAGGTGTTGGATGCTTCCTGTCGAAAGTTCCTGTTACTGGATGTGAGATTGTCGGCCTCCAGTTTTCTGGTTCGGTTCCCATTATGCTTTTTAGAGAGAAACAGCAATGCTGGGAATCAACAGAGGGCATCGTGAACCTCAGACGTGCCCCCGTTTAAAGACTTTTCCAGTGTCTGCTGGAGACTGGTTAGCTGGTGTGTTTTTCCATCTGTGTCATCTAGATAAATGTTTAAAATTGAAGATCATATGTTATGAGAAAGAGCCATTTAAAGGAAAGAGACACTTTCAGATTGAGCAGTAGGGAAGACACTCTTAAACAAAAGGATGTCAAGTTAGTGCTGTCTCTACAGCCAAAGCCCCCAGCCCTGTTAAGAAGCTGTAACCCCCGTCCTACCTTCCATGGCTTTATCTTCAGCAGGAAGGTGGTGGAACCAGAGGTGGCTTCTTTTTCTTCCTGTTCAAGCAAGTCCCTGGTAGCACCTGTAACTCACCTCCTTTCCAAGGACCCAAATATATTAGGAAAGATTTCCTGGCCCTTCCCCTAAAAACAAAACTGGACTCCCACCCCCCAGTTTAGGTGTGCCTATGTTTCTACCTTTCTTTGTAAGATGAAAGAATGGAGTCTGAGCACTGAAATACCCAACTGCCCAAAAGCAGTGCCTGAGCCAGTGTTGCATGTGAAGTAGACACAAGCACATAAGTTGTCTGTCATGCTTGGGAGCATTCTTCAAACCTCGAATTCTTGGAACCAATCTCCTAATAGTCACTCCAGACTTGGTAAAGGCATCTAAACAGTTTCTCATCAAGAAATAATTTAAGAGTTTTGGCTTCCGATTTGGGAGTTTACCAGGGTTCTCCCCACGGGCCTCTAACCTGAGGGTCTCGGGTTGCCTGATATTGTCAGTGTTTTTCTTACAAACTTCAGAGCTAAGTCTGGTTGTAGGGACAACTCCATTTTCTGGTTATGTCTTTGTTTCTTCTTTGTAAGTCAAGTTAATTGTGAATGAAAAATGGACTTTAAATGCAAGAATCAGCCAGTGACTAAGATTTAGAAGTTTGATGCATGATTTTTTCCTTATCTAGTTGGTCACAAGTGGCCTATCTTGGGAAAGGTTCTGTCTGCTAATGCCAAAGCCGTGTCAGTTGACACTTTCATTCTCCTGGAAAGTTAGCCTGGTGCTAAGTGAACATTAGCACTCGAGGGCCCCCATTCTAGCCCCTTCCCTTTCTTTGTCTTTCTGCAGAGTCCTTCTGAGCTCTGTCTGTCTCTGAGTCCTGGTGTCCGTCTGTCCAGTCATTTATTTACTTCGTGATTCTTGATTGGAAAAACGAAATCCTTAGCGTTTCTGCCCCATAGGACTGTCAGCACAATTAAGTGTAAGGTATCACAAGAGCACAGTGCCTGACATATAGTGAGACTCAGTAAATGGTACCTATGTCACCATTGTTACTGTCGTCATCACCAAAAACATGCTTCTGGGACTTTTATCCTAGGAAAATGCCTGAAATAAAAATTATTCCACAGACCCCTGAGAAAAGAAAAACAAAAAGCTCACAGTGATACAGTGATAAGCACGTGCCAGGTAGTCTTCTATGTAATTTACCTGGATTAACTCATCTGGTCTTTGCAAAAATCCATTAGAATCAGAGGCACCAAGAGGCCAGTTACCTGCCAGGGTCAGGTCACCATGACTGAGCTGAGAGGGATGCATGTGGGCTCTGGGTGGCAGTTTCAGTCCCAGCCAGTCCCCTTTTGCCCCCCATTTTCAGAGAAGGCTGGTCTAGTCCCCCAGGGGCCATTTGTGGTCTGCGTGTGCCCTTTGAGCCATTAATCCCACCTCTGGGAATGTGTCCTCGGGGACATCCAAGAGGGGAAAAAAGCTGTGTGCGTGGGAGAGGGTTGCTCCTTGTGGCCTTGTTTGTATGAACAGTGATGAGAAGCTGGATGTGACCTGAGTGACTTGAAGGAGTATCGCGCAGCTGTTAAAAACAATGGTTGCTAGGACTGTGTAGCCTGAAGAAGATGCTCGTGGTATGATGTAAAGGGGGTGGGGGGAAGAGGATGCAGAATTATGTACTCATTGTGATTACAACTCTGTAAAAATACTTGCATATGAAATAAGTAGGGAATGTACAAGAACGATGATGGAATTGGGACGATGGAGGGGTCTGTGTTTTATTTATAAAACAATGTTATAAAAATAACAGCCCTCTAAAAATTAATGATGACTGCTGAACTGGGCCAGTGAGGACTCCCTGCACTACTGTGGGATCATCTAGTCTTTGTGGTCGCAGTGAGAATATTTACAGGGAAGCCGAGGAATCCCTCAGTTAAGGTCAAAGTTAACATAAATGATGATTTGAGTCCTTTCCTTGTGGGTTACCTACCTTAGATCTCGCCCATCATTTTGGGAAGGGTGTTTGGTACTTCTAGAACTCTTTATAAATGGTCTGAAGTCTCTCTCTGGTGACCAGAGGTTCCTGCCACATGGATCTTATTTATCTAAAAAACTGTTTTGAAGAAACCATCAACCCAAACCATAGCTTTTGTGCCTGTCTAGGAGGGGAATCCACTTTGTGACAATTTCTGCATGAAATAAGATATCTTCCTTGCCTTTATAAAGGAATTTATTTCCCCAGTTAAAGAACAACAGAAACAACAATCTGATACCAAAATTAGCTAGACTTTTGAGGTAAATTGCTCTTCTCAATTCTCCCCCATAAGCTTAAAAAAAAAAAAAACAAAAACCTCAAGATACTGAAATAAACGATTGCTGTTACATCCCTCTCCCTACAACTCTGCTCCCTTACACACACATGCGCCCTCCATATAAAATGAGTGTGTCTTCCTTCTGTACCTGGGGAGCATTCGCACTGCTTTGAGGAATAGTTTTGGGGAGGGGTGATGATTTTGTTTAAATTGCTCTGCTCACCACATTCTCAGGTTGCCTGTTATAAAAGGTCTATGGTCTATGATGATGATTCTGGTATCTTCCCACTGCAGGCCCTTAAAATTTAAGCATCTCTTTTTACCCAGAGTCTCCCAGACATGCACTATTGAATCCACTGTTCCCTTGGGAAAATGGTACAATGGCAAAATGAGAAAGTCAGTGAGTGCTGGTGCATGTGCTGACAATATTGCTAATGGCGCCGTTTCCACACCTGCAGACAGACCTGTGCTCCAAAGACAGGTATCGGAGTTGCTGCAATGGTGACCACCCCCTGCAGCTGTAACCTTCAATACTGTGCCTGTTCTCGAGCTCAGTCAAACCTGGATGCCTTTTCTGCAGGCCTCTGTGTGATATGTTTGATATATTAGGTTGTTATTTAATCCAACTATATATCAAACATATTCCTACAGTGTCTTGCCCTGTCTCCGGGGGTTCCTAATACAGTTTATAAGGCAGCAGGATAGAATATGTTAAAGTCACAAGTAGATTTAGAAGACGGACCACTCATTACAATTCATTATGTTACATTTTATTTCTTCTTGTAGCATTTGAGACCTGTATCAGTGCTTATTATAGAAGTAAATTATAATTATTGATGTTTCATAAGAGCTGGAGATACTTTTACAGCTTAGTTTTGTGCAGCGATGAGTCCTTAAGGGAGGTTGCTTAGTGGAAAAATTGGAAATTTCTAACCCATGTCTATGATATGGGATAAAGTTCAGGTTTATAACCTCCCAACACAGCTAGATTTATATTTTATTTCTGTTCATTTTTATTCTGATCTTCAATTGAAAAGTTAGTAATTTTCATGATCAAGATTTCAGCAAAAATTCAAGGAGCATAAATCAATTTTCTGTCACTTTGCTTTCCACTTATAGTAACAAAATCTATAAACCAAATCAGCCAAACCAACTGTGTAGACGCTGAGTCACTGGGCTTTATTCAAACCTTGGTTAGGACTACATATATCTAATAAAGATAATGTAATGTGGACTATACCGTCTGTTGAATTTCCTGTTATAGGTTAACTTGGCAGCAGAGGTTGATAATATTTAGAATAAACTAACAATCAGGAAGTAATTCCGTAGCCTAATTGGAATTACTGGGGCAGGAAGTTTGGGATTATGATATAGAAAATATTTTCCTGGTACATAATAGCCGCCTTTGGTTTTGTTGACCTCTTCCTCACAAAAGAGCCTGTGAAGTATGTGTGAGTTCATTCTGAGTTCTCTCACCAAAATACTTTGTGAGCATTGCTTTCTGGAAAGAGGACTACTGTGCTCATAGCTTAGTTTTTTTGGAGGAGAAAAGGAGCACTCTTTTAACGAGGATTCCTGAGTATACGGGTGTATGCAGTCCCCCCACACAGGTGTTGAGCCAATGGTTTAAATAGGTCATTTGTGAAAGCTTTCTCTGGCTGTGTCTAGAAGTCATCTCCGAGTTGGTGACAGGTGAATGCATGGTGACAGGGTCACAGACAACAGCAGCAGCAAGGTGATGACACAGGAGAGGGACATGTGTGTTGGAGTCCTAGATTCCGGAATTATAAAGTGGAACTTGTTCCTGGAATCATTTTGCATTGAGAAGCGATCTGTATGTATCAGCAGGTGCTCCTCCAGGCAGATTTCAAGATGCTGGCAAAATCAGGCCCACCTTCCCACAGCAAGAGAACATTGGTTTTGGTTTTGGCTGGCCTTTGAGTCCAGTTAAAGCTGTTCAACTGAAATGACAAATGGCCATGAAAAGAGATAGCAAGTTATTATGAATAAAGAAAAACAGGCCAGGTGTGGTGGCTCATACCTGTAATCCCAGCATTTTGGGAGGCCAAGGCAGGGAGGAGGATCACTTGAGCCCAGGAGTTCGAGACCAGCCTAAACAGTATAGCAAGACCACATCTCTACAAAAGATAAGAAAAATTAGCCAAGCATGGTGGTACATACTTGTAGTCCCAGCTACTCGGGAGGCTGAGTCAGGAGGATCACTTGAGCCCAGGAGTTTGAGGTTGCTGTGAGCTAGGCTGATGCCACTGTACTCTAGCCTGGGTGACAGAGTGAGGCCTTGTCTCAAAAAAAAAATTCCTTTCATTAATTTTGTCATTGACCAGCTTGCCCTCTGTACTGGTTAATACAGTGAATGGGAAAAGGCAGCCAGAGATTCTGGGAGAAGTTGGCACAGTCAGAGTTGCCAGTATGGCCGGGTTGTGGGCTTTGTGCTCGTGTGCCACTCAGTCCCAGGCCAGGAGACGTGTAGGGTAGAAGTGCCTGAAGAACTCAGCCAGCACGCATTGCCAGGTGACTCCCCACCGGTGTAGACCAGTAGGTCCTTTTTAGACCCTCCTCAGACACACAGAGGAAGGAACTTGAGATCTAACAAGTTTTTCTGATTAAATCTTTGAAGAATTCTGTTATCTTTTCTTTGTGCTTCCTCTATAGACATTTGGGAGCCCCTCTCCCTTTTTTGAGAAGCATGACAAAATCTGTAGGAATTATTTCATCAAACAGAAATGGTGATAAAAAGATCATGTCAGTGGTATTACTTTTCATTTTAAAAACAGAGTAGTACAGCAGTAGATACTGTGGGAAAACAACTCCCAAGATACTAATCGTGCAGGCTTGGACCTTTTCCAGTGGATGCTGCATGAACTTGCATTTATTCCACATCTGGATGCAGAGGGTGGTCCCGGCCCAGGCCCAGGCCCAGCCATTTCGCAGTGCTTTCTATGTCCCCCACTTTGCCTGTTTAAGGTGTCTCTGGAGCTTTCCCTGAGACCAGGCCAGCTGTCCAGGTCTGCACTCTCTGCAGTTCCAGTTGTTGTAGGAGGTTTACCTTTTGTTAGTACTATTAAGGGTGGTGGTCCTAAAGCCAGCCCACCCATGGGTCTTCCAAAAGAGAAGCTCACCTAGCTCTTACGCAGTTTGGGTCTTTGGATGCAGGCTAAGGCCTCCCTCAAGGTACCTCTCAGTTCAATACCAGAAGCAAACTGGTAGCAGCCAAACTGGCCACAGAAAAAGGAGAAACATGGCTGCCGGCTGCACTCGGGCTTCCAGCTGGCAGGAGAACACCCCGCTCCTGTTGTGGGAGTTCTAGACGTTGGCCTTCTTTTTTCCCTCAAGTCGTTTAAATTATATGCAAAATGTTCACACTTTTAAAAAATATATCCAAGGAATGTTTTGTTTTTTTTTTTAAGTTTCTGATGCACGATGACCTTGTCTTGAATAGCAAGCATTCTGCAAGGCTTTCGTCACACAGATACCTCCCTGGGAAGACGATACCATGGCTTGTTCTTTGGTTTGGGAAGGCGGTTGTGAGAAAAGCGAGTAATTGTGCTTTTGAGTTTTCAACAAGGCAGCCCCTCAGAGCAGGCTGTCAGGGAGGGAGGCAGAAATCAGGGCAGTGACCCTTCGCCTTCAAGCTCCTTGTGGGGAGGGCTGTGGGGTTGCTGGGGTGTAATTCACAAAGAAGAGGGAGAGGAAAGGGACCATGGGAGGGACGCTCTTCCCCTGCCCGGCACGTGCCCAGGCCCCGTCAGGGTGGGCGGTGGGAGGGATGAGGTTGGCAAAGACGCCGCAGGAAGGAGGCAGGGCTCCTCTGAGCAGGAGGCCAAGAGAGAGGACAAAAGAGAAAAAGTAGCTCCTGCTGATTTGGGCCAGTGCCTTCTCAGAAAAGGGTAATAATCTGGAACCAGACCTGTCTAAACTGTGGGACTAGGAGAGGGTTGAGTTGTTCCTCACGTCACAGACCGAAGACTGAGGGACTGACATCTGAGGAAGGGCGGCGGAGACCCTGCCGTCTCATGGTCTAAGTCCAGAGCAGTGACCAAGCCCAGGCCGCACTCCTGGTCGGGTGCTGAGGGAAAGCTGGAATAAGTGCCCAACCATGTCGTGTGGTGCTGGACACTTCATTTATCACTGATTCATGGATTTTATCTACAATCATCTTAGGTTGTAATCAGAAATGGGAGGGAGAATCTTTAGTAGAATTATGAGTGCAAAACATTGTTCAGACAGAAGAATTACTTTAGCCCAAATCCTGAAAAACAATTTTTAAAACCACAAAAATATACGTAGTATTAGAAATAATAATGAAATTAATTGCTAATAGCTCTTGAGCATCTAATGTAAGTCATGCTTTACATTTACTAATCATTTACTTATAACACCCCTAGCAGGATAGGTTAGGAGGGAAGGTAAGATTTCGAAGATGAATGAATCGGTTGCAGAGGTTATGTTCTTAGAATCCATGAAAGGCCAAAAACCGAAATAAATGTGAGGAAAGGCTGCTCCTTCTCCTCTTTCCACACTGCTTCCCGCACCCCCCCACCACCACCACCACCATTTCTTCTTCCAGAAGGACCTCTAGCTCCTGAGACTTTATACCTATCGGAGCAAAAATAGGGATCTCAGATACTTTCTCCATACAAGAAACAGGCAGGAAGGGAGCCCACCCAAAGTGTAGCCTCTAGCAAGAGGGATCTCAGCAGGCCACTAACTGTTTAAAAGATGGGCTCTGTAGGAGATTGGCTAGTGGGGAAAAAAATCAGCACAAGGGTGCTCAGACCTTTCTCAAAGATACCAGAAAGCCCAGGTGAAGATAAATCCATCCTCGGCTAGCGTCTGCTACACAGTCCAGGAAGATAATTGCTAAGAGCTAGTGGGGAACCCAGCCAGTAACCCTCCCAAGTGGAGGGAAAAGGGGGAAAGAACATTGTACTAAAGGAGGAGAAGATAGATTGAGACTGAGGCAGCAGCTAAATACCTTCATGGGATTCTTAATTTCTATTATATGTTAACCCTTTTTCCCAGTGCTATCTCGTTAAGAGTGCCTCTTAGGAAAATGCCACTGTGTTTACATTGGTATATGCATGCCTAAGTGTCACAAACTGTGACTGCTAGCTGAGGGATATGGGTAGAGCATATGAATAACAACCCACAACCGTAAACGGGGCAGGAATTTGCTCATAGCTATGCATGCATCTGCCAGCCGTGGATCAGGAGTGGACATTTAATGATACGGATGTTTACTGTGTGTATTTCTCCTCTTAACCATTGTCCTCTAGCTGAACTCTGGGACTTGGGAAACTCATTCTGAATGGATATATTCATTCAACAAACGTTTATCACGTGGGCTTCTCCCCCTGGTTTTTGTGCTAGAGAAACATTAAGTGGAATCAAACACAATCTGTGCCCTGGAGGAGATCACAGGCTGGTAGGAGTAAGTTAACTGGAGTTTGTTCTCCTTAGTGCAGGCTGGCATCTCCCACATAGTAGTCCATAATCACCTCCACTAGAAATACAGATTCCCAGGCCCCGCCCCAGACCGACTGAAACAGAGTCTGCCTCTTTAACCACGTCATCGTGTGATTCTGCAGCGAGGGCTGTCAGGGCAGCCTGTTTAATAAAAACATCATCTGAAGGTCCTTGCTGTCACTTGATGCCAGTAGTTATAAAGATATACAGGCCAGGTGTGGTGGGGTGCGTCTGTAGTCCCAGCACTTTGGGAGGCTGAGGCAGGAGGATCGCTTGAGCCACGGGAGTTTGAGGTTGCAGTGAGCTGTGATGATGCCACTGCACTCTAACCCTGGCAATAGAGCAAAATCTTATCTCAAAAAGAAAAAAGGAAAAACAAAAGAAATATAAATAGCCACATGCATAGGGTTAGTCATAATCTTTAAAAGATTACTTTAACAGCTCTTTACATAATCCAATTGTTGAGGGGGAAAAAAACTTAAGGAGTGAGGATATCACGTCCTCAGTCTTCCGTAAACCACAGGGACAGAGCTGACTGACCTTAGGTCGGGAAAATATCTCAGCTCAAGAGGACCTTAAGAGACCGAGCAAGTCAGCGTCAGTGGTGAGGAGATGGGAATGAGAGCTCTGTGAGAGGGGCTGCCACAGCCCCCACCCCCAGCCCCCCAGGGGATTGTTCTGTTAGCAAACACTGCCTTTTAATTATGATCCTTCTGTTTAGGACAGTCCTTGGAAGACCAAGCCCATCCTCTCCTTTCTGCAGTGTGGTTAAGTGTGTGTCCTCCCTCCCTCCTCCCAGGGCCTCACCACCCACCCCCAGATCCCATTCTGCCTGCTGGCAGGAGCTGGGGCTGATGGGCACACAGGCTGGGGAACTTGGGCCTGGAGAGAGGGCCCGTTTTGTCTTAGGCTAGAAGTTGCTTGACATGAGGAAACATTAAGTATTGATATCTGCTCTCAGCAGGAGAGATGGGGTAGGCATTTCATCTTAATGATGAAGCTGGCATGCAAAAGGATACGGCTCTGGCAGACAGAAGGCGGGTCTCATCATGATTCTCTACCCAGCTGTAGCATCTAAAAATCCACCCTCCGTCCCTGCTGCCATCCCAGTTGGCTTTATTAAGCCTTTCTTGGGGAACTCTCTAGTATTTTCTAATCAGTGCCTCCCAGGGATTAGGCTTTCTGCTGTGTCTTTTTTAAAGCATAGAGATGTTATGGAAAGAAAAATAAAAACAAACAAACAAACATCAAAAAGCATTACAACAATTGCCATTACTAGAAAGATTTGTGGGTGTCAAAAATATTTCCAAGTTGAATATCTATTTCAAATACGTGTCTTGCAAATAAACAAGTAAAACTCCAGGGTAACAGCAAATGTGGGAGAGGCCCTTCAAGTCCGTTGTAATGAGATGATTCTGTCAGATCTACCCATGCTAAGACTTAGCACTTACTTTTAAAGAAATTCTATTTTTGCAAATCTTAAAAATTTGGAAAGTCAGAAATCTGTCCGAGTATTCCACACTATAAAGTGGACTCAGGCTTGGAACCCGTAGTGTAGTGGAGGCCACCTGAGCCAAGGGTCCAGGAGACCTGGGCCACAGTGGGCCTCCGTTTCCCCCCTGCAGAATGAGGGGGGCTCCCTTTGGGCTCAGAAATTCTGGATTTCCCTAGTGCCTTTATCTGTGATGTACTTGACTTTCTTTTGCAGAATAAGTGTCCAGAAAAGCTCTTAATCTCAAAATCATTAAAATACACACACACACACACACACACACACACACACACACAGACATACATACACGTGTGTGTGTGTATCTCAGAGCCTAATGTAATTTATTTTGTGCCTGTGTATAAGAGTACCTTTTATACCAGAGTGTCTTATAGTAAGTTGTTTTTGTACTTCACTAACCAAATTCTATATTCCACCAATCCAAAATGAATCCAGTGAAACTGAATTCATTTCTGTCCTGAATACTCTTAGAGCAAGACTTGGTCAGAAATAAGAAAAAAACCCTCAGGTTTTGTCTCAGAACTTCTGAATCCCTGTCATTGTTCTTCAGATCCACTAGACATGCATGGAAATTTCATTTTGCTATAATAATAGGGTAACCCATATTATAAAAATGAGATTGGCTTCTCTCATGGTTCAAGATGTGGCCATTAAGAATAGGGGTCTGGAGAAGAATTGTGTGTATCCTGTCTGCATCCGTCCATCTCTCATAGGGGACCATTAGCAAGCAGACTCTGAACCTCTGGCACGAAGTTTTTCCTTACTGATGCCCTAAGGGGCAGCCTGGGCTAGTAAAGGTGTATCATTTTGGAGTGAGAGAGATTGACAGTTAGGTTTGGGTTGACATGCTGCCACATGACCTTGGGCCCGACATTCCATCTCCCTGAGCCTGAGTTTTCTCACTGTAAAAATAAGAATAAAGACAATTTCAGTATAGGATTTTTTTCTGGATTTGGTGAGCATTAAGTCAATGTATGTAGAAGTCCCTGACAAAATGCTTGCCACATAGTGGGCACTCTTAAAAACGTATTGCTGTTCTACAACATTGTGACTGTACTTAGTGCCACTGAATTGTACACTTAAAATGGGGTAAAAGTATAAATTATATGTTATATATGTTTTTCCACATATATAAAGAAAAGTATTTCTATACCTGGCCATCATCTCTTAATGCCTGAAAGGTACCAGCCACATCTTCAACGTTCTGTGACCTAAGGACAGCTTACCCAGTTGACTTGGAGTCATGGAATATTAGCACAGGGGCCACAGAGGCCTAACCTGACTACCCCAAACTGTGGTGCTCCATCCCACCCAGCTTGGTGCCACCATCTTCACACTTGCCCCACTTCCCCAAAGCTTCTCTTCAACTTCCTGAGGTTTTTTTGGTAGCAAAGGTGTGGTGGTGATGAATTTAAATCAGAACCCTGATGGCCTGACATCTATGCAGTTGTGTCCAGTGTTCTTCCCAAGATGAAGCCATGCCTTGAGTGTCCAGGTGACTGAACAAGCTCCACCTTGATGTCAGGTTGCCTTGATTTTTTTCCCCCGCCATTGGGTGATCTGTGGTTGGTATATAACTCAATCTGTGTTGAGCCTCAGAGATGGAAATGCTATTTTGCTTTGGTTTTTACCCAAGAGCAGTAACATTTTTCAAAACTAATAATCATCTTTCCTTTTTCCAACCCAGTTTTGAGTCTTAAGCTCTGAAAGTGTGTGCCACGACCCACCATTTTTATTTCAATTATTGATTATTTTGATTTTGGTTATTGACGTTGCTGAAACCATTTGAGTATATTTTATGCACAGTGAATTTGTATCTCTTTAAATATTCTATTCTAGAAAAATTGTCTTAGAATTTCCTAATTTAAAATTTGTGTAGAATGTCAGGCTCACAGTGTTTTCCTTTTGGAGTTGGGGGTAGGGGTGGGGGCAGGTGGAAAGGCACCCTGACCGCTTAGGCCTACCCCAGGGGGGTTTGTCAACAAAAAGCAATAGGCAGGTGCAGAGCCAGGTGAGCAAGCAGTAGGTGGTTTGGCAGAAGGAGGTGTTTGTGAATATGAATTGCATGTGATGCTGTTTTCTTTTGGTTATAGCAAGCAGATGAGACCCTGGATTTTGAGGAACAGATTTTGGAAGCCGCTAAATCCATTGCTGCTGCCACAAGTGCCCTGGTCAAATCGGCCTCAGCAGCCCAGAGGGAGCTGGTGGCCCAAGGAAAGGTAGGTAAAGCCACTGGCCAAGACGCCGGATGCTCACATGGGGAGAGCCTTCGAGGACTAAGGAAAAGAGGTGCCAGCCTTTGGCCTCACCAAGGAAACGCATGCTGTACCTTCCCTCCCTGAATTGCCAGCCTTTGCCCTGACCTGAAAACTCCATTTGCTTCAACTTGCCCAGCAGAATGAAAGGTTTGGCTTCCGGTCCTCTCATATGCTTCTCGTTAAGGCATCCCATTCCAGGCAGTGAGCCTGAACAAGACATTTATATTCCCACTGTAGATTAGACTATTTAAAGATGTAAACTGTCTTGTTTTCCTGGTAGACCGCTCTGTGAGCACCACAGTCGGAGGCTTTATATTACCACTGTCCAACTCCAAATGGCCGTTTGCTGTTTAGGACTGTTGAGCTGAATGCTCTCCAGCTTTGCAGCTAGCGCTTGCCTGAGCCTGTTGGTCAAAAGGCCAGTCTGGTTTTCAGTCTGAGATTTCTCTAATCTGCTTCATCTTCAGTCACTCGTTCCATCTGCATTAGCATAAAAGCATAGTTGTTTTTTAATGATTCAAAGGATTAATAATATGTTACTAATTCTGGATATGGAACAGTCTTCCATCTTAAAACATTCCATGTGTCCCATTACTATGGTGCAACATGGAACCGTCCTGTCCACACTGGCTTGCGGAGAGCCTCTCAGATGTAGAGGCACCACAGAAACCCATCAGGCTATGGGTTTGGGAAATTTGGTCACCATGATTGTCAGTCACTTCTGTTTGATATTAGAAGGCCTTTGATGTCAGTGCACACAGAGATGGACATGATTGTGTCTTGAGAACTTGTAGTGCAGACTGGAAGGTTTGCCCAGCCAGTGGCTGTGCATCTTCCTCCAGGAATGTATCATGTGAGCTTAGCCAGGTCTTAGTCCAGTCCACATACCTTCACTCCTCCTTTTATAAACCATCCTATGGCATCTTACTTCGTACTGTGTCCCTCCCCACTGGACACACAAGCTGTCGTCTTACGCTTCTCGTCTTCACGCTTCTAGATGAGCGTGCTGAGGAGGCCAGCAGAGTGCTGACCTCAGCGTGTGTCCTCATCAAGTTCTTGTCAAGTGATCAACATATAATGACCACAAATCCATCATTGAACAGAATATCCTACTTAAAAATTTCAGTGTCAAGATTTATAAAGAGTTGACTATGCGTCAGACACGTTGCTAAGATACTTGAGAATCTAACTTGAATATGGTAGAGTTCCTGCCTGTCTTCTAAGGGGCTTAAATGTTCAAGCATTTAAAAAGTTGGTGAAGAGGTTCTGTTGGACATGGGTGAATTATAGGATCATATGCAGGACCTTGGAGTTTTACTTGCTGTTCGACAAGCCCTGATGTGGTGCCTGTAATTGTTGACAAGTCCTCAGTTTCATCTTCAAACTGAGATACTCATCTCTTACCTTCTCAGGTACCTCCTACAAGCATAGAGGTGTCTCCTCTCATAGCTCCTCCCTCTGGATTTGGACAGAAAATGTTTCCCTTGTTGCCGTGACTTCTAAATCAAAACAGAGTCCCCCGTACTTCTAGCCTCTTATTTCTCTTCTCACCCTTGACAAAAATGGTCTGTGTTTCCTTAAGACAAGAGTCTATACTCGATTATAGGGAGGGAGATGAACCACCCTTTTTTAACATTATCTGCCAGAAACTCACAGGGTGGTTTTCAGGGTCAATAATCAGGAGAGATTTAAGATTCCCTTGGCTCTCAAAGGAGGAGGCCTAGGTGGCTCCCATGTTTGACGTGAGGAAAGGCCCCAAACCGTCATTCCTGAGCTGCTTCCCAGAAACACAGTATCTGGCAGCTACATGGAGCTGTTCTGAGCATCTCTCATTCTGGCCCAGGTGGACACCAGCCAGCATGTGCCATGCAGTCTTGGCGTGCCAGGGTCCCGAGTGAGAAAGGGTTGCTCCCTTCTCAGGACAGTGCTGTTGGTGGGAGTCACCAAGAGGTGCTGTGAGTCTGGTTCTAGGGCAAGGTAGAGCTGAGGGGCTGCGGGTCACCATGGGTCACCTGGGCCTGCTGCCCTCATTGCAGATTTCCTCCCTCCACTCTCTAGGTGGGCTCCATCCCTGCCAATGCTGCAGACGACGGACAGTGGTCACAGGGGCTGATTTCTGCCGTGAGTCACCTTCTTCTTCCACCCCATTTGCTTTTTTGATCCCCTGAGGGAGGTTTGGGCCTTAGGTCACTTCTCTGTTGACTGTCCCCAGGCCCGGATGGTGGCGGCTGCAACCAGCAGTCTCTGTGAGGCAGCCAATGCCTCCGTTCAGGGACATGCCAGTGAAGAGAAGCTCATCTCATCTGCCAAGCAGGTCGCCGCTTCCACAGCCCAGCTGCTTGTGGCCTGCAAGGTGAAGGCCGACCAGGATTCAGAGGCCATGAGGCGGCTACAGGTAATGGTCACTGATGCTGGTGGGAAAATACTCCTGTTGGAGCGGGTAAGTGTCACCAAAGGGCACAGCCTCACTTCCTTGGCATGACCCACCAGGCTTTCCATCAGCCACCTCTGTCCCACATTCCAGCTTCATCCTCTACCACGTGCCTCCGCGCATCCTACGCCTGCTGCCCCACCAAGCTGACATTCACCACGTGTACGTACCTCTGGTCTCATGTGTCAAGGCCCCCACTCACCTAGAATGTGCCGGCGGCCCTCCTCCCCACCAGCCCAACCTGGCAAACTCCTACCTGTAGTTTGTGACTCATCTGCAAAGTCACCCTTTCTGGGACACCCTCCCTGACTCTCCCAGGGCTTAGGCAGTCAGTCCCTCCTCTGTCCTGCAAGAGTTCCCGACCACACCACTCTTAGGGTTCCCGTCACGTGGAACCACCACATTTTTATGTCTGCCTGCGACAAGGCTGTGAGCTTCTTAGGTACAGGTGCCACATCTTCACCTGTGTGTGTCTCACACCTAACGTGGTGCCTGTTCCAGAGGAGGCCTCCGTCAGCGTTTGCTACAGAAGGGAATGGAAGAACTAAGGAATTTATATGGGACTGTTGCTAAGCTTTCCCAGAGCCCAAAGCTCATGTTACAAAGGTGACGTCAAGTCCTTCCCCATGCATACACATTTTCCTGGTGGTTTTAATTATGAAAATATTTTAAACACAATGGAAGAAATGTTTGAATGAACACATCGCATGGCCTCAACATCTTCACACATCAGATGTTATCATTGTTTTCTGTTCCTGTTTTTATCTACGTACCAAATAATTTTGTCTAGTTGTAACCATAGCAAGAAACATTTTGCTTTCTTTTCGCTTAACATTTTGTCATACGTATTTTTTCCTTGATGACAAGGTTTCATTAATTTCTCTCTGCAAAGCTATAACTGGTCCATTATTCATGAGTCTCGGTTTTAATGATTGCATGATACTGTATCAACTGATTATGCCAGAATTTCCCTATACGTTGGACATTTTGTTTCTGATTTTCTAGATTTTCATTATTATAAGTAGTATAATGCAGATTGTTTATATTGCTAAAGTACATGTTTATATTAAGTCATGAAGAAAATTATAAATGGCAGAAGTGTTTGGACAGTTCTGCCAAAACTCGTGTCTTATTTTAAAAGCTCTAAAGTGCATTTCTATTGTTTGGCCCTCCTGAATCCCTCTGTGACGCACTTCCCTCACTGCCATTTGTCTCCTGGGATAAACCCGGGGGAAAATTGAGGAGCTGCATATTAGTGAATGTTACCTCTGGGTTTGCGGGGGTGGGGGGGGCAATTCTGGGAAAAACATTCTGAATTAAGAGAGCCCTGGCTCTGCCATGTCTTAGATACATGATCCTTACATAAGTCACTCAAAATTTTTCGGGCATAAGCAGCTTTGTCTCTAAAATGGGGATAGAGATATCCTCAATGACTCTTACGAGGGTCAAATAGGATAACAGATACGAAAGTGCCTTTTTAAGCCCTAAGGATTTACACAGATACAGCATCACTCTCGTTATCATTGTTACTGGATGGTTTAACTGGCCACCACAATGTCATGTCTGACTCCCATACAAATGACTCAGGTGATCTTTGGGGCTGGACAGACCTATGTTCAAATCTGAGCTCTGTAACTTACTAGCTATAGGATCTTAGATCCTTAACCTCAGTTTTCACATCAGAAAAGTGGGCTAATGATTTCTAACCTCATAAACCCTTAGGAGAACAAGCACTTGGTGACTGCTTGTCAAATACCGATTGGCTTCCCCTTCCCTTCTTGTGCAAGCCCTCATAGTTCCCCTTGGTCACTTCAGATAACCAACCAGATGGGCCAGTTAACTCTGAATAAGAACTCTCACCTTTCTGATGGCTAAACCTCAAGCATAAGCCCTTGAGTCTGAACAAGGAATATAAGAGGTTTAATGAAGCCTTAACCACCTTTAGAAGAAAATTCAAAACCTCAGCTGGTAGAGAATACATCCCTGGGGCCATGCTTCATGAGCATTCAGAATAAGCCAGTGTGGGTGATAGTCCTTAATGAGGATCTAGGCTTCACGTAGAAAAGCTTTTCTTTACTTGTCTCGTGCAATTGCCCCATCCTAGAGCCTGCGGCCTAAAGCCCAGCTGAGACTCCAAGAGTATATCTGTGAAGGCCCCAGTTACTATGAGGCTCCCAGCCCTTCCACACAGGGTAGATGCTGTCTCCCTTATGCCCTTTGTTCCCTCAAAAAGCCTTCAGTAAGCACCAACTCTGAGCAGCTACCGTACCAGTGAGGTGCTGGGGGTGCCAAGATGCCAGTCCCTGCCCTCAGGTTCCTCACTGTTCAGGAGGGAGCACTCCAGGAGCACTGAGGGAGAGGGTGTGGGTAGGGCCAAGGCAGACAGGAGAAAGTGATGTCTGAGCTGAGTCCTCAAGCATGTGCTAAATTGGATGGGGGCAGGGAGAGGAGGTTTTCTAGACCAAGGAGGCAGACCTTGCACATACTTCTGTTAACACACGTGTCACATTGCTGTAGTCATTTATTTACATTATTGTAATTGCCCTCAAAAGTGAGTATTCCTTGGGAGCCGGTCTCACTCCAAATGACCAGTAGTTAGGTAGGTGCCAGTGTTGGTAGAATCGGGGGATAGATGGATAAACAGATGGTACTTGCTGGCTGGGGAGAACTTGTGTGTTACAATTGAATGATAAATTCTGTCAGGGTCCCCTGAACTGTACCTTCATGTCTGTTCTTGCCGGTCCCAAACGGCTGTTTCTAACGATAGAATGTGTGTTGTGTTCACTCTCCAGGCAGCAGGAAATGCTGTGAAAAGAGCCTCAGACAATCTTGTTCGTGCAGCCCAGAAGGCAGCATTTGGCAAAGCTGATGATGACGATGTCGTAGTGAAAACAAAGTTTGTGGGGGGCATTGCCCAGGTTTGTGATTAAATTCAGAACAGTGTTTACTCCCAAGATGGGCATTGTGTTATGACAGAGACACACAATAACAGTGACTTAAGCAAAACGAAAGTTTATTTCTCCCTCCTGTAGCAGTCTGAGTATAAGCAGTCTAGGGATGTCTCCTGCATGGCTAAGACTAGACTCCGTCTGCCTTATTGCTCCACCATCCCTGAGATGTTGCCCTTGGCCACTTGGTCCAAGATGGCTCAGTAGCCACCTCAGCTTTCCATCCAGCAGGAAGAGGGAAAGGAGGGGAGAGCCTGACTCTGGAGTTGCACACGTCACTTCCTCTCACATGCCATTGGTCAGCATTTAGTCACGTGGCCAACCTAGCTGCACAGGAGGCTGGGAAATGGAGTATTTTTGTCTGAGTAGCATTTGCCTAGCTGAAAATCAAGGATTCTATTATAGAAAAGGAGAAAAATGAAAATTGGAAGATGGCAATATTATTTAAATAAAATGATGTATTTGGAGCTACTGCCCACTCCAGACATTTGGCCCTGTAGAGAGAGTGAATGCTCACCCTCTCCCAGGAGTTTACAAGAGCAAGAGTGTTGCATTCTCATGAATGCCAGTGAGTAGGAAACTCCAGGTAGTCAGGCTCGCAGTTTTTGATGTGTGTCAGTATAAATCCATTATACAAGACAGTCTCATCAGCACCAGGAACACTGAAGTTACTCATTCTCAGGGCCTGCTTTAGCTCTCCCTGACCCCCCTCCTGTGTTTGGCTAATGGACTGGATGCATTTTTACCAGATGTGTTTCTTAATACACTAATTCCATGAGAAGTTCCGCAGAGAAGGGTCATACTGCACTTAATACCCCCACCTTAGTAACAGGGCTCATTAGCCTAGAAAAGGCTCTGAAAAGGCCCGCAGGAAGGGAACTTGCTTGGCTTTCTTGAGTACGCACTTACCCGTTTCACACAGTACCTGTTATACTAGCTAGTATTGCTCAGAGCCCGCCTTAGAAGCATGAAATAAATAGATGAAGGCCATCTAGTGGTTAAGGGCCCCAGCGTTAGCTTTAAGCACACCTGGTCCAGGTCATCCTCTACTAGTGGGGTGGAAGTGGACCCACATCTCTCAGCTTCAGACTTCCTATTGGAGAAACAGGACTTTTAGCAGGGCATACTTCACGGGGTTGCCACGAAGGTGATAGGACAAACCACGTGAAGTGCTTACACCAGAGCCTGGGACATCGTAGGGGTGCAGTAGATGTTTGCTGTCAATCAGTGGCCAGAGTCCGTTTGTTTTCCTGGGTCAGCTGGGTCATCAGTTTCAAAACCCAAACAATGACACAAGCTGGTCCCCAGAGCTCAGAATGCTGTTCCTGGGGCACTGCTGCGTCCCACTGTAGCGGGGGCTGTGGGCGCTCATGACACAGGCAGTGGGGGGGGGGGTCCTAGAAAGCGTTAGATCCATTCAGCTCGTTGCTTTCCCTCCAGATCATCGCCGCGCAGGAAGAAATGCTAAAGAAGGAGCGAGAACTGGAAGAAGCGAGGAAAAAACTGGCTCAGATCCGCCAGCAGCAGTATAAATTCCTACCCACAGAGCTGAGGGAGGACGAGGGCTAAGGCCGGAGCCGGGATGGCGAGCCCCAGGGGACGGCTCTGCCTGAACTGGACAGACAGTGCTCCCGAGAGGCCGGGCACTGCCCCCGGGGTGAGCCCGGAGCCCCGAGTGCCCGTCCTCACGTCTCTGTCCCGTGGCACCAGCTGCATGATGTGATGTCTCACGGTACAGTGTCCCACCCACAGCTCCTCTGCCGCCTCCCCTCATGCCTCACTGTGTCTCAGGAGAGAGGGGCACCTGTTTCGTGGACTGTTACCAAAAAAGAGAAGTCAGTATTATGTCGTTCTCAGACACTTTTGCTTGTGTGGGTCCTTCTCTAGGCCTGCTCCTGGGCCACCTTGTGAAATCATAAGAGGAAAAAAATAATGGAAGAAGTCGTTGATGTCACAGATCTTCATAGATACCCAGGAGAAGACGGAAGCTGGAGTTGGACACGGTTAATCAAAGCGGGAAACACAAACCCATGTGGACTCTGGAAGGGTGGCCGGGGGCCTCCTTCCACGTCTGGAGCGCTGGCCCACCCAGGGGGTGTGGAGTTCCTGCTCCTGTTTGCACGCTTCCCTGCCTCAGTGTGTAAGCTCCTTGTACAATCTAGACCCTTCTTGTATTCTGTGGCCCAGAAAAGCAAACGATTATTTTTTTTTTTCCCTCCATAATCCAAAGGGCAGAGTTGTGGGAGGCCGTCAGGGCTTGGCGACCAGGGGCTGTAATAAAATATGTGGGCTCCTCATTCTGCAGAAGCTGTTTCAGTTCATGGAGATTCATCCGCCCAAACCCACGTCTCCCAGGTGACAGGGCAACAGCCCCCCCTTGTAAGTGTTTGGGGCGGGGATTCAGCGGGAATAAAGAACTTCCTCGTGACTCACCTTCAGGTCCCACAGTGGTCTCTCTGCTCTCAAAATGGTCAGAATTCAGGACTGGAAGGCAACCGTTTAAAAATCTGTCACCTGTCCTCCATCCCAAGATGACTTTTTTCTGTCTTAATAGCCCTAAAATCTAGATGCATCCTAAAATCAACATGAACCTTTAACCGAGATAGTTTTGCTTACTGTCACGTAAGTGAAGACATTCAGTATTTGTCTTCTGGGTGCCACACTTCCAGGATTTCATATCCTTTCCCCTCTTTCCTTTCCTCCTCTTCTCAGATCCCTCTCCTGAAAAGGGCATTTTAAGACCTTGAATTTACCTTTCATCTGAGCCTTTACCCAAGACAGTACCTGAAAGATGAGTGGCTTGTGGGATAGATCCTAATGCCAGAGAGCAAGAGTCTTTGAAAAAATACATGAGGGCAAGAGCAGAGTTGGGGGCAATGGGGGTACATGGTTGTCCAAGCTGGTAACTGTTGGAGGCAGTCATCTTCCACCTCTTGGTAGTGGTCTGGTATCCTATCTCATATTTCATCCACTGGGGTTCCAAAATTCCACCGAGGGGGAAGGTCGGTGCCTTGATCCTCAAAAGATGTTTAAATCCTGCCCAGTGATCTTGCTTCAGCGGACCCTAGCCCATGTCATGGTTTTAAAATATGTAATTAAACTTCTGACAGATTCCCATATTTATAAGATAATTGAAGTGCTGCACATATTAGAATTTTTTCCAGACCAGTAGAAAGAAGAAATACAGTGTAAATAAAAAGCAAGTGGAGAGAGTAGGTGTGGAGTTGGAGGTATGCAGGTACTGATTCAAAAGAGCGGGGGAGCTGTGGGAGGCCTGGCCCTCCCGGGAAAAGCTAACTCTTGGCTCACCCTCTTGGAGTGGGGCTGATGGAACTCTTCATGCCTGCCCTGAGTTGGGCACGGAGGAGAGAGAGGATCGAGGTGCTTTCTGAGACTCTTTAGAATCAGACCCAACGGCTCAGAGTCAAGATGTGTTGATGATCCCGAGTAGCAGGACACTGGGGAGCCCCTGCACAGCCCAGCCTACCCCACCACCTGTTTCTGCACTCGGTGCCCAAGCAGCTGCCCCTTTTCCCTTCTGTCTGTCCCCTGCCACATCCCAGCATCCCAGGAGCGAGGCAAGGGCAGGCAGTGAGTTCTTCGTTCCTGCCTCAGAGTCATTTAAAACCTCTACTGCATTTGATACCAGAGAAACCTCCAGAGACAAACCAAACAGAAAGGCCTGTCCTTTATACCTTTAAAGAACAGGCACCGAAGAAAGTCTGTTTTTGTAGGACCTATATAAAGACCCTCCTGTCTGGAGTTTTCCGCTGCTAGGAGCTTTTGGGAACTAAATTTTCAGTCGTCACCTGGTGTGGTCCTGGATTTTCACCCATCCCTTCTGTGTCCACCCTGCATGTGTGTATGTGAGTGGCCTCGTGGCCAGCCTGACCTTGTCTCATCTCGTAAAATAGTTGAAAGGCTGTGCTTTGGGCGTTATTTAATAGGCACTGCTGCAGGCGTCCCTGCGTGGCATTGAAGAGGGCTTCTGATTCTTCAGAGGGGAATAACGTAGGTGCAAGTTGCATTTTGGACTTTCTAGGCATGTAACAAGAGGGTGGTTTCAAGGTAAAAATGGTCCCAGGGCTGGATCATAGAAAGGTCTCTCTGTGTGAAGGGGAAGCAGGTATGTGGATGTGTGTCCCTTCTCCCTCCCTCTGCCCCATAAGGAGAACTAACATTGGGCTTTGAATCCTTGGACTGGTCTTTGTCCCCAGAAATTGCTGTTTCTGATGGTCAAAAAAAGAACTGAGTTTCAGAACTGCCCAGTGATTGGAGAATTTGGATTTTGCTTGGTTCTGCCTTTCAAAAGTCTTTGGGTAAGAATGCTAAGGCCATGTTTGGTTAAACAAACAGCCCTTGCTTAACCTCTGCCAGTGTCCAGTCAGGTGTGGCCCTGGCAGTCTGTGTAGGCAGGTACCTCGAGTCACGGTTGCTCCTCTGCTTGGTCATCAAGAGCCCTCCAGGTCAATTATAGGGGCAGCTGCCCAGCCTGCACCTGCACTCGGGCCCTATGGAGTGAGCCACCTGTGGCCTTGCCAGCGTATACTTATGTCATGGAAAATTCCTTTGAGCTTCCCATGGGTTGCTTTCTAGCTGTTTTATCATGAGTTCAGCCTATTCCTAATTTATAAAAAAAAAAAAATTATAACCCAGGCTGGACATGGTGGCTCATGCCTGTAATCCTGGCACTTTGGGAGGCTGAGACAGGAGGCTCACTTGAGGCCAGCACTTCAAGACCAGCCTGGGCAACATAGTGAAACCTCATCTCTACAAAAAATTAAAACATTAGCTGGGTGTGGTGGCACAAGCCTGTAGTTCCAGCTGCTCAGAAGGGTCCCTTGAGCCCAGGAGTCTGAGGTTGCAGTGGGCTGTTATGAGGCCACTGCACTCTAGCCTGGGTGAGAGAGTAAGACCCTGTTTCAAAAACAAACAAACAAAAACCCCCAATTCACCAGCTACAAGTTGAGCCCTGCCTCCAAAGTGACCCAAGGCCAAAAACTCATGAAAGAACCAGGCACGGGGCAAAGGCGGTGAGCAAGCTGCGGTCTGTCCCGGGGAACTCACAAGCCTCTTCCTGAGGAGCCTCAGTTTCCTCTTTGGCAGGTGGTCCCCCAAATCTTCTCTCCCAGCTTTAGGGGTTCTGGCTCTAAGAGCCCAGTACAGACTACCAGCATGTTCCACTTCCAGATTCCTGGAGGAAACATACCGTCTGTAGACCACGAGGCTGGCTGCTGCCAAGAGCCTTACCAGACCCGAGAAATGCAGAGAAAATGTTTACTTCCGGCTGAAGGGCAGTAGTCCCCAGCGTTCAGAAAGCAAAAGATGTTGGTAACTGTGTTAGTGGCTCAAGTCCCGTTTCTCCACAGTGCTGGCTTCAAGAGGTGACCTCTGCTGGGGATGGTGTCTTTCACAAAGGAGTCCCAGGTACCATGTTTAAAGTGTCCTGAGACAACTCCATCTTTCTGAGCCTGTGCTTGGTATGTCATGTTTATGATCATTAGGATCGAGAATGTAACAGCTTCTATGGATTGATTTTTTTAAAACACTACGAAGAAGAGCTGCTATTCTGTAAAAGAGGTTTGGATTGAGCCTTCCTCTGAGCCCACCTCCTCACCCTCCGTGAAGCATGAACGAGTGGTGGGAGTCACTTTGTCAGTGTCTCCGCACCCCGCAAAGCGTGAGGCTGGGTCTCAGACGCCTCTCACCAACTGGCAGGATCCAAGAGAAAACAGGAAAGTTAAGCTCTGCCCTGTGTTATGATGTCTAATCGTGCAAATTAATCGCATAAATTATTTTTTTTATTCACCAGAAATAAACCTTTGAAGGAATGAACCAGTGTGAAGTTCTCACAGGAATGGGAGGAAGGTAGAAACGAGAGGAAAGAGTGAAATTCAACTTGAGTGCCAGCTCCATAGTTACCCAAGGGGTGTTCGGAGAGAGAACTCGAGGGTGTGTGTGTGACAGATGCAAAGCCACAGGGGGCCACTGAATTCCATACAGCTTGTGACACTTGAAAAAACTCAGAGAAAAAACAGACTGTGAGTAGGCAGACACAGTTACTTTCCTATGAAGGAAGCTACTCTAGGCAGCTAGGCCAGGGGCTTTTTGACCACGCATGTCACCGAGGTGAGAAGATTGCACAGCAGATGACAGAAGTGTACATGGGGTCACCTCCAAGCTCTACCCAAGGCCTGACGCAGGGAGGTCAGGTTCAGCCCTGATGGCTGAGGCCAAAACTGCAGCCCCCAGCACTCCCCAGCCCCTCCTTCCTGTTTGGGGGTGGGAACTGCTTGGCCAGAAGTCCTTGTCTTTGAGGGCAGCAAGACTTAGGCAGGTGTGGGGCATTTCTAATCTGCAAGGGGGGGTGTCAGCGTCACTGTAGCAACCAACAGTGTCACTGGTATATCCAATGACTAATAAGGATTCTTTTTTCACTCTTTAAAATGGTGATTTAGGATCCCTAAGCCAATCGATACTGAAGCTCTTTACATATTTGACTTAACAAGAACAACGGAAATGGGGTTGGTGCCGAGCCCCACCAAAAGGAAGGTGGGAAGCCTGAGGCACAGGCCGGAAAGGGGTGAAGGGGGCTAATGTTCACTGAGTGTCCTGGGTGCCAGCGCGGTGCTGCTGGACGCTGCACTCAGCCCTCGGCAGCCACGGGGAAGGTGCTGTGGCCGTTTTGCAGAGGAGCAGACCGGGACTCCGCCAGGCAGGAAGTGGCACTGTGGGGCTGCAGGCTGCCTGCAGGAATTCAGGTCCTCTGGGCATGCAGCTAAGCCAGCTGACTCACCAGCCAGCACTTTACCCTGTGAGCGCCCAGCCCTGCTGCGTGCAGGACACGGGAGACCCAGCCTACGTCCTGGAGACGGTCACAGTCCAGGGAGGGTGAACACTTGACCCAGAGCCACGGGAGAAGAGGGCAGAACCCTGAAGCTGGGAAAGGCTTCCTAGAGGTGGACAGCTGGCCCGGCTCCTGGTGAATGGGCGTGTCTCAGGCAGAGGAGCGGGCAGCATTCCAGGCAGGAGGAACAAAAGCCCTGGGTGTATGAAGAGGCAACTGCTTGGGAGAACGAGGAGCAATTCAATGAGGCCGGGGCTTGGGGTGGGTGGCGGGGAGACGAGGGCAGCCAGGAAGACACCACAAGGGGCCTTGTGTCAGACCAGGGCACTTCCAATTCAGCTATCGGATGAATCCCTTGGCGGGGAGATCAGAAGGGAGATTCTGTCCTGGGAGAACTCAATGATGGAAATGTGGAGATGTGGCAACAGAGATTGGCAACTCTAAGAGAATTAGGTCCCAGGGTAAAAAATGCAGAGCCAGGAAAGAGGATGTGAGCTGAGCCACAGAGCTCTCCAGTGGAAGACACTGTAGTGGGGGGGAACTGCTGCCGGAGGTAGGATGGGGGAGTGGATGTTTCACCTCCAGATAGCTAACACCATACCCCTACTGAGTGCCAGGCATGCACCTTTATTACCCCCATTTAATCCTCACAACAACTATATATGATATGATGCATAAATCCCCTTATTATCCCCATTTCATAGATGATGAGGCCGAGGCACAGAGAGGTTAGATCACTTGCCCAAGGCCACACAGCTAGGGAAGCTGGGATCTCCCAACTGCTATATTAAATTCTACCCTTTTCTCCCATGGCTCTGTGTCAAGTGTTCACCCTCCCTGGACTGTGACCACCTCCAGCTAGAGAGTGGCAATGCCGACACTGAAACTCCAGTTTGTTTCCACAGCTTTTGTATTTAACCAACAGTATATGGAGAACTCAGTCTGCGCCTGGCCCGTGGGATAGAAATTAAGCAAGCAGAGGGAGGGAGAAGGACCTCGAAGCAGAGGGAACCCTGCGTGCATGTGGCAGAGCCTAGGATGTCTGGGGGCTCCTGGGCTCTTAGGGACAGAGAGGTTGGGGGCCGGTGGGGGCTGCAGGAGAGGCTGAGCCTGCGTGTGTTTGTTCGGGGAAGGGGACATTCTGAGGTCACGGAATGAACACTGTGCTAAGCAACGTGTTCTGTATACGCAGTTCGGGGGCCTTGCTTGACTGTATTCCCACCTGGTGTCTCCAGAACCCTGGTCTGGGATCTCTTTCCTTCTGATCACAGCTCTGTCCTTGTAAAGTTTTAGAACACAATGCTCAAAGGTAAGTGCATGGTCCTGAGAAATTCTACTGGGTATTTTTATTTGAATATCCTCCATTTAAACAATATAATTGCAGGAGTTTTGCCGCCTGAACTCCCCAATGAGAGACGCCCCCGGCCCCAGCCCCTCTGTGGCCATGAGTGCCCGTGCGAGGCCGGCACCCAGGAGGGCAGTAACGGGACCGAGCTCTTGCAGCCATATTCGTGGTTTCCTGCCTGTTTGGGGCTTTCTCTAGAGACTGTGCAGCTTATTTTGAGAAGGAGAAGTTTAATTCTCTAAAGCTCAGAACTGAATGTTGGAGAAATGCTTTTTGAGTTCATGAGAAGGTTGGCCGTGTCCCACATGTGGCCTGTGTCTAGGGGCAGCCCGGGTGAGAAGGGGCCCGGAGGGAGGCCCTCAGACCCGTGCTCACTGCACCCTGACACTGCAGGGTTATTCCGGGGACAGCAGCAGGGAGAGGAGCTACAGGCTCCCGGGGAGAGGCAGGGTGGTGTCCTCTCGGCTCCCTGGACTCCGTGGGCACGAGAGGGGATAGAAAGAGAATGAAAGGCACAGTCCTTCCATCCTGAGACATTAGATGCTCCTGGAGAAGTCAGTCTCCTGGGAGGGGGAAGCGAGAACGATGCAAGTTGCCCAGTGTGGGTGGGAGGCTGCAAGGGCCTTGGGCCTTCCTCCCCCCCAGGGAGGGTAGGACTGGGCAGGAGGTGGCCGGCTGGACTCTCAAAGGATGGGAGGCTGTTAGCCTGGGCTAGCGGCTGGGAGCAGGGAGAACATCTCGGGTGTAGGCACACAAACAGGAAGAAGCGGGTGGGGAAGAGAGGACCACGCAAGACCTAACACTGTAGGGAGGGACAAGTAGGGACAGAAGCTGTCTGGCAGGATCCTGGAATCAGGGCTCCATCCCAAAGGAGGGAGGGGACAGGGCTGGCTGTGCTCTGCTCCACGGCCACTCACTTCATGCCTGCAGGCTCATCATCAGCTCCCCTGACGGGCAGGCCTGATGCTTGGCTACCAGTGGCTACCAGAAAGCAGCACCACAGCCCTGTTCTCTGGGCTGCACCCTGGAGCACCCATGTTTGCTGGTTAGACGTGACAAAGCAGCTTGCCAATCCTGGGCTGTTCCTGGGTTCCAAGGAGCAAAGCCCTTTGCACCCATCAGCTGTCCTTGCGATGCCTCCTGGGTGGTTTTGACCACAGGGGGCAGTGTGGTTCCACGGGACACGAACACACAGGGTATTCCTGTTTTCCTTGAGAGAAGGTATTCCTATTTTCACGGGCAAATAAATTTCAGAATCAAGCGATTAAAGTTAAATGAGTTAATAACTTAAGTCCTGTGAGATTTCTTGGGCCTTTAAGACACTCAAATGCATAGGATAACTCTAAAAGTAACATATAAAATATAGTGTTGCCCCATTTGGAGGGCCTTAGAGCACTTTTTTTAAAAAAAAATTCCAGTATATTTTGAGGGATAAACGTTGCAAAGATCACACCTTGGGAAACCCTGCTCCCAAATCCTATTGGAATTAGTCTGTCTCCCCTCCCCTGTAGCACACGTCGCATTCTCCGTCTAGTATGACTAGGTAATATTTCGTCTGTGTAGCAGCCTCATCTAGGTCGCAGGCAGGGATCACATCCTGTCACCTGTAGCCTCCCCAGCACATGGGAGATGTTTAATAAAGACTGATGGCCGTGGTGGTAAACTTGAGGTCGTGCAGTTTGTAGGCAGTGTTTATGACCCGGTTGGTGTCAGCTGTTGTGGACTTTGGCTGATTTGAACTTGAGCAGCCAAAAAATAGTTTGTTCCCAAACAGTTACCACCCACCACAGCTGTCTGCTTCCTTCTCCACACCCACCCCCACCCCACGTGGCCCCGCCACGCCACGGGGCGACACAATTGCCTAAAATAGGTTCTGAAAATTGCTTCCCTAGGGTTTCCTTCCTAAAACAGCTGCAAGGAAACACAGCTTGATCCTAAATATCCTGAAACCTCCTGGTAACTCTCCCCGTTGTCTAGTAAAGTCTAGAAGATGGACTCCAGCCCAAAGGGAGTTGTTACCGACATGCCGAAAGGACCCCAGGTGGTGTGAGCCGATCCCTACACAACGGCGCCCATGGTCTGAATCCCAGTGGAAAGGAGGGGAAAGGGGGAGAGGGGAAGGCTGCTTTAATAAACCCAGAGTTTCCTCCTGCAGCTCCATACCTCAAAAGGACCCTTAAAATTCAACTCCCCAATCCTTCCTCCCCTCTTCTTGCCTCATGAAGCAGCACAATGAAGCAAAAAGAACGTGCAAGGCTTTGGACTTCAGAGAGATGTACGTGACTTTGAGCAAGTCATTTAGCTTTCAAGGCTGTTTGGGACACATGATGAACACCGTACCTGTCTCCCCAACACCTGTGATCCCTTCCCTTATGGAGAGCAGCAATATTTGGGGAGAATTGGCCTCAAGTCAAGGGTGTACCTGATTGGTTCAAGGATAACACCGTTCTCCCTGCTGGTGACCAGTTCTAGAACTGACATACAATCTGATTCCAGCCAAGCAGTTGAGAGGAAACGTCTGCTGGAGACATGGCCTCTTTCTCTCCCCTATCAGTGGTGAATGCAAAACCACCTTCTGACCACAAGCAGAATCAGCCTCAGGATGGCGCCCACCCCAAGGACGGCAGAGTGAAGACAATCAAAGCATCGGTATCGTCGGTGGCATTGTGGATCAGCTTGTCTAGCCTAATGCTTGCAGCCTTGCCAACCCCTACCTAAATGTAATTCTGCCACGTTTAAGTCAGCCTGAGCTGGGCTTGCAAGCCAACGCTCTATAACGAACCCCAGACAGCAGCCAGATGGAACAGGCCAGCAAGCATTTGAGCACATATTAAGTGCTCAGTACAATTTTGTTTGCTCTTTCCTTCACACCTACATACAAGCAATCTTGAAAATGTGACCAAAGAAAACCCCATTTCTTCCACTTTCAAGAGTTAACTCAAGTGCTCAAGAGAGCACTGTGCTCCTCACGTGGTGCCTGACTCACAGTGGGTCTTCAGTAAATGTTTAAATGACTCTTAGCCTTCCATATACCACTGGAGTGTGTCGCTGGGAGCACCTGGATTCCAGCACATGGCTGACTTGATGGAGGTGGGAAATGACAGCAGACTTATTGCAGACAGCAGCCATCCTGGGCCTGTTTCTAGACTCTGGGAGGAGCAGCTGGGGCACGATCTCCCCACCCCCAGTCCCCAGCCCTGCTCTCTAGGATCTGTGCTGCTGCTAAGCTGGGGAAGTCTGTGGCCAATCACCTACAAGGCAAACCATCTGAGGAATGTCTGGTATTTAGGGTATGTGGTGTGGTGTGGGTTTGTTTTTTCTGTTCATCATCACTTGGGATGGAAATCTTTAACTATTTTGTC
Source organism: Lemur catta (assembly GCF_020740605.2). Taxonomy (NCBI): domain Eukaryota; kingdom Metazoa; phylum Chordata; class Mammalia; order Primates; family Lemuridae; genus Lemur; species Lemur catta. Next base: position 93,418,171 of record NC_059128.1, read on the forward strand.
TGGGGGCACTGGCGTGGAGCTGAGGACCCCAGGGAGCGGGAGGTGGGGGAGGGAGTAGGAAGGTCCCTGGGACCGGATGGCACCATCCCTGACCTGGGTATTTTGCTCAGGCCCTGACTTTCCCCCCTGGCCCCACAGCGGAGTTGAATGAGCAGCAGCAGCGGCAGCAGGGGAAGGTGTTCCCATGGGGAGGGAATCACTGAGGCCACAGGGCAGAATCCAGCAGCCAGGAAGGAGGCCGGGCCACGTACAGCAGGGATGGTTGTAGTGGCCTTTCGTGTCTAGCTCCCTAGCTTTGCGCAGGGGACAGAACCTGGGCTCCAAGTTTTGAGACCTGGCTTCTAGTTCTGGCTGGGTGATCTTGGGCACACTTCTTGACTTCTCAGAATCTTTTGGTTTTCATGGGTAAGCAGGCCTTTTGCCATGACTCTGAGTCTGGATGGTGGACATCCTTGGTGTTCGACAGCTACCAATTATTTGAGAATTAATTATGTACTAGGTGCTCTACTAGGTGCTTTATAAATATCATTATTTTCCTCATCACAGCTAACATTTATTAAGTGCGTACAATATGCCAGTCACAGTTCCAAATGCTTTTTTTTATTTAATCCTACAAGGTAAATTTAACCCCACAAGGTAGGTGCTAACCTCATTTTACAGATGAGAAAGCTGAGGCACAATAAAGTGAAATGCTTTCCCCAAGTTCATGCAGCTGGAAAACAGCAGCCCCAAGAGGCAAACCCAAGCAGCCTGGCTCAGGCTTTGTGTCCTCAACCGCTGTGCTCTATTATTGTACATTATTTTATTTTCATGTAACAAGGGAGGGCATTGTTTCCATTTTATGGATGAGGAAACTGAAACTGAGAAGAGTCGTATAAGTCAGCCGAGATGACTCAGCTTTTAAAACCTAGAGCCAAGAGTCAAACCTCACTGTGCTGTCTAAAGGTTTCCACCACCTCAGGCCAGCTCTTGACAAATTAAGAGACCCACAGAGAGAGGACTTCAAACTCCAGGGTGCAGCTTGGGGATTTGAACTTGGACGTCTCCATTGGCAGGTATAATGAGAGTGTCAAAGTATAACGAGCAAAAAGTTAAAAACAGGACTCTTATACGAATAAATAATGAGCATATGCCCAAGATTGATTTAACTCACTAATGAGAGAACCGGCAGAATGGCAAGATTCGTTTTTTAAAATATAGAATAGTAATTGTCACTGAAAGAAAAAAAGGATGCAATTAAGATTGCTAAATTTCTTATGATACTGATTGTCCTGTAAGGCAGCAAAACTATAACCTTTGGCTGTAATCTATCCCACCAGAGAAAATCAGGGCACTTCTACACGACAAGAATCGTTTGCATCCTGAGTCTGCTACAACTTAATATCCACTCGGAGTAATGCGATATCCTGATCAATAGAAAAGAGAAGGTCCGAACCAAGGATTATATCCCTAGAGAACTAGAGAAGCCTCGAAAAGTCTGTTGGGTCATGTTGCATGTAGCCGTTCTTTCGCCTGACTCCAAGTTTGGGGTATTTTTTCTAGACACAGGGCCCTGAGCCAATTCCAGCCGTGGCTGTTGTAGCCCAGAGGAGGGGCAGGATGTTTAGGGTGAGAGACCCACCACCAGGTGCCAATGGGGGCAAATCCCTCTACTCTCTGAGCCACATCTTTATCACCTGTAAAGAAGGTTGTTTTGTTTTGTTTGTAATTGAGATAAAAATAGCCTCTCTTCAACCACACAGAATTTTTGCCAGGATCATCTAAGAGTGAATATCATAGGACTGGGACAGTCATTGCTCTGGCTTCTGCTTTAAGGGGGCCCAGCCATTGGCCTCAGCCCATCGGTGTTAACAGAGGCCCATGATGGAAAACTCTTCATGTAGTGGGTGAAAAATAACAAAGCCCTCAGCCCTCTGTGATGCCCTGGCAAACACTGACGCATCCAAATGAACATGTGTCACCTGCAAGCCACGCCAGCAAAACAAGGATTGCAAAAGTCTTTGAAGACCGAGGTCACATTAATGAGTCAGAACTGCTGTGTTTTTGACAATGAAGCCTTGGAGGGACGTAGTGATCCTTTGCCATCTCACCAGCCATCCCACAGGGAGCTCAAAGGGGGCATATGTCACAGTCTTCATCAGCAATTGGCAAATTTTCCCTTTAAAGGGCCAGATGGTAAATATTTTTGGCTTAGCAAGTTACACACAGACTCTGCGTTTGCACTTAAAAAAATTTGTGCATGTTTTTATGTTTGTTTTCTTTCAACCTTTAAAAATGCAAAAGCCATTCTTGGCTCCCTGGCTGTATGAAAATAAGCAGCGGGCTGGATTTGGCTCATGGGCCGTAGACTGAAGCCCCAGGTGTCGCTGGCTTATTTGTAAGCAGTGGAAAGAGCACAGGCTTTGGAGCCGAGCACTGACTTTGAACCCTGCTGTCCTCACTTTCCAGCTGTGCGAGCTTGGACAGCCTCCTCACCCTCTGAGCCTCAGTGTCCTTTTGGCAAAATTCTTGCATGAAATACTTGCTGCACATCTGCTACCTTGCCAAGCACAAAAGCAATGCTTATGAGGCTAAAATAAAACGAAAAAGTTCCAGCACGTGAAAGGCACACCAGCCATTGCTTGAACCCTGGAGCGGTTTGGGCTGCCCTGGGCAGAAGACCACGGAAGGGGCTCCAGTTCCACGGTGATGGCCTGGAATCAGGCAGGCTGCACGACAACATCCCAAAGACTCATTCGGTGTGTTGGGGGTGGGGCCCCAGCACCTGTATTTCTTAAAGGCTTCCTCCAGGAATCTGACCTGCAGCCAAGGTTGGGACCCCCCGCCCCCCTGCAAGGAGTGTCCCACAGGTTTGTGGGTCCAGGGGCACGTGCTCCAGGTGGTCTGAAAACTGTCATTCATGCAGATGGCATGGCATCTCCTTAGTGACCTCATTCCCACCCATGCCCAGCTAAACTTGGTGTCCTTCGAAGCAAAGCAAAAGCTTGTCACGAAAGGTGAAGCTTGTGTTTAAGGCACCGGCTTGAAAGACTTTCAAGCGCAGAGCACAGAAATGGCAGCAGCCGCCGTGGCCAGCTCTCCCGCTGCAACCATCCAAGCGAGGGAAGCTGGCATTTCGGAGCCAGGCCTGGCATGGACCCACTGTGTGATACCTGCACCAGCCCCTGGCCCTATGCACAGATGCGGGCACTGAACAGCTCAGAGCCATCACCCACCTGGCCCAAGGTCACAGGGTTCATAAATGATTTTGATAAAGAGAGAGAGAAGCCCGGTGAGTGCCCAATGAGGACGGTTCCTCCTGTGAATTATATTCCTGTACAGCAAGTCCTCAGCATCATTAACAGCATCTTGGAAACTGCAGCTTTAAGCAAAACAACAGACAACAAGTCCTCAAATAATGTCATCTCATTCAATGTGGTTTCATTATAATGATGGGAAAAAAATGGTTTCGTAATACATCGTTTTGCTTAAAGTCACAGTTTCCAAGAACCTATCAACTACGATAAGTGAGGACTTACTGTAGTTTCATCAACACTTCCCTTTATGGCATTTTCTTTATGGCCAGAAAGTCAAAACAATGAGACATTTATGCAGAGGATTTTCAAGTGGAATTTTATTTTAATCTCAAATGCTTGAGGTTAACTCATGGAATTTAAGAGGCAAATTCCTCCTCCCACCTGGGGCAATTCTGAGCTGGAGATGCCCAGGTTGTCACTAATTCTATGCTTCACCCGATAAGTATGTTCCCGAAAAGACTGACTAAATGAAAAAGTTACATGATTTAACACCATTTAAAGGGGATCTCTGGGGTTTTGGGGTTTTGGGGTTTGTTTTGGGTTTTTTTATAAACAGGAGAATTATTCTGCAGAGAGAATAATTTGCCTTTATTTGGTTTGCAAATTTGGATTTTGGCATATTGGGTTTTCTTAATTGTGTCTGTAATTTTGGCTACTGTTTCTTTAGTGACAGTGTCCTAAATTCCCACAGATGGAGTTTATACCATGTGAACAAGGACTCTGTAGTATCTAAAAGGAAAGTAGCAAGTATGTCTTTGGTATCTCTGCGCCAGTCACGGCCCAAGCAGGCCATGTGCACTATTTCATTTATTACCCACAGAAACTCTGCCACACAGGTTTGTCGTCTCCATTTTATAGAGAAAGAAACTGAGGTGCAAGCTCTTAAATATGTGCAAGGGTAGAAATGGCATTGCTACCCAGCTCTGTCTGACACCAGGGCAAGTTTTCTTTCCTGGGCCTGATTCCCCACTGCTTCTGGCTATGGGGAAGCTTCTCCCCTAGGCTATGCAGGGGGAGGGGGTGCGAGACAGCACAGGAATGCCCTGGGTGGGGGGCTGCCTGATTCCCCAGAGGCCCTGCTGGCTATGATATGAGGCTGCTCGCCCATTCCCACACCCTTCCCACCCGTCAAAGTGGGTGGCCCAGCCCCTCTCAGGGCATGGCCTCTCCTGCCCATCACCGCTGCCCTTGGGTACCTGAGGAGTGGGAGGGGCTGGAAGCCAACTGACCTGGGCTTGGCTCCTGCTGCTGCTGCTGGCAGACTTCGGGACACCCACAGATACCTAACCAACCTCTCTATCCTCAAATGGCTGCCAGCGAGGTTAAAAGAAGGTGATTATGAAAAGAGTCTCCTCCATGGATCAGTGATTCTCCCAATTTAGTGTCAGTCAGAATCACCTGGAGGGCTCATGGCACAGGTGCCGGGCCCCACCCTGGAGTTTCTGACTCGGTGAGTTTTTTGTGGGGGGAGGGGCACGAGTTTGCATTTTCATCACATTCCCAGGGGATGCCGGTGCTGCTGATCCACAGGCCACACTTGGAGAGTCACCGCCACAGATAACAGGTCATGTCCTGTTCCCATTCCGTCACTGCCAGTGTCCACACGGCCGGCAGTGGGGCCAGTTCGCCACCAGGCTGTGGGCCAGCCTTGCTGCGGATGGAGGGTGTCCCTGACCACAGCCCTCCTGTGCCGGGGACGGGGCTGCTGCTGGAGACCCGAGCCCTCTTCCCCCAACCACGTCCTCACGTTGAAGAAGAAGGGCCCCTGGCAGACGTGCAAAACGGGTGTCAACACTGGCAAAAGTTAACCTGCTGATGAATCCCCACAGGAGCTTTGGAAAAATCTGAGTCTGGCACCTCACCTCAGAGACTGACTCAGCAGGTGTCGGGGGAGGTGCAGCCACCGCCCTCTCCATAAGTGCCCAGGTGGCTCTGGAGCAGGTGCAGCAGGTGCCCTGGAGCGGCCCTCGAGGCAAAGGAAGAACAAAGTCCTGCAGCCCCGCAGGCTAACCTCAGCTGCTGCAGAAATCAGCTTCTAAGCCTCCTTAGATCCTTACAGAGCAAGGAGGGAAGATAAATAAGGAAATGAACAGCCAAATTAGATAGATGATTACACTTTAAACCTTGAAGAAGAAACAGTCATTAAAATTCTATTGCTCAGTATTTCACTTCCAGGTTTTATTTCTAGGAATTAAAAATTATGTAAACAGTATAAAATAAATAAAACTTATATAATCACAGCAAATAGACTATTTCACATTCAGCTTTCCCAATGACCAAATTGCAGGCACTGCCCTGTTGTTTTGTGCAATTCTTTGATGTCTCACAGAGCAGTGCCTCCAACTACAGATGTCCAATAAGAGGCTGTTGACTGAATGAAGACTCCATACCTATTTTAAATGGTTCCCAAACTTACCTTGCGAACACTTATTGGGCATTTTCTATGTTCCAAGGACTATCTTAGGAACAAGTTAATGTTCTTAGAAATTCCATGACAAATAGGCAGTTAGCTTATCTCCAACTTTTCATTTTTATAAATTAACGCTCTAATACTGCTCCTAAATTTTGAGGGGCAGTTCAAAGAGTTGGTCTCTCACCCCAGCCCCCATTCTTGCCTGAACAAGAGTTGTGATAAAAGTTTTGTTCAGAGGAGCTCTTGCCCCGTAGCGAAGGAAAGTAAGCCCACAGGAAGCTTTCAAAGAGAGGGGCATGGCCAAATAAGCCCTTGGCTGTTCCCCCAAACCAGGCGTGTCCCCAGAAGTAGGGATATGGCCATTTTCCACAGGGCCCGTGGAGATGGTTTATAGGAAAGAAAAAGCAAAACTAGGCTTGGCTCTTTCTAGATGGGGAGAGCTGGCGTTTTCTAGGTACCAGACCACCCATCTGTGTTTGTGCGTGCTGGAAACTGCCCCTGGGAGGCCAAAACCCACATAAGCTGTGTGTGGGTAAGAGAGGGAGTAGGAAATGGACAGTGAGGGCCCCTTGACCTAGGCAGGAATTAGGGGCAGCCAGGGAAGAGGGCAATAGCCCCAGTAGCTCTAGATCCTCCCAGGCCCTCCAAGAGCAGCGCTGTTGGGTGTGGCCAAGTGAACTCCCAGGCAGAGCGTGGGCCAGGGGCAGGCACTGCGGGATTCAGAGGCCATCCAGGGCTGCAATGGGCCGCTCTTGAGGCCCACACACAGTGCTCTAAAAGACCCTCGCTTTATTATGAACAGACTTGCCTCACTAAACATTAAGTGTAAACCAGTCCACATTAGCAGTAAAAAGAAAAATAAAGTCAATCCTACTGGCATGTCCCCCAGAGAAGCAGTACAGACGCCTACCCTGGCCCTGCCCCACACACCCTCTGAGGGCCCATGGCTTTCCAGTCTGGGACACTGTCACCCAGCACATCCTAAAGGCTGTCACCAAATGGCCTTGTGAATCCCTTCAGTCATCCTTTGTCAGAACCATGGGGATGCCCCCTCTGCTTACTCTTTCATTACCCCTAATGGTTATCAGAATATTTGCCAGGTTATACAGCTAACATGTTCAAGGCAAAAAAATTTAAAACTCAAGAAAGTGAAATTTTTTTTAAAGAGATGAGATCTCATTATGTTGCCCAGGTGGACTCAAACTTCTGGACTCAAGTGATCCTGCCACTTCGGCCTCCCGAGTGCCCTGGACTACAAGTGTGCACAACCATGTCCAGCTTAAGAAACTATAATTTTTAAAAATCAACTTAAATTCTACCCTACTGAGATGAACACTTGATCAACCATCATTTGCTGCATGTGCTGTGTGTGTTTGTGTGTATGCATAGCACTTATACTAGGATCACAACACGTATGCACTTCTTTCTTCATCATGAGCACCGTCATAGGTTGAATTTGTGTCCCCACTGACATTCATATTTTTAAGTCCTAATCTTCAGAACCTCAAAATGTGACTTCATTTGGAGAGTGTGTCTTTACAAATGTAATCAAGTTAAAGTGAGGTCTTTAGGGTGAGCCCTAATCCAGTATGACTAGTGTCCTTAAAGAAAGAGGACACGTGAACAGAGACACATGCAGAGGGACGACAATGAGAAAAGACACCAAGGGAAGACGGCATCTGTGAGCCAGAGAAGAGGCCGGGAGCAGAGCCTTCCCTCACAGCCCTGGGAAGGAATCAATCGTGTCGACACCTTGATTGTGGACGTCTTGCCTCCAGAACCGGGAGCCAATAAATTTCTGTTGTTAACACGCCCAGCCTGTGGAGCTTTGTTAGGGCAGCCCTAGCAACTAACACAGGTACCCTTTCAGCAGTTTTTTGGTCTCCACTTATTTCTTGCACTTATTTCCAATCCCTGTGCCCTTGCCCTACGCCTGGATTTCATCCTTGGATTACACTGCGTCGTTCATCCTGTCCCCAGTGGAGTCCTCACTCTCCACTCTGCACGGTGAACAGCTAAGGCCACGCCTACTGCACAGCCTTTCCTGGACCCGACATGGTGAGGGGCCCCTGGAATTTTTAAAAATGGATCCAGATTGTCTCTTGTCTACTCTGTCTGCTCTGGGTGATAGGACCAGAAAGTCTTCTGGAAACCCCTAGGGAGTATGCCGACAGGGTCCACATCCAGCCCCACACTAAGCCTCGAGTTTATTGAGAGAAGTCAAAGGTGGTGGAGAAGGTGGTAGGAAATCATTCCCAGCTGGTAAGAACAGAGGAGAGGAAACGTCCAGAAGCCATCGTCAGCGTTTCAAATACTCCTAATGGAACTGAATTAAGTACCGGGCTAACCAAGCAGCTGTCCAGGTTGCCAATCTATGAAAGCACCAAAACATACTGAACTAAGTCAGAAATTCAGAGCCACTTAACTCCAGTCTCCAACTCCTTAGTTTCTTAGTTGAAAGTAAAATGAAATCAACAGCATTCACTGGAAGACATGAGAAAGGCAAGTCCTTCCTGCTCTGATGCGGCTCTCCCAAGCCTCTCCGTTGCCCACGTGAGGAACATGCCCTGGGCACTCACCGGGAACAGCAGCAGGGACCTGGCGGGCCGGTGTCAGTCACAGGGACATGGGAAAACGGAGAATGCTTGTCCCAGTGCCGTTCTCGGAATGCCATTATCCACGTTTTAAATCCTGCCTCCCAGGAGGTGGTTATTATCAGCTCAGAAAATCACAAAAGATGCCAAAAAAAAAAAAAACTAACTAAAATTGTGAAAGTTTATAAAAAGAGAGAACTTTTAAAACTGTACAAATAGACTTTGTAACTACTACCGTGTTAGTAACTCTGTCCCGGGTGAGACCCATGCCGTCCACATACAAATGACAGAAAAATGTGCAATGCAAGACATTTTCAAATAAGTTTAAATGTAGTATATATGGTGCACATAGTAATCCATTATTTTGAGCATAAAGAAAAGTAGAATGTTTCATTAAAAGGTGAATAGTATCTCTCCACTCCTACTCTGTATCACTTTGGAAAGGCCTAGCAAGATGGTAACACATAGGTAGTTTAGTCTAAAACCAAAAGCCAAAGTATTAAAATAAATATTGAACAAAAGCCAGATTTCATGGCCATAGACAAACTACTGCAATACAAAAATAAACCTGAAATTTTGAGAGGAGATATTCAAATACCAATAATACATCTGAATGGCACACGCTTCATACTAAACATTGTTTCAGTGATCAGCTGGGACACACAACCAGGAGAGGTGTTGTCTGTTGATTCCCTGACCTAAGGGATCACCCAGACCACAGGGGCAAGAAGTCTGGAAATTCTTCCCAGACCCCCTGGCTAGCAGGCTTCAGGTCAGACTCTACCCACGTGGGGCGATCACTTGTCCTAAGGATGCAGAAGAGAAGGAGAAGCCACTGTTTTCGAGGCAGGGCAGGCAGACCCGCAGCAGCAGGGGCAGCTCCTGGGAAGCTTTGCATGTGGTTTGGAGAATCAGCCACTCTAGTGCTACCGGAAGCTGAGGCCTCTCATGGCCACTTCCCTGGGATCTCTGAACTTCCAGATTTGAAAGAAGCCTTTCTGATCCTTCCTGCTCTTATCAGGTTGTGAATGCCTCAAATTTCCTGCATTCAACCCCTTCCTCCTCTTAATACCTAGAGTGGCTTCTGTTCCACTGACCAAACCCTGACTGATACAGACTTGTGCCCAGTCGGTCAAAGCTCATTGATCCTACTCAAGTTCAGGGAAGACGCAGTGTCTTGAAGTAGGCATTTGGGTATTTGGCCTTCCAAAGGTGGAAGACAAAGCCAAGCAGATCTTGGCTAAAAATCAAGGCCAAAGCCACATTCCTGTGCATGCCTATGACTGCCCAGCCGGTGCACCCACAGGTCTTAGTCTGACTTTAACCTCCAGTGAGACTGCTCAGTCTTCATAACAGTCCGACCTGTTTGGTTTTGGCGGAGATGAAATCAGCATAGTGAGGTGATGTAATAATACCACTGGCCTGAGGGGTGCTTATGCCCACATGTGACGATATTATGCAACATGAGAAATGGAGCCATCACCAAGGCTTCAGGTCAGGGAGTTAGAGTCTTTCAACAGGTGAAGGTACAGCAAGTGGGGACTGGGAGAAATGAACAATGAAATGCATCCTTTTGGTGCAAAGAATAAGACCCCCTGAATCAAGGGATGGGGACACGGGGCAGGAGGACAGCTCAGAGGCAATGAGACGAAAACCTACTATGCACCCAGGGTTGTGCTAGGTCAGTGGTTCTCAAACTTTTTTTGGTCCAGGGACCCCTTGTCACATTTAAAAATTATTGAGGGCCCGAGAGAACTTTTGTTTGTATCTATTGCCATTTACCATTTTATAAATCGAAACTGAGAACATTTTAAAAACAAGAACACACAGCACACATTCCAGTAGATTTCAGAGCCAGTAGTAGCCTTTGGAAAACTCCACTATACCCTCGTGAGAAAATGAGAGTGAAAAGCACAAATAACATCTTGATATTTTCATGAAAATACTTTTGACCTCGCAGCTACCCTGAAAGAGTCTTGGGGACTCCTGGACCACACTTAGGGAGCTGCCGTGCTAGGCTGTTGTGCATAATTCAGCCCATTTAATTCTCTTAACATCCTGAAATGTGTGTGATTACTACTTCCATTTTACAGAGGAAGAATCTGAGGACCAGAAAGACCTGGTAACTTGGCCGAGGCGACCCAGTTATCAGACAGCAGAGCTGGACTCAACACTGCTCTCTCTGCCTCTAGAGCCTGCATTTGAGCAGAGGACTTGGCCATGGGAGGGCGGGGCCCAGGAGGAGAGTAGCTGGGGACTCCTCAGGCTGTAGTGGGAAGAAGGGACCTTCCCACCAGGGAGCTGACTGGCCACAAGGGGAACTGGAGCACCCAGGCTCAGCTCTCGTCTGCAGACATGCAGAATGGGCACAAACCCCTGACACTGTGGTCTAGGGGAGGGAGGCAGCCCGGAGTGGTAGAAAGAGTAGCAGAGTGGAGACCTGCTGCCAGCGTGGGCTTTGCCATGTGTTGATGTTGGACCAGGCACCCCTGCGGGGCTAGGCTGGAGGGCGCCTTATGGTAAAACACCTCGGGGATCCCCTCCCCGACCCTGAGCTCATAGTCCTGCATCTGGACCGGAATCTCAGGGTCACCTGGTCAGCTGAGGTTGGGAGACAGGGCTACCTAGCCTGAGAAGGAAACTAGCTCTATTCTCACTAACCTGCATGGGTGAAGGATCAGGCCAGAGAATCTGGGGCCTTTTTCAGGACCATAATAGGTGATTTTGCTCCAAAGCCTGCCAGTGGGAGTATCAGTTTAAATCCACAGAGAGCAAGTTTTATATTAGAACAGCATTCCATAGCTACTGCCGGCCTTCTGCTGGGGAGCTCTGTTTCCAATCTCGGAGATGTCAAACAATTTTAAAGGCACAGAAGCTCAGTCTTACCCAGCCGGGCAGGCAATGGGAGACGGCATGTGGCCACCAGCATTACCATGGCCAATGCTCAAGGCAGCTTCAGGAGGCCCCACTCCAGCCCCGACCCCAGACTCTGGTCTCTGTTCTGCTTCCCAGCTTCAAGACGGGCTGGAGGAACATCTGGCCCTGAAATTGGGGGTGCCCATAGCTACCCACGCAGACCCTTTTGTGGAGTGTGTGACTGTCCACGCCCTCGGGCATGTCTGCATTGACTTATTCAGACACCTAGCTCCTGGGCACACTGGAATCACAGGCCACTGCCAGGTGCCCTGTGGCCCTCATTCCTGGCCTGCCGGGCGTACCCTGTGTGCTGCCTCCTGGGCAGAGATGGCCACACTCGGCAACAAAAACAACACTAACAATGGCTCTCATTGTGCAGCTCTTTGTACTCTACGTGCCCTGTCTCGCTGGAGCTTTATTAAAACCTTATGAGGTCTTCAGGTGACAGCCCTTGGCCTCCTTATAGATGAGGAAGCTGAGGCTTGGGAGGTAAGGTGGTGTCTGAGGTCACTCCATGGGAGAGCTGGCACTAGGTCCCAGGTCTCTGCATCGCAGCCCAGGGCCCTGCCGTGCGGTGTTTCGGGGTGAGCCGCAGAGCAGGAAAGGCACACAGCTTTGGAGTCAGGGGCGTGTGAGCCCAGGGCCCCTGCCCGCCTTTGTCTCAGCCCTGGTGGCCCACCAGCCCTGAGTCCTCGAGGAATCATTCTTTGAGCTTAGAAACATAGGAATCAGCAGTTTCAATCAGCTCAGCAGTCTGTTCATTTTACTTCTCTCTCCTCAACTTAAATTTAATTATTAAATTTAAACTTAAATGGAGAGATTTAAATTTAATATTTACATTTCTCTTTCAATTTAAACAGCTCTTCTATGCCCAGTACCCCCAAGTTTCGGGGGTCCAGAGCCTGCCTTTGGTGATCCCAGGAGCATTGGTGGGGCGTGGCGACTCTGAAATCCTTGCTGCCTTGTGGCCGTGGCCACTCAGCAGATTACTGAACGATGGGCCCCGGGAGGAGAAGACCCCTCCAGCGTTTCAGCCATGACGCGATAGGCCTGCGTCCTGCCTTCCTGGGCGGGGACCATGACGAGAAGAGGGGCTAACCCACTTTTGGGACCTGAGGGAAATGCATTCCTTGGTGAAGCCACTTCTGGGAAACAGCTGTTTGCCCAGATCAGGTGGTTGCTTTTGGGACGGTCCTGCCAACCACAGGCCTGGGTGACCTCCAGGGGCCCCTTCCAATTCTGCAGTCGTGGGAGGCAAGGCTGGGACTACCCTGAGCCTTTGCACTTAACGGGCCTTTCAGCTTGTTTTGGGCAAAAGGCGCCCGGGGCAGGTGGCGGGGGCTGGCCAGGCTGCCCGAGGGAGCCACCTGAGGCCTCAGGCGCAGGGCCCGGTTTGGTCCAGGTACTGCCACCTCTGATGCCTTACTCAGAGGAGCAGCGTGCGAGGGAGGCCCACCTGCAGCCTGGCTCAGGACGTGGACTCGACGTGGAGTCTGAGCTGTCAGGGAAGACCTGACAGTGTGCCATGGAGCAGCAGAGAGGACCCTCGAACCAAAGTCATTACCACGCCTCTCTGGGCTCCCTGGCTCCCCCAAGCAGTGACAGGACTCTGAGACAGACTGGGGGGTGGAGGTGCACTTAGCTCCTGCTAAAATGTATCTCAGCCTGCCTGGCTGCTTCCTGTGTCCCAAGAGTTTCCACTAAAGGCCCCCTGGGGCCACTCTCGTGGGCTGGACAGAGAGCTGGAGGATGACTCCAACCTGCCAGGGGGAGGCCAGCTCCTCCCAGTCCCCTGCTGGGAAAAGTCCCTGGGAACTTAAGGAGAGACCCTCTACCAAGCAGATGCCTAGAGTCTGTACTGGGAAGGCCAACCTTCCCCTTTACGGTGGTTCCTCTTTGTAGACCTGTGTTATTCAGCCCTCAGTATCCCATGGGCATAGGAGAAGAGCACATTTTGTCCTTCACTCTTGGCCATTTTGGTGCTGGGGTCAGAAAGGTGTAAACTGCTTGCTGGGCCACCATGAATCGGGCACTGACAGCTCACGGGCCTGAGGAGATCTAAAGCAGGGGGGACAGCAGACGGGTGAACAAACAGCTGCAAGAGGACGTGACTTGTCCTGTGTGGGGGCGAGGACAAGGTGCTGGGAGAGTGGAGGTGGGCATGACTAATGCCTGTGGGGGCAAAAGAGGCTTTGAGGGCACAATGCCACCCTGGTCTGCCACAGGCACTGCCTGATCAGAAGGCTGGTGTCATGCCCGGGGAAGCCCGGAGAGGCTAATGGGAAGACGGTGGCTCAAAGGCCTGACCCCAGCGTGCTGGTTCCCTCGGTCGCAGGCCTGGCCTCTACCTGCTCCTGAGAGAAGATTCTTAGCATAGGCTTCTCATAAAGGGGTGGGATGAGTCTGTGTCATTGGATGCAAGTGACAGAAACCAATGAGCCAACTGAAGCAAGGAAGAAATCTACAGGGAGGACATTGGGGTGTTCACAGAATCAGCAGGACTTTTGGGAGAAATCAGGCTTAGAAAATACATAGGAACCGAGAGAGGCAGGCCAGCAGCCAACAGCTCAAGGGCATGTGACAGAAACACCATCGTCAGGACAATCAATCTCTCAACTGTCCCTGCATCTTGGCATCTTTCCTTCAAGGGTCTAAGTCCCAAATGGCACAGATGTGGATCCCATCCCCACATCTGACTACCAGAGTGCAGGGAGCAGGGCCCTCTGGCTCCTGGGGTCTAGGGAAGAGAGGCCTGGAGGCCTCAAAGGACAGACATTCAGCTTTTCTCCCTGCATCCTGGCTGTGGCCGAGACCTGCTTCCTATGGGGATTGGGCAGCAGTTGCCAGGGGGAGCCATAAGTTCCCACAGGGATTTTGCTCCTGCTCCCAAGCTATGGAATAGTTCAGTAACAGCCTGGGGTGGGAGGCGTCCCCAGAGGTTAATTTTCTAGTTTCCGCCTCTCCCAATATGATGAATTCATCTCTTTCTATGGCTTTTTGAGAAAATGTATCATTATCTGTAGCAGACAGCTCCTACTGTGTACTATATGAGACAGGGGTAAGGGAATCCTAAACAGGACGTAATGAGAACTCCTCTGTGAAGGAATATTCATGATTGAAATTATTAAATGCCTTCTGTATGTCAAGTGCTGGGTTAAGCACATTTTTTATGTGGCAGAGAAGGAAATTTATTTTAAAAGCTTTCTATACACTCTAAGTAATAACTTCAAACTAGAAACTATCCAAATGTCCACCAACATTAGAATAAATAAATTGTAGTATATTTATTGGAATATCATTCAGCAGCATTCTCAGTGTATAGTCTGCCCCTGGGGGTCCCTGTAATTCTTTCAGGGAATCTGCAAGTTCAAAACCATTTTCTACGCTGAGGCAGGAGGATCACTTGAGCCCAAGAGTTCGAGATTACAGTGAGCTTTCTCTAAACAACAACAACTACTACTACTATCTTCGCAATAATTCTAAGATACGACTTTCTTGTTCCTGTTTTCCTTTCCAGTTTTGCATTGATGATGCAAAAGCAATGGTAGGTAAAACTGCAAGTGACTTAGCATAAATCAAGGCAGCAGCACTACACTGTACTAGTGGTCATTGTATTCTTCATTGCCGTATACTCTCAGGACAAATCTGCCAGTTTCACTTAAGACTGTATCTTGAAGCAGTAAAAGTTATTAATTTTAGTAAATCTCAACCGTTGAGTGCATGTCTTTTAAATATTCTATGGGAAAAAAGAGGAAATGTACATAAAGCACTTCTGCTACAGACTGAAGCACAGTGGATGTCTTGAGAAAAGCATTTGTGTGATTGTTTGAGTTGCAAACTGAACTAGCCACTTTCTTGTACATGGTTCTCGGTGCGCACGTGCAGAGACTCTTAGACTCTTGGACTAGGAATGGAACTTCTAGATCATAGGGTATGTGCATGTTCAGCTTTATGAGAAAATATCAAACTGTTTTCCAAAGTAGTTGTACTAAATGACATTCCTACAAGGAATGTATATGAGATCTTGTGAATTCACATTCTCTCTAACACTTGGTATTATCAGACTTCTGCATTTTTTGCCCAAATGAATGATTATAAAAATGATCTTTCATTGCAGTCTTGGTTTTTATTTTCCTAATCATTAATGAGGGTAAATGTTCATTGCCCATATATTTTGCCTGCCACTGCTAATTTTGAATCAGTCAAATCAGCAAACATTACAGAAAACATCAATATGAGTATATGAGGTACTAGCTGGGGCTTGAAGAGGTGGTTTACTATGATCATATATAATATAAGATGCCATCAGTTATAAGATGCACCATTAATTTAATACAGATTTCTTTAAAAAAAGAAATGTTAATCAAATTATAGAATTTTTAAAAACTAATAATAGTGTATATTTATTTACACAATCAGATATCATTTCCTTCTTTAATATCACCATCTAAAATCAATTCTAAGTTTTCTCTTTATTCAGGGTCTAAAGATTCTTCCCAGGTAAAGCAAATACTGTCAGAGAAATGTAGATTTATGGAGTCCATGCCCATGAACTTGACCTTCTGAGCATACTTACTGAAGACTGTTAATATGCCAAGTTTTGTGTGCATTTCCTATGTGGTTAAACTCATGGTTTCATTTTTCTCTGCAATTGAATTACATATCACTGGAAATTTGAAAGTCAGCCAGATACTTTTGACAGATGGATGTCTAGTGTCTAGTGATAATCTTTCACAGCACACAAATTAGCCACAGTAGCCTTTCCCAGCTCTCAATTCTGCAATCTGCTTGGGAAGATTTAGCTAAGTGTGCCCAGCCCAGTAATGAAAACTGTGTCACCTATGCTCTTCTGTGTGCTGCTAGCAATTTTTGGTTGACATCAATTAAAAGACACAACCTAATCTCAAAAATATTAAAAAGTTAAAGAATGTTTATCTTATTTTTCCTCTAGTTATCTATTAATTAAATTTTAAATGTGTGTGTGTGTGTGTGTGTGTGTGTGTGTGTGTGTGTGTGTGTGTGTAGTCAACATTTATTGAGCATCTACCAGGTGACAAGTTCCATGATTCCATGTCAGGGACTTTCCGTTCATTATCTCTAATCTTTACAGTAATTTTATGAGGTAGATAATATCCTCATTTTAAAGGAAACTGATGTTCAAAAAGGCAAGAGAACTTGACCAAGACTCACACGTGGCAGGATGAGAATTCAAATCCAGGTCTATCTAACTTCAAAGCCCATAAACTTTCTACCATGCCATGAATCTCTTTTTTAGGTACCAAACTCCATGGGCCACTAGGCAATAATAATAAGATAAATTATTGCCTAGTCGTACCTGTTATGTCTCTAAGGTTGGATGCCTCCCTTTATGAAGAGGTTATTGGCAGGGACAATGGAGAGATTTACAAGAGACTTGAGCTATGTTAAAAATAACAACAAGGTATTTAGTCCTAATCCTGTTAAGCTCCCTTGAGCTCTGCGCAAGCTGAGCAGGGGAGGCACATTAATTGGCCCGAGCATAGGTGGGTCTAAGGTTGCTGTCATAACCTCCCACGTCTTCCCACCTCAGCCAGCGCTTGGCGTCACCTTTTCTAGTGTTAGTTGGTGCAAAACCATAACTTTTTTTGTTATAATGAACAATCATAAAACTGATGTGCTAAGTGATGTGTCAACAAAGAGGCTCAGTTTTGGCCCTGGAAATGTACTTCTTTTCATTAAGAGTGCCCTAGCCTAGAAGGAAAAGGTGCTCTAACTAGGGTGCTGATGCGTGGTATTGATCAGAACTCAGGGGCTCATATTTTTACCAGTTTCCAGTTTACACACAGGTGTGTTTGGAGCTCCTACAGGCCTGCAGAGACGTGGGGTGGAGGCGGGAGGGGCCATTCCCCAACATTAGACACAACCACCCCTAAGCCATCTTGGGCAAGTAAAAACTTGTTTGGCATTTTTTCAGACCTTCCTAAAGGAGAGTGTTCCTTCATCGCCCTGAAATGCACGGCTTAGTCTGGCCATTTGCAAAGTTTTCACCACCAAAAGGCAACATTCTATAATTTTCCCCCCGGGGCCTCTTCTTATAATGAACTTTTATCCACCAAGCTGCATGTTGGCTTTTTAAACTCTCTGTGAATGAGATATAATCAGCAGGAAAGAGAATTCCAGTCAAAAGGAAAAGAGCTTGAGAGTTTACTCAGCCTGTCTGGGCAACCTTATCTCAGGTAAAACATGTCTTTCCTTAGGCTTTTTCTTGAAGTGTGAAAAATAACTCCATGGTTCCACTCACTACCTTTTCAGATAAATCCCCCCGGGCTCCAGTGACCTGGATTTGAAACCGCTGGTCTGATTTACTCAACACAGTTCACTTAACTTTGTGGTTGACCTGGGGCCAATCACCACTCCCTTTCTGCTCCTACCTTTGGATCAAGCCAATCTACACCGAAAACCAGATACCATAATTCTTTAATTCGGAGATGCCCTATCAATTTTTTTCATTGAGTTATAATTTACATACAGCAAAATTCATACTTTCAATGCAAAAATTCTGTGAGTTTTGACACATATACACATTTGTGTAATCACCACCACAATCAAAATATGGAACATTTCCACTGCCCCAAAAACTTCCCTGTGCTGCAAGGTAGGCATCCTTTCCCTCTACTTCCGCCCCTTGGCAACCACTAATCTATTCTCTGTCCCTAAAGTTCTCCCTTTCACAGAATGTCACATAAGTAGAATCATACAGATGGTGGCCTTTTGTGTCTGGCTTCTTTCACTTAGTAAGGGGCATCTGAGATTTTTCTATGTTGATGCATGTATCCGTTTATTTTTCATTTTTATTACTGAGTAATATTTCATTGCCTGGACATACTACAGTTTGTTTACCAGTTGATGGACATTTGGATTGTTTTGCATGTGATAATTTTGACTAAAAGCACTATAAATATTTACATACAGGTTTTTGTATGAAAATAACTTTCCATTTCTCTTGGATAAATATCTGTGAATGGAATTTCTGGGTCATGTGATAAGTGCATATATAACTTTCTGAAAGACTACCAAATTGTGTTCCAAAATAGCTGTACCATTTTGCTTCCCATCAACAACGTATGAGAGTTGTAGTTTCTCCCCATCCTCACCAGGACTTTATATGGTAATTTTTTTAACATTTTAGCCATTCTAAAAGGAGTATAGTGATTTTATTTTGCATTTTCCTAATAACTAATGATGCTGAGCATATTTCCATATGTTTATTTGCCATCTATATATGTTCTTTGGTGAGCTGCTTGTTCAAATCTTTGCCTGTTTTCTTTTCTTTTTTTTTTTTTTTAGACAGAGTCTCGCTTTGTTGCCTGGGCTAGAGTGAGTGCCGTGGCGTCAGCCTAGCTCACAGCAACCTCAAACTCCTGGGCTTAAGTGATCCTACTGCCTCAGCCTCCCGAGTAGCTGGGACTACAGGCATGTACCACCATGCCTGGCTAATTTTTTCTATATATATTTTAGTTGGCGAGATAATTTCTTTCTATTTTTAGTAGAGACGGGGTCTCACTCTTGCTCAGGCTGGTCTCGAACTCCTGACCTCGAGCGATCCACCCGCCTCGGCCTCCCAGAGTGCTAGGATTACAGGCGTGAGCCACCGCACCCGGCCTGCCTGTTTTCTTTTACTTGAGTGGTTTGTCATTGAGTTTTGAGAGTTCTTCATGTATTCTGAATGTAAATCATTTGCCAAATATGAGTTTTGCAAATATGTTCTCCTACTCTGTGGCTTGTCTTTTCATTTTATAAGCAGTATCATTTGCAGAGCAGGTAGCTTTAATTTTGATGAAGTCCAATTTATTAATTTTTCTTTTATGGATTCTGCTTTTGATATTGTAATATCTAAGACATTTTTTTGCATAACCCAACATCACAAAGAATTTTTCCTATGTTTTCTTCTAGTAGTTTTATAGTTTCAGGTTTCTACATTTAGGTCTATGATACATTTTTAGTGAATTTTTATACAAGGTATGAGATATGGGTCAAGGATTTTTTTGGTTGTTATTACTCTTGCATATGGCTATCCAGTTGTTCATTCCAGCACAATTTGTTGAAAAGATTATCATTCTCCAGGGAATTGCTATTACACTTTTGTCAAAAATCAGTTGACCATATATGCCTGGGTCTATGTCTAGACTATGTTCTCATTCCATTCCCCAATACTGCTTTGTCTCAATTACTCTAGTATAGGACACCAGAACATGCCACCCCAACATATGCCACTTTGGCATAAAGATTATTTTGAGCTGAAAGCAATGGACAAGAAGCAGATACAAGAAAATCTGTTTGCCCTCCTCCATTTGCCTAAAAGCAGGCCATAAATTTAGAAAGTGCCCCTTCTCTTCTCTCTACCAAGAAAGATAAAGGTTGATTGATCACTGAAGACAACTTTAAATCCTTATCAGTCTGGAGATGGCACAAGAGGAATCTACATAAATTCCCATTGACTTGTCTTATGAGATAGATATTATTAACCTCATTTTCCAAGTGAAGAAACTAAGACTCAAAGAATTTAAGAAATTTGTCTAAGATAACACAGCTTATGCTTTCCAGACAGTGGATTTAAATCCATTATTTCTTATCTCCAAAGTCCATGTCCTTCCCACTACCTTATACTGCTTAAGGTCCAAATCATGTTTAGTAGATACCAGTCTTGTCTACAGATAAATGAGAGATCCCTGGGGAAGCTGTTAAAAATTATAGCTACCTGGGCTCCCCCCAGATCAACTGCATCTGAATCTCTGAGACTAGGGCCTGGGTATTTTTTAAAAGTTCTGCATTTGATGCTGAGCTACAGTCAGGGCTGAGAACACTGGACCTGTTGCTCCTAAAAAGAGCGGTCCTCCTGCTGATCCAAGGTGCCTGTTCCTTGGATTTGGAAGCAATGGATAGTGAATGCTTAGCAGGAGGCAACTGCTACATCTGCTTTAGGCCTGGGAGGCTCAGGGCTATAAAAGGCAAAGCTTTCTCCTTCATTTATTAAATGCTAGTAAATCCAAGGAGTGTGTCATGGTATTTTAGCATCAACTTATTACACGTTTGTGCTGGCTTACAGATGAAATCCTGATGGAAAACAGGTGGGACTCCTCAAAGCTGCTGCTAAGAACTTAATGAGTTACAAAAGGATGCTAATAAATGAAGTTGATGAGAGAGGAATGTTGTCATTTTACAGGATATGGTGGGACTCTCATTTCTTGGAGGGATTTGGCTTGCTGGGGCCTCTTTCAAAGCAGACAGCAAAGTTCCTTGCCTCACTGTGGGAGGCAATAGCATCTCTGAAATATGCAGCCTGGAGTAGTCTAGTTACTGAGACAGGGAACTTTCTCTCTAACATCGAACATTGAGGTCTGAGCCTGAATTATAGGCAGGGTAAAATGATTGCATTTTTAGGCTAGCTATTACTAAAGCTTTAGGATGCCTTTAGAAGTTTTCCCACCCCAGATGTGACATCCGATCTGGGTAACATTACCTTGTTTGAAATGTGTCTATAACATGGACCATACTGTTATTGTAATTATTTTAACCCTAGTGTTTCCCATTATAAGGGTAAAATGCACATCATGGAAATTTAGAAAATGCAGAACAGTAGCCCAAAGTAAAGCTAAGGAAAGTTTTTGCATGATTAGGATCACGCTAGAACTTTCATATACATCACCTCATTTAATCCTTGCAAGAACTCTCAGAGGGGAAAAGCATTATTCCTATTTTCAGATGAGGACATTGAGGCCTGAGGACATTCCAGTGATTTTCTCAACACTCCCATGGAGGCAGGTAGTCTGGCCCCAAAACTCATTCTCTCCCCATTACACCTCATGGCCATAGGACATTTTGGAATAGTTGCTTCTTTTGTTAAGCAAGCAATTTTGTTTTTGATGTGGTGTTTGGGTTGCATATTTTTGAATATATAAAAAAATCCAGTTTTGCTTCCAGCTTTTTTGTTTTTCAGGTGATTTGTTGTCAGGATCAGAATGGAGTCACTTGTGTTAAAAAAAAAACCAAAAACCCTGACAAATAGAGCCAGGGAAGACCAAGAAGGGAGGGTTCTCATGCACAAATGTCTGATAACAAGAACTATCACAAAAGACTTGGCAAAAACCACAATCTTGCACAAAGGCCATTGCAACCTTATGTAAAAAATACTTCATTGGGGACCTTTACCCAGCAGTCGGTCAGCTACTGCCTGACCAATGTCAGACTGGCACCACCCTTGTTACTGATACTTGAGTTTAAAAATAATTGTCTTAAAACAATTGGCTGGGTGAGGTGGTTCACACCTATAATCCTAGCACTCTGGGAGGCCAAGGTGGGAGGATCATGTGAGGCCAAGAGTTTAAGACAAGCCTGAGCAAGAGTGAGAACCTGTCTCTATGAAAAATTAGCCAGGCATGGTGGCATGTGCCTGTAGTCCCAGCTATTCGGGAGGCTGAGGCAGGAGGATCGTTAGAGCCCAGGAGTTGGAGGAGTGAGCTATGATGATGCCACTGCACTCTAGCCCTGGCGACCAAGCAAGACCCTGTCTCAAAACAAAACAAAACCCCAATTATTTAATCCTCCTCCTTTTTCCTTTAAAAACCTTTGTCTTCCTTTACCGCCCTGAACCCACACATGGTTTGCTTGGCATGCATGCTCCCATTGCAATGCCCATTCCCAAATAAATATCACTTTCTTTTAGAGAATCTCTCTCTGTTATTTAGGCTGACAAACTTTACAATCGAAAGAGTTTCCAGGTAGTGTTTAGCCTTTGAGTGTTCATTTGGCAGATGACACACTATTTGAAGACCAGGCTTTTAGGGGCTTTCCTCCCAGGTAAAGAGTTTATCTTGGCAAACCTGGCTGTTGATGAAACTTGGTTCAAAGAGCAAATCACGCTGCACGGCTCACTCCCACGCCGTGTAGCTGCCTCTGCTGCAGCTCTGTGGTCAACTCGGTCCCCGTGGCCTCACGCACTCACCCACTGCAGTCTCCCCCGTGCAGACATGGCCTCGAGCGCCGTGAAGATTGGAATAATAGGTGGAACAGGCCTGGATGATCCAGAAATTTTAGAAGGAAGAACAGAAAAATATGTGGATACTCCATTTGGCAAGCCATCTGATGCCTTAATTTTGGGGAAGATAAAAAACATTGATTGCATCCTTCTTGCAAGGCATGGGAGGCAGCACACCATTGTGCCTTCAAAAGTCAACTACCAGGCGAACATCTGGGCTTTGAAGGAAGAGGGTTGTACACATGTCATAGTGACCACAGCATGCGGCTCCCTGAGGGAGGAGATTCAGCCCGGTGACATAGTTATCATCGATCAGTTCATCGACAGGACCACCATGAGGCCTCAGACCTTCTATGATGGAAGTCATTCCTGTGCCAGAGGAGTGTGCCATATTCCCATGGCTGAGCCGTTTTGCCCCAAAACGAGAGAGGTTCTCATAGAGACTGCTAAGAAGCTGGGACTCCGGTGCCACTCAAAGGGGACAATGGTCACAATCGAAGGACCTCGTTTTAGCTCACGGTCAGAAAGCCTCATGTTCCGCACCTGGGGGGCAGATGTCATCAACATGACCACAGTCCCAGAGGTGGTTCTTGCCAAGGAGGCAGGAATCTGCTATGCAAGTATCGCCATGGCAACAGATTATGATTGCTGGAAGGAGCACGAGGAAGCAGTTTCACTGGATCGGGTCTTGAAGACCCTGAAAGAAAATGCCAATAAAGCCAAAAGTTTACTTCTGACGACCATACCTCAGCTAGGGTCCATGGAATGGTCAGAAACCCTCCATAACATGAAGAATATGGCCCAGTTTTCTGTTTTATTACCAAGACATTAAAATAGCATGGCTGCGCAGAAGAAAAGAAGTCTTACTAACTCCAGTTGCTTTGAGAATTCTTGCTTAACTTGAAAAAAACACGCAGCCGTTACAGCCTTGCCTGTGGAAGAACAGGTGGTGAGACAAGACATTGTATGTATGAGACACTTCTAAAAGACTTGAACTGCTTCAGAACACAGAAGAAAAACAAATGACCAGCAAACATGTGGGGAAAAAATTTACATTTTAGGAAAAAAACCAAGAAGATACCATTTTTCTCCCTTTATTAAATTTGCAACAATAAAGGGTTATGGGTAATATCCAGTTTCCTGTGTTGCCAAGGAATATGAGGAAGAAATGGGACTTTGGTTATTTATTGGTACGACTGTAAATTGGTACAATATTTCTGGAGGGCGGTATGGTAAAATGCATCAAATAGCTTTAAAAATACTTACGTACTTTGTGCTGGGTGCTCCTAGAAATTTCTCTTTAAAAAATTATCAGATACAAAGGATTTTGTATAAAAAGGAATGGATAATGGTATTATAATAGCAAATTTAAAATAATCTGAATACTCAACAATTGGAGGTGATTTTGGTTATAATTAGATTGTGAATCAGCCAACTGAAAATCCTTTCCACATAATATTTCAATGTCCTAGAGAAATGGTTGCTCTATAATATGAAATTAAAAAAGGGATATATATGTAAGCATTTTACAGTAATGGTTTTATTTTAAAATGCTGTGAAAATGTACAAAAGACTAGAAAGAAATATATATAATCTTACTATTGAAAACACTGTTTCTGGTATTGAAGTGAAATTTAAGGTGGTAATATTAAGGTGGTGAGTGTTGTTTAAGGGTGTTACATCTTTATTCTGTTAAAAAAAATATATTGATTTCTATACAGTCAAAACAATACTTGGGTTTTGCAACAGCTTTCTGAGAAGAGTTAGGTGTTGAATACTGTAGTCTAAAAGTTAAACTATTTAAGAGACATTATGCTGTAAGATATTTTAAAAAATAATGTTGGACTTCATTTATGCTTTTTATTAGTTAAGTTGATGAATTATTTTACATGAGTTGATTTTTCTTTCTCAATAAGAAAATGAAAGAGTGCTTTTTTACACTCTGGTTTTTATTGTTAACTTTATAGGAATGCTTTTTGTTTTCTTAAGTTTTCTATCACAGGGAGATCTTGTTTTCCCTCAGAATTATTTTCTTCTCACTGTAGTCTGTTACAGGATACTTTAAGATCAGTATATAAGATCTTTTGTTTAAAGAATTTGTAAAGTCAATAGGTTTGTGTCTCTGAGATTGACTTCAAGATATTATTAAGCTGCTAATTGTAAACAATAAAATAAACTGTTACCTTCCAGTGTTAATCTTGAGCCATTCGGGTCACCTGTGATATGACTCTTGGAGTCCCTGATGCATTCTCTGATTTCAACGCTGGTTATCTGTTAGAGGTCCATGGAGCATCTAATGAACTGGAACCCAGGGTTCTCTAGCTCTGTAAGCTGTGTTTTCACTACAGTATGATTTAGACAGTACCTCACTTTCTCTCATTCTTAGTAGGTGTCTGAGAATATCAAGGCAAAAACGTGGGTGTTTTTCTTGCTATCTTCAGAAAGTACAATTCTCTCTCCTTGCAGAAGGACTTTTCTTGACCCAGAACCTTTTCTAGCAACCTCATTTTCAGACTTCTCAAATGAATGGAATATACTCCTGTTTTCTTTGTTACTAGTCATTCACTCCTTATGTAGAGCCAATATAATTTTCCTTATACTTTATGCTTGATGATGTTGATCGCTTCCTGGAATGGTTCTCATTTCTATGATACTGCACCACTTTTTTTTTTTAAACTACTAAATTAAGTGAACATCATGGTCAGTTTTGAGCATTTTTAAATTTCCCCAACGGATGGTGGGCATAATGGGAAAGCTCTAGTTTAGTGACTTAGCCCCTTATTAATCAATGAATTGCATCTACTTAGAGAGGAGTCTTTGTTGGCATTATTATCTGCTGTTGTGTTTGACATTGATTTTCATGGGTCTGAGAATGACATCCTGAATCTTTTATATGCAGTGTTAACCACAAAAATTGAAAAAGGCTGGAACAGCAGGGATACATGTGATAACTAAAAATGTTTTGCAGATTAACCTAAAGTGCATCCTGGAATTGTGTGTAATAAGCAAAAGCTTGGTAATGGCTAAAATTCTCAGGGGCATGGGATTGTCTAAATAAACCAAGGAGCATCAATTCAAATAAATAATGTGCAATTGTTAAAAAGAACAAAGATATATCTTTATGTACCAGTATGGAACAATGTTCATGATAAAAGTGGAAATGAGAAAAATATGTAAAGTAAAATAAATATGCAGTTTGTGTCTGTATGGCAAAAAAAAGAGCAAATCACTTGTCAAAGGGCGTGTAAGAACTGTCTTTTCCCACCACACAAGCTGATATAATCCAAAATGTTTTATTAATTAAATTAAATTAAATTTAATTAATTAATTAATTAAATTGATTTTGAAGCTAGTTGATTTGGCAGGTGACTTGTTGCACACACCCTAGCAGATTCCGACTTCCATGGCCACCGTCCTGCTGCAAAACGTTTTTATTTTTAAGCAAACCCTTCATCCTGATTGCTCATAAGAAGGGAAGCTTTTAAGAAATAAGGATTTTTTTTTTTTGAGACAGGATGACATGGGAAAGAGAAAAGAATGATCTTTCCACAGTTACATGTAAACCCAGAGGGAGCTGAGGGTCTGTGCAGGGTTGCTGCTGGGAGCTCCTTGGACAACCCCCACCCCCGAGCCCCGCAGGCTGAGCAGGCCAAGACTGTGGGAAGCAGAGCAAACAAACAAGACAGATAGGGACAGGCCCGAGGAAGACAATGGTAGGGCTGTGGGGAAGCAAGGCAGGCCTGGGTTTCTGGCCACAAGGGCAAGAGCCCAGACTGTGTTTGTCTTAGAACTCTACGCAGCTATGAAAATTTATGACATTTCCTGAGCTGAGATAGTAGAAGTTGGCAAATCTCTTTTATAACCTCTGTTTCAGGTTAAAAGGACAAAACCCACGTTCACATTTTTCTGGCCAAGGTCTTGCCTTGGCTTTCTTTGTTTCACAATAGATTCATTGACCCAGGCTGGAGTCTGTGGGCGGGTGGGGAGGGACCACAAACATGAACTTCGCACCACAGAGTAAATATTTCTCTGGGCAAACTGGGATCCTTCTGCTTTCTTTCAAGTTAAGAGCTTGCTAATTAACTACCAGGGCTTCCCGTGTGTGATTAGCCCCAACCCTCCTCCAAGTGGCCCTGTGTTTACTTCTTTTCATATTTTGACCCCATGCTTCTTGGCTGAAGCATAAAAGAAAAATCTGAAATGTTTTCTCTGACATTCAAAATCTCTATTCCTACAGAAGAGAACTGCAAACAAACTAGCCTTGGACTCTCAGCAGAGTGGACAGCAATATCTCTGCTTAGAAAGCTGCAGGTGAAGGACGGAGCGAGCAAGAGAGAATCTGTTTCTCATTAGAATTCTTGGCAAAGCATGTCGAGGTGCATCTGGAAAAGCAGGAAGAAGGACTGCCATCAGATTTGTTTAATAAGCCCCTTTCTCCCCTCACACGTCTGTTGGCTTTCCCCTCTAAAGGTCGTCTGGGACCAGGTTTTCCAATCCCTCCGTATCCCGCTCATGTGTCTGCACATGATCTCGGTATATTGCATATAAAGTGGAGAATCCAAATAAGGAAAACTCATTTCACTCTCATTTTTCTACATGGCAAATGAAGTTCTCCCTTGGACAATCTCACTTTCACAGATGCAGTGCATACCAAGGAGAGGAGCTGGTGCTAAGGGTCCCGTATGGTTATTTGTGCAGGATGACAGTCTTCAAGATGATACCACTGCTTTCATCTGAACATCACAACATGTGCTTGAAGTAACATGTCTTCATTTCACAGATGGGGGAAACAAATAACAACAACAACAACAAAAATAATGAACAAAGCAAAACCAAAACAGAACCACACCTGAGGGCCAGAGGGAGTAGGTGACTTACACAGTCAAGGGGCGCCAGAGCTGGGACTAGAAATCTGATCCCTGCCCACCCCAAGGTATTATAGATCAGACCATTCTCCAAACCCCATCACGTCCTCTTTCCTAGATGTCTCAGGTCTTATTTTATTTTTTATTTCAAAACAAATTAGGGGGTACAAGTGTTTTTTGATGTCCATTACGCCACTTTGAGACCATATATATCGCTCATTTAGCTCCCACTTATAAGTGAGAACGTGTGGCATTTGTTTTTCCATTCCTGAGATACTTCATTTGGGACAATATTCTCCTGTTCCATCCAAGTTGCTGCAAAAGACATTATTTCATTCCTTTTTATGGCTGCGTAGTACTCCATGGTATATATACACCACATTTTCTTTATCCACTCATCAGTTGGTGGGCACTTAGGTTGATTCCATATTCTTACAATTGTGAATTGTGCAGTAATAATATAAGTTTGGGTGCAAGTATCTTTTTTATAAAATGACTTTTTTTCATTTGGATAGATACCCAGTAGTGGGATTGCTGGATTGAATGATAGGTCGACTTTTAGTTCTTTGAGGAATCTCCATACTGTTTTCCATAGCAGTTGTACTAGTTTACATTGCCACCAGCAGTGTGTAAGCGTTCCCTTTTCACCATATCCACGCCAACATATATTGTTTTTTTGACTTTTTAGTAATGGCCATTCTGACAGGGGTAAGGTGGTATCTCACTGTGATTTTAATTTGCATGTCTGTGATGATTAATGAAATTGAGCATTTTTTCATCTGTTTGTTGGCCATTTGTCTATCTTCTTTTGAAAAAAATCTGTTCATGCCTTTTGCCCACTTTTTGATGGGATTGTTTTTTTCTTCCTGATTTGTTTGAGTTCTCTGTAGAATCTGGATATTAGCTGTTTATTGATGTATAGTTTGCAAATATTTTCTCCCATTCTGTAGGTTGTCTGTTTACCCTGTTGATTATTTCCTTTGCTGTGCAAAAACTTTTTAGTTTGAGTCCCATTTATCTTCATTGTTGCTGTATTTGTTCTTGGGGTCTTAGTCATAAATTCCTTGCCTAGGCCAATGTCCAGAAGAGTTTTTCCTAAATTTTCTTCCAGAACTTTGTGGTTTCAACTCTTCCATGTAAGTCTTTAATTCAGGTTGTAGTTTAAATGCCGCTTCCTCCAGGAAGACCTCTCAGATCCACCCACCCTCAGGTTAAGTTGGGCCCTCCTGTGAGCAGTCTATGTATGTTTTCTTTATGGCACTTGTCATAAATTTTAATCAGAGTTTTGTATGATTATTTCCTTAGTATCTCCCTCTCCAGCAAGACTGGAAGGCCCTAAGACAGGACTGCATCCAGTCTTGGTCATCATTATACCTGCATGACCCAGCACAGTGCCCAGGACATGATGGGCCCCCCCAAAAGAAAAATGTTTGTGAAATAAATGAACAAATGAATGAAAAATTGCTCAGTGAAGTGGTGAAGGCTGAACCCAGATTGGCTTCCTTACTTTCTTGGTGAACTACCCAAGAAAATTTCTGGAGATTCTGTTGTTTCTCATTGACATTGTATGAAAACCTTTTGCTAAACACTGAGAAACTTCCTACAATGTTAGAGGCTGGAAGACTGTGAATTGAGCAGGATTTCTGCTTGTTTCTGGCCTAGGATCATAAGGGATAAGTAGACCAGGGGTGCCTGCAGAAGTTAGTTCAGGCCTGTGATTGATATCCAGCTGTCTGTCCCAGCTGTATGTCCTGGGAGATATCGCTGCTTCCTGGATGAGTGTCTGAGGGCTGATTTAGTCAAAGTAATGGGCTAGTTCTCTCTGCCCTTACCAACAGTTCTGTAGCTTGGGATAGCTCCAGCATTCAGCTGGCTAGCTAATGATGCCAGCATCAAAGGGTGGTCGTGGCACACATCATCCAGTTCACATGGGGAAACTGAGGCAGGAAGGAGAACTGATTTGGCAGTGACAGAGCTGGGACCAGAATCCAGGGCTCCTGCCTCTGTCTGATACTCTCTCCAGCACTGTTCAATCGATCAGAGGGTGGGCTCAGCACTTGGCATGTGCTCAGTGCTATCTGTACTAGATTCTGAAATGGATACAAAAAGTCTTGAGAATTAAATACACAAAAATTAAATACAAAACATAAGCATAGAGCATGACCCCACATTCCAAGAACTTACAGTTTCATTGGAGACTGAAATGAAATTCTTGAAATGACAGCCAATAAAATATTGCAAGTCCAGGCCATTAACACTGTGTTATGTGCAAGACAGACTCCAAGCACTGAGAATTCTAAGAGGACATTTGACAACTGCACATAACTCTACAACTCTGCCTTGAGTGTAGCTATGACAAGGAGAGGTTTCTGTATGTCAGGAAGTCCTGGAGGGTGCAGTACAGTGGTGAAGGGCACACGGTCTTTGGGGTTAGGGACCTGCAGGCTCTGTCACTTCCTAGCTCTGTGATCTTGGGCAGGTCATTGAGCCTCCCTCAGACTTGATCTTCTCTTCTGTAAGATGGGATGAGAAGATAGTAATGATATTCATAGGGCTGTTGTAAGAATTACATTCATGTAACATTTTTCAGGCATAAGTTGACATGCAATAAATACTGGTCATTATTATTAATAAAAATAAAGCTACGTGGAGGTAGAATGGGTTATCTCAAGGAGGCTATGAGTCCTCAGTCACCAGTAGTATTTGACCTCTGGCTAGAAATTATAGAAGGAACTCAATTTTAGAAGGGAGTAGATCATCGAACTAGGTGGCATTTAAGGTCTTTCCTGATACTGATCCTAAGATGAATTTTCCGGACATTTGCTGGCCTTTGAGAATGACTATGTGTTGGCCAAGGGGGAGGAGGGGAAGGATAGTGTCCTAGAATATGGGAACAGCATGAGCAGAGGCTTGGAGGAGGCACAGAGCTTGAAGTCACTGTATTCTTACTTACATATCCAGAACTTCATCCTGCTTGGGTTTTCTGAGCATCTTGTGGAGAAGTCTTTTGTCTACAGCTTACAGAGGTCCAGTCAGGGGTTTGTAGTAACCCTGAGGCCTTCCTCTTGCGTGTGTCAGAATTTCGTGAACTACTGAGGGAAGGGAAGTTTGTGATATGATTTCAGCATCAACACAAATGAGTTCTAACCATGATGGTCTCACTCCTGCTCATCAGGGCAGTTTGCCAATGGACCTACCCAGCTTCCTTATGATCAGCTTCTAAACTCAACTAAAACAACCTTCCTCCACCCAAAATGAACAAACTGATGAGGTAGGTCCTTTTACCTCATTGCCTTGCCAGGCCTCTGCACAAATCACATGGGGCAACATTCTCAGAGCCGGAGCTGGTGTAGGGAAAGCATTTCACCAGGAAGTGCTTGCTTTGACGTGCACATGAGTTTATAAGGCATCTTTTTAGTAGAAATCATAAAAGTGTGCTGTGACGTTCAGTTACCCTGAGATCTAGCTGTACAATCTGTACAACTTCTACCAGCAAAATGAACAAGGGAGGGGAGTGGCTTGGGATTATCCCAAATGGAGATTTCTGCATTTCTGCCCCGGGACCCAAGAGAATGTGGTCTGGACATTCATCTCAGAGAGGCTGGGAGTGATGATGACCTAATGTGCAAAGTAGCACTTGAAAAATTTGCAGGACTGCTTAAAAAAACCTAACTGGAAGCAACCTGGATGTTTTATACTCCCTCATTTCAGTTACAATTGCTGCTTTATCTACAGTGCAGAGGGAGTTGGCAGCTGGAAGGGATGTGGAGTGGGGAGCTCCTCCCGGAGGTCCCAGTGGAAGCTGTGCAGACGGCGAGTGTCTCACAGAGGAGAATGATGTCTGGGATTCCCCTCCTCACTGCCTGTCTTGATGCCTAGGGACCTCCTGAATGAGGGGGAAACCACATGCTTCTTTGTGGCATTGTACACCTCTCAGACCCATGGTTTTAGTAGCTCTCTGCTGTGCCGGGCTTTGTCTTTTGAAGCCACGGCCAGAGGAAATCAGTTCAGCTGCTACTCCAGGGGGGAAGCCAGACACAAGGTCATTCCTTTCCTCGCTGCTTACCATGGCCCCATTCTCTATAGAGATGTGTGTCCTTCTACAACAATAGTGGGCCTAATCTTGGCTTTCAGCAATGATTTGTGTCTGCCTCATTTATCACGACATCCCCACTACCAAAGATGGTACCAAGTCCATAGTGGACACTCAAGCACTACATGGGATGCAGATGGACGTTCTGTGCTATGTATATGTTAGTTGCATGGCCACCAGGAAGGTGCAGTGGGTATTGCATGTATCTGGGAGCAAGGAGGACTGGGATGTGTTATGTTTATTTATCCCACAGAGAAGCAAGTTTGCACAAAGAGGTGGGGTACAGAAGAAGGTGGAGGTAAGGGCCCTGAGAGCCAAGCATCCTCTCCCATAGTCTTCCTCCCTCATCAGTGAGCAGGAGTCCAAAGGATGCATTTCCTGTCCTGTCATTAGTCTGGGACTGTATAGTTTCCTCACTTGTCTAAAGGGGGGAACAGAATATTCCCTCCCTACCCCAAGGGGTGTTGGGGAGATTAAATGACAGGGACAAGTTGCCACACAGATGCTGGGCTTGATTCTGATGACAGGACCAACCCCTCCCAAGAACTAGTGCCCAGGAGCTGCCCAGCATCCTTAGGAAATTTTCTTGGGAAGAGTCCAGAAAATTAACTGCTCATATATCAGTGAAAGCAGTAGCTCCCAGCTACCACGTTTCCCCCAGTGTGCTCAGGCTCCTGGACACTGAGAACAGGCCCATCCAAAGAGGCACAAACTGAAGCAAGTTTAAGTGTAAGCTGCTCCTTCTACACAGGGGGATTGTTTGACCAGGAACATCAGGGGGAGGGGCTCTCATCACCTGCTTTCCTTCTATAGGTTAATGCATATGCCTGAATAAAAGTCAATCCTGAAAATGGAGTTTTATTCTTTTCTGTTTCCAAATGAAAGGATTAAACAAAAAAACTTATGGGGCCAACTCGAACATATAAACTTTTAATAATATAGATGTAAAAGTCAAATACTACTAATGAAATACTGCTAATGATTTCTTGGCTTCTTTTTAAACAAATTATGTCAAGTGATCACCTTCCTAATCTAAAAATGGCATTGATTAGGTTCCTTTGAGGGTTTTGTACGTTTCCTAAATAGTATTTTGTTATTCAAAATAATAGTTATTGAAACAACACCCTGTAATTTGGAGTCTGCCTAAGGCTATTCCCCCTTTTCTGAAGAATAATTTTAGGGAAGTGGCATATCAACAGTACCTTTAGGAAAAGTGATGCTCCCTAATTACTTAAATCTTTGCTTCCTTCCAAAAGAAGGACTGATAATGGAATTTCCTGGATGCTAATAAGGGCTTTCAGAGGGTAGCTTCCTTCTAGGGGCTTAGCTTCTGATACATATCACAGCACTGCTGAGCTGTGGGTTCAGTCTATTCAATGGGTAAAGAATGTGTTTATATTTAATAGAGGCAGAGGAGACCAACCTGGACTAGAGAATTTATCTTTCCAAGATATTATTGTACTATACAAAATTGTATAAAAATTAATTTCTAAAGTCCTGGGCACAGAGATATCTCTGTCTTGGTGTACCATAGTTGCTTATGAAGTTTTAACTTAATCCTGGAAAGAAAAGTTCTTTTAATTGGAAAGTTATGGAGGCAATAACAACAATTTCTATTTATTAAGTATTCCTTTTTATTAAATATTTATTGTGTGGCAAGCATTTTGCACAGGACTTTAAATGCATTAATCTCATTTTTTTCTAGCTTTTGGTATTAAACTTTTAATTCATTTATTTTCAATCTTATTCTTCCAGTAATGTATTTTAAAGCTATAAATTTGCCTCTAGGTACTGCTTTATTTGCACCCCACAAGTTTTGTTATGTAGTTCTCTCATAGTTGTTCAAGCCTAAATATTTTGTCATTTTTGTTAAGACTTTGTCTTTAATCCACAATAAACTTAGTCTCAGGGGAAGAGCATTCGGCTGCACAATAAACTTAGGGATATATTTGTTTCTAATTTAAGAGCACTGTGAATAAAAATATTATCTATATGCTATAAATTATTTGAAATATCTCAAGACTTTCTTTGCAAAAATGTCCATATGTGATTGAAAAATATACATATTCTCCATTTCAGTGCAGGCTTCTATATGTCTATATTGGATCAGGTTTGCTTAATGAGCTCTTCATATCTTATAGCCTTGCTCTGTTCTTTATCTGCTTGATCTAGCAGGTCCTGATAAAAGTATATTAAAAATCTTCCACTACGCATATGAATTAACTCCTCTATATAATTTAGCCATGTTAAGTGCATACAGATTCACAATTGTTATATATTCTTGATGGGATGTTGCTTTTATAATTTTATATTATCCTTGATTATTTTTAATAATGTTTTGGTCTTAAATTTTATTGGGTCTGATATAAATATTGTTAGACATGTTTATTAATTTCCTAGGGCCACCATAATAAATTACCACAAACTGGCACCTTAAACCAATAGAAATTTATTCATTCACAGTTCTGGATGCTGGAAGTCTGAAATCAAAATGAAATCAAAGCCTGAAATTGGCAGAGCCATGTTCCCTCCAAATACTCTTGGAGAGGATCCTTCCTTGTCTCTTCCAGCTTTGGGGAGCCCTAAGCACTCCTTGGCTTGTGGCAGCATAACACCGATCTTTGCCTCTGCCATCTCATGACTGTCTTCCTGTGGGTCTCTCATCTTCTTATAAGGACACTGGTCATATTGGCATCAGGGCCCGGCTTATTCTGGTATGTCCTCATCTTAACTGATTACATCTGCAATGACTGTGTTTCCAAATAAGGTCACATTGTGAGGTACTTCAACACGGGCACACAATTCAACCCATAACAATTGCTTCATTTTGGTTAGCAGTGGACTGGTATATCTTTTCCTAACTTTTTATTTGCAATTTTTCTTTGTGGTTTTGTTTTAGGTGTATCTCTTGCAAACTTTGTTCATTTTGTTTTATCTAATCTGATAGTCTTTCTTTTGATAGGTAATCTGTTTACATTTATTATAATGACCTATATTTTAGCTTATCTCTGTCATATTTTGTTTCCTATTAATATTTACCACCCCTTTGCTTTGCTTTGGTTTTCCTCCTCCCATCTGTCTTAGCCTAGACTCCCCTCTCCCACCCCAACCACCACAAAAAAAGCAGACTCAGATAAGGGCTTGTCTGAGCCTGTTTATTTTAGGAAATGATTCAAGGAATAGGAGTTGGATAGAGGGTTGGGAAGAATGAAAAAGGGATGAAGGAAAAGTGGATTGCTATATGGGCACATAGGGCTCAGTCCCACTAGGGACCCTTGGAGGAGGCGTATAGAATGCACCTCAGCTCTGTCCTCAGAGATGCTGATGTTGTTCTCAGAATGTGGCCATGTCATTTTAATGTGCTCTTTCTATACCGTATATCATTGTTATGTGTTTACAGCAGAGGGTATTCCTCACAGCATGAATTTACACCACTTCCTGGCTGTCTGTCATTTAACTTTCACATAATCCTAGGAGAGACTTTATCACCCCCATTTTAGAAATGAAGCAACTGAGGCTCAGAGAGGGGAAGTAACTTGCCTGTAAGTCACACAGCTAAAAAGTCATGGAGCCAGAGCTCCAACTCTCGTTTATTTGATTCTGCAGCCATTCCTTCTGCTCTTAAGCTCTACCCGCTGTGTGGTGTTGGGTGTGAGTCAGAGCCAGCCTATGTTTCCTTGAGTCACAGTGTCACTTCTTACCTCAACCTCCTCAGTCCTCAAATAGGGGTGTAGCTCTTTCATAAAGAGGAACGATAAGACCAAACTACTAGACACCAAGCTACTAAATGGCCTCTGTATGGGACTGAACCCATCTCTGTCCAAACAGGAGTATTCTAGAGAGACTCTCTGAAAATTACAGAAGCCAAGAGAGTTCATAATCTTCATTTAAAGAAGGGTTTCTTTGTTTGTTTGTCTGGGGTTTTTTGTACCATGACTTTATCTACTCCCCAAAGAGTGTGGACCACTAAGTAAATCAGGTAATTATTGACTAAGTGACTGGCTACTGTGATTGAGAAATTAACCATGTCTGGTTTTCTTCTGTAGGCTCACTGGAAAAGAATGTGAGGTATCTTCCCCTCTTCTCCGGAGGCCTTGTGTCTTGGGAACTGGGATTTCTTGCTCCAGGGAAAAAAGTTAAAGGCCTTTCTTTGATTTTCTAAGGGTCTGGAGACCTAACACTAATTGTTAGAGATGGAGAGGTCTGGGGAGAGGGTGCAGGGTCTGGAGATCATTCAAAGGTGGCAGGACCTCGAGTGCTGGGCCTCCTACCCAGCACCCTGAAGCAGCAGGGCCTTTGGGGGGTGGCTAAGAGGAGGTGCTCCTGAGGACTGAACGCTTGCAATGTCGCCGTGAATTTGGAGAGGATGCTGTGAGCAGCAGCAACAGCCTTCACGGGTCCACCCGGGCTTGGACGATGAGTGACTTAGTAGTGACCATCACAGACCCGATGCCCTTCCCCAAGTTTCTGGATCCTAAGGCCTCAGAGTTCTGCATGGAAAGAGAGGGAGGCGCCTTGAAAGTGAGTGGAATTGGGTTTTCTGAGATCCTGGCAGGTGCGGTCTACGTATGATTTGATTTAGAAAATTCACGAAATTTGTCATTTCTTACCCCACGTGTTGTTGAACTATTAATACCAGTTACACTAAAAATGACCAAATCCCGAAATAAATTTTTCTAACATATTGGGTAAAACAGGTCTTAACATTTTTTTAAGCCCTTGGAAATGGCTGATCAATAACTGACGCAATATAACTATTCCAAGCCCTGCTTTTGGTTTAAAAAAAAAAATCCTCTATCCTGGTAATTTAAACTCCAAATTACCTCCAGATGGGGCTTTTTAAATGCCCCGCGATTAAATCCGCCTCAAATAGAGTTTCTGTGGGAAACTTCCCTGCCTCCTAGGGCAGCCTGCGGTGCTTTTTAAAGGCTGGGGATCTAGCAATGCAATTTAGGGGCCTCGGAACCTTCAACTGCATGACTCAGCCCTGGGGCCCGGTGCCCTGGACAGTTGCCCAGAGCTGAACGTCCAACTGGAAGCGCCTCAGGAGGAGCTCTGGGAGGTATCTCTGGAATCTCACAGCACTTTCTCACCTACCCTTATTAGACCAAAGAGGCAGAGCCGCAGGGGAGGGGGCCACTGGGCAGGAGGCAGTGTGTGTGTGTGTGTGTGTGTGTGTGTGTGTGTGTGTGTGTGTGTGTGTGTGTGTGTGTGTGTGTGTGTGTGTGTGTGTTCTGTGCATGTTTCCTTGTCTCTGTGCGTCTATGTACCTGCGTGTCTGTGTGTGTCCCTATGAGTCTGTGTGTGTCTGTGGCGGGGAGGGAGGGCAGGAATGCGTTTGGAGCCCTGGTGTGCTAAGAGCAGGCGATTCACAGCAGCGGTGGGCCAACGCCTCAGTCCGGAAGCCCCCTCCGGACCTGCAGGCCACCTGCAGCCCCCTGGCTGTGGTCTGAGTGGTGGGGAGGGAAGGAAGCATGGGCTGGACAGGCTGGACGTGAACTCTGGTTAGTCTGAGAGGGTTGGGAAGAAAGGAGCAGGGAGGAGAGTGTGTGGGGAGCAAGCCTGCACCCTCCTCGAGGGCCTGGGGAGGGCGAGGAGCGGCGGAGGCCAAGCTGCCTGCAAAGCTCTCAACACACAACCTGACGGTTTCCAGACTGTTTTGAAGGTCTTGGACGCCCCGCCCGAGTTTGCGCATGCGCCTAAGCAAAGGTACTGCACGTTCACACTTTCTTCTTCCCAATCTTGCTTTGAGAGACTCTCCCTGCGCCATGGGGTGCAGATGGAGAGTACGCTTATTTTTGAGTGCCTGCTTTGGGTAGGCACGCCTCTCGATCTCACTTAATGTGCTTAACCGTGACAGGTTATCCCTCTTTTACAGATGAGGAAACTGAGGCTCAGAGACGGAAAGTGAGTGGCTCAAGATAACAAGCTGATGAATGGCAGAGCCGAGGCAGAACCCAGGTTTGCTGAATCCGGAATCGTTGTCTTACCCGAGAGTCCTCTACCTCTGGGTTGCCCTCTCTTTACATTTAGAAGCACACACACACACACACACACACACACACACACACGCACGCACGCCTGAGAACCCTTTTATGGCACACTATAGCCCAGGCAGCAAGAGTGTCCACATTATGGTAGTCTCTGTTTATGATACACAATACACACAAAAAACCGACAGAACTGTAGGTCTAGGAAAAGCCATTCTTTTACACCTCTTTCCAGGGGTGGGAAAAGAATTTCTTGTTAGCAGTGTTAAGAGCATGAGTTTTGGAATCAGACAGCCTGGAATTTAAATGTCCATTTATTAGCCCTGTGACTAAGTAACACTCAACCTCTGTAAGCTTTAGTTTCCTCCTCTGTAAAGTAGGATAATAGTAGTACTTACCTCATTGGCTGTTGTGTAGATTATATGAGACAGTGCCTATGGGTGTACAGCATTTGGCACCCAATAATCACTCAATAATTGGAAGCTATAATTATTCGTAACAATAATAAACCAGCGCAAATATCTAGATGATGGATCACAAAAAGCAAGGTGAACTCGGTACTTTGTAGAAACAAAGATGTGACGTCTACATTGTTGCCAAAAGTCTGGAGGGGTTGCCAGGACCAGAGTGAAAGAGGTGGTGAACACCCAGCTGGCTGGCCTTGGAGAGGGAGGAGACAGACATCGGGGACCCCTAACCTTGAGGCGGCAAGTTCTGTGATTGATGTGAATGGATGCCTCTAACCTCTGCCTCTTCTGTTCTCAGAGTTTTAATGGGGCACACCAAATGCTGGGCACTGACATAGACAGGACAAGTATGACCCAAAATAAGGGCTGGAAGCCAATGCTGGGAGGGAGGCAGAGGGAGGGGGCAGCCTGGTACCAGGTGCCAATGAGCGTATCTGCTCTTTGTCCCCACCACCTGTCAGCTGGGAATTCTGCATGTCATCAGTGCAATAGACTATGACCGCCAGAGTGAAAACCTAGGTACAGACCAGCCATGGCTTCTCTCAACACCACTATATCCAAGGTGAATGCATTTTTAGTGGTTTTGTCTTGATTAACAAAAAAGATTCATGAATGCTTTATAAAATATATATTAAAACAATTCAGAAGAAGTATAAAAGTGAAATAGAGTGTGGATTTTTTTCAGGACACCCACACATACACAGGTATATGAACTTTTTATGATGGAAGTTTTCAAACATACACAAAAGTAGCATGAACAGCATGGTGAACCCCCATTGTACTCAAGATCCACCTTCAACAAGTGGAGTGGTGTGTTCATGAGAGTCCCAGTTAAAGCAACATGGCTTTTAACAGTTTTCCAGTATGTTAATGAGCTCCAGTGACTCCATAATGCTAATGTATTAAGTCTCCTGATTTCCAAGCACCTGAAGTTATTGCCCATCTCATTCCCCAACTGCCTTGAGCACCTATCTAAATTAAGTGAGAAAGATTAAATGAATTTGCCCTAAATCATACAGGAAGCTAGGCAAGTGCCTGAAACACAGGAGGTGTTCCATAAGAGTTGAAAAAAGAATAATAGCAGAACTAATGATTATTGAGCACTTACTATGTGCTGGGCACTATTCTAAGTGCTCTACCTGTATTATCTCACTGAATTTTTGCACCTAGCCTGTGCTGTGTATTTTATCTTCATCCATGTTTTATAAATGAAGACATTTGACACAAACAGATTAAACTACTTACCCAACTTCACAGTTATTTAGAGGCAGAGCAAGGATTTGAACCCAGACTTCCTGAATCCAGAGCCTGTCTTTTTAACCAGTACACTGGGGGGGTTTCTGAATCAGGTAACCCCTGAAACAAAGCCTGATGTGGGCAAAGTGATTCCTGCTGGGACAGGTAAGGATAGAGAAGACAGTTGCTTTTATTTTATTTATTTATTTTTTTGAGACCAAGTCTTGCTCTGTGACCTGGGCTAGAGTGCCGTGGTGTCTGCCTAGCTCACAGCAACCTCAAACTCCTGGGCTCAAGCGATCCTCCTTCCTGCCTCAGCCTCCCGAGGAGCTGGGAGTACAGGTACACACCACCACGCCCAGCTAATTTTTTCCATTTTTAGTAGAGAAGGGGTCTTGTTCTTGCTCAGGCTGGTCTTGAACTCCTGACCTCAAGGGATCCTCTGCTTCAGCCTCCTAGAGTGCTAGGATTACAGGTGTGAGCCACTGCACCTGGCCGAAAGTTGCTTTTATTGAACACTGCTGTGCAACACACAGAGACCGGGCACTGTGTTAAATGCAAAAACACCAAAGGCCATCTCAACTTTACACAAAAAATACTTTTTCAAGGACATCGGCCCAGCAACTGCCTATCCAAGCTCTGACTGGCATCACCCTTGTTATCGATCTTCGTAGCCAAGTATAATTATTTCAAAACATTTCTGTTTTGAAACGTCCTGTCCTAACAACCCCCTGCCACAGAGCTGTAGAACCCCATGTGGAGATAACATGCATCATCCAGACTGGCGGAAGCCCTTCCCAAATGAGTGTCCTGGTTCCTTAGTGCCAGGCCCTGAGTAGGATTTCATGATCCAGAAAAAATATAATGCCTTGTATGTAATTATGCACAGAAAAAGTCTGGAAAAATAACCACCAATTATTAACCCATCCGTAGTGCGGGGGGGGGGGGGAGTCATCAGAATGTTTCTTTTGGGGGGGCTTATCTCAATTTTTACATTTTTCTATAATAAATATGGATTACCTGCGTTCCAGGGAGTAAAGGTAGGAGAGGAAAAGAGAAAGGAAGAAGAAAATGCTACTCCAAAGTGCCCCTCAGCAGCTTGGGGCTGGGGGTGGCGCTGAGGGCAGGCGGCAGGGCCTGGGGCAACATGAGCTGGGCAGGGCCCTTGCAAAGCCAGCTCCTCTGGCCACCAGGCGACAGCGACGGCCCGCTCCATCTAAGGTTAGTTTTTAAAGGTCATGGTGCGTGGGGCTCCCACCCCGTCCTCACAGGACCCTGTGGCACACGGGGCACACAGTGAGGCAGCTTGTGTAAAAATACACACTGCCACCCAGCTCTGGTTTCCGGAGGGGTCTGGGGCAAGGAGAGGCAGCCGCATTCTGACACCTCCTCCAGTCCACACTCGATTGGCAAGTCCTTCCAGGCGGGGGCTGTTTGTTTTCAAAGGCTGCATCTTTGGGATTAAAAATAACCCTGGGTTCAGCTTGGCTGCTCTCGCTCTGCCCTGGTGACAGAGATGGGGGTGATACTCCCAGGCTTGGGGGATTTTCAGCCTGGACTGCATT
Organism: Lemur catta; assembly: GCF_020740605.2. Classification (NCBI taxonomy): domain Eukaryota; kingdom Metazoa; phylum Chordata; class Mammalia; order Primates; family Lemuridae; genus Lemur; species Lemur catta. The sequence goes on from NC_059128.1 coordinate 93,458,620, forward strand.
TTAATCCAGCAGATTCCCCTGCTCAGCTTGCCACCCTCATCCTGATGCCTTGATGAAAAAGAAGAGGAGAGGAGAGGAGAGGAGAGAAGGAGATGAAATGGGAGGGGAGGGAAAGAGAGGAGAGGAGAGGAGAGGAGAGGCGAGGAGGGGAGAGGAGAAAGGAAAGGGAAAGAGAAAGGAAAGATTCGCAATATGTAGGAAAGTTACAAAAGCTCACCAGAATAACAAGTCGATGCTGCTAAAATAGCAAGGGAGAAATCTTGACAAAAGTGATAGCCCCTTTATCAACTATTAAGCACCATACAGATACAAGTTCTGCTGCAGCACGAGGTAGAATTTGAAAGGTGCCACAAGGCCTGGCTTACTCCCAAACAGCTTTGCAAATTGCACAACCCACCATTAGAATTCTTCCCTTCAGACTAAAAAATGGTGTCCCCCCAAAAGTTCCCTGTTAAAATATCTGGAAAGGTTGGTGCTGGTGGTTAGAAGTGAGACTTTCTTACATTGTCAGAGATCTTTACAATTTAGAAACCTTATAGGCCCTCACTTCCATTCTGATCTTTATTCTTGCGGCCGAGGATCCACAGATAGTTTTAATTAGTATTTCTCATAGTCGATGAAACAGCCTCGAAGCGAGTTAGAGGCAGAGGCGCAGCAGTGGTGAGAAGCCCTCACTCCCCCATCACTGCCCGTTGGGATCAGATGAGCGGCTTGGCTCCTGGGACCCTGAGGAGGAGAGCGGGACAGAGCTTGGATGGCTTGGAACAGAGCCCCCCTCTGGAGATCTCTGGGGGGGGTGCTGTTTAGAGGCCAAAGACAGCCTCACCCCTTCATAGTTTTACCTGGGGCCATCTGCTTCACAGACAGTAGGTGCTAGGTCTACACATCCTACATTTGGGGTGGCCATGGGATTCACCTGAAGTTCCACCCGCAGCTGTTCTCTGACGCTGCCTGGAGCAGTGTTGAGCAACAAGGTGTGATAGATTATTGAGGTCTGTCCTTGGTGCCAGATCCGGGCATGACGAGACGTGTGTGTCGAGTGTTTGCCATCCCTGCCCCCTACCACCTGGTACCCCACAACAAGGGTAATGATGGGAGTGGCCTGTGGGGGAGAGGGGGCGTACAGCCCACAACACCAGACACTCCTTGCCTCGACCGCAGACAGCTGCTCAGAAAGCCTGCAGGCCATGCAGAAGCTGATAGGCACAGCTTCCCCACCTGGAAGATGAAGTCACACTGCTCATCCGGTGCCCACTTGGATGCCTGTGAAAGGATTGCAGGAAGTGCTTTAGAAGCCAGGTGTCACATGGATCTTTTAAAAAGGCAGTCTGGAGTATTGAGCCATGTTCCTCTGTGGTCACTGATGTTTTGCAGAGTCAATGTGGAGAAGGATCGGGATACGAAAGATGAGTAGAGGGTGGTGTAAATGTTTAAGCCACAGGAGCCTTTGGGGTCAGCAGGAGGGCTCCATGTCCTCTTGGGAGGTGGCTGTCATGGCCCCTGAGAGTTTCTGGGAGGCTGGACAAGAATAGGGGTTACTGTTAGGTGGACAGAACAGCTCTGGTGGCCTCAGAACTTGGGCCCAGGGGGCTTAGTAGCAGTGAGTGTGGCCCAGCAGTTGCCTCCCCTACACACTAGTAACTGTCCTCCAGGTATCGCTGCCTATGTGGCCCTGGCTCAGCCCGACGTCCTGCCCTCAGTCTCCAGCAGGGCCTTCTGCAACCCAATAAGCCTTCTCTGCCCCACCTGCTGTCCTAGCACACCTGCTCAGGCTTATTCCAAACTCTGCCCTTCTCAAGCCCCTAAACCCACTCCCTCGCCCCCTGAATGGATGATCTCAGCTCCTTTTTTATGGTAAAGACAAAAGCAGATACCCCTCTGATTTCCTCTTTGAAACCCCTCAGATTTCCTCTTTGCTCCCAATATGTCTCTACATTCATCTTCTCCGACCTGCTACTACTATAGAAGGCTTGTCCCCCTTTTCCAAGGAATCTTCCATGCCTGTATCTTCCATGCCATCTACCTGCTGTTCTCTCCTTCCCTGGGTCTTCCCATCTTTTCTCTGTCTAGAAACACTGTCCTGCTTCTGAGGGCTCCCCTGGCCAGCTCTAACATTGCCTTGCACCTGGGCCCCCGGAGCCACCTCCAACCCCTCCCTTCCATTGGCTGCCAAATACAGGGTGCCTCCGGTGTGGTGGGTGGGTTGGTTGGTTGATTGCTGCAAATGCTGCCTCTACCTTCCTGCCCCCACCCACCCTCACTCTGCCTTTGAGCCGCAGCACAAAGGGCTCCTTATCACTGAGCCCTGGGCTCTGGCCGCCTCTGGAGTCTCTTCCCTCCAGCCCACAGACTGCTCACCTGCCCTTTCCCTGCGGTTCCCATGCCCTGCGTGACCTCAGACACCCAAGTGTTCTCTGAAGTCTGAGCACAACTCACTTCAGAATCTACAGTGCCCTGGAGTCCACTGAATCCCAGATCTGTCCCTCCAAACTGAGGGATCTCAGGTCATCACAAAGCCTCTGTCTCCTGTATCAAGTGGTGATAATAATACAGTTATTGTAAAGACAAAAATAGGGTAGTAAATGTAAAGTGCTTGCACAGTGCTGGATAATATTAAGTAATCAATAGATAATAGGTATTATTAATACCAATTATCTGAAAGAGCTAATGCATCTTCCAATAGCTCTGGTTATGGGCAGCTGAGTACCTCATTAGGTAGCCAGTTTATTTTTGGACATCACTCCTGTTTTTAGCAAATTTTCCCTTATTTATTTAATAAATTCTGACATAGTGCATGCTATGTGCAAGGCACTTTCTTAAGTGCTTTACAAATTTTAATTATTTGAACCCTCATAACAACACTATGAGGTTTCCCTATTTTACAGAAGAGGAAATAGTGCACAGTGAGATTAAGTAACTTGCCCAAGGTCACAGAGTTAATAAGTGGCAGAGCCAGGAATTGAACCCAGGCAGTCCGACTCCAGAATTCTTGTTCATAACACACAGCTGCCTGTTGGGTTGAGCTTAATTAAAAAGACGTAAATTAACTCCTGCTCATCGGAGTGCTCTGACGTTACACAGGACGGTTCCCACACTGATTTCACAAGGGCCAGACATTGCATCGTATTTATCTTTGTTTCTTTATTCATTCACTAGAAAAATACTCGCGGAATATCTAGTGTATGCTGGGCAATATTATGTGCTGGGGCGCAATGGTGACCAAGGCAGACACGGGCCCTGCTCTCACGTCGCCGCCGGCACTTCACAGCGGCTGACAGTGCCTGGCACACAGTAGGAGCTCAACGGAGCTCTGAGAAACAGAGTGGGCTCTGTCTTCTGCAGAAAAGCCCCATCCCGGGCGGCCCCAGCGGTCCCGTCCCCCAGGGGTTGCGGCAGGAACACAAAGTTTCGCTAGAGGGCGCTGCTCAGTAGGGCTGCCCCGAGGACTCACGTCTGCAAGAGGGGAGATTTGGAGGACAGTCTTGGGGTTATTCGGGGAATCCTAGAGAGTTTTAGAACTGGAAGGCATCACTGGAAGTTTAGCAGAGAAGCCCTTGTCCAGTTCCTCTGAGCAGGCACCAGAACCAGGTGCCCTGACAGGGTCCAACACACCAGTGGTCACAGCCAGCTGCTGGGCCTTGGGAGGAACTTCACAGGCAGGGACTGGACTCCCAGCTTGGATTCCTGACCAGCCAGTCGGTGCTGGCTCCTCTGTCTCTGCACCTGCCCTGAGGGCTCCCCCTTTTCCATCCCCGAAGTCTCCCTGGCCGGGCTGAGACCAAGTGGGGTGAAGAAACAATCGGCTTCAGGCTTGGAGCACTTTAGGGTACACCGGCAAGATGCACCAGTAGCAGTGGCCTCATTGAGCTAAAGGTGGGGGATCCAGTGAGGCAGCAAGTGTGGCCTCAACCTGAGGGAGCTTACCTGCTTGTTATGAGCATGGAACGTATTCTTCAACCTCGGGTTGAAGTTGGACCTGATCCTCCCAGCACGGCCTGCAGGGCTCTTCAGGGTCTGACCTAGAACCTTCCAGACCTCATCTGCCACTCTCCTTGCCCACTGCCTTGGTCTCCTCGCAGACTCAGGGGCATGCCTTGCCCTTCCTGTCCATCCCGTCTGCCGGAAAGGCTCTTCTCCCCGAAGTTGGGGTGCCCGCTTCCTTCATCACCCAAGTTCCTGCTCAGATTTCACCCCCTCGAAGAGATCTTCCCTCAACACCTGTCTCAAATACTGCCAGCTCCAGCCACTCTGTCCCCTTGTCCTGATTTATGTTCTTCAAAGTGCCAAAGTGTAATTTTCAAAAGTTGAAAACATGACTCTAATATAAAAATAGAATAAACATGTGTCAAAGATTTGCTAACTCATTAATAAAGGAACTAGTAAGATTACTCAATGCTGGTTCCATAAGCATTTGGGGAACTGGGTGTTTATGGACATTGAAAGAAAAACGTGTTATAAGTTTGCTAGGTTAGATCTAAAAGTGCTTACTGTCCTACAGGTTATTAAAACCATAACCGTTTGGATTATCCATTCTATAGGCAAGAAATCTACAAGTTAACATGTAACTCCCCAGTGTCTGGACCCTAATCAAATAGTAAATAGAAAAATCAAATATCCTAAAGAATTAAATAATCTGTGGGGGGTCCTGTTAAACAAAGCCTTCATGTGACTTTGAAAGGACATACTGTATCTTTTGTCGTTGTTGTTCTGGATGGTTTTGTCAACAAAAGTATGCATCACTGTCTGAGTTTGTCTTGTATATTTTATTGTCTCAAACTATTATAATAAAGTCCCCACGAAGGCATAAACTCTATCTTAATGACAACTGCAGCCCCAGGTTCTACTTCAGTTCCTGGTGCAAAGTAGGTGTTCAATAAATATTTGTTGAATAAAAAATATGTAAGATATTATCTAACCAAAATTTATATAATCAAAAGAGAGAAAGTGGAACAGTGGTTACCAGGGCCGGGGAGGAGGAGAAAACGGGGAGTTACTGTTTAGTGGGCACAGAGTTTCAGGTGGGGCTGATGGAAAAGCCCTGGAGATGGATGATAGTGACGGTTGCACAACGCTGTGAATGTACTTAATGCCACTGAATTGTATACTCAAAAATACTTAAAATGGTAAATTTTATGTTATGTATATTTTACAACAAAAAGTTATATGATTATAATAGCAGCTTCTTGTGGAGGCTGTGTTCTATGCCAGACACTGCTCTAAGCACTGTATGTATATTAAATCATGCACTTCCCCATAACAGTTATATGCGATTGACATTTTCACTATTCTCATTTTTAAGTAAAAGAATGAGGTATGGAGAAGTTAAGTAACTTGCCAAAAGTCACATACGTAGTGAATGGGAGAGCTGGGATTTGAGACCGGGCATAGTGTGTTCCTAACCATGGGGACATTTAGGGCCTGGATCTTCCAGACCCGAATAAGCATCCAAGAAGAAACAACCTATCTTGTCTAGAGAGGTCAAGGAAGGCTTCCTAGAAGAGTTGGAATGTGAGCCAGACACCGTTTAACAAAGATGTGCCACATCCACTGTCCTCTGCCGTGGCTGTAGGTGGGGACAGGAGAGGACGGGATACAAGCACCGTGGATGGTGCCTTCTTGTGCCTTTGTTTTAGGGGCAATGAGGGGGCCTCCGTGGCCTGGGTCTTTCCCTGACTTGGAGTGGCCCAGCAACTGTAAGGGAAGGGAATTTTGCTAGTGGCACCTGTGTTCCGAATGCAGCCACCACTTTCCACTTGACAGGCACCAGCTCCTGCCATAGCAGCTTAAGGAGAATGCTCTGTGCGCTGCTGGGCCCCAAGGGGCAGGGTGGAGCAGGCGGCACTTAACTGCTTTATCAAACAGACAATGCACCGTACTTGGTCCCGCCAGCAGCCCACAGGGGCACACACACTTCCCCGTCTGAGCAACAGGTGTGGACAAGGGGTCGCAAGGGTGGGTTTTTTCTACTCTTACTTTCTGACTCAAGCCAGAGAAAGGCAATCTCACTGCAGATGATTCCAAATTGGAGCTCTCAAAATATTTATTCTGCTACTGCACCAGGACTGCACAGACCTGGCCCTGGAACATTACTCAGACGGGTCCACCCTTTGGAGAATTCAGGGCATTCCGGGCTCCAGCACACATTTTAGAACAAAAGGAAAGGAGTGGGGGAGTATGCCTTTAATTGCAAAATATATGGTATTTCTGTGTGGGCAGAGAGGAGGATGTTTATCAAGTGCCTCCAATCCTAAAAGGCAATGCACCAGATGACTTCTCAGCTGTCCCCAGTCCGTAAGCCACCTACCTCCCACTGGGGTCCTTGACCAGCAAAGATTTCCTGCAGACTTGGAGAGGTTCTATGTCTGCCAGGCAGACAAAAGCTCTCCAGCTATTGAGGAAGAAGATCTCCAACTCCCACAAGCTCTTAGAGGAGGAGGGTGTTGACCACGAAATTTCCCAGAGGCAGAGTTGGTAAAATGAAATATTTGTGGGTCAAATCCTATTTCCTGTTCTCTAATACAATGGCTCTTTCTTTAAAGTGAAAATACTGAAACTGGTGGAGACAAAGGTTATTGTCTCTGTCAATTCTGTTTGCTTAAAAGGAAGCAAATATCTTTTCAGCAGTTTTTGAAACCCCATTGTGACAATAGCAACAATGCGATACATCTATTTGTGAGGGCCTGCCTTGGCTCTGCACATCCTACGGGGTCTTAATCCTCAGCAGAGCCTGCAGGGACTCCCATTTCACAGATGCAGGAGTGCAGGACAGTGTAGGGCTCCCACTAGGCTGTGTAGATGGTAGGCTGCAGAGCCAGCCACAACATTGACATTGAGTCAGCGACATTGAGCCTTCAACGGTCGTTACACTGTTAGTCTCCAAATTTTACTTCTCTCTTTCCCTCCTCCAGAAACGTCAAGACACATGATGCATGGGAGTTCAGCAAGACTCAAAGAGAGTGCAAGGTAAGTGTGTCATGTCCGTGACACTGAAAACCACAAGAAGTCACACTTTCCAGTTGAATCAGAACTTGCCTCAAAGGCAGAAGGCAGGCTGTGATGTTCTAAGAAGCATGAACATCCAAGGAACCCTGTCATAGCCTTACTGACTTGTCTTGCTTCTCTGTGAACCAAGCACTTACGCTGAAAATGATTTGATGATTTAATGATTCCGGGTACAAGTCAAATGCTCTTACTTGCACTTAAAACTGGCATTGCATAATATAAAAGACAGTAAAATTAATGCTAATCATTTAAAATTTTAATTTTTCTTTCCTTAGCATGACATTAAGTAGCAAATTAAAAACACCAAGACAGTTGAGAGACACTGGAAGAAAGGAAAAAGCTTTATGTTTTAGTTAACAGTATTTCCTTCCTGCGTTTTGAACAAGAGGTCCTTCATTTGCATTTTGTACAAGGCTCCACAATTTATGTAGCTCCGAAGGCAAGGCTGGGGTCAGAGTCTTGCTTGGCACCTGCGCAACCTTGGGCAACTCCTTTCACCAGCTGGACTCCCATGCGGAAAATGAGATACCACTTCATGGGGTTGGAGAGGGTTAAGGTGAGTACCAGTGAGGGCGGTGAAACACTGCCGATCGCTCAGGGTGCCGTGTGAAGGGCTTCGCTGCCTGATCTCATTTTCTCCTCACTACAAGCCTATGCAGTGGGAATTACTGTCCCCTGCCAGGGATTCCTGTGAGAGTCCCAGCCTCCTGCAGCCACTGACACTTTCTCCTGCTGCTGCATCCCAGCTCTGCTCTGGGGAACCATCTCTGCCTTGCTGTGTGTGGTCTTGGTGGGACTGTCTCCTATCCTTGCTTAGCCGAGCAGAAGTCCAGTCAGGCTCTGTCCCTCAGGATTCTAATTCTTGAGAAGATTGGATTCATCCCTGCCCCTTGCCCAGGGCTCCTACTGACCTTGGTGCAGTGCCGGCCTTGGGGATCCCTTGAATAACTCTGGGGCCTGATGTTTCCGAGCCCCCTTTCTGCAGCAGTTCCCTCCATTGTGTGAGCTCCTAGATTCAGCCCATAAGTTCCCCTTTGTTTCAGTGAACCAGTACGTTTCTGATACCTGTAACCCCAAATCCCCTCTGATCATCCTCAGCTTTCAGATGAGGAAACCAAGCCCAGAGAGGTAAGTAATTTCACAGCAAGTGAGTAGCAGAGGCAGTACCTGCACCCAGGTGATCTAGGGATGCAGAGCCCCCACCCTAGTCTGCCCCCAGCATGGGTGCCTGATACGATGTCACTCAGTAAATGTTAGCTCCCTTCTTTTTTATTCCTACCACCCATGACACACTCACTGCTGTTCTGGGCTGGTCGCCTCCCTTGCCACTCAGCAGGCTCTATCTCTGGTGCCCTCAGATCACAGATCCTCCCCCTGTGGGTCCCTAACAGAAGAGGCAGATAGAGGGCGGGGCAGGGGCTCCAGACCTGTACTCAGAGCGTGGCAGCCACATGGAAGATTTGGCTGAACTGTCTTAAAGCTAAATGCTATAGGATTGGCCCTCTCTTTAGGGCACCAGGAGCCCCGGAGAAGGACAGATCCCCCAACCCCCACCCCTCCCACAGGCTGTGTCTAAGGAGAGCCAGCCCTGGTGGCTGTCTTGGACTACGAAGGGCACAGTCGGTAGGACCACAACACCTGACCTCCAGGCCTTGCCAGCTGGGTGCAAACACAGGGACTCACCCTGGCAGGTGGGACTGACTTCTGGGTGGCTGGACTTGCCCCATTTCTGTGTAAGGAAGTCTGGTTTGGTTGTAACAGGGAGCAAAACCTACATACATGTCTGCCTTCTCCTCCTCCCCGCACGTTTGCTTTGTCTCCTCCTACTCTGCTCGTCTCTGTAGTCCCAAAGGCAGCCAGCGAAATTCTGGGGCAGAGACACAGCTTTGTACCTGGCAGTAGGTTCCACTTTCTCTGCCAAGGAAAACTAGTGGCTCAGGTGAAAATGAGCATCAAGAGGATAATGGTGACTGACGATGAAATATAGACAGTGAGATGGTCCTTAAACAACATACCATTTGTTGTTGTTAAAGGTTGCAGTGTGTGTGTTTATTTCAAAGAACCCTCTTGTTAGTTTATTTGGTCCTTATAAAAACCCTGAGGTTGGTGGGACCAATGACAGTCTCACTGGGAGATGAGGCCACTGAGGCGCAGAGAGCTGGGGCTGCCCAAGGTCACCTGTCTATCACACAACAGAAACACGACAGAGCCCAGGGTGTGGTCCAGCCCCACCTCTGCCCCACGGCTGGGTCCAGTGCTGCCACTCGGCTCCCCGCAAAGTGTACGGCCAAGTCCCTGTGGGCCGTGCACTTCTCAGTTCCCTGCCCGACCCTCACGAGCTTTCTATTTGGGGCAACGTGAGAGCAACCATTTCATGTGAAAGGCAGACGCTGGGAACAGATTAAGATCTAAGTCATGACTTAATTCTTTCCCAGATGTCAGACAGCAGTTAAAATAAGGCGGTGTCTGTAAAATAAAACCCACCCAGCTATTCCGTGTCAGAAGAGCAGAGCCAAGACAATATGCTTGTTTGGTATCTCAAGGTCCTTTGTGTCCTTGGAAAGAATGCCCGTGATAAGAAGTCCCAGGCTGGCACGTGGGCTCCAGGAGAGCAGGGGCCTCGCTGGCCGCTGGCCTCGCTCACTGCTTGTTCCCGTATCTAGAACAGCGCTGGGACACAGTCGGTGCTCTGTACATATTTGCGGAGTGAATCAATGCCCGCCTTCCACCACTTCTCAGCAAGATTGCTAAGCTGCCCAGGCAGGCGGAGAGGGGCTGTGCGTGGAGCAAGCTCCTTCTCTGTTGGGGACCCCACCACTGTGATCTCGTGCGACCCTCACAAGAGCACTCTGAGGTGGGAGAAGCATCAGGGGCGGAGAATCCGAGGCTCAGTCTCGCTGAGGGTAATACAACTAAAAAATGAGTAACTGACAGGGCTGGGGCTCGAACTTGGTTCTGACCAACTCTAGGCTCTCTCCTTTCCCCACAGAGCCACACCGATGATCCTCCAAGGCCCCTGCAGGTGCATGTGCTGACAGCACCAAAGCCTCTCTTACCTGCAGGGCAGCCGTCTGCTTGTGGTGCCAGCTGGGCAGGCTGACATGGTCTCTGTGCCCCATCCCAGGGCACCGCAGCTGCAGGTGGAAGAGCAATAACTATAGAGTCATGGTTCTGGAAATGAGTGAGGACAAGAGTGTGTGTGTGGTTTCATATGTCAAAGTAACAAACTAATGGACATTTCATTGTCATCCGCCTTTGGAATCCAGGCTTATGTCTATACAGTCTGGAAGTGCGTACAAAGCCCTTAAAATTCAGTACATTTGAAAAGAGAATCATGTAATATTCTCTTTATATTCTCAGGGGCTAATTCAATTCCCAGCACATAGTAGGGTCTTAATAAACATTAGTTGGATGAATTTATTGGACTTGTTGAATAGTCTTCGTGCTCATAAGAAAAAATAATCCAACATTGAGTATACGGCAAAATAACAACAGTCCTTCACTGCTATTGCACTCTCAGCTTTCAACGTACCCACAAGTACTTTATCTTACTTATCTTGGCCCCAAGGGGTAGGTAGACATCACTCCCATGTCAACAGACAGAAAAGCTAAAGCAGAGAAGTTCTATGATCTGGCCAAGGACCTGGGAGCTGTTACCCAGCAGAGAGAGAGCTACAACCAGACACTGGCATTGTGGGTCCTTCCCGGCAGCCCCCACGTGGCCCCCCACTCTCCTGTCTCCATTTGCATTTGGTCCGCAGACTCCTGTACTCCTACAATAGAAAAGCTTTGAACAGACCAAAAAGATGTCTCAATTTTCATCCTCACAACAAACATCAACCTAAACGCCCAACACACTTGTATAGACACTTGGAAGCTGCTTTTACAAACAGCACCAGAAAGACAGGCTTCACATAGAGAAGGATTAGAACGCCAAGGAAATTTCCTTTACTTTTTCTTTCTTTCCTTATTAAAGTCAAGAAGCAGTATGTTGTACACGCCCAGACTACTCTGCAGCGCTGAACCAACCTGCTTCTCCACGGCATTCCTGGCAGAAGGTGGCCAGCAGATCTCGGGCGTCGAGGTGGGGAGAAAACCTGCAGCTGTTAATCCGCTGGTGCCCTGCTAGAATGTGAGTTGGCAACTCTAGAGGTCAGGATGAGAACGGCTCTCCCTCAAGTTTATTCCCCAGGCAGTTAATGTTACCTAGGACAACTTTGATTGCCCTTTTGCCTGTGGGGGACCGGCCCCCGGCCCTGGTCCCAGGTCTGTGTGAGCCACCGTGGAGCAGTCCTCCAGCATCAGCGTTAAATGCCTTTCTAAAAATAAGATCACTCAAATTTTATGTGCGAAGCAGCTGAGAAGAGCAGGCAGCCCAGCCATCCTCCCAGTATGGAGGTGAAAAGTGTTGCCATTAATGGTGTGAAACCCACTCACAGGAGCAAAAGGCCCTTGTCTGTTATACCTCCCCAAGGGAAGAGAGATTCCTAGCTTGGATCTTTGGACTGATTATGTCCCAGGTTACTACCCCCCTACCACCCCTTCCTTGCACAGGTTTCAATCATTACGAGGTTTTTGTAAAATGACCTCATTTTCCTGGGAGTCTGCCAAGTCTTATGCGTGTCGAAGAGTTGTGGGGCCAGGAATCATTCTAGAAATTATGATGCTCTGTCAAAAAGTGGGAATTTTTGGCAAAGAGAAAGAGGAGGGAAGTGCAAAATGAATGTACAGAGGAGGGATTGATGGAATAAATATTGATATTGATCTCCCCCCTGCCACACACGCATGCACAGCCAGAAATAATGGCCCTCTCAGTTATGTCCCCAGATCCCTTTATGCATATGTCAGTCTCAGCACTTACCCAGGGTTACTACAGAGCCCGACTTCAGGATATAACATTCACACAGCCAGTAGTTTAGGTGACTGGAACCTGGAGCTGTGGAGGGGACAGTCTACACGCCCACACTTGGTGGCTTCAGTCTTATCTCATTGTACTCTCTAGCTGTTATCCTAGCCTGTCCTCAGCTCCTATCCCCTGACTCCATCCAAGACCGTACCACTGAGCACAGGGACTACTCAATGCGTCTTATTTTGGAGGTCCACTGCGTGCCAAATGGTGCTTCCACATACGAGAGCCCTGAAACCATGTGTGGAATGACTTTGAAAGAAGAGTGGGAAATCATGTAATTCTCTCCTCAAGTATTTAGTAAGAATAAGCTCAGTAAAGCTGTGGTTAAAAGACAACTTCTCTTTGAAAAGATCAACAACATTGACATAACCTTAGCTAGATTGACCAAGAAATAGAGAAAACTCAAATCACTGAAACTTGGAATATCACTGAAAGAGGAAATATCACTATAGATCCTACAGAAATGAAAAGGATTATTAGGGAATACTGTGAACAATTTTATGCCAACAAATTCAATAATCTAAAGGAAATGGAAAAATTTCCAAAAACACACAAACTATCAAAACTGACTCAAAAAGAAATTAAAAATCTGAACAAACATATAAGAGATTGAATTAGTAATGAAAATTTTTTTCCCCATAAAGAAAAGACCAAACCTAGATGGGTTCAGTGGTGAATTCTACCAAACATTTAAGAAATAATTAACATCAATTCTTCATAAACTCTTCCAAAAAATAGAAGAGGAGGAAATACTTCCCAACTTATTCCATGAGGCCAGCATTACCCTGATATCAAAAGCATACATTCATTACAGTATGTCTTATAAATATAAATACAAACTCCTCAACAAAATATTAGCAAACCAAATCCAGCCACCTATAAAAATGATTATATGAGGTCTGTCCAGAAAGTATCCAGCCATTGTTAATATTATATAACAAAAATGGTTTGTGCGACATCAATGTAACCTGGTAGCCAAGGAGAATGGACTGGAATGCACATGTGTGAACAATGACGCCTTCCCTGTCCTAGTCCGTGGGGCGCTAGATGCTATGGAGTGAGCATGTGTACTGTGTGGTCATCCCGTTCAAAATGACTGAGCAAGTAGAGCAAAGAATCTGCATCAAATTTTGCATTAAGCTTGAACATTCCTTCGCAGGAACTATTTGGATGATTCAAAAGACTTTTGGGGACGATGCAATGAGTGCAGCACAAATAAAAGTGTGGCACAAACGCTTCAAAGATGGTCAAGAATCTGTTGAAAGTGATCCATGTTCTGGAAGGCCTGCAACAAGCAGAACACCTGAGAATATTGAACGTGTACGGGTTAGGTTGAGACGCTGGGAGAACTGTGTGAGGTCCCAAGGTGCTTACTCTGAAAGGGACTGAGGCATTGTCTTATGTACAATGTTTCTTGTATCTTGTATCTTCTTCAGTAAATGTCTCTATTTTTCCTATTACGTGGCTGGATACTTTCCGGACAGACCTTGTATACCATGGTCAAGTAGGAGTTATCCCAGAAAAACAAGTTTGTTTTAACATAAAAAAACTAATCAAGCTAAATAAAAGACAAGATAAGAAGACAAAAACCACATGATAATCTCAATAGACACAGAAAAGGCATATGACAAGATCCAGCACCCTTTCCCGATAAAAACAATCCACAAACTAGGAATGGAAGGAAACTTTCTCAACCTGATAAAAGGCAACCATGAAAAACTCACAGCTAACATCATGCTTAATGGTGAAAGACTGGTTGCTGTCCCCTTAAAATCAATAACAAGACAAGGATGTCCTTTCTTGCCACTTCTGTTCAACATTGTGCTGGAGGTTCTAGCCAGGACAAGTAGGCAAGAAAAAGCAATAAAAGGCACCCAGATTGGAAAGGAAGAAGTAAAACTAACCCTATTTATAGATAACATGATCTTATATACAGAAAATCCTAGGAATCCACTAAAAAACTATTAGAATTATTAAATGAGTTCAAAAGGTTGTAGGATACAAGATAATATACAAATACACATTTGTATATTGTACATTTGTGCAATATACAAAAATCAATTGTATTTCTATACACTAACAATAAATATAAAAATGAAACTAAGAAATAAATGTAACAAAAAGTACAAGACTTGCACACTGAAAACTACCTAACACATTACAGAAGACCTAAATAAATGGAAAGATGTCCCATGCCTGTGGATTAGAAGGCTTAATATTAAGATAGCATTACTCCCTAAATTGATGTACAGAGTCAATGCAATCCCTGCCAAAAGCTCAGCTGCCCTTTTTTTTTGTGGAAATTGATAAGCTGATCCTAAAATTCCTGTGGAAAACTAAAGGACTCAGAGTAGCCAAAATAATCCTGAAAAAAGAATAACAAAGTTATAAAACTCACACTTCCCAATTTCAAAACTTATTACACAGCTACAGTAATCGAGACCATGTGGTATTGGCATGAGGATAGAAATGTAGATCGATGGAATAGGATTGAGAATTGAGAAATAAACCCTTACATTTATGGTCAACTGATTTTCAATAAGAGTGTCAAGACAAGTTAACAGAGGAAAAAATAAACTTTTTAACAAATGGTGTTTGACAATCGGACATCCACAGGCAAAAGAGTTCAGTTGGAATCTCTATCTCACACTTAACTCAAAATGGATCAGAAACCTAAATGTAAGAGCTAAAACTACACAATCTTAGAAGAAAACATAGAAATAAATCTTCATTACCCTAGAACAGGCAATACTTTCTTGGATATAACACCAAAAGCACGAGCAACAAGAGAAAAAATAGATTGGACTTCACAAAAATGCAAAACTTCTGTTCTTCAAAAGACAACATCAAGAAAGTGAAAAGACAGCCCATAGAATGTGAAAAATATTTATAAATCATATGTCTGATAAGATATTTATATCCAGAGTGTACTGAAAAACTTACAACTCAACAATAAAAGGACAAATAACTCAATTAAAAATGAGCAAAGGGTTTGAATTGACATTTCCCCAACGAAAATCTACAAATAGCCAATAAGCACATGAAAAGACCCTCAACGTCATTAGCTATCAGGGAAATATAAATCAAAACCACAATGAGATACCACTTCACCCATTAAGATGGCTGTAATAAAAAAACCCCAGATAACAAGTGCTGTAGAGAAGTTGGAACTCTCTTACACATCTGGTGGGAATGTAAACAGTGCAGCTGCTTTGGAAAGTCTGGCAGTTCCTTAAAAGTTTAAACATGGAGTTACCATACAACCCAGGAATTCCATCCCTAGGTATATACCCAAGAGAATTTAAAACATACATCCACACAAAAACTTGTTCACAAATATTCATAGCAGCATCATTCATAAAAACCAAAAAGGAAAAACAACCCAAATGTCCATCAACTGATGAATGAACAAAACGTGCTATATTCATACACAAAATATTATTCAGGAATAAAAAGAAATGAAGTACTGAAATATGTACAATATGGATGAACCTTGAAAACATGCTAAGTGAAAAAAGCCAGACATAAAAGACTATATATTGAGTGAAATGTCCAGAATAGGCAGATCTGTAGACAGAAAGTAGACTAGTGATTGCCTAGGGCTGGGAGGAGGTTGGGAGAAAATGGGGAGAGATTAGTAATGGGTTAGAGGTTTCTTTTGGGGCTGACGAAAATGTCCTAAAACATAAATAGCAGTGATGGTTGCACTGAAATCCATACTTTGAAAGGTTAATTTTATAATATGTGAATTACATATCAATAAAGCTCTTCTTTAAAAAACTAAACTAAATTCAGTCACAATATCTTGTGTAAATACATACTCCTATACAAGTATGAACATTGAACGCTGGAGAAAGAATTTGTATTGAATATTTCTATCATCAGATGGATGGTAGGAGCATCAGTGCTCAAGTATAACTAACTCTTCTACCGACAGATGGGAGAAAAGGAATTCAATTAAATTCAACATATAATTTATTGAGCATCTACCATGTGCCCATCACCAGAGCAAATGCTTTCTTTTATTTAATCCTCACAACAACACTGTTAGGTAGGTTATACCTGATCTATTTTACACAGGCACAAACTGAGGTTAAGAGAGTTGCTCACGGTCTTACAGCTAGTAAAAGGCAGAGCCAGGCAGGATTTAAACTGAAGACTGTCTTACTCCTAAACCTTTTGGAAGTAACGATGGTGCAAAGGGCAAGTAAGATCTGATGATGGCGGTGGCAGATGATATTCTGGCCGTATCAGGTACCAGAAGAATTTTACACAATTATTTTGGACTTTAAGGTTGGTATCTGGTAAAAATGGGTGAGAAGTCTGGTTCTAGCTATGACTCCTATGGCCCCTGTATACAGCTAACTTCCCTGTCTCTCAGTGTAAAGACGTCACTACAGGTGAGGAATCATGTTAAGTCTACTAACTCCAATTTGCTGGCATCTGTTTGAGTATTCAGTTTTCCTTCTCCTTATGTTCAAGCTGTCCCTTAGTATTTTCATCATCCTTGTTGAGCAACCTGGGTCAGATAAGGACATTTACACATACAAGAGGTATAAAGACCAAATGCAGGCAATAAAGTAGCCATCTGGTGGGACACAGATTCCCCATAGTATAGAATTCACTGGAGTTTGAGGCCATGAATCACCAAGACAGTCAACTGACCCCCAGATTTACA
Organism: Lemur catta; assembly: GCF_020740605.2. Taxonomy (NCBI): domain Eukaryota; kingdom Metazoa; phylum Chordata; class Mammalia; order Primates; family Lemuridae; genus Lemur; species Lemur catta. The sequence continues at coordinate 93,475,209 of NC_059128.1, forward strand.
CTGGCCTTCCACAGTGAGGCATTGTTGCTGGGAAGTCACTGTCTACATCTTCGCATTTTTGTGAATTAGATCTGGCCAATGGAATGTGAGCAGAAGTTTGGGCAGGGCATACTAGGGTTCCAGATACCTTGAAGCGTTGTTTAGTTAGCGGTACACAGGCTCTGGGCATGCACCCCTCCTTGTCCCTGGGACTCTTTACTTCTTGGGGAGCAGCATGGCCAGAGGAGGGCTAAAGCAAAGCCCCCTAAAGCAGGGGGCCCATGTCAGGGCCCCCCCTTGCCCAGGGGTAAGGGGGCACTGCCCATGCAGTTTCAGGCAAGCATTAATTTTCTTGCCCATCAAAAGGGGATAACATGACCTATTTTGTAGAGCTGTTTTGAGGACCAAATGAAATACTTTATATAAAAAAACCTGGCACACAGGGTTTTTTGCCAGGTTCTGCCAATTCTGTATCTTTTACAGTGGGGCATTTAGACTGTTTACATTCAACGTTACTATTGATATGTGAGATACTGTTCTGGTCATCATGTTGATTTTTACCAAGTTGCTTTGTTTTCTCCCTCGTGTTACTGTTTAATGAGAGCTGTGAGTTTTAAATTTGGGGTGTTTTTACACTGGTGGGTTTTGATTGTTCTTGTCCATATATAGAGCACTTTTAAGTATTTATTGTATGGCAGGTCCTATGGCGACAAATTCCCTTAGTGTTTGCTTGTCTCGTATAGACTTTGCTTCTTCTTTGTTTATGAAATTCAGTTTTGCAGGACACAAAATTCTTGGCTGGAAGTTATTCAGTTTAAGAAGACTAAACATGGGACCCCAATTCCTTCTGGCTCATAAGATTTCTGCTGAGAAGTCTGCTGTTAGTGTGATGCATTTTCCTCTGTAAGTTACTTAATGCTTTTAGTTTGCAAGCTCATAGGATTTTCTCCTTCACTTTGACTTTGGCCAGACTGATGACTATGTGCTTTGGTGATATCCTATTTTCCATGAATCTGCCAGCTGTTCAATGACCTTCTTGTATCTGAATGTCTAAATCTCTGTTAATACCAGGGACGTTTTCCTCTACTATTCCTTCAAATAGGTTTTCCATGTTTCTGCTTTTTCTTCTCCGTCGGGAATACCTATTATTCTTATACTTGTTCACTTTACATAATCTTGTATTTCTTGAAGAGATTGTTCATTCTTCTTGATCCTTTTCTCTTCATTTTTGATTGACTAGGTTGATTCAAAATCCTTGTCTTCAAGCTCTGAAATTCTTTCTTCTGCTTGATCTAGTCTGTTGTTAAAGCTTTCTGCTGTATTTTGACATCCCCTAAATGACTCTTTCATTTTCAGAAGTTCTGTTATATTTTTTCTTATATTATCTATCTCTTTAGTAAATTTTTCATTCATGTACTGAGTTATTTTTAGGGGTTTTTTTTGTGTTGGTTTTCAACTTTCTCATCAATCCCATTGATCTTACCCACAATCTATATTCTGAATTCCATATCTGACATTTCAACAATTTCTTTTTGGTTGGAGCCTATTGCTGGAGACCTAGTGTGATCCCTTGGGGGTGTCAAAACAGCCTGTTTTTTCATGTCGTCAGAGTTCTAATGCTGGTTTCTTGTCATCTGGAACCTCTTCTCTCAGGTCAAAACAGATAGCTTTGCAGTACACCTGTCCTCCTCTGCTGGGAACTCTGTTGCTCAGTGAAGGAACGGAGAGGTCCCTGGATGGTGTGCTCCAGTCCTGCTCCAGAAGATTGACCAGGCAGGAGAGGGTGGATGCACTGTGAGCCTATAACACTACAGCTCTCCTGCATTTCCCCTGCAGTTGTCACAGTCCAAGCAGGTGCTGGAGGATATTCATGTGGAGGGGTGAGCTGATCCCCAGACCACTGCTGAAAGCTCAGGTGGGGACAGGGCCTGTCCCTCTCTATGGAGCTGTGTGGCCATGGGGATTTGCTCCACTCAGATCCCCCAACGGTGCGGGCAGTGGGGGCTGGGAGGGGCTACCTGGGCAGCAGCAGTGGGTGCCAAGACTGTGGGCATCTGCTTTGCTCAGCTCAGGCAGCAGTCACAGCCTATGGTAGTAGACAGAGCATGGCAGCATAGGCATTTGCTCCACCGAGCTCCAGTGGTGTTGTGTGGCATCAGTCACAGGGCACAGAGTGCCTGGCCTCCCTACTTCCTCCCTGGCCCAGCGGGGGTGATGGGGAGGCAGCAGCAATGGAGCTGACCCCCAGCTAGACATAGTGCTCTGCGGCTGGGACCTCAGAATGGTGCCAGCTGCAGTGCCCAGGGCTTAGAAGCTAGCAGGACCCTGCTGTGCCTTCTCCCCAGAGCAATGGCACTGCACAATCTCCAGGCAGCTCCCCGTGTCAGTCCAGAGGTCTGCAGCAGTGGAGGGCCCTCCCACAGCTCATTTGCAATGTCTGCGAGGGGAAGTGTAGAGCCCAGGGTTCTCTCCTCGGTCCCTTCCCCACGTGAAGGCACCTTCCCCAGGCACTTCCTATCCTGCCAAGTGGGTCACCCCACTTCCTTGTCCTTCACTTCAGGTGCCTCCCATCACCTCTTTGTTGATTCCCAGTGCTCTCTCTTGGATAATCTATCCAAAGATGAATATCTACTTGCTACTTTGATCCTCTCCATGAAAGTGGTGTGTGCAGGCTGCTGCTAGTCCACCATCTCAGCCTCCAACTCTAGAGTAGTATAAGGTCCATTCTTGAGGTCATTTGGTTCTGTCTACCCACTTTAAGCCAAGAATCACTGGCTCTGGGCTATATGTGCAGCAAGGGAAGGAGCCCCAGAGTGAATCTCCCCACCAGAACCAGGACTCCACAATCAACACCAGGGCAATGTGAGAAAGGACCCAGAAAGGTCAGTAACGCAAGGAGGAGGTAAGGATGAGAAGTGCTATAGGTGAAGGAGGCCCCCAATAAAGATGAATTGTTCTTATTGCTAAGATTATAAAAAATATCAACCTTACTACCTAACTTACCTCTCACAGTCTCCCCTTCTGTCTTCCTCTTCCTCTGCCCTCTCCTAAATGCTCCTTCTTACCCTAGGCTTTCTCTCTGGGAGATCCCTTTGACATTCCCAAAAGGACCCCAACATGCCCCACATTGAATCCATCTCAGGCCAGCCCTTAGCCTGAGCTGTCTACTGCCTTGGATGCACCCTCACTAGAACCATGGTCCCATCTGGCTCTTCTCGATCACCATCTGATACCAAGATCTGCTGGCTATGCCCTTGACATGCTTCTCAGACTAGCCATTCTCTCCGTCGCAATTATCCCTGCCTTGGTGCAGATTCATCATCCCTCCCCAGACTGCTGGGATCTTCTCCAGCCTGGCCTCCCCACCTGCTGTCCCACTCTTTCCTGAACCTGGCATCACAGTGCTGCCATGGTTACTTATAAAATCCCAGGTCTGACAATACCCACCCTAGCTTTTGAATCTTCTATGACCGAAGTCCAAACTCTTCAGCAAGGCATTCACTGCATACTCCCCAGTGCAGGGCTCATCATCATAACAAGAATGGCCTGTGTTAAAGTTTTCCCTATTGCTTACTGCTTGTTCAATATTTGCAGCAAGTATTTTTTTCTTTCCTTTTTTTTCTTTTTCTTTTCTTTTTTTTTTGTCCTGTAGCATTTCAGTCTTTTCAATGCTAATGAATATCCTCCATTTTCAAAGTTCTTTGTCAATCATCTTTATCACAGTTTCAACTCTGTCTTGCAGTCTATCTGCTCTCCCCCTCCGATGTTTAACTCACGTTCCTCCGTGATTTCTCAGTTTCTCATAGTTGAGCTATTTTTACACTTCTCAAAACTTTCAAATCCATGATTAAACAAGTAAGAGCTCAGAATGCATAAAATTCTTTGATTAAGTAAGTTTACAGTCAGAAATGCCTACATTTCACAAACTTTTAAATACTGTTCAAAAAACTTCACACAGAGTGGAAATTCTAAGTTTAAATTCAAGAAAGTTAACTACATAAATGATCAGAAATGCATCCGATTCTTATAAACAGCTTCATACTTGCCTGTCACCTCTCCGTGTCAACATGTGTAAATGAATAGATGTGCTCCTTACACGACCACTGAATGTTTTGTGTTCCTTGGCAAGAGTGATCAAGTAAAAAAATGTGCCCAGATGAACTCTGAAAAAAAGGATACAATGTTTCATGTGGCCACCTCACAGCATGGAACACATTGTATCGCAGTGATGAGTGGCTCAGTCTGGATCTCACCAACCAAGCATGGAGTTTGGGGTTAGGGGTGCTCCATAAATGCAGTGGGGCTGTGGAGAGGGCTATGCTGAGGTTTCTACAGCCAAGCATGCTGTTGCTAACCGCAGCACCAAGCACAGCTCTCTGAAAAGAACAATTGCTCTTCCTGCTACCATTGCAAAAGTTTAGAGAATCCTTTAGCACCCATATCTTGAGACTGCTGATCAATCCCACCCCATCTGCTCCTTCTTGAACAATACCCACACCAGTCTAGTCTGAAAGCTGATGTGACATTCCCCTGCTGGACGATATCCCTGGTGCCTGGCACAGCGACTGCCCACATAGGTGCTCAGTGCATGCTTGTTGAATGAATGAACAAACACCAAGTGCATAGCCCTGAGACTCAACACAGGCTATTTCGTGTGTGAGTCCCAACTTCCTCGGACCTTTCTTCATGCTTGACTGTGTCTGGGTTAACTAGAGCTAGGCTTAGTCAGAGACCAGATTCCAAATCTGTGGAGGTAGGAAGGCAGAAATCCAGATTTCCGTCTGAACCACTGGACCACAACCTGCCGGTGCAATGAAAGACTGCCTGACCCCCCGACCTCTCTCCTTATCTCTCTGATCTCTGCAGCCTATGTAGGAGAGAAGCTGCTATCGCCTATAGGCAGCTGGGGTCAGCAGCCTGATGTTGGGTGGTAAACAGGCAGTTGCCATTGTTTAAAGTTTGTACAGGGACCTCTCTAAACAGGAGCTAGCCCCAGGTGGGCACATTTTCCTGAAAGCTCTTGCCAAAGACCATCCCCTGAGGATCAGTACATTGAAGGTTCTAACTGGTGGAGCCACTTACCCACCATGAAGTTTTCTAATGTAACACATTGAGGTGAGGTCTGACAGATTCGAGACAGATTTGACTGGACAGATGTGTCCGTGCTCAGTCTCTGCTCAGTTCTTTTCTTCTCTGTGGTCACAGTCCCCTGCATATAGGGGCAGGGAACTGGTTGAGTCCTGCTCTGTCATTCCTGGGCAAAAGGTTAGGTTAGGCTGTAAAATCACACGCCTTTCATAAGCCCAGGCTTGACTTCAAATAGTATCCGTGTGCTAGTCCCTCACTGAGTGTTTATTGAGCATCTACTAAATGCTCGGAAAGGCTGTGAGGGTAAAATCAAACAGAGCTCGGGCTCTCGAATATCTTGCATTGTAACAGGATTGACTGATCACTCAAGAAGCAGTTGTAGCTGATGATAAGTGCTGTGATGAGAGAAAGGTAGAGCAGTAGATGCTGTACTTTCTTTGGGAGACATCACTCCCAGTGCCGTCTGTATCACTGGGAGATATGCAGTTAGAAGAGTCCATATACCATAGGTACAAACTAACAACTGATTATAAAGTGGGCACTGATAAAACCATGACTGAGGTCTAGACTGAGAGTATTTTCCAGTTCCCAGACGTCCCTTATCTACTCCTCCCTGATCAAAAGCAAATCTCACCCCACCCCCTCAATGGTAACTACTCTCCTGCCTTTGTTTTCCCTCCTACTCGTGATCCCTAAAGAATACAGATTAATTTTGCCTGTTCTGGCGTCATCCTCTAGTATTCCTCAGCATCTGACTTTTTTCATTCAAACTTTTGTTTGTGAGATTCACTCATTTTGTTTTGTAGAGTTATGGTTTGTTCATTTAATTGTAGCATCCTATTCCATTATGTAAGTATACTAAAATGTATCTGTTCAACTAAATAGTGGGCATTTTTGTTGTTTGCAGTTTTTGCATATCAGGAACAATGTTGCTATGAACCTTCTTGTTCGAGTATCCTGGTGCACATGCGTGTGAGTTTCTCTAGACCTGGAGTTGGAATTGCTGGGCAGTGTAATAGGTGTATGTTCTGCTTTCGTAGCTATTGCCAAACAGTTTTCCATAGTGGATGTACAAATTTCACACTTCCATCCCCAGTATATGCAAGTTCCTGTTGCTCTACATCTTTGTTTACATTTGATACTGCCTGATTTTTAAATTATTGCTGATCTGTTGAGAGTAAAATATTTCACTGAGATTTTATTTAACACATTCCTGGTTGCTAATTAGATTGAGTAGGGATTTTTTTTTTTCATATACTATCCGGGCTGTTTTGGATTCCTTCTGTGAAAATGTCTATTGTACATATTGTCCATTTTTCTATTGGGGTGTTTTTCTTTTTCTTGATGACTCATAGTTATTTTTGCATTCTGGACTGGTGATTCTATATATGGCACATGTCTTCTCGTGTATTTTCATCCTATTTATGATGTCATTTGATGAAGAAATTTTAACTTTAGTAAAATCATATTTACCAATCTTTTTCTATATGATTCCTGCATCTTGGATCTAGGTTAAGAAAATCTTCTCCACCTCGAAGTAATAAACATATTCTATATTGTCTTCTAGATACTTTCTAGATTTTCTTTCACTTTTTTAACTTTTAATTTTGAAATAGTTATAGACTCACAAAAAGTGGCAAATTCTTCCCCCCAATTTTCCCCATTGGTGGTATCTTATATAACTGTAGCACAATAGAAAAAGCTGGAAATTGACATTGATAAGCATTGCTAGCTAGACTACAGACATTGTTCAGTTTTTACATGCACTCCTGTCTGTGTGCGTTGAGGGTGTGTGTGTGGAGGGGGTGTGTGTGGGTGTAGTTTTTACGCAATTTGATGCCTTTCATTGTTCAGTGTTTAATCCACATGGAGTTGCTTCTGTGCATGGTGTGAGGTGGAGATTCAGTTTATTTTTTTTCCGCATATGAATAACCAATTGTTCTGGCATCATATTTTGAATAGTCCATCCTTTTCCCCACCGATGTGCAGTGCCTGTTCTGACATTAACTGAATTTCCATACATGTGTAGGTCTGTTTCTGGTCTCTGTCTTCTACTCTGTAGATCTATTTATCCATCCCTGCTCCAACACACTATTCTTAATTACTTTGTATTAATAATAAGTCTTGCTGTATGGCAGAATAATTTCCAAGATTTTGTTCTTCTTCAAGAGTATCTTGGCTACTCTTGGTCTTTTCCTTTCCAGTATAAATGTTAGAATAGGTTTTTCAGGTTTCACAAAAAATTTTGTTAGGATTTTATTGAAACTGTATTGAGCTACATTGTGGAAAACTAACACCTTTACAATGTGAATCTGTCCAAGAACATGATTTAACTTTAGTTTATCTAAGTTTTCTTTAAGGCATTTCAGTAAAATATTGCAATTTTCTCCTTGAAGAGCTGGCACATATTTGGTTAGATTTACACCTAAGTATTTTGCTGTTTTTGTTTCTCTCATAAATGTTATTTCAATTATATTTTCAAACTGATTGTTGGGGGTATGTGGAAATACAACTGAATTTTGTTATTTATTAACTTTGCTAAACTCTGTCATCAATTCTAATAATGTATTTAGAAATTCTTCTGGATTTTCTGAAAAGATAACCATGCAACCTACAGACAATGACAGTGTTCTTTCCTCGTTTCTAATTTTTATTCTCTCTATCTCTTCTTGTTTTGCTACTGGCTTGGACAAAATTGACAAGAAGTGATTATAGTCCACATCCTTGCTTGAACTTGTCTGTAAAGAGAAAACATCTGACATTTTGCCATTAAACTAATGCTTGCTGTAGGCTTTTGTAATTGCCTTGAATCAGATTAATAAATTTCCTTCTCTCCCTAGATTGTTTGTTTGTTTGTTTGGTCTTCATGTCTTCTAACATTTCCAATCTCCCTTTTGACATTATTTTTCTTCCTTCTAAAGTATGTTCTTTAGAATAGTGGTTCCCAACCTTTTTGGAACCAGGAACCAGTTTCATGGAAGGCAATGACAATTTTTTCACTGGGGTGGGGACGGGGTGGGTGGAGCTCAGGTGGTGACCCAGCAATGGGGAGCTGTAAATACAGATGAAGCTTCACTCACTCACCCGCTGCTGCTCACCTCCTGCTGAGCAGGGTGGGGGTGGGGAGCTCAGGTGGTGATGGGAGGCCCTGTTCCTGTTAGGCCACCAACCGGTGCCAGGGTGCCAGGCTGCAGCCCAGGAGTTGGGGGCCACAGCTTTAGAAGCTCCTTTAATAAAAAGTCTATTGATGGTAATCTCTCTTGATTTTCATTTTTCTGAAAATATCTTTATTTTGCTCTGTTCCTGAAAGTAAGTTTTAATGATGTAAACTTGTGTCTTTTAACTTTATTGAGGTCTAATTTATACATCATAAAATGCATTCATTTTAAGTATGTGATTCAATGGTTTCTAGTGAGTTTGCCAAGTTGCGTAACCATTTTACCACAATCCAGGTTTAGAACTTTTATATCATCCCACTAATGTCTCTTGTACCCATTTAAAGTTAATTCCATCCCACCTGCAGGCCCCGGCAACCCCTAGTCTACTTTCTGTCTTCAGAATTTTCCTTTTCTGGACATTTCATATAAATGAAATTAAATATGTGGCCTTTTGTGTCTGACTCCTTTCACTTGGCATTCCATTTAGTATTCCACTGTATAAATATATTTCGTTTTGTTTATCCATTCACTAATTCACGGGCATTTCGGTTGTTTCCACTTTTGGGCCATTTGATTAATGATAAACATTATGCAAGCCTTTGTATGGATATATGTTTTCATTTCTCTTGGTATCTACTTAAGAGTGGCATTACTGGGTCATTAGTCACCCTTCCTAAATTTACTTTTAACTGTTTAAGGAAATGCCAAACCATTTTCCAGAGTAGCTTCCCACCAGTAGTAATATTTGAGAATTTGAATTTCTCTACATCCTGCCAGCAGTTACTGTCTGTGTTTGATTATAGACATTGTAGTGGGTGTGAAATGGTATCTCATTGTGGTTTTAATTTGCATTTCCGGAATGATTTTGAGCATCTTTCATGTGCTCATTAGCCATTTGGGTATTTTCTTTGGTGAAATGTCTATTCAGATCCTTTACTTATTTTTTAATTGAGCTGTTCACCTTCTTATTATTGCATTATGAGAGTTCTTTGTATATTCTGGATACTAATTCTTTGTCACATCCATGATTTGCAAATATTTTTTCCAGTCTGTGTTCTGTATTTTTCAGTGAGTTTATATGCTTTGGAACTTTACCTGTGAAATTCTTTAAGGCCTAGATTGAAACTGCGTTGCTCCAGAGACGAATTGTGTTTGCTTCTCCAGTCAGCTGGGGATACTTGTACAATCCAAGATGACTTCCCCACCGAGTTTGCATTCCAGACAAGCTAAAGAGAGAAGGGCAGGGCACCCTCCTGCACTGTCAGGGCACAGGGGAAAGTTGCACATTCACTCCCACTCACAATCCCACAACTTAGTCATATGGTCATAGCTAGCTGTCAGGTAAGCTGGAAAATGTAGCTTTTAGCTTGGTGGCTTTGTGCCCAGCTAAAAATCCTATGCAAAAAAAAAAAAAAAAAAAAATGGTGTCACACATTTTAGTAAATGAAAAAGACCCACATCTGAACTCAGGTCTGTATGATCCCAAAGCCATGCCCTTTGCACTATATTATGTCACCTTCCTAGGAAGAAGCCAATAGGATATTATTGTTTTAATAGATTCCTAAGAATCCTCACGTCTCCAGGAAATAAGTGGCAGAGCCCCTCCTTGGCTGCCCACTTGAACTTCGATCTGCTCAAGGGATCATCTTCTCACTGTACCACTCTGCCTCCCTGGACTATTCCTGGGAAGGGCATTTGCATGGTGATCTGGGTGACATTATATTCATCCTGTATTTTTCCATGGAGTCAGCAGTCACCCTTCCCAACTTCATTCTTTCTCCTCTTCCCAGAGAACTAACTTTGCCCCATGGCTCCGCATCTGGAATTTCTCTAGCCTACTTTATGGCACTCAGCCCAATTCTGGGCCTCCTGAGCATCCTCTGAGCCATCGGACAGGAAGGCTGGGCATCAGCCTGGAGCTGCCCAGCCAGGGACAATATTTGGAGGACGATGCCCCTGAAGGAATGCTCGCTGCAGTGGCCAGTCAGGAAATGCCACTGGCCTCAGGGCTGCACACAGAAGCATCTACTTTGGCTGGGAGGGTGCCTGAGTCTAAAAATTGTTGAGTTTCCTTTTCTTTCCTCTGCAGATCTCTGCAGGAGTTTGAGAACCAGCTAAGTGGGAGAATTATCTGGTAGTTCTAAAAGCAAGTTTCTTCTCATGCCTGAGTTCTCCTTAGCTGTAGTGTATGTGTATACTTCAGGTTCCCTCCGTATCACATTTTGTCTTACGTGTACTCTGTTAGGTCTGTTTTAATGGTAGTTAATGTCTCCCTAACCAGAGGTGACAAGTCCCATTCGGAGCTGAGTAAAAAGGTTAGTGAGGTTGACTTCATGTGGGTTAGATGCCGCAGAGAAATGAAACCATGGAAACTGCTTAAAACCAGCAGAAGGATGAAATACTTATTGTGGAAGCAGAGGTGAGAGCTCCCACCGCCACCACCCTGGAGATGTCTGAGCAAGGGTTGAAGGCAGGAAGACAGAAAGAGCATCCCAGGCTGGGGTGCCAGCAGGTAAAGAGCCAAGAGGATGTCAGAGTTCCTGGCATGTGGAAAGGACCCTGAGTACTTGGGGGTGATTAGGGACACAGAGCTGGAGGAGGGGGAAGGGCTGGTGGCACGTTGGGAGAAGTGGTTTTGCAGCTTGTCTCCATTGGCTCCTCCAGACCTGTTCTAGGCCTTTCTCCACCCTGTTCTTGCCCTGAGGCTGACCCCTGTGGACTGTGTCACCCAGGCTCCCATGCTGTGGCCTTCCAGCGAACGTCAGCAAACGGGGGGCACCAGCAGCAGATCAGATGGTGGCAGGGTGAGGTGGGGTGTGCATTTTCAACACCCCCAGTGCCCTCCCTGCCCAGGGATAGTGTTGGCTGTGGCTGCCTTCTCGGCAGCGTGACCACAGCTCTCCCAGGTGCCAGCAATGCTGCCCTTCCCTCTTGTCTCTTTAGGCCTGGGGTGGGAGAACCATCGGCTGCTTTACCCTTCATTAAACGGTCCCTTCACGAACCTCCTCAGTCAATCGTGGAGAGTGGGCCACCCGCTCCCTGACAGGACCCTGGCTGATGCCTGTCGTTGGGTGAGAATGGTGACACTGCTTCTTGTTTTCTTTTTTTTATTTTTTTGACACAGAGTCTCACTCTGTTGCCCGGGCTAGAGTGAGTGCTGTGGTGTCAGCCTAGCTCACAGCAACCTCAAACTCCTGGGCTTAAGCTGATCCTCCTGCCTCAGCCTCCTGAGTAGCTGGGACTACAGGCATGCGCCACCATGCCCGGTAATTTTTTCTATATATATTTTTAGTTGTCCAGATAATTTATTTCTATTTTTAGTAGAGACAGGGTCTCACTCAGGCTGGTCTCGAACTCCTGACCTCGAGCAATCCACCTGCCTCAGCCTCCCAGGGTACTAGGATTACAGGCGTGAGCCACCACGCCCGGCCTTCTTTTTGTTTTTGTTTTCCAAGAACAGGGCAAACTATGTTTTTGAACTCCTAAAAATGATAAGCTGAAATAAGCCAGACACAAAAGGCCAGAGAACCTGGAATCCCATCGACAGGAAATATCCAGAAACAGTCCATCTACGGAGACAGCAAGCAGATTAGCTGTTGCCATGGGCTGGGGTGTCAACAAGGAGCATTACCCTTGGGCAGGCGGGACCTTTTTAGGGTGATGGATTGTGGTGATGGTTGTACAACTCTGTAAATACATTGAACATTATTGAATTGTACACTTAGAACGGGTAAATTTTATGATGTGTAAAGTACACATCAATAAAGCTGTTAAGATTATAAATAAACCATATCAGTGATAAAGAAAGTTTGGAAAAGAAAGAAAAAAAAATCACTTATAATCCCAACACCCTAACACAGCTCTTATCATTTTTTTCATATTCCATACTAGTTATTTATCTGCATTTGGCAATTATGGAAGTAATAACATTAGCTAACATTTATTGCATGTTTATCGTAGTCCAAGCAAGCGCTGGGTTACATGCCAGGCAGTGTCTCAGATGGTCCCCACAACAACCTATGAGGAAGGTACTGTTATTATCCACACTTTACTAATGAGAAACCTGAAGCTCAGAGAGATTAACTGACTTACTATGTGAACTTAATTTTCTACCTTGCTGCAGTCTTGATTCTTTTAATGTCTGCAAAATAGTTTATCAGGTCAGCATATCTCACAATGCTTAACTCTTCCCTTGTTTGTACCATGCATGTTTCCATTAAAAATGTGATGAACATCTTCATTAGAAATAGCTTTGTCCATATTTAATATTCTCTTATTAGGATGATTTCCTAGAAGCTGGGTCAAAAGGAACAAGGCAATTTTAAAATTTCTTGAAGTGCAATTGGTCTCCACGGGGTTGGGATCTATGTCCCCATCCAGCAGTCTTGTCCTGTCCTCACCAGCACTAACTATGCCAAGGTTTCTAATGTTCTGCTTAGTTAGCTGGACTCTTAATTCTTATTTTAATTTTCATTCATTTAACTGTTAGAAAGCTTGTGGGTTTTTTCCATACCAGTTGAATTTGATCTTTTGTAATTTATCTGTTTTCTGCCCTTGTGTTTATTGGTATCTTAATGATTTTCTCACCGATGTATGTGAGCTCTTTAATAAACATATCAACCTCTCCCCCATTTGCCTATTTATTTACTTATTTTAAAAACTTATTTTATGTATTTTTCCATAATGAAATCGATTACTCTTTTCCTTTGTGAATTTTCCATTGCTTCTAGACTTTCAAAGGCATCCCTCTCCAAGGCTTTGATAATATTCAGTTATAGTTTTCTCCTGGTTTTTCTGTAGTAGAATTTATTCTACACTGAAGAACAATCCATCATGTATTTTAGTGTGTAGTTTGAGATGTGGGTCTAAACTATTGTTTTCCCAAACTGTTACTTAGCTTTTTCAGTATTGAACATTACCTCCTTTCCCTACTGTTTTGTGACCCTTCCTTTATCTATCAATATATTATATTTTTATAAGAGGGTCTGGTTTTGCTCCAGAGCCATACTGTTTTAACAATCATTGTTTGGTAACACGTGTTTGTATTTGGTGGGTCTAAAAAGTTTCACCTGGTCCTTCACAAGAGGTCAGGTCATTCTACCTGTAAGGCACCTGGGCAAACAGCTGGAAACTCGGCGCTCTCCCGCCCTCAGCACAGGACACAGGTGGAGCTACTGACACAGTCTGAAGTGGGGAACGTTCTAGGACCCTGGGCGTGACTGAGAACCCCAAGGAGAAGAGCAGGGTAAGAAACCTTGCCCTGAGATGAAGAGAACTAACAGGGCCAGCACAGCCTTTCAAGACAATTTTAGCTAATTCCTTTAGTATTTAGAGAGGGAAATCCTAGCCGATGAGATTAAGTCTTCTGCCCAAACCCATAGCGGTAGTTAGTGGCAGAGCTGGGATTAGATCTGGATTTCCCGGCTGCTGGTCAGGGGCTCCCTACTGTCAACAGAGGAGAGGACCGTGTGGGCTGCAGCACCAGGGAAGGCTCGTGGCGACAGCTCGTGTATGAACCCCACTGCACTAAAACCTTCCACACCTGCTATCCACCTTTGATCTTCACCCCAGCCCTTCTGCCAGGTCCCCTGCAAAGCCTCTTAACCGCTTCCCCTCAACTCACCGGTCAGGTTAACCAGCCCCCTCCCTCTGTCCTGTGTGCACCAGCCGCTGCCCCCAGCTAGGAGCTTGTCTATAACACGCTCCACGCTCCTGCTCTCCCCAGATGAGAGGATCATTTCCCCAGAATCAGTTATTCATGTTCCTAAATCTATATAGGCCACACCATCTACACGTGACACGGTAATTGTTGATGTAACCAAAAGTAACACACCCGAGAGGGAAGCGTGTGGAACGAAAGGAAACTATTGCTGTCGTATGTCAAACGCGTTGCTTTGGAAAGACGTGTTGAAGGCGAATCACTGAAAAACCTTGTTGAATGAAGTGCAGAGGAGAGAACTGTAAACAACAGGAGCAGCTTTGCGTAAATCTAGAGTGTTCAGCCTTCAAATCGCTTCCCAAGTAACTTAGGCTTTCTCTTTGTTATAAAGACGGAAACTGGAAATGGTGAGTGTAGCTTATGCAGGACAGACAGGCAGAATCTTCATTCATCACAAGGCTCTTTTTTAAAGAATGGCCTTGCGTTCTCATCAAAATAAGATTGTATGTGTTCTTTTTTATGGTTTCTCACTTTGACCAAAGTGTTTGATTAGCTACCAGTCCCAGTTGTGTAGGAAAGAGGCCGTCCACTGATACAGGACAGTAGAAAATAATCTCCATTTCCAGATGAGCTGTCCCGGCTGCAAGAGCACGGCCAGACCCTGAGAGGCACACAGACATGGCACGGGGACAATACCACACAAGGCCTGGGGGCCAAATTCCAGCTCCACCCTAACCAATGGTGTGGTCTTGGGCGAATCATTTATCTTCTTCGAGCTCAGTTTTCTCTCCAGTTAAATAACATCTGTCTTGGTGATTATCTAGATGGAAGGAAAGGATGTTGCCTCTACTCAGCACGGTGCCGGGCCCATTTGAAGATGTGAGCTTCCTTTTCTGACTCTACATGAAAGAAAGGGGAAGAAATGAACTTCAATGTGTGGATTGGACGTGGAGAAGCGGGAGAGACTACGGCATCCCTCCCCATCGGCAAATTCCAACTCACAGAATGGGGCAGTCTTTGGAGAGGGCACCTGGTAAGTTGCTCTGTTAGGTGCACAGCAATAGAACCCTGTGCCCAAGGGCCAAGACAAGAGGACCCTGGAACAGAATGCCCAGGACCACGCTGGAGCCGAGCAGAGGGAGAGCTTCAGGAGTCTGCAACGCAGAGTGGTGCCACATGAACTGGCTTTGGGAGGGTCCCTTTGCAGGGCGTCGCACCACCTGGGAGGTTGCTCTGTATACCTTGGAAGGCATTCTGAGTCCTGAGACCTATAAACCCTTTTCCCTTGTAGTTGAGCCCTGTGACTTCCCCAGCTGCTGAGCCAAGAACTAAGGGGGTACTCTGGCCCGAGGGTGAGAAGAAGCCCCAGTCAGTTTCTCAGAACACATCTCTGCGTGTGTGTCTGTGTGTCTACCTGTCTGTTTCTGTCTCTCTCCATCACTCTGTCTCTCTCTGTGACTGAGTCAGATGAGGGAGTCCTCATGTTTCACTGGTTGGCAGTTTTTGCCCTTCCCAGTACAGCCGTCCCCAGCCTACAGATGCAGAAAGAGCTGCTGCTAGCATGAGTTATTTTTGTCAGCTGAGTCACCACACCAGAAAGCAAGATATGACCCCGCCTTCTGTCTGCTCTGAGGAGCTGGAACCAGCTAGGACCTTGGGACCCCTGAGAGTCCTAACTGGAACGTCTCCCATTTGAGCCCAGCGTCTAGCCCCTAACTGAAGGGGGCAGCCAGCCCATTCACACTGGGACACATGGAGCGGCCCGGCCGGCCCTTGCCATCCAGTCCTGCCTGGTGATGAGGACTTGCAGGGCTCACTGGTTCCCATCCCTCCGGCCTCTCTGCAGCCTCAGGGCTGTGCATGGGGACGGCTGCTCCAGGAGGCTCCCTCCGGCCTGTGTCATGGTTACTGGTGCCCCAGCCCTCGGCTGTCTGGCCTGCTAGACTCTGTCCCCTTAGGGAGGGGCCACACCTGCTTCATGCCTTTGGCACGTATCTCAGTGGCTGGAACATAGTAGGTGTTCAATAGCATTAGCTTTCATGGTGGCACCACAGGCCGGCCACCTGCCTGTCACCTCCTTTATCTTTAGGCCACTCTGCTGCCTAGAAGTCCCCTCATTTCCCCTCTGTTATCACGTCTACCCATGTCTTCCCCTCCAGCCCCCAGCACCTGCTGTCCTTCACTGTCCCGCATCCCCTGGAACCCTAGGGAAGAACAGTCTGCACGTGGGCACAGACACGGGGCACAGGCGTGTTTTTCTGGGAAATCCCAAAGGAGTCCTTGACCCCTAAGAGGTTTAGAACTACTAGGATGGAATGAGGAGGCCAAGAAAGGTTTGGCATGAAGCAGCCCATTAGCAAGATGGGCCTGGCAGGGTATGGGTTGGGTTCTCCTCTATTTCTCTCTTTTTTTTTTTTTCTTAGAGACAGGTTCTGTCTCTGTCACCCAGGTTGGAGTGCAGTGGTGTGATCATAAAGTAACCTTGAACTCCTAGCTCAAGCAATCCTTCTGCCTCAGCCTCCTGAGTAGCTGAGACTACAGATGCACATCACCACGCTCGGCTACCTTTTTTATTTTTTATAGCGACGGGGTCTCGCTATGTTGCTCAGGCTGGTCTTGAACTCCCGGCCTCAAGCAATTGTCCTGTCTGGCCTCCCAAAGTGCTGGGGTTACAGGTGTGAGCCACTGCTCCCAGCCTCACCTCTATGTCTTTTGTAAGCTTCCCTTTTTGGGTAGGAAAACTTCTGGGAGTCTTCAGTGTCGTGGCATTCAGTGTGCGCTTTTCCCGTGATGGCATTCAGATGTGATGAGTCGTCCCCGTCTCTCTCTGTCTAGCTGAATAACAAGGCTGTCGTCTACAGTTTTTCATTTTTTCATATTCTGAACATTTTTAAAGGAGAAATCATTTTAGCTGAGCAGGAATTGAAACTGGAGATGGAGTGAATCACCTTGGTCTCATTTAAAATAGATAACTGAGTTTGGTGAGAGCTGGAGTCAGCCATTCGCTGGGACACCGTGCACAGCTGCAAGAAGTGATACCCCTTGTAAATAAATCACCTGCTGGCAGCCTCAACTTGGAATATTTATAAGGAACAGACCTGGGAAGGAAGAACTGTAAGTCTAGGTTGCAAAGATTATCGGAAGAAGGGCTTCACAGTGTGTCCAGAAAGTTTGATTCTTGGTGGCCTGCAGGAAGACAGGGGAGAAAGGACAGCTGCAGGTTCCATTAGGGCAGGAGCGGTGTGCAAAATTTTATTTCATTTTCGACAGTGGCACGTCCTTGTGTATATCTGCGAGTCTGTCTCACTGCAGGAGAGGGGAAGTCTGCCTGTCTTCCTTCCTACCCTCCAAGCTTTGGCAAGGAGCTGGAGCAGGATGCCCCCAGATGCCTGAGGGGGTCCCCACATTTGCTCCGAATTAAGCCAAAGCCCTGTTGCACCATAGGCCACAGGGATGCCCGGCCGGGCCCCCCTTCTCTGGTTGTAATGTTGATGAAGCACTTTGGGTGGAAGGGGATCTGCCCCGGGGAAGGGATACGGCTGGGCCTGGTGAGGTATCAGTGTACACTTATCTCAGTATGGAGCCAGACGCTGCAAGTGGACTCCCAAGTTCAATGAGCGTGGTGTAACCTTAGGCAGGCTGCCTCCTCTCCGAGCATCTTCCCCACCTCCACCCTCCCACTGCTCAGTCGGTCTCATCTATTAAATTCCTCCAGGGACAGTGGGGAACCACACTCCTCCCCCTAGGACAGCCTCAGAGAACCCAGGACAGGCACGTCCAGTGTAGTGGAAGGAGCACCGGCAAGGTGTGGAGAGCGCTGGGCCATGTGGCCTCGGGACCGCGACTAAGACCTCACTGAGTCCTCATCAGTGACAGTTCACTCAGCAACCATCTGTGTATTGCACCCTTGTCCTGTGTGCACCCCTGTAGTAGGAACTGGGCATAAAAAGATGCAAAAGGCAAGGTCCTGTGATGGCAGGAATCAGAGACGTGAAAGCAGACGCGTGAATTAGAGCACACTAGAGTGCACGACCGACAGAGGGACAGAGATGGTGCAGGGCGGGGCGGCACCAGCCTAGGGGGAGGGGTGTAATAGGAGGTGGCATCTGAGCTGGCTGCTGAAGGGTGAGTGGAGGTGAGTTGGGCCAGAGAGAGGGACAGGAGGAGTGGCCTTCAGGCAGAGGGGACAGAGGAGGCAAAGGCCCCACAGCAGGAAGCAGCGTGGTGCACGGAGAAAGTAAGAACATTTTGGTGCTGGTGATGGGAATGGCAAGAAAAGAGAATCTGTAGGCAGGAGCAAAATATAAAGGGCCTCGAACCGCAGTTTAAGGAGTTTGATGGTCCTATAGATGGTCCTTTTAAAATGTAGCTCAGAGCATGTCACTCCTCTACTCAGAGCTCTGCCAGGGCTCCCATTTCCCCTGCAGTGAAAGCCAAAGTCCTGACAACATTGCCTGGCTTCCAAGTGACTCTCTGATCTCATCTTCTGATGTCCTCACAACATTCCCGCTGCCCCTCAAACAAGGCGGGCAACACCTGCCTCAGGACCTTTGCACTGCCTGTTGCCTCTACCATGAAGGCTTTTTCCCGGCTATCTACATGGCTCACTCCCTTACCCCCTTTAGGATCTTATTGAAATATTACTTCTTGAGGAGGCCTGCCCTGACCATCCTTTTCAAAATTGCAGCACCCTGCTTTCCTCATTCCACACTCCTAAATCTCCTTAACATGTTCAATTTTTTATCTTGAGAGCACTTACCACCTTTCAACATATTCTATATTTTCTTATCTATATGTTTTATTATTTATTTCTATATTTATATTCACCCAACTGGAATATAAACTCCACCAGGGCAGGTATTTTTGTCTGCCTTGTTCACTGCTATACACCCAGCACCTAGAGCAGTGACCAGAACATGGTAGGTGCTCAACAAATATTCCCTAACTAATGAATGACTAAGCTAGGGAGCCACTGACAGGCATTAGGTGGGAGAGTGGCACGCCCAGATTTACAAATTAAAATCTTTCTAGCTGAATAGTGTAGACTCACGATGGTTATTCCACTCCAGTTTTCTCATCATGATCCACAGTAGTAAACTAATTTGAATCATGATCTAGTGCCCGTACTATGAACACACAAATGTACATAAAATTCTAACTGAAATAAAAGTTTCATGAAACAATTGCACAACCCACCAACAGATCATAGCTTATAGCTCAAAAAATACTGGTATAATGTTCTGGGGTTAGTGATGATGGCTGTACATTATGAATACACTAAAAATTACTGACTTGTACACTGTTAAATGGTTAAGATGGTGAATCTTAGGTCACATAAATTTTATCTCAACAAAAAATGTCTTTAATGGTAGAGGAAATTGGTTTAAAAGAGGCCAACCTGAAGATAGGAAGACCGACTAGAAAATGGTTATCATAATCCAGGGGAGAGGTGACGGGTGGGCAGAGGTAGTTGAAATCGAGAAGAAAGACAATTCCAGAGATATTCAGAAGGTTATGTTGGAAAATGTGAGAGTTAGAGTCAAAGTTAATTCTCGACTTATGAACATAACCATTGTGTGTGTGTGTGTGTGTGTGTGTGTGTGTGTGTGTGTATAGGATACCACTTTTATTTTGAAAAATCACCTATATGTGTGCGCTCACACATTGGCCAATGCACAGAAGAGCTCTGAGGCCACAAACGCCACACCACTGGCCAGCCAGGGGAGCCCACAGTGTGACACCAGGGCTCTGCCAGCATCCCAGGTTGGGGGTGGGGCAGGCAGCAGCCCGAGAGTCGAGGAAGGTCCGGGAGGGAATGGGTGTGGGGCACCTGGGTGTGTGCGGTGTTGCGGGTGCTGAAAGAGTGGAGACCTTCAAGAAGTCTGGTGACCGGCCAAGACGTCCAGAGATACGGGCCCTGGCAAGTGTCGGAGGAGGCAGCAAAGGCAGAAGGCCAAGACCCAGCCGGCCAGTCTCAGAGGAGTGGGTGCCCAGGAGCAGCTCCCCCAGGGGGCTCACGACCCCAGAAGCAGCCGGGCCTCAGGGCCCTAAAAGGCCAATTCACCTCCATTACCTTCCCCTGCTTTCTTCACCCTGTCCCATACATGGGCACCAGTCAGCGTGAGCAGGCGGTCCCTACTCCCTGTAGTGACCCTCTGACATGGAGTCCAAATGGCTTCTGAATGCCCCTGAAGGAAACTTCCTGTTGGCCGGGCGCGGTGGCTCACTTCTGTAATCCTAGCCCTCTGGGAGGCCGAGGCGGGTGGATCGCTTGAGGTCAGGAGTTCGAGGCCAGCCTGAGCAAGAGTGAGACCCTGTCTCTACTAAAAATAGAAAGAAATTATCTGGACAAGTAAAATATATATATATAGAAAAAATTAGCCGGGCATGGTGGCACATGCCTGTAGTCCCAGCTACTCGGGAGGCTGAGGCAGGAGGATCGCTTAAGCCCAGGAGTCTGAGGTTGCTGTGAGCTAGGCTGACACACGGCACTCACTCTAGCCCGGGCAACAGAGTGAGACTCTGTCTCAAAAAAAAAAAAAAAGAAAGAAAGAAAACTTCCTGTTAAGGAGATTGTTCCGTATGGGCTGGACAAAGGGTGGGGAGCTGTGGCAATAGGAAAATGGACCGATGGATCTCATGGCCGACCCCTGTATCCTTCTGCAAATTCTCTTCCTTGATTGCCCCTGCGTCCCTGCTTTTCAAAGTGTGGTGTGCGGACTGGTAGCATCAGCATCACCCAGGCCTTGATTGCCCCTGCGTCCCTGCTTTTCAAAGTGTGGTGTGCGGACTGGTAGCATCAGCATCACCCAGGAGCCTTGTGGAAATGCAGAATCTGTGCTCCATCCCAGGCCTACTGAGTCAGAATCTGCATTTTCACAACGCCCCCCCCCCAGGCAACTTGTGTATAACAGTGAAGTCTCAGAAGCCCATCCCGTACCATTCTTTGCTGCTCTTCACGTGACACCCTGGCTACTCTTTCTTGGTCTTCCTTGTGGACACCTTTATCTTCATCACCCCTGTTAATGCTGGAGACCCTCTGCCCCTTCCTTCTGTCTCTGCCCTTCTCCCTGGGCGATCTCAGCTACTCCCATTGCTTCAGATGCCATCTGCCTGTCATGGACTCCCCTTACAAGGACCACTTCTCTGGGTGCCTGACCTGTAGATCCAAATACCTATGAAACGGCTCCAGCAGACCCTATAAATTCCACATACCCCATGCTGAATCCATTCTCTCTCCACCATCCCTGAAGTCTCACCTCCTATGTTCCCTAGGTCACCCAGGCACCCATCCAGGGACTCATCCCGACCTCCTCTCTCACCTTTAACCCCTACATTCATTCTGCTGTGTCCTATTTCCTAAGTAGTTTCTCATCCCGGCCCCCTCCCCCTCCATCCTCACTGCCACTGCCCCCGGTCAGGTCCTCATCAGCTCTCTCCTAAGTTCTGCTGCAGGTCTGGCCAACTCGCCAGCACAACTATCCTCCAGGTGGCAATTTCCATCCAAGCTGAAGGAGGTGCTACCATCTCATAGATACTAAAACTGGAACATGGGGCCTCTTTGGTTGATGTGCAGGGGACATGAGTGCTGGAAGACCTCACACCAACAAATGTGCTAGCCCCAAATTAACACTCAGGTCTCAATGGCTCACAACCCATTGGTCAGCAAGGGGTGAGGGAGGTGGGGAAGGGTGACCCTCCTGTGTCACAGCCTGGAAGGAGAGGACAACTGAATATGGGTGAGCACCAGAAGCTTCCTCCAACCATCCTCCTCCTCTGTTTATATCATCATCTGACACGCCATGTATTTGCCTGTTTACATACTTTTGTTCTACTCCCCCTCACCCTCTATAAATATAAGCTCTTTGAGGACAGATTTTTTGTTGTTGTTGTTCATTGCTGTATTCCTTGTGGCTGAACAGGGGCTGGCACATAGCATTCAATAAATATTTGATGAGTGAGTTAAATGATAAAATGAGTAAGTGAGTGGTCTGGATGGTTATGGAGGTAAGGGTGGGGGACAATGGCGAAGGAAGAGCCTGGAAAGTAAGAAGGGGTCATATCACAAAAGGCATTATCAGGCATATAGAGGAGATTTCATTTTATCCTATAAAGTACAGAGAAGGAGTAGGGGGATCTTAAAAGGGAAATGACATGTTCTGGAAGATCACTTAGGATGCAGGTTGGAGGGTGGGTTGGAAGGAGCCCCACTGGGGGCAGGGAGACCACAGGAGGCTGGCTGGTGGTTTAGGGCCAGAGGAGGGGTATTCATGAAGGAGGAGCAACAAGACTTGCTGAGAGACTGGGTGTGGGGTTTGAGAGGAGTCAGAGGAGTCAGCGTGACGTTAAAGGGTTGGCTTGAGTCACCAGAAGGCCGGAAGGATGAAGTTCTGTTGACTCCTCCCCACATGAGGAGGACTGAGGGGTGGGGCAGACCTGGGGAGGTCGTGGCAATGAGGAATTTGTCTGGGACATGTGAACTTTGACACGGCCATTCAACATGCTCCTTGTTAAACTATACGTTACTCCCCATGTGTATGATGTTTCCTCACCACTGAAGTTTCGCACACGCTGTCTCCTGCCCCTGGAATAGCTTCCCCTCCCTCTCTGTCACCACGCCTAACTTCCACCTCATAAAACAAACCAGGAAGAGAAGGACCCTGGGAAGAGGGGACATTCTCTCCGGTTCCCACCTGTCCTGGTGGCAGAACCACTCCCACCCCCACTCCCAGGGGGTGTAGAGGTCTGCAGGGCTGGGGAAGGGGAGCCAGCTGGGTCCCCTGCGGGCCTGGATGGATAGATGCATGGGTGGATGGATGGGTGCATGGACAGCCTCCAGCCAGGGCCACCCTGTTCAAAGGCAGTCACTGCAGTCAGCTCTCGTTAGCATATTGCTTGGTGAAACGCAGCTCTCCCTGACATGGGTACTGTCTCTCCACCTTCCCTGGGTTCTGGTCCCCAACCTTGGCCTAAAACTATGCCCTGTCAGTCTTGTTCTTGTCCTGACCCTGTTCCTCATGCCTGACTTCCCTCCTGTGTGCCTGCCTTTTCCAGTGTCGTGTAGGATTGAAGGTGATACCCCCTGTGCCATCGCTCAGCACGAGACAGAAGCCCAGTGTCCCTGCCTCCGTGTCCTCTGCATGAGGGAAGAATGCCAGCTTATTCAATCCAGTCCCGGGGAAATCATCTCTGGCCACCATCAGAAATAATGTACTGGGAACCAGTCCAGGGCCACCGTCCAGCTACAGCCCGGCTCTAGCAGTCTTTAGGGTGTAGCTGGGTACACAGTGAGCTGCTCTTCTGCTCCCAACTGCTGCGCTGGGAGGTGATTGAATGTCACCTCATGCATTAACCATGCACAGGAGAGGGCTGAGGGAGCTTCATTACCCACCTGTCCACCTGTGGCCCCCATCCCTCCGTCACAGGCCATCTGGATTGACACTTTGATTGATTACCAAGGGTTCCATTGTCCGTGGAGCTGCCGCAGCTGATGGGAGGAGGAAGGGCTACACTGAATCCAACCTGTCAGTCTCTGCTGGTGTCCCCTCTTATGGCGCGTGGGCACATCGTGCTGGCACGTTCAGTGGAGTTGTCATTTTATGGTCGGATGCCTCCTGCTGGGACAGCATCTGCCAGCCCACAAAACCCGCTCCAAATCCTGTACAAGGGGCTTTGGCAAAAAGAGGTAGAATTCAGCAGTTTTGATAAACCCCCAGAGAAGATCATCCCTGGGCTGTTTCCAAGGATGGAAAAACCACACATCAACGGGTAAATTATTAAACTCAGCCACAAAATAAAGGGTGGGTGATTTACAGAGAAATTGGCACGGTTAGGAAAAAAAGAAAAGGACTGATAATAAAACCTCCTGTTTGCAAGTATCAGCGGGTGAAGAAGACATGGCAAGTGGCTGCCTTCAAAGCCTCCGAAGAAAGAAGAAAATAATTCACCATTTTGATTTTTGGCGTGGAGGGTGGTGGCCTTAGGTTTAGCAGGAGAGGAGGGAGGCTGGTATTTGTTAGATTCATGTTACATGTCAGACATTTTGTGTCCTTCCCTCACCGAATCTCCCCAACAGCCTGCTGAAGCAGGTATTTCTGCGCTCCTTTGTCAAGGGAGGCAGCTCAGAGTGGCGACGTGCCTTGCCATGGTCTTACAGCTTGCACGTGGCAAACTCAAGCTGGCTAATTCCGAAATCTGTCCTTTCCCTGTTATTTTACATGTTCTCCTCAGCACATTTCAGTAAAGTGAGAAACCCAAGCCTTGCTTGAAAAGGTCTTCACTTATATTTGAACAAAATCAGAACAACAAGAAACTTGACAGCAAGTGTCATTGAACAAAATTAGTGTGAATAATCTATACTTAATTCAGTGCCCCATGAGGCATCCATCCAGGAAGGAAACAGTAATTATGCCTAAATACTCATTATGTAGAATAATAAGCGATTTCATTTTAGATCTAGAAATAACCTTAGAGACCTCTATTCAACTCGCTCACTGTGCAGATGAGATGCTCACGTGGTTGGGGAAAGAACTAGGTAAGCTTTTTACTAGATAGACGTGTTTGTGTTCTGGTGGCACCTGAGGTCTTTCTCTGGCATTTGAATATTATTTAGCAAAACGCATATTCTTACAAAGGAGACAGTCACATGGACCCTGCCCTAGTGGCCTTCCTGGGCTTCATTCCTAGTTTGTATTCATCAATCACAGATGCTGGTATATTGTACAGTCCTCAGGAACTATATATAATCATGCTTGCTTCAGAACAGTGGGGAAAATGGGAAAAATTATGTCATATTTGGAGAATTCAATGATCACATGATCCATGATATTCTTATTTATTTATTTATTTTAAAGACAGGGTCTCACTCTTGCTCAAGCTGGTCTCAAACTCCTGACCTCAAACAATTCGCCCGCCTCAGCATCCCAGAGTGCTAGGATTACAGGTGAGAGCCACTGCACCCGGCCAAATCCATGATATTCATTAAAAATATTTTTGAGCATTTATCATTCTCAGTTTAAGTAATATTGATTCAACACTTACTACATGCCAGACTGTTGGCTGGATGCTTTTTATATGCATTAATTTAATCTTTACGGCACCACTGAAAAATAAATGGTATAATTCCCAGTGCTCAGGAAGCTGAAGCTCAGCAGTTATAACTAACTTGCCCCAAATCACACAAACAGAAAGTTCCAGAACCATCACTTGAACCATAGCAGTTGATGCTGGACTAAGGGAACACATGTTAGCACCTCATTAAGCCAGCTGGCTTGCCTTGGGTGAGTGGCAACCTCTATGACCCTTCTCACGTTTATGACAGGACAATTATACCTGGTCAATGAAATGCACTGGGGCCTTATGAGAATTAAGTGTGAGAGCATGTGGAATCATATGTGTGTGTTGAAGATGCACACAGCCCAGGACTCCTGAGCATGTGCATGACGAGACATGCAAGGACGCTCATTGCAGCATTGTTTGTAGCAGTGAAACACTGTCCATCAGTAGGAGAATGATAAATAAATCACGATTCATTCATGCAATGGAATATTACGCAGCAGATAAAATGAATGAACTAGATCTTATAAGTATCAACCTGGCTAAATCTTGAATACACAATGCTGAGTGAAAAAAAATTGTGGAATGTGCAAAGTCATTGAGGTAAATGTTAAGCACTCAGAAATGCTATGAATTGTTTATTGGGTACACATGTACCAGTAAAAGGATTAAGCATGGATAAAAAGTGTACACACAAAGTTAGAATAATCCTT
The DNA here is from genome assembly GCF_020740605.2 of Lemur catta. Taxonomy (NCBI): domain Eukaryota; kingdom Metazoa; phylum Chordata; class Mammalia; order Primates; family Lemuridae; genus Lemur; species Lemur catta. The sequence goes on from NC_059128.1 coordinate 93,500,861, forward strand.
ACCTCTGGGGAGGAGGACAGGAATAGAATCAGGGAAGTTAAAAGGACACTACAACTGTCTGTATAATTTTTTAATCTAAAACTAAAATGGCAAATGTTAACATTTGTTAAATCTGGATAGTAGGTGTCGTTTTTTTGTGTATGTTTAAAATATTCATAATTAGAGAAAAGTATCAAGTGAAACAACTATGAAACATCATTATTATAAATACCATTCTTTATTGCTACTGTCACTGCCATCCAGGGACCCAGCTGACAGTGCTAACTGGGAGGAGGGGACTTATCCCCAGGGCTTTTGTAAGAAGAAGATGAGGAAATTTACTTCTTTTGTAAGTAAATGAGGAGATGTCTGCAAAGGCCTCGAACTGCTCCTCTATTCCTGCCTTAATAACTAAATTAATCTCAACAGACATCACAGGAGCTATCTATGAAAGAAACTATCCCAATACCCAAATTAAGAAAATATTTCAATCATCTTAACCAAGATGACGTGCATGCCTGTCCCATACGTGATGTTCAATCACGACAACTATTTTCACTCCAGGAGAATTAGGCTGGGCCTCAGAGAGCCACACCATCAGCCAGGTGCGAGGCAGAGAAACTGAAACCTCATCTCACAGACTGAGCTCTCAACTTCAAGACTCTGAGGCCTCCTTATCAAGACCCTGGATGTAGGAAGGGCAAGCAGGAAATGACCCACAGACCTCGTGCCCCTGTCTTTAAACCTTCTCTTTCAATTCCAATGTTTCGAAAAACTATAACTATTGTGGTTAATGTAAGCAATGACTATGAAGCTGCTCTGCAATGAGGGCTTGTCGGTGGGGAGACACCTGGGGGGAGAACCTGGAGGCATTCTGCATGTCCCCTCCCGCATGCCCGGGCACTGGCCAGAGGATTGCCATCTGCACAAAGCACAAGGGCTGTGCAGACAGCATTTTTCAATAGAACTTTCCACAGTGACAGAAACGTTCTTTATCTGTGCAGTCCAATGTGGTGTACACTAACCATATGGGGGTGTTGAGTGCTTGAAATGTGGCCAGTGTGATCGAGGAACTGGATTTTCTATTTCATTTTAATTAATTGACATGTAAAGTTTAAATGACCACATGTGACTACTGGCTCCCATATTGAATGGCACAGGAGAAGAAACTAACCGAAAAGTTTGATGGAAGGAAAAGGGTTGGGAAGGTTCTAGAACATAAGCCACTGTCTATAGAATGTCAGCCTTGATCAGGCACCGCCTTGAGGGGTTCCTAAACAGGTCTGGGCATCTGGGGCAAGGAAGGGAAAATCCCGCCAGCCCAAGTTTGTTCAGAAACAATCCTGTTCATTTAGCAAATGGGATTTGGCCAGGCAGATGAGGCTGCAGGGTGTGCGACTGACCTGCAAGCTTTGTGCAAGCTCTGGGAGGCACAGTCTTGCGCAGGAGGCCTTGTGAGTGGACAGTGAGCATTCTTCAATACCAGGCCCATTCTGCCCATGCCATTTTGTCCCACAAGCTGGGAGAATTGCTTCCTCTCCATTGTTGCCCTTGGTCATTGCATGTACGTTTCAGAGAGCACTTCTTTGTGATTTCAACCAACCAACCTTCCTTCCTTCCTTCCTTCCTTCCTTCCTTCCTTCCTTCCTTCCTTCCTTCCTTTCCTTCTCTCTTTTTTAAAAAAAGTTTAAATGCAATGAAATGGAATTTATTCACGGGCCCTAACTTTTGTCCTGTGGATTCCATTATTCCAGCACTGGCCTCTCTCCACTGATGTATGTGTCTTCGTTGACTGAGGTTTGCAATTGAAGTTTATAGGGGCCCTGTTTTTTGTTTTCTTCTTAGATCCATATAGGGTACAATCTGTGGGGCGTCTTGAAATCAACTTGTCCAAATGCCATATGTCATATATGGAAGGATAGAAAAGTCAGAGAGCTGAGAGACTCACTCCAGGTCAACACTTGAATTGATGGAAGGAGCGGAATTAGAAGCTGCACATGGCACACCCAGACACTCTTTATCCAAGAACCACTTGTCCTCCTTGCCTAAGATGAATGTTCCGTTTTTGTCAGCTCCTCATATGTTTCTACTGTCTCTAGTCTCCTCAAAAAGGTATTCTTCACCCTGTCTGCAGGGATGCAGCTCAAATCCCTAGAGCTCCTAACACAGTCTTCCTTCTTTATTCAACCTCTCTGGGCTCCAGTGGAAGTTAGGCCAAAGAAGAATCACCTTTCCCTACTGTGCCCTACCTCAGAGCTCGCTCTCTCCTGCAACACTGATGATATAGGACAGTCCTCTCAAACCTTAATGTGCATATGAATCTCCCTGGGATCTTGTTAAATTGCAAGTGCAGACTCGGTAGGTCTGGCTTGAGGCCTGAGACCCTGCACTGCTAGCTAGATCCCAGGTGATGCTGAGGCTGGTCCGTGGACCGTGCTGAGCAGCAAGGCTCTGGACTCATGCTTTGGTCCTAAAGGGCTGGCACTGAAAGGAGCTGGCAGAGGTCAGGTGTTCTAGAAGCAGAGCTTGAGCCAGCAATGCCTGTAGAAGCAGCCCCCAGAGAAACTGGTAAGACAGCCAAGAAAGTAGGATGAAGCAGAAATGAAGCTAAGCAAAGAACTGGTTTTGGCTGAAATCTAACCTCAGCCTGATCCACAGGGAGCTCTGGAACATAAGTGACACCACAGAGTTGTTCCACCCTGAGGGAAGGGGGCCAGGTTTTTGCACCCAATATCAGTCTGTCATTGGCTGTGAGCTGCCCTTGGGAGAGGGGCATCAGCTCCCTGGATAACCTCCCAGGCATTTGCAGGGTTGGCAGCTCGCACTTGGTAAAGGGCAGGTCTCCAGAGAAGTCGACAACTGTGAGCCAACAGCATCCAACACTCACAGCAGCTGGCAGGGGCTGGGGGACCCCACAGTGTAGGGGATCCAAGTAGGCCCCCAATAGAGTCTAACACAGAGGCCTAAATCTCACACAGGCCAACTGCCCCAGCTCCACTTATTTTGATAGCAGAGATTTATCTTTGAAAGCTATGCATATATATATATATAAAAGAGAACTAGAGGCCGGGCGCGATGGCCCATGCCTGTAATCCTAGCACTCTGGGAGGCCGAGGTGGGTGGATCGCTCGAGGTCAGGAGTTCGAGACCAGCCTGAGCAAGAGTAAGACCCCATCTCTACTAAAAAAAATAGAAAGAAATTATCTGGCCAACTAAAATATATATGTAGAAAAAAAAAATTAGCCGGGCATAGTGGCACATGTCTGTAGTCCCAGCTACTTGGGAGGCTGAGGCAGTAGGATTGCTTAAGCCCAGGAGTTTGAGGTTGCTGTGAGCTAGGCTGACGCCACAGCACTCACTCTAGCCCGGGCAACAAAGCGAGGCTCTGTCTCAAAAAAAAAATAAATAAAAAATAAATAAATAAAAGAGAACTAGAAATACAAACACAAAACTGTTCATAATGTTGATCTCCAGTTGACTTCCTTGTGTCTTCCTCCATCTCTCAAACTTGTCACAATGAACATGCATTAATATAAAGCAACAAAAGAGTAAACCACTGATACCCAAGCTCAGAATCTTAGACACAATTTTATTTACCTAATAACTGTTTATTGAGTGGCTGCTCTTCCCATGTACAGTGCCGTGTGATTCTAATCAGTGTCCATAATGCAATGCTAATGACAGGGCACACGTCTGAAATACAATTTGCAGCGAAGAAAAATTATAGACTGTTCGGTCTGGTTTTATGTTTGGATCTATTTTATTTTTTTCCCAATTCTTTGGAAATTACTCATATCCATAGCAAATGCGCTGTAACTGGAACAGCCCATTCATCAACCCCTGGTTTAGTGATGTGAAATCTTGTGCCTGACAGGTCTTGGCAAAAGGGCAAACAGACCCCCTGACTCCTGTTGGTTTGCAAAGACCACACAGCCTGTCTGGGCCCCATGAGCAATTTTCCTTTTAATGGGTTTCCTTCTTCTTTTGCATTGCCTAATTAAGTAATCAAGTTAATAAAGATGAATGGCTTGCTTAATAGGGATTAATAACTTGCCAAAAATCCCCTGGGTTTGGGAACCCAGCTCAAAGCAGCAGAAATGCTCCTTTTGAAAGCTGGAGACGTAATGGCCAAGCCGAGCCTCAGCCCTCGGGGCTGTCTGCTCATGTCCCAAGGGATCAGGCCTCTAGGAAGAGGAGGGGTACGGGGGCAGGGTGAGGGGGTAGTAAAGCTGCAATTAGCGCAGCCTTCAAAGCCACTCTCTGGGCTTCAAAGCCCTGCAGCCCCTGCCCATGCCACAGCCAGCCGCCATTGCTAAGTCAGGCACAGCACCCAGTCCAGGGGCTCAGGCCCCTGCTCTGTGAGTGTGTCCCCCGGGGCCTGGAGCCCTAAGATGCCACCCAGCTCCAGCAGTCTCAAAGTCACTTGGCTCTCAGCCCTGGCTTCCTTTTAGATTCTCGAGGGAGATTTTTCAAAAATGCGGATGCCCCGGCCCTTCCTCAGAGATTCTGATTTAATTGGTCTGGAGAGGGAGGTACGCTTCTCATACAAGTTCCCAGGTGAGTCTTATGTGCAGATATTGACCATGAGACCAAGGAGTTTTTTTAAGCCCAAGCCGCTTGGTGAAAAGGATGAAAGAAAGTGGAGGGAGGGAAGGAAGGAAGGAACCAGAGCCACTGGCACCAAGGGGTTCTCAGGTTGAAGGGAGGACTTCGGGGAGACAGGGCAATTGGGCAGGGGACAGACAATCCACACCAAACGACAGCCGCCCTCCCTTGTTGTCTGTAGGTTATGGAAGGTCACAGTTGTTTCTTCTCATTCCCAGTGGAAAAAGAACCACTGACTTGGATTTTATACCCGAGGAGTCCTTTCTTATGTTGACCGATGCTCTTGAGTCTCTTGGCAGAGCCACGCAGAGCTGGGGACATTTGTCTCCTGTGGGCTGCAGCAAACCTGCACACCCTGACCAGAGGAAGTCTGCCAGCTGCCCCCTCCTCCCCTCCCCTGGTGGAGGGCTCTGTCCCCTCCCCTTGGTCCCTCAGCCTGCAGGTATGAAGCAGGCACAGGAGCCAGACTCCAGCAGGTGCCTGAATGTGGCGGCTGATGTTGATTCTGATTTTATAAGATCCTGGTCTCTTCCTCCTCTTCCCTCCTCCCAAACATCAAAGGCTTCACAAAACCTCATGTGGCTCTGGGGCCAGAAAGAGGTTCTGGGCCCCCTCTGGGTCGGGGGCTGTGCCTGAAGAACTGAGCAGAATGGGGAAGGTTAGATTGATCGCCAGCGGGAAGAGCAAAGAACTACCAAGAAAGGAAAGGTAAAAGGAGAGAAGGGAAGTTCCTTGAGAGTTTGGGGGGATTCAGAGAGGAGGCAATCAGAGATCTTGGAGCCACTGCCCCACTCTGATGAGGGAGCTACATGGTGACACAGAATTCTAAATGTTTTACTATGCCTGGTGGATATACAATATAATGCATTTAGATGTTTCTCAAGGACAACAGAAACTATTTAAGTTGCTTTTCAATCATGTTTGGATGTAGAACTGGTATTACTTCTGGATGCAACACCTTGGGGATGGAAGCTAAAGCTCAAACCAAGAGGCCCTAGTTTATCTACCACCACAAGAGTCTCCATCACCCAGGTACGGGTGAGGCTCGAATTGACGGCGTATCTGCACATGCCCAGCGGCACAGTGCCTGACACTAGACGGCAGGTGTTGGCTCAGTGCAGGATTGAGCCACCTCCTCCCACGTCCACCCTTCCCACAGCTGATCCCAGAGGGCAGGGCTGAAGCCTAACTGAATGCCGTGGGACGTATCTCTTTAAGGGGTGACTTTGACAGTGGACATTTCAGGTCCTGGAAGTTGCTGGAGGTTTGTGGGCAGCTGCCTCCTCCTAGAAAATGGCTTTGCAGGCGGTGCTGCCCTGGGGAGTACACTCACCCCCATCCATGTCAGCAGAGGCTTAGGAGCCACGCTGAACTCTGCACACCAACATTCCCTGGCAAGGTCAGATACCTGGCGCTCCCTCTGAGGAGTGGTCACTCCGGTGACCTCTGTAGCTCTCCATCCTTCAGCCCACCCCCCATCCTTGACTTGGTCTCACTTACCCATTGGGACCGGCTCTGGCCAAGCCCTTGGGGTCGGTGTGTAGGGAGGAAGTGGTGAGTTGCTGTTGGACATTCCAAGAACAGTGACTATAATTGGCCCTGATAGAGTAGCTGTCCAGATGCAGGCAATTTTGACTTTGATGTGAGCAGAATTACAAAGGAACATAAAAAGAGCCTATGATTTGGGCTGAAACCCTGCCAGTGCAGTCTAGTCCCAGCTCTGCACACGGTGCTCACGCTGCCTGGAAGTCTGCCCTCCCAGCATGCACTGTCCACAGGGCCAGCCATGCTCCTGGTCACAATTCCCCTCAAATGCCACTTCTCCAAGGAAGCCCCCCACTTTCCCAGAATTGGGGACCCTACTGTCCTTGCTCACAGTGCCCACCCCTCCTCCAGTGCACTTGCCACCCAGTTAGTTACATCACTGTTGGGGTGACTCCTGCCACCCCCCCATAAAGGCAGGACCATGGCTGTGGTGTTCACCCCGTTCTGGAGCGGGCGGGCTGGCACGTGGCAGGCCCTTGGAGCACATTTGTGAGATGGATGAATAAATGAAAACCAGCTACATGAAGGGTGTGGTCACACAGTCCCAGACGGGGCTCTGGGTGTGGGAAACCGCCTTCCCAGAGAAGGAGCCAGTTTTTGTGAACCCCAAAGCTTATATAACTTGGGGGCCCCTTTGAAAAAAAAATATAAAATAATTACACTATAAACTTTACAAAACCCCACAACATAGGAGCACATACCTAAGCCACACCCAGGACTTAAAGTGAGAGACTCTACAGCGTGAGTGTCATGAATCCATCCTCCGGCTGTAAGTGAGGGCACCCCAGCGTGACTCTCGGGGCACGGCTGCAGATGGCACCGCTGCAGGGTGTAAGATGTGGGCTAGGAGGACTCCTCCAGAGAACTCTCTCCCCTCACCCCTCCCTTTCCTGAGCCACAGCCCAGTTGGTTAATTTGGGCTCTGGGAGGTGACAGGTTTGAGTGTGAAGCACAAAAACCCACGGGGAGTCATGGGGCCCTAAGTGGACCCCCCAAATCTCATCTGCCTACAGTCACTGCCGTACGTCTTTAGTGAGGACAGAGCTCTCTGCACAGGCCCCGGGGGCCTCCCGGTGTCCGCTGCAGCGCCCTCTGCAGATGTCTGCGGCAGTCCTGTCCTCTCCGGCGCTCTGCCCTGCGAATTCCAGCCACCTTGGCCTCCCTGAATTCTCCTCTCTGTGTTCTCAACTCAGGGGGTCCCCTGGCTCTGTCTGGGCTCCCCTGCCTGCACGGCAGCCCGGACACTCTCGCGAGACATACGCTGGGATGGCTGGTTTGTGACTCTTCTCTCTCGGATCACTGTTCTGAGCTGCCTGTTGTCCGACATCTGAGGACCATGGTTTCCTGTATTTTGTCTGGCTTTTTTTTTTTTTTTTTTAAGTTGCTTAAGGTGGGAGAATAATTCAGTTCCTATTGCTCCACTTTGGCCGATAATGGACATCCACTTCATCCACATTTGGAAAATTGTTTGCCAAATATGAGTCAAAAGAACCAGAGTTTGGACGTCAGTCATGATTTTGATGAAAAATGGCGTTCCACTCAAAAGCAGCTAGTTCAGCTTACAACTTGAACAACTGCACATGTGCTGTTCTTTGAGATGACTGAGATGGCTGAGATGATCGCTGCGGCTCAGCATGAAGCAGAGGCCTTTGTGCGGAGGGCCCCTGCCATCCCGCAGAATGGTGACAGGGCTCCTGCTCACGAGTTGAGATCTGATGCGATTAATCGTTTTGCCGTTTCATCAAGGGCATTCTTACCCGACGCTGCTCCTTTTGTTTTCTCTTTTGTCTTGTGAGTTCATAGCAGTGAAGACGACCAGGACTAGTCTTCCCCACCGCTAGCGCCGTTTGGGGCCCAGCCTTGATCCGTGCTAAGCCTGAAGGTACCAACCGTTTTATACCCACTTTGGCTTTTGCAGCAGCAGTGCAAATATCCACACAGATGCGGTGTTGTTATGAAAATAGATTTGGCCTCTCAGCCCCCTGCGGGAGTCTCAGGACCACCCAGGGGTCTGTGGAGCCAACTGTGAGCACCGCTGAGTTGGGCTTCCCTGAGTAGCCCCCACACCGCTGGCTTATCCGGCATGGGATCCCCAGAGAAAGAGCCTCGCGTGGATGTGTGACAGCTTTTGTGGCCTGGCTCTCATTTTTAAAAATGAGTTTTCCTGACACTGTTCTACCCCCACCCAACCCACACCTGTGCTTGGTGGTGTTTGGTCCCTGTTCTATGTCCTGTTCTCTGTTTCCCGTCCTGGAGCCGGGACTCAGAGTCCCCCGTCGTCAGCTGCCTCCACCATCCCTGCAGAGGAAGACCCCAGCTGTCGTTCATGACTTCAGCTCATTCCAGCCGAATGGGCTTATGGGGATGACAACAACAGCCAGCACTTCTTGGCACTTAATTCTGTGCTAAGGACTCTTATTCTGAGCAGACATCACCTCACGTGCTCTGCGTCATACTTGTTGAGCAGTGACCGGTCCCGTTGCAGCCTCTACCCAGGCAAGGCCTACCTTTGGGAAAACAAAACAAAAATTTCTCCTTTCTTTCATGTGTGTGTCTTAGTTTATTGGGATTTTTTTTAATTACCAAGTAATTCATTCTAGGAAGTAATAAATGTGTTTATTTTCTTCTCTGCATTTTAGTTTCCTCTCTGGATCTGGAAGTGATAAAATAAAAAATGTTGAAGTGTGCTCTCAGAGCTAGTAGCTCTTTTCCCACTCTTTTTGAAGAAAGAATAATTGCATGTAATTTTTTTACACATGTCAGATTCTTGTCGGAATGGAGCCATGTGTATATCGTATGAATAAATAAATCCAGACTCTCATTTCATTAATGCCCCCAGAAGCCCCTAAGAGTACCTGAAAAGAGCCCTCTGTCATAGTAGGGGGCAGGGGAGCAGGTTTCACTACTGCACCTCCATTTCAAAGTGATCAGATGAAGATGCAAAGGGACCGGGAGTAAAAGGAAGTCACTGGAAAGCCAGGACTGGATGCCCATTAACCTTCTCTTCTCCTCAGTTCCGTCTCCTTCTGCACTTTTCCATTATTTATGTGGATGTTCCCTGGAGCCATCGGAAGGAAAAGCACTGTCCCAGCCTCCTTGTGCCTCCACATGGCAGTACTGAGGGTGGCATGACACAGGCTGAGAAAGTGGACGCTTGAGTCAGATGGACCTGGATTCAAATCCAGCCTCCACCACTTCCTAGCTGAGTGCCCTCAAGAAAGTTACTTAACCTCTCTGAGCTTCAACGCCTCACCTATAAAACGTATAGTAATACCTAGCTCGTTGGGCTGTTATGAGACGTATGTATGACAGTGTAAAGTGCATAGCATAGCGCCTGCACTCTAAACCAGAGGCTAAGTTACTGTTCATGATAATGACATGAGACTTCTGGTAATTCTCTAGAACAGTAGTTGGAAAACTGCTGCAAGCCAAACCTGGCCCTTGGCCTGCTTTCGTATGGCCTGTGAGTTTTAAAAGGTTGTAAAAAGGAGGAAGATGACTAGGACTAGGAAAGACCATATTTACTATCTAGCCCTTTATAGAAAAGTTTGTCAACCCTTGCTCTAGAAGCCCAAAATGAGGAGCTCATTTATAGATTATTGATATACCACGACCACCACCACCACCCATATACTCTCAAATAGTCTCAAGTGTAATGTTTCCATGAAAGAATGGAGAATTGAATCCACCTGGGTACCTCCCCTGGAAAACTTCCTAAATCCCCAGGTCCAGGTGGTCTTTCCTCCTATGAGCGTCTCCTGCTTATGCTATTTTAGCCACCCCGCCCCCAGACAGACAGTATGCTACCTGAGGACAGGGACCATGTCTCAGAGCTCTGTGCCTGTGCAGCCCCTTGCGGTATACGATCCTGAGCACAGTAGGTGCTCAATACAAGTTTGTAGAATGGTTGGATGAATGATTTAGCAGACACTACATAGTCTGCCCACTTTTCTGATTCTCCTGAATATTTAAAATCTCTGTGTGTGGCAGCCAGACATCAATTAGGTCCCAATGTTGATTCCTGGGGTCTTGAAGGTAGCATGTGTCTAACTGGTGCCCCATTGGTCTCTGATGGATGCCTGTGCCCTACCCCCATGGAACAGCTGATGCCCCAAACTGACTTTTCGCTGGGGCATCCCAGTGGCCCAGCCTGTCTCTGAGCACCACCTCTGGTCGCCAAAAACAGGCCTGGGAGGCAGCCCTTCCCAAACGTGGGGACAGGCTGGGTTGTCCTTGAGGGGAAATGACCAAGGGAAATTTGAGCCACAAGAGGCAGCAAGCTTTTGGACCCCCACTGTCCCTGGCTGCCTCTGTGAACAAAGACCATGGATTCAGGGCCTGCATCAGAGTGGCCACCAGTCTGCAAACACAGGCCAAACCATGTGAATGATTTATTGATACTGTATTACAGCACGTGACAAAGGAAGAGGACCTGTTTGCAGACCTGGTGGCCATTGTGTATGTCTGGCACCGAGCCACACTTCCCATGCATGATTTCACTGAGTCCTTGCAAGTAAGAAGCATTTATCACCAACTTACAGGTGAGCAAACTGAGGCTCAGAGCTGCCTCCGAACCACAGCCTCGCAGCTGATCAAAGCAGAGGTGGGATTTGCACCCAAGTCTGTCTGACCTCAAAGCTGGTTCTCAAACATTCCCTGAGGTTCCACCTGTGTATAAGACACCTTGCCAAGTGCTGGGGTGACCAAAACTGGGGTGTATGTCAGGTCCTGCCCAGAAACAGCTTACACTGGGTCACAAAGACAAGGTACATAGGAACCCACAGGTCAGGGGGAGCCCTGTCCCCCAGGAAGCCCAGCAGGCATCTCGGAGGAGGTGGGCCTGACCCCTCCTCAGGTCTGCAGGCCACTCAGCCCTGCTGCGGAGGGGCCCAGAGCAGGAAACCAGGCAGTCTAGCCTGAGACCCACCCTGATCCTAGGCTGCTCGGACCTGGGCTGGAGCCAGTCATGAACTCATTTCCCCAGGCCAGCTTAGAGTGGGGTTGAAAGGGCTGGGCCAGGGCTTGGGGCCGGGCTCAGCCTCCCTCTCTGGTTTTGCACCAGTGAACTCCTTTGCTGCCCAACCTCCCCTAAACCTTCTCTCCCTTGCCCCTGCCCAGCTGGCTGGACAAGGCCACCTGCCTTGTTTTGTGTTCAGGGCCCTTCCGCCTGTTTTCCCCAGTTAACCTCCTGCTGAGAGATGCAGCAACCCAGGCATGACAGCCCACAACCAGGATGAGGGCATGTGGCATTGACCCAATGACTCCTTCCTGCTGTTCCTGGGCCTGAGCACTGAAAAGTAAAATAAAAAGCAACCCATAAACATCCCCTGCAGAGCGAGAGGGAAAATGATTTACCTTCCAGGCCCTTACCCAGTGACAATCATCATGTTCTTGCTGTTGCCATTATCACTGGCTATCTTTGAGGTCTCCCAAATTTCCCTCAATGGCTTTCCTTCCCCCTTCCTGACTCCAGCCCCTTCCACCCTCCTCTGTGGCAAGGCCTCTTTGGACCTACCTCTCCCTCCCTGCTACCCCCCTCATTGCTGCCCCAGGCCTCTAAAAGATATCTGCCCTTGTCTCATTCTGCCAGAGCCTGAGGAGTCCGAGAATCGAAGGGGACCTTTTCTAACAGATGAGTAGTTCTATGAGTTAACTGGATAAATGAACCTATCCTAACACGCGAATGAGGCAAGTGGCTTCTCGCACACGGTGTGGGGGAAGACAAAAATAATATGTGTTTATTGAGCAACTACTTAGTACAGGGCACTGTGGGAGACTCCATCAATGTCCCCCAAAGCTGGGAGAGTGACTTGAGAGGGAGATTAGAAAAGTCACTCCCCTGGGCCTAGTTCTTATGCCTGTCTTTGAGATTTTTCATGTTTCAGCCATTAGACCTAACTCTTCCCTGGTGTCAGGAACAGAGTCAAGGAAGACACACAAAAAAAGGGATAACAGACATAAGAACAAAGAGAACCCAAGCCGTGTATAAAAACCCAAGCTTCGCATGAAAACAGAGCTGCGACACTGAGCTGGGGCTCTGTGATTCTTTCCCTTCCAGCATCCACAGTTGCAGGGAGACAGAGAGTAAGGACGTGCTCCGGCGCTAGAGCAGGGGGAGGATTACAGAAAGCCCCACGGGGACCTGGCCCGCAGAGATTCAGACAAGAGCCTGTGCTGCGTTTGTGGTGTCAGGCAACTGGAAATAGGGTCTTGGGCCCATTCTCTTCTCAATCCCATGGGCCTCCCTGGAAAGCCACATGCTCCACAGCAGTTTGGGATCTGGAGAGAGAAAAGCCTGAGCACTTATACCATTGTAACTAGAGATTCTTCTTGTCCATCGGTATGTGACTATGCGAGCTCCCTTAGGAGTGACTCAGCCCTGTGCTGCGCGACAGTTTTCCTTTCCATTTTTGTGTGGGCTGCAGCAGGGCTTGGTCTTCTGCCCTGGAGGGAGACGTGTGTGCTCTGCTTCCTGTAGTCTTCTCTTCCTCCCTGCCTCTGTCTCTCTCTCTGTCTCTCTCTGTGTGTCTCTCTCTCTTTCCTTCCCTCTTCTGAAATTTTTGGGAAGAGGCTGAGAGCAGAAGCTGGAGACAAAGAAGACAAACTGCAATGTGGCTGAAGCCCAGAAACACACTGAGGTCTTGGCAGTCGGCGTTCTACCTCTACACGCCACGGCAGGCTCTGGGACGGATGTGCCTTACCAAAGTGGGGTGCGGAAGAGCCACCAAGGAGAACACACTGCTACCTTGCAGAATAAAGAGTTTCCTTTTTTCCCTCCCTTTTTTCAAAAATCATTATTCCACAATGAAAAAACCTTTCCAATTTTTTCCTAATACATACTCTATATTTTTTTAAAAAAATCAAATAATATAGAAAGTTCAAGGTAAATAAAATCACCAAGGTCCCACCACACGGAGATGTCAGCACCAATAATTTAGTGACCATCATTTCATCCATCATTATATGCATCTTCACAGACACAAACACACATATATAATTTAACACAAAAGAGATATCATTCATGTTGCTTGATCATGAACACTTTAGCAGTCTGCTTTGTTTGGGTTGGGTTTGGTTGATCTGAACTGGACTAGTTTGGTCTGGTCTGGTCTCGTTTGGTATTGTCTGGTCAGGTCTAGTTTGATCTGGTCTGGTCTAGTCCAGTTTGGTTTGGTTGGCCTCACCTCCCCATTCTCCTTCCTTAGCATGTATCTTCTAGAACCTTTCTTCATGCTCATTCAAACATGGAGGCATAGTTCATGTCACAATAATGGGACTCTGCTATACACATTGCTCTGCACCATGTCTTTGTTGTTTCTCAATACATCCCAGAAATCCCTCTGAGTCACTTAGTACTGATCTGACTCATTCTCTTTAATGACTGCCCAGTGTTCCATGGTATGCGTGTACCCTGTGCATTCAGCCATTTGTCCACTGAGAGGGTGTGGCCTGATTTCCTGTGTTTGGCCACCGCATACGTTTCAGTCAATGCCACCATGACGCACATACCTCCAAGAACAGCATTCACATATCTGTGCTACCAACTCCAGAACACTTGAATTTTCTGCATACGATTATAGCATCAGCAAAAGGGGCAATTTTATCTCTTCTCATCTTTTATACAGGTTGAGCATCCCTTATCCAAAATGCTTGGGATCAGAAATGTTCAAAATTTTGGATTTTTTCAGATTTTGGAATACTCTCACATACATAATAAGACATCTTGAAGATGGAACCCACATCTAATCATGAAATTTATTTATGGTTCATGTACACCTGATACACATAGCCTGAAGGTGATTATATAAAATATTTTTAATAATTTTGTGCATGACACAAAGTTTGTATCAAGTACTTATGTGTGGAATTTTCCACCAATGGTGTCATGTTGGCACTCAAAATGTTCAAATTTTGGAGAATTTTGGATTTTGGATTTTCAGATTAAGGATGCTCAACCTGTATACATTATTTCACTTTCTTGTCTTCTAGCACCCATTAGAACCTCCAAAACAACATCCTATGTTGAATAACAATGGGGATAGTGGATACGCCTGCCTTACTTCTGATTTATATGGGCATGTTATTAACATCTCACCACTTATAACATTTGCTGTTGGTTTTTAATAAATAGTTATCATATTCAGCTATTTCCTTCTATTCTTAGAAATTTTATTAGGAAAGGGTGCTGAATTTTATTGAATGTCTTGTCAACCTCTATTGATCTGATTTTTCTCCTTTAATCTGTTGATGAATACAGAAGTCGTAGTCTAAATAAAATATTAGTATTATATCAAAAGAATGATACATTCCCAAACAGTTTATTCGCAAATATGTAAGGATATGTTGGTATCTCTATTCACAAGTTAGATTATCTAGTTTTTGTTTCTGTACTATTAATAAATTTATGGGGTTTGTATATAAGTTTACAGGATTGATGTATGCAAGTTTTTCATCTCTTATTGCATTAATTTATGCTTCACCATTTTGTCTAGGTTTTCAAATTTGCTGCTGTAGAGTTATACCTGCATTTGCCTACAATTATTTTAATTTCTTCACTATCTATGAATACACCTCCTTTCCTCCTGAGCAGACTTCTGTACTTTTGCTCTCATTTTTTTTTCTCCCCAGTCACATCTTTGCTATGTTAACTGGGCTTCTCATAAATGGGAATGGTGTCTAACACTGAAATCTGGCTCGTTTAAATCTTACACACGTATTTTGAATAACTGAAGTAACGTGGCCACTCTCCCATCTTGACCCTCCTCGATTGTCACAATTCCTTAGGGGTCCTGACTCTCATCTGAAAAGGTGACACACCCACTGTAAGAGAAGCTTCTGGAAAAGAGGAGTTAGTCCCCAGAGTGGTTCTGAAGGAATGAGAAGAGGTAGAGACATTTCAATCATGCTCTCTCTCTTTAATTCAAAGATAATATTTACTCATAGAGCAAAATTTAGAAAATCAGGATAAACAAGAAGAAAAAATTAAGAGCCACCCAACATTCCATCACCCAGAGGGGAAAAGTCACCTGATAGCCTAGCACCATGGAGGAGGCCAGGACAGCCTAGAACAGAGTCAACGGCCAAGCTCATTCCCTACAACTGCACCATCTCAAGCAAGCAGCTCCACATAATGATGCCTCATTTTGTCCATCTGTAAAATGGGGAGAATACTTAGCCACATAGATTTGATGAGGATTAAATGAAATAATACTTATAAAGCACTTGATCCATAGTAAGAATTCAGTGGACAGCTATTATTAACATTTTGATATGTGTCCTTTTAGTCTTTTCCTCTATGCAAATGTACATTCTACAAATGCATACACACACATAATAAAAATGGAAGCTGAGGCCCAGGACACTTCTAGAATAAGGAGTAAATGCTGTTATTTCAGCACCAGCAGAGCTGAAAGTAGAAGCAGAGCTCAGCCTGCTTCCTGCACCCTCAGTCCCACACACGCACTGCATGTTGCTCCTTGGCAGTTGGGCTGGAGCCTTCCTCCCACTTAGAGGGGTGAGCGCCTCCTGAACTCACCTGGAAGCTATTAAGTGAATGGGATCAAAGAAAATGTAGCTGATGTGTTTTCATTAACTGTGACCCATGTGTCCTACATCTTACTCCTTGATGCAATGATGCTTTTCAGAATGAAGCAGAGTTCACTATTTCCAGTGCCATGGAATATAAGCAATTTAAAGGCACTCCAGGGATATTGTGTTTTGGGGGGTTTTTTTTAATTGTTTTTTACTTTCTTTTTCTTTTTTATTTATTTTTTCCTTTTTTTCAAGGATTCTGTTGCTGTAGAGAGATGTTGCTTTAAATTAAACTGCCCAGACAGGCTGGACAAAGGAAGGTTGAGGCAGTTGTCCCATCCTCTCAGATCCCAAAACAGTTTATGAGGGCTCTCAGAGCACCTCTCTGTTCTAATATTTATTAAATTATATTATCTAAATTGTATAAAATTATTTCATCATTTGGGTTTGTTCTGTCTGTCCCACAAGACTTGAGATCATTCTTCAGTTTTCATTGCCAGAGTGAGACACGGGGTGAATACTTGCAGTGTTCTTTGAACAAATGGATGAATGAACTACTGGGTATGTGACTTCCTACCCGAGCTAGAAGGTAAAAGAGAACTAAACCCAGATCTCATGCTCCCAGCCCAGTTCTTATATCTTTCTATGCATTCACTTAGATGATTTGTATCTTTCACAAAACCCAAATGATTCAGCAGCCCATTGTCAGTTCTCTTCAACACCCATTCACTCATCTAGCAAAGGGACACTGAGCACCCGCTATGTGGCAGGTGCCTCCTCTAATAGATACACAGAGAGAGCTGGGGTGTTGACCTTGGCCATCACCATTATCAAAGAGTCCAAGAGGTCGAGGCCATGATGCCCAGGAGAGGGGGCCCTCTTCCCTTCTTACCTCTGCTCTAGCCCAGCCTGATATGACAGCCGGGATTTGAAGGTGGGGGAAGAGAGGGAGAAATCTTGATCCTAAGGACTTCCTGTGCCCTAATCCCTCCTTCGGGACTGTCCCCCAGGTACTCATGTCCTTCCTGACACCCCCTTAGCTCCCCTAGGTTCCAGCTGTTG
This sequence comes from Lemur catta, assembly GCF_020740605.2. Classification (NCBI taxonomy): domain Eukaryota; kingdom Metazoa; phylum Chordata; class Mammalia; order Primates; family Lemuridae; genus Lemur; species Lemur catta. The sequence continues at coordinate 93,517,583 of NC_059128.1, forward strand.
CACTTCACTCAGGTTGCCCTGCCTGGATGGTCTCTTCCCAGAAGGGTCTAACCCCTCTGCATCCTGTTCATCCGGTCACCTACAGCATGGCCTCTCTTCCCACCTGCTTACATTTCTTAGCACATTCTACCTTATCTTCTGGTTATCTGCTACATCTCATCTCCCCTACTAGATCATCAGCTCCATGGGCTCAGGATCCATGTCTAATTCATCTTATATCCTCAGCATGGTACCTCATGGATATTGCTTAATTAATCCTTGTTGAACAAATGACTGCATAATGGAAGGAGAAAGTGTTATATTGAGAGGTAAGTGTTGGAGAGAACAGAATTGTTTGCTCAGCATAAGACATAAACTAGAATTTGGGAATGAAGGCGGTAAAAGAGAATGGTGGAGAGCCAACAACAGGGCAGGAATCTGCGGGAGCAGAAATGGCCAAGGGACTTTTTAAGAATGGGGAGGGCGTGTTAATATTTGAGTCTGTGGTTTACAGGATGTGATGAAACTGCCACCCACTGTTATCCTCCATCTTCAGTGAGGTCTACTGCATCTTCACATACCTGCATGGGTGATGTTGTCTGAGGGAAATTGAAGAAATGCAGCTGTTGTACATCTGGAGTGACGCCAGAGAGAATAGGGGTGGGGAGTTGGTCCATCCAGGGAACTAATTCAGCTGAAGCTGGCGCTCAGAGCCCAAGGTGACAAGGGAAAACCAACCTCCCCCACCCCCAACCCCTTGGAAAATTAGGCGTGAAGAGAAGGGGAGAAGGAGGTTCCCACCACACTTGGGATGAGATTAAGGCTATTTCATTCGAATTTTAATAGCCAGGGCATTTGATACCTGCATACAAATGAATGAATGGTACATTGATTACTGCTAAGATGTTAATGGGCTATAGTAGTTTAATGTCTAAAAAACCATTTTCAGTGACCATCAGTGTCTCACAGAGTGGCCTCAGGGTCCTTGATGGAGACGCTTTTGAGCTGAGACAGCCGACGGGGTTCTTAAAATTTATGAACCCTAGTTCCAAGGACCTTTTCAACCCTGTCTTGCCTGATAGGTCCCACTGAAGCCAAGATGAGTGACTGCAAGTGTCGGACCATTGTCACAGTGCTGCAAACTAACCCGGTGAGAATGGCAGGAAGCTAGGTAACAAAAAGGTCTGATTTCAGATCCCAGCCCATGAGTGTGTGTGCACCTCAGCAAGACGAACCGTGGAAACGTCACCGTCTCTACCTACAACACAGGGTTGCTGGGAGACATCAACCAGGAGGCTGTCCGGGCAGTGTAATCTGAAGAGCTGTCTCACAGCTTCTGCATTTTGTTCTTCCTTGGGCACAGATCATATCTGATTTCATTTTAAAAACAATCCCTGGTTCTTGGGCAACCTTTATTCGGTTCCACCCTAAATGCCAAACAGAGAGTGGGGAAATGCTGGTTTGGAATGAGAGGTCATGGAAATAGATGCACAGGCCACTGTCTTAAAGAAGTGATGACAGAGAACAAAGAAGGTCACAAGGTGGGAATCTGAGAAAACAACAGTTCTAAGGACGGGACAGACTGAACTATTTATAGGACTATAAAACTCCATTACCCCATAAAACTTAATAATCCCGACAAGTAACTCTGGGGAGGCAGAGAACAGCAGAGCAGTCTGGGCCACGTCCAGGAGGGCTCAGGTGATGAGCAGGTCCTTTTTTAGGCTCAAGCGCACCCCATGGACAATGGCTGTGTTCACAGTGCTGGCTTTGAGCCAACAAGAAAAGGTTAACTTGTGCAGTGCTATATTGACTAAAGAAGGTATAGGGGAGGCATGTCTTAGAAAGATATCAATTAAAAATGGTAGCAAGATGAAGTGGGACAGTCATGCAGACCTGGATTCAAATGTAGCTCCCTTCTAACCTTGCCATTGAAGTGTGCAGGTTAACCGACACCTCTGAGCCTCAGTTTCCTTATATGCACGGTGGGAATAGTAAAAACTGCTTCACAGAATTGCTGGGGGCTTAAAATACATAGACTGAAGCCAGCGCAGACGTTGCTCTCAAAAGCCTGGGCTTCAGTTACCAGGGAAACTCACAGATCTAAAGCTCTGGCCCCTACCATAGTGCTGGCCACACTGAGCATGGCATCGCTATTACTGCTACCGTTGCTGCTGCTGCTACTGTTACTACTGCAGTCATTAGTGTTGCTCTATTCTCCTGCAGAGACTTGGGAGCAACCATTGATCATACTGGTCGGAGAGCAGTTATATTCAAGGCTGAGATGAGCTCTCAGTTCACAGCCACCCTCTCAGGGCAAACTGTCACCACTGGCCTCTCCCAGGCAGATGGCCCTGCCCTCCCCTGCACACCCGGGCATTCTTGTGGAGATGGTATTCTACGATGGGAGAAAGTACTCCACTGCATTCTGGCAGACTGGGTTCAACCCTACGTGTAGCCTTGGCCAAGCAAATTTCTCTCTGTTTGCCTCATTTTCCTGATCTGTAAATGGGGGATTATAAAACACCTACCTCATAGGGACAGTAAAAGGATGAGGTGAGTTATAACGTCAACTGCTTGGAACATTGCCTGGGGATGTAGATGGTGTCACCGAATATTAGTTATTATCATTGTTTGTATATTATATATATAATGCGTATATATATCACATGTGTGCATATATAAATATACATATGTGTGTAACATGGCATCTCATACAAACGGGCACTTGGTAAATGTTTCATGAATGAATGAACGACAGTAGATGAGCTGGGAGAAATTCTTCAACCATTTCAGTGAATTGCTGGCAGGTTTGCCGGAGAGACTGTGACCTTTCCTTCCTAATTAACAGGCTCACGGAAGTAGGGAGAGGGTTGGGGGATGGGGAGTCAGCAGTGGACACTGAGGCCCTTCCTTGATTTTACAAGACACCTTATCTTGTGACAGCACCGAGGAGGAATTCAGAGGATCAGAGACTCTTGCCCAAGCATTCAGGAGATGAATTCCATCTGCCATCCTATATAAATAAACAACACAGCAGGGACTCGTCCCTTGCTCACTGTAGGAAATCACTTGCTCCCATATTTTGTTTTTGCCCTCCTCTGCCTTTATATTAATAGGATGACAAATCACTAAAACGCAATGTGGCTTTAAAAAGCCAAAGGTGCATTATTTACATTTTTTCCAACCAACTCAGCAAACCTTCACATCGTGGGAACTCACAGTGCCATGGAGACTGAGAAAAGTCCCCATGAGCTCCCCATCAACTGTTCCCCCGGAGCTGGAGGCCTGCGAGCTGTGGCCCCACATGGCATCCCAGTCCCCTCGGGTCAGATGCTGAGAGGGGACCCGGGAATCTCTAAATGACCTACTAAGAGCAAAGAGCACCAGTCAGGAGCTGGAGAGACCTATTAATAGCTTAAAATCTCAGCGCTGCTACTTTCTGGCTGCACTGGGCAAGAAACTGGACAGTTGCTTAAAGTCTCTGAGCGCCCACGCCTGCCTCTGTGAGCGGGGGTGCCACCCCTAGCTCCGAGGACCGTTGTGTGGGCTGAGTGGTATTCAGATGGGAAGCACTTGGCACATGGCAGAGAAGAGGTGTGGGGGGCTCTCTTTGGCCTGCACTGGAACGTACAGTCCCTGGAAAGCCCTTTGTGCCTGAGCCAGAGCCCTTCATGCTATGGCAGCTCCTTAATTCATCATGGAGTTTGTGCACATCCTTATGTTCTCTGCCTCAGTTTCCTCCCTGCAACATGGGGATAAAAATATTTCTCCAGCTTACTTCTCAAAGTTACAAGGTGAAAAAGGTAATATACTTTGAAAAGTTTTTTTAAAAAAGTAAAAAGTGTTTGATTCATTTTTTCTAAAGTACCAATATAGAATTTCTTTTAATTAAGCAAGATTTGTACTGTAGTCTTTGATTAATCAAAGTAGATTGCCTTCAAGTCATTAGAGACACACTCAGAGAAAAGGTCTAAATGGCATTAATTCTCACTATGGTGTGCGTGACTGATAGTAGATCATTTACTGAAAGAAATTTGGATAGAGCAGATGAGGGAGGAAGCACAGGGACATCTGTGGGCTCAACATGTGCTCCCCAGAGGGTCACCTGAGAGCTCCAGGAACACACTATGCCAACTCACCCATAGCCTTTGGGCTAGTCTGGACATGCAAATCCCTTTAATTTCTGTGTTGTGTTGTCCTCTCCCAAGTCTAGCTGCCTCAGTCATTTATAAAGGATAGGCAAGAGCTAGTTATTATAGGATATCTGGTTTCAGAAACAAATGTTCTTGTTACAAGTATTCCAGCAACAGGCAGCCTCATGTCCCTGCTCTACCCAACTCCAGGACAAGTGTTCCTGCCAGTCTCCAGCCATCCATCTCTCCAGGCTCATCTACAAGTCATCATGGAAGTTAAGAGCTGTTGGTGGCCATAGCAGCCTGTCCGGTCACATGACCTTGATCCTCTCTCTGACCCATCAAAGCTCCCTGGCCCACGAGTCCCACAACAACAATTCCTGCCTCTTGTCATCAGGTCTCGATGATGAGCTCACAGAATGCCCCAGGATGAGCCAGGAATGTCTTTGTCTGGATTGGCAAGTGGCTTCCTTGCCCTGCAGTGGCCAGAACGTGGGGGTGGAAAATTATTTTTGTTTCCTCCTGGAAATGACCACATTAGCCAGGCCAGGCACAAATCCGTTGACTGCCCTGAAGGGAGATTCGCCTCTTTTCAGAGGACAGAGGGACACTCAGCCAAGTTTGTTCAGGAAACCAATGTGTCTCCCAGCTGCCAGGTCCTAGCCCTGGGCCACAGAATGAAACCAGAAGGGCCCAGTGGGATGGGAATGCGTCTTATTTGCATCTCTTCACTTCTGCCCACAAGACCTTTCCTCAGATATTCCAGACACCCCCAAGTCTCTGCCGCCATCACTGTTGTTGGTCACAGAGTGCAAGGGGTTCTATGGGAAGAGCCCAAATTCCCTATCCTCCAGGTCCACTTCCCCAGGGAATGGGGACAAGGAGAGTGGAAGGGAGATTGCTGCTGTCATATTGGCTTCCGGGAAATGCTCAACCCCCCCTCCAAGAAACACTTTTTCTTCAATTCCCTTCTGCAGAGGTGAAACAGGCTGAACCTTCCAAAGGGTTTTTATTAAACTCTACGAGCAGAGTGAGGGAAGAGGAAGAAGGATGGAATTACTATTTATTCAACAATTGCTATTGATTCAACAAATATTTCACTGCACACCTGGCAATAGGACCACAGGTGTGAAAGAGCTAACCCCTGACTTCAGGTGGTTTGATACACTCAGGTACTGAATTCATGTTCCAGTGGTTCCCTGGGAACAGCACCCACCCCTTCCTTCCTTTCAAACCCAGTCATTTACAATTAAAAAAAAATGAAAGTCTAACATAATTTGCTCTCCCATGTGAGCTAGGAGGACCTCAACTCCCACAGGCTAAAAGTTTATGCTAACAGGCATGATTAATTAGTAGTTGTCATGGAAATGGAATGTCATTAATTATGCAGTTTGAAACTGTTCAAGTTCACTTCCACCAAAATTAAATCCTGAAACTATAGCATCAGAAAACCTCCACATACTTGACTCATACTTGAATCACACACAACACTCACATACTAAATATTCTCCACAAATGACTAGTGTTATCAATTTGTGTGTGTGTGTGTGTGTGTGTGTGTGTGATGGGGTAGGGGAGGTCGTGCTCCTCACACAGAAGGCTGCCTGGGCACGTGGCCCATTATTTAGACCTAACACACAATTGGCACGTCTATTTTTAAATGCTGCTGTATCCAGGCTGTCGCCTAGTAGATGAAGCCTCCTATGGGCCCTACAACATGTGTCAGGTGCCCACAATAGTTTATCGCTGCATAATGGATCACCCCAAAATGTAGCAGCTTAAAACAATAATGATCATTCAAAATTTCTCTTGATTTCTATGGGTCAGGAATTTGGGAGCAGCTTAGCTGGAGGTTCCAGCTCAGGGTCTCTTATGAAGTTGCAGTCCAGCGTCTGCTGGGGCTACATCTAAACACTTGCTGGGGCTGGAGGACCCACTTCCAAGATGGCTCACACACATGATTGGCAAGTCGGTGCCGAGTATTGGCCAGGACCCTCAGTGTCTTTCCATATGGGTCTTTCTGCAGGGCTCCTAGAATGTCTTTAAGATACAGTGCTGGCTTCCTCCAGAGTGAGCAATGCAGGAGGCCAAGGCTACAGTGGCGATGCCTTTTATAACCTAGTCTTGGCCCTAATTGTCACTGCTACCATATTCTGTTGGTCATACAGATGACCTTGATTCAGCGTAGGGAGGGCTTTTATACAAAGGCTGAACACCAGGAAGCTCAGCGGGGACTATCTTGGATGCTGGGTACCACCAGGATGCATCATCATGATGCTTCAGGCTGAGCTGTCTGCTGTCCAACATAGGCAGGAAGTAGGATGTTCCCTTTGGTCAAAGATCTGCATATTTGAGTGATGTTGTATGTAAATGGACACATTTTAGAGAATTTTAGAGCAATACAGCAGACAATACTAGAACTCCATTAAACATCATTTAGCCTGTTTTTGGACATTCAGAGACCTCTTGGTTACACCACCCACAGGTAACCACTGTTAACATTTGGGCTTATGGCCTTCCAGGTCTTTTTTATGTCCTTTCCACTGGCTCCTCTCTTAGCAGCATTGAAGATGTTTATGTCTACCCCATCTTAACAAACTCTTTCCTAACCCTCTGTTCCCCTTCAGCTGTTCTCTTCTCTCTCATATGCCCTTGACAGCCTAACTTCTTCAACAACTTGGCTAAACACCTCACCTCGCAGTTGCTCCTCAAGCCACTTGATCTGGCTTCAGTCCCCACTATTCCATGGAAATTGTTCCCACCAAGGTCATGAAGGACCTTCTTGTTGCTAAATCCAATGACACCATTAAGCCCTCTTCTTACCTAACGTCTTAGCACCATCTGCCACTGTTGACAACAGTCCCGCTTCCCTGGTTTTTCTCTTACTTCTCTGGTCACTCCTTCTCAGCCTCCTTTCTGGGCTCCTATTCTTCTAGCCACCCCTTAAATTCTGGGGTTCCTCCAGCCTCTGTCCTAGCTCCATTTCCCCACTACACATGTTGCCAGGGCAATGCCATCCGCCCCACACCTTCATTTACCAGCTATGAGCTGGTGCTTTTTGTAAATCTGTTTCTAGCTCAGATCTCTCTCCTGAGCTTCAGACCCACGCAGTCAGCTGTTCGGTGAATATCTCCAGTCAGATGCCAAACTCAACCTGTGAAAAACCAGATTTACCATTTTCTCCCCACACACTGGCTCTTCCTTTGTGTTTTTCCATCTCAGGGAATGGCACCTTTATCTTCTCAGTTGCCCAAGCCAGAAACCCAGGCATTAATTGTTCCTGACACCCACCTCTCTCAGTTTCTCACTCTATCAGTCACCATGTCCTGTGGATTCTACCTCTACTGCATCTCTGGAATCCATCTCTCCACTCCTACTGTCAGTGCTGTAATACCACCCACTACCATGACCTCCAGAGCCTCCTAACTGATCTCCCCATCTCTAGTCTTGCCTTACACCTCACGTAACCTCTCTTGCACCATGCGATGTTTAGGGATTTTGTACATCATTATACTTTTAAAAATGTTTGGTTACTTGCATTCTTTCTTAGCTTGGATTTTGATTTCATGATGTTAATATATTTGACTCTAAGGTCTGCTTTACAAATAATCAGGAATGATCATCTGATTCCCTTCTATGCAGACCAGATCTCCAGGGTAGTGTGTGGTCTAGATTCCAGAGGTTGCCATTCTTCAACCTAACAACCAAAGCCCTCCATAACCCAGTCTGACCACATCTAGCCAGCTTCCTGCCCACCTACACCCAGCATCCATTCTCTCACTCTTCCGTTCTCTGACGCGTCTGGTTGTGCCCTCACATAGGGCCGTAGGTGAAGGAACACCCTCGCTCCCACAGGCCTGCACCCTCATGGCGTGCTCTCCCCACCTCCCAAAGTACATTGGATTTATGATTCCTCTTTCGCTCACCACCACCCTGCTGCCTAGAATGTCCTCTTTCATCCCCTTCCAAATATCCAGGTCTTCATCCTCTGATGTAAGCCCACCTTCACTGACCACCCCAGTCCACAATGATCCCTGTACATTTCTTATCTCTCCTTTCATTTGAAAATGTAATCACCCTACCTTGCATTGCTATGTAATTATTTCTCATCTCTGTAGCTCTAGCTATAGCCTCCTCAGCTACAGCAATACCATCTCCCCATGTAGACTGCAAACTCCTGGAGAATCAGAATCATAGTTATACATTTTTCCCTTTCTAGGGAATTACTTAAGTAGTTAATTACTTGTTAATAGCTAGTTAATCGGCTGGGCATGGAGGCTCACACCCCTAATCCTAGCACTCTGGGAGGCCAAGGTGGGAGGGTCACTTGAACCTAGGAGTTCAAGACCAGCCTAAGCAAGAGCGAGACCCCATCTCTACAAAAAATAGAAAAATTAGCCAGGTGTGGTGACACGTGCCTGTAGTTCCAGCTCGGGAGGCCGAGGCAGGAGGGTGACTTGAGCCCAGGAGTTTGAGGTTTCAGTGAGCTATGATGACACCACTGCACTCCAGCCCAGGTGACAGAGTGAGACCCTGTCTCAAAAAAAAAAAAGGCTAGTTATTAAGTAATTACTTCTCTGAGCCTCAAGCTCTTTATACAAGACTGGGGGATAATAATTGCAACATCGCAGGGTGGTGGTGAGAATTAAAAGTGACAAGGGATGGGAAAGTGCACAGTACTGTGCCAGGCACATAGAAGTGTCCGATAAATGTTAGTTCCCATCCCCCCAACATCTACTCCTGGGCTGAAAACATAGCAACTGCTAAGTAATTGTTTGCAGAACGAGTGAATGAACGAATAAGTAAATGACAAAGGACTCAGAGAATAAAATGATGTATTGTGACTACACAAGCGTGGCCTTGTCGGAGGAACTGGGCGCCGTGGCTGGCAGGGAGAGCGTTCTGCCAGGGAGACTGGGGAGGCTGTGTGCTGCTTGGCTCAAGATCGTGAAATGTTGATTAATGGGAAATCAGGTTTGATTTGGGTATGGCTGCTGCAGCCAGCTGATTTTTATATGTTTGACTGAGCCTGTGATCCGCCAAGAGCCCCAGCAGAAAGTGGCAGGCACATGTTTCTTATCAATAGAAAAGAAATTCTTGTGTAAATCAATTTTCACTGTCGTAAGCCTGGCTCCAGGCTCTGTAAGAAATGAGAATCTGTTGGTCTCAGAATCCAGGCTATAAATATTTATTCCTGCACTGTCACCGGTGTTTGTAGATGGTCCTTTTTCACTAATAGGCATTCTATTTGTTTTGAAAAAGACATAAAACTGTTCAAAAAGCACTGGTGGCCACCATGTAAAAGGTGTTTGGGGGCTGTTGAGATGAGGGGGTGTCATTTCCAGGTGCTGGTTTTCCAGCTCCATCCACGGAGTTCATGGCACTCACTTTGAGTTCTTTGTGGAGGGAATGACTGTGTGGTCAGCGGCAGTCAGCAGTGACAACTCACCCCGCTCCTCCCTAGCTTCACCACAGCAAGTGACAGGGTGACAGATTTCTCCAGTCTTCTTTGGGCCCCTTTCTTCCTTCTCCACTTCCCTCTGTCCTCCTCACCCCCCACCCTCCCCATCGTCCCACCAGGTCTCAGCTACATGGGATGCTCTTGAAGAAGGTTAGGAACCTCAGCTGGGCACACTGATACTCCATAAATGCACAATTTGGAGAAATTTATTTTATGTGGCCACATAGAAAATCTGGAAGGGACTTCACAGATCACCTAGTTCGGGGATCCCTCACCAAGGTCCATGGAACTCTAAGTGATCTGTCATTAGAACGCAATGGGCCCATGAATTTGGACGGAAAAAAATGCATCTTTATTTCTACTAATGGAAATTTAGCATTTTCTTTAATTATGAGTGGAAACAACACACCACAACAGTGTTGGCATTATCTGTGACTTTTTTGCCAAAGAAATCATAATTATCTGTATATCCCATTATAGCTGTTGCAAAATTCTCAGCATATCATTTACTTTCAACACCACTTCAAAATTACAACAAAATTATAAAATTATAAGTAAAAAATTACCTGCCACCAGCTATTGTTATGCATTTTATTAATGCTATGCATTAATAAAAAAGCATATCTACTATTATGTCAAGAATTTATTCTTTCAATATTTTGATAGCTATATTGCAACATAATTGGTTTCTTTTGTATCTTGATGTTTTGCATTTGAAAACATTTCTCTGGGAGGAGAATCCATAAGTTTCACCCCACTATCTAAGGGGTCACAGCGCAAAAAAGGTTAAGAACTCAGACCTGGTCCCTAGAAGCACGTGGCTTATCTCACACACATATTCCAAGTGAATGAGCACAGCTGGATCTCTGAGAAAGATGGTAAAGACATCAGGTACAGCAGGAAACAATACTGTAATTGATTAGCAATGTCTGTCACCGGCACAATATTGAGAGGAGAGGTAGAATAGAATCACACACCCTACTTAACAAGCTAGGCCAGTGCTACAAATAGAACTTTCTACAATGATGGAATTGTTTTATCTGTGCTATCTAATATGGTAGTCATTAGCCACACATGGCTTTTGCATATGTTAAATGCTATTATAATTGAAAATTTGAACTTTTTATGCTATTTCATTTTAATGAATTTGCATTTAAATTTAAATAGTCACCTGTGGCTCGTGGCAACTGCATTGGACAATGTAACTCTAAATTAATCCTACCCACACCCACCCCCTCACCGGTCACCTCCCACCACCCATCACAGAGGAGGAACCCAGACTGAGAGAGATGGCCTTTTCCAGAGGCCACTGGACCCATGTGTGACAAAGCCACATCAACATCCCAGATCTCTCTGCCCCTCTCTGCCCCCCAGATCAGAGTTTTCCTGTTTGTGAGGCATTCCTAAATTATTTTTTAGCAAAATGCTGGTCCCCTGAACAACACAAAGATGTGCCATGAGAGAAGAAATAACTCAAAGTTACGTATCACCTCTTAGTAAAACAAGATAAGACACTTTCCCTTCACTGCAGTGAAGCCTGACTTAATGCCTTCCTTTTTGCTTTTGTTTAGATCTGTCAGTTTGAAAAGGAAGGATGAGTAGAAGCAAGAATTATTTTGTTTTGCTCTGATGGTTTAAGAAAATGTTCACAGGCTGGGCCTGGTGACTCATGCCTATAATCCTAACTCTCTGGGAGGCCGAGACTGGAGAATTGCTTGACATCAGGAGTTCAAGACCAGCCTGAGCAAGAGTGAGACCCCCATCCCCGTCTCTACTAAAGGTAGAAAAAAATTAGCCGGGTATGGTGGCACACGCCTGTAGTCCCAGCTACTGGGGAGGCTGAGGCAGGAGGATCACTCAAGCCCAGGAGTTTGAGGTTGCAGTGAGCTATGATGATGCCACTGCACTCTAGCCCAAGTAACAGCATGAGATTCTGTCTCAAAAAAGAAAAGAAAAGGAAAGGAAAGGAAAGGAAAGGAAAGGAAAGGAAAGGAAAGGAAAGGAAAGAAAAGAAAAGAAAAGAAAAGAAAAGAAAAGAAAAGAAAAGAAAAGGAAAGAAAAGAAAAGAAAAGAAAAGAAAAGAAAAGAAAAGAAAAGAAAAGAAAAGAAAAGAAAAGAAAAAGAAAATGTTCATAGACATTCTGGATAAAATTAACTGATTGCCCTACGCTGTTCTGCAATCTCTAATCATTTAGGAAACCTGCTCCGGGCCAGATTGCTTTTAGAGCTGCTTCACACCCTGAAGCAGGGCCTCCGTGTTGACTCAGAGAACACCCCCTGCAACACGCTCTGCTCTCAGCTTGCTGGAGGGGCCTCTGTTGATGAAGAATCTGCGGTGGGAAGTCCTGTCCTGAGGAAGGGAAGTTTCTGATGAGGTCATGGGGAGAGAATGCCTTCCTCAGCAGAGATGGGCGCCTGGGACAGCAGCCAGCAGCACGGTGGGGGAGGCACCGGCTCTCAGAAGGATGGGAGGGCAGAGGAAAAGGAGTTCTGCACTTGCCTTGTAGATTAGAAATCTTTGGGGGCCTCAACAAATTGCTTCATATTTCACCCTCCTGCAGGCTCAAGTCCTAGGAAAAATACAAAGAATAGACTTTTTCCCTCTTGTGACTAGAAGGCCGACCCTTGCATTAACTTTGACAATCTAACCACAGCTAAGCCTGCCACAACTCAAAACATTCATACACAGCAAAAGTGTTCAACACGCTGATTATAATGTTTTCTAAAGTTTCAGGGGTACTTAAACAATTTTCAGAGACTTCTTTTCGCAGACCAGCAGGCCCCACTCCAGACAAGCTGAATCAGACTTTTAGAGGATGTGTTCTGGGAATCTAGGTTTTAAACAAAGTTCCCAGTGATTTTGATGTGCAGTCAGCTTTTCGAACTACTGACCTAAAGGATGACAGCTGTACCCTTAATCCTGGCGTTCGAGGCCTCTGGAAGCAGGCCCTACTCTATACAGGTGGAGCATCATAGTGAGAAACCCACAAATTATGTAGTCATGATGTAAACAGCAACAGCTAACATTTACTAAGCACATGTCAGGTGTCAGCTATTCTGCTAAAAGCTTTAAATGAATCGCCATTTAATCTGCATGTTAGCTATGTTATTACCATTTTGTAGATAAGAAACTTAAGGCACACATAGTAAGTGTAGAAATGGAATTCAAGCTGAGATCTGGCAAATTCTAAAGTTCATGCACCTGATCTAGGGTGGCCAACTATCCCAGTTTGCCAGGGACTAAGGGGATGCCAAGACATGGGACTTTCAGTGCTGAAATCAGGAAAGTCTCAGGCAAACAGGGACAAGTTGGCCACCATCTTTGACTTAGAGATTTCTACCTGAGATGGAAGCTCAGCTTTACCACTCATGACAGTGTGTGAGCCTCTCCACCCATAGGCTTCCCAGGTTCCTCATCTGAAAACACATTATCGTACCTATCCCAGAAGGTGGTTGTGACCATGACATGAGAGATCACAGGTAACAGCAGCCTGCTGTGTTTCTGGCACTGAGGGAAAAGGTGAGTTTCCCTGCAGGTCCACCTGGGAAGGATGGCTTGGCTTTGCCCAACTTGTGTTTACTTCAAATCCAGAAAAATCTCAGCTGTTATCTCTTCAAGTAGGTCTCTAGCATTCCCTCTATCCTCATCTTCTGGAACTCTTGTTCAACTAAATATACAGTTTCTCAATCAAGCTCTTCTCATAAGTTCTCTAGCACATTTTTGAAACTTTGTGTGTGTGTGCCTATGCTCTGGGAGAGTCCTCAATACTCTTCCATCTCATTCGCTCTTTCTTCAGCTGTGCCCAACTAAACCTTATCCCAATTGTTGAGTTTATTCCATAACTCATAACATTAAATTATGTAAAAATAATTTACATTTTTGATTGTTTTGACTAATCATTTAAAATTTTTAACAAATAACTTTTTATTACTGGGATTTATTGTTTCTTCATCGTATCCATCTGATCATTGTGTCTGCCTAATTTTTGTTTTACAAATTTCTCGGATTTCTCCCCCCAGATTGATTTCTGCTTGTATGTCTTTGAAATGCATCCTCCTGCTTGTTGGTTTTGTTGGTCTCTCTTAGTAGTCCTTCTCCTCCCGTGTTTGGAATTTGGGTTTGCAGGGGCCTCTGGAGCTAAAGCTTGCTGTGTTTTCTTCCTTCCCTCTCTAGCAGCTTCCCTATTGTCCCCTCTCTGACCCAGCAACCCCACTTCACGACCAAGTCTAATACTGGTGGCTCAAGGTTCTACCTGGGGTACTTGCAGCTGACTCTGGTGATGTGCAGAGTCGGGGGCCGGCATTGGCCAGGGCCTGGCTGCACGGCTGTGTCTGCTTCCTCCTGCCGCCCTCAGAATGCACCTTATAGAAATGCCAGTGCAGGCAGCGGTCTCTACTTTCCTTCAATTTCCTTTCATGGGCAGGGTAGGCCTGTCCCACCTTGACATGGGGGTACCTTCACTCCCCATTACGGCACGAGGAGCCAAAATAGCCAGTCTTCCCTGCCTGCTTCCAGACCCAGAGCCACGCGGCCCCAGCCTCAACTTCCCCCACTCAAGAGGCTGTATCTTGTGCTATTTATCGAACACTGAGATGTTTGTTTTGCATCTAAGTGTTCTTGTGTCTTTCTGTTTTTTCCCTTATTTTTAATCTTTCTTAACCCAGCATTTAGAGAACAGAAGATCCCCAAAACATCATTCTATTAAGCCATCTTGACTTAGATATTTCTCTGCAATTGTGTTTTAAAAGAAAATTCAAACCAAGGAAGATTCAAAGTTCTCACAAATGTTTCCTTTGGCACTTAAAATAATGGCGCCGAGGAACCAAGAGAAAGAAATAGGAAGGCACACTGTGACGACAGCTCCGTTAACTGACTCTCCCCAGGCCAAACCAGAGTCACACGGGGAGACAGGAAAAGTGTCCTGTGCTGGGTCCTCATCTGGGAACCCACCGTTAAATCACTGCATGATCTTGGGTGCCAACTGGGTAGCTCCTCATCTCCCCCTGTTAACCTTGTTACCTTGAGACCGCCTCCACTTCTAGAAGTCTGTGAGTCTCTAATCAAGGGTCAATGCAGCCCAGTGTCCTATGAGCTAAAGCAGGATCCCAAGCGCTTCCTTCTGACCGGCCTGGCCACCACCTCCAGGACTGCCATTCCAGAAATTATAGAATGTGACAAAGTCTGTTTGGGTTTGACGGGGAAAATTATCGCTCAAATGCAACTTATGTTTTTCCTTTTTCTCTAACCTAAACTTGAATTCTTCACTAGTGTTTTAGAAAGTCCCAATTAAGGGGGCAGGGGAGTTTCTAAAGGAAAACAGGGCTTACTATCTCCATTCCACAGAGGAAGACATTGCAGCTAGCAGAGAATAAGTAACTTGCACAAGGTCACTTGGCAAGGGGGGAAGTGAGGGGGAAATGCAGGCCCCTCTGCCTGCACCGCCCACATGCCTAAGCACAGCACAGCACTGCCCGGACACGCGGAGGCCTGGAGAAGCTGGAAGCTTCTCTCCGTTCCCATCCTGCTTGTTTCTGGGTCCTCAGAAAACATACCGGCTCTGGGAGCAATTCCTCACACAGGGAGCCGCAGCAGCCCACAGGGTGTTTACCAACAACTGCAGCTCACACCCATGTTTAGAGCCAACTTCTACAAATATCCCCTAAATCCTGCCAACTAGGGGTTTTATTGAAGTCACAGGGGGCAAACTTTGCAGATAGAGCCTGATAATCTGTCCATCTCTCCACTCACCATCACTTAACCCTCAGGGCAGCGTTAGAACCTCAGAACAAAGCTCCTTTGCCAAGGAAAATAGCTCTTGACTTTCTGTTGTTTTCTTGGCTTCATAATTCCCAGCTCAGGGCAAAATTGCAAAGCTGGCAACATTTCTCCTTACCACCCCTGATGCCGCTCTGCTCTGCGCCCCTTTCTCCCGTCGGTGGCCCTGTCACCCCCACCGCCTGGGCCCTGGTTGCCACCGGTCCTGCACTCTCAGCAGCTCACATCGGGGAAGGCAGAGAATGGCAGGGCAGCATAAAGGGGACCCTTTCCCAGGGACCTTCCTATTTAAGAGAGCACGTTCTTTAAGCACATGCGCGTGCGCGCGCGCGCAGCGCGCGCGCACACACACACACACTAATTATTTTTCTGATTAGATGGCTAATACATGTCCACCACAGAAAATTTGAAAAGTACAAAAAATACCAAGAAGAGAGTCAGAATCTATAATCCCATCACCCAGACAAACCTCCATTAAGTC
Organism: Lemur catta; assembly: GCF_020740605.2. Lineage (NCBI taxonomy): Eukaryota > Metazoa > Chordata > Mammalia > Primates > Lemuridae > Lemur > Lemur catta. The sequence continues at coordinate 93,533,416 of NC_059128.1, forward strand.
TTTAATGTATTTTCTTTTTGTTCTTTGTCTTAGTTTGTGTGTCTTCATCTGTATGTGTTCAGTTTTTGGTCTTAGTGTGTATATGTGCTCTAGACTATATATATGTGTGTGTGTGTGCACATATATACATATATATATGTAGTCTAAAATCTGTTTTAAGGCTACATTATTTCATTGCTGTGCCTGCTAATTCTTGCCCCAATACCACAGTGATTACATTATTGTTGCTTTATAATAGACTTCAATTCCTGATGGGTCAAATCCATCATCATCATCACCTTTTTTCACCATTTTAAAAATTATTCTCAACTACTTCTTTTTCCCAATGAATTTTAGATGCATTGTGATAAACAACTAAATAAGCCCATTTTGGGATTGCAAGTTTATTAAATTTAATTAATTGGATAAAATTGGCATCTTTACAATATTCAAAATTTCTACCCAGAAAAAATATATGGTGATTTATTTAGTCAGAACTTCTTTAATATCTTTCAGTAAAGTTCAAAAGTTTCCTTCAAATGGGTCCTATATGTTTTTATTGAGGGTTTTGTATATATATTTACTTTTTGTTGATCTATTGAGAATTGGGATCTTTTTTCTCTAAATGCTTCTAATTTGAGCTATTGATTTGGAGAACATATCCCACATCTAGCTATTATCTTACTCCTTGAATAATTCTAAAACTTTTTCATGAGGTACTGTACAACTTCAAGAACATGTTAAATGATAGCAGTAATATCAGTGATCTTATCTTAAATTACTATGGATTATTCTTATCCCATTAAGGAGCATTTCTAATCTTAGTTTTTAGACTCTGAAATCATGAATGGATATTGAAACTTATCAGATACTTTTTCATTATCTGTTTATATTATCAAATTTTTTTCTTATTTTACCCGTTGATGTTAGGTATTATCTCATAATTTCCTAATACTAAAATATCTTTATATTTAGTATTTTACACATGTGAGATTACTTTATAGCAGCATGCCCCAAAGTGTGTTCTATGAAATACTATTGCTATGAGTTGTGCTGCCAAAAATGGAAAGAGAAGAAAAGACAATAAAAGGGAAAAGGAAATAAAAAGAAAGGAAAAGAAGCTAAAGTTCTGTGTTGAAAAGTTTGGAAAATACTACATATCCCTCTTGGAGAATCACTAGGTATGTTCTTATTTTAAATATTCTGAGACCTGCTAGAGTTGAGAGACAGAGAGATAGCTGTGTTTAAATTTGTATTATCCAGCATTTCCCAACATGATTCACCACAGATTCCCTATTTTACATAATTCTTATTAACATCTTGCAGAACTCATACCTTTTGGTAATACTGTCTTTGTCAGTTTTGTTATCAGAATTACACTGTTTTCACTAGAAAGCCTCTCCCTTCTCTGAAGTTCTAAGGAAAGGCTTATACATCAATTAAACTCTATTGCTGTTGTTACTCTACACCATAAAACACTTACTGTTTTCTGTAGCCATCTTTCAATCAAAGTTTATGCCTCTCAGTTTTATGATTCTGAGATATTGTCTCACTCTACTGGGTCCCTTTGGGATCTCAAGCATGCAGAAAAACTCTGAACCTTCAGATGGAACAAGTTTGGGGTGGTCTTTATTTAACCTTCTCACCATACTTGAGCAGACGTTCCTCTACTTTCTCCCCAGTTCATGGAGCTACATGGCCTTGGCCTTCCACCTGTGAAGTCTCCATTCCATAGCAGCCAGACTCTTCAATTCAACATGTCCCCATGGGGCCCGGGTGACCTTTACATCATCCCTTGTCCTGCATTCTCAAGCCATCTGCTCCCACTCACCATCCCCTTTGCTCACTGTTCTCCTTCCAACTCCAAGATCCCACTTTCCCTATAAATACCCAATAGTTACTCAAGACTCAGCAACACAAGCACTGACTTGCTCTTAGTTGCCAAAAACTTCCCAGAAGTAAAACCCTTCTAGGCATTGTGGAGGATATATGATTTACATTATAGCAGGGGTCCCCAACCTATGGTGAGTTGTATAATTATTTCATTATATATTACAATGTAATAATAATAGAAATAAAGTACACAATAAATGTAATGTGTTTGAATCTTCCCTTCCCCAATCCGTGGAAAAATTGTCTTCCATGAAAACAGTCCCTGGTGCTAAAGAGGTTGGGGACTGCTGCCTTATAGCCTCAGCCCTTGAGAATTTCCAATTCTTGTGAGGTAGATAAATAAGTATCTACTCACTGCATTAAACCTTTTGGCCCAGTGTTTGGCAGAGAAAAAGCTCAGTAGCCATTGACTAACACCACATTGGATATAGAGTGATAAGTGCCATCCTAGAGTTATGTGTAACATATATGGTTAATCTTCTGAAGAATTCACAGAGTAGTGACATTTGGACTGGGTTTTAGAGGATGAATAGGAGCTCATGCTGCGGAACAAGGGAGAGATGCAACAATTCACAGCTGAATCAGACTTCCCAAAGCTCTTCTACATGCCAGCCCCACTTGATCTTCACCACACTGTGAGGCAGACCTCATGGCTGCTAAACCCATTTTACTATTGAGGAAGCTACAGTTTTTCCAGCTCAAAAGATTTCAGGAAAACATAAGTAGTTGTCTCTGAACTCTGATACCAAACATTCACTCTTACTAGGTGTAGTCCCTGCACTCAGGGAGCTTGCAGGCTAGAGTCACAGAATTGCAGGTCGGCAAACTCTCCCTGTGTATTTTTTTTTTTTTTTTTTTGAGACAGAGTCTCACTCTGTCACCCTGGCCAGAGTGCCATGGCATCAGCCTAGATCACAGCAACCTCAAACTCCTGGGCTCAAGCAATCCTTCTGCCTCAGCCTCCCAAGTAGCTGGGACTACAGGCAGGTGCCACCGTGCCCGGCTAATTTTTTTTTCTATATATATTTTTAGATGTCCATATAACTTCTTTCTATTTTTAGTAGAGACGGGGGTCTCACTCTTGCTCAGGCTGGTCTCGAACTCCTGACCTTGAGCGATCCACCCGCCTCAGCCTCCCAGAGTGCTAGGATTACAGGCGTGAGCCACCGCGCCCAGCCTCCCTGTGTATCTTTAGCTCAGCAATTAGTGAGGGAGCTCAAGAAATTGCTTTTTCCATTGACTGATGCTGGGCCCACATTCAGCACAGGAGTAAATAATCCCTGCCAGCCAGAGTGGGGGACCCGCAGATACTCTTAAAGTGGTGGTGCTCAGCCTTGGCTTACGTCTGAACCACCTGGGGAATCATAAGAACACTGGTGCCAGGCCCACCCCAGACCACTACAATCGGATCTGGGTTTTTTTGGGGGGCAGTACTTTTTTAAAAGTGCCCCACCTGATTCTAATGTGCAGCCCAAGTTGTAAAGCAGTGTTCTGAGGGCAAGTTTGGGGCGGTGCAGGGACACAGTCGGGAAGTTCTGTTTCTTCACCTCTCCTTCCCCTGCCTCCCCACCTCTACCCCAGCAGCTCCCTTCTCCTGGTCCCATTCTCTAAGTGCTGACATCTGCTCCATCCCAGCTACCTGACATGTGGACCAAGATGTGTTCCTGGGTTCATCACCAAGGGCTTAACTTCTTACTCCCAGATCACACAGTTATATTCAGAAAGGGCCTTTGTAAGGGATAGCTCAATGGTAATAATGGTGGACAAAGTGGGCACAAGGGATCCAAGGTGCCATGGGCCATTAGGGACTTCTGTTCAGCCATGCCAGTCGGCTGGATTGAATCGTAGGGCTGGCCCTGGTATACAGAGATAGGCTAGCTCTCACTGGTGGGACCACCTTTCCTCTCCCTCGTCACTGCATTAGAGGTCTCAGGAAAGTGAAGAGACACTCAGCCTGCTTCCCACTCATGGCTAGAGTGGCCCCAGGTACACAGCCCAAGGGACGCCAGGGCCTGGAGTAGGGCAGGTGCCAGCCCTGCTGGGGAGCTCGTTCATTCACAAGCTGATGCCCTTTCTCTGGCTCAGGCACTTTCTTAGTGACCCAGAGAAGGAACAGTAATGCCTGAAGTCCCTCAAAATTCTGCCCAGGCACATGGTGTTAATGGGGTTTACCTTTCCTTTGTGGAGCTCAGACTTCTCTGCCTCAAGTCCTTGATGCTTTCCTAGGGAGGAGGCAATTCCCCCCAGCCAGCAGCAACTGGAACATGTTCTAGAATTCCTCTTGATTCACCAAGAGCATGAGAGGAGGTAGACAGGGACATTGACCCAAGGTCCTGGAGCAGTGCAATCCAGCTAACCTGATGCCATCTGATTAAGCCATTGAGATTGAGGTGTGAAGGGAAAAGAGGCCAGCCTTAGGCCGTCAGCTTACCAGTTGGTCATCATTACTATTTTCCACCTTACATATTTCCATGAATGATTCAGTGCACTAGATCCTTGTAGCCTTAAGACAATGGTGTAATGTGAAAAGGGGCCCAGGAAGAGGAATCCTGCCTGTGAATGCAGAGCTTTAGGTTGTAGACTTCTCCAGCCATCAACTGAACGGAGGTGGGTGTTACCACTGAAGTCTGACAATTGCTCCTTCCTGGCTTCATTTCTTCATCTACAAAACCAAGAGTGCTATTGACCCCAGAGCTGCTCCCAGGAATGTTGTGAAAGTGAGTAAGTTATTGACGGCAGAGAACTGGCATATTCTGAGTGAAGAGGCTAATAAGTCAAACATTCCCACTATGCCTGTTTCCAATTTCTCCTTTCAATGAATATTTACTCAGCATCTACAGCACGGAGCAGCACGGCCTGCTCTAGTAACACCAACCGTTTGTGTGTCATAGGTTAAAAGCACAGACTCAGAATCCACACAGCTTAGATTTTAATCCCAGCTCTCTACTTCCTAGCTGGATGACCTTGGGTACCATATATCACTTTTCTGTGCCTCAGTTCTCATCTATTAAGTAAAGATAATAATAGTACCTACCTCATAGGGTTGTTACAGAGAACAAATGGGTTAGTACATATAAATGGCTTAAAATTATTGTTGGGTGTGGTGGCATGCACATGTAGTCCCAGCTACTCCAGAGGCTGAGGTCAGAGAATTGCTTGAGCCCAGGAATTTGAAACAAGCCTGAGCAATACAATGAGACTTCATCTCTTTAAAAAGAACAAGAAGAGAAGAAGAAGAAAGAAGAAGAAGAAGAAGAAGAAGAAGAAGAAGAAGAAGAAGAAGAAGAAGAAGAAGAAGAAGAAGAAGAAGAAGAAGAAGAAGAAGAAGAAGAAGAAGAAGAGGAAGAAGAAGAGGAAGAAGAAGAGGAAGAAGAAGAGGAAGAAGAAGAGGAAGAAGAAGAGGAAGAAGAAGAAGAAGAAGAAGAAGAAGAAGAAGAAGAAGAAGAAGAAGAAGAAGAAGAAGAAGAAGAAGAAGAAGAAGAAGGAAGAAGAAGGAAGAAATAGAAGAAGAAGAAGAAGAAGAAGAAGAAGAAGAAGAAGAAGAAGAAGAAGAAGAAGAAGAAGAAGAAGAAAGTAGAAGAGGAAGAAGGAGAAGGAGGAGAAGGAGAAGGAGAAGGAAAAACAGAAAAGAAAAAAATTTCCCAAGCAGATAGTATGTGCTCAGTAAATTTTTGCTACGGATGATGATCATTACAGAGCACGCTCACATAATAAGCTCACAGAAGCTTATTTAATTTATTTGGCACCAAAACTCTAACACAGTTAAGAGTTCCCAAACTTGTCTGTTGAATTTAAAAAACTACCAAAGGTCTTGTTAAAACTAGAGGTTCCAGGCCCCCACCCTGAAGATTCTGATCCAGTAGGTCTAGAATGGAGCCCAAGAGCTATGTGTTTAAGAAATCCCTGTGTGGTCCCAACGCCGGGTTTAGGGAACTGCTGCTCTAATGGGTCAGCCAGTCTAATAGGACTAAACCTGTCCTCTTTGTGCTTCCTGCCCTCACTCTCTCAATTAATCTGAAGAGCCAGACAGGGGAAGGATGCTTGACTTTGGAGCTTTGGAAATCTTATATTGTCTCCCCCTCCCATTTAATCAGGAGAGGCTTCCAAGAAGAGGTGAGGTTTATGGAACTAGAATAAAGGGAGAATCCTGGGCTCACAGACAAGAAGGTGGTAAGTTGTGACTGTATTTGAGACAGCAGGTGAGGAAGGGCAAATGGGCCAGGATTCCCAAGGGTCACACGTAGCCTGAGCCTGCCACTTCACTGAGAATCTCACACAGGTGGCATCCTGGACAGCATGGCATCTGGCCAATCTCTCCAGGCATCTGTCCTTCCCTATACCATGATTTTGCTTTGGATAAAATCCCCCTAAGTTCTCCATAAACTACAGGCTCATTCTCCCAGAAATTCTGACCCATTTATTGAATCATGTATTCATTTATTCAACCATGTCTCCTGACCATTTTCCAGGCATTGGGAACACAAAATCAAGTATGAGAGTCTGTGATAGAGAGCTTCTGTCCGTGTAGAAGCTTAGAAGCTTGGTGTCCAGCAGAAAGGACATGTGAACAGATATTAGCCACGCAGAGTGATAAGTGTGTACTAGTGGCACACAGAAAGGGCCATGGGAGCCCCAAGGAGACAGGAACTCTCCTAGCGGGGAGGGAGGGTTGCTGCCTTACAAAGGCATTGTGCCAGGTTTGAAGGACAAGAAAGAGCAATCAGACTACCAGAGAAAGGAAAGACCTTCTAATCAGAAAATCAGTTGGAGGAAAGACACCAAAGTGTAAAGGACACAGGTGTGGCTGCAATGCAAAGGGCTGAGCGTGGGGCTGGAAAGGTGGGTGGGTCTGGCACCCACAGATTCCAGGGTTGCACGCAGCTGATGGAAACCACTGAAGAACCTGGCAAACACTGGTTCCATTAACAAGAGATGAGCGAAAGAGTGCAGGCATAGCCATAACTGGACTGAAATTGGTTTGGGACGAGTTGAGTGTGAGTCACCAGTGGGGCCTCCATGCAGAGACATCCAGGGGACAGTTAGACATAAATAACAGCCTGAAGCCCCAGAGAGAAGGCTGGGCTAGAGGTGGAGATTGAGGAATCCTTATCACGAAGGCGGGAGTTGACACTGGGGCAGACAACACCCCACCCCCCCACACCAGGAGAGCACACAGAGAAAGCCATAAGATGGCATCTGTCACCAAGGTTCTTCACTGGCATGAGAAATCCAGCCCCTTGCTAACTACGAACAGGAGGCATCACTTGCTGCAATTTAGCTTTCTGCAGAGACTGGCTTTATGCACTATCAATTCTGGCTCAGTATCTGCCTGACACCAGATCAGGCCCTGGTGTCACCTACTGGACAAGTCTCCATGGGGAAGGAAGTGGCTTTGTGGTTGCTTTATATCTTTCCAAATGTATCTTGAAATCTCTGGAACAAGCAGGGACCTATTTCTGCCCCCAGATCTCTATAAAGGGGAGAGTATCATTAGAGCCATTATTCTTAGAGCACGCTGCATGGGTGGGACCAGGGTGTCTGACATGCCCCCTTCCCCTCCCCCGAAGATTTCCACACACACTTGCTTTAAATTCCCTTCGTCCGAGTCAGATTTTTACAACCATATAGAAGTGGGCAGGGCTGCGTTACCTTGGGTTGGTAAGTCCACAGGTATTTATTGGTGCTATAGCTCTCTGCTCTTTATACACGTTGCTTTTCCACCTGTCACCTCTATTTTGATCACAGCCACACTTGCCTGGTGATCAAGCCTCATAGCCACATCCACTATTTCCAATCGCCAGCAGGACATTTATGGCTAAAAGATAGTGTATCGTTGCTGTAGGAACAAGGGCCCTGGAGTTTCAGTGTCCGAGTTTGGAACCCTTTTCCACCTCTTACTAGCTCTGACCTTAACCTTTCTTTGCCTCAAGTCCTTTATCTGTAATATGAAAACAACCTGATAGGGCTGTGGAGAAAAGAAAGTGAAATCGTTCCTGAGGCTCTACGACAGAGCCTGGCACACAGTAAGCATGCAATAAACATGAGCTGTAATTATTATTTCCACTCAGAAGTTCCACTCTCACCTCAAATTCATATGCCTGCAATAGAGACCTGAGTTCTTAGTTCTGGCCCAGTTCCTCTGTTAAGAAGCTCTGGATGATTCTCATTTACCAGGCAAGAAAATGAGGTCCAGGGTGGGAAAGTGACTTGCTCAAAGCCACACAGCAAGCCAAAGGGAGTGCTCGAGCTCCGGACACCTCATCCTTCTGCCACTTTCCATGTGCCTCCTCCCCATCAGCCTGCCACCCCCACCCCCCACAGGAGCTGCAGGCACCTGCAGGGCCGTTGAGAACAATTTAGACTTGGTTCCCAAATCACCTGGGCCATTTATTGAAAATGTGGATTCCTGCAGTCCTCCTGTTAGAGATTCTGATTCAGTGAGTCTAGGATGGGCCCCAGGATCAGCATTTTAATAAGCACGCCCAACCCGTACCCCCAGCAGGTGATTCAGGTTCAGGTGATCCCCACTTTGAAAAATGCCTCTCAAGGGCCGGTGTGCCTCACCTGCCTCCACTAGAGACGAAGTCCTGGGCAGGGCCCAGTAAATGCCTCACAGACACCCAGGCCGGTGCAGTTACTGGCATGGCTGCCGTTCCTGGGCAGCATTGCAGGAATTTGGTCACAGTCTTTCATACTCTCTTCCTGAAAAGGAACCTTTCAGACAAGATGCACCTGTACCCCTGTAAGGTCAGTGTGACATCCCACACTGGGACTGTGATTCCACCGGTCAATGTTTACTGCAATGGGAACTCCTCGGGAGCCCATGGGATCGTGGGTAATCATATTCAGAGCACCTGCCTCCTCCACGGGCGACCTCATCAAAGGCTCCTGAAGGTCGTCCCCTCTCCCATCAGTCCTTTGACTTGCAACGAATGTTTGTATGGCTTCGGACGCTTCTGTCCTTGCTTTCCTACAATCAGTGACTGTGTGGCCCTGTTGTCCTGCCTCTCTCTCATCTGGGTCCTCACATCCCTTCCAGAGGGAGAAAATCAAAGCAGAGTGGAACTGTGAAAGAAAGAACAAATATTTGAAGAGCAGTTTGTAGAGGTGGTGGCAAGAATGGCCGTTCTTTATGTTTCCTTATTAACAGGCCCTGGCTGAGGATAAATATCCGCTGGGAAAGAGAACACGTTCCCAAATACAGGAAGTGGTCAATTTGGAGACCTCATTAAAGAGTTGACAGGAGTCATCCAGCTTGTGGCAAATTTAATTTCAGAGGATTTTAAGAGTTCTATTTATTTCTTAGCGTGTGGCTGTCTCCTGCCCAGAACTTGTACCCAGGCCTGTGTTCATTCATTTCCACTTCTGAATTACCACTGGGGCGCAGAGATAACAAGGATGGCTAATCAGAATATGGCTGTGGCAACTACGAAATACTGTGATAACCGTCCTTCAGCAATTTGAGGTTGCCCTTTGAGCCAGCAGCGTGGCACGCAGTAGGAAGGGCATAACCTTCAACATCACGGAGCAGGGTTTCCAATCCCAGATCTGCTGGTCACTGGCAGTGGGGCCTTGCACAGGTTACTTACACTGTCTAAGTCTCAATTGTCTTGTCTGTAAAATGAGGATACTGATATTGAATTTGCAGGGCTATTATGCTGGTCAAAGGACATAGTGAATGTCCTTTATTCCAAGTATTGTCAAAGACGTCCAATAAATAGCTGTTATTATTTCTTTTCTCTCTTTTTTTCTTGGTAACACAGAGATAGGAAGTGATTGTGCCACTGCTTAACTAAAGAACAGAAAAGGAATTGCTCTCAATATAGTAGAAGGGGAAATAAAATAAAGCATATTTGACCAATCCAATAGAAGATGATGAAGCGGGGGGAAAAAAGAGAAGGAAATACAAAACATATATTTAGAAAACAAAAAGTGGTCGATCAGTCAAATGGCTCAATAATCACAACAAATATAAACAGATTAAATTCACCTGCTAAAGGACAAATTTTCAGATTGGATTTGATTTTTCTATTCTTTCATTCATTCAGCAAATAATTATTGAGCATCTACTATGTGCTAGGCACTGGAATCCAGCTAAAAGCTATTCATAAAAGACATGTGAATGTCTTTTACCAAAGACAGGAAAGGGCTGAAACCAAAAGATCAAGAAAAAATATGCCAGATAATACTAAAAGAAGCTGATTTATCAATATTAATTTGAAACAAAATAGGCCTTAAGACAAAAACTTGGCAATAAAGAAGTTCTTGATAAAGGGAATAATTCACCAAAATAAAAATATTGTCCTGAACCTGTACACAGCTTACAGCATAGCTTCAGAATATATAAAGCAAAAACTGACAAAATCATTAAAAGATATTCTTGACACTCTACAATCAAAGTGGTAGATTTTAGTCACTTTTCTCAGAAAGTGTTCAAACAGACCAAAAAATCTTGTGAAGGACACAGAAGAGTTGAGCCACAGTTATTTACGGATACTAGCATCTCAAAAGTAAAGAATAAACATCTTTTCCTGTACGTACAAGAATTAACCATGTACCTTAGGCCACAAAAGAAATATCAAAAAAATCAAAGAATTGATACTACACAGATCATTTTCTCAAACCTCAGTGCAATAAAATTGTATGTCAGTAACCAAAACATTTCCACACAAAACCCATGGGTTAAGAAAATCTCTTAAATGCACTTTAATGGGTCAAAGAAAGAATAATCATGGAAATTATAAACTATTTTATAATTTAATAACAACAAAATATGATATAGTAAAATAGCAAAGAGCAACATAGATACGGTAACTGTCCCATAGACAGCTCCGTAGCACACAGGTGTCCCAAGACAGTGGGGCCAAGACAGCAGATGGGGATGCTTAAAACTGGGGCAACGGAACAGAAGGAAGAGTTCTGGAAGGGCCGGCAAGACTGTCTCTCAAATACCTTTTATTCTTCCATGCACTTGCTTATGCTCTTAGCTCTGTCTGGAATGTCCTCACTCCCCAATTTCCCCTGGCCCATTTCCCCACCTGGACCCGTTCAATTGTCATCGACTCAGTTCCTTCCTCTCACCCCGTGGCTCCCAAAGGCTTTAAGCATCTCTTTTCTAGAGCACTTTTTGATCACAAGTAATTTTCAGTTTATGTCTTTCTCCTTTACTAGCTATACTCTACAGCAGCAGTCCCCAACCTTTGTGACACTGGGGATCGGTTTCGTGGAAGACAGTTTTTCCACGGGCAGGGGTGGGGGGGGCGTGTCACTGCTTCGGCTCCACCTCTGATCACAGCAGGCAGCGGTGGGGGATGGGGGGCGGGGCTCGGGCGGTGCTGGAGCGAGGGCGAGTGACTGGGTGCAGGCAGGGCTTCGCTTGCCCGCCCTGTGCCTCCTGCTGTGCGGCCCTGTTCCTGGGATTGGGGACCACAGCACTAGAGAGTAGGGGCCACATCCTAGTCATCTTCACCTATGTAGAGTCTTACACAGCAGGCATTCAGTTACGTCTTTGTTGAGAGCGACCTTTGGGGCCTGCATCCCAACCCTGGTTCTTTAATTGGCTGGAGCATTTCAGACTGTAGCCTGCCTGCCATGGCTGGTGGGAAGGTCCTAACCCTGGTTCCCAGAGGTGTTCTAGAAAAGCTCCCACCACTGCTGTGCCAGAGAGAACAAGACGGCCACATTCCCACCTCATCACAGCTACTGCCCCCCCCACCCCCACCCCAAACCACATTTAAAATGCAATGTTCCCCCACAGGAGACCACTTTAAATCAGAGCCCGGGATTTTTAACAGATTTCATTTTCCAATCTGCCCCCTGGAAGTCTGGAAATTTAGAAATTTGGCCCAAATCCCATCTGGAAATTGGTGTTCACTGCTTTTGCAGAAAAGAGTTAAGATTTCACTCTGGGCAAGAAAAAAACCTCATTAAAGACTGTCGTTTATCTTCCTGGGGAACCGTTTGTCTGTTATGAACTGAATCTTATAATGCAAATTCTTTCTTAGGGAATGAGTGTGGCAGCTGATGTTGCAACATCTCTCAAAATAATTTGAGAGCAATTTTTTTACTGTTACTATCATCATCATTATCATTATTTCAACCTAGCAATTAAATTAATGCTATTAAGTCAGCACTTTCAGCAAATTGTTACGGCATGAAGGAGAGTGTGTGTGTGTGTTTGTGTGTGTGTTGTGTGTGTTTAGGGATTACAGCTGTCATCATCTCTATCCTATTGTAAGGGTTAATAACTTTACCACAAGTATGTGCTCCGGGCTAAAAGCTGATGAGTGACAAGGGGGGAGCCAGGGAGGAAGGGGGCTCCCCGGACCATACTTTTTCCTATTAATAGGAAGGTAATCAACATGACTGTTGAATAAAGTGTAGCCTGGTCCATGAGGCCACAATAGATCACGTGTGTACACATCAGCATCTTTCTGCACCCCCCAGAGATCCTGACTCTCTCCGTGGCTGGGTGTTGGTGACAGCCCAGGAAAGCTAAGATGGACTTGACGTAAGAAAGTGGAAACAGCACTTGTGGTTTGTATCCCCTGGGAAGCATGGCTTGATTTTTTTTTTTTTTTTTTTAACGCCATCCCCAATTACCCAACACTTTAACAGAACTCTTCAAGCCAGGGAGGGGGCAAAACTATTTAACTAACCCTAGTTAGTTCCCTTCTATGACGAGTCAGGGCAGCATCATTGAAAGAGTGGAGGATTGGAATCAGCCAAACCTGAGGGTGAATCCCAGCCGTGTGACCTTGCACAGGTGACTTAATCTCTCCGGGTCTGTTCACTAGAACCCTTTCCCCCAGGGTGGTTATGAGTGTTAAATGGGATAATATTCATAGAACATCTCACTGTACACACATACATCACAGGCACTCAGTAAACGGCAGCTACTCTGTGGCTATGGCTGTTCTGTTCTCATGAATGCACGTCACCTCGAGGCTTCTGTCCTAGCTCCTGCAGGGCCCAACTCAACACCTGCCTCAGGGCTCCAAACAGGGCCTCCGTGGCCCAAGCGACTGTCCTGAAGACATCCAGGAGGAGGCACCCCACCCCTGGGGAATCTCTCCACTCTCTCCCCTGGCTGTGGGCAGTAATCTGAGATGCCAGGCTGGGCGTTTCTCTTAGAGGACAATGTGTCTTCAAGCCCTGCTAGGCAGTGGTGAGCAGGCTGTGCCTGGGATCCTCAGGGACTGTTTGGGTCTCCCTTTCCTAGGGACCTCCCGTCAATCTTCAGTGTTCCTCAGTAGGCAGGCCCCTGACACCCCCCTACACACACACACACACACACACACACACACCACCACCACCACCACCACCATAACCACCATCACCACCACCACCACCAACAGCAGCAGCGACTTTTTTGTGTGGAGTCTTTGGTTCCAACTGAATGATTTGGGGCCCTGATCTCAATATCCCTGTCCAGAAAGTAAACATAAAGATACACAAATAAGGCCAGGCATGGTGGCTCACTCCTGTAATCCTAGCACTTTGGGAGGCCAAGGTGGAAGGATACCTTGAGGCCAGGAGTTCAAGACCAGCCTGGGCAATATTGAGACCCTACCTCTACAACAAAAATCAAACCAAAAAAAGTTTTTTTAAAAAGATGCACAAATAATCTTCTTAATGGCTTAATACCCTCACCGTTAAGCTTACTTTGTAAAACTTGGAAATAATAAAGAGGTAGAAATTAGAGGAGGGAAACTATCTACAGACCCACTCTCTGAAAACCTTTGCTAACATTTAGCAATATCTCTTGCAAGTTTTCCTTTATGCATATTCCATTTTACACAGTAACAATCATCCTAGATATTTGATATTCATTTACGTGTGTCCTGCTTTTATGTCCTGCTTCCTTCACCTAAATTTATAGAGTAAGCATCATTTTAGTAGTTGCATAATATTTCACAAGAAAGGATACACCATGATTTATGCAACCATCACTGGAACCTCAGATTGCTGCCAGAACATTTGCTATTGTAAATGGCATTATGAAACAAGTCAAGCCTTTTCAGGTTTGGGGGTTATTATCTCAGGAAGTATTTCCTGGAATTATAAGGTTAAATGTTAAGGCTCCCAATACATATCAACAAACTTATTTCCAAAAAAGTTATGTCAGTGTATAAGCTCCTAAATTTTTGCTCCCGATCTTCACTGATATCTACCAAAAAAAAAAAAAAAAAAAAAATACCGGCATCCGTAGAGGCTGCCTCAAATAGACCAGAATGCAGGCTCCAACACTAAGTCATTGCTTCACAAAATGTGGCTCCCACACCACTGTGGAACAGGAGGTGACATTGGAGCATAAATGAACTTTTACTATGTATTTGAAAACTATGAAACACACAAAATCCATGTTTCCATAAATATTATTGTTTAGGCCCTGGCTAAACCATATGTTTAAGTTTTTTAAAAGCACTATGTAAATAAGAATTCAAACTGTACACTGTTGTGATTAAAGCTGTAAAACTGGAGCAGGAACCTGCCTTGGTCAATCTGGCAGAGCCCGCCGGGCCCTCAGAAAGCACAGGACCAGGGGAAGGAAAAGAGAGCGGAAAACATTGGCTTCCACGCAGGTGGGGCCACATGCTAACGCGGAGGCCCCTGGGGATAGGGAGGAGGCAAGTTCTGTGCAGTCATCAGACATTGCTGCCTTGGTGGGAATGTGGCATCCAAGGCAGCGGAGGGCCCAGAGCACAGTTAGGGTATTAGACTTCGCCCTTGGGGGTTGGGGCTGGGGAGAAAACAAGGGAAAGGGAAAGACAAGAATGGGCAATTCAGAGGGAAATTTAGTCAACTACTTTCGCCAGTTTCACAATTGTACCCTGAAAATCAAGTATGGTCAAAGAATAGCCAGTCCTGTTTCACTGCTTTTAAAACATCCAGATGTGTGTGGCAAGAGCATGAGCTTTGGCTCCGCCAGGCCTGCGCTCAAATCCTGGTTCTGCCCCAGCATAGATAGCTGTGCGACCCTCAGTTTCGTAACTTCTCATGGGGTAGTAATAATGCCGATTTTACAGCACCACCAGGAGGAAGAGAAAGGATAGATGTGCCTAATTCCGTGCCTGGCACTCACACAGGCTCCAAGAGAGGCCAGCAGTAGGAGTGGCTGGAAGAGGGAAGAGCTGCAGTAATGTCCAGGAGTGACAGTGGGGGAGGGGACAAGAGGGGGACCCGATACAGTGCTGAGCAGCTGTCACTGCCGGTAGTAACTAGCTCCCAGGTATTTCTTATTCTCCTCCACAAAGCTCAGAGGACAGCCTGCCTCACCCAACCTCATTCAAAGTATTATAGTCCCAGCAAAGAGAGGAGCCCGATTGAGAATGCCACATGCCCTCCAAAGGGCTGGGCCTTGGAAGAACTATTGAGAACCTATAATCCTACTGCAGTGAGTTGGATAGCGCCCCCCCCACCCCCGTCCCCTTCAAAACTCAAGTGACCCTTATTTGGAAGTAGAGTCTCTGAAGATGTAATTAGGGATTGAGATGAGATCACAGGGGATTTGGGTGGCCCTATAAGAGGAGGAGAGGATACAGAGACACACAGAGGGAAGAAGGCCATGTGCAGAAGGAAGCAGAGATTGGATTTATGCTGCTAGAAGCCGAGGGAAGCCAGCTGCCACCAGAAGCTATAAGAAACAAGGAAAGATTCTCTCCTGGAAACTACAGAGGGAGCGTGGCCCTGCTGACATCTTGGTGTCTGACTTCTGGCCTCCAGAATTGTAAGAGAATAAATTCCTGTTGTTTTAAGCCACCCAGTTTGTTACAGCAACTACAGGAAACTAATACACCAACCATCCAATTCTTAGAGGGAGAAACCCAGTCCTAAAGAGGCCGGCCATGGTCCACCCACAGAAAGTTCCCAGCTATACAGGGGCTAGAACCCATCTAGGGCTCTTCCCTCCCTTTAGGGAATCTTTCAACTCTTTGATGTCAAGTAGGACTATATATCTAGGTTAGAGCCAGAGAAAGGACCCATTTTGACAGGGCCACTCACCCGTCTGAGGGTGTGTCCTCCCCAGAGAGCACGCTGGGTAGGACTCTCCTGTCCTGAGGACGACTTGCTGCTCAGTCCTCGGTGACAGCTCTGACTGGTTGGTCACCTTACGGCTGGTGAGTCTGCTTGTTGGTCCCATGAGAGAGGAAACGCCAGCAAGCTGGCACCCCTGCTGAAACCACTAGGTAAGAAGTGAACCTCCAGAGACCTTGCTGACTGCCACGTGGAAGGTGCTGCCTAAGACATGAAAATAAACCTACTATGTGACATATGATTTTGAAATTGACTCGATATAACATCGAGCTCAGTATCTGTTGAGTCAGTGAATGTTGTTGAATACGTATGCCCAGGCATTCCTTTGAAAGGGCACAGAGTTTTCTATTCTACATGTACATAATTGCTTCTATTTATTGAACACCTACTATGTGCCAGGTGCTGTGCTATCTATCAGTCAGGCTCCAGTAGGGAGCAAACTGAACACTCAAATCAGGTAATTGAGGAGAGTTGAATAAAGTGTGGGCAGAGTGTGGGGAAACCACACATCCCCAGGATGGTAGTGAGAGCTCTGCCCCCCTGGGCCAAAGGGATAAGAGGTGGGAGACAGAGACAGCCACGTGGAGAGGGCAGCGTGAAGGAGCTGAGACGGGGATGGAGGGACGCAGTGGGCTGACAGTTCCCCCAGCAGGGAGGGGCCAAGCTCAGTGTCCTCCCTCCCTATGGGACCTGGGCTAGCAGAACTTACCTCATCCTCGAACAATTTGACCTGGTTTGTGGCCCTGAATTTTCCCAACAATCCTATGAGGTGGGTACAAATATCACCAGCCCCATTTTAGAGATGAGGAAACTAAGGTTAAGAGAAGAAACAAGTTGCTCAGTTCTGGCAATCAGTGGCCAGGATTTGAACCCACAACTCTGATTTCACAGACCACAGAGTCCTTCCATGCTCATGTGTTACACCATCAATTTGCTATGAGACAGGCAAAATTAATTTTTAAAAACCTTTACACAATTGGATTATCGATTCACCTTAGCTTAAAGTGTTGAGGTCCCTTCTATCCCCTTTTTTGAAATCAGATAACTGTAAATAATTTTCTTCATTTGAGACTAGAAAGACAAATTCACAAAGTACCTGGTGAACATAGAAATGTTTAATCACTAAACTGTGGAGATCTAAATGTCCTAGGTAGTGTTCAGAAAGAGAAGAGATGGAGTTAAGATTAAATAAAACACAGGCTGTGGGCACCCGAAGGGATTTTGGAGGTCAGCCAGTCCCCATCTTACCCCCCATTGCACAGGAGGACCCTGAGAGGGGACGAGAGTTGCCCAGGGGCAGTGGGGTGTGATGCAGACTGGGTGTCCTTGCAGATGGGACGGGAGAGCACCTCTGCCACCTCCCTCACATGCACCCCATCCATGCCCTGACTGTGCAGAGCTGCTGGCCTTTCCTGGACACGCCTGCCCAGGCTCTGGGCTTTGCTCTTGCTGTTCCCTGTGCTTAAATAACTGGGAAGAACAAGCAGGAACACTGCTCCAAGTGCTGCACACACTTCTAGTTTCAGCTTTCAAACAACCTATTAGATAGATATTATTACTACACTCAGTTTACAGCTGTGGGAAACAGAAGCACAGAGCAGTCATGTACCCTACCCAAGATCACACAGCTAATAAGTGGCAGAGCAGGAATTCAAACCCAAGGAATCTGATCCAAGCCCTTGCTCTTTTCTACGGGATTCTACTTTCTGGAATGCCCTAACCACTTCCTTCCCATTCTCTGTCAATTAATTCCTAGCAATATCTCAAAAACCTTTAGCCAAGGTATCCTCAAAATTTTTCTGCTGCAGGACCTTTAATGTAAGAGGAGAGTGAACCTGTGGGGCCTGGAGCCGTAGCCCAGAGGACCCTGTCAGGTGGGAGAAATTTCTTTGTAATCTCTTGGTTTTTTTTGTTGTTTTTTTTTTTTTTTGAGACAGAGTGTCACTTTGTTGCCCAGGCTAGAGTGAGTGCCGTCGTGTCAGCCTAGCTCACAGCAACCTCACACTCCTGGGCTTAAGCGATCCTACTGCCTCAGCCTCCCAAGTAGCTGGGACTACAGGCATGCGCCACCATGCCCGGCTAATTTTTTTTTGCTATATATATTTTTAGTTGGCCAGATAATTTCTTTCTATTTTTAGTAGAGATGGGGTCTCACTCAGGCTGGTCTCGAACTCCTGACCTCTAGCGATCCACCCACCTCGGCCTCCCAGAGGGCTAGGATTACAGGCGTGAGCCACCGCGCCCGGCCTAATCTCTTGTTTTCATTTAAAAATTCATCTAAATTTTGTATTCCTCTACATCATATTTTCATGTTTGTTTTATTTTTAAATAATATTGTTAGTCACTTACCACTGAGCACAGTGGTGCCCTAGAGAGAGGCACCAGGCTCATCCCCTGACTTTACCTGCCCGTTGCGCAAGCCCACATTCCCCAGGAATGTGAAGTCTGCCTTAGTTCACGCACTGATTCTCCAGGAATCAAGTTTCCCATCCCCTAAGATAGTGACTCCTCTTTCCTGGAGTAATTAAGGCAGCTGCCATTCAAGGCTCTAGGCCAATAGGCCCCAGGCAGAGTGGGCAAGAAACCTCGTGCTACCCTGCAGGACAGCGGGGCAGACTGGGGAAGATGGAGGGGTGCAGAGCCCACCGAGGAAACATGGCCTTTCTCCAGCAAGTTCTGGTAAAGGTTTAGCAACCCAGCTCGGGGGAGGGCAGCCCTGATGTTAGTGTTCCCCAATTTCCATGGTAAATACTCCCACTATGGCTGACCTCCAGCTACCAACGTGATGTCACCGAACATGGAATTGGGGAGTGACATGCAGTAGCACACATAGAGTATTCCACCACTATAGACACAATAGATAATAGGAAAGTATAATAAAATAATTAGGAAGTGATGAATTTTTAGTACTTATTAAAGCTTTTAATATAATGTATTTAATTACAAGTTTATGTAATTTACAGTTTAATAATGGCAATGTCTAACAACTGGCTTGCAAAGTTCCTGAACATTTTTATGAGTTATCTCTTGTAAGCCAGCACAGACCACCTCCAGCACAACACCGAACAACTGAATTCCTCTCCTGTGGCTCACATAGCACTATCTCCCAAAATTAATTACTGTTTTGGAGAGAAGAGCAAATTCATAATTTAATAGCACTGTTAGATCACAGAACTTGCATGTACGCAGCTCACGCTGATGGGACTGCTGAGAAGAAATCCAAAGAGAAGGAGCCACACCCGCTGCTGGCCAGGCACTACAGGACTTGGAATTGCTCCCTCCTTGGTCCCTGGGATGCAAGTGGCCCTGGGGGATTGGAGAGGATAGCTGAGCAAATGACTGAGTGGGCAGTACTCCAGAATGGGTGTCCTGGGGCAGGGGTGTGGAAGGAGGAGAAGGAAAGATGCATCAGGAGAGTGAGAAACTTCTGGTGGGGAGGGGCAGGGCTTTCCCAAGGGAGGTGGGTAGAAGCTTGAAGACCTGGACCCTTGCTAGTGTGTGGGAGAAGTTCAGGGCCTAGGAAACCAAGCTGGGTGTCACATCAGGTAACCCTGCTTGCAATAGACTTAGTTTTAAGTGCATTCCTTTTAAGACTCAGAGGACAGTCCAAGTTAACAAGAAAAGTGACTTTTCTCCCCTATAGTATAATTCCCAAATGGCTGCAACACTTCAGCACAAACTCAGTTTGTGCCTATTCAACCCCATGCAACATTTTAGGAAGCCCAACAAGATGGGATGGCAAAGGATTACCCATCTACTCACTGGCCTCAGAGGAGAGGGACCATCAGCCTCCCTCAAGTGTACAGTGACTCAGGGTTCCAGGAGATGGAACCCCCTAATACTAGGGGACGACCACAGAGAACAGGTCAATAAACCAGGCTTCTACTCGCTCCTGTAGTTTAGAGGACAGCGCCTTCTGAAAGGAGGAGGGAGGGAGCCCCACGTTTGGGTGGCATCCCTGTCTGTCCCCAGCACACAACACCAGCATCGTTGCTTTATTTGTCTGCCCCCCTTGCCTGGCTCCTACACTCTTTGAAGGGAAGATGTCGTCTCTAGCACAGGACCTGGTATACAGTGGGTGCTCAATCAGCACTTAGAGGTGTGAATGAGATCCCAGAAGGAGTGCTGTCAGTCTTCCCATGAGGCAAAAGCCCAGAGCAGCTGAACTGGACCCCGCCCTGAGGTCGTCATGAACACGTGAGAGACCCTGGGCCAGGAGCACCCAACAAAATGCACCAGTCAGTGAACAAACACCGCTTTGATGAGCGGCTGGACTTGGTACTGAGAAGGGGAAGAATCAATCCGGCTTAGAGAATCCTCTGAGTAGGACTGCGTATACCTGGGGAGATCAAACGATTCTGAGGCTGAGCTCAGGGTCTCTCCTGTGAGGTTGGGAGACTCATTTAAGGTCTCCGTAGCAGGAGGAGGACTGTGCCCAGGTTTCTTGCTCCTTAACCAATGCCGGCTGCTCCCATCCTTTCCGGACCAGGCAGCAGTGCTGAGGAAGACTGAGGACAGCAGCAGGACCATTCCAACAGAGGGGACTTCTGAACACGTGGGGGTGTCCGCGTACTTCCCAGTGGTGATCAGGGATGACTGGCAGGGAGAAAGATAGGAAAGAGTGTAGGGCAGCCCAGGGGAAACTGGAGGTAGGAAAAGTCAGTTATACCTAGAAAAATGTACCAATTGAGGCCCAGATGGTGCTGGGGGGGTCAGGTGGGAGAGTAGCGCGAGACAAAGCTGAAAAGACAGCTCGAGGCCTAAAGATGAGAGCCTTGAGTACCCAGCTAAGATAAGATTTCGGCACTTTCACAACTCAGTTTCTGCATACGTTAAGTCGAGGAGGGGGAGTTTACCTTCCTTTGTGTCGTATTGAATTGGTGCCCATCTCCTGCCTCCAACCGTAAGCCCGAGGAGGGCAGGGGGAGCTGTGCCTGGTTTGGCTCACCTGGACAAGTGCCAGGCGTGGAGCAGGCACTTAGTAAGAGTTCACTAAATTAATGAATAGTCAGATTTTCAATCTGTATCTTTGATATTAGATTCCAAGGCAGTCTCAGGCACTGGAAAGGCCTGGCCAGGAGGCTCCAAGTGCTGTGTGGATCCACTTCCTCCAGGCTTCTGATGCAGCGTATGTTTGCAATCTTGTCTAAACCAAGAGTTCCTTACCTAAAGAAAATACGTTTGGAAACCACTGGAATGGGTGTCCTCTAAGACCTCACGTCCCGTCATTCTGGACCTTGCCTAGTGGCTGTCACCCAGAGGCCTGTGTGTGAATGGGCCAAGCCCAGGTTCACTAAGCCCCTCGGTCTCAGCTGGCTGTACCATTTGCCCACTTTGGAAGGCACCTTTCTGCAAGTTCAGGGTCTGATCACCAAACAGGGCCTTTCCTTCCCTGTTGCCGGAGGCCCTGGGAGAATGACTCAGCAAAAAGGCCACGTCAGTCCCTGTTCTTCCCGTGCAGGCCCAGTGTCCTCACCCCCTCAGGCTGGCGCATGCCCTAACCTTGCTGGAGGGCCACCCCCAGCTGGGCCAGCTCCCTCCAGCTCCCTGGATTTTTTAAAGCTAGATTTAGAGCAGCCAAGGCAGTTGAAAAGAAAAAATATATATATATCCTCCCTCCACACCCAGACTCCTCACACTTGAGTTGGGGAAATGCCAACAAAAATAGCATGATGTCATCCCCCGGCTGATCCTGTTAATCCCTTTCCTGCCGAATATTGAGTCTTGGTTTTTATTTAAAAGCAATTTTATTGTCAAAGGCTGGTTAAAAGCCTCTGAGAGCTGTGCTGCGAAACCAGTGAGGCCTTTGATGTGCGGAGTGATGCAGGGCCCTCAGCCCCCTGCGCCCAGCAAGGAAAGAAAATGGGATTTGCAGCAGGCTGGGAAGCGGCAGGATTCTGTTCCAGACAGTATGCATTACCAGCGGCATCTGGTTTTGCATTTCGGGGCCAGCGCGCCTCTGCAGGCCGGCCTCTTGGAAAGGATTTCTCAGCCTCTATGGGGCCTGGGAGGAACACCACAGTCCCACTCCCCCCGGACACCACCGTTCCTGCCCCTGTCATCACTTGGGAACACCTCTCCCTTTGCTAGGGTGCCCTGACCCCACCCACACCTTCATCACCAAGTATCCAAAGCCCAGCCTATTCTAGAAGGGCTGCCTTCGAGAGGCAAGGCAGACTTAAAGCCAGGAGACATGGGTTTGAGGCTCAGCTTTGGGCAAGCCTGGAAAAGCCACTTAACCTCCTGAGCCTTCAAACCTCATCTGTAAGAAGTATGCGTACCGGCTCTGCTACCTGCCCTGCGTCGTACGTGACCACCAAAGCATCAGAATGAAATCATGCATTTTCAAAAGCTCTATAAACCAAAGAGCCCTGTACGAAGGCCAGGCATTATTGCAAGCAGGTTGGACCGTGAGGAGGGGAAGAGAAGTAAGGGGATTGGAGGTGTTTGCAAGGGAGTGATTCCAATGAGGGACCACGGAATCGAAGACAAAGAAAAAGGGACGTGAAGCCAGAGGAGACTGATGGAGAGTGAGAAAGAACTGGGCCCAGTAGGTCTGGGTTCACTATGAGGTTGAAAAACTGTTGCAAGGGGCCTTGACGTAGAAAGTGGCAAGGACAAGAGATCATGTTCAAGAACAAGAATAGGACATTTGGGTTTGGGACTTGGTAGGTAATGCCATTTTGGTACTGGGAAGTAAGTGGGTAGCTGAGGTAGGAAACTTCTTGGCAATTAGGAGGTCAAGGTAGGAGTCCTGGAAAAGCCATTCCCACGATGAAGGCCCCAGGAATGACGAGAGAGCTGGGCGGAAAGGACGCCCAGGAGCCCCGGAGCCGCAGTGGCCAGTGAGTGAGGGGTTGGCCAGAAGGCTAGGGAGGGGATCAGCTGAGGGTGGGGGGTCCTGGATGGTGTGTGTCTAGAGGAACACGGCTTTCAAAGATGAAGGGGATTTAGGAGGGCCCTGGGGAGCCAGGAGGATTGCAGACTCACCCCCAGACCCTGAGGGGGGACTGGGAGATTAAGCAGACCCTATCTGAGGGGACAGAGGGCAGAGAGAAGGGAATGTTCCAGGAACCGGCTGAGGGGACAGAGGAGTGCACTGCAGGGAACAGAGAGCGGGTGGGGAATGGGGCTGGGGGGCCGGGGCCTCTGAGAAGGGGAGCAGAGCAGTGTAGGGTGGAGTCCGGGAGCAACGGCGCAGGAAAAGCCGGGGGTCCTGGCTGAGGCTGGGGAGAATGGGGGTGGACCTGGTGGATCTCATCCCCCGGTCTCCAGCAGTGGGGAGAGTAGTTGGGGCTGAAGACCTCACGCGATGGTTTGGCCCCAGAGTGGGTTTGGGCAGTGGACATGACGACTTTGGCAGGCTCCAGGCCAGCAGCCACCTAAGGGCTGCTCCCACGAACCTGGCTTGGTGGGTGGTGGCCTGCAGTCAGCTGCTCAAATAGGACTCGTGAGGAGGGACGGTGCCCCCACAGGCGGGAGGGGTGATCAGATCCGGGACTAGATGAGGTCTGAAGTCCTTTCCATCTCTGCCACCTGTGATCACACACCTCACAGCTGTCCCCAGATTGGCCCCAACCACAAGATGGGCAGCTTGAAGCTGTTCTGGCTGCTCGATTTCTAACTTCAGCTAGCTGTCAACAGGTGTGCAGGTGCCGCGACCACCGGGTGCTGAGAAAGGAAGCAGACACCCCTGGCCTCCCCAGAGGCCTCAACGTAGCCACCTAAAGCTGGCCTTGGAGGGACTCAGGAGGCATCTGAACTGAGAGCGGGGAGGGAAGGTGTAGAGGCCCTTTGTTCTCAGGGCTCAGAGCAAATTTGGAACCAGAGATTTTAATATTGCTATTTCTAACATTGCTAATAATGACAGCTAATGTTTATTAAACACCTTCTATGTGCTAAGCACATTACATGGCCTAGCTCATTTATTTCTCACTCCAATCTTAACAGGGAGATGTTTGTACTCTCACTTTTACAGATGAGGAAACGGAAGACCACAGAGATCAAGGAACTTGTTAAGTGGTGGGGACTGGACCCCTGTGCCACACTGACCAAAGATAAGAAAGCTGCAGCTCCAACAGGGGACGTGACTCCATGAAGGACACTCAGGAGGTCAGGCACAGAGCAAGGACTGATGCCCAGGACTCCTGACTGCCAACCCTTGGTTCTCTCCACCCCACCACACAGAGACAAAGAGGAGCTTCCATCTCTCTTTCTGTCCAGAGGACAATGTCTTGATGTTAGCCTCATGAAAGACCCCAAGGCAGAACCAACAAGCTAAGCCACTCCTAGATTCCTGCCCCACAGAAACAATGAGCGATGGTAATTGATTATTGTTTTAAGTCACTAGCAATGGATAACAATACAAGAGGGTAAACATCTATTGGTTCATGTGTCAGGATTGGATCAGATTCCCTTGATGTTTCTACTCTCTGTCCTGTTGGAAAATTCCTTCATCCTGAGACAGGAAAAGAGAGAAGCCACAGTGCCCCTCTGTCCTCTGCAGAGCTGGGGACAGAGAGTAGACAACCAACGCTGCCTCTCTGGCTCTCCACTGTGCCACCCAACAGTACTTTGACTGTTTCTACCAACAGTCAGCAAACATTTTCTCAAAAGGCCAGATAGTAAGTATTTCAGGCTTTGTAGGCCACGTACAATATCTGTTGCAAGGACTCTGCCCTTGTAGCTCTGCCACTCTAGCACAAAAGTGGTGCAAGACAATACATAAAGGAATGGGCATGGCTGAGTTCTAATAATGTCTTATTTACAAAAACAGGTGCCTGATTCAAGGGCCACACTGTGCTGATCCCTGGTTTGTGCAAAGGAAAAACACAATGCCTGAAGGTCTGTGGCTAGCTGGGCTTAGAGGGCTGGGAGGCCGTTCCTAACCTGCCTCACCCTCGGCTCCACCGTCGCCCTGCCTTCGCTCCAGGAAGGCAAGATACTTAGCATCTCTTGTGTAGGACAACCACACATAAAGATAGCTAAGGGAGCTCCAGGCAGAGAGTCTGGATACCTGCCAGGGATGTTACTGAGGAACCGTCCACACCTGCTGGAAGGTCCCTTTCAGCCCTGGCAGGGACAGTGTCCAGGCACCACCCCAGTGGTTATTGCTTTCACCCTATCAGCTCCTTTCTGTCTCACCTCCAATTATTGTTGAGTAACAAATTACCCCCAAAACTCAATGACTTACTCACATGGCTGGCAAGTTGATTCCTCTCCACACAGACCTGTCCATGAGGCTGCCTGAGTGTGCTAACAGTTGGCCACTGGCTTCCCCCATATCTACCAAGGAAGAAGCTGCAATGCCTCCGTGACCTAGCTCCGAACCTCTCACATCCACTGTTATACTGTCCACAGACTCAGCCCTGACTCAGAGTGAGAGGGGGCCAAACGAGGACATGAACACCAGCAGGCAAGGATCACTGGGGCCATCTTGGAGGCTGGTGGAATGAGTGGGTCCTGAGTTAGCACCATGTGGAAGTAGTTGCTATAGAAGCTCACCCACTTAAGTTTGGTCATTGTGTGAGGAGGAGCAAATGGAAGGGCCTCTGTCATATGTTTGCTCACATCTTTATAGGTGACTTGTTTTTCCAGGCCCTCAGCCTTGAAGGCATCGAGGTACCAATGGCTTGGTTTTTAGGTACATTTGACTACGAGTTTTCGTTGTTTCGTTCCCATCGCCCTTGTTCCTCTGCCATTCCTAGGAGTCTGCAGTAGATGCTGTCACTCTATTCTGGCTTCCCAGCATCCACACACCTTCCTAGAGGAAGCTCCCATTGTGTGAGTTCTGGTGGGGGCAGGTCCTTGCCTGGTTCTTCAGTCTTTCCATCAGCATTTGGTTTACCCTATGTCTTTCCAATAAACCCCTTTGCTGTTTAAATTAGCTATCAATTTCTGTTGCTTGCAACCTAGAATCCTAGCTTGTCCTGAGTCTTCAGCACTTACACTCAGGCAATTCTCACTTCATGACAAAGCCACTACGTCTGCTGCTGCTGTGGAAACAACTGCTGAAGCAGAGCACAGACGTCAGAGTCAGACAGACCTAGGTTTGAGTCCTAGCCCTGCCACTTCAACCCAGTGTGACTTTTACAAGTTATTTAACATCTCTGAACTTCAGTTGCTTCATCTGCAAAATGAAGGAAGTAACATTTAGCTTGCAAGACTGTTATGAGGATCAGCACATAGATTGTGCCTGACACATAGTAAGTGCTTGATGACTGCTCTTTTATAATAAATGATAATGCTGCTGATGATGGCAGTGATGATGATGATGATCATGATGGACATGTGCTACAGTTCCTCCTTATGTGAACCCCTTTCAGAATTTCTTGCCAAGGCAAAGTTACTCCCATCTGATGACAGGTCTTTTGAATTACCTAGAATGGTCTAGCCTCTTGGTAATAATTGCTCTTTAGAATACTCAGAGCTGATCTTATTCATGGAATTGAATAAACTCTTCCAATCAGGAACTTGCAACAAGTCTTCTGGAGTCTAGTCTACAGCATGATTAAGAGTTACCTACACTCCCATCTGTAATGCAAATGAAACTCTTTCTGGGCTGCTCTGAGATCCTAGAGCACCCAAGATGGACATGCAAGCCCCACTCCGGTCCCTGCAATCTGGTCCCAGGTCAGCCAGACTCTTGGCCTGGCCACCCTGCCTGATACAGCCTCATGGCTACTAGAGACACATGGTGGATGAAAAGGCACACTCTGGAACACTGTGTTAAAAGCAGCAGCTCTGTTTTCTCCCATCCCCACCTGTGAGCTGGTGGAAGCTGTTTCATCTTTTCTAAGGGTTGCCCCGGGGCCTAGGGTGTTCATGAGAAGTGATTTGCAAACCCCATTCCAGGCTGCTCTAAGAATTGCACTCTCATGCCAGTCTAGACAAGGGTCTGACACCCAGCCCTACCCCAAATCCTGGCAGTTGGGTGGTGGCACCTATGCTGGTTATGTGGGCATGGCAGAGAAATGGGCAACTGCAAGGTCAGGGAATCATCCTAACCTGGAAAGAAACCTCCCTTGTTCTAAGACTCCCTGCTTGAACAACCCAGTTAACAGGCTTCTCCCCTCCTCTCCAAAGCACTAATTTGCCACCTAGCACATACATTGGTTACACTAGCAGCTGAGTAGCAGCCATACCCTTCCCCAGCTAGAGTGTAAGCTGTCTGGAGCAAAGAGCCTTCTTACACTTTTCCTGTCCCCTGCACCTGGCACAGTGTCTGGAGATGAATCAGAGGTTATGAAATGCCTGTCCAGTGGCTGCCCCATTGATGGCACAGAGCACCGGCTGCAGACCCTGCCTATCAGGGCCCAAAATAGCAAACCCTGTGGTCTACGGGGCAATGGAAAGCCGAGGTGCCTCCCGGGGCCAGAGCAGATGATTAGGAAAGTCAGCTGACAGACAGGAACACACCAGCCCGCAACAGCCTGTGTGTTTTTTTCAGGTTGGAGAGGCAGGACACAGCCACCGCAGGCACAGAGCAGAGCCCCCACGACTCTACTGCTCAGAATGCTCCTGCCACCCGGCTGAGATTTCAGGCCTGCTGGAGCAAGGTCTCAGGTTACAGAGCTGCTTCAGGACAGGGCCGTCACCACCACCCCATTAGTGCAGGAAGTATTTGCCAGACAGCTTCACCCTCCAGGAGGAGAATGACAACTGAAGATCTGTATTCCATTTGTTCCAGGACTCTTTCAGCTTAATCCTTCCTCCCTCCCAAGCGGCTCGAAGACCTGCAAACCTTTCACATGCTCTGTGTCCCTTTTAAGTTTAGAAATTGACCTAACAATAATGCCTCCTTGCGATGTCCTTGCAAGTGCCCTGGTTCGCACTGCCTGGTTTACACACATGTCAACACCATGAGAAAGGACAAGGAGATTGTTTGGTTTGGATATATATTGAGTGATTAATAATGGGATGACTACAACAGCTAACACTGTACTATAAACATTTTACAAATAAGTAACCCTCAGAACAACCATATGGTGGGGGGAGGGGGGAATACCACTATCCTCATTTTCAGATGAGTAAACCGAGGCTTAGAAGTGTTAAGAAACTTCCAAAGTTACCCAACTTGGAAGTGGTGAGACCAGAATTCAAACCCAGGAGTGTCTGGCTTCAGAGCGCAGACTCTTAATATATGAATACACAGTCTACTTCTGCCCTTAGACCTATGAGTTGGCAGCCGCTGTGCTACACTACACGCTGGAAACACACGGACAATTATGATACTACTTTGTCTCTAAAGATTTCAACCTAGCCATGGAAACAAATATTAACATATTTTTAAATTATATATTATAGTGTGATATTTGTAATAATAAAAAAAATATGTGTAAGAGTGGATTAAAGGAGGGTGATTAATTCTGTCAAGAAGGGAGGAAGAGAGATCAGGGATGGCTTCAGAGAGGAACACTCAAAAACTGAAACTTTACCTATGATTCAACTTCTTTTCTATTTTGAGCGTGTGATCTTTAGCCACCATCCGTCCATACTGGCATCTGCTGAGTGAGTCATCCACCATCTGGCCAAGATCCAGGTAAAAGGGTCCCCTTCTCTGAGACCATGCTTTAGCGGATCTCACATATCCCAAACACAAAATGAATTAATACATTAAAGAACACAAGAGTGTTTCTGACACTCAGCTCAGCATTAGCACAGCACAGCCAATAACCCTAAACACCCACTCCTGTGAGTAACAGCTTTCAGGCCCCAGGGACTTCTCCACATCTCATGTCCCCTGTCTGTGAATCACTGTCCAAGTGCCATAAAGCTTTGTGGGTTGTGCTGCTGCCAACATGGGAGACAGGATTTGAGCAGCAGATGCACTTGAATAAGAATAAATGCAAATTAATGAGCTTATATTCTTCCTTGCAGATAGCACAAATGCAACAGATGGATGCGAAGTGAAGTATCCTTTCCTACTAGTGCTGAGTGTCTGTTTCTTGCTTCTCTTAATGTTCCAATTTGTGGTTCTGGAGGTTCAAAAATTAATGCAGTAGTCACAACAGTGACATGTGATGACTAGGGAATATTTTGCATATTAAAAAAATCATAATACTTTTAATTTCTGTATTTGCAGGACTATCCATAACATACAGAAAGCATGATAGTAATTCTTTATGTTGGCCACAGGCAGATTTTAAAGGCTAGATTTCTAAGTAGTTTTTACTTTATCAAAATATGTTTAAAGATTTAATTACATTTCACAATTTTTCTCTACGTAATGCTGATTTTTAAAGGTGACATAAATTTATTATAATTTATATTTTGTCTTTTAATTTCAACAGACTGTTTTGCATATTTTGGCCATATAAATATTCAGTCATATAAAAACTTTAGATGGTGCATGAACTGCCAAAATTCGAATGTTGAAACCCTAATCCCAGTGTGATGGCATTTGGAGGTGGAGCCTTTGGGAGGTAATGAGGTCGTGAAGGTGGAGCCCTCATCAATGAAATTAGTGCTCTCATAAGAAGAGAGCTAGCGAGCTCTCCCTCCACCATGTGAGGATGCGACCAGAAGTCAGTCTGCAACCTGCAGGAGAGTCCTCCCCAGAACCCGACCATGCTGGCCCCCTATCTTGAACTTCCAGCCTCCACAACTGTGAGCAATCAATTTCTGTTGTTTATCAGCCACCAGTCTATGGCACTCTGTTAGACCAGCCCAAATTCACCAGTACAGATGGGCTCACTCGCCACTCAAGCCACGCTCACTTACCTCCCCAGAACCGTTTCTGGGCCAGCAAACAGCAGGTCAGCCAGACGCAGAGCCTCATCCTCAACACCCAGCTCAGCAGGAAGCAGGTAAAATGTCCCAGGCTGTTTTAGCTGCTGCTATGTATACTGCTCAGTTCATCACTCTGTCTGGCTTTGATCTTGGCCTTCTAACAATTCACCTGGTACCTAACTATTCACCTGGCTTCCTGATCCACTCTGACTGATAGCTTCCGTCACTGTCCTGTGGATCCAGGTCTTTGTCAATGTTGCTTTGATGATCACATTCCTTGCTTCCTACCTACCGAGTATCCCTGATATCCATTCACTCAGAATGATACAGTTTACTAATATGAATATATACTTTAAAAATCAGGCCTCTCTCCTTCATCCCCCAAGCATACACAGAGAATGGCCTTCTTCATCACTCATTTCATGAAAATCATTGTATAAACTACTCTGATTCTAGCCTCACCCTCTGCCATTCAGGGTAATTCATATAAATCATGCAGCAGATCATCCAGTTCAACACCTTCTTTTTACAATTGTGGAAACTGAGGCACATGGAAAGGAAATGACTTTCTTATGATCACTCAGCAAGAGAATGGAGACTAGAGCCAGGCTCCATGCTCCAAGCCCGCATCCTCTGTTTGGTGCCACACAGCCTATCTGGGAGATTGTGTGGCATTCCAACAGCACCCCCACCCCACCCCAATAAATCTCCCCATGACATCCCCAAGGGCAGTCATTGTGAATTTGGGGGGCCAGGAGTTGGACGCTGGGTGTGCAAAGGAAAAGCAAGAGAGGTTATTTCATAACTGACACAATGGCACTCTCCGAAGTTGAGTTGCAGGGCTTCCGCTGCCCTGAGAGTCTGCATGCCTTTCTGGAGACTAAACATTTTCACAGTTCCTTTGGCCCAAGGGTTATTTTCTGGTTGGAAAAAATGGAAAAATTCCCCATACGGATGGTAAGAAAAATAACTTCAGCTGGACTAAGCCAGAGACAAAGTTTCTTCTGAAACTGAAAAAGGACAGAGGAGTTGGGGGAGCAAATATTTATTTTAAATAAACACAGAATGTTTCTTCTGGGTTTCTTTTTATTTGCTCGTGCCTGAGAACTGCTAACTGGCTCATAGAGAGGCTGGGTTACGTGGGTCATAGCAGGAGCCGGGTGGGCCTGAGCCTGCAGCTCACTGGGGTTCCCTGTGTGGCCAAGACTGCTGCACCCCACAGCACCTGGGTGAGAAGGAGGTGCACCTGCTGGCAGAGCCTCCACCCACCCTAGAGATGAGATTATCAACCGCCCAAGACCCTGCTTGTTTCTTATCTTCAAAATGTACCTCTTCTTAATAAATGAGTGCTTTTGGCACTGAAAGTTCTTTTGTTGTGATTTGTTTCTTGAAATCAAAACAATTTAGGTTCATTTCATCAATTTCACAATCTATTAATTTTTTATCTAAATTTATCTCAGTTCTTTAGCTAAAGAGAAATCTAAATTAGTGTCTATATTTAAAATATTCCATCTAGGAGACAAGCCTAGGAAGAAAAAATGTTGGAAAATACTGAAGATATCAATAACTTCAGGTGTCATGGAAGAGATTTCTCCTGTGAAGTTAGGAAACCAGCCGTATGTACATGACATCTATTGTGAGAAACTACTGGTGCTTTTAAAGAAAGCTTGCAGCTACACTGTCACGAGTGGCCATGGCTGTTGTCAAACAGCAGGTTACCATCTTCTAAAACTTGTTTCAGTTTATTGAATGAAGTCACACATGGACGGTTTTCACTTGGCCAAACAGGACTTGCCCCAGAAGGGCCCATGCAAGTAAGGGGACTTGAAGCTCACATGTCCCAGGCTTCACAGTAAATCTACCCTGTAACCTGCAGTCCCAACCCCTGGGCCATAGCCCCGGTTCCAGTCTGTGGCCTATTAAGAACTGGGCCATGCATCACCACCTGAGCTCCATCCTTGCCCCTCAACTACCATCCATGGAAAAATTGTCTTCCATGAAATGGGTCCCTGGTGCCAAGGTTGGGGACTACTGCAACCACAAAAGCAGGTGGGCCCAGCCTTTCAGGGGTCATTTCACCTACACTTTGATAGCCAATGAGCATGGACCAAGCCCAGTGCACCAGAGTCACAACATGGTCATGTGACGTGAGTAGAACCTGAAGAAAAGAGCATCAGATTCAGGGCTGGGTGACTCTGGGCAAAGTTTACATATCTGAGTATATGTTGATTCTTCTAGAAAGTAATATTCATAATATTACCCTCCATACCTCATAGAGGTGAGAATCAAATTGTAGAACATCTGGAACATTACTTTACAAACTCTAAAGCACTTCTTGAAAGTAATGTATATTGTTCATTCAATCATGCATCTGCTAAATATTTATTAAGCACCTCCTATGTGCTAGGCACTGTTCCAGTATTGGAGACAGGGCAATAAACAAATACGATTATCTCTTTAATAGATAAAATGTATTTTCCTCCTGGCCTTTAAGCTGAATAGCTCTTTGGTACCAAATACCAAATAGCTCTTTGGTACTAAATCTTTGGCAGCCAGTCTCCAAGATGGCCCCAACAACCCCATTAGCTATGCCCTTTGTTGTCCTTACCACATTGAATTGACCCATGTGACCAATAGAATATGGTAGAAGTAACAGTCGTGACTTCCCAGGCTAGGTCATAAAAGACGTTGCTACCTCATCTTTGGTCTCCTGGATTACTCAGTCTGGAGGAAGCCAACCACCATGTCATATGGACACTCAAGAAGCCATGTAGAGGTTTGCAGGAAGAAATGTGATGTTCTCCCAGCATCCAGCACCAAAATGCCAGGCGTGCGTTACCTTGGAAGTTAATCTCTCTGCACCAGACAAGCCTTCAGGTGACTGCAGACCGGCTCACATCTTGACCGCATGAGAGACCTGAAGCCACCTTTGCCAGCTAAATCACTTCGTAATACCTGACCCATAGAAATGTGAGAGATAATAAATATTTATTCTCCTTCTAAGCCACTAAATTTTGAGGTAACTTTTTATGCAGCAATTTATAACAAATACATTTGGTCAAATAATCCTTCCAAAAGGGTAAATGAAGATAATTCCACATTTGGTCTCATATCACTACGAACTGATATTTGTTGCCTGACAATCTGCATTTGGTTAAGGAACTCCCACAGTCCAATCTTACAGTCCATGCTCCATAAATGTTTATTTGTTGGCTGTTGGGTTAACAATTTTAGATCTGATAAGCACAACTATGGCTCAGTGGGCAGGGGCTGGGCCACACAAAGGTTGGCCAAGATGCAGAGAGACCCACCAACATGGGGCAAGTGGGCGAGGATGGTCTTGGGAACAGGTGATCCTAGGAGTCTAGATGGGCAGGCAGCCCTAAGGTAGGTCGGGGATAACTCGTAGGCATCCTGGTGGCTCATCAGAGCACTACATTCAGGCAGATCCGGGTTGTTGGTAAGTCTGGATTGGAGAGAGGGAAGGTTATCATCAAATGACAAGTACTGAGGCTTAAGGGCAACACTCCAGACCAGGAGATGACTGTGAGGAGAGGCGTGGGGGGCTGGATAAAGGAGCCCAGTCTCAGAGGATTTGGGGACCGATGTAGAAATGGTAAACAGGTCGGAAGCCCTTACTGGAGCTCAGCCCAGGGGGAGCTGAGAGTGCAGCAGGCTACAGAAGGGCCCAGCGGCCAGGCTGACTCTGTGGGAGCCTGCAGAACTGCAGCTGTCTGTCCCTGCCATTCCCCTGTCTACCGTCCAGCTTGACCAGGAGCCTAAACAGAGTGCAGGGTGCAGAGGAGTCAGTTAAGAGTCTGCTGTCCGGTGAAGTGGAGGGAGGGATGGGCAGAGATCAGATCCATCTGCAACTTGGGAGAGGGCTGCAGCTGGTGTACACTGCTGGATCTCTTCCCCAGAGTAGAGGGAGGCAAGGAGACATAAACCAAACCACGAGGAGAAAGTCAGGCTTGCTTATTTCCACCTCTACTCTCCCTCACAACTGTTCTTCTGTCTTTGCTACCAGTTGGTGGCCAGGTGGACGCTTGTGGTTTCTCTGTGCTTCCTGCCTACTCTGGGGTTGAGAGTCAGGGGCCAAATGGGTTCGGATGGTCAGAGACCAGAGGCTAAGCAGGAAGCTGGTTGAGAAAAGCAGACAGGCATGAGGTCAGCTGCACAGACTCTCAGGGGTCTCTGAGGTGAGTAGTCAGGCTGGCTGGCCCCAAGGCCCGCACTGTCCTCTGGGCAGCAAGCCAACCTCTGGGTGTGAAGGGCGCCCTAGCGTGTGACCTCCCTCCGTAGCCCTGACTCTCCAGCCCACCCTCGTCCCCCCCTCTCCATCACCTTTCTGCTCCTTCTCCTCTTCTACCTATGCCGCTGTTTGCATTTGATGCCCGTTGCTGTGCCCTTGTTTCAGCACTGGCCTCCTCTCCCCTGTGATTATGGAAAAGCATCCTTGATCTGCTGCCCTAGGTAACACTCCCCCCTCACCTGGCACCTGGACCCTCCCAGCTGTGTGCCCCTCCCACTGCTGCAACTCCCCCTGACTCACCTCAAAGATGAAGTTATCAGCTCTGATGAACTGACATCCTCCTTGCTTTGGGATGGGAGCTGTGACACTGTCCTTCCATACCAAAATCTCAGGGGGGGAGGCAGCCCCCCCAACACTCCCCTTCACAGTTTGACCTTCTGCAGTCCCTTGGTTTCTCAGATAATCAAAAATGTCCCCAAAAAACTGGTGACAAGGAAAATCTAGTGGTGATACCAGATTGTGAGACTCCACTGTGGAGTCAAGGCAGGAAACTATTGACAAAAGAAGGATTTAGATGACGCAGGAGTTTGGGGGCCAACCAGCTGGAAATAAAATAGAGTGATCAAGAAAAGGCCCTCGCTGCCCATAAATACCTTCACCCTCTCCAAAAGCTGGATACTCTTTCACCACAAAAATACAACACAATGTGAAATGAAGGCTCAAATCCAAACTCCCTCCTAACACTACGGAGAATACCTGTGGTTTTATAGCATCTCCTAGTTTTTCAAATATATCAAAGGCTCCAATTTTCCAGGCATTCATCCCAAAAGTAAATTCTCTGAAAAAAAGGTCATCACCCGAAGATTACGCAGATTGGTCCTGAGCTCTTCCACGTCAGCCTCTGCCCTCTCCCTCCTGCCCTCATCACCCCGGTGTTCCGGTCCTAGGACAATTCTTCTACAGCAATTTCTCTACATAATAGTCATCATTATGAACAGAACTGGCATGAATCTTTGCACCTCACTTGTGCTATAAGAATTGTCACTATTGGAAAGGTTTCTAAAGTAAATCAGATTGAGCTCCAATTCCTCCCAAACTAAGCTCACTGTGAAGTCTCATGTTGGTCATTTTTTGTGGCTCCCTTGTCCTCTCCCCAGGGCTTTTATCACCATGAGAAAATGGGGACAAGACCTCTTGTTGTGGTCCATCATGGTCACTGTTGGGGTCCCTGGTCTGAGCTTGTGGGGTCCATTGAGAGGTGGGCTGCTCCACAAACATGTCCACAACCACCATGCCAAGCCCTGCCATGGGATAGAAGCCAACTCCATAGGTGTGGTGTTGGGGCCATGGTCCTGAAGCATCCAGGCAGCCAGCCCAGCCCAGGATCGCACAAGGGGTGGGGAACCTGCAGCCTCAAGGCCATGTGTGGCCCTTCAGATCCCCAAGTGCAGCCCCTCAACCAAATCCAAACTGCACAGAACAAATACCTTTATTATAATGAAAGGATTTGTTTTGTAAAATTTGGATTCGGTCAAAAGGCTGCTGCACTCAAGGATCCAGAAGGCCACACCACAGGTTCCTCACTCCTTCTAAAAAGGCACAGATGCTTTTGCTCTTGCTTCTGGAATTGCAAAAAAAAAAAAAAAAAAAAAAAAAATTCACCAGCCCCTCCATCCCATTCCCCCCACACAGGGCAAGGTGTGTAAACTCAAGGACAGGAAGAATGGCTGCCCCGTCCAGCCAGGCTCAAGGGGGAATTAACTCTTCATTCTTTCACTAGTGAACCTGCAGCTGCAGCACAAAGGACAAGTGGCATAATGTGGTCCGTTAATTTATCATCACCCAAACACATTTCACGTTCTGGATTCTAAAATAATCTACTTCTTTAGAGCAGAAGGTCCAAGGGAACAGAACTCACGAGTACAGACTCGTGTGGCCGGGCATACAGCAGGGGCTCGGTGCAGGATTCTTGTAGGAGTGTTCGAGGGATTGGTGGAACCCACCTTGCCTCTTCCAGCTCACTGAGATCTGCCCCGTTAGGATTTCAGGAATTAAGCTGAGTCTTCAAACACTCTGCCAAGGGACTGGGCTCATGCCATGGACAAATGCACCTTACTAAGAATTTGTCCATTTTGTTCGTTAAAATAATTTGTTGTGTGTTTGTCAGGCACTATCAAAGATTAAAGGAAATAGATGACATAGCCCCCACCCTTAAAGATGTTTATTTTCTAGTTAGGAAGGTATGTACCCATGAGAAGATTTAAGGCCAATAATAGCATAAAATAACAATGAAAGTAATGTCACAGGACACACTGACACATCTCAATGGATTCTTGTAGCAATCCTGGGTGATAGGCATTATGGCCTCCCATTTTGTAGATGAGGAAAACTGAGGCTCACGCTAGCCCCCCCATAAATCATGCCTCTGGAGATAGGAAACTAACCTGAGGCCAGAGGAGGTTATGCCCAGCTATTTCTTCCTGGCTTGCTGCCTACTCTCCCTGGCCCACAAACGTCACAACACACACGTACACGCACACAGGCATGTGCACACACACACACACACACACAAAACACGACCCTACCTTACTGGAGCATCTGACTCTGTAATGGTCTATAAAAGTTTTATTGTTCCTCCTTTTAGAAAGTGGTTAGATCTCCCTAGCACTTGTAAATAACGCAGCACTCCAACTCCAACCCCTACCGCCACCCTGTCCCTAACCACACGCACCCAGTGAAGCTGACAAAACTCAGGGGATTCTTGAGAGGCCACAGACCTCCACCTGTGGGTGGTCGGCCCATCATCCTGTCTGGCCCAACCTGTCCAGGAGACGATTACTGTGGCCCATGTGAGAGGCACACTGGTTTTCCAGAATCATCTCCCCTCTGCCCATCCGTCTCCATCTCCCGAATACACCAAATGACTTTCCACTATTTCCCAAACATATCCCCCTCCCCAGGCTTTGGGTCATGGCCATTCCTTCTCCTGGCGTGCCCTTCCCCCAAATAATGCTTGTCCAATTACCGCCAGACTTTACAGGAACTGGATCTAAATATCACCTCTTCCTTCAATCCTTTCCCAATTTTCTCCATCTGTGTATGAGCTCAGCTTTCTCTGAAACACTGTTACATTCTACCTGGATCGACCAAAGGTGTTCATCACCACCTGCTTCTTATTACAGTTATTTCCAGATCGGCCTTAGAGCACAGGACTCAGAGTCCTATGTCCAACTTCTGGCACTTATGACCCGTGCAAAATTGGGAAACTGAGCCACAAAAACCTCATCTGTAAAACAAGGTTTGAGGAGGATGAAATGACAAAATTAGGAAGAAAGCACTTTATAAATGACAATGGGCTTTACTCGTGTCATACTTACCCTCTCTCTGCCTCAGTTGGCACATCCAGGAAAACAGGAGTAGTAACACGTCTCCCTCTTGGATTTGAAGTAAGGATTTGGTGAGATCACGTGTGTACGGCAAACACACAGTCCCCTGCCTCATCTCTGGCACTGCACACGTCACCGCAGAGCTTGGATTGCAGACAAAGCATGGTTCTTCGCTCTAACCATGATGTTGTACAGGATTCAGGATGCTGTTGCAAACGCTCCTTCATGGGGGTGACTTTTTTGGAACCTGGGCAGGAATTCCAACACTCTGCAATAATAGTAACAATCATAAACAGTTGGTGGTCCCTGCATCCAGGAAATTAGTTTTCAGGGGCCAAGTGTGTGCTGTGAGGGAACATGCCCCTCCCTCAGAGGCAGAGACTGCAGAGCATGTGTGTCTATAAAGCCACAGCTAATCCTCACAGTCAGATGAAAGAGCCGCCTTCCTGAGTGGCCAGCCGCTGCACTGGAGCCAGAAATGCCCCGCAATGGCAGTTTGGGGAGCATCAGGCCTAGTCCTCCACCAGCCATCTTATCTAGTTGCTTTAGTTCAAATTTGGTGCAGAAGGTGAATAAGAAATCAGTTTAGACATTGCATTAAGGACCTGCATCCAAGAAGAAAAGGAATCATAGACTATCAGAGCTTGAAGGGACCAGTTCAGACCAATGTCTTTGCTGGGAACCTCCAAGCCACAGCCTTCCCCCCTCCACCAGCTCCACTCCTTCTTTTCAGGGTGCATCTCACAGCCTTTTAGCACCATGTCCCTAAACCCTCCAGCCACAGTTGACGTGAGCATGAGTGGACCAAGCCAGGCTATTCAAAAGCTCTCTCCTGGAGTTCTGAAGTTGGAAATTGGGTCCACTGTTCAGATTCTGCTGGGATCTTTAAGAAGATTCACTTTCATGGATAGGGTGCAGATTGGAAGCCAGATAAGAGAGAAGAGTTTGGGGAACTCGGGCCTCGTTCCAGGAGAAACTGCTCAAGCAGGCAGCCCCACACAAGGAACACTGCAAAAAATACTCACTGAAGTCGCTGAACTTCTCTTGCCTCATCGCTTATGTAATTAACACAGCATCTTGCACACATAGGTGCTGCTGAATAAAAGTGTATTGACACTTGAATTAATAATCAAAAACGGAGAGACCTAATCACAGTGTGGACTTTGGGAAGAAACAGAGAGCCACTGAACTGCTTAAAATCAGGAGCCAGATTTATAAAGTTCAAAACCAGGAAAAAAATCAGGATAGTGGTTACTTTTAGGGGAGATAGTAGGTGGAAGGGGGCACAAGGGCCTTCCGGAATTTTCTAATTCCCAGTCTGGGTGCTGGTTCCCCAGGTCTGCTGAGTTTGTGAAGATTCAGTGAGCTGTATGTATGTGATATACACTTGCCCCCAGAGCCCACCTGACACAGGACTCAGGGTTCCATCTCCCCAGCATTTTCATACACTGATATCCGGTTAGAATAAATATCCAAAGCTACATGGAAGGAAATAGGGATCGGGAAACCAAATCACAGAAGGGCAGTGTTGTTTTCAGAAGAATCTGGG
This sequence comes from Lemur catta, assembly GCF_020740605.2. Taxonomy (NCBI): domain Eukaryota; kingdom Metazoa; phylum Chordata; class Mammalia; order Primates; family Lemuridae; genus Lemur; species Lemur catta. Next base: position 93,572,243 of record NC_059128.1, read on the forward strand.
GTTGGAGAAGCGCTCATTGTCAAGAGGACAACCTCAAATGGCGTGATAACAAGAATGTGTCTGGGCTAATGTTTTACACACAGACCCACAACCACACATATGTGTGTGTGCACATGCCTTGGATCTTTTGATAAATTGACGATAATTATAAAGATATTTACTGAACTTTTCTACCTAGCAGGCACTGTGGTTTACACTCATTAAATGGCTCAATTTTGATAAAACCTGATGAAGCAAGTGCTATTATTATCCCCATTTTTCAGATGAGGATACAGAGGCTCAGAGACCTTTAGTGACCTGGCTAATGTCACATAAATGATCAAATCAGGTTGGTCTAACTCCAAAGCCTATGCTTTTAAAATGATACTTTCCAACTTCCCAAAAACGAAGGAGCACAGAGGTTTGTATCCTTGACTCCTCTTGTGAATTACATTCCAGGATACATCCCGTTTCTTTCATCAATGGCTTATACTGCAGACACATCTGGTAGCAAGAAAAGTGAGCTTGTTTCAAGGGGCAAATAGGAGATAATTGATTTGTAGGAGGGGAAGCAGCAGACAAGGCTGTTCTGTTACCACCCATAATCCTCCTAACAATTTTAAGAGATATGTATTCTAAACTCTAGTTTACAGAAGGAGAAACTCAGACTGGAAGGGACTAAGGGTCTTCATCAGACTCTTACCTGGGTGACTCCAAAGCCCAAGAAGGCATTTTCACCCCCAAACATGGCAGTCTACATCCTTGTGTTGATCTCTGAACTGGCTCCAGTTGGTCGTGGGGTTGGACAGGAGGGCTCATGTGTGACCAGGCCTTGCACTAGGCTGGGTGTACTCAGTGACTGGGCTGTGACTTCTCGGGGCTTCCGCTTGTCACTGGCAATACCAGGGTGCTCAGGCCCACCAGCTCGGCAAGCACCAAGAAATGATGACTCAGAGGAGAAAACCCACATTGGGCTCCCTGTAATGGAGGAACCCAGAAACCCCGAGAGCAAGCCCCGGCACCCCGGCCTTGGAGGAATTTGGCTGATGATTTAGAAGTCACAAGCCAAACCAGCTTCCCCAAAAGGAGGAGGACATGAATAAGGGCTGCCCCTCTGACCACACACCCGGGGGAAGCCTGTCATTCCCAGCCATGAGCTCACGGTCCCCGCTCAGACTGCAAAGCTGCCAAGAGGGAGCAGAGGTACAAACAGGCTGCAGCGACATTCGACCTTCGACCTTCGCTCTCTCTTCTCCAGCTGAGGAGATCCTGGCTGCTGGCTTTCCTGTTGCTGTTAATGATGTGTAACTACAAGATATCACAGCTGCACTTTTTTAAGCTTCACTTTTATAATGCACTTAGGAACAACTGTTCATTCAGTGTAACGTGTTGTGGGTCTGCTCCCTCAGACATTGGGAGGGGCGGCATAATCTAGTGGTCAAGAACGTGAACTCTGGTGCCTGCCTGAACTGAGTTCAAGTCCTGACCTCGTTCAAGCCTCGTCTAGGGGAGTCTGCTGTCTCTATAAAATCTGCTGCTGCTATTCCTTATATTACCATGCAGAAGTTCTAAGGTGGGTGCTGGTGGGGAGAGGAACGATGCTCTAGGAGAGGCATTAGGACAAGTACACAAATTGCCTGTGATTGTGAAAACAGAAATGTGCAGAATATGACATTTAACCTCCCAGGTAATTCAGAGTTATAAGCACTGTCCCTTTCAAAACTGTTCCTTTGGGAGATCTCATATTTACATATAATGCATTTTTTGATAATAAAAGGAGTTTTAAAGCAAAATTTATTTTTATTATTATAAAAGTAAAAGATGCTCATTTTTGAAACTTTGGAACATACAAAAAGTGTTTCCAAAATTACTCATAATCCCATCATCCAAAAAACTACAGTCAACATTTTGCTGTATGTTCTTTTGGTTTTTTTTCCCAAAAGTATTTTTAAGCTCCATATATGTAGCCTCCATTCCTCTAGACTCTGTAGCACATCCTTTTGGCTTTGCTCAATGAACCAAATCTTTATCCTTCGAAGGTGGGTTGGAGTTTTGGAAACATCCCTAAGTCGTCAGGAAGCAGGTGTGACAACTTTGATAAAGTGATCAAGCTGGGGGCACGTTGCTTTTGGTCCAAACACAAGATGGTAAAGTAATGAAACTAATTTTATTGGATGGCTTGTAAAAGAGCACTAACAACAGTTTCAGTAGGTAGTTTGAAATGTGAGTTTGCCACAAACAGTGATTTACAAATAAAGGATCTCATAGAAGGCCAGAATGCTCGGTTGATCACTTTTAAATCTCTGGTGCCCAGTGTGGTGCCTACTAAATAGTTGGCACTTAAAAACTGTTGAGTGCCCTGCATGAAACTGACCACTTCACTTTTAAATTAACTTTTACTTGCTGTGAGGCTTTGTCTTGTATGCATGCCAAAGTGGATTTTTCTTCCTTTAAGAGAGGCAGGCAATTATAAACCCTCCAGAATTTTCTGTAATATATTCAAGAATATATTTTAAATAACAATAAAGGGAAAGTAAGAGATCATTAGTACTTTAATCATACAATTCATAAATATGTTTTACTTAAAAAATTAAGCCTTAATTTTTTAAGTAGAATATACTTAAAAGGGACATGGCTATACTCCCTTTTGACCACCATATCTGATCCTAGCACCCCTCTCGCCTCCCCAGAGAAAGTGAATACAGTTATCAGATCGATGTGCAACTTCCCAAATCTTTGTGTGTGTATATAGATATAAAATCATACATACATGTGATATATATTGCATATGTGTCATACATATCATTTTTAACTAAATTCTATCACCATATGTATGATCACTTTAAAGGGGACAAAACCCATTTCAATATTTAAGTTCTGGTTTACTTCCTTTTATAAGAGGTTCTTGACTTCATACCAGGCCTTCTGTGGCATTTGGGAAAACTTAGACTAGCCAGAGAAATCAGTAGGGGCACATAAGAACTTAAACACCGGGTCAGCCCTAGAATGTATCAGCCCAGTATCGTACATGTGACAGTGACACCAAGGAATGCTGTGGATGGTATGGGCTGATGTCAAGCTCCAGGATTAGAGCCATCCTAAGATATTCTCACTATTCTTCGTGACCCAGGATGCATCTGTCCCCCACAAACGTAACAGGCTTCTTGAGAACATATTTCTATTTCCAGCTTGTACCATCTTGAGGGGATAATGAACTCAGTGGGTTATATCTGCTATGAGAAGAAAGAGGTCTGCATCCCCACTATCTGATCTAACACATTACCTGGACTTTGTCTCTCATCTTCACATATTTTCAGGGATATCAAAAGAGGATTTTGCTTTGGAAACTATGTGTAGACATTCTCTTGTTGTTTCCATCTGGCATGAACAACAGAAGGAAAGATTGAAATTCGGAGCCAAGGGTAGAATCCTCAAAACTATAGCTGGCTGGCATCAAGGTAGAGAGATCCAGTGGTTTTTTTTGGTTTGGTTTGGTTTGGTTTGGTTTGTTTCCTAACCTCTTCCCAGGGCAGATGTCACACATCTCAGCCAGGATCTGTAATAGCCCCATAGTTTAGGAAGGAACAAGAAAAGGAGAAGAGGCAGAAATGAAATGGCTCTGGCAAGAAATACCTCCCTTGGGTGGTATTTTAGGACATTAGCTCAGGCTGCCTTGTCCTCAGTCATCTCACTGGCATTTAAGTAGCCCCTTGGGTTACAGATCACAGCAGGTGCTGGGGAGTGAAGAAGGCCATGCTAAAAATACCAGCCTCTTCTGGAACTCTTCCGGCAACCCTTACGGAGCTCCCTCCTTGAGCAGCAGGACTTAGGGAAAAGAACAGAGAGTTTCCTCTGCCTCAAGTAGTAAGAAACTTCTGACTCCCTCCTCCACTGAAGTTATTGAGGTGGAAATAGTCCTCGAGAGAAAACACTCAAGAAAGCATTTCTACTGAGGAATAGCAACTTCTATTAAAGCAACAAAATAGGCTTTGTTAAGGAGAACCCAGGGTCCCGGTAGAAAGTGCTTAGGGGAAAAAGTTGTGCTCGCCAGCAAAGAAAGGGTCTTTACAAAAACAAAAGAAAGTCTACTGCTTACTTTCAGTAACCTAGGCCTACCCATAGGCCTCCAAACCAAATAATCTCCACTGGAAATTCAGCTGTTGGCAGTGGGTATGGCATAGGAGCAGAAGCAAAATTTAAGAAGTCCTAATTTTGAATTTACCTAACACAGCTGCCTCCTAGAGCCTGAATGAGTTGTAGTGAGACATCAAGTAGAGCAAGAGGCACCTGGGGCATCCACTTCCGTGGGCTTTTCTGCATCAGGTTTCACCATCTGCTAAGGAACAATGGAGCTCTACTTGCCATTCGGGAGTCTGCAAAGGTCACTTCCATACGTGTTCCTATTAAGAACATCACCAGAAACTTGAGAACCAAGTATACAAATATAAAAATGAACAGGAGGCATTCAATATGAAAAGAATGCTGAGTTTGCCAAGAAGCAGTGATTAAAACCATTCCAAACTTTGATGTGGCCCCCGAGGCTGGCTTGGCTCTAGACTGCAAGTCTATATAGGCACTTGCCTTTCTGCCCAGGCCGTGGCTTGAGGAGGCAGTGGACACTGTCCCGACCCAGATTTTGTCCTCGTTTCCCCCCAAACAAGCTACCTAGATTAATTGGTGGCTCATTCCTTTGCCAACCCAAGAGTTTTGAGGGAGGCCAGGGTAGATTTCTAATGACTACCTCAAGTTCTTCCTTAAAGCTACTGGGAATAAAATTAACATATCTACTCTCTATCTTCATGACATTAGACAGTGGGAAAAGGTTTTTTTGGTTTAACCACATTTCTCACCAGGTTCTCCCATCAGCCGAGAGTAGGTGGGTGGGTTTAGGAGCCACCAGGCTGCAGCACTGAGCTGGCCCGTGCAGGCTAAGGCACCGTCAGTCTCAGCCTCATTAGTGTCATGTTTCAACCATGTTCTACATGTAGGAAAGACTTCTGGTGGCCCCCTCTCCTCTCATCTTCACCTTATAATGTGCTGCTTTTAAATATGAAATCAAATTGAATATGAAAACAGGCTGTGGAATGAATAAATGAAAAAAGCACTGTTACTGGAACCTGGGACAGCTGCATTCTTGTCCCTGTATTGCTACTTTCCAGCTGGGAGGTCTCGAATCAGTCACTGCCCTTGCTTTTCTAATGTACAGAGTAGGAATAGGAACACTCACCTGATGCTGTCATAAGAGGCTGTGAGGAGGAGGTAATGAACTTGACAGTGCATGTTAAACTATTAAATATATATACATAAGGGAATATTGCCATTCTTGAGACATCTAAATTCCCCCACATACAGAGCTTGATTAAACCTACACAGAGTTGCTGTCATGGAGACATAAATGATAAGATGTAAGGCAAGAAAATTCGTATGCCTTTTTTTGCACTGCAAGAACCACTTTGCCCATGCAAACCCTCCAGGTAGCAAGCAGACTCAAGAGCCTCTCAGCAGAGTCAGGCCCATCTGTGTGTGACAAAACAATAAAGGCAGGCATCCACAATGGCCTAAAGACCATTCTCAGAGCTCCAGGCCAGCCCCTACCCCACCCCCCAGCCTCCGGGGAAGCAGAGCATAATTTCTGTGGGTCCTTTATGGCAGCATGACAAACCCTTGGGAACAAAGCTCACCAGTGTACGAGGAGAGCATGCTGTATCTTGTTCCGTGGGACACTGAGCCTTGAGCATAACACACTGCATTCCACAACCTCGTGGAAGAAGCAATTGTCTCTCAGTTTAATTATAGATTCTTCACTTTCCCTTAATTGCTTGAGTCATCACTGTTGACTCCAGGGGAGTCACAGTACACAGGCGCTGCTATTGCTGTTAAACAAGAGGTGACTATCAGGTAATAAAGTTTTTGTTTTGTTTTTTTAAACAAACCAACCCTGACGTACATATTGAAATGAGCATTCCTGTTAAAGGTGTCACATTAGTAAACTAGGCTCATGTTGACTCTCTTTTGGAACCAAATATTGGAAAATGTGGCATGACAAGCACAGATGTTTTTATGGAGGAAAAGGGACAATATATTTAATAGTAAAGCTTTCCTAGAAAACATGAGCTATATGATCCTCACAACTACAAAGGGCTCCAGGCCACCGTTTGAGACAATGATAATGCCATTGGAAACACACATTAAATGACCTTCAAAGAGAGGGTTTTACGCATAGACACTTTTCCTAGAGGAAAAGATTCGCGTTTCTTATCCACTTCCCTTGATCCCATAGACCCTAAGTGCCTTGCATACAAAAGGTGTTCAACATATATTTATGAGACATTTGTCCTACCCTATCACAATACTTATATTCATTCTTCAAGAAATACAACACAGAACCCATATTTTGAATGGAAACAAGGTCTTTTGAATCTAGTTTTGTCATCTTGCCTTCCAGGATACAACTTCTCCAACTTGTATGGCTAATAGTCATATAAAAATAACAGTCAATAAAAAATCATTTAACAAACATTCATTGAGAAATGACTGAATACAAAGCATTGGAGGAATCTGGAAATTCTGAGCATTCTTGGTGTTCACACAGAACCTCTGGGCCAAGGGTGTTGTGCAGGCCCCCACACTGCCATGATTTGGTCAGCTTTTCCACTTGCAAGAAATACTGACTCATGTAACCTCAAGAAATATAGGGGGGTTATTCTAGGGACTCTTGGAACTGAAATTTGGTCATATTCTCCCAGTCTCTTTCTCTGAGGGAGGCTTCTGCTTATCTTGATATGTCTGCTCCATTCTCCTTTCTCTATAAGCAGATTTCTCTGCTTCCTCCTTCCTAACTTAGATGATGTGTACCTATTGTGGTGCATTAGTCAGAAGAAGCTAGTTATGCTTTAGTAACAAATAACTCCCAGTTTTCAGTGGTCTAAAATAACAAAGGTTTAGGTCTTGCTCTCCCTGTATGTCCACCAAGGGGGTAGGTGGCAGCAAAGGAGGGAGCCACTTAGAAACCCAGAATGACAGAGCAGCCACAATCTTGAAAAATGCATATGATGAGGCATGTACTAACTCTTAAAGTGTCCCCCATAAATCACTTCTGCTCACATTTCCTTGGCCAAAATAAATCAAATGGCCATGCCTAACTTAATTGGGTGGGATGTGCAATCCTACCAAGATCCGGAACGGGAAGGAAGCCCAGATATTTGTGAATAACCTTAATCACACGCACACATGGCATCTCCAGCCCAACACTGCAAATGTCTTTTTGTTTCAGTAGCCACAGCTAATGACTCATGTTTTCCACATTCCTTAGTTCAAACTTCAGTGAGAGAGAAGCTGAGTGGTCCAGCTCATCTTTGCCTGAAAGGCCGTATCACTAGCTCCCTGTTTAGTCTTTGGATTGGTCCTGGAGTCCTGGCCAATCAACTGGGGTTAGGGATACACACAGCAGCATGTAGCTGTCCAGCCCACCCCTGTAGAGGCCCAGGGGACCTGTGTAGTACAGAAGAATTTGCTTTTAGAGTTAAGTCATACATAATGTGTTGCTTGTCCTAGCCCTTGATGACAAAAGGATCATGGGTAATACCATCCATGAAGCTGGGTTCAGCCTAGTATGGGGCAGAAGCTCAACAGGGATGAAATAGAAATGACTGAATTCACTGAATTCAGGGACCTGCCATGTTCACCCATCAATCTAGGGATCAATGATGTGACACCAAGGGATTTAAAAAGTTAGCTCTGTGTAAGCCCATTTCCACACTTGAACACCACAGGCTTCAACCTCTGAATATAACCCTAGGTTAGAGGGGCAGGGAAAGGAAGAGGTGGAAAGAAGGGATAACAATGGCTTTAAACCACACAATAAGGTCTGAACACCTCATCCTGGAATTCAAGGCCCTTCCTTCACCACATGGCCCCAACCTACCTTTCCAGTCTCTAGACCCCAAAAAACCTTCTATCCAACCATCATCAAACATTCCTTTTTCTTTCCTTGGTTCACACAATGGCCCTCCTCTCTGGCTATAATAATTGCTATCCTTCCTCTAGAATCAGTTTAAAAGCCACCACCTTTTAGGGAAGCCTTTTCTGTCTGCTCCAGCCTGGTCACTTCTATTTCTTCCTCCTCTGAATTCTTATACCCTGTTCATTTGGAACACCTGTGAGACATGGATGTGCATTACTCATTTTTTGATTTCTAGTACTTGCTGGTCTATAGCAGGTGCTCAATAATGGTGTGTTGAATGAATTGTCTGTAGCCCTTATTCATTTAAGGAAACTTTAATGCATTCCTCAAATATGTTAGGCTCAGTGACAAAGACAAGACAGTAATATATGGTCCCCCAAGGAGTTTCTCTAGTTCAGTTGCCTCATTTTATAAATGAGAAAACTGAGGCTTAGAGAAGTTGTAACATAGCTAAGGCCACATTTCAAGGCAGTGGCCAGACTAGGTTTGGATCTCAGGGTCTAACTCCAGAGTCCCTATTCTTGCCGCCTCTGCTGAGTGCCAAGCTGGGGGGTCTGCTTCCTGGGGTCCACACATCTGTATGTTGCCCACAGGCTGGAACTTTATCAGTTTGCCAGTGGCTCAGTTGACACATGATGATTAAAGAGCTCTGGTGAATTTCTGTGCCACGCAGCCCCTATGCACACAGATCTAATGTTCTGACGGTTAAGTCAGAGTATTTTTTCCCTCCTGGGCAGTCTGGTTAGTGGAAGAAACTCGATAAAATCCTGGAGGGGAATTTGATCATTCTCTGAAGGACTTGCAAGTTGTTTGGCCTGCCTAATCTGCTCAGACACCGTCCAGGGAATATTCGGTATCCATGTAGTACAGGCTGCGAATTATTCTGTGGGGACTGTTAACCAGACCCTCACCAGCCTTGCCTCGGCTGGACTCAGGCAGAGCCTCAGAGCAGCCCCCTCTCTCCCCTTCCACTGAAATTCTGAACAGAGCAGCCTTTTCCCCCTTGGGGGTTGGGGGCAGTGGAGTTAAAAATAAGAGGTGTAGGGGAAAGCCTGCCTCCAAGCACAACTCACAGTGCAGGGCTGGGCCTACGCCCTCCTCGGAGGTGCAGCCGTGGATGCAATGACTTAGCTAGGGTAACACTGATCCCCCGTCTTTGGCAACCTGGCCCCTAAGCACCTAACACAGAAAAGGGCTGACTTCTTAAGATCAGTGCAAGAAAAACGATAAAAAAAAAAGTTAGATCTGGAAGGACCTCAGGGATCATCTAGCCCCTGGATTTAAAGATGAGGAGACTGCAGCAAGAGTTATTTGTCAAGGTCACACAGCTGCTCGTGGTAGAAGACAGACCAAAGACCAAGTTGCTTGAGTCTAAACTCAACGTTCTTTCCCCTTCAACTCCCACCCACCCACCTACACACCAACTCACTCTCTCTCTCTCTGCAAAAGCACTAAGCCACTTGGGTCCTGGGTCCCTAAAGTATTTGCCTGTCTCTTCTCTAGGGGAGAAGGGCACATGTTAGACTCCGTGTGCTGTCACTTTGCCGCACCCTGCCTTTCTGACCCGCACCCCGAAGGCAAAGTCCCAGGAGCGGCCCCCTGGGCTTTCCTCCCAGCTGGCCCTTTCTCTGCCCCATCTGAGTTTCCAGAACGTGAGCGCCCCGAATGACACCTGGCGGGCTGAGAGCTGCGGGGAGACGCCGGCAGGTGCCTAGTGTGGAGCTGCCGGGGAGCCCGGGTTTTAGGCCGAGCACGCTGGGGTCTGGCAGCCCAGGGAGGCGACACGCACCCATCACCTGCCCGGCTCCCCTGGCCTCTGTGGCTCAGGGCGGGCTCTGACGGGGACCCTACTGGCCGGGCGCGGGTCCTGGGAGAAGGGGGCGCGGAGGGCACAGGGCAGAGGTTTGCGCCTCGCCCCGGCTCGGCCCCCGCGAGGCCCCAGCGCGCTCTCCCTGGCGCGCAGGTTTGGAAACAGGGCGGCCTCGCCCGGCCGCCGCCTCGGCGGCTCGGGTCCCCATATATAGTCATATCCACCGTCTACTGGGAGGCCGGCAGGCGGCAGCGAATGGGCGAGCAGCCCCCGCGGGAGGGGGCACGGGGCGGAGGGAGGAGAGGGGGAAAGGGGGCAGGAGAAAAAAGCTTTTCCAAAAAAGTATTGGCTGTCTTGAGGAATGCGGTCGCCCCCTTGGGAAAGTACATATCTGGGAGCAGCAGGCGGCTCCGCGCTCGCACTCCCGCTCTGCCGCCCGACCGCGCGCTCGCCCCGCCGCTCCCGCCGCAGCCCGAGGGCCCCTCGCCGCCGCCACCATGGACGCCATCAAGAAGAAGATGCAGATGCTGAAGCTCGACAAGGAGAACGCCTTGGATCGAGCAGAGCAGGCAGAGGCCGATAAGAAGGCGGCGGAAGACAGGAGCAAGCAGGTCTGCGCGTCCCCGGCCCGGCGCCCGCACTCCGCCCGCCCAGGGCCCCCCAGCCCTGGCACCCGGGCCTGGCACCCCTTCCCGGCCCCCCACCCCGAGGACTGGGGAGCCCCCTCCCCACCACCCCCCGGGGCGGCCAGGGGCGCGCGTGTGGAAAGGGGGAGGGGAAGCGCAAGGCTCAGGCTTGTTCTAACTTCTCGGTCCCGTCTGAGGACGCTGGTTCCCATACCTGCCAGGTCAATCCCAAGTCCTGGAGGCACTTTACTCTCGGGACTGGGGGAAGGAGGGGAAGGACAACGGTTCCCGGGGAAGTCTGAAGGAAGGGCGAGGGAGGGGAGAAGGAGTCAAGTCCTGAAAGTGTAGAAGTTCTTCGCACTTTTGACTGGGAGAATGCAACCTTAAACTGGGATGGAGGAGAGGGGAGTCGTGGATTTGTTTCCTAAGAACAAAGATGGGACAGAATGGAGGGTGCAGCCCAAAGCCAGGCATATAGGCTGAGCCCCCAAGTCGTGGACTTGAGCCCGCTGAGACCTCGGCAGGAGTCTCGTCCCCCGGGGAGGTGGGGTGCGGGCTGAGCCACGGAGCAGTTCCAGCTCCGGAAGAGAGGAGGTTACCTAGGGTCCCTTGAGCTCCAACTCGGCAGCGCCCCAAGCCCAAGGGGCCCCTGCCAACCCGGCGCCCTGTGTTGTGTGTGTGTCTAACACCCGGTCCGTGCCGGCCGCCCGCGCCCGCCCGCCGCTGCCCGTAGCTTGAGGAGGACATCGCGGCGAAGGAGAAGCTGCTGCGGGTGTCGGAGGACGAGCGGGACCGGGTGCTGGAGGAGCTGCACAAGGCGGAGGACAGCCTCCTGGCCGCCGACGAGGCCGCCGCCAAGGTACCCGGGGCGTGCGGCGCGGCTCTGCGCACGAATGGCTAACTCTGTCTTTTTCTTTCTCTCTCCCTCCCTGTCTTTCCCTCTCTCTCTCCCGCTGTCCCTGTCCTTTTGGTTCTGTGCACCCACACCCCTCCCCTGCGGGATCACGCTGCCTGCTGCACACCCCCTCCCCAAACCCTCCGGCCAACTCCCAGCTGGAAGATGAGCTGGTGTCGCTGCAAAAGAAACTCAAGGGCACTGAAGATGAACTGGACAAATACTCCGAGGCTCTCAAAGATGCCCAGGAGAAGCTGGAGCTGGCAGAGAAAAAGGCCACCGATGTAAGTGCACGCTCACACTGCTTTCCTCACCTCTTGCCCACGTGGCCACTCTGGGGTCACCACAGGGGCTGGAGAGCAATGGAGGAGGGTTACCTCCTCCTGCTGAACACCTGTACACAGCCCTGCCATGGCCTGGAGCACTGGATGCGGCCTCTGACTGCTACTGCACACCTGCGTTTATATTTCATCCATTCCTCTCTCTCTCTTTTTCTCCTTTTCTTTACCCTCCTAAGGGTAAAGGTGGGTGGGTGAGAAGCTGGGAGAATAGAGCAGCTGAAATTGGACTCTGGAGGTGAACTTTTCCTCCCTGGTGGCAGAAAACCCCTGAGGTATCATCGCCAAGGTTTGTGCAAACAGAGAATGCCTAGTGTTCTTCACTTTCTTTCCTTTTGCCATCTCCAGTGGGTGGGAAGTTCTGGATTTTGGTAGTGGGTCTAGGCAGGGTACCGAAGGCCTGACTTCTAAATCAAAGAAATGACATAGTGGTACTTTTACTTAGAAGGCTGAGCTTCATGATGGGACACAGAGACACTGAAGCTTCCTTTCACACTAGCAAAGCCTTAATCCAGCCCTTAAGATCTGCCTGGGAAGATGATACTTGCTTGGGTCTGCAGTCTGAGGGCACTAGATCCAGAAAGTAAGCTGGGAGTTATATATAGCTCGGTGCTTTATATGGTATAGTGAACTAGCTGCCCCCTGCTCCCTCCTGCTCACCCTACCCCCACCTGTCAGCCTTCTGACAACCACCACATAGTTTCAGGGGTGATGCACACAGGCTAAAGCTCTCCTAGTGCTTTGTCCACTGCCCTTTGGAATCTTTTTAATTGAAGAGCTTGCCTCTCCTGCCTCAGAAAGTCAAGCCAAGCATTAGATTTCCAAAGGACCGACTTCTTTTCACACAACTGGGTTCCATTCTAGAAGCTAATTAAGCCTAGAGGCCCAATTAGAAAAGAAATTCCTTGGGAAGTTGGTAACAATTCCAAGAATGTGTGAGTACCAGGGAAAGCTATGCCAGAAGTTGAACCATCAAGTGCAACGGCAGGATTTTTTGTATGAGGGTAAACTGCAAATTACTGAAGGTTCTCAGTTCTTGAAATCAGTAAAGGCTTTTTGTTGCATGAAAGGCACATCTCCAGGTGTGCTTTGTAAATGCGAAATCCAGACATAGAACATTTAGAACCTGACAAAAAGAAATTTTCAGTGGAAATCAAGGTTCCTAGAAAGGGAGTCTGGAGGAAACACTGACTTAGCTAAAACATTTAAGTTATAAACTACCTGGCTTTAGAAAAAGAGACAAAAAATATATAACTCTGAGCCTGCTTTGTATAATGCAGATCAGATGTCTGCTCCATATATGGCTAAATGGAAGATGCCTGTCTCCCCCAAATTCTCCAGCGGGACTTTTACTTAGCTTTTTCAAAAGAGCCGCTGATAGATCAAGGAGAGATATTCCTTATAAGGAAAAGAATGCAGAGAATTTGAAAATAGCCCAGTAAGACTAAAAGCAAGAGAAAGAAAAATGCAACCACAATTCTTAAGGAAAAAAAGATAATGATTATTCTAACTAGGTAGTGCTAATCATGTCTTTGTTGAAAAGTCATTAGAATGAGGTGGGGCAGAAATGGAAAAGAAGCTATTTAAAGTCAGTTGGGGGCGGGGCCGGCAGGAGAGGGAGGTTCTTGACTGGTGTTTTGGTTCTTTTTTCCCACTGGAAAACTGTCCCTAAATATAGTACACTGTTTTTGGTAGTGTATTGGTCTTCTTCCCCTTGAAGACATTTTAGGTTGTTCGGAACCTGTAGGGATGCTGAAGAAGTTTGTGAAGAAATGCTATACTGTCATGAGTAGCTTAATCAAAGAGGATACATTCTGAGAACTGTGTCATTAGGTGATTTCATCATTGTGCGAACATCAGCATGTACAGTGCTTACATGAACCTAGATAGCATAGCCTACTACGCACCTAGGCTATGTGGTATATAGCCCATTATCCTTAGTCTACAAGCCTACATAGCATGTTACTGTACAGAATATTGTAAGCAACTGTGACACAAATCATAGGTGATAGGAATTTTTCAGCTCCATTATAATCTTGTGGGATGACTGTTGTATACACAGTCCATCATTGACCAAACATTGTGTTGCATGACTGTATTTAGAGTGATTCCTGAATTGGCAAAAATAGTCAAGACATGAGGAAAAGACAGATGTCACTAGAGAAAGAGTAAAGCGGGAGGTAGAATAGGCAGAATCAAATTTCCTATTCCAGAAGTGGGCTCTTCCTAGCTCAAAAGGTTGTCATTCAGGAGGTAGCATCCCTGATGGTTTTGCTTCGAATTTTTTGTTGTCCTTCCACCTAAGTGGAAAGTGAGGCTGAAAGGGATGGAGGGCTCCATTTTTTTCTGGCCCCAACCCCTTCCCCAATAATTGTGATGTATCTATTTGCAGTATGTGGGTCTTTATCCCCCCGCAGGTCTTTACTTCCTAAATTAGTGATTCTCAACCTTTCTAAACATAACCACCTAAGGAAGTTTTAAAACCCAAAGTCAGGCTGCACCCCAGGCAATTAAATCAGAATCTCTGGGGGTGGAACCCAATTGGCACCCAAGTGATTCCAACCCAAAGCCAAGGATGAGAACAACTGCCCTAAACTCTTGTATAATGACATCAGCATAAAAATGAACTCACCTGAAACTGACCTCCCCAGGTGTTTGAAAACCAGGACATTAAGTCACTAGTTGGCTGCTTAGAGCACTTGCAAGTGTCCAGCAGTTTTCCTGGCTGTTTCTGGAGGTTTCCAGACACCGGCTACCACCATCCTCAATGTTGGAGGCCAGCAGCCTGTGTGCTTAAGGGAGGAGCTGCAGCCTCCCTGCCTGACCAGATGAACGGCATGGAAACAAAGCAAGAGGCTCCACCTACAGGATGTGAGGGCCCGAGCTGGGGTTTTTGAGAGTCTCAGCAGAGGGTGTGAGAAACTCCCCAGAAAATGAGTTGGGAAAGCAAAGGTTTCTTGTTAGGGCTTGGAGGAGGAGGGGGTTGTCAGGCATGTTTTCTTTTTCTTCACTATTCCCACTCTTAAGCACATCAGGAACTGACTTTAAGAGCCCCCTGTGACAAAGGTGAGGAAAAAAAGCCCTGAGACTTAGAAGGCATTTAAAAATGCAGCCCAAGGGGGGACTCCAGTTCCCAGAGACTGGGTCCATGGTGGTTTTACCCAGCTGTAGCCAGAGGCTCTCTCACGGTTCTGTGGCCCTCCCTGGGGTGCCTTTTAAAGGCATCCCAGTCCAGGCTAGAATAGGTCAGATTCTGAGCTCTCACAGGCTGGTCTAACACCAGGGAAAGCCGTAAGGAGAAGCGACCTTTGAGATGATTGTTTTTACTGAAAGTGAGGCTGGCTTGAGATCACACGACTGATGATGGGCCCTAGCCTGACTCTTAAAACAGTGCCTGTGTATTTATTAATTATAGCTATCATTTGAGTTCTTAACTATGTACAAAGTATTGTGCTAAGCGCTTTCTTATTTCATAATACTCATAGCAGCCCTATGGGGAAAGTACTGTTATCTCCACTTTTACAGATGAAGCCCAGCGAAGTCAAGTTATTTACCCAAAGTCACACAGCAGGGAAGCAGGAATCAGATTCAACGTAGGAAAACTGCTTTTAGAACAGAAGGTCTAAATACTGTGCTCTATATGTTAGTTGTTTTCACTTCGTGAAGCTTTTTTGAGGGGGAGGGAGGGTGTTGTGGTTAGGATCTTGTGTTCTGGGGTTCTTTACAACGAGGAAACAGTCCCTTTAGGGCACGTTCAGACTCCAAACCCCTCGCTCAGCTTCTCTGCCTCCTGGGCGTGGGAATCAGGACTCTGGAGCGGAGCGCTCCCGCGGCCGGCAGGAGCCGCTATCGCCCTTAGCAGCCAGGTCCGTTACCCCAGGTCACCGGGGAGGAGCGCTGAGCGTTGAAATAAAAGCCCTTGCACAGTGGCCTCCCTGCCAGCAGGGCCCAGCCGGCCAGGTATCCCGCAGCGAACCCCGCGCGCCCGCCACGCCCGCCGCCGCGAGCATGCGCAGTTGCCTCGGGCGGGTCGCAAATTCCCGGGATCGGCGGCGCGCGCCCCGCCCGCGCGTGCCTGCCCCCGGCGCTCGCGCACCCGCCCGCGGTTCGTCTGCGCTGCCCCGGAGGCCACGACTTCCGGGCTGCTCTTGGGCCGCAGGGGGCGCCGCAGTCGCGCGGAGCGGCCTGGGCGGGGCGGACCGGCGTTCGGCGGCCGTAGCGCAGCAGCCGGGCTCTCCACCGCAACCTGCCCGCCGCCCCGCGCGATGGCGGGGAGCAGCTCGCTGGAGGCGGTGCGGAGGAAGATCCGGAGCCTGCAGGAGCAGGCGGACGCCGCGGAGGAGCGCGCGGGCAGCCTGCAGCGCGAGCTGGACCACGAGAGGAAGCTGCGGGAGACCGTAAGGGGCCCACCCATCACCCCACCGTCCCTCGCCCCACGCCTCCGGGGCGCACCTGGCGCACCTGGGCCGGCTGGCGCCGGCTCTGGGGAGCGGCCCTGCCCGTCTCCTTTGCATTTCCTTGTCGTCTTGCTGGTCTAAAGTAAAAGCTCCGAAGGGAAACAGGGGTGGTGTTGAGAAGGTTCTGGAAGCAGCACTTTCCCAGAAAGGGGCTTCATTTCTCAGGTGGTGGCGTTCGGTCAGGTCCCTCAGGCCCCCGGGATGTGCACTTTATGCTGCTGGCATTATTTACTCTGAGAGTGGCGAGGGAGGAGGTCCGTCCTTTTGGAGATCCCTTCCTTTGGGACGGGACGGTGACAGGTCAAGGGTGTGAGGCACTGCTGGATTTGGGGGCCTGGGGATGCTAAACCGTGCTGTCCCCGTTGACCCTGTGGTTTTCTGGAAGCCTGTTCCTCTGTGTTGGTTGAGACACTGACAGCTTAGCAGCTATAGCTTATACCGTATGCAGGTCTTTTACCCTTCCCTTTCTTCACCATTCCTCCTCCCAAGCTCTCTTAGATAGATAGTCCTTTGTTACCGAGTCTTGAAAAAAGTTGGCTAAATGTCAACGGTTATTGGGTGTATTCTCTTGCCGGCTTCCCGTCCCCCCTGTTGAATGTAATACCTGGCTTCCTTCCTTTCTCCTAAGGCGAATGTATCCAACAAACAGGAACAGGATTTCAGAGGTAGTTTAGGTATTTGATATTTGTTGATTTTGAGTGTGTGTGTTTTAAATCAAGATACTCAAACACCTTGGGAATTTTATGACAAGCCATAATATGATGTCCAGCTGTGCTTAATATACAAAGCTATTCTGAGTTGAGTAAATAGTTATGGTTAAGTGTTTGTAATGGCTCTATGGCTGGCTGCAGAAACTTCAGGACCAGTTTTGTATAAAATACCAAGAAACAAATGGGTCCTCTTCAGAGGAAAGCCTAAATAGAGGAAGTCTCAGATAAAATACAGGCAGGAATAAGGAAATCAAAAGGCAAAAGATAATTTTCAGTATTTGCTTTAGAGGATAAGTCAGCAAAAGTCCTGTGGATGTCTCTGAACTTGGCTGGGGGATAAATTAATTTCAACTTCCTCTGACTGGCTAGCTGCTGTCCTTGAACATTAGAACTAATAGAACATGATGGATAAGAACAAGAACTCTGGACCTAGATTGCTAAGATTTGAATCCTGGCTCCACTATAGCTGTGGGCAAGCTACTTAATCGCTCACTGCCTTGCTTCCCTAGGTGTAAAATGGGGATAATAATGGCACCTACCTGTTGCTTAAAGCAGGTGGTGTGGAAAGACATCGCAGTGGTGTTTGGCACAACAGAGTAAATTAATTTCACCACCTAGCAAGGGGTCTTAAAAATGGCCTGCTCATTACATGACTTCATAAAACACACCATTTAATGCTTTTAATCAACGTTATTGTCTTTTTGGAACTTGATTGGAGAGAGGAAGAGGGCAGACTGGAAGGAACGTTTGGTGGGTTGAAGTGGCATTTGTGGTGGAAGTCGGAAGAACTCCCCTTACTCTGCAAAGAAATGGTATGTGTGGGCCGGGCACGGTGGCTCACGCCTGTAATCCTAGCACTCTGGGAGGCCAAGGCGGGAGGATCGCTCGAGGTCAGGAGTTTGAGACCAGCCTGAGCAAGAGCGAGACCCCGTCTGTACTAAAAAAAAAAATAGAAAGAAACTAACCGGACAACTAAAAATATATAGAAAAAATTAGCTGGGCATGGTGGCACATGCCTGTAGTCCCAGCTACTTGGGAGGCTGAGGCAAGAGGATTGCTTGAGCCCAGGAGTCTGAGGTTGCTGTGAGCTGGGCTGATGCCACAGCACTCTAGCCCTGGGCAACAGAGTGAGACTCTGTCTCAAAAAAAAAAAAAAAAAAAAAAGAAATGGTATGTATGATCCTATATGGGAGGGCCTCATATCAACTCCTGGCCTAGTGATTAATGTTAGACACAAAAGATAAATTTTATGAAAGGCACGGTATTACTTTTATATTTACCTTCTGTTTTGTGCTTCGTTTTTATAACAGTACTCTTCATGTGCCAGTTGGCTAAAGACAATACTTTCATTCTTTTCAAGGCTTTGTGTCAAAAGTGATTTAAATAGTGTCAAGTTTTATTTTAAGTAATTTTTGAAAACAGTCTACCTGGGTGATTGGACACAGAACCTTATAAGACAACAATTTGAGGACTGGGTCAGACCATTGAAGAGAGACTTTCAGGTGGAGAATTATTCCTAACTTCTGAGACTGGAACTCAAACATAGCTAATTTAGGTAGTTGTTAAACACAGCTTGGGCTGTGAGTTAAGCTAGCAGTAACAGTTTCTCTTGGCAGTAAAGATAAAGGTTTAGTGACTAAGCCATGAACCACTGCAAAAAATATTTGACTGGAAAGTTGGCCTAAATTCAAATACTCAAAGGTTCAGACAGGCTGGACTTAATAGGTCCTATTAATCCAACACTTACCTTGGTAAAAGCAGCCATCCCTTATTTCCTCCTAGTTTGTTTTGCCAAGGTGTGTGGGCCCTTCAAAATGTTGGAGTGAGGGGACTTTGCTTGATGTAATGATTGACTCTAGGTCTTGTGACCTACCAGGGTTTTGTTTGTTTTTTGTTATTATTAAAAAAAAAAAAAAAAAAAGCAAGAAGGAGCTGATCTCTTTCCTCCTTTCTGGGTAGTACCCTGCAAACGAGGAGACTTACAGTTGTAGCCAGTAGGTTCTTAATCAGTAACTTTATTGAATCATGGGAAACAACCAATTTACAAAAATTCCCAGCCCTTTTCCTCTTTAGGGTTGGTAAATATTTCTGGGACAAGGAAATGGAGAGTTCATTTTGTGCTTGCATTGGCACTCCCAGAGTGGCTGTAACTGGAATGTATACTCACGACTTCTGCTTTCATATGTAGGCAAGGCGAAGGCACTACAATGCCTTGTTCATGTCTGTTCTCCCTCATTATACAAATATGCCTCATAAATTATGGGCCTTGGCACAGATAGAGGAGGTTGTGTTTATCTATTATCCATGGGAGTGCCCTTTAATGTCATCAGTGGGTTTTTTTTTTCCCCCTTTTTTCTTACCATATAAGGACAGAAGTTTAGCTTGGCTGTGGTCACTTGGTCTTACACAGCAAGTTGAGTGAAATCTTCTCTGTATAACTACAGTTTGCGTGAAATAAAAAGATCTGACCTTTGATCATCCCATGTTCTATTCTGGTTCAGGCAGGACTTTGGAAACATTTCAGAAGATTGATTTTTTTTTTTTTTTGGATATGATATTCTCCCAGTATTTCTTTTTAATAGCCTTAACTGGAATACTGTTTTTAAAAAAGTAAAAGTCATTGCTATTTTTAATTTTTGTTGTTGTATTAGCTAAAACATCCAGATTTTTCATGAAAATCTAGGCCTTGTAAAAGTTTGTGTGTATGTTCCCCCCCCCAATCTAATTTGGGGTAATATTTTGCTATATTGGAATGGGCATGACCTTGACTTCTATATAGTGTCTTATTGGGAGCAGAGGAATAGTGTGCATGCCCTTGTTTTCTGTATAGGTAGCCATTACTTTCGGGGAGGGCCATGTGCAATTCTAAGGCACCTCACAAGTGCAGAGACTAGGAGGTTGTTTAACAATAGATCTGCAAACACATTGGTAGCCTTTATTCATACAGCAGTCTCTTTTTTGAGCAGCTCATTACATGTTGGGACACAATAGCACTTTTGAAATAAAAGAAACCAGCATCCCAAACTGAAGTTGGGATTGACTTCACTGGCAGTCAACACATGGGCCATTGTTAGAAGAAAGCTTAAGCCAGTACACTAAGGGTGATTTACATGCCTGGAAATAATTTATGTCTGGGGTCTTGACCCTCCCTGAATGCCTTGCTATTTATATCTGCTTTTAAATGATGGTCGAGTGGCTATGGGTTGTACCGACAGAAGCAACAGCAGGTCCTTAAGACTACCCAGGTACTGTGATGAAAAGAACCTTAGAAAATACCTAAGTAAGCCTCAAAACTTAGGAAAAATATACCAGAAATAAAAGCTAATGAAAGTGAGGGGTGTGCAGCTTCTTGGGTATAGAGCATAATAAATCCAGGGGGGAAAAAAAAGTAAAAATAAGAAGGAGAAAGAATTGCTCCTACTTATTTAAATTATAAAATAAAACATGTCTTGAATTCTGAGGAACCAAACAAAATTTTTGATTAGCCCAGTATAACAGGACCTGCAGAGCCTGTCAAGAGTCCAGAGTTTCCCCATAAAGATAGATGTGCCTCAGACACTACTCCCAAGCCCTGACTTCAACCTACAAGCACCTCTGCCTTTCCCCCCTGCAACCTCTGGGGCAGTAGACGTTGACTTCTGGGCTACAGAGCAAATGCTCTATGTCCATATGTGAGCTATCTGTTACCTATTAATGTGATTTTGTAAAGTTTTCTATTTTATACCCTACTTCATTTCAAAAAGGATTGAGATGACTTGTTCAGTAGATGATTTTTATAACAGTAACTCTTCCCTAGTCCTAGCTGGGGTCCATCCCTGAAGGCCTTTCTTAGGGAATTGGGGTTGGGGGCTAGTGGTAGAGAACTTCCCAGTCTAATGTCAGAAGAGAGAGAGACTCCAGGGGTGAGAACTGCCAATTCCAAGGTTTCCATAATGTTTTGGGAGGCCAGGAAGAGAAGTGACAAGTGGAGAGCCCGCACATGGGGAGCCAAGGGACTTGCATTTTAGGCTTATCTCCCACTGTGGCTGTATGGCCCAAGCATACTTCAGCACTCTGGCTCAAAATTCTCTTCCTTCCCCTCTTTTTAATGAAGAGCTAGATGAGCAGCTCCCACAGAATTTTCCAGCTTCTTTGGGTGGTGGTGGAGGAATGGAGGGGGTTGCTTATTTATAGTGCAGATAATAACCCCACACCAACCTCCTGAATCAGAATTTCTAGGGATGGGACCCAGAAGTTTGTATTTTTTATATTCATCTCCTAGTTGATTCTGACACCCAGCCAGTTGTGGGAACTGCTGATTTGGATGGTGCCTGAGAACCCTTCCAGCTCCATTTTTCAGACTCGCAGGGGCTCCTCAGGAAGGGCCAGCCACCTGCAGGTCTGCTCTGTGTGTGCACCAGGCAAGAGCCTTTGTGTCACAAACTGGCTTCTAGAAACAGATGTCCGTTGTCAGTAATGCCTGGCGCCCTGTGTGAGGCCCTGTTGGCTGGTGTGCCTGTAGGACACATGCCCTAATGTCAGAGAGTCTGAGGTTCTGCAGAATGCTCCTGGGGGAAAGCATGAGTGACATTTATATAACAGCATTTTGCTGAACACAGTGCCAAGAGCTCAGAGAAAAAATGGCTGGGGGTAGGGGGAATAAAAGGGATGATACAGATGGATTGGTGGGAACCTTTCAGCGAGATCTTGTGTGCAGAGGCTGGGACAAATACAAGGTATTGTCTCCACCTCTCTGGTGACCCAGCTGTGTGGGGAGCTGGGGACAGACCCAGCTGTCACCCAGAAGGCCGTTTCCCCAAAGCATAAACAATCTTCTTTCTGTGAGTACAGTCGTTGAGGTTTGGGCCCAGATCTGAAGCACAGTAGAGAACCTAGAACTTGGTTGCTACAAAAATGTTTTGAAAATCTTGTGACATTTCACTAATAGGTCACAGCATCTGTGATGAGGATATTAGTCTTCATATTAAAAATAATAGTAATAAGAAGGGAAAAGAAAAGAAAATGTACAGTACTTTTGAGTACATGACCTAGATACTCTACAGAGTTTTTTGGTGGTGGCGTGGGGTTTCTTTGTTTGTGTGATTGGGTGTGTGTGTGTGTGTGTGTGTGTGTGTGTGTGTGTGTGTGTGTGTGTGGTTTGGGTGTTTTGTTTTTGTTTTGTTTTTGCTTCCACTTTCAGAGTTGCTTGCTTATTTTCCCTCCTGCTCATAAAAGGCATAGAATTTTACTGGATATGGAAGATACAGAAAAGTGAAGAAATCTGACCTGACCCAAAAGTATACCCCTAATATATACATCCTCCCAATTTTTTAAAAAATAGGGATAATGATTTTTAAAAGAAATCTGTTATACCTTCACCCTTCCTCAAAACAAAAGCAGAAACAATAGTCATGGATCAGTCACTGCTAGCTGGGCCCAGTTACTAGCTGTCCACTGATAATGATTTACTTTGTAGCAAATACAGTTGTAAACCCTCCTCCTTGGATTCATTTCACATTTGCTCTGCTTCCTGCCTCCATCAACCAGTTACTACATTTTTGTCTAGTTGAGGGTGTATTGAAATGTTTTTATAGAGTCCCTCACCATGGTTGGTGATGCCCTACTCACCTCTTCCCAGAGAAAATTTAAAATCTTATGAATTTAGACAAGCAAAGAGCTGAATAGTCTCATATTCCTTTGATTCAAGGGCATGACCACAGTCTCTAACTATGTGTGCATTTCCAAATCTGTGTGTCATAGATCCATGAGCTAAGAAAGTTACTTTTGTTTGAATTTAGGTTGGTTTTACTCATTTTATTGAGCCCATACTCTGTGCAGAGAACTATAAGTTCATAATTGTAACAATTTCTTGTGACAGGAGGTGTTCATTGGTTCCACAAGAAAGAAAGAAAAACATTTCAGAGATAGATACCAAGTAAAAGCAGTGTCTGTGTTGCTTTTCTCCTTAGGGGTTTGATACTTTTCTTGACTTATAAGAAATTTCATAGGCTCATGTCAAAAACACTTGGGAAATTTTCTTGGCTCTGTTCCAGCGTGACCAGTTATTCTAAAGGGGTTACGGAAAGGAGAGGGGGTGGGGTGAGAGTTACTGGAATGAGTTGGGACTTCATCTGGTGAGTATCTTAGAACCAATAAATTTTAAAATATTCTAAAATATTTATAGAAGGTTTATATTCCTGTATAAGGCTCCCTTGAGAAAGTAGCCAGGAGAAAGGAGAGTTGAGCAAAACTCCTGAGTCTGATTTCTGACTATACTGCCATTGTCTTATGTGGCCAAACCTGGGTGTCTTGGTGGCTCTGTACACACCTCAGGCCCCTGGTGAGGTGGCTGCCATGAAGGTCTCCTTTAATAGGGAAATAAAGCCAGGACATTCCAGTCTACAGAAGAAAGGAACCTCATGAGAGAGTGTTTGCTAATGGTCCATCTGTCCGGTGAGAATTGTGTGTATAGGTTTATATATACACAAATATGGACGTTCATCGTATAAATCAATGTAAAAAATGCATCTGAGAACTCCAGAGTTGACCAGGGCTTGTAATGCACTTAAAGGTAGCTCACCACAAAGGCTTCCTGTCTGAAGTCAGCATTTCAGGCCCAGCCATTTCCTGAAGGTGCCACCCTCACTTTCTCTCTAACTCTGGAATGCTTTTCACTCTCTCTCCCTAGGCGGAAGCCGATGTAGCTTCTCTGAACAGACGCATCCAGCTGGTTGAGGAAGAGTTGGATCGGGCCCAGGAGCGTCTGGCAACAGCTTTGCAGAAGCTGGAGGAGGCCGAGAAGGCAGCTGATGAGAGTGAGAGGTGAGAATGCCTCACCCAGCCACCTTTTAGCATAAGCTCTTCCTCCTGGTGGAATGAACAGGAAGGCTTCTCCGGTCTCTGAGGTTTAAGAATTTTATAGTCCCTTGGTGGGATCATTTCCTCCGTTGATCCCAGGTATAACTTGGTTGGTTTTGTTCATTTAACCTTAGTGGAATACCTCCTGTGTGCAAAGTACTCTTCTAAGCCCCAAAGTTACAAAGAAGAAAAAGATCTCGTTCCTGCCTCACAGAGCTCACCATCCAATGAGGGAGACAGACAAGTAAATGAGAAATTTCAGGGATACGTGTCAGTTCTCTCATTCCTACTAACCACAGAGCAATTGTGCATTTTTTAAAAAGTATAACTTTATTTTCAAATATACCAAGGATGCTTAGGCCTAGATCGAGGAACTGTGGGCTGTCATTTGTCAAATAACCTAACAAATAGGTGGAAGAAAAATCACAGATAAATATGATCTGCAAAAGGAAATTATTTTGGGCTTAATACAGACAAGACATGTGCACACAAACAGTTAGGCAGATGCTCATGTTCTGAGCCCACCTCCACGCTAACCTGGCTCTACCTGAAGATTCAGCCTTTTGGTATTAAAGGGAAAACATTGTTCATATAGACCAGCACAGCCTCAGATGTTCTAGAAAGCATTTCTATTATGTTTGGTTGTTCAAGTTAATGTATTTGCCACGTTGCATATAAGCACGCCAAGAAAGACTCTGTGAGATGAGAGCATTCTGCTGCGTAAGGGATGGCGTGGCAGTGTGGGGGCTCAGAACACTGAAAGTGTGTCTGCCTGTGCCGTGACCTGGGCAGGTGAATGCAATCAGTCATCTTGTCCATTTCTCCATCTTTTTGAAGTGACCCTGCCACCAGGTATAAAGAGCAGCTTCACACTTCAGAATTAAAGAAGTTTTTTAACTAAAGTTTTCAGCTTCTTAATTCATTGTTGCTTAGTGTCTCTTCACTAACTGAGAGTTTTGGAATTCTTTAAGACAACTAATCATCTCTTACAGTGTACACATAACAGTGGTTTTGTGGCTTACTTCTTTCTGAAATATACTTGTCAGTGAACCTTAAAGGCAATCTGTTAATGTTCGACTTTGGAGTAAAAGGAACTTAGAGATCATTCTCTATAGTCCCTTGGTTTTACATATGAGAAAACTAGGGCTCAGAGACTGATGTACCCTGTCCAAGGCTCACAGCATATCTGTAGCTAAGCCAAGACTGGGTCTCAGGTCTCCTCAAATAGATTCTTTTTCTTTTTGTGAGACAAGGTCTCTCTCTATTGCCCATACTGGAGTGCAGTGGCACCGTCATAGCTTGCTGCAGTCTCAAACTCCTGGGCTTCAGCGATCCTCCCGCCTCAGCCTCCAGAGTACCTGGGACCACAGGCGTGTACCATCACGCTAATTTTTTTATATTTTGTAGAGATGGGATCTCACTATGTTGCCCAGGCTGGTCTCTAATTCTTTCCTCAAGGGATCCTACTGCATTGGCCTCCCAAAGCACTGGGATTACAGGTGTGATTACACCCAGCCTGCTCAAATAGATTCTAATGCTTCATCAAAAAATAGTGGTTTACTTAGCTTACTGCCTACTTAAATTTGGGTAAATGAATCCCATTTTGACATGATTTTTTTATTCCATAAATCTGTAAAATATCATAGGTCAATTAACATTTTCTGAAACATAACACCATGCCATAGGACCCTGATATACTCATCAGCATAGAAGACAGTATCAGGCCTGTCTCCCAATACCCCTATCATGAAAGGATTTCATTACAAGCAAAACTTATCTAAAGTATTCAGTTGAACCATCTGAAATTGCCATTTCTTCCTGGTCTGAAATGGTCCAATATCAGCAGTTTCATGTGGACCAGCCTAATATTTTTCGTTTGTGGTTGATAGGGTAAGAAGCTTCTGTGTAGAAAGAGGTACTTGAAGATAAATTTGCTTTTGTTCTAGCTGTGGTCCATTTGCAAGCCAAGGATTCCCACAGGAAAGGGAAGAAATCCCATTCTGTATTTAATAAGTAAAGCATGTTGGCTTTTTCTATTTCCATGCCTCCCAGATTCAAACAGGATCCTGACATAGTACTTTTCATTTAACATTAGATGCCTGGACAGTTTCACCAGTACCCAAAATCTGAGATTTCATTCACAATGAACAGAGAGAAATGTACGTCTTTTTTCTGCCTTTAGCTCTGGAAAGTCTTGTTTCATGGTTTGGAATATAAAAGTAGCTCTGTGCTCTATTTTGGTCTGCCATTTACACTGAGCCTCACAGACCACAGCAGTGCAGTGTGCATTTGGGGAGGTCAACTCTAAATCTTGGGTATTCCTGCTTCTCTTTCTTTTCAGAGGAATGAAGGTCATTGAGAGTCGAGCCCAAAAGGATGAAGAAAAAATGGAAATTCAGGAGATCCAACTGAAAGAGGCCAAGCACATTGCTGAAGATGCCGACCGCAAGTATGAAGAGGTCAGATCCTGAGGCCCAGAGCCTCGTGGGCTCCCAGCAGTGGCCTTCAGGAGGCCAGGGAGCACAGTGTACAGCCTTGATTCCCGGGCGAAGCAGTCTGCTTCCTTGGCAGAAATGGGTGGTTTTGAGAAGCAAAGTTCCTTTGTCTCCAGAAAACGGTTCTTGTTTTGATCCTGCTAGAGGATCCCAGGCTTTATCATGAAGCCAGTCCATAGCACTGGGAAGAAAGACCACAACTCTTCTCCCCCACCCCCAAAGAGCAGGACAAAAGATCCTTCTTTGGCCAGGAGAAGGGAGAGTTGGACCACTTGTGTCTTGTGAGAGGAGGCTCTCATGCGGTCACGGTGCAAGCAGTTCTTGCCAGTGTGATTCACCTAGCACATCCTGTTCAAGCAGCTTAGAGACCACGGACCATGCACTTGCTTAGAGGAGGTTCATGAAGGCCTCTCTCCTCCAGGGTGGTAGGAACCCTTTATCAACACAGCTTTTCAGGTGAATCAGCTCCCGTCATGTCCTCACGAAAACAGTCTCCTGTGGTAACAGAACCAACGTTGCTATTAAGGTTTTATTTTTTTCCTTATTGTATCACATGGCCATGAAACAGCATTGACCCTCCTTTTTTATTATTATTATCTTCAGATAACACTATGCTCGCTAATCTTGAACTGCATCAGGGTATCCTTTCTCCTCGCAGGTTCTCCACTGAATGCAGATTCGTCTTTGTTAATCATTTCACCAGCTTATTCATGTTACCTTCTCTTGCCTTCTGCTTCCTCAAAAAGGAGGTTGACGTACAGTGGTCTAAATTGATGGGGTTCTTAGGTTTATTTTCAGTGTTTTCCTGGCAGTCCCCCACCTTTTCAGCATCATGTCTCATCCTACTGCTATTTTTGAGATTGTGGATTTCGTATAACCTCCTTCCACATTCTGGTCTTGCTGCTGTGTAATTATACACACACCTGGCTCAGACTTCCAGCTGAGACTGCCCAATCGTAACTAACCCTTCTGGGCCTTTGTGAGCAGAAGCCTCTGGTCTCCTCCATTGGCACTGCTAGCAGAGAGCTGCTGCTCTCCAGTCTACTGGAAAGAGGATCATTGTGTTTGTAGACAAGAGCCCTTAGGGGCTGATGGGATCTGATCCCCACCCCCACACCCTCCTACACAAAGCTTGCAAGGCCCATGGTGGATGTGTGTACTGTGTTTTCCTGCCGCAGGTGGCCCGCAAGCTAGTCATCATCGAGAGTGACCTGGAACGTGCAGAGGAGCGGGCTGAGCTCTCAGAAAGGTAAGCGGGCCTGGCGCCAGGAGGCCGAGTGTGGGGTGCTGCAGAGCGGTGACTAAACAGCATGACCTTCTGGCAGCTGCACATTTACCTGTTTCAGCTCCGGGCTCCTTTTGTGCTCATTTGATGTGGATGAGCCACGAGTATGGAACACGGAGGACTCGTGTGGGGTGTCTATGTATGAATGCGTGTATCACTGCATGCCTTACCTGCACACTGATTTTGTGAATGGCCTTGTGCATTTCCTGTGTCCACTAACAGCCAAGTTCGACAGCTGGAAGAACAATTAAGAATAATGGATCAGACCTTGAAAGCATTAATGGCTGCAGAGGATAAGGTACTGATGGCTCATGTGTGGTTTTTAGGTTTAACTGCGACCCAGATGTCTTTCAGCTTCCAATGCCTACTGGTTGGTTTGGTATAACGACTGCACCTTCACTACACCCTCTGCTATTTATATCTTGCTTTAAGTGCTTTCCCTTGGTCCTTTATGCTCCTTTGTTTTTCCCTTCATAAATGCTTCTTTGGGCAGCCAAAAAAGAAGCCAAATTATCACACTCCAAAGTTGTTGGGGGTTGTCGCCTTGCCTTTGTGCTGTTTCGAGGTTGGGAGGCAGTGTCTGTGGCAAAATTGAGCATCTTCATACCTGATGACTTGGCTACTTTAAGGCAGCCCTTTGTCTCTAGGACTCGGTTTTCATTTTTTCCCATCCCTCTCCTTTTTCTCTCCTCCTTCCTTTGGCTTGTCTCCCACCCTTTCTGCCTCTGATCGAAAACATTAGCAAATGTGCCGAGCTTGAAGAAGAATTGAAAACTGTGACGAACAACTTGAAGTCACTGGAGGCTCAGGCCGAGAAGGTAGGCCAGGAGCATGGCGTGGGGGAAGAGGCATCGTTTAAGAGCTGCACAAAAGAGACGAACTTTTTCTCTTCTGAGCCCTGCCGATGAAAGCAACAATACAGCAGCCATTTTAGTACATGGCAACATTGCGAGGTTATTTCCTGATGGTTATTGGATAGCAGATTCTTTTTTTTTTTAATAGGGAATTTATGTTAGGTATGTGAGTCATCAATTTAATTTCAATCAGGTGCCAAATGGATAAGTTATCTTGTTCTTATCCCATGTAAAACAATAGGCAAGAAAGCAGAGAATGTATTGTAGTATGCCATTGGATATCAGAGGTTGTGTTACCTCCTGAGAGATCTTTAACATCTGTTGGCTGGGCAGGCGTGAGTAGAGGGAGCTGCAGCCTGACATCTGGAATGCTCTTTCTAATTACAGTACTCACAGAAGGAAGACAAATATGAAGAAGAGATCAAGGTCCTTTCTGACAAACTGAAAGAGGTAATGTTATGATAGTTTTGGATGAAGCCAACTGGATTTTAAATGAGTTTATTTTCATGGGGCTGATCAGGGATTTTTCATTTTAAAGTTAATAATGATCCAAGTCGGGAATATGCAAAGGTGGTCTCGGAGCGTATGCGTCATGCTAGCTGCCATCTCTCACGGTAGTAACTGAAACAGAAAAGTAGTTTCAGGCCCATTTTACAGCTGATATGCTTCATTTTCGTCCTCTAGTCTTCCCTATACTGGTAGCTACTGGAAACATAAAACTTCCCAACTTTGACTTAAATAAATTAAATCATTACAGGCTGAGACTCGGGCTGAGTTTGCAGAGAGGTCAGTAACTAAATTGGAGAAAAGCATTGACGACTTAGAAGGTAAGATCTTAAATGTCAGTTTTAATTTAATTCTTACAGTTGAATACTGACCTGGTAAAATGATTTTCCATTCCAAGGGCATCTACCTTGAAATACTTCTTTGCTCTTGCACATTCTTCCTGTCTGTCCTCTGGGGTTTTCTTCTGTGGCTCTTAAACTCTTGGACCTGAGTCCTCTGCTCATGAGGTGACGTTCAGCCACCAGCTGTAATGGCAAATGCCATCTAGCTTTACTTCATGCTCATCAGAAGTGTGACAGGTTCATTTTTCATTGTAAGTGAGGTGCTTATAGGTGCTTACATACTCTGGTATATTTGGTATCTTTGTTTTTGGACACAATCTGTCTTCTTCCACACTAATTCAATGCATGGGTTTGGGTTTGGGTTTTTGTTGTTTTTTTTTTAAAGTCATTTGTTATCTTAGCAAAACATTCTATATCCTGAAAGAAAAGGAGAAATCAGTAGAGCATTGCACTTTGAGATTATAATGAAGACGTAAGCATTTCTCCCCTAAGGCAATTAGGTTTTATTTTAGTAATACCCACTTTATCTCACAGAAATCCTAAATGTTCAGCTCTGAGGCTTGTGAAGGGTTAGCTGTGAAAAAGAAGAAATATATATACATCATAGGCAGAAGGGTTAGAGGAAGGACTAGAGCTTGGTGCAGATGATAACCAAGATAGTGGAGAAAACAGAATGACAAATGGTTGCACAACAATCTGCCAAAGTGCAGCAAAGTCTGGAACCTTCATCATTACAGAAACTGAATCTCACACTTGCCACAACACTGCCGTAAGAAGTGTGGCTCTCTTTGCTTTTCAAGTCTGCTGGACCAGTAACAGGCAGCTTCAGTGGGAAGAGCACAGGAGTAGTTTAAATGACACTGAGAAATCAACGTCCCAGTGGTCTAGTTTGGCCAGGAAGTCAGTGGTTTGAAGGTGGAGCCAGATATTACAAGCTATCGTTGCAAATTGTTCTTCCAAAACACTGCCCTTGGGTGTTTTTTTCCATTGTTTATACCTGCAGGTGGCTGACTACTCCAGTGTAATTAAAATATAGCTCTGCAAAACAAACAAACAAACAAAAAAGATATTCCATTACCCACCCAAGATACAGCCTTCTGTGGGTATTTTTTTAGGATTTATCATGGTTTACTGATACACCTACCATATTTGTTATGATTTTCATATTGAGTCTTTCTCATTTTATTTTCTAATGGGTTTTGTTCTCTCTGTTTTTGTTTCAATTTATTTAAAAACAAAACGCACGCCTCCTGCATTGGCCACCTGCTGCGGCACCAACCCCTTCATGCATTGCCCTTTCCTTGCTGCTGTGTCGGGATGGCGCCCGCGCCACCCTCGCTCACCCTCCATCTCTTGATCACTCTCCATGTCCTTGCACCTCTGCCTTCCACTTCCTGGTCATAGACGAGCTGTATGCTCAGAAACTGAAGTACAAAGCCATCAGCGAGGAGCTGGACCACGCTCTCAACGATATGACTTCCATGTAAATGTTCATCCACTGCCTGTGCACACCCATGCCCTCATGCTAACGGGACAAACTCACCACCACTCCCTTCTCTGCCGCTTGATCTCCATCTTTGCACCCTTCTGTTCACTCCTTCCTATAACCTAGAATAGTCACTGTTTTCTCACTTTCTACTAATACAAAAGCCAAGTAGGTGAAGTCTGTTTGTACAAACCTTTGTCCTTTCAAAATCCTTTTATTTTGTAAACGCTAAACTAGATTGTTCCCACTGAGCAATGAACTGGAATAGGAATGACCTTGAGCCACCATCCTTTTAAGGAATTAAACTAGACTCAAGTAAAATTGGAAGGCCATGCAATTGTGAAGGAACTTCTCAAGAAATACCAAAAATTGGTTTCCTGAGATTTGGTTAAGTACATGATCGTTTCCATAAAAGAAATATAAATTTAAGGAAGCCCTGAAGTGTCAGGTTGTTAAGGATCTAAAGAAAGGGAAATTGGCAAGTCCAATACAGACTAAAGAATGGTGCTATAAAAGATCATCTCTTCTTCACTTTTAAGAATTCTAGAGTAGGTGGGGCGCGGTGGCTCACACCTGTAATCCTAGCACTCTGGGAGGCCGAGGCGGGAGGATCGCTTGAGGCCAGGAGTTTGAGACCAGCCTGAGCAAGAGCAAGACCCTGTCCTTACAAAAAATAGAAAAATTTAGCCGGGCATGATGGCACACGCCTGTAGTCCCAGCTACTCAGGAGACTGAGGCAGGAGCATCACTGTAGCCCAGGAGTTTGAGGTTGCTGTGAGCTCTGATGGTGCCACTGCACTCTGCCCAGGCAACAGAGTGAGACCCTGTCTCAAAAAATAAAAAAACAATTCTAGAGTAAAATGAATCCTCTGCTGAGGAACCAACCCTCTAATTTTCTGTTTATAGAAAAGGAATTAAATAACCCACAATAAATATTTACTACAACCTGTGTCAAAGAAATGGGGAATAAAACACAGATTGTACAATGTCAGTTTGGGAGTTAATGGCCCAGATTTTACCATGAAGGCAGTAAGTGTTAGAGTAGGTAGTTGTGTTTTCAGGAGAAGAACCTTGAGCTTACATAGTTAATTTACATATTACTAACCAAACTTAAAAGTGTTAAGCTTTTTCTACCTCTTTAAATTCTAACCTGGAATGTTCCACAAAGCGTTCTTCATTCTAATATCACACTGGATTCCACTGAAGCTGGACATGCTACTTTCCAGGCCCACCTGTCATCCTTGACCCATGTAGAAAAACCATAGCGTGAAGCGTGTGGCATGTGCCTGCTGCCTTAGAGGCTATAGAATCTCCACTCAACAAAAAGCCCTTAGAGACATGACTGTCACCATGGAAACTAGAGAGAATTCCATCTTCTCTTCCCTCACTTGCAAATGAGGGGGTGGATCAGATCACCTGTCTCTAAGGTCTTTTCCAGTGCTAAAATGTGGTGATTCTATGGAAAAAACTTTTAGCGTCAAGCATGATTAAATATTCTGAAAGGTGGGTTTAATTTAAAATTTGTTTTTAAATTCTGTTTATGGGTCGTCTTAACATGGACCCTTACCCAGAGGGGCCCGTGGTGGCCTCGGGTGCAGACCTCGGTGAGCAAGGATGGAGACCAACCCAAGACTGTGCTGGCAGGGGGTTTGCATGTCTGCTTGTCTGCGCGGCAAGTGCCGCCCTCATGTTAGTTTGGTTTTCCTTTTTTCCATTGTGCCACTTTTTCTTTTTCTCCCACCTTTTATCTTCACGCAGATAAGTTTCTTTGCTTCACTTCTCCCAAGACTCCTTCATCGAGCTGGATGTCCCACCTCTCTGAGCTCTGCATCTGTCTGTCCTCCAGCCGAGCCTGGTTCTTTCTCTTAACATCCTGCCTTAGAGCCAGGCACACACTGCTTTCTATTGTACAGAAGCTCTTCGTTTCAGTGTAAAATAAACACTGTATAAGCTATTTCTGTTTGCTATTCTTTTTACTTATTTATTGACATTTTAGTTTCAACACTGAATAAAACTACAAATCTGCTTCACACATACGAGGGTTAGTTTTTGGCTGCTGCTTTTTTTCTTTTCTTTTTTATTCTGAACATTATACTTTAATATCGGGAGTTTCTAAAGTAGTGGTTCCTTGTGGAACTTGTAGAAAAATACCCAGGCCTGCATCCCTCTCAATTGTTTTGGTTCACAAAGGTTCGAGGGAGGCCTGGGCATCTGTGGGGTTTTTTGCAAATTGTGTTGGTTCTGGTGTGCAGTGGGGGTTGGGAACCTCTGCCCACGGGGTCAGCTTGTTGGGAGTCAGGTCATCTGGCATGATCAGTGTCTTCCTCTGCCAGAGGTTTAGTCTGGGATGTGGCGACCCCTCTGTGTTGATATTTGGCCCTGCTTGGGAGGACATGGCTAACTAATGCAAGGCTCATAGTGAATGGCTCCACGGCTGTTCCCCAATTGCTAGGAATTTACACACTGGGAAAGGTAAAAAATAACCTGAATCCAGACAATGTAAGTTGTGCTTATTTTTGATTATCCTTTGCAGCACAGAGAAGAGTTCAAGCTCTTTAAAAGCATATTCGTTACTCAGCCACCTTCATTTTGATCATGAAAATGACATTATTAGGTTTTCTAAATATGATCGCTATGTTCGGTCATATTTATTTTTATGCTTTTAACCACATCGTGTAGTCTTTAGGAGGGGTTGTACATACATAATCTTTGTGTTTAATAGCTGGGTTTTTTATTTCATTGGTGGACATTTAAAAAATATAGCCATTAAAGTGAATTCATTTCTTTTTTCCAAAAAAGTAGTTGGTGGACATTGTTCAGAATATAGTTGTATTTTATTTGGGCTTCACTATTTCAATTCACAAACAGCAATTAAGTGATTTTTTTAATACATTACAAAATTAGAACTTTACATAACATGGTCTTTAGTTGCGTAATTCTCAATATTTTTCCTCCCTCAGCAATCTGGCTGTATTTCTCCTGTTTTTTAAATGTGGGTGATCTTCATGTTTCATGTATAGTTTTGTTAGCCCAAGAGGGCTGATATGACCACTATACTCAAATAAATTTGAACAAACTCTGAAAATAGTATCAGTCACTCTACAAAGACTTCAGAGAAGAGAGGAAATACACTTTTTAAACAGAGCTATGAATTAAAGTATTTTAGCAGTGCTATGGTAGGCTTTAAAATTTAGGATCTGGACGATGTCTTTCCCTTGAGCTATAAGGACTTCTTTAATGTCATGTCTTTTCCTAAGGCTCCTTGGGCCTGCTTCTGACCATGAGCCCTGCCTTGTTCTTTTTTAAAGTCAGAGTAACATAAGCATACTCTGAGTAATCCTGCTTCCTGCCATAGACAAAATGACAAGTCTGAAAGTTCTGCTGAGGAGATGTTCAGTTAATTCCGGAGGTACATCTGTTTCTGGGAACCCTTCTGGAGACTTGCATACTCTATAAGTACACACTCTACTAGGGGAAATGGGGAACTAATGATTGGCAAGGCAGGTCTGGAGTAGCCCAAGAGGATAAACAGCAAGTTGAGTTTATCAAGAAATTGTTGGAGCCCAGGCTTTTAGTTCAGAGGGGCAGACCATAGCTGCAGCTGATGCAAGAGGACCAAACCAAAAGCGTCACTGAGTCTGGGCACTAGAGGCCTCAGACATCTGGGAGTCTCCACAAAAAAGGAGGGGAAAACATTTCCAAGGGTATAAATATGTCTGGTCCCTGCCCTTGGGCCACCCATGCACCCCAGCTCCATGGCAGCTAAAGGGGAAGGTCCAGAGGACGCTGTGGGGGGCACCACTGTCCTTTCAGCTGGATTCACGTTGACCATCTAGATTCTCTAGGGTTTCTCCAAAGTCCTTCCATTCCAGCCTGGCCAAACATTTGGGCTCAGGAAACCAAGACATCCTGCCTGCCCATGGTGACAGAGCCCCATGTCAATAGTGTGGATGCAGTAATGGGATTTACATTTTGCAACCCCCAATCATATGCCATAGGCAAGATACTGTGGGAGCTAGTGAGGGTATGGTAAAGAGATGAGCCGGAAATGTTCTTTGCCTTCGATGAGCTGGCCATCTTGTTGTGGGAAGATAAATAAGCAAGTCTGAACTAATGGGCATTGTGCATTTAGAGCCAACAAGGAAAAGAATAATTCTGACAGGAGGAGGTAACATTTGACCTGGGTTTTGAATATTCAGAAAATGTGGATTAGCAAAGAGGACAAGGCAGCAGGTATTCCAAGCTAGAAAACATGAGCATAGCATCTGCCCATCTCCTACCATTTATGAGAGACTGTTAATGTGAGAATTGCTCAATTTCCCAATAGACCTGGGGGCTGATGGCATATTTTCCCCAGGAGTAGGATTGTTAGCTTTTCAAGATCATGAGGTATTTGTAGGTCCAGGTTGTCACCATCATTCAAAGCAAGCATGCATCTTCCAGCTTTTCCTGGTGGGTGCCAGGCTCTTGCCTGTCATTGTTAGGGTGTCACCTGGATCATCAGATACAGACTGACTCTTGGGGTTTGCTTCCGAGCCACGTGAGCAGATTGCTTGTCAATATGCAAAGAATATATCACACTGGCCGTCATGTAGGTGTTCCAGGTTTTATTCAATTTGTACACATCCATTAGCACCAAACACGAATGCCATCCTCTTGATGGCAGATGGTAAGCAGATAAATTCTTAATCGGTGATGAGTGGAGATAATGCTTGTTCTTTTGCTATTTGAATAGGGTAACACACGATCAAAGTTGGACAAGAGTTCAGAATTTGTACCCTATATCATGGTGACTGGGGGAAGAATGGGGACTTAGTTCTGCATTTCAAAATGTTTTAATGCAGCAGAAGCAGTAGCCCCTGCTGGATATGACCTGAGGGGACAGCCTTCCCTGTGAGCAGAGAGGAAAGGGCTTCTGCAAGAGGTGGGCAGAAATGGGCAGGTCGCGGTCTCCCTGAGTCCTCCACTGAGCCTCCTAGCAAGGGGTGCATGATGTGCTGGGTTCGCCTGCAGCCAGGCCTCAGTTCCCAAATCTGTCGCCAGAAAACTATGGCTCAGTTCACGAGGTGGTTTAGTGAACTACACAAGGAACATTCCCACTTCCTCCTCCTCTTATCCTGTTACTCCCTCCCCTCCCTTCCCTTTCTCTCCCTTCCTCTTCTCACCCCACCAAGGGAGAAATTCTAGCCCTCCTAAGTCTGTCAAGCCTTTTACCACCCACCCTTCCTGGGTACAGGACAGATGACCATGGGGTGAGGGTAAACTGCTCGGCAAGGAACCAGTTGCTGTCCTGCCTGAGGTATCTCTGTGTTCTCTGTTAACTGCCTCTCACCAAGTCTGGCTAACCTCTCTTCCTTCTGCCTCTTCTTTTCTGCTAACCTGCTTGCTGACCTGTACAGATCAACTCTACCAGCAACTTGAGCAAAACCGCCGCCTCACTAATGAACTAAAGCTGGCCCTGAATGAGGATTAAACTTAAGTGTGAAAAAACTTGGGCTGAATTCTAGGAATGGAGCCCATGTGCAGGAAGTCTAAGACTGTCCTCCCTTCAGCTAGGGTTGAAAGCAGTTGCTTTCTGCAGAAATGCAAATGAGAGGAATTGGCCGAAAGGCTGGCTTTGCCTGCATTTTTCTCTATATAGCTGGAATAATTAAATTCTCTTTAATCCCAAAACAGCTTTTATGGTAAAATATTTATAACAATCACTTTAGCACTCCTCTTTGCAACAGCTGGTCCTCTTGTTTGAACTGATACATAATGAGGACCAAAAGAAAAAAATGTTT
Source organism: Lemur catta (assembly GCF_020740605.2). Lineage (NCBI taxonomy): Eukaryota > Metazoa > Chordata > Mammalia > Primates > Lemuridae > Lemur > Lemur catta. The sequence continues at coordinate 93,608,609 of NC_059128.1, forward strand.
TCTATTTCCCGCAGACAACTGTGAGTCCTGCTTTAATTACATATTCATAATCCTAAGTTCTTAATGTCTGGTATAGTGTTTGAAATATGATTAAATGTACCTATGTTTGGGCAAAATAGCTTTTGAAAACAGGAGCTCATGTCAGAAGTCCCCGGTTGTCTGAAAGGTATGCTTTATTCAGCCTAATGGTGTTGCTGGAATCTGGTGAGAATGTCATGCTAATGATAAATAGAACACTGTAAAAAATGTTAAGACAATATCCTAATGAAGTGTGCATGAAATGCATTGATAACTTTTTATGAGCAATAGAAATAAATCATTTTAAAAGTTGTCAGAAAACCTATTCCTGGCATCTGTTTTCTGTGAGATTGTGTTACGGCACAATTCCCAGACCTTTAACTGCCTGTAACTCAGAAATGTCTGCTGTTATTAACTTTGCCTGTTTGTATAACAGTGCTGCCAACTGCATTTGGTTTTTACCTCTCCCTGTTCCCACGGCACACGATCAGTGAACCTTCACCAAAGCAGCCCTGCATTTTATCCTCGGAGTAGACTGTTGGTGAAGGTGCACTTGACCGCTCCGAGACTCTGTGCCTGTGGTTCCTTTAGGTCAAAGACACCTTCCCCCTTCTTAGGTCCTGTCTGGAAATGAGCGATGTCTTACAAGCATGCCTAGTGCTAATCATCTCATCCTGTGTTTGTGATTGAGGTTTGCCTGCTTAAATGTACAAACCACCGTTGTGTCCAAAGCGCAGCTATTCATGACTTAATTTTCTAATCCCACCGCAGAGAAAGTGGCTCATGCCAAAGAAGAAAACCTTAGTATGCATCAGATGCTGGATCAGACTTTACTGGAGTTAAACAACATGTGAAAACCTCCTTAGCCGCGACCACATTCTTTTATTTTTGTTTTGTTGTTTTGTTTTGTTTTTTAAAACCTGCTTACCGTGAAACCCCTTAAATGCATTTTCATTTACTTTTACCACTGTCACAGAAACATCTGCAAAATATCGTGTCAGGGTGATAATGGTTTAAATGTGCCATTTCCCAGGTTGATGTTGCCACACTTTGTAGAGAGTTTAGCAACACAGTATGCTTAGTCAGTGTAGGAACCCTCACTAAAGCAGACAGATTTCCGTACGAAGTGCCAACGATAGAGGGAACGGGCAGATTCATGTTGGAAACACAATCAGGTGTGGATTGGTGCTACTTTAAACAAAAGGTCCCCTGTGGTCTTTTGTTCGATATTGTACAATTTAGAACTCTGTCCAACACTAATTTATTTTGTCTTGAGTTTTGCGATGAGATGAGACTGTGGATCCCGCCTGCCCGAATTCACTAAAGCCAAGGGTCTGTAAGCCACACTGCTCTTTTAAGACTTCCATTCCTTTCTCATTGGCACACTTGCAGCTCCCTGCAGCTCCGTAGGGTAACATTCGATGTGGATTTCCACTCTTCATGTCTCCATGTGAAAGTGAAAGATTTAGGCACTACATGAATTGGTAAAGAGCATTTTCTTAAGAGTTAAAACTATATGTAAACATTGTATAATGATATGGAATAAAATGCACATTGTAGGACATTTTCTAAATTTGGTGGTCCTGTCATTTGTATGGTTTTTGCTTTGTGAACTTTAAATCGTGTGATTGACCTGCCTTCCCCTTACAAATGGTTTTCCTAAAACAATATCCCAGAGTCCAGGGAGAGAACTGGGTCTCCTGTGTTACTTCTCAGAAACACTAAAGGCAGCACCATTTTGGTCTGTTACAGTTACAACCAGGCAGGAATGGCCCTTTCCAAAAGTCATTCTTCATGTCATTGGTATATGTTTGCACATACGTATAGGCCTTTTGCAGTGGTTTTACTGGTTTGGAGTTTTTTTTTCCTCTCAGATATTAGCTAAGTGGTCAGCAGTGACATAGCCACACATCAACAGGTGGTGGGCTAATGTCCCAAATCTGTTGTCCCCCAGCAGTGTGATTCTGCTTAGAAGTACTGCTTTGATGAGTCTTCACAATTTTCTGCTCTCTCACTCGTGTGAGTTCTACATTCCAGCACATCTTCAATGTCTCAGACCAGGAAACTGAAAATATCAGTCATTTCTCTAGCTCTTGAAGACTTTAAGCACACAAAAATAGATCACAAACATTATTAGTTGGCTTAAGTTGTGCTACAGGGAGAATAAAAGATGTTCTCACCACAAGCAAACACAGTAGAATGGAAATAAATGAAAACTCATTTGGATGCAGATACATTACCATTCAGAAGTGTGGAGTATCTCTGTAGCTATTGTTTGTGCCCCTTAATCAGGTATCTCCTCTCTGCAAACAGGCAAAAGCTGTAAGGCGCAGGACCCAAAGAGGAGTCTGGAAGCCTGGCTTCTAGATCTCGCTTCCAAAAAGCTGCCCCGTCCCCCTGCTCAAGGCAAATGAATGCTCTGGGTCTCAACCTTCCCGGTTTTGCCACCCAAGGCTCTCCCTGCCAGTCCTCAGCTGGGCTCGGGGGTGGCGGGAAAGCCTCTGTGCTTCACTGTAGTCACGGAAGCCTTTCCTAGAGCCAGCCCTCCTTCACTTTGGGAGCCAGGTCTGGCTTCACACCAGGACTCCACGTTTACTAGCTGCCAAACCTGCCAAGTCCCTAAATTTGAGTTGCTCCCTCTATGAAAAGGAGGCGAGATTAGCACCTCGCTCGTGGGTTGTTACTGTGGGAGTCGAATGTACAGCTGAGTAAAGTGCACGGCACAGTGCTGGGCTCTCGGGGCACCCTCCATAAATGCTAATTGCCACCGTCCTCCACTTGCCACCTGTGCTCCAGAGACGGCCACAGATGATGCTTACTTAGTAGCCATCTGTGTGACCTGTACCCCAAGTGATGAAGACAGTCAGTAGTAGTCTCAGATACCGTTTAGGTATCCTAGAACCTGCACTCACTGTGTAAGGGTTATTTCATTTCAGCTTCACATCGGCGTTCATTTTACTAACAGGATCAGACTCATAGTTCCATAGCACCTGAGTAGTGGGGCTCAGGCTTCAAACTCTGGCCTGTGTGACCCCAAGGCCCTGTCACACAGGGAAGAAGTGGTCCTTCTTCCGCTTGTTTCAGACATTTTGCAGCAGAAGAAAAACAGCTACTAGATACAGGTGAAAACATGGAGCAGCAGGTATAGTTAGGAGGAAGCTGGAAAGATGTAGGCTTAATCTACCGTTTAGAAGCTGATAGGACCATGAGTGAGTAGTTTAACACCTAATTTCTCTCTGGGTTCCAGGAATCAGATGAGATAATTATGAAGCATCATGCCAATTCGAAGAATGATTACCTGTTTCCACATGGTGCATGCCCTTGGTCTGACCCAGTGTGATAACCTCTGAACATGGCACTCTGTGAGGTCAGGGCAAAGAGATTAGTTGGGACTCTTCAGTATGGAAAGGCCAGGGCTGGAAGCCCATGTGGTCCTCATTTAGAGAATTATGAATTGTAGAGCGAGAATTCAAGATTCATACTCTGTAAGTGCTGTTGCTGAAACTTCGCAGGCCCAGGTGTCAGAAAGAACAGCTGGAACGGTTGTCTTGTTCAGAGTTAAACATTGTGGAACTCCATAGAAAAAGGGTACAGGGTAAGAATATAAGCATCTTCAAAAAATATAAATTTGTGATGAGATTTCTACAATCTCTTTAGAAAAAAAAAAAGAGTCCTTTGTGGATACATTCTGAACTTCTTGAGGCTGGCATTGAAGAGAACAATTCCCCTACTTGTTGCTCCTAGGGATGTTTTTAGCAGAAATATCTAATTTTTGCGTACGCTGCTATGTCTACTCTGGAGTTCAATACTGAGGGCCTGATTTTTTTCTCCAGGAAAAAAAATATATATATAAAATATATATATACATCTTTTTTACTTGAACAAATAGTTGAGTGTGTGTTAACCACTTTTTCAACTTGTCAACACTACTTGTAGATGTGAGTTTTTTTAAAAAAAATACAGTCCGATTATACATAGAGGGAAAAAAAATAATCTAAATCCTCCAATCAAAAAGCATGAGGGTGTTCAGGGAGCCATCATTCCTAGAATTGGAGACAAGGGTTTGGAAAGAAATTAGAAATGTCAGGCAGTACAAGAAGTGTTCCTCCCATTATATATACTTTTTGACATTGAGGGTTTTCAGAGCTACATTCCTCCAACAGATGTCATAAATTTTGTTTGTCAAACAATGAATGAAGCTATGTTGAGAGTTCACTAGTAAGAATGTAACTTTTGCCAAGTTTCTGACAAATGGGCACGGACCCAGAGGATAAGGCTGGTTTCTGCTGCCCGTGAGAGCTGATTTCCATTTGTTACCAAGGCCATGGAGAACAGAGTCAGTCAAGGCTTATCAGGGCCTGCCAAGGCTGATGTCCTGGACTTACATGCTGACTCAGAACCGGAAGGAGCCTTAAGATCATCGGCGTCTGAGGAAAATGAGATGTAGAGAGATTAAGTGGCTTGCTCAAGGTCATTCAGCTAGTGCAGTTCAGCTCCCATCGGGGCAGGCAGCAGCGCAGAGCGGGACCTGGAAACCAGAGAGGCCAGCTCTGCATCCCGCTCCGGGCTCACTATGTGACCCTGAGCTCATGTCACCCAATGGGCAGCGATGTCCTCATCCCTAGAGGAGCTGGTTTCGCCTCTTCCCATGCTCATGCCCTTCCTCAGGGCCGAGCACTGGATGAGCTAACGGCTGTCATGGCCACCCCTCCAGTGCCTTTTCTGTTCCTCAGCCCCAAGATGGTTCCCCCCTGCATTGAGTCCTTAGGGAAACTGAAACTTCCTTCTTTTGGAATGAAAATCCCTAGTACCACTGCCCTGGAGGGTATCAATTGCCTGACCACAGTACCCCACACATGGAACACAAATACGCTTGTTGATTGGACAAATGGCCCAGAAAAAAGCACAAGTGACAGTCTGGAGGTTGCTGATCACCTGTGCACAGGAGGCGAAGAATGTGTCAATGCAGTTGATTGAAATCTCACTCTTAAGCAAAACGCTGGCCCTTGAAAGTAAGCTCCCGTTACTCCATTCTCAAGCTGCCTTTGCATTTGTTGTCGAGTGGAAGTGGACATAGTACAGAACGCTGCGCGCAGCTCTGGCAGCGGACGCAAATGGAGGCAGTTCAGGCCTCATTTGTTCCTGAGGAGCCACTAGGCAGGACCGCTGTGGAATCTGCTGTCGGCAGAGGAAAGCTGATGACTGGAAAGGTACAAAGTGCTTTGTATGTGTGGCAGAGGAGCGGTTCTCGCTGTGTCCCCCCAGGGGCCGGGTGAGTGTGGGCAGGCTGCAGGAACAGAAGGGTCAGTTCCTCATAGTGGACGCTGTGCGGGGCTGGGGGACGGGGGCGGGGGGGGGGAGCCGATGCACTTTATGATGGTGAGTCCTGGTCTGTTTTCAACTCGGGAGGTACTCGTGTTCGGAGTGCCACCTTTCCAGTGGAACTCTTGTTTAGGCTCATAAATCAAATATTAAACTCCCTGGTACCTGCACTAAAATAATAAAACCCTTCAACCTTTCAATGAGCTGGCATTTGATGGCTGACCCCATCGTGCCTCAGCACCCCACTCTCCCCGCCCATCCCAAAGCCCACTTCCTCCGAGAAACCCACACCTCACCACAATAAAACAGTTGCCAAGGAACGATGTGAATCATGCTGTGGTCAAAGACACCATTATCTGAAGTGAGCCCCATCACTACTCCCAAAAGGATTAAGTATTGTTGCTAAAAGTGCAGTGATCTGCATATTAGAAACGGGAACCAGCGCCCAGGCAATGGGGGCTTTGTTTTTAAGGAGGATGCTGGCTTCATGGGGAGGGCTGGCGTATCTGCACCTCGGGATTGCAGCCAGCCGGGAAGTGATTAATTGCTGCTTTATTCAGCTTGAAGTTTGACATTCCC